>NC_065413.1:7163750-8497500 GCF_024362695.1 Pectinophora gossypiella | reverse complement strand
GCGGCCATCTTGTTTTTTCGCCATTTTGTATTTTTTTCACCGGCCATTAAATTCGACCAAGATTTAAATAGGTTTCGTGAAAGAAAAATTGGTTCAGGTGCGATAGTTTCGCCAGGCCGTAGGGTGTCACCCTGATGCGGAGCAGTTTTCGAAAATCGGGAAGTATTTCCATACTTAACATGACGATTCGATCACAACCCCGATATATATTTTATACCCCGAGACATTTTCTGAAAAAACAAAATTGTGTATGGCGGCCATCTTGTTTTTCCGCCATTTTGTTTTTTTTTCACGCGCTATGGAATTTGACTAAGATTTAAATAAGTGCTCTGAAAGAAATATTGGTTCACGTGCGATAGTTTTGCCAGGCCGTAGAGTATCTCTCTGATGCGGAGCAGTTTTTGGTGACCAGAAAGTATTTCCGTACTCTACATGACGTTTTGAGTAAGCGCCCCATACATTATTTTTACCCAAAGGGGCTTCTTCCAAAATCGACAAAATTTTGTATGGCGGCCATCTTTTTTTTCCGCCATTTTGTTTTTTTTGCACCGGCGTTTGGATTTGATCAAGATTTAAATACGTTTCGTGAAAGAAAAATTGCTCCAGGTTGTATAGTTTTGCCAGGCCATAGGGTGTCTCCCTGATGCTGACCAGTTTTCGAAGGTCGGGAAGTTTTCCCGAAGCCTAAAGAGCGATTTGATCAATATGACTTTACTAACGCACTAGTCGCTCCTACGATTTTTGAAAATTCCCCTCGATTTCTCTGGTCTTCCATCATCAGATCCTGACTTCCTTGACATGGGACCCCCTTGGGTATATCTCCTTTCAAACAAAAAAAGAATTATCAAAATCGGTTCATATACGACGAAGATATGCCCGAACAAACATAAAAAAAAAAAAAAAAAAAAAAAAAAATATACGGTCGAATTGAGAACCTCCTCCTTTTTTGAAGTCGGTAAAAATATATTGTCAATTAATAATTTTGTCCAATATTTCATCTCGATCTTTGGTGTGATCTTCGATTTTCTTCTTTTTCTTTCGCATTGACAGGATTCTTTATCATTTTGATTTGCTAATGTGTGGGAATCGATAAATGTCAAATAGCAATATTGTTTTTTGAGATGAATAGCTTAAATCTGGCCATTTTAACTACCATAAAGTTACATAAATGGTGATGTATGTATTGATATTGATGTAGCGAAAGTGGTGCTTTAGGATCGTAGTAAGTGAAATTCCGTGGTCTCAGCCTAGCTCTAGGGGAAATAGGCGTGGTGTATGTATGTAAGGATTTGTTTATTATGGTATCAACTTCCAGGTGTGCCACGCGAGTGGTCGCGACGTGACCCGCACGATGGGCACGCACCGCGCCGCCATCCAAGTCGCCCACGTGGTCGGCTCAGTCAGTGGGCCCCTGCTCTTCCGCAACTTCGGCTACTACGGTGTGTTTCCCATAGTTTTATTGCTGCAGGTACTCGCTTTGATTACTCAACTGTACCGGCTCTTTATTGCTTCGGTATTAATTCTTTCGAAGATCCGATGTTTAGAATGTTTTATCATTTTAGTCTAATGGGAAGTGCTGAATAAAATTAGAGAATTAAAAAGTACAAAAATGCAATCAGGAATAATACAAAAATATTGTATTTGTTGAGTCGGTAACGGGGTTTTGAAGTGTTTGTTGCCGCGAGCTGATTAGCCGCCTCTTCGGCAAGAGTAATCGGGCATCGTATATTAGTCCTTCGGACTATTGGTTCCTTTAATATTGTACATAATTACTGTTTGAAATTCTATTGAATTGAAATAAACTTTTGCATGCATTTTGAAGTGTCAATCTACTTCATATGTAAGCAATATATTAGTACGATCAAGCGATAAGGGGCCGTGTACACTCACTAATTCCAGCTTTGGCTTTCAACCTATTCCGCCACCAAATCCTTATATATTTTTTTTTAATTTCAGCTGTCATCACTGGTGTACGTAATATTCGCCATGGAAGATGTCAATGTGAACACTGAGAATAAGGTATCTGTGTGCAACTGGAAGCTTCCGTTCAACGCCATCAGCTGTTTGCTGAGGAAAAGGGAGGGGAGGAAGAGGTTCATCATACTACTCATGTTGGTGGTAGCACTTGGAGATAGGATGCTTTTATCAGGTAACATATTTTTAATTATCTATGAGACGATTTGTAACTTAAAAAATAAATGAGAGAAGCATAGTAAAAACCAAAAAAAAATACACGATGGCAAGTAAGGTTAGAATTAGCTAAATAGGTATATCTGTTGGTAAGCTGTGACTGCCTTAAGCGTGTCAATATTCAATATGCAAGTATTCATGATAGTGCACTAACTGTGCTATACGCCACCAATACACAAGCTAATACACCTACTTACCTAATAAATTAAAGTGAGAAATATTTTCAATCAAAAGCACATTCTTTCTTCTTTCTGCTTCCTTAAAAAAGTAAATATTAATAAGTAATATCATCGGTGCTTGCGATACGTTTGTAAATGTGAAAAAAAATGTGGAATTCACGGAAAAATGGGATATTTCTACCTAAGTATCTGATTACCGAACACTATAGGTTCTGGTTCGAAGAAAACACATCGTCAAAGAAAAAAGTAGACATATTTGTAGAGGACACGTACCGAGTCAGGCAAAATAAAACATGTAATCGGTTGATGTGCAGAGTTAGAAGCGTGTTTATTAAGTAAATAGTGCTTATTTTATACTACGGGGAGCAATGACGTGCATGCCTACATTTATAAGGCTTAATAAAATGACTTAATAATATTTATAATATTAATAATATTTGGGCACGTTAAGCCGTTGGTCCCGGCTATTAGCCGTAAAAATACCTCCACCAACCCGAAGTGGAGCAGCGTGGTGGAGTATGCTCCATACCCCTTCCGGTTGATTGAGGGGAGGCCTGTGCCCAGCAGTGGGACGTATATAGGCTATTTATGTAAGTATTAAAATAAAGACTTATTTACTTTTATATACTTAAGTAGAGCTAGGTCGAATAGAGGAGATTAAATTATAAAGACAAACATTTATATTATACTTACTTGCCATTTACAAAGATCACAACGCTTAGCGACAGGATGCTGTTATCAAGTAAAAGAACTATTGATTAATGGTTGATAAGAAATATGTAATTAGGTAATTGGAACAGATAACATCAAGGCTACTTTATTGTTCGACTTCTTGTGAATTAAATAGTTAATTTATAAGTTAGTAGCTAGCTTTACTGCCGTATTAAAGATATCAGATTCGATTTCTGGTAAAGTTTTTTTTTTTCAATGGGATAAATTAAACTGAAAATAATAGTGTACTTATTCTTAATTTAAAAAGTGGCTAAATAAATGAACTCGAATAGATAGATGTTTTAGGGTCGATTTAATACCTAGTCATATTATAGTGTCCATTCGTAAAATAAATAAGTATTTTTTTAATATAACATTCGATCATTCCATAGACATTAATTTTACTTATACATATCTTGAAAATTCAAATAATCAGAAATACCTACTGAGTATGTGACGCCAAGCTTTCAGTTTCGTGGTGAATAAGCAAACGTGAAGTTTTAAAAATAAATGAAAGCGGTGCAAATCCGGGCAAAGGGTAAAGTTCATTCTGCCGCACCCCCACGGTTCATATCACTCAAATATAGCCAAACTTACAGTATGGAAGCAAAATGTCGTAACATTATGCGCCGCGCCGCCAACTTTTGTTATAAGAACATAATAATAGAAGAGCTATAATTTTCATATTAACAAGTATAGGCGCTCAAAGGGTAAAATGTGGGCAAAATATTCTAAAAATTGAGGTCTTGTTAAATACGACGAGATCGTTGACTACTTATATCGTCGTCGACTTATAGTGAATACTACGCACCTTTTTGAAAAATCACATTCTCATGTGATTTAAGAAAACCTTGATTTCTTTCAATTAATTTCAATTCGGGTAAAAATTTAAATCACAAACAAACAAAGGCATAAAGACGTTTAAGTGAGTTTTTAGTTTATTTATGTTAATTCTTAATCTTTTTTATTTGTTCACAGCTGAAGTACTGTTGTCGTACATGTTCTATCGATACAAATTCAACTGGGATGACATCATGTTCGGATCATTCATCGCCTACAGAAATGTTACCAGCTTTGTAGGTCAGTACAAGGATATTACTAACATCATTCGTTGTTTGAAATATATGAAAATCGTTATTTACTTACTACTTTATTGAAATATTTTACCCTGTTGAGAAATACCCAACTTCTATTCTTCTATCGTGTAGGTTGTCCCGATACCGATCCCGCCGGCGTGGTCGACGATTTCCCTCAATCAGTGCTTATCGTTATCGACCCACTAGGGTTGATTAATTCTTTCAAATATTTTTCATTTTGTCTTAGACGACGCCCTGAGCCGAGGTTCGCGCCCAACTGGGCACCCTCAGGCCTGTTGTCGTAAATGTTGTACCGGGTGAGAGCCTTCAGCGCTCCCCATTTGTCTGGCCAAGTAGTTAATGCCATCTGTGGCAAATCTACAATAAGTCACGTCAAAAAAAAAACGTGTGGGTTGTGAGGTGGATGACCGACCTCATAATCCCTGGTGTCAGAGTTATTATTGATCCCCCAAAAACCCCTGACGTGGCTCATGTCACGACTACGTACCTACATCAGTAAATAGTAACCGGGATCGACGGCTTGACGTACGAAGGTACGCACTTCGGAAGCAAAGCACGGATAATCTTACTTCCCCAGTGAAGTGTAGTATGGTAAACAACTTCATTTACTGGAGGAAAAATCCAGTTACATGGACAATCAGGAATGAATTTTAAATTTAAAAAATCCACAAGATATTTATACATGTCCTTCTTCCAGTGATGATATTACTAAGACAATTGTTGACAGTTGTTCTAAAATTTTAAAAGTATTAACATGAAACTTCTTTAAGTAAGAGGAAGATGGGAGATCCTCGAACTCTTGAAGCAGGCTCGTGATATTGACGCTTAGTTGACGTCTCTAGACTAATTCCTTGAAGAGAAAATGCTTTTCTTCAAACAGGAAACGAGCCATTTTACTTATTTAATCAAAAGTTTTACTGCCCCAAGCACACTTTGATTGAAATTCTCTGGAGCCGAACAAAAGGCGACTGACTTTCAAGTTTGCGAGAAAGAAAAACAGAGTATCATTGCGAGTTCTGAAGACTCAGTTTTGCAAAGTAAGTGAAGTAACACAAGTTACAAAAGGAATCCGGGGCGTAGTGATTAGGTAATAGTTACTACAGATTAGGTACTAGTTACCAGGCATATTTTACTCACAAATTATAAAACACACAGCAAGTGATGACGTCATTATTACATCCCAGTGGTGGTGTAAGACATGGCCGCGTTTAGAGTATAGTCAAGTAAAGTCACTGATCCAAATTTAACGGCCTCTTTGGTGTAGTGGTTGAGCGTTGGGCTCACGATCCGGAGGCCTTGCTTTCGATTCCTGGTAGGGACACATCACAATAATCACTTTGTGATCCCTAGTTTGGGTAGGGTAGGACATTACAGACTGATTGTCCGACACATTATCCCAAGCATTATCCCGTTTTTGACAGGGTCCGCTTACCTAACCTGAAGATGTGACAGGTCCGGTTTTTTACAGAAGCGACTGCCTGTCTGACCTTCCAACCCGCGAAGGGAAAACCAGCCCAATGCAGATTAGCTCACATACCTCCGAAAATACATTACTCGGGAATGTGGATTTCCTCACAATGTTTTCCTTCACATTTTTTATAATGAAGAGTGTTGCAAAATATTTGTTCATTTTCAGGCACGTTACTAATCTTGACAATACTGAAGAAGAGGCTGAATCTATCCGACGAGATGGTTGGCATGATGAGTTGTGCGTCCTACGTGTTGGCTACGTCAGGGCTCATCGTCGCTAGCACCACATTCTGCGTGTTCTTGCGTTAGTATACACGAGCTGCTTCACTGCTCGCTTCTTCTTCTATCGTGTGGATTATGTGGTCTATTTCCAATTTCATGAAGCGTGGTGTATGGGTTATTATTGACTGACCAACGGCTTAACGTGCCTTCTGAAGCACGGTCCGTTTTACTTTCGGACAATCGAGTGATCAGCTTGCACGCTGATCATAACCAAACCAGGGCTCACAAAGTAATTTTTGTGATATGTCCCCACCGGGATTCGAACCCGGAACCTCCGGATCGAGAGCCCTACGTTCAACGACTGGACCACGTAGGTCGTTGTATGCTGATGAACTGTCTGAAAAGTGGATAGGTACATAGCAAAACGTCTACCTGTCAGATAAGTTCTGGAAAGATCATCACAGCTTGTAAGCAAATGGTGAAATATACCAGCGAGCTAGTAATCTATGCATTTTACACTACTAGCCACTCATTTACCCAGACATGGTAACCTCACTCACTTTTATCTTCTGCTAAATATGTACCGTTGCCAAAGTATGGTTTGGTCTACCCAAAGGTGGTGGAAAGCTCATGAAGGCCTATGCTCATGCCTAGTGGCGGAACGTACCATATGTTATTTGAAAATAGAACATCCGTGATTAGGACGCCCTCTATGTAAATACTTGGTAAACTATCATGAACACTGAACTCAAAGAGTGTATAATTATGAAACTAGTCACAAAAGTTTTAATGTAGTACATCGAATAAAAACTAGATGGCGCTGGTCAGTGAATTGGAAAATTACTACGTGAACAAGTGAATATTTGATAGAACCTTGATAAGAAATAATGATTTTCATTATATATATTCTGTATCTATTGTGTTCTGTATTATATGTGTGTGTTTGTGGGTAAAAAAATGCAAATACTTACGTAGGTAGATAACCTCGTCATTTCCTTCTAAATCATGGAAAAATAGAGAACTGACGTAACTACATGTCAATACCTACTTTTTAGTTGTTTATTCAAGTTTGTCAAAGATAGTAGAAGTAAATCGATCAATTGAATCTTTAAAATAGACTGGATCAATGATTGTTTTCGTGGAAGGAACTGAGATTGGCGAGTAAGATAAATAGGCCGAATAGTCATTAAAACGTTTTTTTTAAATGTCTTTTTTTGTTACAGTCCCAATCATCGGTATTATAGCACAAGGTTCCCAGGTGGTTCAGCGACCTATATTGAATAAGCAGATTCTACCAACCGAACAAGGTAAAGAACCCGGTATACTCAGTGTATCTACCTTACCTGCTAACATCGGGAGCAGGCAGAAATCCACCCATCATTCATCATCCCTTCATTAAATATCGTCAATTACAATGTTAGAGGATTATGAAGATTAATAATTTACGTATATCTATTGTATTTATGTATTTTATGTGAGTAATTTCCTTTTTGTAAGTATTTATTTTTTTATACAAGTTGTTGCACCGTCCTGCACCAAATTGTGATAAATGTTTTCTTGCCACTGGTTGCCTGGAAAAGATTGCTGCTTAGCAATAAGGCCGCCAGATTGTACTGTATCTTTCGTCCATTTGTGTAAAACTTGTTTTGTATGTTTTGTGCAATAAAGTATATTTGTATTGTATTGATTTTCCAAATCATAATATTTTTTGTAATAGCCTATTTATAAATAATTAACTCAAGTTCTATTTTATGTACCAAGCCGCGTGATTGTTGATATTATTTATTTATGTACCTACTTACCTACTTATTTATCTATGTTATAATTTATAGCAATGGATGTCTTACCTCATAAATAATTTATTCGACTTCGAACCTGACATTCGAAATTGTAAAATGTTTTATCGATTTATCACACTTTGATTACTGTCATACTGAACGGCTGTATATTATCTGGCGCTCCATAAATTATCTGTTGTATACAGCCCACTAAAGGTGTATTATTTGTTTATGAATAGATATTTTATTAATGTACTTACGTCATGTCATTTCTTATATACATACTCTGATTTTATCGTTCATTAAAACGTTAAAAGGAGCAAAGCTACTACTACAAAGACGTTGTATTCAGTGTATTTCGTTTTTTGTAATTTAAAACTAAACTATTAGGTAAATTTCTAGCATAGTATTACGATATTTATCCAAGCACATATCATACGCTACGTCTTTTGTTATTTTTATTTGTCGTGATTTATTGTAGATTTGCTGCAAATGGCATTAACTACTTGGCCGGAACAGCGTCTACTGGTCAAAGCCCTCGATATAATACGCACCGCGCGCGGCGCAAAACCCGTGCCGCGGTGGTTGCAGTTCTTTGTATCAAAGTAAAGTCTTACAGAAAAATAAATTACTCATGTTGTTTATTCAGATTAACTAGTACATATTACGTACAAACTATTGCTAATACGTCTGGACTTTATAGATAATGAGTTCAAAATACTCGGGGTAAAACCCTAGGTAGAGTTTTAGATCAAATAGTTTTATATTTTTTATCGTAGATCGATATCAGAAACCTAAATTCCTCGATTGTCTATCTTTTATTATTTTTTCCTTATCAAGAATTGTAGCGTTGACAGCGACTCCCCGAACGGCGACTGCTTGACATCACGTCTGTCACCTGTCAAGAGAATGCATTTTATAAATAACCATAATGTTATCCCTTACAACTACATGTATATTAAGTCGTGGATAGTAATTAGGTACGTGCAAATGCATATCACGTGTGAGACTAAAATCTGATTATCTACCTACTTACTAGTCTTGCAATGTGATATGACATATATTTTTAAACTACTTAAAGGTCTGGGTGTTAAAAACGCCACATCGAAGCATTTCATCTAAAAAAGAAATATTGCAATGCAAACGGATGTCAAATAGCAATATTACTTTTTAGATGAGTTGCTTTGATGTGACGCCTTTAACCCCTGACCATAAAAAGTAGATTTGTATGTGTTGAAAATCAGGGTTAAAAAAGATTTTCTACAACAAAACAATAAGAATAAGCATCTATCTAATTTTTCATTTTGAACGTGAACCTCTGAGCCACCCTGTAATGTTGATGGAAGTGTTACATTCAACAATAATTGTACTACCTATTGCAATAATGTTTTATTATTTACAGGTAAAATATACAGCGTACTGGGAGCCCTGGAGTCAGCCACGCAGACAATATCTTCCCCTCTATACTCCTTGCTGTACAAGAAAACCGTAGCCAATACTCCAGATGCCTGGCTTATCCCAGGAATCATTCTCGCCGTACTACAAGCATTATCTTATTTTACCACCAAACGACTGAATAGCAATAAAAACCCACCACCCGTCGAAAGCCTTGCCAAGAAAAATATACCCTTAGAACCAATAAAAACATCGAAAGCTGAAAAAGTAGAAGACAAGTCAGAGTCAAGTGAAAAACCGACGAAAGAACAATCGGCTAGTCAAATAAGTAGTCCTGATTAGTTGTATAGGTATTGAAATAAAGTCTTTTTAAGAAAACGCCTGGATTTTATTGTCATTTTCCTTATTCCGTCATTCTATTTGTAAAATTATCAAAGATTTTTTTTGACATGACTTATTATACATTTGCCGCAAATGGCATTAACTACTTAGCTGGACAAACTTATAAAATAGCACTGTAAAACTCTGTATTAGTTTTGAAAATTAGCAGGATGTACCACAGGCAAGCGAGGTTGACTTGGACGCTTGCTGGAGGGACTGGTCGGAATACGCACAGAACCGCGAAAAATGGAAATAGGGAAGTAGGCCTTTGCCCATCAGTGGAATCATGTAGATTAGCTTAGATAATATTTAGTACTCACCTAACTGAATACCGTGTCTATGATTTTACAAATTAAATTGACTTACACGAAGGTTCAAACGCGTATAAGTAGCTAATTCCTGTAGACATCATCTAATTTTATTTTAAGTTATACCTGTCATTTTCTTATCCGCCGAAAAGAAAAGGGATAATCGCCAGGCATAAAATTTCTGGAACACAAATACACTACATCACACATCACTATCAGCCCATTAACTTCCCCACTGCTGGGGCACGGGCCTTCCCTATGGATGGATAGGGAGATCGGGCCTTAAACCACCACGCTGGCCAAATGCGGATTGGTGGTTATTAACGACTGCTAATGCAGCCGGGACCAACGGCTTAACGTGCCTTCCGAAGCACGGAGGTCTTCGAGATGAAAACATTTTTTTTTGTGGTCACCCATCCTATGACCGGCCTTTGCGAAAGTTGCTTAACTTCAACAATCGCAGACCGAGCGCGTTTACCGATGCGCCACCGAGCTCCTCAACACAAATACAAATATAGTTTATTGCACCAAAATAAAAATAAATAATTACAAAAGACTCTTAACTAGGTACATGGCAAACACGAATTAATAAAAAAACAAAAAAAAAATTAGAAAAAAAAAATAAAAAATAAAATTTTTAACAAAAAAAAAACCGACTTCAAACGCAAAACTAAAAAGCAATAAATAAATTTACTTCGCACAAAGTAATTAGTACGTATTTTCAATTAGTTAATTAATTTATAATTCTGAAGCCGGTGCCAAGGAAATGCTACAACGAAGTACCGATTCATATATTTTTCAATACTGATTGTTTTGTAATTTTTTGTTTGACATTGTTTTGTAATTGCTTTGATATAGGTATTAAACAATATTGTGTGTACATAGTAATTTGATATTGTAGTAGGTTGTTGTAGCATTTACTTGGCACCGACTTCAGAATTATAAATTAATTAACTAATTGAAAATACGTACTAATTACTTTGTGCGAAGTAAATTTATTTATTGCTTTTTAGTTTTGCGTTTGAAGTCGGTTTTTTTTTTGTTAAAAATTTTATTTTATTTTACGATTTTAAGTGATGGTTAGACCGAGCAAGGATGCAGACAGACAGATTTTCTGATTTATATTCATATATAATAATATAATATATTATTAGTAGTGATCACAATTATTATTGATGAACATGTTTACACACACACACTCACACACGCGCTAACGCACACGAGCACACGCGCACGTACACACGCACACACACAGATACACGCACACACACACACACATGTGTATGTGTACATACACACATGTGGTTGTCAGTGGAAGCTGCTATCATACACACTCACGCATACATATAGATACAGTAGATTTCGCGTGGTTCGCTCGCTGCTAAAGCAGCTCGCGTGTCCTGTTTATTCGAAACTGTCCCTCTTCGTATGGCGGCCATCTTGTTTTTCCGCCATTTTGTTTTTTTCCACCGGCGACAGAATTTGACCAAGATTTAAATGGGTGTCGTGGAAACAAACAAAATCCAGGTGCAATAGGTTTGCCAGACCGTAGGATGTCTCCCTGATTGGGAGCAGTTTTCAAAGATGACGTTCCGATCACACCCCTATACATCATTTTTACCCCCAAGACATTTTCTGGAAAAACAAAATTTTGTATGGCGGCCATCTTGTTTTTTCGCCATTTTGTATTTTTTTCACCGGCCATTAAATTCGACCAAGATTTAAATAGGTTTCGTGAAAGAAAAATTGGTTCAGGTGTGATAGTTTCGCCAGGCCGTAGGGTGTCACCCTGATGCGGAGCAGTTTTCGAAAATCGGGAAGTATTTCCATACTTAACATGACGATCCGATCACAACCCCGATATATATTTTATATCCCGAGACATTTTCTGAAAAAACAAAATTGTGTATGGCGGCCATCTTGTTTTTCCGCCATTTTGTTTTTTTTTTACGCGCTATGGAATTTGACCAAGATTTAAATAAGTGCTCTGAAAGAAATATTGGTTCACGTGCGATAGTTTTGCCAGGCCGTAGAGTATCTCTCTGATGCGGAGCAGTTTTTGGTGACCAGAAAGTATTTCCGTACTCTACATGACGTTTTGAGTAAGCGCCCCATACATTATTTTTACCCAAACGGGCTTCTTCCAAAATCGACAAAATTTTGTATGGCGGCCATTTTTTTTTCCGCCATTTTGTTTTTTTGCACCGGCGATTGAATTTGATCAAGATTTAAATACGTTTCGTGAAAGAAAAATTGCTCCAGGTTGTATAGTTTTGCCAGGCCATAGGGTATCTCCCTGATGCTGACCAGTTTTCGAAGGTCGGGAAGTTTTCCCGAAGCCTAAAGATCGATCCGATCAATATGACTTTACAAACGCACTAGTCGCTCCTACGATTTTTGAAAATTCCCCTCGATTTCTCTGGTCTTCCATCATCAGATCCTGACTTCCTTGACATGGGACCCCCTTGGGTATATCTCCTTTCAAACAAAAAAAGAATTATCAAAATCGGTTCATATACGACGAAGATATGCCCGAACAAACATAAAAAAAAAAAAAAAAAAAAAATATACGGTCGAATTGAGAACCTCCTCCTTTTTTGAAGTCGGTAAAAAAAATAATTAGATGGTGTCTGCAGGAATTGAGCCCTATACCTAAGTAAAGAAAATCCTTCGATTCCACTTTCCCAAAAAAGTTGTCCCTCCTTCTTCTACTTACTACCGCCTTCTACACATTTTACTAAAATTTGGGTAATCAAAAATATAATCATGATAGTACGACAATTTTATGACCGTCTGTTAATAACGTCATTGATCATGTGATGATCATTTATATTGACAATGGATTAGACAATTGTATTGATATTGCCAATCGTGAGATTACTTAAGCGTGTATAAATAATCTCACAAGTCACGAGACCAAATTACGATGCAAAATACGTAGTAAGTAAAAATCGTAAAATACTAAATCTATCGACTGCTGTTGACTTCATCCGATGATTAATTAAAGAAATATAAGAAAGTATCTAAAGAGCTCGGTGGCGCAGCGGTAAACACGCTCGGTCTGCTTTCCTTTCGCAAAGCTTTCGCAAAGGCCGGTTATAGGATGGGTGACCACAAAAAAAGTTTTCATCTTGAGCTCCTCCGTGCTTCGGAAGGCACGTTAAGCCGTTGGTCCCGGCTGCATTAGCAGTCGTTAATAACCATCAATCCGCACTGGGCCCGCGTGATGGTTTAAGGCCCGATCTCCCTATCCATCCATAGGGAAGGCCCGTGCCCCAACAGTGGGGACGTTAATGAGTTTATGATGATGAAGAAAGTATATACACACATCATTGGGCCTTGGCCATCTTATTAGATGATTTAATCAATATCTGTCGTAGGGGTGCTACAACGCCGCGCCGCTCATGGCTAATACACACATAGATACATAACCATAATATACATCATGTGTACGTCCTACTATTTACTAGGAAGATGGGCAAGCCATATTCAGAATTGTACTCTCTGACGATGCGATTAAATCCCAGTATCGAATTTAGAGATAAGTAATAAGGAGAGTATAAAAATAACTGTCACTTGTAGTAGAACAATGGCCCCGATTCCTGCAGACACCGCCTAATTTTATTTTAAGTTATATCCGTCATTTTCATATCCGTCGAAAAGGAAAGGGACGGATGATTCACAGCTCTTAATTTTAGGAAGAATGAGTAAATGAATGAATAACCCGGGCGAATCAAAAGGTATGTCGCTGGTATGCAATCCGTTTGACGTGCTGTCTACTTAACTGTGTCGGGTTATTGACGGATTTAAAATTTTTAGACGGTTGGTTTAGATTTGTGCTTAAAATTGACGTGTGTTCCATAAATTTTATGCTTGTCGATTACCCGTCCCTTTCCTTTTCGGCGGATAAGAAAATGACAGATATAACTTAAAATAAAAATTAGATGGTATTTACAGGAATTAGCACCAATGTCTGCTGATATCACACCCCGGACACTCCATACAAACAATCTCGTTTTACACAGACACTACACACTGATATTATCAACATGTGCAACTGTGTGTGTGACGTCTGAGGGCTGCCAAACAATACCTAATTTAACCGTCATTACTTACTTAGGTAGGTAGTAATATTTACGAAATATCCTTTTATAATAATCAGTTAATATTTATTTACCATACAAATCACAAACAAGAATTTTTGAAGAAGCTTCACAATATAAATAAATAGGCTTTACACTTGACTTAAAACACTGAACTAATTAGGTAATTGCATTCAGATTATTTTTACATTAAGCAATTAGCCTAGATTCAATTTTATTACAAATTATTAGCATATTTTGATGATCTATCACCATGAAAAATGGACATTTATAGGCACTGCGCAGGCGAGATCATATTAGAATCAGAGGAAAGAAAGTCGGCGTCCAATTTCAAAACTCGCTAGAGATTGACCAAGACACAAACAAACCAACCCACTGATAGGATTAAAAAAATGCTTTTTAATAATCACTATCACCAACAACATCAGCCTATAGCAATCCATTGATGGACATACGCCTCTCCCAATCCGCACAACTCAGCTCGCAGTTCCCTTAGTAGATATTATAAATTGAAGTACATTAAGGAAAATTGATCTGGTTATTAGATATGATCACTTGACAATAATTCTTTATTTTTATAAATAATTTAATCTTACTAATCCAGTAACATTCACGCTAAAAATATCAGATCCGCATGATTTTTTATTGGCGTTAATAAATCTATAGATAACGTCGCGTAAAAATAGTCCATAACGCCTTTCGTCAAGTATATTTTTAGACTACATTAGATGACAAATTATAGGGTTCAACCAAACTATTTGGTGGACGTTCTTTTACTCAATAAAAGGTTCTATTTATAAATAAACTACCTCCGTGGTCAAGTAGTTGAGCGTTGGGCTCACGATCAGGAGGTCCCGGATCGAATCCCGGTGAAGGCATGTCACAAAAATCACTTTGTGATCCCTAGTTTGGTTAGTACGTTAGTATTATATGATCTGTGGTTAAGACATTACAGGCTGATCGCCTGAATGTCCGAAAGTAAGATGGTATGTGCTTCGGAAGACACGTTAAGCCGTTGGTTCCGGTTACAAAATTTGAGCGGGAAATGCGAAAGTTTTCTTGAAATCAACAAGTCTTGTTGATGCCAATAGTAACAATGAATATTATGAATGAATATAACTTGACGATGATAATGATGATAAAACCTAACTAGAAACTATAAAAAACCGGAATATGTAAATACTAGTCAATGATGGCTATTATGTTGGTCTAACAAAGCTTGGTAAGGTGTGGGTACTTAGTTCATATTGCGATGGATGTACCTGTGACTACTCCAATAAGGATGTAGGCGTGAGCCTATGTGTGATTTATATAATGTAATTAAATTAGTACGAGTTTTTACTAATCCGATTTATATCACTACCGTCTGAAAAATACTGAAAGCCATCTTTCTTTTTTTTTTTTGACGTGACTTATAGTAGATTTGCCGCAGGTGGCATTAACTACTTGGCTCTCACCCGGTACAATGTTTAAGACAACAGGCCTGAAGGTGCCCAGTTGGGCGCGAACCTCCGCTCATGGCGTCGTCTGAGAAGAAAAAATATTTGAAAGTATTAATCGACCCCAATGGGTCGATAGCGATAAGCGCTGATTCAGGGAAGTCGTCGACCATGCCAGCGGGGTCCTGAAGTGTTTGGTGTCGCAAGGCTAAAGTAATCGGGTCGTCGGGATCGTATCATACATCCTTCGGACGCCGATACTTTTCAGTACCGTCCCTAAGCGGGATGTATTCGGAAGCCGCAACCACCAGGGGAAGCCTGAATGCCATGGAAACGACAAGAAGTTAGAGGTTTAACAGCTTCGACCACCATTGATTGGAAAAGAACACGGAACTAAATTAAATTTACATCCGCTGCTACCGAAACTTGTTTATCATCATCTATAACATGTTTTATTCAACTAGCTATTTTCCGCGAGATGTTCATAAGATAGACGATTAACACTCCAAAGCGAAAGTTTCATAGCGTAATCAGTGTAATTTGTTATTTCTCAGAACACAAATTAGAATAATAGGTTCATGCGGAACCAGAGTAGCACATCAGTCGATACTTATCAGCGATTGAACTAAAAATAGCACCTCGTGGACCAAATAGCACAAAGGAAGTGGGTGGCCCGATACGATCTCAGATTGATAAACGATTCATATAAAATGTATGCGATTGCTAACAGCAGACAGATTAAAACGCAATCAGTCAAGCAAGCAAGTCGCAGCTTAAGTAACCTTCTTTACCTTCGTACTGAAAGCCTACCTACTATTTAAATACAAGTGAGTATCCTCATTAACGGCATCTGTGGTCTAGTGGTTGAGTGTTGGGCTCACGATCCGGAGGTCCCGGGTTCGATTCCCAGTGGGGACACATCACGAAAATTATTTGTGGTCCCTAGCTTGGTTAGGACATTACAGGTTAATCATCTGATTGTCCGAAAGTAGAATGATCAGTGCTTCAGAAGGCACGTTAAGCTGGTCCCGGTTACTACTTACTGATGTAAGTAAGTAGTCGTTACATGAGCCATGTCAGGGGCCTTAGGCGGCTTAATAGTAACCCTGACACCAGGGTTGATAAGGTTAGTACTCCACCTTACAACCCACACGATAGAAGAAGAAGTATCCTCATTAGATGTTCGCTAATCACTCAGTAGATATCATGTTAAAATCTGAATTTACATCCCTTATACAAATCCACCATCTTCTAGACACCTTCTTGCCAGTCCCTATATAGGTACGCTATCAATAAAATTATGTCATTTTTACTAATCGTAACAATTTCTTCCGCAGAATGCAGCGCCCCACTCCATGCTTCACCGCCGGTGGCTTCAACAACGGGCCCCACAGGATGGCACCAAACCCCTGCTTCGGCCCCGCTCGCATCCCCCACCAGTATGGACCTTGTTTCGGCCCCATGCCTATGGCCCCCGCTTACCAGCCTAGTTCCTGCTTCATGTCTGCTTCAGCAATAAAAGGCCAAATGGGCCCCAATGGCCCAGTAAAGCGATACGATCCCTGCTTCCGATGATCACAAGTTCTAAATAAATTATTTACTAAATCGTCAAGCAAGATGCAAGCGATATGGAATCTCGTTGAATTGTTGTATTGTAATGTTTTAATTGAAGCCTAGTTTTATTAAAAAATGCTTACTATTAAGTTAAATAAACTATTATTTTTCTATATTTATGGATTTTATTTCTAAGACTGCTTTTCTCCTTAAGTTGTAAGTAGGTAAATATTCTAATGCATTATATACCTACCAGCAGAATCTGCACGACAAACACGCCGCGTGTGGCGCGAATTATATCGAGGACTTCAACCAATAGCGGTTCGACGTCTATCTACGTAGATAGCATTCGCTGCGTTTATAGGTAGAAGCCCTCGATATGAGTCATGCAGACCCTGCAAGAGCAAGTTGAACATAAAATGTCAATAAAAATAATTTTCAATTGAGGAAATACCTACCCAATGCGTCTAAATCTTTTTCCTGAAAGACTAGAGCGTCTAAAGTTTTTACGCAGTTCTTGGAATATTAACAACATTAAATAAGTAACATTATTACTTGTACCTAACCTAACCTAACCTAACCTAACCTAACCTAACACAACACGATATTTACACTTAAGTACAATAAAATCACATTTAAGTAGTTAATTACAGCAAATAGTAGTTTTTATTTTGACGTGACTTATTGTAGGTTTGCTGCAAATGGCATTAATTACTTGGCCGGAAGCAAATAGTAGTAGTAATTGGAAAATAAACAAATATTTTATTGGTAATCTAACACATCAAATGAAATTTTTGACTTACGATACCACTTTTTTGACGTGACTTATTGTTGATTTGCCACTACCTTTGGCCTATTAAAGCTCGGTTAACGCAGGCAGGTACTTTTTAGTTCTTCATGTGATGACTGTACTTTTCGACTACCCCAGATGGGAATATGGACGTGAGCTTACTTATATACATAACATAAATAGCCTAAACATCTCACTCCTTGGCACAGGCCTCCCCTCAATCAACCTGAGCTTACTTAAAAGTTTTATTTTATTGAATCCCCGCTATTGCAAGTAACTTTTCCAACAAACATGCCCAAGTCCACGGAAATGCGAAATTTGCCGTAATAGTCTGTCATTACCAAAAATCCCTGCGAAATGCTACTATAAAAAACTACGCACTCAACAAACAATACGTAAACACGGAAACACGAAACGTTTTACCCCACTACTTAATCACACTTGTAAATGAACGATGAGCAGAAATAACAATGCGACTGATATACATACGATGACTATTGTAAAGGCTTAAACTTCCATACACGTCATCAGTGTTGGGTTTTCACTAAAATCGGCCACGAGATAATGTCATCCAGCAGATAGTTCGAAGATTTAAGAGATTGCCGTCTGGGAAAAAGATATGTTCGTGTCAAACAACCATAATACAGGTGCCATCACCGTACTTTGTTCACAGTTCTTGTACTTACTTACTTGTTTTATATAGTTTAGGAAAAACTATTTAATTGTTATAACGTGTTTATATCAATTCTTTGTTGTGTAATGTAATATAATTCACAGTACAAGTCATCTTCTTTACGACACCAGGTTTGATGAGGTCGGTCATTGATCTCATAATCACAACCCACACGTGCGAAAAAGTTTAAGTTTTCCACTCCATAATACTTTACAATTCAAAATTGAAATATTATACTTACTACTATCAAAACTTTCAATTATAGACAGACTTGAAAAGATAGACAAACAGAATTGAAACCAAACAATTCAATAAATAGTTCCCATACGTCTTAATCAAATTAATGCAGATTTGAAGGTAACACTCGAATTTAGGAAATCCCAAGTAAGAATATACCAGATAACCCTTTCAAGATAACTGGAAAACTGATATCTCCGGATATATTTAATAAGAGCCTTCAGATGGATGACATTAGTAACTGAATTGTGAACAAAACGATAGTGCGAAAAACAAGTGCTGTAACTGCTTTGGTTGTTGAGGACTATAAGTTGTTATTTACCATAATTCTTTACGGTAAGACATTATTTTTTATATAACATCGAGTGCAACTACTATATAGTCCTCTTTATCGTGTCCGATAACGGCTACCTTAGTCATATGTGGCTGGCGAAATCGTTGTTTGTTTTAAACACACGCATCACATCGAGTGCAGTAGAGCTGTTCATCACTGGTGTGTGTGTAAGAGGGCTTGGGATGAGTCTTCCGTATGTGACGCTTCTCATCCAAGACTACAAGTTGAGCTTCTTCGAAGCTTTCTGCACCTTTTCGAACTTCAGATCGCCATTAGTTCATCATCATCAATTTAAGAGCCACGCTATTGTCGGTGCAGCATTTTCCATTCTTGTCTATCAACGGCCAATTCTTTGACACGACGTTCGCCTTATCTTTAATTACTTACTTTCTAGGTAACTTTAGGTTTACTTACTAGGTAATAGTACGAAATAATTAGGACGCGGGTCTAGACTAAGACAGTGATTTTTGAGTCACTCTGGACCTGTGGTTCACTGGCTTGCTTCTCAAACGGGGAACGCCAGTTCGAACCCCGGTACTGGATTGGCACCTATGACTTATTAACATATTATATTAAGTACGTACAGTTTTCACTAACATCCGGCCAAGTAGTTAATGTCATCTGCGGCAAATCTACAATAAGTCACGTCAAAAAAAAAGGTTTTCACTAACACAGTTCTCTCGACCATTATCGATACCGCCTATCACGTTACTCTTACAGAAAGCTTGGTGGCTCGGTGGGTACTTAGTTCATCTTGTGATGAATATACCTATGACTACCCCAATTGGCATATATTCGTGAGCTATAATATAACTATAACTTAGTTTCTAATTAATGGACAAATAACAAACACATACCTTTTAAAAAAATAAAACAAATCTTCCAAAGCGTCACTTCGAGGCAAGGTGCCCAACAGGCTGGCAGCATTACCTCTCTGCATCGCCAGACTTATTCTTTGACAAAAATAACTACCAGCTCTTTCATCCCCGAAGCCCCGATAAGACGCATTGAAAGATCCATCGTGAGCTCATTTTATGTTATTATTTTTATATAACCAGCAATTATTGTGTCTAGACGATGTCGGGACCAGGAAGTGATGAGCAAAAACCCTGCAGACCACCGTCATACGAGAGACCTCACCCGCCACCCGATCCGGATCGCACCAGAAATCCTACCAGGGCCAGGACTACTTGAATGACGATGATTTGTTGAAGAGAGATGCCATACAATATGCTGCATAGAAGAATGAAGTAGATTATGTTGACATAGAACTTCGATGTAAAAACATGTAGAAGTATAATGAAGATTTGTAATAGAGAATAGAGCTTAACTCTACCTTGTGTTAAGTTATTTTTTTTATTGTTAAGTTCCTAATTTAAACCACAGAAACTTAGCTTTTTAAAAGTTTCTCTTGAATCTCTTTTAGTTTAAGTGTAAACAAGAATAAAAATAAGACTTAAATTAAAAAGGTGTTTTATTACACATCTCTACAATTCTACATTTTATATTACGCAAACTTTTCACATCTATGACAAAACAAAAAAATTGCTAACAGCAAATAGAACTAGATCCACCTACTGCATAGGTACAATCAAAAATTTTGATTTATCTTATATCTAACTGCCAGAGGTACGCATTTTCAATAGTTACTAAGTTTACATATAAGTTGTGTATATTATTACAAAACACAATCTGCCATCCAAAACCGACATTCCTTCAACAAAATAAAACTATCCTTAGGTTATATAAAATAAATGAACAAAGAATTAAATTTATTTACAAAACCCCTAAACTTTTTAAACTTAACATCCTCCGTAGTCTAGTGGTTAGATGAGTCAATGTCAAAAACACTTTTTGAGACTTTCCTTCGTTTGGTAAAGACATTGAAGGCATGAATAATCTGATTGCCCGAAAGAGTAAGATGATTCTGTGCTTTAAACAATATAAATATAAAATAATGTAAAATTTACAATTCAAGACCTGAAGCTTCTATTCGTCAAATAATCCCCCCGAGTTGTTCCATGCGCAAAGGTACCACTTGCCGTATTACCACGTTGCTGTGGCAATGGGCAACCTTAGCGCCAGGAAGCCTAGGAAAAGTGACTAAATATACATATATATATTAATTGACACTCAAAAACAGCTGGATCATGATGATGCTGTAGGTGATGATGTTGACGATGGTACCGAGGATCATGGAGTAATTGAGGTAAAACAACCTGTAGGCGGTGAACTGCAGCCGGTTGGTGCTCACCAGCTGTCTGAACGTCTGCAGGATCGTCTTTCTAGACTGGTCTAAAATTTCAATGAAAATGTTAAATCACTTTTGATAGAGGGTTACGTACTACTAAATTGTATGCAAGCGATCAATGAAAACTCTAGCACATAATCTAAACATAGTGTTGTGTGTGATAATGTGATATTTTGTGTTTTATTTGAAATAAAGTACTTATGGAATTATGATGAAAAACTATAAAGCGATAAGAGTGAAGGAAGCGAAGGTGGTGTATCAGGTTCGTAGTAAGTAGAAATCCGTGGTTTCTACCTACCCCAACGGGAAATAGGCGTCATTTTATGTATGTATATATCGTGGCCATATCATAGAATTGATCATTTCATGAAATGATCGACCATTTCATGAAATGGTCGTATTTCATGAAATAGAACAACATTCGTTGGCCACATCATGATGTGGTTTGGCCAGATCAATGAACACAAAACGTTTAACGATATGACCAACTAAATGCATGATTACTTCATGATATGGCCAAACGTTAGTGATCATATCGTAAAATAGTAACATTATCCACCGGTAGTGGCGCTGGTGTCGCTTTGTTTATGTTTTGCATAATGGCGGCGGACAATAATTATTCTTGTGTGAACGCGAATCATACGAATAATAATGAGCAAATACAAGATAAAAGTGCATTGAAGCAATGTTTTGACACTAAGGTGAAAAGAAAAACTCGTATTAACAGTAGACAGCAACTTTATTTTTATTTTTAGGTTATATGGCAAATAATGAAGGTCGAGAGACCACGCTACGTAAATCAATGGACTATTATTGGATTTCAAAATATGATATAATTAAAACTGCGAATGAAGAGATATTAATTTAAAAAAAGAAAAATATAGACGATCCTACTGTCCGTAAAGTTTCTTTTTTTGACGTGACTTATTGTAGATAATGCCGCAGATGGCAATAACTACTTGAAACAGGATTCTATTAAAACGCATAAATGTTTTTGTCATAATTTAAATTATCATAATCCTTTTTTTTATAATTTTTACAAGGCATAACAGTAGGTTAGGGTGCGGCGGGGGTGGCCCTTGGGCCACCCCTACGCCGCCAGTATGTTTATCTTACACACGAAAAGTATACTGAATGATGACCAATGGCATGAAATAGTGTCAAAAAATATGACGACGACTTCAAAGCGAGATGCAGTTACGGCGTATATGTCAACTACATCAACACTCCGTTAATCGAAAATGACTTTTTAATTTTTAATTGACTTTTAAACATTTTTGTACTTTGTACTAGAGTAATACATTATTTCCTACCTTATTTCGCGTTTTTATTACACCACTTATCATGGACACCCTACATTAATGATATGGCCAAACGTGGATGGAAATATCATTAAACGTTGACGTTTAAACGATATGGTCAGTTGAAGTTGGCCATTTCATGAAATACGACCATTTCATGAAATGGTCGATCATTTCATGAAATGGTCAATTCTATGATCTGGCCACGACATATGTACTACGAACCAGATGTCATAATAAAAGTGAGACTTACCACAGCGAAAATCGATCAAATATTTGACAATGAGTGTGTCAATGTGCTCGACTTCTTTGCCGATCTGGTCGTTGACGTAGCAACCGATGAAACACCACAAGAAGGGAAGAATATTTCGTGCCATTACTAACACGGGCCGATCAACCTATGAAACAGAAAGCGCAACCTTTTAACAATTTGTACTGGTATCTTGCAGAATTATTTTATGATTTTAAGGTAACCCGCGGCATTGCGTTAGTAAGGATGGTAGGCGTTAATAAATAGTTTCTCAGATAAGAATAAAGAGCTAAAAAAGGAGGTATGGTGAAAAAAATAAAGAAAAGGCATGATGCTAATGTAAATAAGTGTTACATAAATCTAAATCTATTAAAGAATCATAGATAGAGGTACTTATTTACATTGTTATTTTATTTAGGCGGGTACCTAATATACACTTTAACTTATTAGGTACTTACGTTATTGCAAGCAATCATGGTAACACCAAACACAGAATTGGTGAACATTAACCAAATTGTTAGAAGCATCTGAAACAATAGTTATTTGTTATGCGTGTCGAATTTAAATTACTAACGGATTAGTCTAGAATTGACTTACGAGCGCAAACGAAACACAAAACAAATTTCCTCTCGTCTCGTATAAAATATACAACTTTTCACCTCTAGTACTAACAACAAAATTTGTAGGTTATAGCTAAATTCAAATGTGAGTACTTATAGAATATAATTATACAAACCTGAAAACCATGATGCTGATCTAACAACTGGATACAAGTAGCAAGACTGTCGTAGATTCTGCAATGAAATTGGATATCGAAATTGTTTCCTTCCTCATCTTCCATAAATTTAATATCCACGTTTAATAAGTACTTCAATTTCTCCCACGCACTTGGTAACTTTTTAATTAAACAATTATTTCGAATTTTCACGTCCAAAGTCAATAGGCGCAACATTTTGAGATTTAAATATTTTAAAATAGCAAGCATTAAGGATAAGTGATATACTAAATGAAACACTGATAAGTACGTAGGAATCGTTATTAGAAGAACAAAAGGATCAGATTGCAGAAATTCTAAAATAACGAAACTGATTAGCGTGGAAGTTGTTACAACGAATCCAAAGTAGAATTTAATTGCTAACATTTTCAAATTGCTCGCACCAATTTTAAAATCACCAATAATTTTGTTCACATTCTCATATAGTTCAGAACAAACTGTGTTTCCATATGCAACATTAGTGACAATCACTAAAATATTGACAATAGTATCGTTCATCTTATAAATTATATTTAAATTATTCTTCATATTTAAAGTCATTGTAGATTTGATGATGATAACGTTACTTGCAATTATAAACCCAATTACAATGAACGACCAGAATTTAGACAACAGAGACGTTTTAATACATATCCCTGAAGAAGAAACGAAAGGTTTGGCTATTCCAAAAATTGAGAATACAAAGTTGATAAAACGCAAATAATATTGAATCATTTTCGTTGTACTTTCAAGACCAATCACACAGAAAGAATGAAAAATAGAACTATAATTCTCTAATATCGAATCAAATCCAGAAAACAAGTATGTAATGATACTGATTTTAATTACAGGTCTTAGGTTCGTACGAACACGTAAAGTTAATTTAAAGAATACGTATATTATTGATATTCATATTTAATTTGAAAATAATTGTTTGAAAGTGAATTAATTTATTTTATATTTTAACTGACATGTCAAAATAGAAGTCAATAAAATAATGAATTTCACGTATATTGTCTACTGAAATATGTATGTTACGTAAATTTTTAATTTATTTTATGCGTGTCATAATTTCAATAACTAAAAATGTAAGTAGACCAAATGTTAAATGCTGACCAATTGTACGCTGTATCATTTATTGCGAATAAATGAATCATGAATGATTTATTGAAAGCCTATAGAATATTATCAATATTGAAACTCGTCGTTCCTGGTAGGTAATCGTATTTATTTACTACAAATGACCATTTTGCAAATGACGTCCCTAAAGAGGATTTTATTTTAGCTTTAGATATGTAGTGACCAATATTAATATTATCTTATCAGGAGATGCGTCGAAGTTTCTAGTGATATGAAACATTCTGAGTCAGTTTTGCCATACAGTATTGATTAAAACAACGATTTACACTGTGAATTTGTGTTTCAGCTTTATAAAGACTCTTATTGTAGTATTTACTTGTTTATTTTTGAACAGTGATGTCTCACCACGGACCACCTCACTGTAAGTATTCGTATTACAATAATTACTTTGTTATTTACCTATGAAATTGTAAAAACAAATCTATTGCATTAAGTATCTCTTACAATTCTTATACAAAACTGTACCAGAAACAATGTGAAACAATTTAATTTTAATTGTTTCTCATCATTAGTAGTAACAGTTGGACATTTAAACATAATATTGTGCTATTTTACCTTTATTATTATTGCTAACAATATACGTAAATGCAATCCTGCCGTTAAACGGTAGGTTGACAAAAGAGATAGAAAGAAAATGAGTGACTCATGACTTGTCCGTTTATCTTTCATTGTCCTATGTATAGTCAAGGAGTTGTTTTAGATATGTTGTATCCTTGCGTTTATTCGTTTTAATATCTACTTTTGAAGGATCTTTTCATGTTCTAATGCATGTGTCCGTAAGACTTAATATAAATGTTTTTATCTGTTTCAGATCCTCAGGGAGGTCCCCCTCCCCCGTTCGGCAGCCATCCTCCACCTCCAGCGTATGGCTACGTCCCCGCGGCCGTGGCGATGCCTGTGTACCCCCCACACCTGGCTGATTACCCGCACCCCTCCCCTCAACCCCAACCAACCTACATTACCAACCATTACTACCCCAATAACAATCCCCCACCAGAACCTGTACATGTTGTTGAGAGTAAGTTCTTTTTATCAGTTGGCTAAATGAAGATCGTCGTCTTCTTCCAGGCAGTTACTTCATCTTTAGTAGCATTATTATTTTTAGGCCATACGTAACTTTTTACCTAAATATTTATTATTTACAAAAATACTCCCTTTTAATGAAAATATACTGACGCAGTAAATGTTAAATCACCTAGAATTCCGTTCATAAAGTACTTAACGGTATGAAAACATATCTACTGCAAAACTTACGAACTGTGATACGAATCTGAAATTATATTAAATACATTATCTACCATTTAAAAATTTCCAGATGCTATGCCACCACCACCGCAGTATCAGCCAGTACAAGATTACATTGACTGGATACCTTCCACACCGAACACAGCTGCCCCGCTGACTCACAAAGCAGTAGTAGCAGGGAAAGAGCCAGGGTGGGACAGCAGCCCACTGTGGGTCATCAGAGCGCACCACGGCGGAGACCTTGTTCCTGGCAAGTTAGCCATCAGGGACCGAAGAGCATACATCCCCATAGCTGGACAAGAAATACCTGTTCATAACTTTGAGGTGACTTTCGTTTGTTATGAGTTTTCTTGGTTTTTAAAAGAAGGAGTGAAATTGGATCCAGATGAGGGAATTATTAACATTAGCAAAATTCACGTCGTCAAATTAAAAACAAACGCACTTTGGTGGTGAAAGCTAATTCATTCGTCATCTTCAGAATTTTACTATTCTATAAGTATCTCTATTTCCTCGTTCCAGGTGCTATGTGCTCCGGCGCACATCATCCGCTGGCTGCCAGCCAGTAACGGCCAGGTCCCGGTGGGGGCCATCCCTGGTGGGAACACTCACAGTGGAGAGACCCTATACATAGGCAGGGTCCGATACAACCGCTCCACTACTCCGGGGAAAGTAAGTTGAAAAAGAATACGGATTCTTTCAGTCTACCAACGCCAACACTACTAAAATGAACAAACATTTTTTTCATACCCTGCTATTGAGGGGTTTGAAATGTACGATAAGTTGCTTTAGCCCAATCAGTTTCTTGCAAAGTAATAAATTAACAAGACCTCCTGGTTACATGTTATTTCTGTAGTAGACCAAAAACGCCTACAAATACATACATTTTATAATTATGCCAACTAATGGTTCATAATTTCACCACTGTTTACATATAATTCGCTGGAAACTTTCCTCTCTGATTGTACGTAGTCGGTCCCAAAGTTCTGTCATATATGAAAATAGTGATAAAATAAAAAGTACCAATAAGTTTATAAAAATTTATATATCAATTTAAAGTATATTTATTAAGAAATGAAAATAACTTAAAATTATTCGAAATCACCTCCCTTGTTTTTAATAACTTCCCTCAAACGCCGCGGCCAGTCATCTATCGCAGCACGCACCATATTCATGTCTATTTCAGCGACGGCTTTAATTATGGCTGACTTCAGGCTCACCAAATTTTTGTGGGGTTTAGCACAGACCTTGTTCTCTAAGACCTGCCAAATTTTATAATCCAGAGGATTAAGGTCCGGACTGGAGGAAGGCCAATCTTCGTGTCTAATAAAGTCAATTTTTTGATGGTCGAACCAGGCTTGAGTAGTTTTGGCTTTGTGTGCAGGCGCAGAATCCTGCTGGAACACGAAATGATGTCCTGAAAATAGCGTGTTGGGCAGATCTTTGACAAGCCGATTCAAAACCGTCTCTTGGTACACTTTTGCACTGGTTTTGACACCTTTTTCGCAGAAATGAACCTCCGTTGGCCCATAGTAAGAGACACCTAACCAGACCATCACTGAAGATGGATGATGCCCATGTTGAACCCGCGGAACTTTTTTTCCTGCTTCTTCAGAGTTCTCTGCGTACACTCTATCGTTTTGCTTATTGTACTTTTCTTCTATATCAAAAATTTTTTCGTCTGTAAAAAGTATGTCACGGTGTCGGTTTCTCGCGTACCGTTTTAATAACAACCGGGATCTTTTGAGTCTAATTGCTTTCAGGCGGGCATTAAGTAAGTGTCCACTCTTTTTCTTGTATGCTCGCAACTTAAGGTCTTCGTTTAAAATAAAAATAAAAAAAATAAAAATTCTTTATTCCAGACAGTGCCCATATCAATTACAATAGCGATCAAATTAAGTTATAATGAATTAAATTAAATATAGTAATACAATTAATTATTTTTCAATTTAATCTAATACACTGATCACATACACACAAACACAGTCACACACGCACCGCATACACATGCCATCACCGGCCCCCTACACAATGCAAGCGCCGCCACTCGGCGTGGATGGGGCTCGCGAGCCATCGGCGCGCGGCGCACACGACGGTGTTGGTGGACGCGAAGACCCTTGCCTCGGCGCCGGCGGCCGTCCGCCGCAGCAACGCCGCCCAGGCCGGCACCCTCCCGGCGGCGAACATCTCGGAGGCGCTGCACCAGCGCGGTAGGCGGTGCAGCGCGCGCCACGCGTTATTATACTGAACGCGGATTTCGTGATACGCTCGCTTGGTATAATTGATGAGTTATTAAAACCTTTTTGACTGTTTTTCTACTGACCCCCATCTGCAAAGCCATCAGTTTCTGTTTTCGGACAGGATTTCTTCGTATGCGCGCCTTTATCGCTTTGATCACTGCTGGTGTTCTTGCGGAGCGAGGCCGGCCAGTTCTTTTCTTGTCCTCAACACTTGAGACTTCATTATACCTATTTATGGTACGATACACAAACCTAAGTGTTATTTTCAAATTTTTGAGCAACTTGAAAATGGTACTCGGCGAGTGTCCACTCCATCGTAATAAATCACGGCAAATGATCATTTTTTGTTTTAAAATAATTGTCAAACATTCAAAAATGGAACGCCATAAAATTTTTCTAAAAGCATGTTCGAAATTTAAAAATAATGTGCCTGTGACAGAACTTTGGGACCGACTACGTACCTATTTCAAATATATTGTTTTCTTTTTCAATACAATCGATATAATGTATATCTGAAAATCCGAAAGCGAGATTTTGTAAGTAGGTATGCGATTTATGCAAACAAAGTCCCGCGCCCCTCTATTCGTCGTCTCTCTATTGGGATAGAGAGACGACGTGGGGGTCGGCTCTATGTAGGTACGCAGCAAGCACAAAATGTGCGTGATTTCATAGCAATAACATTTCCATTGACTCTCATTTCAGTGTTTGTTCATATTAAATATTCCAGGTCCATCCTAGCCATGGTTGCCTCTACATATCTTTCGGTGGAATAGAAGTACCTCACAGGAGTTACGAGGTGCTTTGTAGAGTGGTCGGCTGAAAATTTTTGCCTATGAACAATATGCTCAATTATAAATTGAATAGCTTACTAAAATAACGCATCAACTACTTGCTACTTATGTATTACTGTTTATTTATGTAGGTATGTTAAAAATATTGTACAGTGTTAATAAAATTAGTATGGGTTATAATAATTCATAATATTTTTTTCATTTATATTTTACTTGGAAGTTGTTGTTTTATTTTCATTATAAACAATGGGGATTGGATGAAAAAATAAAAATACCTGAATATTTTTATACAAGATGTAAGTGACATCTTAACGAATAAAAAGGGCGATGATTCAGGCCATGATTCTGACTTAATATCAAGTGGAATTTTCCGTCGCAAAAGTATGGAACAGAAAATAATTAAAAAAAAATACAAATATCCGCGTATTCAATCATGGTCTGAATCATCTCTCAGTTTTCGTTACAATGTCACTAACACCCTGTATAAGATAGGTATGTAAGGTTATGTTTATGATATGTCACTGTCAGCTGTTGTCAATGAGCCTATCTTTAAGTGACAGTCTATGGAAATCTGTCATACAGATGTAGTATAGACCTAAAGGCGGGAAAAAGTCGTTTGAATTTTTATAACGATCTGACGCAACCCAAAAATTTGAAACATTTTTATTTTCATGAAAAAGGTTATTCCTACTCATAGAAAAATATTCAAGTACTTTTAATTTTTTCATCCATTCCCCATTACCCGTGTTTTATATAGGAAATTATATTGAACTTTACCCTACTTTACCTAACTAGGTGCATGTATAAGTAGGTATACTAATCAATCCCATTGTCCGACCACTTGGTCAAATAACGCTTATTACTTAGAAAGCGTTACCTGTAGCACATATATCATACAATACCAACCCTGTAGTAAACGTATAATGAGTCAAGTCAAAAGATAAAGAACGATTAGTTTTAATTATATTTTTTAGTTTTTACAGGTACTTACTTGTCTTAATTTTATAATAAATATGGCTACCCTAATATCAATGTCATTACCATTGGCAATACATTAAATGTTAATTATTCAATCAAACTAGAAATAAACGTGGAAAAATATTTATTTATTTAATATTTGGTCCATTTACAATTATTCTTATACATTAAGTACATTAATTTAGCCTATCATCTTTGGAGAAAGGCTTCAGTTCTGTGTCTACAGAGGAACTGCATTTTACTGTGTCTCTAGCCGGTAATAAACAAACGTGCCTGTAGTTGTTTTAACATTTGTCTATCTGTCTATATCATCTCCTTTGTTTACAATATAGTAACATTGCCTTATCCATCACACGCACTTTTATTTTAATCCGCTTTCGTTTTACGCACAGCGCATGTACCTACTTACGTATCAACTTATTTATTGAACGAAAAGAGCGGGATTATTTTCTGGATTCCACTGCCCTTTAGAGATTATAAAACTTCCTTACATCTCCAAAGACAAGAACTTTTCGTGGATCCAACAAACATGGCAACGCTGATAAAAAAATATAGTATGCCATCCAAACGATAAGAAGATGAGACTTCTATTACAAGCTAACTACACAGTACGCCGCGCTTTTGTACTACGAAGGTCATCTAGACATGCCCATGCCGCCAGGTCCGTCGACTACGACAACTTCAGAGCCCGGATCCCCCCCACCACCGCCCCATCCTGGCTGCTCCACCACGTTCACTCCACCACCACCAGAATCCCCACAGCAACAGCAGCAGTTACCCATGACCTGAAATACACATACACACGTTTCAATAGACCAAATTGAAGGAATGATGAAATTTCCTTAAAAAAAAATCTGAACTGACACGCGTACCTATATCAAACGATTGATGAATGTAGAGCAAGACAGAGAAGTATGACAAGATTGAATATTTATGGCTAAGGAGAAGAACCTGCGCAAAAGACTTAACAACACATGGATTGCCACTTGTTTCTTTGTAATCACTAAGATCTCTTGACTAAGTATGTCCTGTGTAGGTATACACGTTGGTATTTACACCTTTTCCGCATATGGCTCTGGTGTGTGACTTTGACAATGTCGTCGATCCAAAACGAGCTGATGGTACGTCTCCAATAAATTATATAAGTAACTAGATAATTCTTATACACACTGATGCCAAAATGATTATTTTGACTTTAAATTCTTGTAAAATAAAGGCCAGATGAATACGTCACTGGAAAGGCAAAATTACGTAAGCGCCAAAAGGCCATTTCGAGAAAAAGCCGTTTAAAGTTTCATTTTTTCGTTTTTTTATCATAACTTTTTACCCAATTATCCAATTTAGATGATGTCAAGGTAAGGTTACATTGTTTTTTAATTTTCTATGTCCAGCAATACATATTATAACTGTTGGATTGCTATTTTAGGATATAGTGGCGCTTACGTAAAAATGACTTCAGTTTACAGTAAAGCAAATTTACTTAACCGCCATCTGGTTAAAATATTATTTGGAAGCAAAATTACTTACAGCTCTTAAGACAATGCATACGAGAACGACAATATTTCTTTAAATATAATAATACTGTAATGTTAGCGGAGTAAAAGTTACTGTAACGACTTTTACACATCTGCTCTCATTATGTAAAAATTGCCTAAAAAGTGATCGATTGATTATGTCAGTTCACCAAAAATTCTTTAAAGTAAGTTTTTGTAATATCTTACATGGGTAAAAAGACGTAAGAGACAAATAATTATTCTTAATACCTCCTTAAACTACTTATTACTTCAATTGATTTATAAAAATGGCTATTAAAATACTGAAGTGCCAGAAATAAAGTTTCATAAAATATAAATAATAGCGTACAACCCGTTATCTGTTTGTAAAAGTTTCTTTTTAACACTTTCAAAGACAGAACGTATACGGACGTTCCGATTCCAAGGTGCCATACTACCTATTATGAACCACCAATGACCCATGGTCTCTGTCCGTGAAAGGGTTAAACGGTTTTATTTAGCTAAACCCGTACGGTATATTTGTATCAAAATTAGATATTGCAATTTAAGTACCTTCCTGTTGTCAGATTGATCTGAAATTTGGTACGCACCTTTAATTCCGATGTCAATACAATATAATAAAATCAATAACATTATAAATCTAAGATGGCAGCCGGTACATAATGGGGGATTACATATTTTTCCAAAGCCCCTCAATATGGGTATCAAATGAAATAGCTACACAAGTAGAATACTGTGATTATGTCAAAATTTAAAATCCAAGATGGCCGCCGTTCCAAAATAGCGGACTAGGTACATATTTTTCCACAACCCCCTCAATATGGGTATCAAAGATAGGACTACACTAGTAGAATACTGTCATTATGTCAAAATTTCAAATCCAAGATGGACGATATTACAAAATGACTGAAAGAAGGATGTTGCCCTTAATTTTGTCATTGTCATCCACCGTCCATAATATGCAGGGCAGCACAGTGGATCGCTGGGTGGGGTCGCTCCGCGAAGCCTGTGAAATCCCCAGGAGGCTTCTGAGCTTCTGGAAGGAGATAGGTTGGCTTACGTAGTCAACAATTACACGCATAATGGGCCACCTTAGAGTCTAAATGCGGAAAACAGAGCCCACTAACATAACATAACATATGCAGGGCAGCACAGTCGACCATGCAGTAGTATATTTGGGCTCAAAATTGTTTGAATTAGGACAAGCATACGTGGCTCTAAGTCGAGTCAAGTCTCTGGAAGGGTCAAGTCTTTTTAATTCCTCAATAATTCCCCTTATTGTTTTTAAGAGTATTTACCACGAAGTTTAATACACTTTTCCATTCGCTCGAACCAGGTGTTATTTAACATTTATTCCACTCCAAAGTAGAAGTGTTCAAAATGGCTGACTTGAAAGCGTTGGCCGCTTCTTCACCGCACTGGAACCTTTGACCGCGAAGAGTTTCTTTTTTAATTTTAGGAAATGTAAAGAAATCATTGGAGCTTAGGTCAGGACTGTATGGAGGATGGTCAAGAATTTCTACGTTTTCCTGCTTCAAATAATCGTTTGACGAGCGGTGTGTGAGCTTGCGTTGTCATGGTGCAGCATCCTGCACTCCTGCGCATCGTCATGCGTCGCTTTGGGTTAGATTTTCGAAGTTCGGCGATGACTTGTGGTATACCAATCTGCATTAACCGTCCTACGATCTTCAAGTGCAATTGTCGCAACATGACCGATTTTCTCCACGAAGGTAGCCACCATCTTCTTTGAAGTGCTTCGAGAGCGAACAACTTTGACTCGTTTTGGAAGACCCAAACTGTGGATTGTTGTTTGGAATCAGGATAATAGCATAAATCCAAGATTCATCACCACTGATGATGTCGTACACGTGATTTGACTCTCCTCGGTTGAACCTCTGAAGAGTTTTCTTACACCATCTGACGCGGGCTACCTTATGATCGTCAGAAAATGCGGGATGCAACGGCAAACTAGTTTTCTCACACCAAGTGCCTCATTCAATATCGTTTAAATGGTTGTCCCTGAAATGCCTAATAACGCCTCTATTCTCGGTATGTCACATGACGATTTTTGAGGATTAGTTGTCTCACAGCAACGATATTATCTTCAGTGAAGGCGGATGTCCACGCTCGAATTCTAAATACCAGCGTTCGATGGCTCGCAGACATGGCACTTCATCGTGGAATAGAGATTTTAACTGTTTGAAACACTGAAGTCGCAGTAGGCCTCTTCGAAAGTTATAGAAAATTTTTCTTTGTAAGATTCATTTTCGTACGTGACCTGACAGATTCAAACCAACGCTGTGACTAAACAATTGCATTAATCCTAATGCTTTCAATTGTTTTGATATTCGAAATTCCAACAAATTTGAATTTTGAGTTCTCAATTCAAAATTGGCGCTAAATATGCAAACGACAGAACTTAAAAAGTATAACAAAGTCGCTTTTTCTGTCCCTATATCCCTATGTACGCTTAAATCTTTAAAATTGCGCAACGGATTTTGATGCAATTTTCTTTAGTAGATAGAGTGATTCAAGAGAAAAGATTATAGGTATGTATAATAACATCCAATAAATAGTGTAGAAATACTGTTATTATTGAGGATTTTAATGTGATGTCGTAAATAATTTCATTTTTCCTCAGCATTGCATCCGAGCGAAGCCGGGTCGCTAATAAATTATAAAATCAATTCTAAAATAGTTTTACTTTTAGATCTATTGTTAAAAAATAACTTCCTGGGAAACTTACTGCTAGCCCACAAACTTGCTTAATAACAGCATAAAAATGCGAAGGCAAATTTACGTACACGCCTTACTTATTCTAAATACTGTAAGTCAAAATTACTTATACGCCATTCACTGCATAAACATGCTAAGACATTTTTTTCTTATACGCCTTACTTATTTTAAAAGCTGTAAATAAAAATGACTTATACATAGTCTATTTTTTATTTTCAGTAGTCCAAAATTACTAATAAAATGATACTTTTCAAACTATAGAATGCCAAATTTACTTAAAGTTAATATGTAGTTATTATATAGGACCACAATATTACTTATACACCAGTCACGAAAAAAACACCAAAATCTTGTCGTTTAAGAAACTGGAATTGAAAAAAGTCAACTATTTTCAAATTTACGTAAGCGCCAAAAAAGTGCTCGTATCGCAATGCTACCCAGACAGATCGACGCAGAATGAAACGCTGATTCCGAATATATAAAAAACCCAAAATACCTATTTTGGCGCTTACGTAATTTTGCCTTTCCAGTGACGATATTATAATTATTATGTCAGAAAAACTTCACTACGCCCTCCACAGAAACAGAGAAAGATCGTACGAGAGATGACGCAGAAGCAAGGTCACGACCCTCAGCTCTGAGGAATACGACGCAAGGAGAAGAAAGAAAAACCTTAATAAATATGACTTTATAGACTTACGTAACAACTCGGGTGTATTGTTGTTTGTGAGCCGTGATTCACAACGACACCATTTTATAAATTTTCGAAGTTTGTGATTGCGATGCAAAAGATAAGATAGCAATATCTGTCGATAACTACATATTTTATCACTTTTCCTTGGTTTAGGTACTGACTAAGTGTTGATTAGAATTTACTTATCAACTATGAAACACATAATGATAACTATTACATGCGACATTATCAAAAAAATGTTTTATGTACACATTTTTAAACTAACACTTGTTATCCTATCACATCAGGGGGGGTTAAAATGGCCACATCGAAGCAATTCATCTAAAAAAGAAATATTGCTATTTGACATTTGCGCATATAAAAGTAAAATAGCAATATTGCTTTAATAGAGGATAGGCCTTTTTAACCACCTTGGTCTATTTGGTTATTATTATTATAGTTTTTCTTTTCATGGAGTCTTGGTAACCTAGTTGGAAGAGCGCTTGACTACCACTCTGAGATCGCAAGTTCTAATCCAGCACAGGCCTAAACTATTTTAAGACTAATATGTTTAAGAACATATATAGACTCATTTTAGATATTTTTGATGAATAGACGATGTAATTTGGACTTAAATAAAAACTTGTATGGGCGCTCGCCATTGTTCTTTCGAATTCATGTTTGGATGATAAATGACAGGTACGTGCTCAGTGGTAAAGGAAAACATCGTATGGAAAACCACGGAGGTTTCGGAGGTATGTGACCTAAATCGGTATTGACCTGGTTTTACCTTCTCCGTTTTTTTGTTCGGTTGATTTCTTACACCTCAACCCCATCAGTGTCAGATAGGTACTCGCCTAAAGTAGTCGCTATCTATCATCATACTTCGTGAGGTGAACGAAGCGAATGTGATAGAGGTTAATAAAACATCTTTATTATACCAAATATAATATATTACATAATCATCAGCCAACCAGAGCTTGTCACTTACATAGGTACCTAATATTTTGTCCAAAAAACCATTTTTAAATAGGTTCCATTTTTTAGATAATATGTTTCCTCGTATCTAAAATAGCATATTACTTATGGAATAAAGCGTACTTATTGATAGAAAACAATTGACTATCGAAATAAACTTTTCGTAATGTTTCCCAACTTGACTTGCTCTAGATTTCTAGACACAATAGTTAAACAATAGGGTTTGGATTTTAGTTTTAGAAAGTTGGATTTCTGTTTTATTTTTAGAAAGGACATTCGGTGTTCAGGCTATAAAATAATGTGACGCGCGGCGCCATTAGCGGGCCCGTGGTGAGGCCCGTGCGGTGGTATGAACTTAATGTCGTCGTCAGGTGGCACGGGAGGGACAGGACCACAGCACGAACAGCAGGGGCTACAGCGCCACCCGGCGTCGCCTTGGGGGCCACAACACGGACTACAAGACAGTAAAAGACCCATCCTGAAAAAAAAAACACTATGATGACTATCAAGAAACTGGCTTACGATAGTTTATGAAAAAAGAAACCCCACATTTTTGTAGTAGTGATAGTATAAGACAATTATTATGGTAACTAATCGAAAATCTTCAAAACAATATTTAGTTTACACTTCATATTGAAGTCCTAAATTGGATACTCGTATGATCGTCCATACCCTGGAATTCCCTACGAGTATACCTACAGGATGTTAGTGACATCATAACGAATACTGAGGGGGATGATTCAGACCATGATTCTGAGTTGATATCAAGTAATTTATTAAAATTCATAACTTTTTGTTTTTTTTTTTAATTATTTTTAATTCTATACTTTTGCGATGAAAACGTCCACTTGATAATAACTCAAAATAATGAACTGAAATGACACCGTAATAAATACTGACGAGGATGACTCAGACCATAATTCTGAGTTGATATGAAGTGGAATTTCCTGTCAGAATATTCATGAAAATCTTAATGTACTCATTTTTTTAATATTTTCAGATCCATACTTTTGCGACGGAAAATTCCACTTGAAATCAACTCAGAATCATGGTTGGAATCATCTCTCAAAGTTACACCCTGAATAGTGTAGGGAGCGCTGGTAAATTTATAATAAAACCCCACACAAATAATTGAATGAACTGTATTACTTAGGATATTATATTAAATTACAACATACAAAAATTGAGACGCGTCGGCTTGCTCGCGCTAGAGATGTGACTGACCATAAATGGTAGACTATTAGGTATGTCCCATACACATAGCTCGCCCAACTTGCTGGAGAGAAAACCTTTTACGACAAGCCCAAGATGACAAGCAACTAAACACAATATCTATATATTCCAATCCAACAGAGAATATATAACTTATTAACGTATTAAATTAACTACACGAAACTGAAACTGACACGGGAAGCAGGTGGAACCTAAGGCTGCCATCAGACAGACTGTACCGCAATAACAGCACGCATTTAAATCAATAACCGTGCTGAGACGCCCGGGTGAGAGCCTTCAGCGCTCCCCATTTGTCCGGCCAAGTACTTAATGCCATCTGCGGCAAATCTACAATAAGTCAATATAACAATACAAAAACTCTTTATAGCACTTAAATCATATTAAAAATACATGACATTAGGTAGATTCACGAAGTCACGTCAAAAATATGTGCGATTGCTTTGATGCAGACCCTCTTTCGACTACCTTACCGTTGGAAGATTATACATGCTTACCTAATCAACAGTCTCCTTGTAAAACTCAAAATATGATTTAACAAACGATGTTATACAATGAAACTTCATTGAAAGCCGAACACCTACTGGCAGGTCACATTTCAGTTACAAAACAGATTAATAAACATAATTAATTAGACAAACTTGACATACGTCTATAAAGCCTCTCATTACTAATCAATTTGATTGATTGATGGGTTAATTAAAAACAATTTCCTGTAATTTTACGTATAACAATAATAATTGATAATTTATTTTTGTTTAATTCATAACATTTAGGAATGTAGTCGTTAACTTACTCTTGTTTGCATTTTATTCATAGCAAATTAATTCAGACCATTTTGGTATTATTATTTTTTGTACTTATTGTATTATTGAATTGCCATTTTGTTGTTTATTAACCAAACAAATAAGAAATGCTATTTTAATAACTACGTATATACTACTACTACGTATATTAAAAACGTATTTCTTATTATAATTTTAATACGTATTTGTGATCTAACTTCACTTTCTATGGGCAGTTTTGAAACATCCAAATTACTAAAACCTCATCGTCACTAATTTAAGAGCCATGCTCTTATCGGTGTAGCATCCTCCATGCTACTTTTTTAGGGAAAAATAGGGCCCTGCAGTATTCTGTCTGACGCGAGTGGGATGGCGCCCAGAGTAGTCTATTTCAAAGCCGTACTAGGACTCCTTTCCTCCGCCCTTGAAAAGTACTGACAGTTCCTGCTGCCCTCTGTCAGGTTCAGGTTTTACAGGCCCTGTGACTTGCCCCTTCCGTCCTGCGTTACCGTACCGATGACTCCCATCTCTGCCTATGCAACCAAACCTCCCTAACTAAAAAAAATTGCATAATATTCATTATGATGATATCTTTGTAAGGAGTACACAGTATCTACCTACAGCTCTTCGCGGGGTATGCAGAAGGTTCTTCGCAATAATGGTTATAGGATAGATGTTGGAGCCTTGCGGCCAAAAACAAAGGTCAAGACGACCGTACCCAGGGTTGAACGTCAGCCAGCATTTCTTCCATATCTGAAGGGAGTTACTGATAAGATAGGAAATATTTTGAATAAATATTTAATAAAAACTATACTTATTTACCCCTTCAAAGAAAATCGCACAGAGTCTACGTTCCCCGAAAGACTGTTTTCCGTTTGAGAGCCCCGGCGTATACAAAATAGACTGTAGTTGTGGTAGTTCGTACATCGGACAAACAAAACGGTCTATTTCTTGCCGGATTAAAGAACATATTAGTGCCATGAAGAAAAACGACGTGCAGAAATCTGCTATAGCTGAGCATGTACTGGAGTCGGGCCCTAACCACTGGATCGAGTTTAACAATCCACAAATATTATCGACAGAACGTCATTACATCCCGAGACTCGTAAAAGAGGCTATTGAAATCAGAAAACATAAAAATTTCAACAGGGAAGACGGGTTCAAATTATCGACCATGTGGAATCCAGTAGTAGGTGTTGTAAAAAGCTTGAAACGGCCTAATGTGGAGAAAAAACGTGAGAACACAGTGAGTGCGGTTTGTCGTAGTGAGTTTGGTGCCAGTTCAGATGGTTCCGAACATTCCGATATCAAAAACATAAACAAGCGGCAAAGAAAGAGGGTAGACAGATATGTAGAAAATTATGGATCTACCTACTCCACTCCAATCTCATCAGTCATCCCGTGATCATGGCACTTGCAACAGTATCGAAATATCGGGAGTCTCATATCCCCATTTAAACGCGGTAAGAACCCGTTATTATGTGTTTTAATTATGATAATAACCGCGTAAACTTAAAACAATCTACAATACCAATCAACGAATTCAACGCATAACGAATAGTTACTATGTGCCGTCATAAAAGGTGATGCAGCTTGGATGCAGCGCTATTTTGTCGCCACGTTTTTTGCAATGGACATATTCAATTTAAAAATATATGTATTTATTCAGTAGGTAACATACACTTTGAATCTTCATTTTTTACGAACGACTAATCCGCCTAAAAAACTACTGCACCTTCTCACAACCTAGCCGGAGTGGGAGAATCTATCCCAGTATTTCCATCAATGTGCCTTTTGTTGTTAAATTGTTTTTTGTGTTCTCCTGTGTACAACTAATAAAACTCTTTTCTGTGAATAAATTAAATTTCTTTTTATTTAAAAATGCAAATAAACTATAGTTTAATAAAGGTACTAAATCCTAGATACATTTTTAAGTTTTATACACTTAAAACTATTTACTTTTTGTAATTTTAATTATTTAATATTTATTTTAGATAACATTTAAATATCTTTATTACAATAAGAAGCATATTATTTACATGAAATTGTAGGAAGAATTTTGTTCGAATAGATATTACTGAATATAGGTAATAATAGCACTTATAACTAAGCCAGAAGTTCTTAATATCTAGTGACTCTGGAATGCTTAATTAATAAAAAATAAATTCGAAATGTTACAAAATGTGTTTAGAAAGAAGAAAGAAAGAAAGTATTTATTATTACCTATTATTACCTATGTTTGTACTGACTCTTATTGACTTCCTGATTTAGAAATGTGGACATGGGCACAAATGTACTTGTTATTGTAAAAAAAAAACAACAATCATTCTTAAGTCTTTTTAAAAAAATATGAGTTAGTAAATATTCCTTACATTATAATGATTGGATACCAGCTGAATCGAAAGATAATTTATCACCATGTCATGTTAGGCAGGTAGGTAATACCTAGAAGTGTACTTAATACTTATATTGAAGGTGTTAAACCAGGATCATATTATTTTTGGTAACACATTAATGGAAATTATTTTCTTAATAAGCTTCTTGTGCCAAAAATACGCTTGAGCTCTAAGCATTCAAAAATGAAGCAATTAACACTTCATACATCAGATATACCAACCTAACTAAGCATACTTAATATGTTTGTGGACATAATCGATCATGAATGAGTTATGTTCAGTTATTAATTCTATTTTCCCCGTAGCTAGTACCTAAGTACAATAACTTAGCATTCTTTCTGTGTCATGATGATATCGTGACGCAAGGTTCTGCTGTCGTAATTCAAACATATATTCAATTGTTATGTCTCAATGGTCGATGACGTCACGTTGTCAATATGACGTCAAATAAGAGAATGGTTTGTTTTATACATACATAGGTATTTTCATGCTGGCTTATAAGAAAAAGACAAACAGAATGCTTCGTGTTCGAATGAATAAATACAAAAAAGGAAGAAGCAAAGCCAAGGTGTTCTATTATTTTCTTTATAGGCATTCTTTAGTTGTTCAACGTACAGTCATGGGCAATATCATGTACCCACTTTAGAACCCTGTCGCACTATCATATTTGACATTTAATGAGACTTACAGTTTCATTTGTCAAAAAAGTTTATGTGACATGGTTTCAAAGTTACATCTTAGTACTCGTGACCGTACTTACGTTTTGAATGTAAGATTGTCAATCGGCATTGTTAAATAAGGGTGGAAAATGCAAATCTTCAGTACGTATTCTCGACTATTCCTAGTGAGTACATACCTACCTACTATTATTTCTCGAATAGTTCCCACTAGCCGTATGGAAGCCCCATGTCTCCTAAAATAAATTTGGCATAACGATATGCAGATTGCAGACGCATTTATGTACTTTATTTAAATGAAAACTGTAATTGCAGTGCTTTGAAAATCCAGTTATAATCTCGTAAGCCCCGGGTTTCCAGACAAAATAGTTAACAAAAAGGTTATTTAGGTTTTGTTATAAAAGGCATCTTTAAAGGGGCCTTATGGCCTTAATGGATTTAATGGACACAATAACGCCTGTAGGGAGCCTGCACGGCAACCGAGCCGCACGCGCCGCGAATTATATCAAGGACTTTGGCCAATCATCATCATCATCTCCCTAGCCTTATCCCGTTTTTCACATGTTCCGTTTACCTAACCTGAAGATTTGACAGGTCCGGTTTTTTACAGAAGTGACTGCCGTCTGACCTTCCAACCCGCGAAGGGAAAACCAGCCCAATACAGTTTAGGTCACATACTGCCAAAAAAAAAAAATCTCGGGAACGTGGGTTTTCCTTCACCGCTGAGCACGTGATAATCGTTTATCATCCAAACATGAATTCGAGAACAAATTCTACAACCATTGGTTTAGGCGAGTAAAGCAGCAAATGCTATCTACGGAGATAGACGTCCTCCGGTCATTGGTCGAATCCCTCGATATAATTCACGCTAAAGTGCGGATGCCGAGCCGCGAGGGCTAGTGCTAATCTTTGCTTCATTTCGTACTTGTTTTAAAAACGCATGCATAATGTCTGTCATGTTCCAGAGGTTATCTTCTATACGGCGGAGGAGCGGAGGGTTGTACAGGTTGGTGGACGACGATGGTCGATGGCGGTGTGTGGTGGTGAACATGGACCTCTCTGGGGGGGTCGCCGCAACAGTCGCAGCATAGGCATGGGATGCAGCAGCAGCAGCAGGGTCGGCACGAGATATTGCAACCCATCCTGGAATGAGGAGATTGGGCTTGTTAGTCTTGTAATAAGTAGGTGTAGGATATAAATCAAATAAGTTGTGACTTTGTTGTTAAATTGTGTTCTTGTGTACTTCTGTGTACAATAAATGAATAAACCAGTGACCTACTCGATGTGACTATTCATGGGATAAGCAGATCTACAAGTTGTCAGCAGACGACTTGCAGCCACGGCTATTGGTAGTAGGAACCTAACCTGATAATACGTTCCTCCTATCCGTGATCATAAACAATATGGAACTCGACTGGTAGTGCCAAGCAGTAGTAGGGAAACAAAGGGAATATTCAAATACATTTTGTCGTTTCTCACCATGCAAGACAATACTAACGATAAAATGTGCATATCAACTGTCTGTGTCTGTGTAGGTATGACAATAAAATGCAGCCTGCAGGAACCTTTGTTTATATTTTCAATGGATGACATTAATATAAGGACACTTTTGAAGATTTAGATACCTTACACATACCTACTACATTATTAAACGGATTTCCGAAGAAGTTAATACCACCTCATGCAAACCATAAAATAAGTCACGTAAAAAAACTTCTTTGTATAGCTATAACATGACCGCGGTCGTTGCACCGCGACCGAAAAATTCGGGAATGTAATTAATAAGGTGATTAAATTTTCCCCTTATTAGATTAAAGCCACGCAATGACATAAAACTATACGCACGCAATGATATAAAGATTTGTGGGCGTTCGGTACTAGTGGTAAAAGGAGTGACAGGCGTAATCATAGAATCAACATTTGAAAAACATATAAAGTCAACAAGATACCAAATCACTGCAAACACACTTTAGCTACGAGTCTCGTTGCAATGCTGAGATGTCGTACACTGTTCTATCGTTTGTTATGGCCATGTTAATTTTCTTGCATACTGTTACTACTGTGTATGTTTAGTCTGCAAGTATGAGCCAAGGTTAGCCATTGTGATTTTAGGGTTCAGAAACACTCGCGAAACATAGGTTACTTATAGGAAAACTTAGCAGGAAAAAGATTTGCAGAAAACAGAACTGTAGCTACACTTTGTAGCAACGTCCTAACGACGAGATTTCCGTACACAATAGTTAAACAATGGAATTTGAATTTTGAAAGAACATTCCGTCTTATGATTTTGAAATATTAGTACATTATTTTCACTAAAAAGACAAAATTAACTCTTTAATAAGTTAATTAAATACTCACTGCGGATAATTTTAGAAGAATAAGCTTTCCAAATTCAAGTTAGTTAATGCAATATCGAATCTATAGAAATAAAAAGTTATGATTTTACCTGTTTGTTTTGTTAGACACTGTCTTCTTCTATCGTGTGGGTTGTGAGGTGAATAACCAACCTCATCAACCCTGGTGTCAGGGTTATTATTGAGCCGCCAAAGGCTCATGAAATGGGTCATGTAACGACTACTTACTTACGTCAGTAAGTAGTAACCGGGACCAAGGGCTTAACGTGCCTTCCGAAGCACGGATCGTCTCACTTTTTGGACAATCAGTTGATCAGCCTGTAATGTTCTAACCAAACTAGGGATCACAAAGTGATTTTTGTGATATGTCCCCACCGGGATTCGAACTCGGGACCTCCGGATCGTGAGCCCAACGCTCAACCACTGGACCACGGAGGCCGTTGTTAGACGCTGTTAATTCAATTCAGTTCAATGATAGACGGTAGTGCAAGATGATCCTTGTATCCTTCCTACTTCATGTTCATTTCATACCTTCCTAATATTTTTGTACACTTAAAATATCTTCTAAAAGTTCTGCCGACAACATTTGTTGTTGACATTAACAGTGTCTAATAAAACAGACTTATTAACACATTAGCTAACTAGATATTTGCGAAATAGTTAAATAGAGCGATATTACAAGTAAGTACGCAATTGTTACATGAGCCATGTCAGGGGCCTTTGGTCACTCAATAATAACCCTGACACCAGGGTTGATGAGGTTCATAATCCACCTCATAACTAACACGATAGAAGAAAAGATTATAAGTCACTATTTTCTCGTTAACGTAAGTAAATTACAGTGTTAAACTTGAACAAGGCACGCTTGGGAAATTGATAACGAAAACAGTCGGAAAATGGATGAGTCAAGGTGACGATTACAGTAAGTTAGGTAGGTATAAAATGACGTGGCAGGGTTTTTAATGACAATAATGTAACGTCAATGACATCGGCGCAATCGATTGTAAAAGGTTAGCCACTTTAATTACAGTTGTAATTAAAGGTAGGTACTATAAAGAGGGAGATAAGGAGATAACACACAGTGCAAGATTACCAGACGTCGCCGCGTCGTAACAAAAGTGGCTGCATATTGTCGTTCAATTGCTTGAGCCTGCCTACCCTATTAGGGATCACAGGCGTGAATTTTGTCGTATGTTTGTCTTTGTAAAAGAGGATTACATGGAACTTGTGTATAACCTCTTCCTACTCCTTTAAGGATACACGCATGATGCTGTGTATGTAGTAGAAATAAAAAGGTTTGTTAATATAACACAATACATAATACCTGATCAACTCCGCGCTTAATATCCATTAGCATATGTCAGAGAAGATGAGTCAATAATGAGTTACTTTACAAGATTTTATGCATGACAATAAATAATGTAAGTTAGCAAATATGAAGTGTGCAAAAAGCCGTCCACTAGTGCATATCACTGACCTTAATTATTCAAGCGACTTTTCATCTATACATGGGCTGCTGTGGGTATCCCGGGTACCCGGGTTGTGGGTGGTATCCTGGGTGCGGGTAGCCGGGTTGCGGGGGCGGGTAGCCACCGGGGTAACCTCCGTCGTGTGGCGGCGGTGGGTAGTATCCGGGTGGCGGTGGGGCCTGTTCGATTACAACCGGGGGCTGCTGGATGACGTGCACCGGGGGCGGATGCTGCTGCTGCTGGCCACACGCGTTGGGGCACAGGCACGGGATCAGGCAGCACGCGCTCAGCGCCAAGCAGCAAGGATTGCAGCAGGCGTCACAATCCCCACAGTCGAATGAGAAACACAGACCCATTCTCTAGCCACGTAACGCCTTTAAACAAATGCGGAGGTGACCTATCTTATAAAACACCTTATCACATGTACCTACACTACAACCAACAGAGAGGGAATATTTAATACTTTAAATAAGAGGCAATAGTTGCCACATTCGAATGTATGTAGTGAGAAACAAAATGGCCGATTTTATCTCTCTGTTATCATTGGTCGGTGTTATCTATTGATAAACAGATAAATAATACTCAGAATACAGGTATGACGATTACAAGGAATTTTAGTTTTTATAGCTTTTGCCCGCGACTTCGTCCGCGTGGCGTGTTATATAAGAGAGAGATCTTTGTGTGTGTGGGAGTGCATATCAAATTTCAAGCATCTAACTTATGCAGTTTAGATTTTTTCATACAATTTTTTTCCCAATAACTCCCATTTTTCAAAATACAGCCAAAAATAAACTTTATATTTACTAAGGTATGCATGCATGCTAGATTGAATCAATTGATTGAATTGATTTTTTTTTAATTGATTGTTCATTGAGTTTTAATTTTAATACACACTTCCTCTCTTCCCTTCAACGTTGCTGTGCCCTACAGGGTCCATGTTTTAGTTCCTATGCCTATGTAACACCCCATTGTACTACATGGAATGCAATAAATAATTTAATTGAATTGAATTGAAAACATCTATCTTACGCGGTTTCGATTTTTTCATACAAATGTTTTTTTCCCGCTAACTCCCGTTTCCGTGGGAATTTTGCAATATCCTGTTGCAACTAAGGTTTAAGTTAACTAAGGTACCTGCATGCCAAATTTCAAGCGTCTAACTTAAGCGGTTTAGATTTTTCATACAAAAGGATTTTCCCGCTAATTTCCGTTCCCGTGGGAATTCCGGGAATTCCTTTCTTAGTGCACCTCTACGGTACCTAAGCTATGTCCCTTCCAAATTTCAAATGCCTACATTTAGCCGTTCAGGCTATGCGTTGATATGTCAGTCACTGAGTCAGTCAGTTTCTCCTTTTACTTAGATTTGATTTTTTCATACAAATGTTTTTTCCCGCTAACTACCGTTCCCGTGGGAATTTTGTAATATTCTGTTGCAACTAAGCTTTAAGTTTACTAAAGTACCTGCATGCCAAATTTCAAACGTCTAACTTGAGTGGTTTAGATTTTTCATAAAAAAGGATTTTCCCGCTAATTCCCGTTCCCGTGGGAATTTCGGGAATTCATTTCTTAGTACACCTCTACGGTGTCTAAGGTACCTGCGTGCCAAATTTTAAACATCTTACTTGAATGGTTTAGATTTTTCATACAAAAGGATTTTCCCGTTAATTCCCGTTCCCGTGGGAATTTCGGGAATTCCTTTCTTAGTGCACCTCCACGGTACCTAAGGTACCTGCATGACAAATTTCAAACGTCTAACTTGAATGGTTTAGTTTTTCATACAAAAGGATTTTCCCGCTAATTCCCGTTCTCGTGAGAATTTCGGGAATTCCTTTCTTAGTGCACCTCCACGGTACCTAAGGTATCTTCATGCTAAATTTCAAATGTCTAACTTGAGTGGTTTAGATTTTTCATACAAAAGGTATTTCCCGCTAATTCCCGTTCCCGTGAGAATTTTGGGAATTCCTTTCTTAGTGCACCTCTACGGTACCTATGGTACCTGCATGCCAAATTTCAAACGTCTAACTTGAGTGGTTTAGATTTTTCATACAAAAGGATTTTCCCGCTAATTCCCGTTCCCGTGGGAATTTCGGGAATTCCTTTCTTAGTACACCTCTACGGTATCTAAGGTACCTGCATGACAAATTTCAAACATCTAACTTGAATGGTTTAGATTTTTCATACAAAAATATTTTTCCGCTAATTCCCGTTCCCGTGGGAATTTCGGGAATTCCTTTCTTAGTGCACCTCTACGTTATCTAAGGTACCTGCATGCCAAATTTCAAAAGTCTAACTTGAGTGGTTTAGATTTTTCATACAAAAGGATTTTCCCGCTAATTCCCGTTCCCGTGGGAATTTCGGGAATTCCTTTCTTAGTGCACCTCTACGTTATCTAAGGTACCTGCATGCCAAATTTCAAAAGTCTAACTTGAGTGGTTTAGGTTTTTCATACAAAAGGATTTCCCTTCACTACTCTGCTCCTATTGATTGTAGCGTGATGAAAAGTATACTATGACCTGTCCAGGAGTGTGAAGAATAATTGTACCAAGTTTCATTAAAATCCGTCCAGTAGTTTTTGTTTCTATAAGGAACATACAGACAGACAGACAGACAGACAGACAGACAGACAGACAAAAATTTTACTGATTGCATTTTTGGCATCAGTATCGATCACTTATCACCCCCTGATAGTTATTTTGAAAAAATATTTAATGTACAGAATTGACCTCTCTACAGATTTATTATAAGTATAGAAGAAATGGATAATATAATCAATTATGAATTTCCACGTGTAATTAAGATTCCTAGACATAGATTTTGATTAGTTAACAATGTTAACAAACTGATAAAATGGCTTACCTACCTCATCATTAGCCCATTAACTTCCTCACTGCTGGGGCACGGGCCTTCCCTATGGATGGATAGGGAGATCGGGCCTTAAACCACCACGCGGGCCCAGTGCGGATTGGTGGTTATTAACGACTGCTAATGCAGCCGGGACCAACGGCTTAACGTGCCTTCCGAAGCACGGAGGAGCTCGAGATGAAAACTTTTTTTTTTGTGGTCACCCATCCTATGACCGGCCTTTGCGAAAGTTGCTTAACTTCAACAATCGCAGACCGAGCGCGTTTACCGCTGCGCCACCGAGCTCCTCCTTATCTTACCTACCTATTTTTCAATAATCCACTAAGCCTGTTTACAGCTCTAGCTGCTTAACATCTAATTTAGTAGATAAGTGTAGTAGTTAAAAAATATAAATCTAAACTGCGAAACGTAGGTAGATATATAAGTACCTAGTAGATATATAGGTAATTCAATGTTGTAAAAGAAACTTTTAGAAATAATAAGTAAAATTAGTATTCTAGTGGAAAATTAAGTATATCACATTACCTACCTGTTTATCAAAGCCAGTGCACAAAACAACACAGTAATATTAGATAGATATAAGTATATCTACTTCATTATCGCAAACACAAAAGGTGTTTGTGGAGAAGGTATTAACCTTCTCCACAAACACTGCTAAAACATCACATGACATTTATTTGTGTGTAATAAATAAACACTGTTAAAATAACAACAACTATATTAGTGGACGGCTAATTACTGTTAGTAAGCACCAGCTCTTAATACATATTAGACGATAGTTAACCCTATGGGACTCACCTTGGAATATTAAATTAAAACGTTGTAACACTCTCACAGTCGTACACCATGTAAACACTGTGTGAAAAGTCAGCGGAAAGTGACTCAGTATTTGTCACTTGCTGTTCGTCACTGGTCACACCAATGGGAAAACTATTCTGACGCTGACGCCTGCGCAATACGTTCGAGACTGACTATTACTGGCACGCTCACTCTCTTTGTTCCTCCAGTACAAAATTTAATAGTCAAGATAGTGACAAAACATCGCGTTGTGGTAGCGCACAGTTCGAGGCTACGTCAGACGGAAAATGAGAGCGAACGCGCCTCAACCTTGCGACGGCCACAACTATAAAAGTAAACGTGCCATTTGTAAAAAAAAGTTATGAAAAAGGCACCCGGCCAACGTCCTTATACATGCAACAGCTGCGTGTTTTAATCTACGGGTTTCAAACACCATAGTGCATGCACAGTACTTTACGATGACAGATAAGATTGGCTTCTGGATTTAAAAGTAAGCAGGGTTACTCAATATGATACCACGGTTACGCCACGAAGGAGTACAGCCCAAACAATGATAAAGCGGAAGATCTCACGGTTACTGCCCACAAGGTCGAAGACAATTTGTCACGATTGCGATTTTTTAGTTACAGTGGTTTTTAATCAATACCATATCAACACACGGTAGGTAAAAATACCTAACTCACAGAGTTCGCGTGAGTCATTTACCACCAACTACTTAAACTACGTAGAACTAGAGTGAACTAGGTACTTACGAGGAAATGTTTCACTTACTTACCTCTAGTTTCAGTTGCAGTATTTGTTATGCAGATAAAACATCAATGGCCGCGGGAAATACATTTTTTACAATTATAAATTAATTCATCTTTCTTCCATGTCAAAAGATACGTTTGTAATCAACATAATCCTCATATCTTATCGTTCCATGCGTCACACTCAATCAATGCCAAAATTAGACAAAGCCCACAATTCTGGTGTGATACACGAATAGAGCGGTTATTAAAATGTGATAATAAAAATACTAGTGGAAAACGTCATGAGTGGAGTGTTCGGCCGTGCAGCAGTCGCTGGAACTACGCGAGGATACGTTAACGATATTGAGTTAGATGAAAGGATAGACGAAGACCAGGAAAATGGGAAAACTTTTAAAAGAGGCGAGGAAACTAAAAAGAAAACGCATTTATTGCGACGACTGTCGAGCGTCAGGTCCGCGCTGAGGCCGGATTTCGGTAAACTGTCAGGCAGGTTTAGAAAAATCAGTTGTCTTAAACGTGGAGATGATGAAGACGACGTACCTTTTATGGATATTCCGAGGCACAAGAGCATCGATATCGGTGTAGGCCTGGCCAGGAGAATGTCGCTGTTTATCTTCACGAAGCGAACAACATGCGTACATCCATACCATCCTTACTATCCGAAGACGACCACGAGGAAAATATACGTGTTTCATGAGGAAAAGTAAACAGTGCGTTTGGGGAATGATCGGGTTTTTCTTATTTTTGTCGAGAATCAAAATTAGTCATCTTGAGGAAGGCGTGTAGTGTGGGATGTTGACTTGCGAATTGTCTGATTTAGGTATTTTATTGCTACGAAAGACTGTGACAATAATAATTTGAAGTAATTAATAGGATCGGATGATTCTAGGAAGAATTGTAGCGTTGACAGCGACTTTCCGAACGGCGACCCGCGCTACGGCGACTCTCTTTACGGCGAGTGGCCTTATTTTCCCTTTACGTCGAGCGAGTTTTGACGTTATTGTACAGTTATGGTAAAAACTGTTTTGCTGTTTTCTTATACTTTTCAGTTCGTTGTTTTTATATAAATAGTAGTATTAGACCTATTCTTTTTATTTATGATTTGGTTTAAATAGACAAATACTTACAATTAATTTTCCTCTTATTATTTTCCTAGCTACTTACCTTTTAAGAAACATAATAATTATAGGTACTTATGTGGAGAAAATGGCTGCAACTAATGAAACTCCATTTTGATATAATAATATATTTTTATAAACATTGTTTTAAAAAGACCTATACCTTCTTTATATTGTGAAATAATACAATAGTTCTACGGTAGAACTGATCAGTTAGAACTACAGGGAATAAAGGACATAACATAGCATCACGTCTGTATCCTCGAAGGGGTAGAATATTGAAAAAAAAAATTAAGTACATTTATCATGTAAATACAGGCTGGCGCAAACATAGGCCTCGTTAAGTTAAATTCTGCTTTAAAAATCTTGTAATGGATATTTCGAAGGATGAAACTTCCTGCGTAGCCTCTGTGTGGGGATGAGCCCACCCTACCTCTAGGACGCCGTCGGCAGGGCATTGAGAAAGGGTTGGTCCCAGGGCATAGGTGTTAGTTGCCGAACTCAGAGAATAAAAGGGATCTTAATAGAGTGCAAAAAATAGAGAGTAGGATTGGGCGCCTTGAACATGATACTCTCCTATTGCAAGCAAAGCAAAGGGGATGGAATTAAAAATTTCACTTTTAAAAAATGTATATTAACATTACTTCTTCTTATACAGCAAAGAGTTTAGCATGTCTAGGTTATTTCATGATAACACAAATTTAGGAATAATCCTGTTATTACAATCAAGCAAAGCTTAGTCAAACCACTTAAACGCTAAAGTTTCACCCAAAAAAGTGATATATTAAGTGCCTGGACGGCAGGTCTTAGGCAAAATCATGAAGCAAACCGCTGGATAGCAGGTCCTATACGAAAAGCATGATTAGATGTAGAAGACAATTACTCCGAGTGTAAGCACAACATTATCTTAATGGGGAACTCCCCAGGTAGCCCTTGAAGATAGACATCCAAGTTGGACTTTGAACCCTGCAACAAAACGACATATTACAGGTCTGCCTACCCCGTTAAGACGCGGAAACATAGGTAAACCACATTACGTGTGACGGTATAACAGCATAATCGATAGTCAATGTAGTAAGCCAATGATTTTTAGGTGGTTTTACAGTTATTATTATTCTGAGGGCTTTACACTGAAAGAAAGATAGTGAGATTAAGCCATTGTCATGGACATGTGGAACTTATTTTAGCCAAAGTTCAGAGATAATAATCACAAAAAAACTCACGAAAAGATTTTAACATCATTTCAACATCATTGACGTGGCACACCGTTGTTGTTGTTGTTGTTTAAATTCGCCTTATATAAGGCAACTTTAAAAATAAGGCATGCAAAGGGAGCTTAACCCATACAGCCTAGTCTTTGGTCATCTTAATCTTTTTTAAGTTGCCATCGTCATTCGATAAATGTTAATTTGACACAACTTTTTCCAAGCGCGGAGGCACACACTCGCATGCGATTACCGGGTGAGAGCCTTCAGCGCTCCCCATTTGTCCGGCCAAGTAGTTAATGCCATCTGCGACAAATCTACAATAAGTCACGTCAAAAAAAAAAACTCGCATGCGATTCAGCCTTGTCGGAAGTCTAAAAACAGGTGTTACAAGAATACCAAACATAACTATTATGTTTAAGTAGGTACCATGATTATAATCATTAAACCCGTTGCCTGAATAATATAAAATGAATTTTGATTTAGATAAGTAATACCTAATAAGTACCTAAAATATTTGTCCCTGGCTCCAAACGCGTGGAGAGTGTTTTCTATAGGTAGTACTATTTTATTAGTTATTGCTGTGTTGTAACGTAACACACAATCAAACTCACATTCGAATTTATTCTGTTCTATTTATTAGTTAGGATCAAATAAAATTGAACAATTTTAATAAATTATCATAGCATGTAATCTTCTTTCAATCTAATTTACAGTTTTTGGTATGTATGTTTTGACTGTTTAGTATATTATAAGTAATAAAATTACAAATAATAAATAATGTTCCTGTCATGTCAAGCATTTGTCATGTCTATTGTTATTTTTATAGAATAAATTTCAATTTCATTGTAAAAATTCAATAAAAGTATCAAAAAATTGTGAAAGAAGGATGAAACAAAGTACTCCTATTGTGTGGTTATCAGTGTTTGGAATTATTCGTTGATAAATTTTGCCAAATAATCAAGAAAAAGAATGGTCGATACTGGACTGGTCGAGTTACCTATATGCTAAGGTTGGACGAAATTCATTGAACGTTACTCTCTGATGTGAAAGTCACCAGTTTTTCAAGAAACAAGAAACAAGAAACATTTATTGAGAAAAAAAGTTGGAAGACAACGAATGCATCCGTTTACCAATTTCAGAGTTGAAGGAAAGGTTTGTCAATAAGGTAATTCGGCTATACTTACCTTTGCTATTAAAATATATGTAAATACCTAGGTATCCACTTTATTTATTTTTACATAAAAATACTCGAATAATTAAAAAGAATCATTGCTGCTTATCATCGTTATGTATCATAAAGAGTGTCACTCTTCCCTGGGAACAGAAGTTGCTATTGATCTGTTAAAAGCCACCAAGATTGCTCATGATCCAACTGAGTGCGAACTTACTTGTATGCTGAGGTGATGAGGTGAAAAGTCTTAGTCCGGGATAAGAATTTAGGCAATGCCTGAGAGTAACCACGTGGGCGCAGGATGATGTTGAAGCGATAGCAGGCCGGAGTGGACCTATAGCAGCAAGCGCCTAACCAGTACGGTAAAGCTACGGCTGCTTGGAAGTACATCAGGTGGGATTTATCTATTTTTACGTTTATAAGTAATTGACGAGGTGATGCTCTCCCAGCGAACCCGCTGCAGAGTTCATAGGTTCTTCGAGTACTAGAGAGATAATGAGAATACGCCACACAGTGTACGAGAAGAACACGAAAGGACGTCGAAGCTTATGTGTGTGCGCCTGTTCTAGAATTATTAAAAATATAAACGTTATATATATAAATAAGAGTCTATTGATGACAATGTGTTTTATTAATTTACACCTCTCCACATCGGTTCTTAAAAGTTATCACATCATCATCCATCATTGCTGCTACTAAAACTATCATTTATATATTAATTGATAAACTTAATTATATCCTATACCTAACAGCATAAAGTTCTAGCTACGCAATAAGGCCGCTTTTGTAACAACTATTACTCTGAGATTGTTTAAATAATGTGTTTCTTCAGTATCCAATAAGCACTTTGTATTGTATTGATGACAGACTTAAATGAGGTTGGGCCGGACATGCTTGTCGCATGCACGCTGACCGGAGGGACTGGCTGGAATGCGCTCAGGATCGCGATGATGGGAAGAGGAAGAGGAGGCCTTTGCTCAGCAGTCGGATCTTGTAGGCTAGATTAGACAAGATTGTATTGATAATTGAGAGTAGGTGCCAGTAACCAGCCATCCGAAAAGATATAAGTATATATTAAAAAAAATATCGAGATAAGATGTAAGTATATATACCTAATAGCTTTGTATCACATATTTAATCCCATAAGATTACTGCATTTATAAAACAGGCTGGAAGGTTTTCAATATTATGAAACAAAAATGAACCAAAAATGCAATTATTTCAGTGGAAAAAAAATATTGTATGTAGCGTGATTAAAATTGTGTTTTGAACTGTACATGTAAATGACAGATGTGATGTCAAGCAGTCGCCGTTCCGGGAATCGCTGTCCACGCTACAATTCAAGTATTGAAGAATTGAATTTCACTACTGTGATTTTCTTAAAAAATGTAAGTATACTACCTAAGTAATACCTTTTTACGCAAATTAGGTACTTATAATTATTTGTTTTAGACATAACTTATAGAATGTCCAAAAGATTAAGGTACACCTACTTAATTATTTTCAGTAATCGCATCGAGTCGTTAAATTACCTGGATGGCTAATGATTATAATTATATTGTTGACTGTACATATGTTGCATACGATAAAACCTTATCAGTGGCAATAAAAATCAAGAATGTTTTAATGACGTTATAAAAGTAGAAGTAAATGGTGCAAATTCATAAAAAAAACCAGTAAATATATTTATTCTAAAATACAAACACTACCTAGGTTTGTTATCATATTATTATTATCAGTTCGTTGTTATCTTATATAAGATTGAACGAAATAGTACCTAGGTACGCGGTATTATTCCTTATTCTATGCCTACGTATTGTTCTGAAAGATATGTCTTATGATATGATCTATAAAGTATAAACCTTAATCTTCAAAAAATAAGTTAGAGTTAAAATAAGTTGGAGTGGCGGCCGCGTGTCGGACGACGCTCAGTGGGTAGGCCCGCTACAAGATGGACCGACGATCTGGTGAAGGTCGCGGGAAGCCGCTGGATGCGGGCAGCGCAGGACCGATCGTCGTGGAGATCCTTGGGGGAGGCCTATGCCCAGCAGTGGGCGTCGTACGGCTGATGATGATGAGTGTCAAGTTTAAATAAGTAGAGCAAGTAAAGAAGTTAGTTACTTACCTAACGTCGGGGGGAAATAAACGGCCTCCGTGGTCCAGTGTTTGAGCGTTGGGCTCACGATCCGGAGGTCCCGGGTTCTAATCCCGGTGGGGACATATCACAAAAATCACTTTGTGATCCCTAGTTTGGTTAGGACATTACAGGCTGATCACCTGATTGTCCAAAATGTAAGATGATCTGTGCTTCGGAAGGCACGTTAAGCCGTTGGTCCCGGTTACTACTTACTGATGTAAATACGCAATCGTTATATGAGTCATGTCAGGGGCCTTTGGCGGGTTAATAGTAACCCTGACAGCAGGGTTGATGAGGTTGGTAATCCACCTCACAACCCACACGATAGAAGAGAAGGGGGAAAATCTCCGAAGCAGACGCGGGTCACAAATATTTCCAATAGAATTTATTAATCAATAACTGTTCTTTGCATACAACATAAGTTACTATCCAAAATAGGACTGTTACTAACGGACAGGAGAAGCACAATAGGCGCCCTTATAGGTAGTAGGTAGGTACCTTGTAATGGTCTTCTTGTTGTTATAAGTAACAGTGTCGAAATATCGGGAGTCTCGTATCCCCATTTGAACGCGGTAAGAACCCCTTATTATGTGCTTTAATTATGGTATACATAGGTACCTATACATAGGTACAGCTACTTTATATGTATAGGTATACCTACCTATTATTTAAAATGGACGTAAAAATACAATATTTGGATAGGCACCAAGTCAAAGCAGTAATTCAATTTCAAATTCAAAAATATCTTTATTCAGTAGGTAACATAGATTGAATCGTCAATTTTTACATAACGAACGTCTCATCCGCCTAAAACTACTGCAGCTTCACACTACCTGTATAGCCGGGGAAAACAAGCTGCAAGAAAACCTCGGCACAGGGCCGTAGACTTTCTTAAAAAAAAAAAACATAAAATATTGGTACTTAGTACAATCGAGTAATTTAGCTGCCTAATATCAGTTCTCACACAGTTAATCCAATGCATTCATATCTTCTAAATAATCACTAACTTTATAATAACCTTTTTTGTAAAGTTTTTGTTTAACTACTGCCTTAAAACAGTTGAAAGGCAAATTCTGAATGTCAATGGGAATCTTATTGTAAAAACGTATACATTGCCCCTTAAAATAATTATTCTTTATTCTAGTGGTCAAAGATGAACGAATCGAAGCCACCAGGTATGGTTACTTACTATGTATTAGTGCTTAAGTAGGAATAGTTCTTTACTTTATAGCTTTACGCAATTCTACAAATTTTTACACATATTTCTAATAGCAGTGAAGTATGGGTAGTTTCCTAGAACACAGATAAATTATGTAAGAGTGAAACTGATTACTAAATAATTAAAACACATAATTACGGGTTCTTACCGCGTTTAAAGCAGGAAATTGGACTCCCGATATTTCGACACTGTTGTATCGGGAGTCTCATATCCCTGCTTTAAACGCAGTAAGGACCCGTTATTGTGTGTTTTAATTTATTATGATAATAACCGCGTAAAGGTAAAACAATGATTACTAAATAGGTACCTAATATACAGATCTAAAGGTGACAAAAGCCGTTTTCTATTGTCTATTTAACTTACTTATTAATTTTAATAAAGGAAAAGGAAAACCTAATAATAAGTGCGACATTTTGTCACGTTTTTCTATGACGTCACAAGTTGCTTTTTCATACAAATTCCATAGTAATTTCGTGTTTTGACGTTTAGTAAAAAGTAACTCATTTGACTAATTGGAAACTAGGTACCTACCCTATTTGGCTATATGATCCGTGATAGACATGCTGCGACCATTTAACAATCGCAAAACAGCCCTTATAAGACCCTGGCAGTAACATTGTGGACAACGAAAAAGGCAATGTTCAACGTAATCTTGTCGATAATTTGACACCCAACAGGTTTCGGAGACCAATTAAGTCATACATACACTTGAACAGCACAAAATACAGATTCACGTAGTATTGCGATCCTTGACACAATCGCCTCTCACATTCTCAGTTTTGACCGTATCAGTCGTATTTTTTCTCTGAAATGAAAGGGATCTTTTCTTTTTTTGTGCTGTGTACAGTGTTCCCAAGTCAAAGCAAAGTCTTCACCAGATGTGAACTTGTCAAGGAACTGCAGAAGCAAGGTTTCCCTGAGAACCAGTTGAAAGATTGTAAGTTTGCTTTCTTCATCAGCAGATAGGTCTACTTACATGCCTACTTACTTAATATTCGAAGTATTAGGTAGGTACAATGTTCTTAAAGTAATGAAGTGTAGATTGATAGACTTGTTAAGCTTAGGTAGTACCTACTACCTACTCGTATTTACATGCGAATATGATTTGAAGGCGCGGTTCACACATTTACCGAATTTGCCTTCATAAACCGCTTCTTATAGTAAAACCTTGATACATACAGGCAGAGGGACTAAAGGACTGCGTTTACGTTTGTAAAGCTGCTGACCGTACACACATAAGTATTAGTAGGTACATAATATACCAGTTAACTGAAACTATATACCTACCAGGGGGGTTAAAAAGGCCACATTGACGCAATTCATCTAAGAAAGCAATATTGCAATTTGACATTTGCGCATATAGCTAGTGCGCATTGCGTACAAATGTCAAATAGCAATATTGCTTTACTTAGGTGAATTGCTTTAGTGTGGCCCTTTCAACCCCCCAGGCCCCCAGGTGGATAAATAGAGTTAACGACGAGGGTATTGAGCATAATTAGTCACTGGCAGAGGAACAATTTCGATGCATTCGAGGCGACGTCATTCTAACTTTGTCGCAAACTTAAGTAGGTACAAAGAGACATGTGTGAAATTAAGTGGTTACATACAACAACACGGACCTCCCGTGTTAGCACCACCACCACAGATGCTGTTATTGAGAAATGAGTCCATTCATGAGTCCGTCCATTCTATTCAAGTACTTACCTATAAATATGCGTTTATAAAACGATTGATGATTGATGAATGTCAAGGTAGCAAAAGAAGTGTCAGGATCGAAGCAGATGGAATTCCAGTCTCGTTTTTCCCCAGTGGAATATAGGAGTGAGTATAAGTATGGGACTATGTCTAACAGGGGTATGTCTAGTGGAGGCAGAGAGCTCACGCCGGACGGACGCGGTGGGCGGACCTGATGACGACGGGTCCTACGACTACGGCCTGTTCCAGATCAACGACCGCTACTGGTGCAACTCCGGGGATAAACCGGGGAAGGAATGCCATGTGCGGTGTGCAGGTAACGTTGTTTTTTTATTACAATCTCAAAGTGACGACGTAACCAAAATAATGACCTAAAAATGCCTAAATCTAGTGCGGTCGGGTCATTAAGTAAGGAGGAAGCAGTGGCAAGAAACTTGTGTTTTATATCTATTGATATTAGTAGTAAGTGTCCTATCGAAACTATCTCGACTCCTGTCGGGATATATCTCAACATCTTTCCGAGTACTACATATAAACAACCTCTCAGCGACCCGTTACTGAGCACATGTCTCCTCGATCACCCGAAAGCAGTATGGAGCATACTTACTCCATCGTGTCGCTCACCGAAAGATCTACAAAATGATTAATAGATATATTGTTTCTTCAGTTTTCCAAGGTCTAAAACCACTACTAAAGGAAACTAATTTCTGTTACTGTTTTTCGAACTGATTTTCATTCATTCGAACTCTCCACCTATTTAGTGACTAACGAGTCGACCTGTTACTAAGAGTTCTTACTCTTTTCGGTTGATGTGGAGTATTGAGTGTTGTGCCCAGCATATAATACCAATAGGCTGTTATCATTAGATATATTATTCAAAGAAAGATATTTTTAAATAACAGGTTTAACTTTTTCCACAGATCTACTCAGCGATGATATTTCAGCGGCATCAAATTGTACCAAGAAGATATACAACATACAGGGTTTCAGTGCTTGGGTGGGGTGGGTAAATGAGTGTAACAAGAAAAAGTTGCAAGATCTGAGTGATTGTATTTTATAACAAACAACAATTATTGTTTTTTTATACAATAAAATATCAATGTTTCTAATGCAGAGTCAACTATTATCTATGTAAATTAGCAGTGAAAGTTCGTTATTTTATATAAATTGACAACGCTGGTTTATAAATGTTGCTATAATTAAATATACAATATTCAGAAACTTTTATGGATAGAATAACAAATAAACCATAAATGGTAACAACATCACAGGACTTTGGGATTAATGCTTAAATTAAAATAAATTATAAAAAAAGGTGCTGATTCCTGCAGACACAAACTTAATTCAACAATAATTAATTTAATTTAGTTCAACAGTTCTAAAACTAGCGTTATCTCTGTCTTGCACTCGACATAAGTGAGGGACGGCACTATTATTAAAGCTGTCAGACTGAGATAAAATTAAGTTTTGCCTACAAGAATAGGTACTAATATCAATTGAATACTGTCGAAAATACAATTCAAAAAGTCATGGTAATTTTATCAGATCTATAGATCAGGACACCATAGGGTTACATGCGAATAGCAAAAAGAGATTCTCAATTGCGATAAATAAATAGAACAGGACTAGAAACAAAGCAATTAATGTGCAGCTTTAAGATCCATCTAATAATTTGAGGATTGCCTTAACAGCTAACTACACTTGTTATTGCAACTGCAGTTCTCATATTGCCAAGAGGTCCTAAAACAGTCAATATATATTTAATCTAGACATAGAATACGGAATAATACTACCTATAGAACAGTTGTATGTCTGTAAACCCCCCCCCCCCCCCCCCCCCGCCATACTCCCCTCCGCCCCGCACAAATTCGATCCGGCCGCCGGTCAAACCCCCGCTAGGACTTCTTTAGTCTTAAATGGCCGTTAGCTGATTCGGATTATACTTATGCGTTACCATAGGGGCACACGATAAGAATTATATTTTTGTATTGAGTGTCCGAAGTGTGACCTAGGTCCTAATTAGGTCTTAACAATAAAAAATGGGAGTAAAAAATATGACTTCAACAAAAATAAATGCACGCTTTCAATAAGTACAATAATTGAACATTCTACAAGTGGGTCATGGGTGGGTCAATGGTAAATAGTCATGGGTCAAACTCATGTACTATTTTGAACTTTAAAGTTCCTACTTCTTAGTCAGTCTATTTTTTTCCAAGCTGGCTAGTCTTAATGGTAGAAGCTTCAATTGCGTTTATAAAGGCAGATCTGAAATAAAAAAAAAGAATTGGTTGGAAACTGTATTTAAAAACACGCAAGGTTATTTGTTGAATGTGCACTAGCTGACTGTAAAAAATCTTTTAAGTGTATTGGCTACATCAGATTAGAAGTATCAAATACATTTAGAACAAATATCATTATTTTATTTATTTACATTTTATAATGCAATAAAGAGTATTTTTTAAAACAAACCTTATTTTATTGTCCTCAAGGATGGCAACCCCAGCTATAGTGCTGCCCCCTGGTGAGCAGACCTCATCTTTGAGTAACCCAGGGTGCTTCCCTGACTTGAGCACCATGAGACCACTGCCCATCACCATTTGGGCCGCGAGGCGTTGGGCTTGGGCTCTCGGAGCACCCTGTTTTACTGCCCCATCAGCTAATGCTTCTATGACAAGGTACATCTGTAATGGGTTCAGGTTTATTAAACTAGAAATTTAGGTAGATGCCTAATCACCAAAGGACATGATGATAAATAATGCAAGGGCTGATTGGGGCTAACAGCTGGATTTAGTACACTAAGTGAATCAGTTTCAAAAAAGTAAAAGATGCCCAAATAAACGAACATGTAAATTCTGGTTGTGATTTAATTATAAATGAAATCAGTTAAAGAAAAACAACATCACATAACCATAGAATAAGGAATAATACTATGTATAGAATGGCAACTCTCCACTCCAGCAGCTGAGCTAGGTTAGCCTCACATTCTTAATCATATGGGCGTTAGACATCACACATACAGAAGTGCGTGTATGATAACAGCAATGTGTAGTGTCTGTGTAAAACGAGACTTATTGTCTGAAGTGTCAGGGGTGTGACATAACTCCCAACAGAATAACAAATAATTATGTAATAAATGGTTAAAATATGTGTACTTGGTAATTGTACTGTATTATCAAGATTCTCTAATCTTGTTAAAAATCTTAGTATTAAAAAAACATACATACATACATAAACTCACGCCCGTAATCCCTAATGGGGTGGGCAGAGCCACAAGTAATCAAGACAACTTGCAGCCACTAACTTGCTTCTATGCTGTTCTGGGAGCAAATAAAAAACATAGAAAACGTTCAGCTGCTTGTCTTCCCGGGCATGTCGTAAAAACCGACAAGAGGGATTGTGTCCTCTAACATGATGGACTAATGTTATGGGCGATAGGCTGATCCCTTATCACCATAAGGTTCATCATATCTTACGACATCGTATCAACAGTGGCTGCAAGTTATTAAAAAAAGTACATGAAAATCAACTTACATAAGCTGGTCCACAACCAACTAAGGATCCTAATGAACCCATCATGCTCTCTGGAACTCTCTCAACAACTCCACAACTGTTTAATAGCTTTTCCACAAGAGCACATTGTTCCTTAGACACCGTAGGATCTGGAGTCAGCAGACATGCTCCAGCACCCACCATCAATGGAGTGTTTGGCATTATGCGAATAACACTTATGGTCCTTGATAGTGTATTGTGAAGAACCTGAAATATACATGTAATTATAGGTAATAAACTATATGAATGCATAAAATTGTACTGAATGTAGTATAGTTGGTACTGAGAAAGTATGACAAAACTTAATTTGAGATTTGTCAGGTTTTCAGCTCTTCTCAATTGGATCTGCTTCTGTTTAGTACTGAAAAGGATAAATTAGAATGCCCATTGTAAATGTTATTTTAGTCAAAGAAATTTAACCAATTTGTGTCATCTCATCAATATAATATTAAATGTGGTGATTTTTTTTCTCATAAATATTTTTTATAATTACCGCACTTGTGGTGTGTGGAATATTATCAAGGGGGCAACTCTGTCACTCTACTCTACTTAGTGTGTGTAATTCATTTATGAAATAGCAGAAAGAACAGTTGTAGTACACAATAATAATTCTAAGTGAACACACCTCATGTAGATTTTGAATAGAGATTCCAGCCAACATAGACACAAACAATGTATTTTTCTTAACGGGTGCTGTCACTGTTGTCTTGAGACAATCATTAACAGCAGCTTCCAACATGCCAGGCTTCACACCCAGAAAGATAATGTCACATTTATAATATACATCACCATTTTGACATGTAACATTAGCACCTAAATCCTTCCAATGTTCAAGGTTTTCAACGTGGGGTCCTGACACCCATATGTTGTTCACAGGATGTGCTTCTGAAAAAATAACATTTCGAAAATTAATATTCAGTTTTAGTCACATTTAGTCAATTATTTATGTAAATGATAAATAATACCTTTAGATAAAATTCCTTTAAAAATCGCTGTTGACATATTCCCACCCCCAATAAAACCTAAGTTGAAAGGCATTTCGTTATTGCAATATTTTATAAATATGAACGCCAATAACAATTTTGAATTTAATTGTAGTAATAAATTAAAGCCTGAAGCTCCCAACAATCAACACGGCAACGTCAGACAGACACGACACGTCAAAAGCAAGATGACATGACACAACACTTGACAGTTGACATTTTTAGTTTTAATTTTATTATTTATTCTGAATCTTTGCCTATACAGCCATTGCTGTAACGTGACCAAACATTAGCTATGTAATTGCCTGCAAGTAGCCTGCATGCTAAGCTTATGCTGAATGGCTCAGTTGCCACGCCGTAACTTAAAGGAGCTCGCATATTTCTACCAATACGATTAGTTTTTATATTGAATAGCTAAAAGCGTTAGTGTAAGTATTACGCAGTATATTTACTATTGTATTAATATTTTCTTATTTGTCGCGTCGCATGAAAATGATGCGTACAGTACAGCGTGCTACGGGGTTAAGATAAAGAATAAAATAAAAATTCAGATTTTTAACCATCACGATTCATGAGTTATTTCCGTTATTCTAAAACGGAACGTAAAGTATTAACAATGTTACCAGTTATACAAAAATATTACACTCATGGAAGTAATGAGGGATTTCCAGGCGAAGTTCCCCAAAAATATATAGATGGCGCTGTGTAACTTTAACAGGATAATTACTTATTTTCTCATTATTCAGGTACTTATTTTTTTTTACTTAGTGGAGTTGTATGGTAGCCTGCAACGTAGTATTATTCCTTATACTATGCCTGCCCGCAGTCTGTATTACACAATCGTCATTCGATCTTTGAGTATAATATAAACAGCCTATATACGTCCCACTGCTGGGTACAGGCCTCCCCTCAATCAACCGGAGGGGGTATGGAGCATACTCCACCACGCTGATCCAATGTGATGGAGGTGTTTTTACAGTTAATAGCCGGGACCAACGGTTTACGTGCCCTCCGAAGCACGGATTCATCATACTTTTTCGGACAATCAGGTGATTGTTCGAGTGATTCAAGCCTGAAAAGTCCTTATCAAACAAAGGACAGTCTCACAAAGTGATTTCGACAATGTCCTCATTGGGAATCGAACCCGGACCTCCAGATCGTGAGCCTAACGCTCTAACCACTATACTACGGAGGCTGTTCAGATATCTTAGGAGATCTTTGAGTAATAATCTTAAAATACAAGTAAATATCATTAGGTACCGTAAACGCAAAAATAATATCTTAGAATATTTTAAGTTTTTGCAAATATACCTACTCGCCAACCAACTTACAAACATTTAGTAGCGCTGCCCGCCTAATATAGATCCCAGGCTGAAGTGTTGTGACGTCTCAAGATTTGTATTTTTCGTGTTCTATAATATGTGAGGTAAAATTGTAGTTTTTCTCCAATAAAAAAAAAGGAAAATGATTTCGATTGTACATTTTTATCGCACTTTATTTTTGCAAACGCCAAATTCTACCATGGTAGTATTTTCACATTGGATTATGGTAACATTGAAAGTCAGTTTGTGGCTTCGTTTTCCTAGGGTGAGGTGCGAGGTGTATATTTTGGATTATTTTGTTATCGTTATCAATTCCAAAATGCTGAAATAGTGTTTAAACCTAGAAAGTGCTCAACTATGTGTCGTGATAGTGATTTAACCAATTATAGTTTGTTTGAAGTGTAGTGGCCAACATGTTTCGATGTATACCTTTGTTCAAATGTAATCGCCAAGTGGAATGTGTGGACAAGCGGCATTGCTCGTTGCCAACAGTACCTGAAGACATTTTGCGATATTCCAGGAGTTTGGAGGAATTATTTTTGGATGCCAATCATATAAGAGATTTACCTAAGGTAAGCTACAACCTGCAACAGGTTTGATGATCACCGTGGGCGTTCACCTTATCACTACGTGGAGTAAATAACATCAATGCGTCTTGTAATTTGTTGTCATTTTGGATTAATCGGCGGCGTAACGACGAATTAATGAAAATTATTATTTCTCCATCTAAATGACGTCAGTGGTCGGGGAACTTTTTCGAACCTGTTTCTTTAATTTGCCCCAAAGATAAATGAAACGCCATGTAAAACTTCCTTTTTATGTTTCATATTTGAGACCGCTTCATATCCTGAGTGTCCTTTTTCATAGGAACTAAAGACTGTTTTAGACTTGAGCCCTTTTTTCTGTTGACTGGTTAACTTTGATAATTTTGCAAATTATTATTTGATACCATATTACATGTCCTTATAAATTACACACAGGCTTCTTAGTCATCATTACTTATTGTTTATACCTAAATTTCAAACCGTACCAAACTATAGAGCAGTATTGTGTTTTAAATTGATTTGTTACCAATAGTTATATTGGTCTAACAGTCTACTTGGTTCATTTTACTATGTACCCTTCAAAAAGGGAATATTCCCAAACCTGCAACATAACCAGTTTAGGTTCATAACTATTTTAGAAACTAAATTGTATCTACCTGCTTGTTTCCCTGTTATCTAGCATGGAAACTCTTACTGAAATTGTACTTATAATTTCACTAGCAGCTAGTTTGTCTTATTTATAGATGTACTCAGGTTATTCAGGTTTAAAACAAAATACTTGTCTCACTTATAGGTAGTGGGTCCCATTCTAAAGGTGGGAGTAGTGATAATTTCATTTTAGAGGTTTAATTATTAAATAAAATAGTTAGGTATAATCTTACGAAAGAACCACCAACCTGCATTGGAGCAGCGTGGTGGAGTATGCTCCATACCCCCTCCGGTTGATTCAGAGGAGGCTTGTGCCCAGCAGTGGGACGTATATAGGCTGTTTATGTAAGTGCGACAATTTGACATGTTTTTCTATGATGTTACAGTTTGCTTTTTCATAAATTCCATTGAGATTGATGAATCCAAATGCTCCTCACCTGACTGATGAAATGAAGGAACAGACCTGCTTATGGTCTTCGGACCGATTGCAAGTGGCCACAAAATAAGAAATAAAAAAAAATCCATTGTAATTTCATGTTTTGACGTAAAAGTAACTGATTTGAGCTAGCTAAGCAATCATTGTTATTTCGGTTCCAGAAGTTAGCATCAGAAACTATACTGTAAGAGTTTGACTATATATCCTAAAGCAATAATCTCAGGAAAAGAGGTAATTTACACTCTATCCCAATTATAGTGGTCAGGGTTAAATCTAAGGAAGAAAAGAGGATCCTAATGTCCCACTAACAGAAGTAATTTGGGGCATATAGGTATGTGTATGTGTTCTACACATGTTTCTCACTTATTCAGGTCCCACTTTTCCAAATTTCTTATTGAACTATCAAATTGCACAATGAACCTGCACAGAATAACAGAAAAGAAAATCACTAAATTGTAAGAGTGGATTCTTATTTTAAATACTTTGAATGATTAATATCAGTTCAGTATTACCTTGCTGAGTCATAATAATAATACAAGTTGGTAGTTGCTGGAAATACCTAGATAGTTTGCTGTAACAATCATAATAAATACTATTGAGGAAGGTAAAGTTGTATCAGTAGGTATAATTTTGTGTGTATTTTTATTATTTCAGTTATTTACTAAAGCTATGATATTTAAGGCATTGCTTCTCCTGCAATGATAAGTGAAGTACTTAGTTCCATTTAGGATAGCTCTACTATGTTTTTTTTATATCCTTTACTATCTATAACAACAACTGTGTTTTGTTACAGAATTTCTTCAGACTACATCGGCTAAGAAGACTAGGTCTTAGTGATAATGAAATTCATAAACTTCCACCAGACATTCAAAATTTTGAAAACCTAGTTGAACTTGATGTATCTCGAAATGGTAAGTGCCTTTTGAATAACTTTTTTAATGTAGCGTTTAGTTTCAGGTTGTATAGTTTCTCAGTATCTGTGATACGTTTATACCTTCATACAATTACACATGGCATAAATTCATATTTATATAAATTTTCATCTCAAGTAGCGACTAGAGGCTTTAAAATTCCTTCATAACAATAAAATCTATTTAAACATAACATAAACTATTTTCGTAGACAAACTTTCGTTGTTCAAAGTTCATTGAAAGGGTAACTAATGCTTTAGAAGCAGATTGCGTCACGTTTAAATCGTGACACGGCGATGTACCAATGCCTCGCTCTGTTTTGTGCCACTATGGTATTTGCAAGAGAAATGAAGAATTTTTCAACTTTCTAAACCATTTATCATCTTTTATCAGATTAGGTAGTAACCATTGTTTTAATTATTTCAAGTCAGTGACGATGAATGAATAATGTATTAACTTAGCCTGTCTAAGTGAAGTGATTGGGACGGCAATACCGTAAAAACCGGATGTGTAGACATTAAAACACCGCAAGCAACTTGGACAGTGAACAAGTTGGGCTGAATGATATCAAACCTTAAAAGATATGAATTTGTTATCTATATGCACGGTACGTCGTTAAGCCGCCGTCGCATTGCTCCGCGTACGAAGCAGGTGCAAAAACATTGTGAATGAAACAAGAAAAAACGAGACACAGTTACAATGAGATAGGAACCTTATTGTTTTGTGCAAAATATGAGTGGCATACAGCGTGGAAGAATGTGGGAAACAGAAAACGTGATGATTAGTACGAGAAAGATGAAACAGTAAACTTGGCGTACGAAAAAGTCGCGAATAATCGTGTAAATATTTAATTTGTAAAGATCATTTCTGTCAAAACATTTCACAAGTTTGTATTGTCGATTTGAGTCATCCATAATGATCATCATTTCGTGCGACCACCTCGTTACGTTAAACACGTGTCAAACGAATATTATCAAGACCATAATGATACTAACATTACAATAAACTACAACACTGTTCGTTGTTACGTCTCGGGTTCTCAGTCATTCGATACGTGTCAGTGGTAATTACATGTTACATGAGAGGAGATGTTATTTATATTGGATGTAGGTACTATTTTATTTTGTTCGTCTGGACGTCTCGTATGCAACTATGACATTAAAAACGGCCTCCGTGGTCCAGTGGTTGAGCGTAGGGCTCACGATCCGGAGGCCCCGTGTTCGAATCCCGGTGGGGACATAACACAAAAATCACTTAGTGATCCCTAGTTTGATTAGGACATTACAGGCTGATCACCTAAGTGTCCGAAAGTAAGATGATCCGTGCTTTGGAAGGCACGTTAAGCCGTTGGTCCCGGTTACTACTTACTGATGTAAGTAGGTAGTCGTTACATGAGGCATGTCAGGGGCCTTTGGCGGCTCAATAATAACCCTGACACCACGGTTGATGATGTTGGTATTCTACCTCACAACCCACAGGATAATAAGAAGATGAAATTAAACTAATTTAAAATAATTGCAAGTAGAAAGTAATAACAGCAAGTCAAAGTCAAGCGTTAAATGACTTATGGGAAACTAATTAATAATTAATATTTTTTTTTAATTTAGGTAGGTACGAAAATATTTCTTAGGTGTTTTACTACGGAACTGAAACCGTAATGCAACGTGTTATGAGAGTTGGTTTCAGCTATTTTTTTCCGTAAATCTGCCACATTGCGGCCTTCATGACTGGCTGTTGAATGGCAATTTGCTCACATGAGGTTTCCGCCGACCTCGCGTTACAAATCTCCGCGTAGCGCTTTCCGTGTTTTATGTTTAGCGCGGCAAAGTCGATAAATGTGAACATGTAAACTATTTTGAAAACGCCAATATTATTATAGAAGTAAACAATCTTGCCTAATTACTGGGCACAGCTTTAATATGTATAGTAGACATAGCTACTCCAAAATGCGGTAATAGGTATATTGACTGACGCCACTAATTTGCAATCCCCTGTAATACTATAATAACTATTTACGAGACGCTACGCATATAAAGGGCCAATGTGATAATCAAATTTTAAATTAGGCTAGGTCCATTTATAAGTTAGATCCTACATAAACAGACGCCAGTTACCCACCTATTACCTTGTAGTATTATTAGTAACTCCATGCTGTTAATACATAAAGAAATGAAAAAATTTCGAAAGAAAACTCGCAGCTAATTGCACTTGCACTTTTGCTATTGCTGCCCTAAAATATCTTTACTAGCTTTTGCCTGCGGCTTCGCCTTTTCTAATTTACCAATTATTAGCTTCCTATCTTGAAAAATGGGATGAGTCCCATTATAAATTTCACCACCTCTTTGAAGGGGTAGCGCGCAAATTTAAAAAAATGCACGATTTTTTGTTAATCACAATTATATAAACTCCCCCTCATTTTACGGAAATGGGGGGGGGGGGGGGGTTAAGAAAGAGACAAAAAGTAGCCTATGTCTATCCCTTAACTATCTCTACTTAAAACATCACGTCAATTCATCGCTCCGTTTTGTCGTGATAGATGGACAAAGAAACAGACCGACATGCACATACACTTTCCCATTTCTAATATTAGTGTGGATACGAGGTTACCAACTTATCGTCTGTAGTGAGTCCATCAAACACATGAGACAGGACGTGATTCATTTGCGCACCCCGGATACTATATAATAATCTCTTTTCTTACCGTATCTTACTTAATTTTTCTTACCGCGTGCGAAACAGACAGGCCGCGCTCTTCCCTTACTCCGTAGCAGGGACATTTTAAGACTAATGTAAAACCCAAAGGGGGTGAGGTTGGCGCCCCTGACGAATTGGTGCGGGGCGTAGCGTTATTCTTTATTCTATGTCATTAACGTTTACACCATGCCTGGCATCGTAAGTTACTCCGCAACCAAAATGTCTGAAGTCTGTGTACAACATTCTCGATTTACTAATTAAAACCTTAATCATTCTGTTTTGTTGAAACTAAATTCATTTGGAATATTCGATTACCAAAGTTGGTGTAATTATCACGATTACAACCTTAACCACTCACTCAATTAGTAAGTAATAACATTACTGTACTTAATTGTATTGGGGACCACAGACCAGCAACTCGGTTGATTGATCATATCCTAGAGTAGTGTGGGCATGAAAGGGACTAAGTAAATTGACTTAGGACAGAGAAGAGGTTCGCAGACAACTGCAATTGGGTACAAACAATCCTAGCGGTGAATGCACAATGTGTACTAAGTAACTGCTCTGACGTTGGTGCGTAATCGACTAGCTGTAGCTAATTAAATATTGTTGCCAATCCATCAGTGCGCCACTACACACATTAATTTCATTTACTGTTTCAATAGCACTAACTACGAAAAACACGCTTTAGATGACCCCATATTATGTATTATCGACACAACACAAGCCTTTGAGGGTTTAAATCTCCATTCACGGGATTAAAATCTTCGTAATTTGAGCACGGTTTTTATGAAATCTTTTTGTCGAAGCGAAACGTCTCTTGTTTGAACGGATATGGTAAAGCTGTGTTTAACAGGGGGATTCTCCGTTTACCTTATATTAATTCGTCCCTGACAAAGCATAAGGGCGTATCTCAGTTTTCCTAACTTTTCAGGAGAGCGAAAAAACTGTTTTTTTCTCCGAGTTCCTCGGGTTTTCAGTTCATAAAATCTAAAGTAATATAGATACAGCCATGATATTTATAAGGTGGATAAAGGTTGAAATAAGGCATAGATTTATAGTTCTTAGACTTCCGAAAAATGCATTCCTGAAAAAAAGACCTGAAAGTCACTAACGCCCCTTTGTGGCGCCTCTCTTAATAGGTATGGAGAGTTGAATATGGGTGCAAGTAGAAAGTGTTACTAATTATCCTATATTTTAAATAAAACAAATTCAATACGAACGGCAAATTATTTATGTTTGATGTCGAAAAAACAATTTGTCATCATTTAAAAACACTTAAAAAATACGGAACGTAGGAACATAAGATATTAAAATGTGCGTGTGTGTGTGTACGCGTTTGTATGTATGTATGTGTTTGTTTGTTTGTATATAAAAGCGATTGCGTGTGTGTGTGTGTGTGTGTTTAAATGTAGGTACTTTCATGTGTAATATTTTATATCGTGTACAAAAAAAAACAAAAACAATAAAGATCTAAGATCTGTGCAATTAAGAAACAAAATATTCTTAAAACTAAAGAGATCAAAATTGCAAACAGACCTTAGGCTACAATACATTATCTTATGTTATAAGAAGATATGATATGTTATACTGTTACTTATACATAAATTCCAGGACTGACCATTGAACTTGGCACCCAATTAGATCTCACTTCTTTTGTCGTTGAAGTCAACAACCAAGGCATTTATCATTATATTGAACGTGGCTCTCATATCACATTTATGTTTTTGAAAAAAAAAGAAAGTTACCAGTTTTTTATATATTCCTTTGTATTCATCTAATTACCTATCTGCATACCAAATTTTAACTCTCTTGGTCATCTGGAACTGGGTTAGAGTTTTAATATATAGGTCAGTCAGTCAGTCAATAACCGTAAATAGTAAATAACCGTTTGAGATAAGCTTATGAAATTTAGAACACATATGTACATCGCAAGTCTCAATATATGAGCCAAATTTGATACGTTTATGTGAAAAAGTTTTTGATTTATGAGGATGTCAAAAGTGGCTCCAAATGGTTCGTGTAATATTATACACGGTGTGGCTCGCCAGTTCTGTTTCTTGAACTTGGCTTGACACGCTACCGCGTGTCTAGATAGAGCATCGATGACACGAGCTGAATACTTTATTCATTCAATCTGTGACTTCACATGATTGCGGTACATATACATCGTTTCGGTAGCCTATGTTGTGCAATTTTTTGGATCCATGCGTTGTACATTGTAGATCGTCTTCTTCGAAATGCACTTTGCAGAGAAGAACGGAGCATCGAAAACATTAGCTCCTGTTCTGAACAACTTCTTTACAATGTCCTACTTCACATGATTGGTGGTTGTTACACTCTGGAGCAGATATGTATGTTTTTTGGTGATTTATGGCACGTCATATACTCAGGCATGTAGTCAGGCTGAGGTCTCCAAACAATTCAGGCGTAAAACTATTAGAGGGGCAGGAAGTTTCAGCATCTTCGTAATCACGATCTATAATCTTGGCTGAGCTAAATTCGTATTTTCACGAATTTTTAACAGGTTTTGAACATTATCAGGAAAACTCTCGTTTTCATTTTTGTTTGTTCCAAGACTTGATTCGAATAAAATGTTTTTTTTTCTGTCGTGACATCTAAAACTGGTGGTATGGTATTGGAAAAAATTGGGTTGTCTGTACGAAGCATTGCTGTGTCTTTTTCTATAAATTCAAGCCTGCTTAAATCACGTAAATCTTCATCGTCGAAATTAGTTAAGCTGGAAGTAATAAAACTGGCAATTGCCATCATACTGTCTGAGGTTTCTACTTCAGCTGTCGACAGTGCAATGGATGAAACAGAAAGATGGTTTAAATTGTCATAATCATTTTCATTATTGTCTTTATTAGAAGTCAAAGGATTACCTGAATTTTTACAACTTACCTGTGAGTTGGACATTCGATGGCACACAAAATTTTACTTGGAGGCACTTAAAAAAATATATATTTTGTTAATAACACCGGAAGATATTTACTTCATGCGGGCGCAAGTAAACAAATAAACGATAATGAAGTCACTGAGTAAGGGCGTATCTCAAGTTGAAGAAGTACGACATAATGGCGTATTTCAATTACGTCCTTTTGCATTGCTCTTTTTTTCGTGATTTGAGATAAGCCCTTCCCTTAAATTCTTAAATACTGTGATTAAAGCTACACCCTTTTGCGACGTTGTAGATCTCGTTTAAACGATCAAAATGGTATAAATAACTCATTTTTGCAAAAAACTGAGATACGCCCTTATGCGGTGTCAGGGACGAATTGTCTTTAAACGATAAGGTCGCCATTTGCCATGCCATTATTTTGGTGCAATAATAGTATTTTATGCAACAGTTGTATAAGAAGGGTCAAAAAATGCGAGTGGCGTGAGTTGCGATGTGAGCCTTGGCGAACATCGCAATAAGAGACGCCACGAGCATTTTTTGACCTAGTTATACAACGTTGCATACAATACTTTTTCTACGACGACGTAATTTTAAATGAAACAAAAATTATACAAAGAAAAATTTTATTTATAAATTTATTTTCCAACGCGCGGGAAAATGGCGGCAAATGTATACTTTTTTTTTATAGTATATCTATGGCACCAAACAAAGTAAAGGTGCCAGTTTCCAGGTCAAAAAAAAAAAACAATAACAATGCTTTTTTGGCGACATTATAGTACAGTTACACTTTGTAAACAATGCTTTTATAGGCCATAGAGCGTACACTTTTTCAAAGAGTTTAATTATGTATGTACTTATATTAGACTTTTTGGTTATTTAAATGCCAGATTAAAGTAGAGGAGTAGAAAAAGTATATTTATATTTGTCTTTACTGAGGGCCCATGAGGTCAGTTCAGAAGAAACTAGACTTCATAACGTCATGTGCTCTGAGAAAGATGCCTACGTCGACGCCTTACCCCCTGTCCCCCCCTGACGTCGCCTGTATACGTCTTTATTTAAAACAATGAATTAGAGCGATGATGGAAATATTATTTTATCACATTGTAACAGGCGAATGCGTTAATACGATGTTGAAGAACTACAATAACGTAGCTTTTGTATAATGTATTCACGTGCATAATTATCTTCACTAGCCCTGCATACTACGGCATTGTTCGGAAATTGCATACCGTGTCCATTGAAAACGGTCTATTATCTCCGGTAATAGACTTCGATAATATTGTATAACTCTATTAATAAATAAATAAAGCCGTTCGCACACGCCTTGTTGTCATCATTGTGATGTGAACTACCTACAGCAAAATGGGCCTTCGGCGGATCGAAGGGGAGGTGGGGAGCAGTCAGCGTAACAATTTTTTTTGCCAATTTTAAGTAGAGTATTTAGAGGTAATTGTCGATAGAAGCATTGATCGATAAATTTGAAAAATCATAGGGAAGTTTAGGTTGAAAATATGATAACAAAGGTAATACTAAAGGTAATTTTTACGTTATTAATTAATTATTTAATAATACAAATTAATATTTATGTCACGTCTATATTATGATTTTATTTATGCACGAGAACCATGGCTGTATTATGTCGACTCCTTTCTCTTTGATACACAAATGAGTAAACACTGGCAGAGGGGAACGCCTGCGTAGGTATGACTACTCCTTTCAAAAGGTACGCAATTTAATAAAACATTGATTAAAACAATAAGTCCATGACATTCAAAAAACGTATGAAGTGGATGGTGGGGCCATAACACATAACATAACCTCTCGATTATATTCCCAATTGGGTTGGTCAGAGGTAGGGGTGTACATCCATCGCAAGATTATTTAAGTAGGTACACCAGAGAGCTTCACCAAGCTCTCTGTAGATGGAAAAATAATTACATTCACCTATACATTTTTCGTATTTATTAATTTTTGTCTTTCATGAGTAGGTAGGTATGTTTGTGGAGCGTTAAGATTGACCAATTACCCTCCCATTAGTCGCGCAATCGCGTAAAAAAGCAACTTGATATATGTATATAAGACAAGAAGTAAGAAAGCTGTATTTTGTAGCAAGACTTAAAAGTTGATTCCCTGCGGTTTAAACTTATTCCTATTTCCTGTGTTGTATTAAAACCCGTTAGTTCCAGCCGTTATCTACTCTATCTATTCCCGTTTGCATTAACATTACCGGCGGTGGTATAGTAAATTCATCGTATTCAAGGCTGGAACATTATAAAGTGTTTAGTTTTGCAGCGGTATTGCTCGGGTACCGTTTTAATGCCCCTGGCGAGGTCTCCCAAACTAGGCTTGGCCCAAGTCATAAACTACACATGAATCGCAATAACCGCAAAGCTCATAAGCAATGACGTTCGCTACGCGGCGACCAATCCATTTAACTCGGGGAAATAATGCGCAGCTTGTGGCACTGGGAAATCTACGTTACTACGTTACATACGTCACGCAAAATTGTTTCCCTGAAATTGTGTCCCAATATAGGACGATGCGAATGCATCTTCATACCCTTTTGGAGGCACATACACACACTCTCACACACCCTCTCTTTCTCCCACACATAGACACACTTTTGGTAACATTGAGGGCCGAGAGGATAGAGTTACAACCGAACTCTACTTTCATGAAAAACTTTCTTCTTGTACATAAATAATTACAGTTAAAATTGGAATAATATACGGTTGTAAATCTGTGATTCGAGTTCAACTAACTGTTGCTATGCTGTCGTTGTTCACACCGCAACACTTTTAGTACCGCTATTATGTATGGCGTCACCTATGCATTTCAGACCTCATTGTGCACGCTGTTCCCACATTAGTCTGTTGCTAACGAGAAGTTGCTGTTCGCGAACTATTTGTAAATTAGTGGAGTGTATCGGATGCGACGTCCATGCCCGTACCCAAACACACAACAAACTTTCACTGGTCTGTAGTTAGCCATTCAATCTATGACGTTTCATTTTCATTGTGATCTTTTTGATGTTAGGATTCGCTGTTTAGATCTCGATTGGAACGAAAGTCCTTTAATCCACACGAATAAATACAACTGAGTCATTTTATTTACATTCTCCTAAAAGTTCTGTCCCTTGTGGATTATTTTGTCGCCCTGAAGCAAACGTTAGGGAAGGTGAGTTATCCGGAAAGAGATAACTGGGGGTTTCACCAGGCGATTAAATACTAATGTAATATAGCAACACTCAGGGGTATCCCTTTTCAGTTTTTATGAAACGTTTACCTTTTTAAAAGGTTCTGTTTGGCTCTGAATATTACATGAATTAGCTTTGTCAATCCTTTCTGCTTCCACGTCGTCGTTATAATTGGATTTGTATGGAATTTTTAATTGCATTGTGTTTTTAGGGCCTGTCTTGTTCGCGGATACGGTATATGATTCGAGTGCACTTCCAGCGACCCGTGTAGATGAACTAGATTTCCTGTTAACTCAGCATCTAGCGAGTACACTCGTCTATACACAGTTAACCGGCCCGCTCTAAATTTAAAACAATGCCGTCGCTATTCCGACTTTATGATATAGTTCGCGGTTGGCGTAAATTATACGCATAATTACTCTTCAGATACACCCTACTTTACACCTGCGTATGTCGTCTGAATTATCTTAGATTATCTAAAATATAATAGAATTAGTTCGCCTATTTATTATGTAAAAAGAAAACGGCTTTCAAAGCTTAAATTAATTTTGTCCTTTTATTCTATATTTAATTGGTAATTAAGCCCGCTTTGAAACTTGGTTCTTTAATTAGAGCCAGATTAAAGTAGTTAAAAAAGTTACTATGAAACAAAGTAATTTAATGTGCTCTTACAGTTCTATTTTACTAGTAGCTTTAAGTTTACTTACCTTCGTTCGTAGCTTATCAGGTCGGAATGTCGGCCTACAATGTCTGGTAGACACGTAAACTTTCCTGAATTGTTACGAAATAGATAACGAAAGATTGATAAAGCTTCACTTGTTTCGAAATGCTAAGTGATACGCTAGTGCATTTCAAGATTAAATGTATTAAAAACTTGTATACCAACTTCCGTAACAATTAATCAATAGTAACATATGTGTGTAAAGTAATTAAAGCAGTTGTACGCGCGATCTGGGACAAATGGTAGAACAAAGAATCTACCGTTCTGCTTTCATTTAGTCGATGGTGACTAATAAACGTCCTTCCTGACAATATGTTTATGATAGACATTACCTATGTATTATAGCAATAGGACGGTAAACCGTAGTAGTTTGATATCTTGTTGGACATTATACCACAAAGCTCCGAAAATTGTTTTCCTGTGGCTTTTGGTAATTATGTTACGGACCTTCGCTACCCTCCAATTATATTCGATAGGAAGGGGCTATCTTACTCAGATCTGTTTTCACGATATGTAAAAGTGTTTCGCGAATTTCTGACATTAATTTCTCACATTGTAACAGGCGAATGCGATCACACTACACTTCTCTGCAATATTAGTATAGTACATACTTAAATGGGTATGTCTAATCTAATTTGAATTTACCCACCACCTGCAAGTTAGTCTTACTGTGCTCAGCCGGGTTATGCTCAGTAGTTCGGCAGACGATCACCCGGCTGTTGAACCTGCGACCCATTGTCCGGGCCCACACTCCCACGCCGCCGCACCGCGCCATGCATGGCTTGCTCACATTTATTCCAATACAAATTCTTCCCCGGAAATTCGGCGATATAACGTACAATGCAAATAGTTTTCTCTATGCAAATATGAAATTCCGTTTATAAATATAATATATTTTTTTGGTACGATATTTTGTACATTTTTTTATACACTTGTTGGAAATGAAAAAGGAAATATTACGGAAATATTTACTAACGGTAGAGATTTTTGTATCATAATAATATTTGAATAAACTAAACACATAGGTATATTAATTCAAAGGTATATTGAGCATATATTCAGAGCATACAATTTCCGTACATTCCTTCAGTAATTACTCCTGCATAGTTTAACTGCCATAATATATATAATCCAAACGGTATGCATTCCAGTTACGGTCTTGTAGGTGCCATGAAATATTTGCGATGAGGTGTGTATCTTCAGAGCAGATAAAGCATTAAAGATGCTCAAAATAAAACTTTAAAAACATATAACCTTCGTCTTATTTTTTCCTCAAAAGGATGCAGAGTAGGTTTTGCAGAAGGTCCCAACTGGAACTTGATTTATTATAAAAATGTATTAATAAATTTGATAGATCTTGCAACTATAATCTTACTAAATCTAAGAATTTAAAAGTAGTCTTTATGTTACAATATGCATTGTATGAAAAATCGACACATTTCGGCAATCTTATAAAAGGAGAAGCTACCCAAATAAAGCTTTCCCAAATGTTTATAAAGTTAAAACCCCGGTCGCGAAGGTACTCCCATTAAACTCGAATCACCAGACAGTGAGGTCACTTTCGGACCGGTTTGGCAACACAGATTAAGCTATGGTTGGGGAGTATAAAAATTGTATTGTTGTTTACTAACGAATGCTATCTGAACAATAACGCGAGCCGCGAACAATTTTTTTACAAGTTTTCCTACAAATATTTGTTTCAACATTCTGTATTAAATAGTTTTGACAATATCCACAACAACAAAACTGTCAAATTCACTTTGCTAACTCGCAATGCAAATGTTTATAAATGTGGTTGTAATCTTGAAATGTGTCACAAATCCACAATTAAATCTTGAGTGCTAACGTATGGATTTATAGAAATAATAATATTATGTGAGGCGATTTGCACTTCATAACGCACTGTTAGTACATGAAGACATGTTAGTTTACGAGCTATAAATGGTTGTCTGAATGTTCAACTTTATTCGTAGTTGTTACGTTAAATATACAAGTGTGGAGTAATAAAGGCAACGCAAGCGACGTAACTCGGCAGGGAAATGTCTCTACAGAGAGCAAAGGCACGTTTACAACCGCAGGTGTGACTAATCCTCGTGCGTGTGAATCTCAGATAGCGTGTTTCCATGGAAAAAATACTAAACATTCGATCCGTATTATTATTTTACTTCAATAGTTCTAAAATCTAAACGGTGGTATGCGCACGTACTGCAAACGTTCAATCATTTTCTTTTGTTTATTTTTCTGGCCACATACTTCTATTTTATTTTCATTATTTATATTAAGATCTTTACAGGGATTCTAACATGTAACAATCTGTGTTTGTTGTAACAATGTCTAATATTAGATGGAACGATGTAAACGTTATAATTTCCATACACTTTTCTGATCAATTCAATTGAAACTTACTTATTCAAGGTCGTAAATGCGGTCGTCGTCTATGAATCATAACATGTTGAAATTAGAAACCCATTTAAGTTCACTTCGCATCTGAAATGGGAGCACAGTTTTTGAGTAACGATGTTTTACCAAACAATAGCATCTGTTGCATAAAGACACCAATCTCATTTCGCACTCCACTGAATCATGCGTTTCGTATTACCACAGCTTAAGCTGCCCTTTCAAACATTTTCTATTATACGCTTATTATGCATGTACATTGAACCACTTTCGTTAAAATATTTTCGATGAGCGCTAGCGTTAATACGGGAATAAACCACGGAGCTTTTCCGATAATTAAATGACGGCCGTCAATACCGGACAATAATACTAATAATAACGTAACCACAGCGGGCGTATGGGGCGCGCGTACGTTCCAAATAGGATTTTTGCCTGTGGGGCGTCCTTTGTGTCCCGCTGCTTATAAACAGCGGCGTCCATTACAGTGGGCGTTGGATCGGCACACATCGCTTTGTGCTGCGAACAACTCAATAACATTCTAATGGGATTCCACTCGGGCGATGGTTAGCCACGCGAGGCCGTCGCCGCCGCAGCTCGGCACCCGTTCGTCTATGATTTTTACTGCTGTTAACTTTTTATAAATACCCATTTGCAGCCCTTATCCGACTGCTATTGATACTGCAACTTGCGATATAAAAAGCTCAGCACTGACTGCAGTATACTAAATAACTTTCCAGTTAATACTGTTGTTTAAAATGTAAGTATGTAGAGCGATACTATCAATTGAAAGCCGATTGTCTATAGTTGTGGTCATGTGAAGATGGATGTCGGAATGATTAAATAAAAGTGAGCATGTAGGAACCACTTGTTGCATCATCGCTATTTGCTGTTAAATAAATTGATTAGGTACTCGTCGGTCGTCCATTGGGGTTTGCTATTTAGCTAACAAGCTATTCGTGTATTTTTGTGAAACAAATCTTAAATATAAACATTCGCGCACATCTTCCTTGATAACGCCGAACAGATGGCTACTGGATTCCCACGTTTGTTTGAAATATTTATTGTGATATGTACTTAAGCAACCTTTTCTACTACAGCTATTAACTGTTCAGTATAATCAGTCAATCTCAAAATTACATCTTTACAAATCACGTATTAAAGGACTTAGGTTTCGTATTAACTACGAAACGCAGATACAATTGAAATAAGGATGAATCCGTCTTAACTTAATCATGATATTAAGGTGAAATGAGACTAACATCAGACGGATTCATTGAGAAAGACAATTTGCTTAGTTGTGTAAATGGAAACTTCTCTAACGCAAACTATCTCTGTTAGCATCAAATTCTGCTAGCAGCAATCTTCAGAGGCGGAATAGTAATTGTAGTAGGTACAACTGTGTTCTGTTTTCTGAGTGTTCTGAAGGCGAAGATTAATTTCCTCCAGTGGGCCGGGGCTGGTTTACCGTAAATGTTTTCTGGGCGGATATTACACCTAACGTTTTTCCGACAATCTGGCTTTCATATTTCCCAACATGCCAATCATCCCACGAATTCATCACATATGTGTTTCCCACGAAATAATAGTTATATCTCTTTTCAGGTGATTTATGAATAGTATTAAGTCTTCGATTACGCCGGATCTAAGTTGGCAATTATCGGCAGGGATGTTTTGATGTCGGATTCCTTCACTTCGATCTTCAAATAAACAAATAGATAAGCTAAGCTACAAGCAAAATTCGCCGCTCTTACAATTAATTTTACGATGATTTCACCTAGACGGAGAGACGAATTATAGAACTTGTGAGATTGTTTTGCAACTCAATCAAATCCAATTGATTAAATGTGAAACCGTCTGGAATATTCTCCGCTTACATAACGAGCGCTCGACTCGATATTTAAGCCGAGCCTTCATACTTTAGCAATTGATGTTTAATTATTACAATACCTTTCGTCTGCATTTAAATTATACAATACCCTATTATAGTATATGACATTGTCTGAATGATCTTTAACATTGAGCTTGTTTACATAACTGGCGAATATAAGCCGGATGACATATCATCTAATACCAACAACTGTTGCACATAACCATTTGCTCTTCCGGTTGACCTAGTTTGTCACAATTGACTGGCTCATCATAATCCGAGGTTTCCGCATGGGGAAACTCAAAATAGTTATTACTTTAATTGAGTACTGATCGATTATAAACATTTAAGAACATAAAATATGAATAATGTTAAACGTGATGTGATAATCAATGATAAAATAGCAAACCAGAATCTTGAAAGCTAAGCAAAACAGCGAGGGGTCGTTTGAAACGTACGGAGCGGAAGCGCTATTGCCGCAGGCTAATAGACGCTTTGAACATACACCCCTCCGATAAACAAAGCGATGCACTTAGAGACAGATTCCCCGTAGCCGCATACCTTTCCTAAAATAGCCACACACTCCCGCTTATGTTTCTTCGCCTCTGTTCAAAAAATGTTACAAAAACAAACACAACATCAATGACTTGTAACTGTTAAACATTCACCTGTCAGATAAAAATAAATATGTAGGTAAACTAGCGTTAAACCGGTCTGGAAACATTGAGATAAGACGTTATAATTTCGCGAAAAAGTTTCATGATGAAAGCTTTATAATAAACCTGACAGACCGTTCGCTTGCTCGGATCAAGGAAATGTCTATCGGATTCGCGTTTGACCTATATTCGTCGGTTTTACGTCGGCCGCTGTTATAATTTACCCATATTTTATAATGTTTATTCGCTATAGAGTATTCCCCGCGGTCCTGTGGCTTGACAAATAATTGATGACGACACGCCCACTGGAATGCCCGCCCGCGAACCGGAAACCGGGGCGCACTACCGTTAAATACACGTGAAATTAGAAAGAGCTGCTCCGAGCCAATAGCCTTTACATAGCTTAGTCCTTGTGATACTACAACAATACCTAAACGAGATTCAGCAACAAGGTAAAAACTATTTGCAACAGACAATGTAATTTCAGCAAAGATAAAATACAAAGGCAGCAAGTTTGCAATGTTGCTTGGAGTTTTATTTTTACCTTTAGTTTGTAATATTTATATTTGACATGCGAAAATTATAAACTTCTAACTTGAAAGCCACTTTATACGAAGATGTCAAGCTTTAATTTGATTAACGCCCTTATTACATTTGAATGACTTAGACATAGACATAATTATAAATTTATAAAATATTACTTGTACTTGTAAACTGAGCTTACGTTACAGTCAACTGATTGAATTACATATAAATCAAATAGTATAATAATAAATCCTCTTCATATGTTTAGCTGTTCATGTAATTTAATTATGCAGTCCGCGAGTCTTCTGCAGGCTCGAATCGTATGCAAATATTTATCAAGTCAGCTCGCTACACGCTATACCGTAGAACCGACACAAGTCGATTAAGAGCGGTTTAACTATGTTCAACCGGCACAACTTTCGTACATGTTTAGAGAGGGTTAACTTTTGAACACACTCGCACCGTAATGTTATACCGCGAAACTCTCGTTTCGCTTTGTATGTTTAGAATTTTATTAGCACAATACGAACAAGTTACACTGACAAAGGAATACAATAATTTCAGTAAAATACTACCGGTGATGAAAACCTCGTCGGGAAATTTTCGACCGTGACAATAATTTCTAGACTAACCGTGTGTGACGCAAAATGAATGAATATTTCCGACGTAACACAATATTCACATTCGTAACGACATTGGTGAAATTTTGCATACCTACTATGTATTTGGTAGCATGGGTACCTAATAAAACATTTACACCGTGACGCACGGTTTGTCTAATAGTTTTATTTTTATCTTTCGCGAGTTATAGTTTCAATTGAAGCCAATAAAACATTATCTGTGCTCATTCTGCGTTTCTTGACTGTCAGTAATTTATAATGGCCTCTACAAAAAATATGAATAGAAAAAAATATTATGTTGTTGTGTAAATAAATACAAATTTTACTCGTCGATGCCTGTTCTATTAATTTAGTTATTTGCTTCACACTTTCAAACATAATGTAGCTTACAATGTTTGCCATACGTCTGGGAACAATAGTAAATTATTTCGGGGCCCGAAGTGTTTACATGTCCATGTGCCAATTACTCTTGCATCGACCTTCGAAGTCCCTGTTTGTTTGATCATTTGCGCAGAACAATGTCCTTGTCTATAGTTAAGTAATTAATGTCGAATTCATATCCAAAGTTGCAGTACGTCGCCAGTTCTTTCCATAAGTGGGCTCTTTCGCAATCTTTTACACTTGTTTACAATGACCTGCATCGATCGAAACATACGTTTTGTTTTCCCCCAATACTTTATATATAATTTGCAAGTAGACACAGGAAAAAAATATATTTGACACGTATCTCACCTAAATACAACGCAAATCAGCTGATATAAATAGGACATGCATTTTCTAATCGGTATATTAGTTTCAAGCCATTTCTTCTTAAGTTTACAGCCGTGATTAAAACTAAACTCCCCTTTTATAATAAAAGTACGTCGTGCAGTTTTAGCAATGAATTTTACGACTTTACTTTTGCGATTTTACCGCGACATAATGTCAGTCATTACTATCTGTGCCTTTATCTACTTGGCTTTTCACTACTAATGACCAAACGTAACTACTTTGTCGTGTCGTATTATTCCTTCGTATAAAAGCTATGTACGTTTCATATTTGAGTCTGTTATTCCAAATGTATTTCATAATAATGATGATTTACGTGATATTTGATTGAATATGAAATTCTTCATATATTGCCATTCGATACTGAATTATGGTAATTCCACACTTTGAATTACCCAAAAATACCTTTAGGAAACTAACTCGAAAAAATCGGTTCATAAACGACGAAGTTATGCCCGAACAAACATAAAAAAAAATATACGGTCGAATTGAGAACCTCCTCCTTTTTTGAAGTCGGTAAAAATGTATTATAAGTGTAGATGTGGATTTTCATTGATCAATCTAGGTAGGTCAAAAGAGTAAAACTTAAAATGACGATAAGCGACAAAATCTGCTTATTCCAGTGAATTGCACAGAACCAAGTTCTCACAGCGGTCATGTATGAGGTCTGTGGTTTACGACGCGAGTAGAGTTCCCGATGTCCTCTGACATTACGGTGTGACCGGTATTGGTCTGGTCGTGAAATGCAAACTAAGCGGTTGTGGTCGCACAATTGAAGGGTAAACGTACCTTATATACTTGTGTATGTTGCTTTAGCGCATATTTTATGTTGTTATGTACAGCAACTACAGCAAGCAAACCCGGTTTAATATTTGAAAAGTAAAATGAACTACCTAGTCTAAAGCCCTAGAAACTCGGGAAAGTCTCGACGGTATAATAAAAGATTAAACTCGTGTTCCCGACGAGCTAAAATTGTGTTAGCATATTTTATATTAATATTCTGTTTTCAGTCTCTTTCGTTTGATTCACATGTTTATCATTTTGATATGTCTATTTTCGTATTTGCTCTCTACGGATTTAAGTAAGAATATATTACTGATAAACATCAGTACAATCTATGTTTTCGCTGCAGATTATAAAAAAAATCTAACACAATAGCTTCAGAACTTAAGAATCTGGTCCTTACATAATTTGTTGTAATATCCCAGTATTTGGTCTAATCCCTTAAAGTTTATATTTTGGGGCAGACAATTTCACGTTTCCTCCATAGTAGTAGATGTTATATTTTATGACGAACTATGAAGTAAACGTTTACGAGCCCATCGCCTACAAGTAGATAATGCTTTTTAATGAGGATAGCGAAGGACTAGAACAGCCTGTCGCAGTTTGAGTTGCTATGTTTAATTTTAGTTTTCAAAGCAAGAGTGGATAGGCAATTTGGCCGCTCCGTCACTTGCCTTTGGTTGGTAAGATTGTGGTGAAACCTCCTGCAACTTGATATCGATATTGTATAATATGAAAAGCCTTATTATTTTATAGCCTTTCGTCGCAAACTGTCCCTTTGATAAAATATCCCCTAGTATCAAAAGATCCATTTCACAGAAAGTACTTTTCGCAAAATTTTCTAACTAAGCCGTGTATCCTGTAAGTAAACTGTGTAAGATGTTATCGGAAGAACTCGAAGGAGCTCGCATGGGTCCGTGTGTGGTGGAAGACCTGGGGAAGGCCTTTGCCCAGCAGTGGGATCACGTGCGCTAGTAATAATAATAATAAGCCCTGTCTAGTAAAGTGTAACCTACCCACAAATAACCATATTTCTAGCAATAACAGTAAAAACTTTTGCCACCAGACATTCCGGACATTCCCGAGGACATCAAGAAGCTGCGAGCGCTGCAGATCGCAGACTTCAGCAGCAATCCCATACCGCGGTTGCCGGCTGGCTTCAGTCAGTTACGAGCCCTCACTGTCCTCGGACTCAACGACATGTCGCTTACCAGCCTACCCAGCGATTTTGGAAGGTAAGCTGACATATCTTCATAATATAAATCCCATTGTCGCCTCGGCAACAAGTAGCATCCCCATACCGCATCTGCCGGCCGACTTTAGCCAGCTGAAGGTGCTCACATGTCTTTTCAGCTAAAACAACATGTCTTTTACTAACCTGCTCAGCGATTTTGAAAAGTAGACAATTAGACATACACTATAAGACTTGTTTAACAGCAGCGGTCCAATTTACTATGCAACCGCACATTCAAGACGAAGCTTGTGTTGGCGATTCATATTAGTGATGTATCGAGCAATTCTTTTTATTGTAAAACGATGTTCTAAAGTCTCCTTTATATCTCCGCTCAGGAGATCAACTTGAACGCGACGTTCGATAGCTGACGTAGAACCATACGCACTGCTCTGAAACAACCGCCTATAGAACTGAGAGCAGCGTGGCTAAGTTATCGTGCGGCTTAGCCGTCTGTTGCGAAGGTGCTTTATGTAGACCTTTTTCTCGCAAGGATTAGCAGTGATTATGGTTTTGCAAGTGCGCCGATCTTGACACACTTCTTCTTTAGCTTTTTCCACAAAGCAAAACTTTTATTAGTCGATTGTTTTTTGAGGGGTTTTTTGAGGAGGGAGGATTTTTACACTTTCTATTCATATGCCAGATTTTACTTATTTGGTAGGCAGATAGTAACGTGTTACGATGCCAGTACGAAGTAATTATCTGGGTAGCTTATTCACAAGGCTGAAAGCCTTTTCTCTTATGTACAGCTTAGGTAGTGATTATATGTATCGAATATGATTTTATTATATTAACGTGGTTGGTAACAAGATAATGAAATAAATACAAATCAAATCAAATAAACTTTATTGTACAGAACTTAATTTTGATGTATGTAATCTATAAAAATATCAAAGCTAAGTAGTGATAGATAGCAGTGCTTCACGTTTCTAGGGATACCTGTAAATAGTCTGCGCGTAGGATGCCGTTACCAAGAAAAATCCTACGGCTTTCATTTACGCAGAAATAAAATAAATAATTTCTCGTAGCGACAGCTCCTTTTGACTTTAAAATGTTAGAAATAAGTATAACGGAAAACTCTTTGAATAGACAATATTTCACAAATAAGAACCTTTTGATATTGCCTATATATATAGTTGATATTGATTAATAGAGACAATAGTCTAACCTAAAACCTTATAGATCTTATCCTACACGTGTCGACACAGAAAGACCGCGTTAACGGGATAAGAGTAAAGGTTAAACTCGGACTTTAGATCAATTTTGTTTGCGCACAACTCTAATAAAGTCTAATCAAATTATTTTGTTTACATGTAAAGCTCGCAATTTTATTGAATCGCTAGAAAAACTGAATTTTCTGATACGCTGACCTACGTAGTCCCATGTTTTTACTGAATCCTGTTTATACATTGTTTGAGGTTTGCGCGATTATCCCGTTTCTTACAGGGTATGCTTACCTAACCTGAAGATTTGACAGGTGCAATATAGGTTAGGTCCCATACCCCCGAAAATACATTTCTCGGGACTGTGGGTTTCCTCACGAATTATCATAATTAAAACACATAATACCAGAGTTCAGATGGTTTAGACGGAGTTCAGATGGTTCCGAAAATCAAATATAGGAACAAGCGGCAATTTCTTTTTTATTTATTTTTATCTCATATCCCTGACTTTAACGCGCTAAAAACCGGTATTATGTAGTTTAATTATGAATCCTGTTAGTTGAAAACTAAATGAAGTCTTACGGATTTACTGTCCGACTCGCGCACTGAAGGTTCCAAAGCTTTGACTTTGCCGTTGAAAAACTATTGTCTCCGTACATCGATATACGTCGCGCTTGGTTTACTATCTGCAAATAAGTTTGTAATGGCAAAAACATATTTTTTTTGTGTGTGAAGAAACAACAAATTTGCCATTTTCGGTTTATTTACTTAAGCTATAAGTCATTCCTTTTTGATCCTAGGTCTATGGGAAGTACCAAAGTTTTGATTCTCCTACGATACGTGTGAAAATAAAGCGAAAATGGCCCGATCTTTGGATTGTGTTGATTTAGACGGCCAATTTTTTTACAATTTCCAGGAGCCGCAGACATAATTAGACGTCTTGACAGACAGACGGACGGATTACAAAGTGATTCTATAAGGCTTCCTTTTCCTTTTTAGGTTCGGACCCCTAAAAAAATAACGAAATGTTCCAAGACTCCTTTTACATATTTCTCAAATTGCAGATCATCCATATAACTCCCTTTGATGTCAAAAGTTTTGCAATATTAGACTTAAAGTGCTATTTAATATATATTTTTTAACTTGAGCAAGTAAAACAAAAGACCAGAATTATTATAATGAGGGACTTTTTAGGCTACGTTCCCCAAAAATAATGTAGATGACTCTTTACGCGGGTACGTAATTATTAAAAAATACTAATACTAAAGGCAGAATAATTGTTGCTTGATATTTGGATCGGATTATGTTTAGAATTATGTTGCTACATTGCTTCTCTATATTTTGATCAGAATAATAGTGCGTGAAAGATGTAATTGTGTCGGGGTCTAATAGACAAGGGTCATTTATACCCAAAAGCAAACATAAAAAATGCAAATGTCTCTTATGCATGAAATTAAAAGGTTAAACGAAGGAAAATCTTTACAATGTCATCTTTATTGTTTTTTAAGAACGTAGCCTGCAAAGTCCTTCATTATACTAACATTTTATGTATGTCATTATACTAACATTTCTGCAACTCGGGCTTTTAAATTCTACACATGTAGATGTAGGTAGGTACTTAGTGGTTTTACTTAATAAATGAATCACGTATTAACCCTTTGGCAACGTTAGTGAAGGCGAAATAGAACTAATCCAATTACAGAACAGCCTAGTCCCTGCATACTAAAGGTATCATGTTTGTTAGAGAAACATAATATATTGAATTCGCCCTCGCATCTCTGCTTATATTCGAAGGAAAATAAGATTTGTGAGTGTCGCTCTCCTATTAATAAAATGTTTCTGAAAAAAAGAGCAAGGATGGCTAGCTTTTCCGAGATATCGAATTAAGAAGTTCCTAATAGAGGCAGCTTTGTAAATATTTGAGTTGTTTACCTCCATAATCCTTTATCTTTGAGGTACCTTTATTAGAGCGTATTGATTTATTCTTATCTGACTTCAACCGGCAATTATCCATAGCAACGAGGACTCTGTGATGCTGGTAATAACGGCTTACAGAGTGATTGATTAAGTCCATTAGCCAATTACCTGTTACTTAGACATAATGTTGTAAGCCATTAGAAAACAAGCGAGCAATATTCAGACACATTAATTAAGTAGGTATTTTCAAACAATGAACATAGTTAACGAGACTTTGTTTAAATATTCCAGTGAAATATTTATTCTGAACTCTGAATTATTCACAATCTCTAAAGTGTTTTCTTTAAAAAGCTTGTTGTGCGCAAAAAATGCGATGTCACTTGAGTTTTTCTAGAAACTAATGAAAGTATGTTGATTGAACAGCTATTTAAATTATTAACTTGGCAAAAACAGTCTGGAGTAAAAAGTAAATTGAATTTCTCACGGTGGTGGCGACGTAATTTCTTTGAAGGAATTTGTCTTAGTGCTGAAAGTTTCATTTGTATTAATTGTTGAACCGAGGAGAATGTTTAATTATGTTAGGCAAGAGTTCAAAAGGATTCTCAAATTAACAAGTACTGTTACGGTTGTGAAAGTTAAATAAATTGGAGGCGCGGGTTGCGTGTCCGCTTACTGTCATGACAAGGTAAGCCCGGCTTTGTAAGTTGGAGTGTTCGAAAGCGAAAGTCTGTCTGGAAAGCAGCGGGCTGCCCCGAGCGGACCTTTGATAGACGACTCGGCAAACATTACTCAAATGAATATTGGACCGATGGATTATGTACACGTATTACCGTAAGAATGCTATTGTTCCAACTCATTACTTAAGAGTTTCTCCCTGGACTTTTTATCTTAAAAGCGTCTTACATAAAGAATAAGGACAGAAATCTTGTTTCAAAAGAAAATGGGATCCCGTAATTTTATGTTTGGGTTTTCTTGTTTTGGGTTAGGAAGAGGACAATGTCACGGAACAATGCAGTTTCTGAAACAACGAAAGGTACTTTGTCTTCCCTAAAGAAAAAATACTAAGCATCCATTTCTTGGTCATAAGTCCACTCGGTGGTACTCTAGAGTTCGGATTTTTATATTGGGTACCTACCTATCCTATACTGTATAGTATAGGATTTTCTTTGAAACAAAATGATTCCTTAGTTAACGTGAATCGATCATTAATTCATAAAGCTAATACAATTTATGTTTGAAATGTAATATTAATGGAAACAAATATTTACTCAGACAGATCAAAACAAGTCATTAATACTACAATAAATTGGATTCGTGGAGACGGCGAACCAATTTTCCCGGCTTTTTGTAAGCTCCTACCTCTCGTTCGATTTATTGAATAAATTTCAACGCCCTCTCATTTGAATATGAATTCCATCTAATATGATAAGATAACAGATCCCTCTTGTAAGCACTTTTAAAACTCCGTTTTTTTTTAATTAACGTTCAATTCCACTTATTTTTTTGTGTGTGTTCTATTTAGTGACCATTTTGCTATTTATAAACTGGAATATAAAAAATATATTTTTAAAGCATATTGTAGTAAATGTGGAATGCGATCGTGATAAACACAAGGTGTGTCCAAACGTGTATTATCTATCAGGCATTCATTATCTCCAACAACGTGGTGCCTCTTGAACGTAGCGACAAAATATTAACTCGCTCATAATAAAGCGCTTAGGGACATGCTCCGAAAATTTTGCCCATAGGAGGAGAACGAAATTATTAATTAAAGAGGATCCAGCTGTGAGCCGTCGTAAAGTGAGGCTTGATATGTAAATCTTCTGCCTTAGGTTTATTAATGAGAACATAAAATAAAATCTTTCACATAGCTCTGATCTCTACGTAGACGAGTACTAACCTACTCGTCGACGTAGAGCTCCGTAGAGTAAACACTCGTCAGTACTGTTACTTCAATCAAAGAATCTTATCAAATCTTTAACATTGTGTTATTGACTGATGTATATTAATAAGATAGCGAGTTTTATACGAATTGATTTTTCTGTTCCACTGTAAAACGCTTTGGAAATGTTGGAATTCCGTCTCGAACGATACTCATTAAACGTTTCTTATTTGAGAAGAATGCGAAATGTAAAGTCAACATTGCTGTAACACCACATTATTTATATGAATCAATCGATAGTGTTATTTATCGCTCGCGTCGGGCCCGTGTGAAACTGCGGGCATCGTCACGCACGTCACAAAACCTGTTGCTCTTTAATACGCCCTAATTAATGCGTTCCGTTACCATTTAATCGACAATTACTCTGTTGTGTTTAACTCACAATAGTCTTTTTATTATTAACTGTACCCGCGTAAACCTACTTTCTGGACGGCAGCTGCTATTTTCTGGTTGTTGCGGTTTAATATTACAGTAATTCACATGAAAAACGGATTTATTAATCCGCTATTTTGAGAAGCCGGCCACCCAACACCAAACATTACTCAAAATACGATTATTGCTTACTCAACCATCGGTGGAAGCGCGTATTAGCCCGGTATGAGTGATTCATTGCGATGATTGTGTACTGAACCACGCTAAGTACTTTGACATCTGCTTAGGAATGCGGCCCCAAGGCTCAAAACATGAAGTACGCTCGCCGCGTATTATCAGTAAACAATAAGTGGTGTTTTTATTATTACACAATAGCTATGTATGTGTGACGCATGCTACACAGCCTTCCTAATCATCGCATCGGTACTTACGTGTGTTCAAATATGGAAGTTTTGAATACTTTTTAAACACCATCAATATAAATTTTCAATCAGTCGGAAAAGGTTTTAGTACAGTACTCCTACTTCTTGGGCAGAAGATTGGCCTATTTAATTTTATTTCCATGAACCGTTCGTTTCCGTGAAATGGCTCTGGCTGTCTATTCCGCCTTTAATTAAGTTTTGACAAATCGATCATTTATTTTTACTGGCAGTGATCGTCTTTTATCTTCATTTAAAGTCGCAGTCCTTTTTACAGAAATGTACCTAGGCCTTGATCTCAATGTGAGAGCCCTACAAACCGGCAATTTACGCTTCGTTTTAGCACCTCTTATCAGTAACGTATTGTTTTCATTATCTACAACGCTGGTCAATGTCAGATCGTGTGCGTTTTATACCCCATAAACATCACGTACGTAAAAGTCATCATAAAATAGTTAAATCTATTTTAATACAAAGGTTTAATTTAAACAGCCGGCCGAAGGGTTTTGTTGGAACAGTCACTTATGAATACTACATAGAAATAAGTTAAGTCATGAAATAACATTACCCAGGATCATCCCTCTGCGAGGAAATAATATTGTGCTTATAAAGGAAATATAACGAGGTATTTCACACGCTTTAGAAATGATTACCATTAAATGTGGCGACGTTTTAGTAACCAGTTGGCAATTAATATAATGGTGTTCTACAAAAGGTTTTGCGCCACATTCCGAGCAGGATAATTTTGCGCTGGTTATGTATGCCTGATACAGCCGTGTTTGCCTGTCGAGCTCTTGTGTTAGCAACTTTACGGTCTCTATCCTAACGTAAAAAAACATAACGTAAACAGCCTATATACGTCGCACTGCTGGGCTCCGGCCTCCCCTCAATCAACCGGAAGGGGCTCATCCTAACATAATAATTTAATATTTGTGTAACCCAAGTTAAATCTAATTAAGAGATAAAAAGTTTACCAAGCGTGTAATTCATAATAGTTCTTGTTTGTTTTATAGCCATTTAGTGTATCCAAATGCCATTTAACTGTTTATATCGCTTATTTGGATTCGAGCGAATTGCTTTTCATCATGAACATTTGGTGTTATGCTCTATTTATTTTGCTATACAGTTTTATTCAACGTTGCCTAATGCGGCGTCAATGTCCTCCATTAAACAGTCAACCGGAATTCATCCGGTGTGTTATAAGTCGTAACTTTAATTCGTAATTTTGTCTTGAATTATAATGCGCACGAGCGCTCTGAGCCACATTTCAAGTTCTTTTATGTTCGTTTCCGAGTTTACTTTGGGGCATCTTGTAGCTGCGGTTTGTTTGCTAGACAGTAATTGCCTGAAAATTACGCTTCCATTTGAGCGTCGTCTTTGTGAGATATTATTAATATTACTTTGAGGAACTTTGTTGGTACTTACTTAATATCCGCGCTCACAGAGAATAAGGAAAAATCTCGCAGCCAGAGCGACTGGAAAAGTAATTTGTTGTCAAAGTAAGAATAAGGTTTCTATATCCAGTCAGAGAGACGGATGATTCAATTTCCTTTTTAAATAATTTATTTTTTAATTAGTTAAGGAGCATTTTATTAGTAATAGAGAAAAGTTATTCTATTCTGCACCTTTTATTATCGCAGACGTCTCTTAAAGGTTTTTATGGAGGAACTTTTTGGAATGAATGTGTATTGACTTTGGGTTAGTTAACCTTGCTGCATCGTTGCAGTGGGAGAACTACGTCTGCGAGATAGTGGGTAATTCCATTGTGTTTCCACTTCGTTGGCTTGTCTCATCAAATTATTATGTCACATACTTCGAAGGTTACACGGATTATACTTTGTACAGCCGACATGGCTTAAATAATTTCCGTCGTATATTCACTAAGTTAACAATAATGTGACTCTATCTATCATTAAGAAGCATTTAAACGAGATCTTTTTCCTTTTCAGTTTGGTGTCCCTGCAGTCATTGGAACTGAGAGAAAATCTATTAAAATCACTGCCAGAATCACTTAAGAACCTCACTAAGTTGGAGAGATTAGACTTAGGCGACAACGAGATTGAAGATTTGGTAAAAACTTTGTTCTTAAATGTATTTTTCATGTTAATAATTAATTGTGTCAGCTGTTGAGTACAGAGAACAAATTAAATTGATTGATCCTGTAGCTTTTTATGTTAGATAAATCACAACAGCGGATGCAGTATAAAGGTCTTTCCAATTAATAGCAAATTTCCGTTATTACAGCCGGGCTTTATCGGGGAACTGCCGGCGCTCGAAGAACTATGGTTGGACCACAATAAACTACAGTACTTACCTCCAGAAATCGGCAATCTGAAGGCATTAATATGCCTCGACGTCAGCGAGAACAAGCTAGAGAAGCTTCCAGAAGAAATCGGTGGACTCTGCTCGCTCACCGACCTCCACCTCTCCCAGAACATGCTGGAGACGGTACCAGACGGTACCGGAAATCTATCAAAGTTAGCAATACTGAAGTTGGACCAAAATAGATTACATACGTTAAATGAAAATGTAGGAAGGTTAGTTTGCGTTCAGTTTAATATATTTCATTTTGTTAGTTTATCTTGCGCTATTTATATCTCTAATGATTGCGTTCTCACTTCCAGGTGTACAAATCTACAGGAGCTTATATTAACGGAAAACTTTTTGATGGAACTACCTAAGTCGATAGGCAACTTGCAAGAGCTAACTATACTTAATGTAGATAGAAACTCACTGCCGGAGATACCGATAGAGATTGGGAACATGACCCTGTTGGGCGTGCTCAGTCTTCGGGACAACAAGCTGACGAGACTCCCCAATGAACTGGGCAACTGTAAATCTCTGCACGTGCTAGACGTCAGCGGCAATAGGTAAGACCGTCACTTATAAAATACCGGAATTATTTTCATAAAGTTTTATTTTACTGCCGCTCGTATCCCAAGTCATTAAACATTGAGAGATATTTTACGACCCGTATAACTGTTATACGAGTATTTTGATTTGACTAGTGGTTTAGAATGGCGTTTGTGATAGAGTCTAGATCTTGATGTCACAGCCTGCAAACCCGCGCAGTCATTGTAATAAATAATTTAGTTAAGTTAGCTGCAAAACACATTCTAGTGTTATTTTCTTATTTCGTAGTGGTTGGTTTTGCAGTTACAATTAAGGACGTGCTGCCGTTTGTTTGGCCTTCCCTAGCTATTGCGTTTTTATAGCGCTTTGGCGAAGTAATAGCAATATTTTTACCCGACTGCCAAAGGAGGAGGTTAATGTTTTAAATAACAATAATGACACTGTACATCCGTCGTATCTCACGGCCTTTATTTTTGCTAGGATAATTTTAAAATGTTTCCTTTTATATACATCTACTGTGTGTCACGTTGCTGATTTTCTTTAAAGAAAATAGACACATTTTGCACAGACTTATCTGTCGATCTAAATTCAAAATACCTACATAACTTATGCAACGTAATTACCAAGCATATTTTAAAATCAAATCAGCTATTTCATACTTGCTTCTCTCAAATATTCCAGGCTACAGTACTTACCATACACGTTAGTCAACCTGGAACTTAAGGCGGTGTGGTTGTCAGAGAACCAGGCGCAACCTCTACTTACATTTCAAACGGACAGAGACGAGGCGACGGGCGAAAATGTCCTCACATGCTTCTTACTGCCACAACTAAGTTATACCCAGCAACCAGGTATGTATACCTCAAGATTCTACTCACGCTTTGGGTGTTATAAAGTCGTAGTTGTATATTATATTCCACACCTCTTTACTATTGTCAGGGTTTAGCTCAAACAATTAGAACACTATTTGTATTGCTCTTACAAACAATTGTGACAGTACTTTGATTAAATTGTATTTACAATACCCTGACAATAGTACAGAATTGCGTGGTATTGTTATGTAGTAGTACAATGATGTTAATTTTGTCTTTGATTGCGAAATTTTTGTCAAGACATTATGTTCCTTTGTCATGTCACGCCGTTTCATATTTGTGTATTTTTTGTGAATTGCCTTATCACGTATGCAAAGCACTTATCACCGTAGTTTTTGCACTTTAATTATCAAATTTTACATTTCTAGTACCAGTAGAAATATACTAGTTGTCTCGTTTTCCTTTTCATACAAAGTTATCTGTTATTATATTTTAATAGCTTCATAATAACTGAGATATTTGAAGAAGTGAAGCATCATAGAAGTGATAAAAACCAATAGTCATAATAAATGTTCCCAGTGGGTATGCTGGATGTGTGTATACTGTGCCCTGTATGGTGTAAACGTCCTTGCGTACGCTTCTTGTGCTTTTATTTAATTCTGCAAGCGTCATTGGCCATTCACACCGCTTACATGGGATATGTGAATAATTAAACCGCATATGAGGTTACTAGGGCGTACGGTCACATGCATCAATATGCATACATTTTAGTACCATGTCACATGTTTCTTTTTGTCAAATTGCACTGTAAGTCTCACTAAATGTCAAATATGTTAGTGCGACAGAGTCCTAAAGTGGGTACATTATATTGCTCATGACTGTACACTCTGTTTTTTTATTCTGTTATTGAGCAGATAGTAAGGTTTGAATGGCCAGTGAGGTGTGTTTTGTTTTGTTTTTGCCGTGTAAATACTAAAAGCCACTTTTGACACTTGTCACACCACGAATAGAGCTGGAACACACTGCAGAGGTCGGCAGTGGACACTGGTTCAGGGAACACAGATTTAATTCACAGTCGCAAGAGCTAGACAAAATACGAGGTAAGGTTCACGATGTTTTCTCTACTTCAGTATTCGCTTTACGTTTCTTCAGTAATAGTGGCTATTACTCTGCACTGCCCACAAAGCAATACATCATGCAAATATAGTACACAATTAGAACACCACTGCTCATATACGATAAGTAAATTAAATTTGCCTTCTATTATACTGTGACCACATAATTTCCATTTCATCATGGGCGACCATAAAGCTATAAAAGTACGAGTAAAGTAATGTAGGAACATTTTACTGTGCTTTACTACATGGTACGTTGCATATAATTTGTATGGGATTTGGGATAGCTTAATGTTTTTGTGGTTCGTCCTAAATGTTTTGTTTATTGTACTTCATAGCGCCTTGTACCACTGTCAGACAGAGCGGCACAATAATTTTGTGTCCGGATTTGGCGTGTGGCCAAAGCTGTATGGACTAACGGCCAAAGTAGGCTCGAACTGTATTCGTAAGCGCCGCTTCCAACTGCCAAAAAATGTTGGAAGCTACGCGTGTGCATAGTTTGACTCATCTCTGTTGTATCAACATGCGCTCGGAAAGGAGTAGTTTAGTTTGAATGCCTAAAGGAGAATGAGTTTTTTTGTATTAACACGTTATCGTTGACAGAATCGAGTGTATCACGAGACCGGGATTCGGACAACGACGACTGGGAAGAGAAGGAGGCATCGCGCACTCACTCCGTGAAGTTCACGGAAGATATGCCTGAAGCTAAAGAGGTGAGCCTTTGTTGTTGTGCTTTATCCCATAGAGGACGCTCGGCGTGGCCTAGCCAAGCTTATAAATCCTTACGCTATGGTGTACCAATATGCTTTCACAATTTTGGCGTCGCAACTAGAAATAAGTCTAGAAAGACAAGGGATTGGTTCAGAAGAAATATAGGAGAGAGGTGTACGAGACCTAGAGCTTACCTAGCGCTAAGTTCCATACTTGTGGCTTTAGAATAAGGCCAGTATTTTAAACTAAGATTGTCGCACTTCTATTATGTACATTAAACTACACTGTTATTACTTAATTTGTTATTTTGAAGCACAATCTACTTATTTTTCATCTTGTAAAGCCAACTTTAAAGCGTGGACCGTTTAATAAGGTAACTATAGATTAATGGGTTGGTTAGGACAGTTTCAATAAAGGTGAGTTATGGTACTTTTTTGGTGTTAGCCTTGAAGATACGACTAAATTGCAAAGATTTCGTATTTAAATTTTGTTTTTAGATTCAGAGCTAAATGTCGAAACGTATCAAATACTCACGTTCATTAAAACTATAGCCATGAAGAAATGTTCTTGTTGTTAGGTACTCATTTCAGAGATTTACCAAAAGCACGTCCTAATAAAGTTTTGTCAATACAATCTATTAACATTTTCAAGGACAGAACGTCTAATGACGTTTCGATTCCAAGGTGTTATACTATCTATAATTATTATGAACCATCAATGACCCATGGTCTCTGCCCGTGAAAGGGTTAAATTCAACCTCCATTTTCCCTTTACTGACTTACTGGTATACAGATCTCAGAGACATTTTGTATGAGAAACATTTTTTTATACAATATTAAAATATAGTAATTATTTACTTTACAATACGCATGCTTATTATTTTTAAATCATTCGAATCTTAAATAATTTTACTCATATCTTTTTTTATTTTGTAATATAAAGGTTGTGGAAGGTTTGTGGTAAACTTAAGTGTTCATTTTTAAGTTCTCATTTGGTTGCTTTATACAATAAATAACACAACAGTATTACCTTTACTTGTAAGCAATTAAGAATCTTAAGTGTATTTATCTAATAAAACATTTAATTTTATTTCTTTCTTTTATTTGGCGTTGCATGTTTCATATTTATGTTTTATGTATATATTTTCTTTTTTGGGGCTTTATTTACTTGGCTGAGGACGTTATGAGGCAATTAATGTAAATAATTTTAATTATTGTTACTTATAATTTATATTATGGATTATGAAGGACAGACGACCGACCCAAAAGTACAATAGTGATCGATCCTAACGTTGCAGCGCAGGTAGATATTTTTTATCTACGATTTATATATTTTTATTGTATTTTTTATATTTCTTTCGTTCTGTATTGTATTTACAAATTACTTTTTACAAGCTTTACTAGCGCTTTATCAGTTCATTAAATCGTCATTACGTAAAAACCGTTTATAAATCAATCGTCTTATATTATAATATTATGATAAGCTATAAATACTACGTGTAATTATATATAATCAAAAATAAATGATATAGCTATAGTACCTATTAAATGCAGTTCGTACTTATATATCAGTCAGTAAATACAAAAGATAAGGTATGAATTACATATACGTATAAGCAATCTTTGAATCAAGTAGTTAATACTTACGTATGACAGAAGTATGTATGAAAGGAAGGAATGTAAGCCAGTAGATAAATGAATTGTTTTAATTATATTCATTGTAAAACCTTTATTATTTTAATAATACGCACACAGAGTTAATGTAAATATAACATACTGTATATTGTGTAATAATACCATTGACCCCTTTCGGTCCAAAAGGTTTACTTCCTAAAAGGACCACTGTCCCAAATCGTCTACTTCTCAAAACGGCAACTCCCAAAATGACCACTCTCCCAAATCGTCCACTTTCCCAAAAAGTCTACTTCCCGAAAGGACAACTCCCAAAATGTCTACTTCCCAAATCGACTACTTTCTAAAAATTTCAGAAATATGCAATTTTTTTACCGGTTTTTTCTCAAATCGACCAGATATTATTTATATGCATTATTCATATAACAAATAGACAACCAATCTCTGTAAAAAGGTGTCCGCGGCACACCTTGTCACAAGCGACGGCGTGTAACGACACTACAACTTTATTTGAACAGCCATAAAATCTTAATTTGAGGGAACAAACTTATACTATCTATACAACCACAATTGGGATGCTTTTTTAGAAAAACTCCTTAGCTAATGTGAGTCTATTTGTTTACAGTGTTTGGATAATATACTAGTAATTGTAGAGTATAAGTAGTACCAAGTTGTTGACAGGCATAAAGGCCTTGGTAGATTGGATATGGATAACACACCTCCAATTGGGTAGTTTCCTAAGTGAAAGATTAATTATGAACTTCTGTTTACTAAATAAACACAGATCTAAAAGTGACAACAAAACGTTTTCTTTTTTCTATATAAGTTATTTATGAATTGTAATAAAGAAAAATGTAATAATAAGTGCGACATTTTGTCACGTTTCTCTATGACGTCACAGGTTGCTTCATATTTGGTTTAGTTTGGTTAGTTGGATTTTCATACAAATCCCATAGTAATTTCGTGTTTTGACGTTTAGTAAAAAGTAACTGATTTGACTAGTTGGAAATTACCCACCATTGGCTATTTTTCTTTTTAACGCGTGACTTACTGTAGATTTGCCTCTGATGGCATTAACTACTTGGCCGGACTATAGGGAGCGCTGAGGGCTCTCATCCGGTCAATGGCTCTTGTCCTCTTTGTGTTCCATCGGATTGTTTGGTTTCAAGGTTCCGTCGATTCAGGAGGAGGAAGACGGGACGCCGTCGGAATCCTCAACGCCGTCGTTGCTAGGGCTGCGGAGGCCTATAAACGTAGTGCGCAAGCTTGTCACCACCCAGCGGAGGAGTTCGCTACAACGGCTCTCTTCTATAACTAACCTCACCGAGGTACTTGGCAAGCCTCGGGGATTGCAATCACAAGACTATAAACAAAGTTATATTAAATCCTTAAATCAATAGATTGCTCGTGCTCATGTTACACATAATAAATCATTTATTGAGTTCATATTTATGAAAAAAAAAAAACAATATACTTATAATATATTTTTTGAAACTAAAGAAGACTTCAAAACGATTTTCTGTAAAAAAAGTGGTGGTCAAAGATACCCAAATATTATTTGATAACTGGGTTTCAACATTGAATACAAAAAAAATGAATACTGCAGTTTGATGTACGTGGGACACACGTGGGGCACATTCTGTTGCCACTGTACTTACATAATGTGTGACATTACGCCTGCGCGGTCCTTGGCTGGGCTGGGCGCGCTGAAGTGCAGCCGCTTATCACACGGAGCCTTGTATAAGGAAACGATGACGGCTATTAAACTATTATAAACACGTTGATAAGAATTGTTCGTGATAAGATTGTTCAAACTTCTTGTTAGAAAACATATTATTCTGGGAAACGCGCTAAAAATACTTGTTCTGAAAAAGATAAAAAAAGTAAACTTAATTATGTAGGTATATTGTGATTGCACTCATTTCGAGAATATTGCGCTGTCCGCTGCTAGCCTTGCTCCTCAATGTAAACAAATTAGTTTTTTTTTCGCTGATCGTAGACTAATGCCGTCTTAGATATAGCGTTTACTTAAGCATCGTAGCTTTCAGTTAAGACTTACCTACTTCAGTAACAAGACTCACTTATCCTAGCATGGATACACCACCATGCTATGCTTTGCACTGTTCTAAGTTTTAACATAATCGAGTTTCTTAGCCCGTACCTAGTCCTGTAAAAGAAAACATAGATAAAAAAATACTGAACCTACATTGTACCAGTAACCGTATCTTGTTTACCATCAGCACATCTTATAATTTACGACTTTTATAATTTATCTTATTTATTGGGTCAATTTATGTAATTAAAGATGTAAATAGAAAGATATAGGATAGTGCGTATGTTTGAAACGAGTCTATTAAGGTGGATTCTACTTTTACTTATAAGACAAAAGTTAAGAAAGTATATTATACCTCATACTTCTTTATCAAATATCAGTCATAACGTTGGTTTATATTATCACACTGAATAAAGATCGTTAGCTATAATAACCTCCTGCAGTGGACTGCAGAATTTTCTGTAAACATGGATATTTACAGACACAATAGTTAAACAATGTGGTTTGGATTTTAAAAGAACTTTGAGCATTAAAACCATATTAAGGAAGTTAAAGCTGATCTAAACATACCTTTTACAAAAACACTAAAAAAGCTAAGTTGTGCTGTGTTGCAAAGTTTTTAAACAATATTTATTTGTAAAGCCTTGAAAATTATAATATAATGATTATGCATATCAATCTAAAATGCCACCCCCTCGTACCTGGTTCAAAGGTGCTCATTCCACTGGCGTGGCCGTGCAGTGTAATAGGTCGTTTTTAAACTGTTACATATTTTATTATTTAAAAAACTAAATATTATTATACTAGATATTACCAGTCAGGCACGTAGTCGCAAGGAGCACCGTGTTTGAACTGCACTTAAGATTAACTAGTATTAACGTCGGTATGTTACGGAGGAGTAGAGGCGTGTGATATCACCAGTGATTCATATCGTTTCATCTTACACGGTTAATAGGTTAAGTGACAATTATCATATTTTTGGGCTCTAGTCACTTAAGGGTTCGCGCGTTGGACAGGCTTACAAAAAACACTATTTGGTTTTGTTATTTTTTTTGAGCTATGTGTATACCCAACGTTTCGCAGCGTGCTCCATATCCTCCAGTTGATTGAGGCAAAGCCTGAGCCTAGAAGTGGGACGTATATAGGCTATCTATGTTATGTTATACCCAATATTATGTAATATAACATACACTACTTTTTGTTGTATTAGTATCACCGTTTATTTTTACCAACTGCAAACAAAACTAAAATGATTATTTATATAGAGACGGAACCATTACACAGTTGATATACAAAAGAATTGGGTTTTAGATTGGGGTGTAGATGTAGTTAGTTTGTACGCACTTTTTGGAATTACTATTACCTACTAGGTTTTTAGGTGTAGTTTATTTCAGTAGGTAGTAAGTGCAACATCATAGCCACAATACAATTTTATTAACACATTTTTGATTTGTGAAATGTATTTTTTAAGCTTGGTTTTTATTGTAATTGATTTTGATAACTATCTTTAGGCATGTGCATGTGTAAACGGCTCTACACTTCCCCAAAATTGGAACCAATTATTTTTCAAATTAAGCAACAAAATAAAAAACCGAGTTCAATATAAGGGAAATGTTGTGTCGCTTCTACTTTTAGGATAAAAAAATACTTTTTTAAATTCGATATGCAATAGTTTTCATTTTTAAATATACATCAATTGTATTTTAACATATTCCGTATTTCGCAGACTCCGTTCGTCCGTCAGAACACACCTCACCCGCGGGAGTTGAAGGCGAAGGCTCACAAGTTGTTAGCCGGGCGATCGCCTGACGTCACTCAAACGCAAGAAGCGCCCACGACCAACGGCCTGCCTCTGTCGCCGCCCGAGACCGCGCCTACGCCGGTGCCGACACCTGCTATGGAACCTGCGAAGGTATTTAACAAATAAGCTTATTAAACAACTACCCAAAAATTTTCTTTTCTTTCCTACCGATGAATGATGATATTATTCCCGGAGAATTGATTGGCCAGAAAATTGTGTACTTTTAGGTGTATATATTATACTATTATTCGACATGATTTATTGTAGATTTTTTTGAATGGTATTCTCTAGAGCGCTGGCGGGACCCAGTGCAAAATTTAAGACAACAGGTTCGAGTGTGTCCAAAACAATGAAGAAGCTTAGTAAATTCCTGTCGAAATCTTAGAATGCCATGGGACATACTGTGGGTCAAGCTGTGGGATGTACCCTGTACGTTACAGCGTGTCGAGTTGTGAACGTTGTGGTGGAGATTCTTCTAATATATACTGTTTTTATAAGCAGTAACTTCAGATTTAAGTCGTTGAGTCGAACAGTCGCTGTTTTCTTTCCATTTAAATAAGACTCGAATTACCTACTTACTTTTTGACACTTAGGATAAATAATTTTTTGTTGTAGCAACCCATATTCCATGCGCCAGCTCCACCTCCAGAGCCGCGGGAAGAAGACAGCGATAAGGAAACAGTCCCCGACCGAGAATCTTCTGAAGGAGAGAACGATGAAAACGACGACTCCGATGAACTCGAGGTAAGAACTTAATTATAACCCGTACGAATTAACTAAACACCTCGCTTCAACGGGGTGGCATATTAGCGAGCTGTCTATTTATTTCGAAGGAGTTATAAATTTTAGTACTAATACCTGGGATATGAAGTAGAAACCTAACGGGATGAGTGTCGATTAACACAAAAGTAGCTGCAAAAGATTAACTGCAACTTTTGAAATTTAGAACAGAATTAACAGGTATTCTTTTCCTCTCTTCTCTGGGACTTTTTAATGTTGCTTCGAAGGGGATTTATTGTAAAGTGGAATTGTGTGTTGAATGTAAATGGTGTATCTCTGAATCAACTCGTGGTGCGAATGTTGTGTCTGTTTCTAAACCCATGAACATATAAATATTATACACGTCATGCTCGATAAGATCCCACGGGTAAGTTTTTCAAAATTATCTAAATAAACTGTTACAATAATAATGAGAAAAGGAACCGCAGATAGTATAAATGTATCGCACTGGCGATAATGGCAAACAGTTGGGTTTTTATTATTCGATAGTTGTGTCACCTGTGGATTTTGTTGGTGTTTCTGAACCTAAATGGTAAATAATATGGAAATATCCAATAAATACTAGGGTCTAGTCGGGGTCTCACAAATATTCACTGAAAATTTACCTCATGGAATATGGGAATAACGATGGGTACAAACTATAAAGCTGTAAGACCGAATGGTCTTTTAAAATCCAAATTCCATTGCTTAACTATTGTGTCTGGAATATTAGACGCGAGGGGATATATTATATAGACTAGTCATTTGCCGGGTCGATAAAATGTATAGCCGCGGATAAGGATCGAAATACGGATATTTGATGTCAAGATCCGCGGACACCGATACGGATCTTTCTTTTAAATCGGTAACTTTCTATTATTTTGATCTCGTTAATAAGAAACGATGATGTGAGTTTTTAGATTTCTCATATTTTTAAAATTGATGTTATAACTTGCTATAATATTGATCTCATTATAAAGATCTCAGTTATCTTGGTTGATCTGTTTCTTTTCAGTTATATAATATATACTATGGTTATGGTAACTGTGCCTATGGTGACAAATGATGAAAAGTAACGGATACGGATTTTTCATTTCCTTCGGATATCCGTGGATACGAATACGAACATCCGGAACATCACTAATATAGACGAGCGCAAATGACGTAATAATTCACAACTTGTCTCTGGGTAAAGAGGGGTTAAATAAAAGCGTCGATGAGGTAGTGGGTTCCCCGCGAGTTGGTTGAGACGTGGTGTGTGAGGGCAGGCGGGCGCGCGGCGCGTGGCGTGGCTGGCGGGCGTGGCGGAGCGCGCGGCGGCGGGCGGCGCGCGGCTGCACCGCCGCGACACGCCGCACCACCTCAAGAACAAGCGCGTCAACCAGGTGGACGCCGCCCGCGCCAACCACCTCATTGCGCAGGTGCCCACCCGCCGCTAACTGCTTGCCGCCATCTTCACACTAATGCCCGTAGCTCACTTCACTCCTGTCCGGTCTTAGACACTCCGCTTTTGTCTGTACTTTGTCTTCTAATTGGAGATTTTGTCTTTGGTTAAAGAGCTTTTTGTACTACGCTGAGCACTGATTGCTCTCATCCGGTAGAGACGTACTATGGGAAAATTACAATATTAATTTTCAGTGTTATTTCAAAATGGAGACTACGGTGGTTACGAAAGTAATCTGGTCGCCGCGGCGCCACAGTCGCAGATCCTGCATAAAAGAATCATGCCAATTACATTCATTAAAATCCGTCGACGTAGTTTATTGTTCGATTTGTAATAACACTGTAAAAATGAACATTTGCATAAATAAGTCAATTTTAAAAGGAATTTCTCTTTAACCATAGATTAAATATACACACTCGTTTCATATACTACCAGAAGACAGGGTACAGACTGAAGTTTTACGGTGTTGGGTATTTTAGATGGTTTGAATGTTTTAGTTGTAGTACGAATGATATGGAAAGCTTACAGGTGACTTTAATACTATCTCTACAATATTTTACAAATAGATAATGAATTTGATATTGGTCGACATACTTATTTGGAATACGGTCTCTGATATATATGTGTTTGTGTTTTTATCCAGACCATCATTTATTTATGATAAAACATTTTATATTCATTCCGTCAAAGTAAAATAGTTATGTAATTGAAAACCTATATGTGTGTTTCATAAATATTTGATAAATTCCGAACGAATTTACTGCTCTAGGTCAGGATTCTTATATAATAAAAGAAACATGCCCACTACGGTTTAAAAAAGAAATTCATTAATCAAAAAGACAAAACAAAAGACTTGCACTTTCACAAGTCATGCTTTAATCGAATCATCTTTTTATTACCTGACCAAACAATTGAGTCCATTACTGGACTACCGTTTAACCCGAATCATTTATCACAGTTTCTTTATCAGCTTACAATCTTTGATACACTTACTGTATTTTTTAATCGGTTTATATATTGTACTTGAGAGTTGAATACCGGAATCTGATTAGGATACCCAAGAAAGTGTGCCCCTAATCCTCTTACGGCTCAATGTGAAGATTGCAGATAAATGAGACAATTATAATGTAATTGTAGATAGATTCTTTGAGCGTCATGGTAGCGCCCCGTTTGTAACATTATATGTAGCATCAGGCACGTATTTAGAGGTACCAGGGGGTCCGGATCAAAAGGCCATTTTTTCACCAAATGGTCCCAAAATATTTAAAAAAAAATCGATTTCTAGTTTCACTAACACAGTTGGCTTGACCATTATAGACGGCGATACGGCTCACCACCTATCACGTCGGTCTAACAGAAAGCTCGGTAAGATGTGGGTACTTAGATCATCTTACGATGGATGTACCTCTGCCTACCCCATTGGGGTATAGTCGTGAGCTTATGTTACGTTCTAGTTATAAAGATTGGATTAATTATGTGATTCGAATTACTATAGCAGTTGAATGAAATATGAGACGGTCGTGTTAACTAAGATGGTCTTAGGAAATTATACTTTCCGACTCTCGTAAACATGAAATACTTACTAACGCACAAATACACCTGTTCTGAGTAAAGCTCTTTATTATCCGGATACGATAACAGGATACTCTATAAGGAATAAAGAGCATACTTCATTACTTAGTCCTAATACCAGTGACCCTCCCTAAAGCGGATTTCTGAATACGTGTTTGTGTAATGTGTTTTTTCATAGTTCTTCCTGATCGCTAATGTTGTCTGGCCTTGATATTAGTACCTCATCGATCATTCTTATCATTGTGTAGTAGTGAAAGAAAGTTGCATCAATATTTGGAATGTATAATAAATTATCGTGAGAATTATGGCATTTTCATTCATTCTCCAGTACTGCATGATTAATTGTTATGTTGGTATCACTTGCTTTAGTTAGTACTGTTTGTTGCGAGTCATGATTTATTGAGGTAATATATATCGTTTCATTTCCGTTGCTATTACCATATCCGTTAAGTATTTCTTTCTCGTACCTCATATTTTTTTGTTCTCCCACGATAGAAAACCTTTCCAAATATATATTATACCCACAAAGCCAGTACAGTTGTACCGCTTTCTCGTCGTACATACTATCTTACATCTGCAAATGTCATACTTAGGATAGTTTCCGTGGTTATATATTTCCTTTGTTATCTCCATCTCCATATAGTTTCGACTGACGCTGACGTTTCAAAAGACCCTTTTGAAATATCCTGTGAGTTGTTTCCTCTTGCTTCTGTGATGTTATCTTGATATATTTTAAAATGGTTCTAATTGTTTGTGTTCGTGGGAATGTTATGCATGTAAAAACTAACAATTGACTAATCTTGAGTTATTATTGTTTTATCGCCTTAATTATGACGGATATTTCGAAAAGTTTTTTGTGAGATCTAGTTCGCGTTTTATTAACAATAATTATTTTAAGTACCGCACGCCAATTAAACCTAGTAAATGAAAATAAACAGCGCGAGATAGCGGTCGGACGCTGTTCATCACGATGGTATCTATATCACGCGAAAGGGTAAAAGCTGACGCGCAAGTCCGCGTCGAAATTTCTTGTTCGCGGAGAATAGCAGAAACAATAGAGTCGTGAGATCTGCTTCACATCACATACTGCTTGTGAACATTACCATACAGCGATCGGCCGGGCCACTATTCACACCTCTCTGTGCTCTCTAAACAACAAGTTTATATCGCAAATTATTTGCGATGCTAATTTAAACACTGATTAGGTATGGTCGCTTTCTTCGGGAAACGAAGGGACCGAGCAAAACCGTGTTAAGTGTGTAAATCGGCAATAGATCTCGCGAAGAAGTGCGGGCGCGGTGAGTCGTCTGAGTGAGCCGTGGGTAATTGTTGGAATACTCGGGTGTTCCGGGCCGGTGCGCGCGGGCCCTCGACCACGACGCGCACGCTGTACCAGTGTAGACCCTCCGCGAGGCTCGCAGAAATGCCTGCCTCGTGCCGCTCCTCCCGTAACAATGCTTCGTGTACCGCGATTAATCGATAAGTGAAGTGCCGCTTTCTCGACAGTGTAGTGCTAAATAAATCCCCAATAAACACCGGCCAATTTTCAAAGTGCTCGTTATCTGTAGGACTTATTAAAATGAGGTGCTTGAAAGCGGCAGGAGGATGGCTCGCCCGGGTGAGATGCGTATGCAAGATAAGGCGACATTCAACGCAAGATTTCAATTTAGATTCGGCTGCATTTGTTTGGCTTGCCTCGCTTGCATACTGTGGTATCATGATCATTCCATTTCACCATCATGTAGCATACCACGACATTTAAGTAAATTCTTTACTGGCTGTGGTCAATGTCGCTCCATATATTAGCCTGTCTTTCTTGCATGTTAAATTCTTGTTACTTACCAGTGCGGTGTGTTAAATGTTGTTTTTCTTGCAGGCGATAAAGAAACGAGAGGAGGAACAGCAAGATCATCAAAAGACTGACGACGAGGAGGCAGCCGATGACATTCCTGACGGTGAGTGCTATCTAATAGCTTTATTCCGTGCTAAGGATATATTTCACGTGACTTTTAACAGTAAGGAGACAGTTATTAGTGCACGGAAACGTCGGTAGTGCACGCTTGCAGCGGTGAGATAGTGGAGGTTGCGACATTATTTTACGCAGTCGTGACCACACTCGGTCGTCTTGCGATCACGAGCTCGGATCGAGCGGGGCCCGTCTGTCACTCTCGCGTCACACTACACAAAAGGCCCATTGCCTTTATTTTGTGTGAGAAATGCAACTACGTGCGTGACTTTCGAACTTCGCTCGGTGCGCTCGCAAAAAGCATGTTTATACTAGCGAGCTTCACGTGGAACGTGCGCCAATGTAACCCATTCAATGTTCCACGCACGGAACACCGGCACAAAAAACGAGATTGGAATGTATTTTTCGTCATAGTATGCGTCTGTATCAACTAGCTACTAACGTATTACTCATACGCATTCACGTCGGTCGTATAAAATCGGTATCGCAATGTTATCAGCTTATCTCCCTACTCAGCGTGCCATTTCGCTGTACGAAGCCCCTTCAGTTTCTGCTTCACCTGTGGCTAGTTCACGACCTGTTCGGCCATCTTTTTGAAAATTCTATAAATGTAGGAGTAGAATCGCGTGATTCTCCGCGGAGTGCATGTAGAAGTTTTATGATCTGTAACGAGCGCGTTGCAAACAGTGGGCGCTGGATTTAGAATGCATTTATTTCGTCAAGGAAATTTTGATGTTTGCTCTGTGATATTATTGTTTGTGGGGATGAAGTGCAATAGAACAAGTGATAACATAATTAATTTGTCCATAATATAAGAATTGTTACTAAGCATTTCCGTTTGTATTGCTTATCATTTAATTTAATATACGTTTACTTTGAAGTTATGACTTACTAGAAACGTCGCAGTATTAGAATATTATACAGGTATCGGAGAGTGAAGGTCGAATAGTTATTGTTGTCTCATTACCTGTCAACCATACTCACGTCACTCGCACACCATCTTACAATTTAGTCAATACTACACTGCTATACTGGATTTCTGATTTGCTCCATTTCCCTAAAATTGTAGGTTGTATACCTTACATTTACATGCACGTACTTTCTCTGTGGCTTAACCACAAACGGTGCTGTAAATTGTTTACAACTGTGTTTAACACTTAACAATTTCCTTAAACGCTTTTTCAGTGTGGTAACTACCGACTTTCCCACGGTTGCCCGAGGGAAACGATCTCTTAATTTTCTAGATCCTATTCAAACAAGGTTCAGTTGCTTCCAGCCGCGCTGGAACGCTCCGCGCCGCCGATTCGTATAAAGGATATAATGGACCTCTGTTTGATTTACAAACAGTAACAAGTTTCTTCACACCGGACCTCGCACCGTGGCGAAACGTTTACATTTCACGCCCATCTGATATGCGATAAAAATCGTGCACAGATATACTTCTTAAGGGCTTCTTGGGGCTCGTAAATAGGTTACTTTCGTTCTTTAGCCAGCTTAGTAGCCGCCGTGACTTAATCCAGTTAGGCTGAGATTTTTTCGTGTACATTGTTCAGTTGTTTGCTTACTGCGAAGCACGTTCCTTGCGAGTACCTACTTTTCTTTATTGTTCTTGAAGTTATAACTGTTATGCACTAGCAATTAGCGCTCGTTTAAACATAGCACGCGAGCTTCAAGCCGTTTCTTATAACATAGCTCTAATGAGTCGCCATCACTCAATAACCATGAGAATTACAGAGTACCTCTTTATCTTCCTATAGTGAGTGTAGGCGTGAACCGCAACATGCGCGTAAAACGATTAAACCTTGACCCAAAGTATTTTCCTTTAATAAATGCTATACAAGGTGAATCTCACTTGTTTCAAGTATTCAAGTACTTCTCCGGCACGTGTCCGACATATGAAACATATAAACGAGCATTAGCAAACAATAACGTCTTTGTCAAAGGTTGGATCCTTCATGCCTCGAGAGAGTAGCATTTATGTCCTCCTTACATATTTGTTCGCGATATAAGTAACGAGCTATTGAACTGACTTTATCTTATCAGCTCCAATAATAGCGATTCCTCACTGTCTCAGTTGAACAGTGAACACTTGTAGGAATTGGTGTGTTGTGAGGACAGTTGTTGAAGTAAAATAATCAATTACTTATGAAATACATTTTCTGTTTCATACGCCCATTTTGTGAACGTCGCATCGTAGGAACGTCTGGTTTGTTTTTCCAAACTTCGCGTGTGTAAGTGTTGTTTGCCGGATGACATCAGTGTTTTGCATACCTAATCCAGCCGCATTCGTATTTTCACAGATAACTCTCTATCCACGATACGTCTGAAAAGTTTTATTGACAAAATTAATTTAAAAATTAAAGAAAAAATCGTGCACAACAGAGTTCTTAAATATTTTTTGTGACGCCTAAAATAAATATACAGTTACCGTGCCCGGATTTCTCATTTGGCTGAGCAATGTCTAAAACAATATCGTCTTTGTTAGTGTGACCTGACGACACCAGACACAGGTAACGAACTTGTGATTGTGCCCTCTTTTTTATGCTTCAGTAACTTTTCACTAAATAGTAAACCTGGAAGATACTAGTGACGCATTTTGTTTGTTCTATAAATACGTGAAATATACGAGACTGGAATCCGTCCATTCAACCTCGTGCTTAGATGTGTCACAACTGATAGTGCGATAGATATCAGCAGGGCCGATGATGTACTTCCTGATAAAACACTGGACTAGCACCAGTGTCATGTTACATCGCCGAAGAATTTTCTCTTGTCAATTTTTTATTGTTCTTGTCCGTCTAAACGCCAACTCCCGCTTGGCGAATTGACAGTACCTTTGTCCGAAAGTCGTGTCGATGTTTTTAAACTATCCAACCTCAATTATCTCGGACAACGGCGAGCTTGTTCCCCGGCTAATGGTAATTTACTAATACATCTCCGGTCATTACTCATCGTTCATGTAAACGTCATTTACTTTCTTCACCGTGATGCATTATTTTGTTGTGCAATAAACCCCACAAGCTATAATTAATTCGTTCTGATGCTACAGATCATGGCTTTCTATTGCAGTAATTAAAGATTCAATGTGATATTAAGTGAAACCTTGAATGAAATATAGTTAACCAGTTGTATTTTATAAAAAGAAAATTTTGCAAAATCATGAAAGATAAAAGATTAGAACTGAAAGTGAGTGTGCGCGGTGACGGTGACGGTTCACTAGGTCGGAACAGCCTCAGAAGCAGCACCCGCAGTAACCGGTGCAATGTAAGCACCAACAGTTCCGGCTTGCCCATCAGTGAAATATTTGCCACCGACCGTTACACGGCGCCATACCACAGACCCTACTTCGACATATCAGACAAATATCGACGACCGCCCAATCAATATCCAGCGCAAAGTTTACAGAATTTATATCAGTATGAGCAACCGCAAAATGGATATGGCATAAGGGGCAGCAATCCGTATATAAATTATGAGGAGCCGCCGAGGAGGCATGTTCTCGAGTCGCAATTTTCGTCGAATTACGGGCCACCTGGCTATCCGGGGCAGGTTTATGATACACAACCGTATCAACCGTATGGTACACTTCCACGCACGGGGCCGCAGCGAGTGAACCCGCCCACCGGGCACTACACTCTGCCGGGGAGGTCCGGGCCGCGGCGAGTGCGCATCAGCGAACTACAACCTATTGTGCACGGATATGGTATGTCCAAATTCTATACATGTTATCTTTACTTTCCTTTTGAGCAAACAAGTAATTTAAAACCTATTGTAAAGCCAGATCAGTGTCGTCGAATTCAGTTTAACGCGCTCTCGTCATAGATCTCGGTCAATATATCGCAGTAGTCAGACAGATATTGTCGAGTAGGAGTAAGGTTTATTTTAATGTTCCAAGGATTATTTACCTTAACCCGCCCACGCGATCAGTTTCCCCTAGGTCTCGAGAGAAACTTAGAAAGTAGCTTTGAATAGAAACTAATCTAGTCGTCAACCCGTACTTTATCACGTTATATCCTCAAGTTTCACTTTCAGTCAATTATATCGTGGACGTGTACGACACCATAGGACCTGTCACTAGGAAATCGCGTTTACGTTAAAATCATGAACTTGCACTTTATTGCCTATCTTTATTACACATATATTTCAGTTAATGCGACTTATACTACGGCGATGCAATAAAATTAGTTTTACAGCGTCCGTATGACTTTTATACATATGTAGTTTTCTAATGTTGAAATCGATTTCAATTACATTAAGGATCTATTTTTAGAGAGACTCAGCAATATCTAGCATTAGTATTGAATGGTGCCAATAAATTATTTTGCGATAGGTATTTCTGTGTACGTGGAGGCGTGTGTGCGTAACTGGGGCGAGACCATCCCCTGGGGACGTACAACAATAGCTGCAGCTCTCTTGCTTACTGGTGCGCTCTAATGAACCAGCCGATGTCACGAGCCGGCCGCGCCGCCCCCGGCCACAGTCATCCACACGCATCTAACTCATATACCCACATCATACGAAGAATATTATAATCTTATACATGTTATAAAGTGCTCAACAAATGGCTGTTGTTACCAAATCCGCGGTCCGCGGTATTATGTGTTCCATGATGGAATTCACCTTCAGAGCAAGTAAGCAATACTGTATCTTAAGAGAAAGTCTTAATGACATTTTTACTATTACCTTAAACGTAATTTGATTCGATTATTTTTTATTTAATTTCCTTCAATCTTCGTTAGACGTAATAACTGGCACCGTTATATTTTGTTCCGCTTGTTTTTCAAGTCACCTTTTTGGAATGTACACAAAGAAGATACCGGTTTGGTTCGGAGGTCGCGGCAAATTAATATCTGTTGTGTCAAATTTGGTTGCGCTATTAATTACAAATTATTGTCTTGTTATGATTTTCTAACTAGCTCTGTAAACGTGGTAAGCAAACTCTTAGGACAGATTGGCATACGACTACTTATACACAAACTTATATTTTTATTTATTTTGGGGTCTTATTGATTAAGACAACGTGCTTCCGATACGTGTCTAATGCAAGATTTGGAGATAAAACCTATCCGGTACATGTCTGAGCAGTCATGTTATCAATTGAACGTAATTATCGAGTAAATACAAGAAAATCCGCAAGTAAAGGATAGTAATGTGTTCATATTTGAAATGTTTAAATTAATCCCTTTCATTTGATACCCAACACACCTGACAATTAAGACAGTTCTAGTGACACCTCATTTGTTAAATTCTGATAGGTGGTTTAGAAGTTAGGTTGGAACAGACGTGCATACACACATACATACATACTGTTACGTATCGATATATGGACGTGTGGAATCAAAGATGGTTTAGAACACACTGACCTTTATTTATCAAACACATACATAAATATGCAACCGTGCGTGGACGCAACCACTCACACATAGATATTGGAACACATATACAACAGTTCCTCCCCTTTTAGCTTTTACTTAACATATTTATATAGAAAAACTTCTTGTAGTCTACCCGTGGTACAGACCGCAACCGCCCATCGAATAGGGGTCTGTCTGACGTTGTTGGGGGCGCTGGCAGCTGCTGAGCGCTCTCCTCGCTCGCAGCGTCGACTGCCGCTTCCTCTGCCTCATGGAATTCATCCGCATCTTCTTCCCCTTCAAGTTGTCGCTGTGGCCCATCAGGTTGTGGCGCAGATGGGTAGATTTCTTCCATAATATTATGGTGAGATGTCTCCTCTTGGTTCCTGTAATTCCCTGGCACCGAAGGAATTACATCTAGCGGTTCTATCGGACAGTTCCATGGATGGTGGGTGGTGTGGTCTGTACCTTTGTATAATAACAACTGATTTTTGTGTTTTTTATATTGCTCTGTTGTGACAAGGTCCTTAACTAAATAAACAACTTTTCCGATTCTTTTTATAATTAGTCCTCTATTCCATGAAAATTGTTTATTAACATTTGTTTTTTTATAAAGTACATTGTCTCCCGGACTATATACTTGTACGTTTGTACCCTGGTATGCTTTACTCTGTGAACACTGTTTAAGTTGCACATTTTTAGCGAGAGAGTCGGATGCTGGCGGTGGAGTTTGTGGATTAATTAAGTCTAACCGCGAACGAAGCTTATGACCATATACCAGTTGGGCGGGCGAAAAACCGGTTGTCGAATGTACAGAATTCCTGTAGTTAAACAAAAACTTCAATAATTGATTATTTAAATTGCTTTTGTGCGTGTTGTTTATGAGACAGGACTTTATGCCTCGTTTCACAATCTTAACGCAGCTCTCCGCCTGACCGTTACTGGCTGGGTGATAAGCAGGTGACGTCACGTGCGAAATTCCGTTTGAAATGCAAAATGTTTTAAATTCGTGTGAAGTAAAAGCCGTGCCATTATCACTTACTAAGGTATGTGGTAATCCGTATCTCGAAATGAATTCGTATAATTTAGAAATCACCGCCGTCGTAGACGTGCTCGTCATATGATAAGCCTCCACCCACTTAGTATACGCGTCTACAATCACTAAATACGACTGTCCATTAATAGGGCCGAGAAAATCTATGTGAATCCTGTAGAACGGCTGCGGCGGGTGTGGCCACGGCGCGAGCGGAGCGCGCACGGGCGACGGTCTAAGCTGAGCACATACCTTACAGCTGGCAATCATCTTCTCTATAGCCTCATCAACTCCTGGAAACCAAAACCTGCTTCGTGCCTCAGCCTTACTTTTGACAATGCCTAAATGTGCACTGTGCAGTTCAGTTAATATTGTATCCCTTAATTTATTTGGAATAACTATTTTATGGCCTCGCATAACACACCCTTTTTCCGTTGATAGCTGTGTTCTACACACAAAATACGGTTTAATTGCAACATCCGTCACTTTTTGCGGCCAACCACCTAAAATATATTTTACAACCCTACTCAGTGTTGCATCTCTCATGGTTTCCTCGCGCATTTCGTGAAGCGTTACCGGTAAACTATCATCTGTTGTAAAATAAACATATGACGCACGGTCATCGCAGCCGGCGAGTTGTCTGTTATCACTAATCGCGCGCGAGTCCTGATCGGGCAGACTGGCGCGAGAGAGAAAATCAGCGCTATTTTCTGCGCTGCGTATATACTCTATAGTATAATTGTAGCCGCTTAAAAACATGGCGTAGCGTTGTAACCTATTAGCAGATACTTCTGGTATCCCGCGATAGGGTCCAAATATTGATAAGAGAGGCTTGTGGTCGGTACGTAAAACAAACGGAACAGATCGGCCGTATACATACTGATGAAAACGACGGACACCAAAGATAATTGCCGTAGCTTCTTTTTGAATTTGAGAATATTTTTTCTCCGCGCTGTTTAGTGTCCGTGATGCGAAAGATACAGGCCTCTCCACTCCGTCTGCCTCAACCTGTGATAAAATCGCCCCCAATCCGCTTGGTGATGCATCTACTGTTAAAATGATTTTAGCGTGAGGATTAAAATGAGCCAGAACGCGGTCCGAAGCAAGAATTTGCTTTATTTTTTTAAAAGAATTATCTTGTTCTGTCCCCCAAGACCATTTACTACCCTTTTGTAGTAGGCTGTATAGAGGACACAATATCGTAGATGCGTTAGGTACAAAATTTCGATAATAATTTACCAGTCCTAAAAACGACTGAAGTTTATTCAAGTTAGTGGGTGTTGGCGCTTCTGCTATAGCTTTTACTTTTTGCGGGGACTTCTGTAACCCGCGTTTATCTATAGTATAACCTAAATACTCCACTTGATCCTTGAAAAATTCACATTTATCTTTTTGTAACGTCAATCCCGCTTCTTGCAACCTTTGTAACACGGCCTCAAGACGCTGAAGGTGCTGATCTCTGTCCGTGCCCGTGATCAGAATGTCGTCCAACATACACACAACCCCTTCCATGCCAGACAGCAGCCCCTCCATCGCACGTTGGAAAATTGCCGGTGCGCTCGCGAGGCCAAATACTAACCTTGTGTATTTAAAAATTCCGCGGTGTGTGTTTATGCACGTTAGATTTTGTGATTCGTCATCTAGTACAAATTGGTTGTAAGCTTGCGATAGATCGAGCTTAGTAAACTGTTGCCCTCCATGTATTTTAGTAAACAATTCCTGGGCCGTTGGTAATGGATATTGTTCTATAAGCAATTGTTTGTTTATTGATACGGAGTAGTCCGCACAAAGCCTAATCGCGCCATTGCGCTTGAGTACCGGTACAATGGGTGACGCATACTCTGCATGTTCAACCGGCTGCAATATACCTAAACGAGTCAGCCGCTCGATCTCTGCGTCGATCTTGTCTCTAAGTGCGAATGCGACGGGGCGAGCTTTAAAAAACGTTGGTTTAGCACTTCCTTTTAATTGTAATTTAACTTTATATTTGTTAAACATACCTAGCTCATTTGTAAATACTGATGGATATCGTGATTGTAGATTTCCAACTACGACGTGGTTTTGTGACAAGAAATTAACGGGAAACATTTCTATTTTAAAAAGCGATATGAAATCACGGCCGAGTATCGGCGGCCCTCCTCTTTGGATTACGTAAACATCCAAAACATGTGTCAGCCCGTTATAGTTAACTTGTAACGGCGCTATTCCGAGACAATCAATACAATCGCCGGTATATGTTAACAAGCGCTTATTAGTTATTGATAATGGCACGTGTTGGAAATGCATTTTGTACATTTTTTCGGAAATCGCCGTGACGGCAGAACCGCTATCAATTTGAAACTTGACCTTAATACCCTGAACAATTATTGTTTCAACCATAGGTTCTCCCTTTATCGACCGAATATTATTTAAATATAACTCACCGTCATCATCCGCGCTCTCAATGACTTCTCCTACGTGTGACACAAAGTTAATTTTTTTGCACATTCGACTTAAATGCCCTTTTACGTTACACCTTTTACACTTATAACTGGCAAATCTGCATTGCGATGACGTATGGTTTTTATAACCACAAACCGTGCACTGAGTTTTGTTGTTACTGACGCGGTTGACGCTGGTTTCGGGGGACTGGTTCATCTTAAACAGCTGTTCGTGCGGTGCGGTCGCAGCCGCGCTCCCCGTGGCTGCCGCCGCTCCTTGGCGTGCACTTTGTACGCTCGCCGCCAGCTCCACCGCTCCCGCTAAAGTTAGTTTTTTTGGATCCTGCGCAAATAGCTTCTCTCGCTCCGGTCCCGGTAGCATGCCCATTACAAACCGATCCCTTAACGCTTCTTCTACGTCTTGGAAGTTGCAATGTGCCGTTAGCCCGCGCAATCTCGCTGCCCATTGTGGGTAGGTTTCACCCACCGTTTGTGTCGCAACGTAAAAATTGTATCTTTCGCTAAAACCACATACTTTGGGCGTAAAGTGATTATCCAAAAGCTTCAAAACGTCTTCGAATGGCACTACCTGCAGTTCCTTTGGCAAGGCCAAATCTGCTGCCAGTTTATATGTGCCGTCGCTGAGTGCGCTCAATAAAATAGCCCGCCTCTTTATTCCATGTGGATCCTTTGTCTCATCGATGTCGTTCGCGATGTACCATTGAAGTAGCCGGTTTTTGTATGTCTGCCATGATTGTAAATTGTGATCGAAACTGTTTAAAATCCCGAATTGAGACATTATGATTATTTTTCTTGTGGGTAGTCGTCGCCACTGTTACGTATCGATATATGGACGTGTGGAATCAAAGATGGTTTAGAACACACTGACCTTTATTTATCAAACACATACATAAATATGCAACCGTGCGTGGACGCAACCACTCACACATAGATATTGGAACACATATACAACACATACATAGCGGTCAAACACATAACCCTCATTTTTGCTTCATGGTAAATATCATCATCATCATCATCATTGACCTTATACGTCTGTTTCAGACGATGGTAAATATAGGTATAATTTAATGCACGATATTCATCATTTTGTCACGATTTATAATTTTGTTCGCCCCTGAAGCGACAAAAGGCGTAAGAATACCCATCGAACACTACTTGATACAAGCTACGAGCCGTAATACAAGCGACATTGATTGGGCTACGGTGCCAAAATATGAAAGTACAATATTTGTTGCATTATTTTGATTCGCAGTTTATATAATAAATATAAGCTATGCGTATAATAATAACATTACAAAAGGTTGTTTTTTTTAATCGATAGAGTTATGCAATAACAACATGGCTCTACTGCCGTTATCAGATAGAAAGTCTGAGCGCAATATCCGTGTGCCTAACAGTAAAAGTGATAAGAAATTTTGTTCACAACAGAGGTTAATCAAACTGCAGAAACTTTGCATAAAAGTCACTATTTATTGACCAATTTATTTAATTTTGTTACTACAGTATAGTATTTTATGCAACAGTTGTATAAGAAGGGTCAAAAAATGCGAGTGGCGTGAGTTGCGATGTGAGCCTTGGCGAACATCGCAATAAGAGACGCCACGAGCATTTTTTGACCTAGTTATACAACGTTGCATACAATACTTTTTCTACGACGACGTAATTTTAAATGAAACAAAAATTATACAAAGAAAAATTTTATTTATAACTTTATTTTCCAACGCGCGGGAAAATGGCGGCAAATGTATACTTTTTTTTTATAGTATATCTATGGCACCAAACAAAGTAAAGGTGCCAGTTTCCAGGTCAAAAAAAAAAAAACAACAACAATGCTTTTTTGGCGACATTATAGTACAGTTACACTTTGTAAACAATGCTTTTATAGGCCATAGAGCGTACACTTTTTCAAAGAGTTTAATTATGTATGTACTTATATTAGACTTTTTGGTTATTTAAATGCCAGATTAAAGTAGAGGAGTAGAAAAAATACATTAAAGTGCGTTTTATTTCACAATAAAATAACAGTTTATAAACCTTGTCAATACATTTCAGTTGGATAAGTAATTAACGGGTACGGTCGGATATCGTGATGATATTAAATACTAGAATTTATTACAAGGGAGTTTCTGTGTTTAAGTTTGCAACTCGATAATTTATTTTCTAAGAAATTTTACAATATAGATGGCCAATCAATGACTGTAAAGATTTTCGTTCGTTTTACCTTCTAATCTCATGGACAACAGACGTACGCATCGTTTATCCTTGTTTTTGGGCATACATTATGACCCTTTTTATTACACCCAGGCACAATTACATCTTCCACCCATTATTATTCTGATCATAATAATATAGGTACCCACATAATTGTATACATAATGTGATCCAAATATTAAGTGTACATTGTATTTTGGAATAATTAGGTACCCTTAGTAAAGAGAAAATTGATAATTATTTATCACGTTAAAGCTGCACAGTGCCATCTATATTATTTTTGGTGAACGTAGCCTGGAAAGTCCATAATTACAGAAGGATTTAGTTACAAAGGTAGAGCTAAAAAAGGGCGAAAGATGATAGGTTGTCCTTGACTACGCGTATTCGAACATTGAAAATCTCGTTATAGTTGTCAAGAGCCAAGCTGGATTAATGACTCTTGAATATTTTAAAGAACTAAATAACGGATATTGGAGTACTGAGAACGCTAAGCTGAAACCATGGGGCGCGAGCGATGTTCGTTGCGCGTGCGCTTCGTGCGGCGATGCCCGATAGAAACGGAGACGAGCACGTTTGACACTATGAACTCTTCTTGCTGAAATACGCGGCCCGTTCTATTATCTCCTAGTCGACAACATGTATATATACGAGCGTTCGATGAAAGCAAAGACTAATAGACTTGTTACAAGTCGCAAATCATTTCAAACAAAAAAAAACAATAATGTTAGTTATTAGCTAGCACTTGAGATATCTATCTATCGTACTACTAAGGCTCTGCTAATTATGATACGTCATTCCACGTCGAAACAATCCATGATATCTTCTAGTTTTTGCCATACAATGAATGACAGAACGGTTTCTAAAATATCTTAATACAGCAATAAACAATAATGTTATTATTACATTAGCGATCCGTCGGTCACGTCACACGAGTATAAATTACTAGTTTTTACTTTCGAATAATCATACATTAATGTCATGAATTGTAATTTGGGAGATGCCATTATAATGACTACAAAAACACCTTTCGCCTATAGTAATTACAGCAATGTAGCGAAGTTCTGCTTGGCACTATCCGTCTTCATTCTTCAACGTTGTGAAAGTCCTTATTGTTGTGTGTCGGCCTCATGAACTTATTGATTACAATAACATCTATTTACCACAACAATTAGTAAACAGCCAACTCTAACTTTTACCCCTTTCTTTGAACTTTAGCTACTATCGCATCGCATCGAGGATATCAATCATTTTCACGCCGGTACGTTGTGGCAGACAATATACCGATTCACCATTATCTCGCCTTTGTCCGAGCGCAGGCCTCTCTAATGCATTACATCTGTCAAAATCAATCTTGAAGTAATGATGTTAGGGTTTTCTAGTATTCAGCTTTCTTGGCTGTGATAGGTTGACCGCAGACAGAGGCAGACAATCGGCGCCCGCAGGAAACGGCGCGGGCGCTGCGGTTAGCATCCGTGCTGCGAGCTCGGATCACGAAAGCGAACCTGTGAAATGAGTTATTGAAGCGCGTCGACAACCCGATACCCTGCGAACACGATCTCCCATTAATAATAATTTATTCCACACCTTTATCTAGCTAGTACAAGTAACCTATTAGATGATAATTTAATAGCTGCGATTCATACTTACCGTATCTAACGCATTCACGACGCGTTTACATACATACACTGTTAACTGCAATCATAAAATACCCCATTTATGTATGCATACGTAATTTTTATTGCATCAATATTTGTATGCTAGCCACCCAAGTTTTATCTTTTTTATAAACAATCCTATAAAATGTATATATTAAAACTTTCTCGGCAACTGCATCACCAATACCGTTATTCGATTCGCATATTAAGAGATATTTATGTTAGTCCTTCCGAGACCGGGTTAGTTATAACTGGGCTCTAACATAAGTCCGTCTGGACGTGTGCTGTATCTAATTGACATCTTTGCATGTATTAATCATCCGCAAGGTGTTTCATTCCTATGTAGCTCACCTGGTCTAACTGCTAGACTACATTTTGTTCCGTTAACTGCACGGGATACATATGTCGCTCTAATTTCTCCAAGCTTACGATCATAATAAATCTCTACATTGTTCTTGCTATAATAGCTAATATAACATTAAACCTTATGCCATCTTATACCTAAGTGATACTTGATAGCTAAAATTATTGGCACTAAATGTTTATACCTTAAGATACTTCTAAAGTAATTATAATGTTATGTTAGCTTTCTCCCGCTGTTTATTATGTATCAGAAATACATCAATTGCCGCTATACGGGTATTGTACTATTTATAGAGCTGATCGTATTAATTCTGTTTGTGGTTTGTGTATATTTCGTCCGCAATAGATAATCTCATCAGGCGTATTCAGTATTTATTGTACCTAACATCTCAAGCGTGCCGATACTATCGACAAAGGTCTCTTGGATTTTTTATATTTTTATCGATCATCGTTTTCGTGCCAACCACGGCGATACCACTAGATTTTCGTGCCTTTATTCCAACTGGTACCTGATCTTTTATTCCGCCAAATTACATACAGTAAGCGGTTGGGTGACGAGACCACTGCTATTAGCTTAGGTGATTATAGCAATTCCATAAGAATTATATACTGTTACTTTATAACGTTAATTTAGTCTGTCGTGGTGACTTTCCACGTTGTTGTTGTCTTGATAAAACTAAAAAAGTAAAATAAGCTCCGTCCAATTTTAATCATATCAGTGCGTGTATCGAATTGAAAGTCTTCTCGATTACGTGCAGGCGCAGATGTGATCTAAAGGTTCAGATAATGGGTAGGTATCGCGAGGGTAAAAATAAAAGGAATTGGTATGCGCCCGCTTGAGACTTTCTATTTTTATCGAGAGAAGTCGCGGAGGCGAGCGCGGGCGCGGGCGCGGGCGCGGGCGCGAGTTGCCGGCGCCGGCGCCACAGCCTCCGCGTCTCGAGGTGGCGGCATCGCGCGCATTCCGTCAGCTCATGCGCCTCGGGCAGCGCGCACGCACGCGTCCTATCCAGTTCTGGTCCGGTGCTTTCCGCTTGTTTGTTTTGATTTGACTTTACACTCGCAAACCAAAACTTAATATAATATACTAACATTTATAACGAGGGTTGCTTAAATGATATAAAAACAATTGGACAATGACCTATTCGGAATGCGTCTGGTCGATTGAACAGCCGGCCGGTGCATAGAGTAGATTGACGTCTGATATACGGCAGATATTATCGGTCGAGGGCCGGTGCTCCTGCCCACGGATTTAGCTCTGCAGGAAATACACGGGAACCAGTTCGAAACGAGGAAATGGGGGTCATAAGGAGGAAAAAGCGAACGCGTAAGTCGACTTTCATATAAATTGCCGACAGGATTAAAAGTTTCGTGGCTACAAAAAGATATAATGTTTATTCAAGATTAATTTTATTGAATTATTTTCGGTAGGTAGGCAAAACAAATAATTGTCCTTCGTCCGTTTCCCAAAAAATTATTTTGGGGCAATTTCACGAGTGTTGTGCATGACGTGAATGTAAATATTTAATGTTAGTTTGCAATTGATTTTATCTTGTTGACAACTGATCTTGATCGTCTTATGTTGCGGTAATATACCTATTATAATAATATCGTATATTGTAGTACTACAATTCATCTATTACGGAAGTCCTTCTTACAGGTATTACATATCAAATCCATTTTCCGATTACAATGTCAGTGTAGGTTGATGTATAGCATGTAGTTAAATAGTATCTTATCACACAGCACACCCTGAAACAAATATAATTCGTCACACAATCGTGAAACATTAAATATTGTGCACTAGATTTTAATGGCTTTGCCTTCTGTTTAGCTAAAGTTATGTCTAGGTTTATTATTATGAACGTGTAGGTGCTGTTAGTGGCCATTATGGTGTTGAATATTATTATTTGATCGTAACTATAAGTTTCCGTACTTCACTTTAAAGACCAAACATGTATACCTAACATGATAGGTAAGGCACATTCTATGTTATGTTACGATCGTATAGAAAATGCTAATGTTCCTATTTATCCTCCTATAGGTTATTACATTAACATAAACTTGCAATAATGGCTTCGGTTGCCGGTGAATTAGAAGAAACTGCAGTTTCATACGGACTTTATGGGCCAAGCTGTAAAATCTTGGCAGAAAACCAGACTGAAGAACCATGTCAATTGAATACTTACTGGGAATGCATTCAGCTATTTTTGCATGCTTACGCCAAATAGCTAAGAACGGGTAATGCAAGTGTCATTCGGAACAATACATTCATCATTCTTGAAGTTAATGTCAGTTGGACAGGTTGAGTTGTCATCATCACAAACCGAAGTCTCGCGTTATTACCGCGCTCGCAATAACCCTCGGCTACTGTTCAATAGGCCGTACGTAATACATTTTATGTTATGCTTCAAGACATACCTCTCGCTTCAAGCGACGTAGGTAGGACATAGGTAGGTATGTACGTACATAAACTAAAACACCCGCGGTACCTGTTAGAGTAAGGCACAATGACAAAAATGAAACGGCAATCGCAATCGTGTGTTGTATACTGTGGTATATACTTAGGTATAGTAAGACCGAATGTTCTATAAAAATCCAAACCCCATTGTCTTACTTTTATGTCTGGAAATATCCGCCTTACGAAGATATAGTTCGATGCACACTAATTTATATCTAGCATTAAGATATAAATCCTACGACTATAATCGCGTATGTGTTGGTCACGTAAGACCGTATTCCTCTGTCGACATCTACGACATTTCAGCATGAGTTTTTTTTTAGTATTTGGCCCCACTTGCGTACAAATGCATTACGTCTGGAGCATTCCATGGAAATCGGTAACAATGTTGAACTATACTTTTGGCTCTAATGACTATTTTGTAAATGTTAATTTAGAAGCTTATGGTATAACCATTGTGTATCCAAACATAATTAAACAATAACTTTTAAAATCGTTATAAAAATAAGGTCGATTCCGAGGACAATATAGCAGTTGCGTAAAGTATGAAAATTACTCATAGTTCTATGTTAATTATAAACTTTTTGGAGAAATATACGGATCATCATACATTTTAAAAACATAGTTTATACTATCGTTTAATCATTTACTTACAAATTTTATATCCTGGGAGTTATTTCGTAAAAGTATTTGCAAAATAGACATCGCGTATCGATGGTGTCGGTTACGTGACGCAAAACACATAAAGTATCGTAAAAAATTAAACTTGAGGGTTGTTGTGTTGTAAATGTTAATTTATAAACACAGTTATTAGTCAGCCTCAGTGTGAAATTGGTTTACTTGAAAAAAATCGTTCCTGTTTAAAACTATCAGGGTTTTTGTGTGTTGTCGGTTACGTGACGCGTAGGAAAGCAGCTTAGAAAAGTGTTGATATATTCTTGAAATGGATTCGCCAAACAAAAGTGCTTCAAGAATGCGCAAATTTCGCGAGAAAAAAAAAGAAGATCTTGATTATAAAAAGAAGGAAAATGAGAGGATTAAGGAGCTTCAAAAGAAAAAAGGGGAACATATGATGAAAATGGAATTGGAAGAATTTCGGGAACGAAAGCGAAATGAAAAGAGACAGGAAAGAGTAAGAAGAAAACTCCAACAAATAGACTTGAACAGGTCTGATCTTTCGAAAGCATCAACTTCAAACAATTCTTCAATTTACCCCGAATGTAAAATTGGGTTTTTCAAGATTTTGTAAAATATGTAAAATAAATTTATGTGTAAAATTTTATGGCATGCTTCCTCTGCTACCTAAAAAAGCACGGCAAACAGTTTTCCTGGAAATTTTCTGCGACTTCACATGGAAAGGAGTGATCGATGGGGTAGGTGGCAATGTGAAACGTTTGGTGCGACAAAATACAATGTCACAACGGCGAACAATACTGTTACATTACAAACAGCTGAAGAATTTGCGACTCTGGCTTCAAATTTAGTCCCAAACACAAAAATTATATACATTTCACAAGCAGAGATTGAATTAGAAATAGCAGAAAAACGTCCATGGGAAAAGGTAGACCCCATTGCTGGGATATCGCAGTTCCATGTTTTGAAATGTGATGGAGAAGTTATTAAAGGCCAAAAACATGCACTGGACACACAAGAAACAGTTTCCCTGCCAAAAATTACGAGATTTACATTTTAAATTCGTACGTGTCGCTTACGTGACAAACTTGTCGATTACGTGACGCAGCATTTTTGTTAGATTTTTTTGGAGATGATAATCGTAAGAAGTATATTTTTTGTTGAAAATAAAAATGTGTACCTTATTCTTGTATTATGTTATTAAACCCTTTCCATATTATTAATAATTTCGCTGAAATTTTCAAACTTACAGTCAGCTTTTAAAACGCGGTAGATTTGATGTCGCTTACGTAACGCTTTTTATTGTACTGGTAACTCAGCACATAGTGATATATAATAAAAGTATGTGGTATACCTTTATGAACCAACCATTTAGCTATAAGGAAATATCATTCATTACTCTCTATAGGTTACTGTTAAAGTTTTACAGACTGGTAAACTTTAAAAAAGGAGTACGAATGTCGGTTACGTGACCATGGAATGCTCCGTCTACATATTTGAAGCGTAACAGTAGTAAAATATCATGCGGTCATCGCTTGCTTATTTTGGGCGCGTCACTTGGTTGTTCTACTTGTTACTCAACTACGCGTCGTCTCTCGAACCTTGATGTTGTTTTGGTCCTCAAACATACTGACTCCAAAAGTACATATTATGGTTTGTTCAGCTGTTAGCAGTTATGTCATCTTTATAAAGAGCTGGTCACTTCAATGCGAACTACGAAGGTCGTAAAGTAGTTTGTTGCTTTCCGAACAAAAAATGTTACTATTAGTATGTAACTTGTATTACATACTTGAAGTCAGCGAAGAGTTGTATTCATAAGGACACATTTACATTTCGTAGTTTTGCGTTGAAGTGTATCTTAATTGGATACTCATTATATTTTATTTATGATAGGAAATAAATGGTTTTAGAGTATCTGAGCACGTATTTTACCATAAGTTCAAAACAAGGTTAAGAGGTTTTGATGTATGGGAGGTCAGTAGGTGTTTACGATTTTCTTCGAGTTTTGAGCATGATTTACATTATACTCGTAAATATGCGTTTGCGTAATGTTCACGCGTTGTTGATTTGTGGCGAGACGCGGTTTAAATAAACTGATTTGCGCTACAGTAGGCTGGATATGAAGTCATAGGCTTTGTATGGTTATAGTGTTACCGACTCGAGGCCACACGGTCTACGTACCTCCCACCGTAAACATTTACACAGATTACGCCCAGCTACTGCTGTCATTAAATCAAATTGCCTCTTAATTTACCCTTAACGGGCCGCCTCCCCTGCTTTTACTCATTATAACTGCAATTTTCTTGCATTGCTTCTTCATTTTCCCTCCCATTACACTGCAACCCGTAGTTGCACCGGCTCTTGTTCGGATTACGATAAGCAATCGCAATTTATCTCCGTTCCATGTATAATCTTAAGCAAATACAAGATAAAGTACCTGAAATTGAAGCATTCCATTAAAACCTAACAACTGACTTTCACCTGTCCATTATGTTTCGATTGGAACAAAATTACCATCATTCCTAGAAACGAGTATTTTCCATTAAAATAAGACTACTGTAAAACGAGAGTCACGAATCCTTCTATAAACTATCACGACTCACTCGGAGATACAATGGTTGCACTGTTATTCTATTAAGGTTATTCAGGGTGAAAGTAATCTTTGATTGGCTATTGTACGCAACAGGACGCGCCGGCGCATCCAGACATTTCTGGACGATCGTTACACTAACTGCTATTCATTCGTCTTCACATGTAAATTGTCGTGCGAACACTCGAGGGCCATTTGTTATAGGATCTAAGTCCTCGCTTCTTTGAACGTCTGATGAGAAACACACGCTTACGAACTCACATCAATAAGTGTCAAGCCGTTTGATTCAGTTTCAGAGTTAATAGGAAAGTGAAAGAGATACTTAACGGATTAGGTAACGCCAGATTAAACGGGATATATCGGGTACGTTCACCGCGGAAGGAAGTATAAAGAAACCTGAAAGAAAATGCTTGTTCAATTACCTTAGTATTCAGGAAATCACCCGCTTAAGTACTTTCGCTAGAATCATTGGAGGAAATTTTGCAATTGACATTTAATAGGTGTAGGTTAGGTATATCTGATACGTTTAATTACCATAAAGCTTTACGCGGATAATGTACATAGTGAAAGTATTTTTTATTTATTTCTAAGTATAAATATCAGGCCTAGGTAACCTATCACGCAATGTCGTGACAGTGTCATTTATCCTCGTGACCATCGGTGTCACAAGGTTGACCTTGCGGAGTGTCATGAGTGCATTACATCCGCCGGCGCATTGTTCTACTTAACGATTGCAGGTTCAATAATTGCTCGTACGCCGGGCTCATTGACTCGCCCACGCCAATTAGCCAGAAGCCAGGACCTTGCGATGTACTCAATAAGCATCATTTGCTCCCCGCGTATGTCGTGATGTTCCGAGCATCTGTCATGAACGCTAATATACAACTATTAGCTCCATTGTAACGTTCGCACGTTATTACCTTATTTGCTCAACTTACTTATCTTACTTTAAAGGAATGTATGCAGGTACTTCGCGACCTTACACTTGGTTAGCGTTCGATACGTTCTGTTGCGCAAAGTTGTATCAATTGAAAACAATACCTCCTCACAATGCTAGATAACAAGTGTGTTGTTACCTATGCCACACTAATTTGTACCATTGACTCAATTTTGTTTACTATTACTGTTAATCGCATTTTGATTCATTGCTTATCTTGCGTCAAGGCACCATGCTTACCACAGAATGTTATTACAAGTTTCCAAGATGATAAACATCAACATTGCCGATTCGATAATAAATAAAGTCAAAGAGATTGCATATCTCATTTCATTATATAATTGATCAATTTATAATGGCCGCTATATAGAGAGGTACAATGGACTTCGAGTGAAATTAGATGTTTACGTCGTGAGAACATGATTATAATCTATAATGGGAGAATGCATTCAGTGTGTTACATGCGCTGGAACGCGAAAGTTTATGATCTGAATAAATGAATTGTCCATAAATAACTGTTTTATAGAGTGAATTCGATCAAACTAATCTCGAAGCAATGAACTTAAACATAATGTAGCCTGTTTGAAAGGCGGTATCTTATAGGTACTTAGATACCTACATTGTGAAGGGAGATGGCTCGTACTTTGAAAGCAATATTCGATCATTTCGTAATGGTACAGTAAGACACATTGTTTAGTAGGATGTCAATATTTATACTTTATTGAAACTAATGTCGACTGAAGGATAATTCTAGAAGATGGTTTATACTGTTTCTTGCAAACAAAATCGCCCGCCAAAGTAAAGTGTGTTGTTGACTATGACAAAATGAGTGTATTATATCCAACTTATGACAACTATTATATTGACATTATTTTACTACTACGCCGTTCTAGTAGCAGTAGGGCCTTTCCCTAGTACTTTTTTATCCTCAGAAAATAACTTGTAATAATATTTTTGTTGTAGGTGAATCAGTATCGGAGCGAGCCGAAAGTGAAGCCCGGGTGGTGAACGACCAACGATGCATAGAAGTGCGCATCGCCCGCGCAGCCGGGGGCCTTGGACTGAGCATAGCCGGAGGAAGGGGCTCCACGCCATACATCGGCAACGATGAGGGCATATTCATATCACGCGTCACCCCTAATGGACCGGCTTATCTTGCAGGGTTAAGGGTACGTATCAGATTCTGAAGTTAAGAACTTTTTGCAAAAATCCTAGATTTTTAAATTCAGTTTGAAATGTGATTGCTACACCGTAACTGTAGTCTATAATTTCAACAGGTACTTACTAATAGAAAACGTTTTGTTGCGTTATGAAATTAAATTTGAATTGCATTGCATTTATTTATCTAGATGTCACGCTTCGATGTCTGTATGTATACGTGTGATGTCTGTATGTAATAGCTAGTTATGTATACGTGGTTGTAAACAATTTCCAGTAAAAATTCTCGGTGAATGGAATGTCGTGAAAAGCGCTTGGAATACAAACCAAACTTTAGGGCAATCGATTCTTCGCTTCGATTGTACACAGCTGACCTTCAGATTGCCCCTAGTTTCGCTCCGCTTTTGAACGATATTTAGCACAATTTACTACAATGGATGTACTTCGGCCATTGACTGATGACGTTTCCACAGGTTGGTGATAAGGTGCTGTCGGTAAACGGTACGTCTGTGGTAGACGTCGACCACTACTATGCGGTGGAAGTACTTAAAGCAAGCGGCCCTACACTTACTCTGGTCGTAACTAGAGACTCGCCGAATTCCACCAGGTACGTACCACAGATAAGAGCAAACATACTCAAGAGATTGCAGCAATTAAGTGCAGCAAATAAATGCAGTACAATCTCTTCAACCTGACAATGTACTTTCACTTATAATTTGTTTTGGTTTCCAAAATGCGATTACGCCCGTTAGTATTAAAAACAAACTGTTATTTTCTTTTCTTTTTTAATTAAAATTTGCATGTTGTTAAATGCTAATTGTGTTTAATTCGTTATTGTACGTGGTACCGTTTATTGGTTTATTGCAGAACGCACAGCCGAGCGCCGAGCGGTGCGAGCCATCATTCCGTATCCACTAACGACACTGTATCCACATTGGAAAACGGACAGGTACTTACAATAATTAAATAATAAAGTTCAAAAAAAGAGAAATTTCACTTTCAAACAGCAATTACTCTAAACGGTATAAGTCTCGCGCCAGGAAAGTCTTTAAATACCTGTAGGTACCCTTTAATTATTTCTAACAGCTAAATCTAAATTGCTTGACAGGTTACGACTGGTCGTGGTATAGTGGGGAAACCTCTTATTATCGGGAACCAGTACGCTCAGGAGTTTGAACCGGAGCTTAAAGAGCAAGTGGTGAACCAGAGTACTCCTAATGCGAACACTCCAGTCGGGTTCAGTCCATCGCCGACGGGGCAGGTGACCACTGAGACATATCAACGCTTGCAGGCGTCGCCACCGCCGCTCACGCAGCCTTATGTGCCGCCAGGTAAGTCATCAGTCATCACTAATAAAATACCGTTAATTTGTATTAGGTTTTATGACTACCTAACCAATTGAGATACTATTTTGTAAACGTTAAAATGTTTCATCTATATTACGTTTGTATGATAATGAAGGAATTTCAATCAAATCAAATCAAATCAAATCAAATATACTTTATTGCACAGAACTAGAATTTCAACAATCAGACATAACACATGAATACAGTACAATTTGGGCGGCCTTATTGCTCTAGAGCAATTTCTTCCAGGCAACCAACAAAAGGAAACAAACATCCAGTCTACGTTCTCGTAAAATAATATAGATGGCGCTGTTCAGATTTAACGTGATAATTATCTATTTTCTCATCGCTCGGGGTACATAATTATTCAAAAATATAATGTCATGGCAAAGGGTATATAAAAAAAATATTGTTGCTTGATATTTAGATTAGGTACGTATAGAATTATGTTGCTACCTATATTGCTTCTCTTTATTTTGATCAGAATAATAATGGGTGGAAGATGTGTTGTGCCTGGGTGCACTAACAAGGGTCATCATTTATACCCAAAAACAAAGATAAAAGATGCATATATATCTGTTATCATATCATATATAAGATCACATGTATAGGGACTACAAAATATCGATATACGTATAGTGGAGTAACACGGTATGATCTTTTTTAAATTGATTATCGTAATCACATACTGTTCTTCCTTCCAGTGTTCCAACAAAAGGTGCTAGTTCACACGACGTTGATCCGCGACGGCGCCGGGCTCGGATTCAGTATAGCCGGCGGCAAGGGTTCCCCTCCTTACAGGGAAGACAGCGACGCGATATATATCTCGCGCATATCGCCGCAAGGCGCCGCGGCCAAGGACGGCAAGATGCTAGTCGGCGATAAAGTTATTTCCGTGAGTTTTGTATCATGATAGACAATATAAAAAACGAAAGTCGTTAAATTCTGTACCTAATTGATTATATTATTATATTATAATTTCACCAACATCAGTATTCAGTTTGTACATTTGCAATTCGTAAAGTTTTGTTATGCGAATTAAATGTTACTTAGAAAGTTAAAACTATAGATACGGAAGAAGAACCAAAGTTGAGATTTACTTTTCTATATATTTTTAGTAAATACGAAACAGTCGTGATCCCTTGTACAGATAACACACCACAATTCCTTTATTTTATTAAAAACTTGAAGATAATTTCACATTTCCTTTCACTTCGTGATATTTAGCGTTTGCGAAAAGTTGAGATTAATGAAAACGTTGAATTCCAACAGATAAACGGCGTAGATATGGAGAGCGCACGTCACGAACAAGCCGTCTCTCTGCTAACGGGCCACGAGAGATTTGTGAGGCTCGTCCTGCAACGGACTATCACTCCCGACCAGGGTAAACTACAGTTCTGTCACCTACATTCATATTACGCCAAATGCTTGCTTAGTTTCTACTTTATCAGTATACAGGCTTTCTTCCCCGTCATATTTAAACTATTCTACACCCAAGTAGTATTGGCGGCTTCGCTTAATACTCGTAAATTAAACCTTGTTTTTTTCTCCGTCTAGGCGAACCTCTCCCGCGTCCGAAGTCAACGTCTGAGGAAGTGAGAGAGCACAAGACGATCCTGGCGAATGCGACTGTCACCGCGGCACCGAAACCCACCAATCACGTTACAGCACCACTAGTCGGGAATAGCACGCACTCAGCACCGCGCGTCAGCACTCACGTGGCACCGTCCGCGGGTCCCGTGGCCCCTGTGGCCTCGCCGACTAAGGCCTCGCCAACCCAAGTGGGGCCACAAAAACCCCCCTTCGCACATAACGCGGTCCCGCCGCAGCCCGCACCGCGTAAACTGAGTCACCCTAACGGACAGGTGAGGCTTGGTGACCGCGTACTTTCTATCTTCAAATCACGGGGATCTAGTAGACTGGAAGCGGGTATTTTTTTGAAAGGCACTAGTAGTTGGCAATGGGAAATTGGTTTAATTTAATAGATCAAGATTAATCAAAATTGAAATATATAATTATAATACAATTAAAATAATTTGTAAGTCATTGAAATTAATTAAAACAAAATAATAATTAACAATATCACTCTAAGCTTCTAGAGACATACTACAAAATCACGGTTCAAATTCAAAGAAAGATGTATTGTTCGCTACAGGCCGGCACGAAACCGTCAACTAACAGTACGAGCACACCCCTAACTCCAGGCGCGAATAACATGCACGGCTCTAGCGACGACGTGTTTGCGGACGACATTCAGGTAAGTCCACAATACATGCCCCAATTCGCAGGTGACGGTCAAACGGTTAACACGTTCACATCCGTGCTTATTCGTTCTCGCTTTACCACTGTGTATGTAGACATCCTAACTTCACTCTCATTGTAGTTAGCTTCGGTCGGCCGTAGACGTGTAAGGTGCCATAGCTACAGCATGTCGGAATAAAGAGCTCATATTCCGCGATGTTTGGCCATGGTACCGCACTCGGCTGCCCCAGCCGCACCGTATTTCACTTCCATTTATGACTGACTTATATGTAGTTGTTATTTTTAAAATCTCTTTTATTCAGGTGTGATCGTGCTGGTGATTTATGAGTATGATAAAAAGAACAAATTATTAAATTGGAAATTATGTGTTTTATTACCCTATACTTTTAGATTCGATAAGTTCCAGGCTTTATTTTACATTTTCTTTTAGAATAAAGACGGCATGAAGATATCTAATTTGCTTGTACTATATCTATTCTATTTGAAAAAATCAGCATACTCTGCAAGCATGTGTGCGCATGTTTACAAAAGGTTACAACAATATTAGTTTAACCTAATTTCTATACATCTTATCAAGGCTTACGAAGCATTCTGAGCGCATATTTTTATGAGTTTGTGAACGATATTGCAAAAGCTTATTACTGTGATCACAAATTTAATCATAAACACATCCTGTTATAAAAATGAAAAATGTAAAAAAATGTACGAGAATACGGTGTTTTATAAAAAAAAAAAAAACATTTTTTTAGTATAGTATTTATAAGAAGGTAATACAAAGAAGATGATTTTAGTTAGTTAGACATTATTTTGCCCTTGATAGGAAAGATAGGTATTACATTGAATTTCAAATAAATATGCAAACTTCAAAGTCAGGAGTAAATTAAAAACAAAAGCGAAATGCGAACTTATCGAATCAAGTTTTACTTTTGACATAACAAACCCCGTTGTCCGTGCCCTTCTCCCTATTTCTATCAACATTACGATCATACCTCCCGTAGACCCTTGTATGTACTGATGCGATGTGAACGTGTTAAACGCGCAGCCTCGGCCGATCACGAACGAGGAGTTCCAAGCGATGATCCCCGCGCACTTCCTGGGCGGGCCGCGGCCACAGAACCCGGCGCCCACAAACGGCGTCCGAGTGACCGTGGAACGGCCGGGCGCAGGCGTCGTGCTACCACCGCCGCCGGCGACCCTCGGCCGTGTCACGGAAACCATCACCAAGTCGACCTTCACCGAGACCACGGTCACACGGGTCACGGACAACCACCTGGTCGCGCCGCTCATCATAGAAGTAAGACAGATGGTGTACTGGCTTGCGGACCTCACCGAGCGCTCAGCTGCACCGAATTTATATTTTAGGTTAAGGTGGAGAGGTAAATGTAGTGGAGAGTCGACGTCAGGTGCATAGTGATGCACTATCACCATGGCGTTACGTCATATTTGTGGGCCCAATAGCTGCGAATCTTGCAGGACCTTCGTAATTTTATTTCAATTTATACCCGTCATTTTCTTATCTGCCGAAAAGTAAAGAGACGGATGATTTACAATTGTTAATTTTAAAACGAATGAATAACCCGGGCGAAAAAAATAGGCATCTCGTTGATATGTCAACTTAATTCTGTCGGGTTATTAGCCAATATCAAATTTTGGGAGAGTTTTTTAAATGTCTGCCTTGATTTGACATATATTCTATAAATTTTATGCCTGTCGATGATCGAAAGGGATGGGTCCCTTTCTTTTTCGACGGATAAGAAAATGATAGGTATGACTTAAAATTAAATTAGATAGTCTGTACTGGAATCAGCACCGGTTCTTAAGAGAATTTGGAGGTAACATAAGTTGCCTAAATAAATTCTTTATGAGATACATTCCGCCCCGTTGCTCCATTGTGAGTTGACCTTACAAGTACTGTGGATAAAGTCAAGAATAATAGTGATCCAGCAGAATTCACAAAGTAACGTTACTACTAGACCAATGCTCAGTTAGTTCCCTTTTTAGTTGCAACGTCATGTAGTGTCACTTAAAGATCAAACAGAGTGAAATCAGAGTATGTTATAATAACAAAATTGCATGGAACTTCACGGGCAGCGAGCTTCTGTTCGTCGAAGTACACACACACTACAACCTATCACTACTTTGTAAATACTTATGACAAGGCAGCAATTTCATTGAGATATTTGTTTGTAAATATCAAATCCCAAGTACAAATGAGAAAGTTTAAAAAAAAAAAACTAATTTTTGCGCATTCTCCATAAATACAATCGACAAAATAATTGAACTACGTTGAAATTGCAATCTTGTATACCTACAGCTTTTGGCTTAATCGCTCTTTGAGTATTTTACTCAAAAACAGATATGCATCGAGGTTTTCCTTTTGTTTTAGGACGTGGTGTTGGTAAAAGAAGGCGGCTCTCTCGGATTCAGCATCATAGGCGGCACGGACCACTCGTGCGTCCCCTTCGGAGGAAAAGAACCGGGAATATTCATATCACATGTAAGATTATTTGTTTAAGTTCCTCTCTGTCTTCATGTCTTTTCTTTCAAATCTGTTTTCATAAACGCAAGTCCACACCTAATGTATTAAAGACGACCTCTTGATTAAGCAATTCATAGTACGTGTGCCAAGTCACGAAGTTACTTTGAATACACGCTATTCGGGTGTTTAAAAATACTTCAGATTAGCCCCACAACAGTCAAAAAGATTGTTTTAAGTTTACGCGGTTATTATCATAATTAAAGCACATAATAACGGGTTCTTACCGCGTTTAAATGAGACTCCCCGTGTGTGGGAGTCTCATATCCCCATTTAAACGCGGTGTATGTGCTTTAATTAGTCAAAAAGATTTCGCACGAAATTGTGCATTTTAGAATATTACACACTCACTGTTATATTGGGCATACCATACATCTTTCTCGTCTCCAATTTCAAATATGTAGCATAAAAAAACAGTTGGAATGAATTAAATTTCATTGATTTAATTTATCTCACTATCTATTCGTTATATTTACGAGGTTTACAGTTTAAATAACATGAGGTGACACAATCCAGGTGGTGCCAGGTGGAGTGGCAGCGCGTTCAGGGAAGCTTCGTATGGGCGACCGTCTTGTACGAGTCAATGGGCACGAACTGACAGGCGCCACACATCGCGACGCCGTACAACTACTCCTGCAACCAGGACCCACGCTCACATTGTCCGTGCGCCATGACCCTCTACCACCGGGCTTCCAGGTCTGTATATTGTCCAGAACTGTGGGTTCTTGATGGTTTGAAAACAAAGTATGCGACTCCTACACATTTGATTATCTGGTTTTGTACCGCCTTTTCGGGGTGATGTAGTGTGTATGACATACTTTGTTTTGAGGGAGCTGTTGGTTTGTTGAAAGAAAGTAAGAGTTGGGAAGACCGAGTTTTCATTGAGCACTGCAAATAAAGAGCTCGATTTTCCCTACTCTTTTTTCGCTTGTATCAAGTTTTGCGAAGAATGAGTAATTGCAACCGATATGATCGAGGACCTGATGTACGATTAATATCAAGTATTTATTCCCTTGGTTTGGCGATCCTGTATAACGCAGTAAGTTTTGTACTTGTTTGAAGAAGTGATTGTCATGTAAATTACATAGGAAAATGTTTCTGGCATTGCAAAAGAAGTAATATTAGGTTGTATGTGTTGAGTTGTTTTTTATAACTTGTCTGTTACGCATACACAAACCGCGCCAGTGTTGTGCATGGATACAAGCTGTGGGTTTGTTAATACTGACAAACACAATATGTTGTTTGACGATATAGTAGAACAACGAGTCTTGTCGCTTTGGTAGTGTTTGGCGATAAAAACGTAAATAAACGGTACGCGTAATGCTTATACTCGTATAAACACTATATTATATCTATTGACATCGCAATTAGTAAATCTATGCTGCAAACCTGTCGCTTACTTACTGCAGACTATATATTCTACAAGCGATAGGAATACCACGCAGCTTATGTTAGAAGTGACTATGATAGTGGAGGTGTGAGTTGGTGTTATAAACGTCAACCCGTTGTTTGTTCCACACGCGCTGTTCGTGCCTGCGACGCGCACAGGGTCTCATTCAAGTTGAGCTCGTTGACGCAACTGTAAGTGAACGTCGCCCGGCGGTCCCACCTCTGTGTGTTACTTTACCAATCTATGTCCGATCCACCCCCATTCAGTCAGTCCGTGTGCCCAGCTATCGTCGTATGAATGGTTTCGTAATCTGCCGCTTTCTTCTATTCCGTAGTGAGACGCTCTAAAGGATGTACCCCTTTGGACCTTAGCAGCTTCCGTTATTATTTATTGCAGCTTGGTATATAGTATTTACACTGAACGACATTGTCTTGTGCTAGGAGTTTGAACTATATTATGTGTGCTGTGTGTCTGTTCTGTATGACTGCTTCAAATCGAACGCATGAAACTTTGGCTTTGCATGTGATGTTGTAAGTCCAGAGTAATTTCAAAATTGAAACTTAGAAGAATATTTGTGTACCCCTTAGTAATCCCACATTTCTTGTTGTCTTTGAAGGTGTTCCCACTGAATTAGTTAAACTTTTATTTATGTTTGTTTCTAATATGGAGCTATATAATTACAGGATCTAACGATCGTAAAGCAAGAGGGTGAGAAGCTAGGCATGCATATAAAGGGAGGACTTAACGGGCAGCGTGGCAATCCTAACGATCCAAACGACGAGGGAGTGTTCATATCGAAGATCAACAGTGGCGGTGCTGCCCGGAGAGATGGCAGACTTAAGGTAAGACCTCCTTTCCCTAGTTACGCTAAGAACGTAACTATATGAAATAATTTCGGAACCTACTGAATCGATTTTCATTTGAGCATGGATTGAACGCGGTTTTAATCATAATTTCTGCATAGTGTGTCTCTCACGATTAAGCACAAGCTTCCTCTCGTCAACCATAATACGAATATATACTTTATACTCAACTGCGCTGTTGTATTTACTACAAACAGTAAAACAGAACAGCAAAATCCTTCTTTTCAACTCTAAATGTTCCCTTTTAGGTGGGCATGCGCCTACTAGAAGTGAACGGCATATCTCTACTGGGCGCGACGCATAATGAAGCGGTGAACGCACTACGCTCAGCCACCAACGCGCCGCTACACCTTGTCGTATGCCACGGCTACACACGGCCCGAGAAGTACACCGTAAGTTTATGAGGTCACAATGTTTATACAACTTGTTATCTTAACACTGGGCTTACTTACATTCACGACGTCATGTTGGCCCAATTTATAAAGATTTTTCACAATTCAATATTTTCTTGATTACTTTCGAATTATAATTAATACACAATAAAAAAGAATTTCCTATCGAAATTTCGAGCAATTTATTAATATGTATTTTTCTATAATTTATTTGTTGTCTTTATGCAAAATATTATGCATGTTCACTTTTTGTCTTCTTATGATGATAACCGACACAATAATTGTATCTGAAGTTAGACCAATAATATAAAAAAACTTCGCATTTAGCGGCCAAAATACGAATAATAAATAATAACGTAGGTTGAAAATGTGTAAAGCGGCTCAATGATTTTTATATTTCTGGTTCGGCTTATTTTACTGGCACGCATATCCACAAAAGTTTTGTCAATATGTGTGATGGTAGTTAGAAATAGATAGAAGTAGTATGTGTTTGCACAGACCGGTAGCGAGAGCGGGACGGCGGACACGGGCGGCTCTCTGTCTCACTCAACGTCAAGCCTGATTGACGAGCCGCTGCCCCAACATCAACAGGTACGAATGTATAGTATTTTATTGTTCTATAAAATAATCCTAGCCAGATTATAGGTACACTGTTATACATAGAAAATTAAGTTTTGCTATTGTTGTATAAACCACGTTTTTGTGTAACTTTTATACACGTCTCTCATTGGTGCTGTAAAGTAAGTTTTGGTTTGACGTCAACGTTATTTGCATTTCATGTTTAGTACCTATATAGTGCATCCATAAATGATCCCATCTTCCTTTTAAAATAATAGAAAATAAAATTAAACATTATTATTTTAAACTTTCGTCCATATATGTGTTAGTAAAAGACCAAAGAATGTTAGTATCAAATCAAACAATTATTAATATTTAAAAGTATACATATTTATAATAAACGTCTATTTCTTTCTTTCATATTTATGGTGTATTCTCGTTAAGTCCTTATTAGTTTTTTGAGTAGATAGAAAAGTGTATTTCGAGGTTTTGTGATAAAGAAAAGATATAAATAAAATTATTTATTATTAGTCCTTACAATTGGTGCCATAATTTTACACCTAACCTAACCTATTGGGTCACATACCCCTGAAACGCATTTCTCGGGAATGCGGGTTTCCTTATAATGTTTTTCTTCACTGCTGAGCACGTGATAATAATTTACGATCCGAATATAAATTCAAAAACAAAATTTCAACCCACAGATACATATTTTTTTATTTCGGTTCATTCTACTTCCCAATCATACTACGTTGGTTTATTCAGATGGCTTATAGCAAAATATTATAACATGGAAGTGTAAATTAAACATTACAGGAGCAGCAGTACCAGCAGGATCTAGTTGAGTTTGAACACGAGAAACAAGTCGCCGAATTAAGAGGAAAATCTACGCCGGAAAAGGTTTGAATTATATAAAATATTATGTCCTATAACTGGACGCATTCTCATCCATAACAATTTTAGTTGTCGAGTGAGTAATGCGTGTTAGACAACCAAACCAGTCGCCAAAGTATTCAAGCCGTCCGAAATCGATGGCAGCAGTCGGTAAGCCATACTTGGCTTCCCAGCTAATACATCTCTTCCACCAGACGTGTGTTGAATGCAGCTTCCTCCGCCTGTACACTACTATCTGCTAATCGGACCTCATACTACCTCTTTGGGGATACAGGCATGATGCTTTGTATGTATGTGTATGAGTCTCATAATTATCCTATCCTAGGTGCAATTTATGAGTATGTAAACATAATAAGGTAAAAGATAAGAACACACAATATAGAAATGAATTTTTATTGTCATAAATGTGGTAGGTATATCTTAGATGGAAGTGATGCTTATAGCGCTCAGCACATTTAGTCATATTGTGACATACAATAATTACATAAGGTACTTACAAATATACTTTAGTATCTATATAAATATTGGTCCCGGCTGCATTAGCAGTGGTTAATAACCACCAATCCGCACTGGGCCAGCGTGGTGGTTTAAGGCTCGATCTCCCTATCCATCCATAGGGAAGGCCCGTGCCCCAGCAGTGGGGACGTTAATGGGCTGGTGATGATGATGATCTATATAAAAAACGAAAAATAAATCTATTTATAAAATTTAGTCAAACAAATAACTTTAACTCTTTTGTGCTTCGCCGCAGTCGAGTATAAATACAGAAAGGCACAATGCAGCAATCTTCTTGTTTCCAATAACATGCTGTCACTTATTATGAGGTAACAACGTGAACAAACGCGGCTCTATTATTCAATAAATTAATAATGTTTCCAGGTACTAGACATAGTGCACGCGGTAGAAAGCATGGCTCTGGAGCCGGCGCCGCCGACGTCGCCGGAGCCACAGCACAAGACCACCACCGTCGTCATGTCCAAGCACACGCTCCAACCTCAGGTCAGTCCTTACGCCACCACTGTCTGACGTCACACACTATCTGTATCACACCTACGGACAATCATCTCGACTCAACTTTTTTGAGGAATTGTTATTCTATGAATGTCGTATAGCGATAAACTTGATATTACCATACGGAGGCACCTGCCCGATTGCCGTCCAAGTCACATAAAAAAACCTTCTTTTGCATCGCGCAGTCGGCAATATAAATGTCTGATAAGGTTTTCTCTTGCGCGAAATACGATAAATTGGCGGTTTAAAATTAAGAAAAAATAAAAAATAATTTGATTTCATTGATTTTAATTTGACTCTTGTAGCTGCTGCACACTTTCGAGACCTCCCTCTCATTCGAGCCCTCGTTCGAGACTGTTTATAAAATGAATTGCTTAAAAAATAAAATGTCAAATTTTATTCATTAAAACTTTAATGATAATGCCAGTTAATAAATATACTTTTTGTGAAGTGATAATAACAAAAGGTTAAGTCGATTTTATTGTTCGTGAGTGAATTATTTTAATTAGCACTAGCTCAGTTATCTTGTATTGTGTTAGACGGAATAGATCTTAATACTATGTAAGTTAGTAGAACTTAATTAATTGCTCAATATAACGTGCTAGTTTTAAACGCGCGCTCAAATTTACAATATGACATCTCTATGCTAAAATAAATCTTATAATTTATTTAAATAAATAAATGTGCATGTATACATTTTATATTATTTTTGTCTTAACTAAAAAATATGAGCTATAAAATGTATTTTTTTGGTACTTGAAGCTTTTACTTTGGTATCTTACTGTAGCAAAATTGATTTGACAGCATGGAAGTATATTAGCTTTGTACTATACTTTTGATTAACTTACTATTTCAGAAAGGTAATCGCAGAGTATATTTTACTTTGATAGCATGCACTTTGTATATTTGTAGTATAAACTTATTGCTTGCATGAAATTATATCTTATTGTGTGTATTAAGTAATTTAAATATAGCCTACATATCTTAACACCTATCTTCCAAAATAAATGTTGTTTAGTATATTTACGTATGGCCTTTTATTATGTAGACGGTTGAGATGAAATGGAAGGGTGACTGTACTTGAAGGGAACCTTATCCACCTCCTCTGTCTCTCTCGTTCTTCGTGGTTTTAGGTCTATAAATGTACCTAATTTACTCTAAATTGTTGACCAATTGTTGTGCATGTGTCTAAACTTCTTTTAAATAGAATTAAACATTGTAATTGAGACATAGAAGTCGGAAATCCTCTTGTGTTACCGTAGCTTAGTTCAATGTCGTCATGTGTTAGCTTATGTACCGGTGAAAACGGCGTAGCGAAATACTGAATAAATTTACACTATGGACGAGTATTGCACTCTATTCCGTGTGTCAAACGTGACGTCTTTTGGTTCTCACAGATGTGACAAAATTGATGGATTTATAAGTTTTAACATGTATTCCCTTGTACCTATTAAAGTGCAATAGCTCGCTTATAGTGTTGATATTAAATTGGTATTGAATAGTAAATTCATCAAATTATTGACAAAGCATATATGTCCTCCATTGCAGAATGCAAACCCCGCGGAAAAGGACAACACTTAGTAGATAAATAATTCAATATAAGATCTGTCCAAATTTCTGTAAATAAATAGATAATTTTCTGTGGGATGGATGGGATGGGTATTGTATCATATTAGTAACCGCTAAGTTGAAGAGCATGAAGCCATATTATTATGAAATATATCAATAAAATATAGTGTATTTTTATTTTAGGTCCTACATCAAACCTTTATAATCAATAACCTGTCTAACTACATCGGGAATACCGATAAAGCTCTACACCTGACACCTGTTACTCAATTAAAGTATAAAGGGTATGGTTTCATGTCTCTCAACGATAAAAAAAAATATTTAATATTACGGTGCCAAATAAGTCATTCATAATATTTGATCGTCACAAACATTTACCTATAGAAAAGTGTCTGTTTGAGTATGAATATCAGTGTGTTACGCGAATTTAAAGTATATGTAAATAAAATACCTATTTTAAATGAATTTATAGACTAAGGAAAGGAAAGCGGTATTTAAGGATAAATGTGTTTATGTTACAATAAGATTATGTTATGAATGTTAAACATATGTTGTCGTTATAAGTAAAATCAAATTTTATTCGATGATCGTTTCGTATAATCAATACATTGAATGTTTTCTTGATATAAATATCACAATAATACTAAGGCATTCAGACAGAAACTATAGTTTCGTTTCAACTTTTAAATATGATAATTCTGGATCTAGAAATGCATACAAATACATATACACGAATAAAAGTTTTATATAATATAATCGTTGTCGTCTATATCGTTATAGAACTGGTCCGACATGTGTGTAACCTGTAACTAATTAATAAAATACTAGAGTACATTACCCAGCATGTTTGTTACCCATCACGTTAAAAACGACCAATTTGTAGATACCTAAAGTAACCTACTTATACCTAAAGAAACTGATTGATTTGTCCAATTCAAATCCAGCAGAAATTTTAATACCTTTTTATACTTGTATCTAGTACACGTTTTATATCTTCGCTATGAAAGACCAATTTTTGTAACCGAATATTTTAACACTACTCTATACCTTGTAACGTCCCTAGTGGTGATGTTGAATATTGAACTTAATTTGTGTTATGCGCTATTTTATATTTTGTATCGTTTGTTAGCCAAACTTTGCTGAAATATATCTGTATGTTTTATAACATATCAAAATAATTTACCTACTCCCTTGTTATGTATGAAATTTTGACGTAAGGATGTGTTCCGAATTAAAAATGAAATTGATTATTTTTTAATTAAATTACCGTTTATTATTATTTTTATATTCAGCATTTATGACATGAAATACAAACACTGAACCTGCCTGGTCGATTTTTATTTGTGATTGTGATCTGCTCGGAACACAACCTTTCCTCATTTGATTTAAAGCATTTTACAGAATGTACTTATGGAGATTATATTTTTAGCCCATGTTATTTACCTTGTGACTGACAATGTTTTGTATCCTCAGTGTGATCCTTTGTGAATGATCGCCATTATTAATTTTATTGTATAATATTAATATAAATGGACGTTATATTTTAGTGTTGCATTCAAATACATAATGTTTCAAAAACTGTTTCTTTCTATCATTGATATTTTTAAGTTCACTGTGACATTTATTTTGGAAGATTTTGTTCCTCCCTTACCCATACTTTCATGCAAAATGTGTACATCAGAAAAAATACCCACAACAAGCTATATTTTCGTTCAAGGGACCGCTATAACCCCCGTAATGAAAAAGAATGTACAATGGAAAATATGAATCGAAACAGGGTAAAGTGGGCTACATTATTTGCACATATTATATAGTAAAACGTAGGGAGCAACGTATAAGTAGAGCGGTACAGTACATGTGGTTGGTTTTGGTTAGTCGTCTAGCTCGCCCGCGCCTCCTTCGTCCCTCGCGGTGTTCTCGAGGCAGTCGCAGCCGACGCCGCCGCCCGCCACGCCGCCTCCCACGCCGGCCAATGAAGGCACGCCCGTGGATCTGCCTGCCCCGCCCGCTGTGCCCGCCCCGCCTGCCTCGCCTGCCCCGCAGTCGCAGCGTCCGCAGCAGCCGCCGCCGCCTCCCCCTAAACCGAAACCACAAGTGCCGCGCAAACCGCAGATGAAGCGAGTTAGTTTCACCCAAGAACCCGAATACGACCGCCCGCCGACGAACGACACGATGACTACTCGTCGTCCCCTCCCGCATGACCTGCATGAACCTACTCTCGAGCGCGTCGCTACGTCGGACACTAACGATGCATGCGAGGGAATCGGTAGCTCTGTACTAATTGACCGGACGAAAACTGAACTTCCGAGACGAATCCCCAAAGTGACCCCGGTAATTTCCGAAGACATGATCATCCCCCCTCCGCCCCTGTTCGATACGAACGTAAGTGATACTCCGTTTTCGGACGACGACAAAGATTCGAGTTTGCCGCCGATCATCGTTATTCCTCAGCGAATTGTGCTGCCGACGCCTGTCGAGGCGGAAACAACCATGCAGTCGTCCACTTCAACCAATTCTCCCGAAACTGAAGTCCCTCCCCCCGTCAATTATGACGCCTTTCCGATGACGGATACTCGGCCCGTAGATATCCCGTCCCGTTTTGCTATTCAGTCTGAAGTGCCTTCGTATCAATTATTCCGTACCTCGGAGCCTCCGTCCCTAGATAGTGAAGAATACTATAACGAACTGTCGGTCAGTCCCGGCGGACTGCCAGATCCACCGGAACTATTGCATGCTCATTATAAAACTCTTCCGACCGTTTCGCACCTTCCTAACTCCCCATGCCACTTACACCCAGATCAAACACAATTCGAATACATTCCGAGCCACATTCCAAGCCATTATTCATTAAGAGACTTAAGAGTTAAAAGCATATCACCGAGTATGGTCCACTCATCGACGTATCCACCCATAAACCCGTATCCGTCTCTAACGACGGTCGCGGGCACATACAATCCTTACACATGCACCGTGCCAGTGTGCGCCTCCAATCAAAGTTCAAGCTACAAACCTCAAGTATCTCCATCGCAAGTGAACCCGGTACTGCAGGACATTAATGCAAATGTCGCACAAACGATTCCGCATATAATAAGTGATACGTCTAAAAGTGTCCAGTCAGAGAGAAGAGTTCGCTTCGGCGACGTGACGACTGCGCCCGAATCTGACACGTTGTCGACACGATCGGAAGTAGAGAGAGAAGCGAGCTCCCACCCCGCATACACCCCGATACCCGCATGGAGCAGCAAAATCAAAGCCTTCGCCATCGGCGAGGTAAAGATAAATGTACGGCATAGCCTCACACAACACTCAGCTTCTTTTGATTGTGTTCGTCGACAACCCACTTCGATACATGACTAAAAACAAATACAGTGTCATACCTCCATGTCCCATTTTGTTACTTACCCTACAATTTTATGGTTTATTAACCCGCCGGTTCTTTTAATATTTTGCATGTGATATTATTTACAAATGTTCACATTTAATTTCGTCGATATTTTTTGTTTAACATTTTACTGACTGCATGGGTGTTTATCAGCTTGGAGAAGGGTTTTTATCGCTTGTAAATATCATAAGCTTTTTAACCCATTTGTGTACTTTCATATGTGTGTAATTATACCATGTAATATTTTAAATAGATCTAAAATAAATGGATGGTATTTCCAGGCTTCCCCACCTCATTCTGGTAATTTTGTGAAAGCATCTGTCAGCGACAAGAAAAAATTCTTTGAAAATGCAATGGAAGAAAGCCACAAACCGTCGCCAAAGCCAGGTAAGCAGCCAAAACATTACTACTTATTACTGGACTAATGTTACAATACCTTCGAATATTTCTATGTTTCTTTACCATAATATATCTTAATTCGATGGAAAAAAGTTATAGAAAAATACTTCAAATATTTAACTTTTATTATTATAAAGGTGTCAAAGGTACCACTAGCCATAACTCAACTTTACCCCTCAGAGAAAGTGTTCACATTCCTGTCAGCGGATGAGGTGGAGAAATTGAAGCAAGAAGAGGAGAGAAAGATGGCGTCCCTGTCTCGCGCGGAGCTCCGCTCGTGGTCCCCGGGCGAGGACCGCGCCAGCGGAGACAGCGACCGCGATGACGATGAGCCACACGAGAATGGCCATAGGTAATTATGCCTATAAATGTGCGGGTAAAGTCTAAAGCGGATCGACCGTACAGAACGTCGGGATCTGCGATTTGCTATGAGTTGTCATATCAACGTGTAGTGTGTCGCAGATGTGTTGATCAAGTGAACGCATTTCTATAGGAATTGGTAAAAAGCTAGTAATCCCGACAGCTGTATAAATGTATAGGTATTAACAAAATTCAAGCGATCGGACTTTAGTATTTAGCCTTTTATTTTGAGGACTGACTGTGTGACTCTACTTAACCGGTTTCTATCTGACCTTTCACTCCGACGGGAAAGCCGTATTTATAGGTTGTTAAGTCACTGTAGTCTTGTGGGTCACCGGCTTGCTGCGCCGGAGAGCGCCGGTTCGAACCTCGATACCGGTTGGCTCGGCCATTATAGACGTTGGTCTAACAGAAAGCTCGGTGACGTGAATATTTAGTTCATCTTGCGTTGATTGTACCTCTGACTACCCCAATTGGGAGCTTATGTTGTTGTGTTATATAGGTTGGGTCATGATGTTTTACGGTTCCGTTGCAGTGCACCATCCGGCGGAGGAGTGAGTCCGTCGGCCAAGTCGTCCCGGCGGCGCGCGGGCGCGGGCGCGGGCGAGCCCGAGGACGCCGCCTCGCGCGCCGCGCGCCGCGCCGCTTGGAGGGCCGCGCGCCTGCGCTCGCTCGAACAAGTTCGTACTCATATCATACAGGAACGAATAGGGTGGTCTCAAACTAGTCAAGTAAAAAGTTGTATGAAAAAGCAACATGTGACGTCATAGAAAAGCGTGATACAATTTCGGATTTATTATTACGCTTGTCTTGATTAAAATTCATAAATAAGTAAAATAGGAAAGAAGTAATGTTTATCGTTAGTTTAAGATTTGTCTTTATTTAGTAATCAGAATTTCATAATTTATCTTGAACCTAGTACACGACCCAATTCCTTCGAAACTACGTTGAACGAATAATATCAATAAAATTATGTCTTTACAGGAAGCGTTAGAGTCAGCTAAAACTATAAAGAGTATGGTGGGTCCAGCTGAGGACATTATAGGCGAAGTACCGTCGAGAGAGAAGTCACCGTCCGAGGTAAATATGCCATCTGACAATGCAGCCCGATAGATCCATTGAATGTCTAAACCTACTAAGCAACCAGTTCTCCAGATGGAATAAATAACAGTACCTACAAAAAATATAGTATCTTTAGCAATACAACGCCGTAATAGTCTCTCGGTGATTTCTTTTGCAACACTGTTTAAAAAAGTCCTTTAATTATAAGTTTATTTCTTCCATCCTAGTTTTAGAATGTGTTGTCATAATCCAATAATAATTAGGTAAATGTTGTGTCAGTAACCTATTTATAACATCGAATGGTCATTAACACTCATGACTGGTGTTTCATACATCTCGTGGACTTGAATACAGAAATCTGTCCACGTTTTTTTTTTATAAAAGATACATTTATATACTTCATTATGCATTATCACAGAATAATACATCCATCACTATTTCTTTTATACTTCAGTCTGATACAACTTGCTGCAGTGGTAAACTTGTTGACTAAAACTAACCTTTGTTTGTCTATGTTTGATGTGGGTGGGGATCATGTCGCCTGGCATAATGTCTGTCCATATGGGGTGTGAATGTCAAATTGGCTTTACAAATTATAGAAATGGCCCCTACCACGTATCGCGTTACGTACAAAACCGGGGCCGATTCTGGCCGTGAAGGAGAAGGAAAAATTGTTAGACGAGCGAATTACTCTACGCACCGAGGAGTTTGTTTGCCCGACCACCGGCGAGACTAAAGTGCGAACCGTCGAGTACATTGAAAAAGTGATTGAGAAAGAGGTACGGCCCGCGACTGTACATTGCTATTAATATACCAGCCGCTGTACACAAGCAACGCCGTATCGTGTGTGGTTTTGTTTTTATTATTATAACTTTTTTGTATATCTTACAACGGTGCTAATTCCTTTAGACACCATCTTATTTTATTTTAAGTAATAACTGTTATTTTTTATCCGCCGAAATGGGAAGGGACGGATGATTGACGGCTGTTAATTGTAAAATGAGTGAATCAATGAATAACCCGGGCGAATCAAATAAGTATCTCTCTGGTATGCAACCCGTTTGACGTGTGCTGTCAATTTAATTCTATCGGGTTATTAGCCAATGTATTTTTTTTTTTTAATTTAGAGGGTTGTTTTAGATTTCTGCCTAAAATTTATTGACTGTGTTACATAAATTTTATGGCTATCGATTACCCGTCCGTTTCCTTTTCGGAGAATAAGAAAATGACAAGTTTAACTTAAAATAAAATTAGGTGGTGTGTACTGAAATCAGCACCAATATACGCTTAGCTTTCTACGTGCAATTCTTACGACTTGACTGCGACTGACTGAATACGTTTTGTACATCTAGTGAACATTTTAGACTCAAACGTTTCACAATCACGATTGTTAGACCGAAACAACGACTTTGAATAAACAGTTTGACAGACAGCTTAGTTTCGTGTAAAAACACTGTCATTGATAATACTTTCTGGGCAAAATAAACGCACAGTTTTCCTCAGCACAAACTGTGAAACACCATAATGGAGGTAGATAGAAATGTAGATAAACACGGTAGTGACTCACACGGACTAACACTAAATAATTATCATACTAACGCTTACACAAATGTTATTAGTGTCATTTAAATATACCACATTATTACGTAACCGATAAACGATATGTATGTATAGATGTGACTTGAAATGGGAGACATTCTAGGCTACGTTGCTTAAAAACAATATAGACGGCGCTGTAAAGATTTTCCCTCGTTTAACCCTTTCACGAGCAGAGACTATGGGTCATTGATGGTTCATAATAGATAGTATGACACCTTGGAATCGGAACGTCATTAGACGTTCTGTCCTTGAAAATGTTAACATTATAATTTCATAGATAACAGACATAATATGCATCTGTTATCTTTGCTTTTGGGTATGAATATTACACCCAGGCACAATTGCATCTTCCATCCATTATTATTTAGATAAAAATAAAGAGAAGCAACACAATTCTATGTATAATGTGATCCAAATATCAATCAACAATTAAATATGTACCCATGTATACGGTCACGAGCATTAATATGTATACACTTTGGTACCATGTCACATTACCTTTTTTGACAAATTGAACTGTCTCACTAAATGTCAAATATGTGTAACGCCTGCCGCGTTTTACTACTGAGTGTAATTGCTCTTGTTTTTCTGTTAGGAACTATCAAAAAGTTATCATTGAAAACACTTAAAAACTACTGCTTAAAACTAAAATATTATTACATAAATAAACATATACTAATTAATTTAACAAAACATATCTATTTACAAAATAATTCCGTTAATATTGTACGACTTTAATAATTATCACATTGCGTAGGTAGCCGTACCTACATTCCACAGCCGAGCCGTTACTCTTCCGGTCGGATGTTCGACACAATCCTTCTGCCTTTGTAGCGAGAACACCTCGATTACTCGTATATTTTTTAAATACGTTTTTTTACTAATTTTGTCTACGATATAATAATTTATAGTGTTGTGTTATCCCCATTAATTGGGTTTCACCCTTCGAGTTCTACAACCGCAGGACCCACTACCGGTCCTGTACTTACCTCTACCGCTTCACCTTTCGGGTTCTACAACCCGCTGGATCCACTTTCGGTCCTGTACTTACCCCACCGTTTCTGCTGCCCTGCTGCGCGCGCCGGTGTACCCCGTGTCGTCGTGGGAAGAGTTACAGGGAAGTGGTAGTTTTCCTACTGCACCAAGGGTGCTCAGCCAGTATCAAATTACCTGCGACCCAGAGATCCGATCTATGTACTTGCTAGGGATTTAATGTCAATAAACTTGGTTTTATTTCTATATACCGTTTTATTTACCCTAGTAAGTACAACCTATTTGATTCGCGTGATAGAAGTGACAATGGCGCCCAACTAAGGAAATACTGAGCTGAGTATCCTTTTTGCTGGTTTTGGCATTTTTGGTCATCTTTGGTGTTGGTCTGATTATTTTGTCTAGCTTTAAGTGAATTGTAACTACAACTTTTGTGTGCTGTGGTTGCTTTGTGGGAATACCTTACTATTTCTCTTTCAAGGTGATTGCATACAATTAAAAACTCAAAATCGAACCTACCACATCGCACAGAAGGAAAACTTTGATTTTGCACTGCCAACCTCTGTCTATCCCTGTGTTTTAATTGTTGTGTACTTTTGATAGTAGCATTTGTTTTCTTGTTATTTTCCTTCTGCCGTTTGTTGTGTTTTAGTTATTAAGACTTCAGGTACTTGCAACACTTACTCAAAAAATAACTATTCAACTAAACTAATTACAATTTAAACATAAAGTAATAGAGATGTCTCGTCCAATTAAATATTTATCACTTCAGAAAGATGAACTCCTTTATGAAGAGGTACATGGCATGTCAAGGATATTAAACTTACAAACTATTCTAAATAATTATATCTAAACTTTTACCTAACTAAAATAAAACTTTCTATATTTACAAAACTTCCTTGCTGGGATGGAAGTGAGAGAAAAACATAGAATCCCCCAGCTGCTTACTAATTCTCGAGCAGACTGTAAGAGTCAGTCAAGAGATTGATGTGTAATACCATCAAACGCCTTAGGCCTGCCAAAAACTTAAATCTTGAGCATGGCATGCGTCTTCTAATATCTTCTAATATTCTCTAAAAATACCTTACATACTACCTTAAAAAAAAAAAAAAAACTAAAACTACACTTACTAAAACTATACTAAAAAATCCAAAACTAGCCTAAAACAATGTCTTACTTACTAAAACTACCTACCGTCTTAAATATATTTACTTATATATAGTATTTCTAATTTTTTTTTTACAAAAAAAAAATATTGAATCTCCAGGCCCTACCCCTAGGACATTCTATTTATTTTATCTTCGGCCCTACCCCGAAGATAAGAAAATTATACTATAAAAAGAAAAAAAAAAACGGTTACCTTAAATCTCCTATTGATTACGTGTGAGTACTAAGCTGCGGTTAAAAGTCTAGTACTCTTTTTGGAAAGGACGCAGTCACTTAAAACGAAATAAGATAACTGTTTGTGTGTGAAAGGGATGAAAGAAAGTAGGGGGGTGAATGGAAGGGTTGAAATGAATGTGTACCACGTAATTTTTAGAATGGTCAATAGTAAGAAGGACAGACTAGCTTACATTTTAGTCAGCGGATTTTCTTAGCGAAAATCCTACCCAAAAAAGGGGGGTATGTAACGCCTGCCGCGTTTTACTACTGAGTGTAATTGCTCTTGTTTTTCTGTTAGGAACTATCAAAAAGTTATCATTGAAAACACTTAAAAACTACTGCTTAAAACTAAAATATTATTACATAAATAAACATATACTAATTAATTTAACAAAACATATCTATTTACAAAATAATTCCGTTAATATTGTACGACTTTAATAATTATCACATTGCGTAGGTAGCCGTACCTACATTCCACAGCCGAGCCGTTACTCTTCCGGTCGGATGTTCGACACAATCCTTCTGCCTTTGTAGCGAGAACACCTCGATTACTCGTATATTTTTTAAATACGTTTTTTTACTAATTTTGTCTACGATATAATAATTTATAGTGTTGTGTTATCCCCATTAATTGGGTTTCACCCTTCGAGTTCTACAACCGCAGGACCCACTACCGGTCCTGTACTTACCTCTACCGCTTCACCTTTCGGGTTCTACAACCCGCTGGATCCACTTTCGGTCCTGTACTTACCCCACCGTTTCTGCTGCCCTGCTGCGCGCGCCGGTGTACCCCGTGTCGTCGTGGGAAGAGTTACAGGGAAGTGGTAGTTTTCCTACTGCACCAAGGGTGCTCAGCCAGTATCAAATTACCTGCGACCCAGAGATCCGATCTATGTACTTGCTAGGGATTTAATGTCAATAAACTTGGTTTTATTTCTATATACCGTTTTATTTACCCTAGTAAGTACAACCTATTTGATTCGCGTGATAAGAACGTGACATATGTTAGTGCGACAGAGTCCTAAAGTGGGTACATTATATTGCTTATGACTGTATGAGAAAATAAGTCATTAACACGTTAAACCTCGACAGCGCCATCTATATTATAGAATAGAATAGTTTATTTTTGGGGAACTTAGCCTAGAAAGTTCCTCATTGTAATCAGTATTATCCACAAATAGTTGCTGAACCCAGGTCTATTTTGGTGGACTGCGACACCCATCTCGTATATTTGTATGTTGTTTCTTCTTGGGTTTTAATGTTGTTGTAACACAACATAACATCACGCCTGTATCCCGAAGGGGTAGGCAGAGGTGTGTAATGTTCTTTTAAATAGTGGAAATGTATATGTGTGTCGAATGTGTCCAAAATATACTTTATTATTACTGTATATTATTTATTACATTTTAAATTTCCCTCAATGTTATTAGTATGTATAGTATGTACCCATTGTTATTTATCCTGTCCTGTATACAAGCATTTTGAAATGTATCACGTCACGTGTGTTGCATGAAACTGAGGCATGGCATGCTAACATGTTGTGTATGATTTGTCAGACGATACCCGGATTCTAGAGACGGATATGCACACCGAAAACAATGGTTTGTTCCGTTTCTTGTTTTGGTTTTGTTCGTTTTATGCTTTCAGTATGCTGCACTGTAATGTACTAACGCTTTAAGACGCTACTGTGTAAACTAACGTAGTCTATACTGTTAAAACGTTTAAAATTTTGTTTGTGATTAACATAATTTGTTTAAAGATGGTCTATATGACCATAAAAATATCAAATACTTTTTTTTGGGAATCATTAGTTTTGCCAGATTCATTTCCACAGCATTGGTTGGCCCATAAACATGGCTCATTTAAAAGTAAAATCTCATTATACAGTTTACATCACGATTAAATTCTTAATCAATGCATTGTTTTATCGTGAAACTAACGTAAAACTGGTGCAGGTGGAGACGACGCAGGAGAAGATAATATCATTGGAGTTGACGACCAGTCCGAGCAGCGAGACTGCGCCGAGCGAGTTAGACGAGGCGGGCGCGAGCCTCGGCGAGGGCGAGGGCTCCGGCGAGCACTCGCTGCAGCCCGACATCGTGCAGGTCGTCAACCCGCTGCTGGACGGCGGCGCGGGGCTCGTCACCGCCATCCCCGTGGGCCCCGCCGACCGGCTCACCGCCTACACCCACCACACCGACTAAACCACCCGCACATCTCCGTTCCCATTCCCCCACACCCATGACGAAACTATTTATTTTTAAAACCCCCGACTCGACACAAACGACCGAACTCGATTGTAGATTTCTTCAACGAAACGAGGGCGAATCGAACGAGTTTCCATTGTATTATAAACTGTGATAATAAGTTTAGAATTCCACCGACTTTGAAACGGACGATTTGAAGAAATCCACTACCGAGACCCGCTTCAAAGTGGCATTTTATTCTGATCACAATTTTATTTTTCTATTATTATTTTGCGACGGAGATTTTTAGATTTATAATAGGTGTTACTGTCTATTTTGATAGAGAATATTCTTGAAATACTTTACGTATTTAATTTTAAATATTTTTCATTCCGTGCAAGTTTTTAATGTTTGACTGAATGTTGATGCTGTACCTGCTAAGTGGAAACCGTAGAATGTGATTGGATAATATCGTAGGTTAGTTGGAGGTGTGTAAGAATACGTATTATAGGTGTACATACCATCGAGGAGGGCGCATTACGAGCGCGGGCGGCCGCGAGCCGCGAGTTGCGCCGGCGTTTACATGTTGGTATTCTGGCATCACATTTCACTTACAACATCCTCCTATACGTGGTCATGATTTCATAATATTACTTAGTATAAAATATACTTAAAATTTTATTTGTGCATTGTTATTATTCATGCAGTATTTTGTGTTCGCTGACGTACTTGTATTTTTAACTTATGTTTTAGTTTTACTCTTCGTATGTGGTGCCTTAATTTCTCAAATGGATTTATTCAATGTTATTATTATTACTATCAGTCAGTTTCAATAAATTTATGTTTTAAATTTTCAATTAATTTATGGTAGGTACTTGTAGTCGTTTGCCGATGGTGATGAAAAATGCATTTGCTTTAGAAGGACTAGTTGGAAGTTATAATCAAACTGTTTTATAATGTAATTCATTAATCTCAAAAGTGTATATTTTCGCTGAGGATTGTATCAAACTGTCATAGTATTAATATTTAATGGAAGAAGTATCGCGATGAAAGTTGTGCTGAATGAAAGAATGATTTTCTAAGTGTGTCCTTTATACCTTTCTAAGGCTCTTTAGCAGTATGTGAATTGTAAACTAATGAAAATATTGTATGTTTGTCCCAATTAAATGGTTTAATATATATTTTAATAAAATTATTTCTTTCTTTTATTTCACTGACTCTTGGAAACGAGCATTATAGGTATATAAAGTTTATTTAAGACTAAATCATTAATATAGTGAACACAATTTAAACTACCTCTACCTAAGAAGAACAAAAAACATCTTAAAAATAAGTAACGAATAACATTACGACTAAAATGACGCCGTTTATTTCTTGGGTGCGATGATGCCCTCCAGTTGTGCCTGAAAAATGAAGAAATATAAATAATTGAAAGTCCCATATTATAATAAGCAACGATTTGAAATCGGTTATGACAAAATGACAAATACAGAAATGTGCATGGGAGATGATAGAAATAAAATGAATCTTCGTGTAACGGAAGCATCGGCCAATGACCGTACGACTTATCCACGAGTAGATAGCTTTCACTGATCTATTATAGTCATCACTAATTCAAGAGCAACGCTCTTATTAGTGTAGCATTCTCCATGGTACTTTTTTTGGGAAAAATAGGGCAGTGGTTTCCTTCTTGCCTGTCTGTCTGTTATAGTCTTCGATATAATTAGCACCGCGCGGAACTCGTGCCGCCTGCGCTGAGTTTCAGCTGTAGCCTGTGACACTGTGCAACTTTCCTGGACTGCTTTTTCCTCGGTGAACGAAAATAAACATGGAAAAGTCTCTTTATGCTCGCTGCAGTTGATTACTAACGCCAAAACTCACACAAAATTAAACACACTGTAACAAAGTAGTCGAAAACTAAAATTAAAAAAAAGTTAATGTTATTGATTTTATGTCGCTATTTGTCTGTTTTTAGCTAAAAAGTTGACATACCTACCGGCAAGTAAAGGCGCGCGCCTATTTATACCTTTAAACCCACAGCAATACAAGGCAGTATAATTTTTAACCCCCCTTTTCGCTGCGTCATTTTTGAACAACGATGCTTCCATATTTATTTTCGTGTACCGTTTTTACTATTTTGCATTTTAAAAGGCAGGAAGACTGCATTGTAACTAGATATTTCTGGGTACAAAATGTCCGGGCGCTTACCTTCAACTGTGCGTTGGTCTTCTTCAACGCTAACAGTTCCTCCTGGTGTCGCTTCTCCTCGGCGGCGCGCAGCTCGGCCGCGCGCCGTTCCAGTTGCTCCGTCTTCTGCTTCAGTTCTGAACACAACTTCTCCAGCGATGATCTGTCCGCTTCTAGCTTGGCTACTTGGTCCATCAGGTCCGACTTACCTTGCTCCGACTACGGAAAATATTTTATACGATAAATAGGAAATTGTAAAACCGTGGTAGCTCTGTTCGAAGAATAGAGTAAGGTCACAGGTTTGAATTTCAACAGAAAGCCAATGATTTTCGAATACATGTTTGGATCTCAAATGTTTGTGCTCAGCTATGAAGGAAAACATTGTGAGGAAACCCTCACACCTGATAAATGTGTTTCCCAGTTTAGGCCTGTGTTGGATTCGAACCTGCGACCTCAAAGTGAGAGGCAAGCGTTCTACTAACTACCACGGCCTGTGTCCTTTCTATACGTTGTAGGTATTATTGTTTATGATCAGAGCAGACTAGCCTCCACAAACAAATGCATACAAAACATCAATGCTGCCCTACTTCTAAAGACATTGGAGTAACAACCAGCAACTTGGTGTGGGTTTAATTACGCATGTATTTTGTTTTTTCATTGACCTGTAACGCTTTCCTCATGCCAAATGCGATGGAACTGCAGTACAGGGTCTGATACGCTTCCATGGTGATCCTCGCTTCGTCGCGTACCCTTAGCAGGAGGAGACCCCTTTCACCGCAGTTTATTGTCACCTAATAATAATACACAAATTAGATATTTGAGAGATATTACAATATTTCGAATCACAACCAGGCTATGTTGCCACATCGGTACCTACTGGGAGGCCCCTTTTTATTATTAATAGATTCGCTTTTGACCACAACCGTACCTCAGACTACTCGAATTAGGATATATTCGTAAGCTTATATTATATTATGTTGCAGAAACAGTATAGCAGGACATTTTATTTCTTGGCCATATAAGGAATGAGGATACGAAGCTTGGTGCAGTGATTGTTTATATTTTAATGATATAGACCTGTCGTATAAGTTCATCGAAACACTGCGTGTAGAGCTGGCGTCGCACGGGACAGATGCCGGTCTCCCGCGCCTGCCGCTGCTGCAGGCGCGTGTCCAACATCTCTTGTAGGTTTATCACGTCTAACCTCGTCGCTGGAGTTGAGGAAATCTACAGGAAAATAATAGAAGAGTAACATAATTTTGACAAGTTTATAAAGAACTGGCTGTTAGTGTTACCCGTGTCTTCCTTCGCCTGAAACCATTAGAGAAGTTTCAAACCCCCTTACGGGTAGAATTTCGTAAAATGAACCTACGTCCTAAAAGGAACCAACCTAAGCAACCCTACTACTTAGTACTTGTAGTTTCTGAGATTTTGTGATGACAGAGTCAGTCAGTGACCTTTCACTTTTTTTTATACATAGATGTGCTTAGATTGCATTTTACAATGAGTAACGCATGGCAGTTTCGAAATGTATAGGCCTATTAATGCAACTTTCCCAAACATCTTCAACTTATTTCAGACACTTTATTTCAATTATTCAAATAATGGTAGATATATGGTGTGCGGTATTGATTCAACAGAATTCGAAATCTGGTGCCTTAATAAAAATTATGGAGAGTTGTTAATCGATTGACTCACTTCAATTGGAATAGCGTAGGTAGGCCTTATACTTCAACAATCAGTAAACTATATAAAAGAAGCTGAATGTTATTACTTACTAGTATGAATAAGGACTTACCTTTTGTGTCCATATCTGTCCTTCTTCTTCCCATTCTTTGGGCGGCAGAATAGCGTTTAGAATTTCTTCGGTTTCTCGTTTGGCTTCTGTCGGGATACATGGTTGTGCTGATACGTTGGAACTTGGAGCCACCTGGATTTATTCAATGAGCATAACTACTTGTATGTACTTGTTCGGGGTTTTAAGTGACATCGTAACGAATACTGAGAGGGATGATTCAACTCATTATTCTGAGTTAATATCAAGTGGAATTTTCCATTGCATACTGTATACTTTAACTGCAATGATATCAGTAGCCAACCTAAATTACTCACACGTAAATGGCGATGAATGCTTTGGTTGTCTTTCGTTACAAGCTCACCTATATTTGTCGTACTAATCCTATACTTCATAGGTTTTTTAAGTTTAGATATTGTACAGAATAGGTTTATGGGCGACCATGTGCTCATAACTATGACCTTAAGCCAGAGTCCTCACATTGTAGGTACTTGCTGTAGCAAATGACTGAGTAACAGAAAAGTTTAGCAGCATAGGAACGTGCGATGAGATGTTGACAGGTGTGGTTCAACCCTCAAATGCAAACTGTGACTGCAACTTGTCAACTGGTGGCGTGTGGCCCTACTAGGCGGGTTGAGCCAGCCTCTAGATTCTGGTTATGATGATTATGGTTTAAAATAAATAAACTGATGATACTTACAGGTCTCTCTGCTTGTTTAGTAACCAACACAGGGTTATCATAACGAACTAGCGTGTCCTCGGCAGAGACCGGTGCCCTTTCAGCCATGGTTGGTTTATTTAATCCCTAAACTACTGTGTAATTTACTCGATTGCAGTATTCTGATTCAGTCAATATTGAAGTGACAATCACAGCATAAACAATAACAAGATCGCCATAGCAATGGCATGGCAACCTGTTTGATTTGCAAATAGACTGATCAATAGATAATTTTAGTAGTTGGATTCAATATTTATTTATAAGAAGATTTGTATTACTTTGAATTGTAATGAACGCATAGTAACATTTATTATACATCAATGAAAGCTTTTGATAATAAAAATCATGATATTATATATCATTAAAACAAATAGCACAATCATAATTTGGTCTACCTACCTAGCTAAGTGTAGTTTTGCGCATCATTAGATAATATTATGGATATAGGAATAAGGGTTAAATAACAAAACTATTCAAAACATAACGGGCTCTGTGGTCCAGTGGTTGAGCGTTGGGCTCACGATCCGGAGGTCCCGGGGTCGAATACCGGTGGGGACATATCACACTTTGTGATCCCTAGTTTGGTTAGGACATTTCAGGCTGATCACCAGCTTGTCCGAAAGTAAGATCATCCGTGCTTCCGAAGGCACGATAAGCCGTTGGTCCCGGTTACTACTTACTGATGTGAGTAATCGTTACATGAGCCATGTCACGGAACTTTGGGGGCTCAATAATAACCCTGATACCAAATATTGGTTAGTAATCCACCTCACAGCCCACACGATAGAAGAGAAGATTCAAAAGATGTACAGTTTATAATTTATATTTAATTTATAATTAAGTAAAGTTTACAATTAAATAGAATTGTAATAGTAGGTAAGTCTTCCTTGCATTACCACTGAGTCTTGGCTCAATTACACAATTCACGCAAAAAGACTACCAAAACGCCACTAATGGAACACTTATCAGTATAATTTCGAAAACAATTCTTACCTACTTCACCGTAAGCACGCGACTCTTTCTCGCCTCGACACACGTCACCCGTCACTCTCTCACAGTACTGCAGAGAAAGAGACAGATGATCTCTGTCGCGGCGAGAAAGAGTCGCGTGCTTACGGTGCAAAGCCCACTGGACATGCTGTCAAACATTGATTTTTATGTAAATATATATTTTCAGCAGACCATTATATCCAAAGGACACGTAAATACGTAAATCTGTTTACATTCACGGTGTTCGTATTGAAATCCTGCAACACGCACACAAACGCACACGTTAATTACGTACGCATATATACGATTATATAGTACAAGATCCACGTCCATACTCAAAAATGTGTACGTCAAGAATATGTATTGTGTTCCGACTGCACATAATGTGGTATTCATTGGGAATCGCTACTAGAACTTGAGCTGGAGTCAGTGGACATGACTTCAACATCCTCCTGAGTAGGAGCGTCCTTCCCGCGTCCGTCGATAGCCACCGAGTTCCCGCCCCCGACAGACATGTGCAGCTCGCCTGACGGGTGCCACGTGAACTGGTTTGTTTGAGTTGATGGTACAGCTGGGAAATAAATAACAGAGAAATATTAGTAGAAAATGTGTATGATTTGTATGACATGGACGTTGCTATGCGTAAGAAAAGGATAGGCTTTTACACGGCAACATTCGAGAATTGATTGATGAATGTGGAGGACTGTTTACCATGTGGAGTGAAATAAATACTTTGAGGAAGCATGAGAAGTATGTTAGGATTGAAGCAAATGGAATTCCATAGTCTCTGCTTGCTCCAGTGGGAAATATGCGTGAGTTTATGTAATGTAAAATGTATATAAAAACAGGAGAACTAAACAGAGTCCCGTAAGTCAAGGGCAGGGAGTACAGAGTACTTTTCAATACTATTCTTTCTAATTGTACCAAGACGAAAACATATTGCCAGCACACGAAATATCTATTTACAAAGACATACATGTACATAATATGTACATACATTTAAGATAAAAAGTATTTAATCATTGATAGGTGACCTCTGCATACATTTACTGTGAAACTAGATCTATAAAAGAAAAATAAACAGGAAAACCCAAAGTCACGAATGAATGACTAATGCATTTCTAGAAATATGATTCAAACTAACTTTTAAGTATAATTTACTTCCTTAAAGGGACATCCGATTATCACGAATAAGAAACGTGTTAAACGTAAATATTGTGAGGGAAAACACAATTATAATTATACAATGAATAAACAACTTGGCAGAAGTCTATAGTTTTGCTTCATACCTCCGCCGGTGGTGATCCTGTGAAGATCGTTGAGTGTAGATGGAGTGTGGCCATTTAGTGGCAAGTCACAGAGCCGTCCCAGCATTCCCAGCCTCATCTCAAGGTCTGTGGGATATGGTCTCCGAGGGTCACCGGGCTGCCATGACAATGGAGCGCTGACTGCATTTGATGCACTAATTCTGTGGAATGTTAAGGTAAGCACATGGAACATTAAGCTAAACTAAATACATAATAAGTTCTTAAAGTTCATGCAATCTCTGTTTATTTTATAATATATATTTATAATGTAATTTTCATAAATTAGTACTTATTGTAAATGAGTATGTTAAAAGAAACATTTACATATCGAATGGAGTAAGGAAGGGCTTTCTTATGTGTGTGAAAATGTGTAATTATAGGTAATAAAACACCTGAATAAGAATTAGTCAATTAGGCTATTAGCCGTAAAACACCCACAGAAATCTGCTATGGAATAGGGAGTATGTGCCATATCCCTTCCTGTTGATTCAGGCTTGGCCTACACATATAGGCTGTTTATGTTATGAATAGTATTTATCTATAGCAGACAGACTACCTGTGTGCAAATTTGATCAGCTCTTCGGATGGTACAGGCCGCTTCCTTGACTTCACTATGGATGCAAGTTTCTGCCTTGCCTGATACAGTGATGTGGCCAGGATTTGTTCAGCGTCTTTTAATTGTCTTTGTAGATGATAGATATCTTGATCCTGTAATGAATAGCAGACATTTATATTTATAATTTGCTTTAAGTAGTTACTTCTGGACAAGAGCGGCGTGTGATCGCCAGCATTGGAAAGGATTGGAGGAGGCCTTTGCCATGAGGCACTCCGAATAAGAGATTTAATATAAAGTGAACTGTAATTAACCGGACAATGTTTCGGAAGCAAGGCTTTCAAGATTCAAGTTACTTATTAGTGTGTAGTTCATTAGAAAAGTGTAGCTAGCAGTATGTGATTGGAAACCTATTCCAACAATGTAAGATGCTCTTGTCTAGTATAATAATCATCTAGAAACCCTAATTGTATTTTAGTAACATTTCTCATGAAATAAGTAATACCTTATTATCCACTTCTGCTTTAAGCTCATTCATTTTCTGTTGTATTTTAGCTTGTTCTTCTGCTAACTCCAGCGTTTTCTTCAACTCGCCATCTTTAGCAAGGAGAAGATCAGTCAATTGTGCATGGTCCGCCGCTGACAATTTCTGAGATTTCGGGGCTATGGACACTTCTATCATCTCTCTGAAATGTACCAGAACAGTTAATTCATTCCAAAGAGCCATAATATTCTTAGAGAAATCACAAAACATAAAATATTACCTACTTGTAACACATTACAACTATACTTACTTTGCAATCAATTCTATGTCATCTATTAGTGACAGTAGTCGGTCTCTGGTACTCAAATGGGACGACATGATGTCGTTTTATCTTATTATTTAGTTGGAAAGCTAATTTAAAACCTATTTAATTTAAATATTTAACAAATATCGTGGCGTTCCCTTACAAACAATACTGTTAATTCTGACAGTGACAGCCAGCTGTCAGTTTCTTTTTTTTATTGTTTTGGCGGGTTTGACCTGGTTTCAATTAATGATTTTAAACCAAAAACCTATAATAAAAAAACAAATGTAACAATGATAACAATGCATTGTATTCAATGAATTCTTATCTGAATTCTAAACTATTTTATCGTATATTTTGTTTTGCTTTACTTTAAGTTAGAGTCCGCGCCACAAAAAGTCTCGCAGCCGCGGCGTCCCGCTCGCATCGTTACATATCGCGGGACTTCTTTCTTCGCGCGTACCTTGTCTAGTAACAATCAAGCATTTTATCTACTGTACTTCTTTGTAACAGACTTCAAAAAAGATCTTTATCAATTAATTTGAGCTGCATGCATGCCATAGATATTCCCGGTATCCCCATAGGTATTATGTTAGTCTATTTGGGCTTCTGAATACGTGTGCCAAATTCACATCAGTCCCCACTCAGCCTCACCTCTCAGTCCTCAGCATCCACCCGAGCAACCACACAGCTCCAAGTCAGTACCCGCAACGTGCCCCGTCCCGCGCTTTTAAATGACCTCTTACGTGTGGACTCCTTCATACAAAAGACATCAACGTGCTCATTGTTTCCATAATAATGACTTTTTTACCATAACTTTAAAACTGCTAAAGCTTCCTAAAGTAAATAACTTTACCTAGTAAGTTGCTTTCTACGACACTGATTAGACAAAACAGAAAAAAAACTATAGGTCTGTGCTGTACCTAGCTAGGCACCTATATTCGGTTCGAAAAATGTATGTAACGTATCTAGGTACTTATAACTGGCCGTCATTTTATACCTAAATGTGTGTATAAATAACAGCCAGTTGATTCACATAAATGTTTTAATAAATCAATTAGCATGATAAAACATATCAAACACGAAGACAACATCGCGAATGTTTTGCAAATAAAGAATGGTATGTTGTGGTTGGTGCGGGGATACCTATGTCATTTACGTATGTACACAGCATTGAATAGCAAACGGTTCTGCCAACCGGCTTGTGATCACGGCGTATGCTCGTGATCAGCTGGCGTCGCGGGGGTTGCGGGGCGCGCGGGGCAGCCATGCTGGGAGCATGCGTACCCCACGTGCTCGTGGGATTTTATTGCCGTGCTTTGTTATTTTCCGAGAATGTTCCTTCTCATCTAAGTTTGAAGAGTTTAGAATGACGAAGCAATGAACTTGGTACTTTCCAGTTTTTTTACCTAAGTGGAATATGAAATACCTACCACCTATCCAGGAGCAATGTTTTAAGGAATTATCGAATAACTTTAGAACATGTTAAAATTAATGTTCGTTATTTTAACAACTCAGAATAACACAACTATAATCACAATGAAAAAATGGCACTTCAATATTTTCATAGTAGGTACCTAGATTGGTAATTTTGTAGCTATTTACGTACTTCAGTGCGAATGCACTGGACGCACTCTACTAAATTCCCTCGATTAGTCTCGAAACCACAGCATTGCAAAATAAGTATATCCACTCGATTTTTTATCAAAGAGAATTTTATTTTAGACTATAAATTTAGATTTTAGCGCTACGATTGCGTCCATATTCATGATTAGCCTATGATTTTTATAACAAATGTGATATGGATGGAACAAGTATTCTGAAAATCATCAATATTATTGTTCAGTTGGTATACCGGTCAGTGGACGTTGCTTAGGCTGTGGCGTTGTTTTTTAAAAGCGGGGGCCGGAGAAGGGCGGGGCCTCCGCCGCGCCGCCGGTGGAGGCTCGAAGCGGCTGCGCGACGTTCCGCGGCAGCCCCAGTTCAAGTTTGGCAGTAGAGGTGAATTGGCTCTTCTGCCAATCTAATGGAACATCGTTCCTTCACGCAAGTGCCAGCGATCGTGTTAAACAAATCAAACATTCGTCACAAACGCGACAATTGTCGTAAACAACAAATCCTGTTGCTGCTATTATGTTGCTTAAACGGATCATTGAAGGAAAGTCGATGTTGAACCAGAAACCCGATGCCAGGAGCAAGAACGGGGAGAAATGTTCTAGAAGGAAGTCGGAATGCGACGGGTGTGGAGAGCACTCCACGTAAGTTGTTGCTTTGTCTTCCTAACTTACTAGGTAACCTACCTACTTACTGTGTCCAGATAACATCAAATAAAAATCAGTTTCAAGGCAATTGGTATTAACATAACAGCAGGCGTTAACGTGCAGCTGTTAGCGATAACTTTCATTTCTTATTTAGTTTTCTTTATCGGTCGATTTCATTTCATATTAGTGAAACCAGTAGAGTTACGTGCACAGTAAGTTTGGTGAACGTATCTATGTATACCTACCTCTTACATATTAAGTGCAGGATGTAAGTAGAATCGTATTTATGACTCATTGAATTGCTAGATGGAAAACAAAAACTGCATAACGAACGATCGAGGCAAACATATGTTTTAGTCATTTATTTTGCGTGTATTGTGTACCTATGCACTTGCATCTTATATCGTTATGTTCTTTCTACAAGGTAGAGATGTAGCGCCAATTTCTTTACACTGAGTAGGTAGGTATGTACTGTATACATATAGATAGCGTTAAGTGTATTGCACTTTCAAAAATAAAGGCACAATACACATAACGGTTGGTATAGCCAACAATTTAATCCAGATAAATCCTTCTAACGTACGGACGGACAGACATAGGCACAGTCATGAGCAATATAATGCACCCACTTTAGGACTATGTCGCACTAACATATTTGACATTTAGTTACAGTTCAATTTGTCAAAAAGTTAATGTGACATGGTACCAAAGTGTATACATATTAATGCTCGTGACCGTACTATTACTATCTACCAAGTAAAACGGATCTCTGCAAAATTTATCTTGAACTTGTTCGTGAATAGGCAGATTCAACAGCGTTAGGTTCTTTTATAGCTAGCTCAACACTAGGCATAGTTAATAAGCATATCGAAGAAATCAATTACGGCTAAGAATGTCATAATGGGCTATTACAACACTAGTTATAGGTACATGTACTAATTGACGACAAACTAAGCATGACGCCTTAAGAAAACAACTTTATAGGAAATATATAAATATATAGTTGATTGGCATAAAGATTTTTAAACTTGTAATAGGTACCTAGTTGCAAGTTATTGCTGCCTACGACTCTCTTGAAAAATACCTAACTTTGGGCGAAAATATCAAAAATTAACATAGCACATCTCTACATAGAAATATACTTATATTTAAAGGTAAGTACAGAAAGATTTATAGGCGCAGAGGAATTAGAGCTCTAAACTGGTATGTAGATGGTAATTTTATGATTGTTACCTTTTTACAATTACAAGTAACCTGGTAGGTACAAACAAAGTACCTACCTACCTACAAAGTGCCTAGGTAGGCACACGTATTTTGTAGGTACAAAATAGCAGATAAACAAATAGATGTTCTTTAACCTCCTAAGATCGAGATTTCCAGACAATATAATAGTTAAACAATGGGGTTTGGATTTTATAAAGACATTCGGCCTTAGATTTTAAGTGCAAATGTACGAACACAACGCCTACAAAACAAATAAAATAGGTAGGTACCTACCTACCCATTGATAGCACGCAAAGCATGGCTGATCAACTTGATCAACGGGCGACTATAGATCGATTATAAACCAATATCAAGGCTATTACCTTTTCATAAGGTTTATAAGACTCCATTCATTGGCTTGAGCGGAACAGTCATCAAACTGATTTGCATTCTGTTTAAATATTAGCTTGTATTACCATGTATTAAAGGTGTTCATTTTAAATGAGCAGTGATCATCCGATGACCGCGTGGTTGTAGATGTAAACAACACGAGGATTACGACGACACACGACACATTAAATAAGAATCGTAAAAAAAAACCTAATAACGGTCATTTGGATGTTTAGGCGTCTTGCAAACGAGCAGCACTTGCTGTTGACAGACCTAACTGCAGCTGACAAGGTGTCGCTGACCATTCGCTGACGTTAATATCGGACGAATGCAAGTATTGCTCATGTGTCCCTGCCAGGACTTATATCCTCCTAGAGCTCAGATTTCCAGACGTAATAGTGAAACAACGGTATTCGATTAGAAGAACAATGGGTCTCGAAAATCGTTTTAAAAATCTTAAGGCAAAAATGTCTTCGGATTGGGCTAAAAAGTAAAATGTCTTGTCATATCCCGTGTAAGGAAAATATAATCGGAATTATTATTAAATGGCCTGTATCAAAAAACTCGATGATTAAAGATTATTTATTAAATACAATGATGTAACGAGTTGAATGGCCTGTGAACAAAACAAAACAGATTTTTGCAACGGGAATTATTGTGAGTATACATTTTTGTAAAGTGTGGCATCTTCATGCAAAGGTCAAAATTATTAAGTACAACTTTTAGCAATGATAGGTACCTATTCTATCTAAATATTCTGTCGTTTTAGATACTAAAAGTGTGCTTAGAGAGAGAGAAAAATTGTGTTTCCCCACAGTGTTTCCCACTTTCCATAACCGGTTATGTTGAACTCTGGCAGTTTGTAGGAAAAAAATAAACGTTTTGAGTTTGCCAGTCGCTGCTTCACGTTAGACGAAGCTCGACTGTTTGTGGAAATCTTCTATTTGTATGTTGTTGGAACTCCAAACCTTCAAACATTTTTTGCGTTTCACTTTAGTGCGGTTCACGGTGATACCTACGTTTTTATTGAGGTAGGTTCGTCCCAATCTTTATTTTCACTGCTTGATTGTCCGATTTGATAGATAGGTACGAGTGGGTACGTCATATGACACACCCACTCGTACATCTCTCGTAACAAATCTTTAATATTGTTATTGATATTCTAGTATTTAGTATTCAATTACACTTGTGATAACTGTGTCTTGAAACGCTACCTATTTGTAAAAAAAAACTACAATTATATTGGCAAATTACAATTGAAAGATAAACTTTCTTTCACTACCCTCATTTGGCCGAATAAGTCGTTGTTTTAACAAACGTAAAATAGAAAGAAATGATTTGTAGCTTTCTTTTTCTTTATTTCAGTTCCATGCTTAGACGCTAAATGACTAAACCGACTAGTTTCATAAAACCGGCGTCCATTGTTCCGCGCGATTGATCGTTTGTTCTTGTTCGCGGTAAATGTTGAAAGTTGACGCATATAAACAACGATATCACACTGTTTTGTTCTATTGGACTATGGTCTTGATTTTGACTCCATAATATTCTTAGTGGTATTTAGAGCGAAACTTCAGACATAGACACAGATTATCTAATGCACTGTTCACATCAGGAAGTCGCCATGACTCACTTGTTGATCAGTTTAAGCAAACTTTTCCAGAAGTTCATAATTACTTAATGTGAGTTACCAATGAGGATGTTTACAATGGGAACTACGATGAACAGTACGGGGTGGGGGCTCGTCCCTACTTCGTATTGTTGACAGCTGATAGTTGTTTATGACGAAGCGTATTATTATCAGACATATTTAAGGTCAGAATGCTAAAGGTCTACCCCGATACCGATATGCTTTGTGTAGCTCCTCATATAAAGACTTATTCTCGCATTAATTGACCAGTACGAGTTCTAAACGCGATGTTTAACCTCGATCGACATCGGTTAGTTGTGGATATTGAGTAAATTTGATGCTATTTTTGAAATCAAGTGATCTGTGCGTGTTATATTAATAGGTGCGTTTCACTTGTTGCAGAATTCTCGAAGAAATGATGAAGATGGTGTTACTTGGCGTCGTGCTGTGGGCGGGGGTGACGTTTGGTAGTCACGTCGCTCCGTACCCCTTGAATTTGATCATCAATACTGGTAATTTACTAAAAGTTGGTTTATATCTGCGAATTTACTATCAGTTACTATCAGTTAAATTCCTTTACAGATGTTATTCACCCACCACCAATGTATGACTACCCTTTTCCAAGTGCTGATATGTTGAAGAGGCTCCCAGCTGTGACAGCAGCCAACACAAACAAGTCGATAAGCATTAGCAAACTGACTGTGAACATGCTGGAGAGACTAGAAGACAATCTGAACGCTGCTGGCATCACGCCCAGCACAGGTTCAGCTGCAAAAGGTCTCGCGATTCAAGGATATCCATCAGACGATGCGATGCATTACGAGAAGTCGTCTATGATCATCACGAAGGCATCTCAGAATCTAGTTTGGACACGGTGCACGAGGTAGGTGTACTAACATTATCCATAGAGAGTTGCGAGTTAGAGGACGTAGATTTTAACAACTTGGTTGTCACCAGATATGGTTTGGCTGTGGATGAATGCGCGAGTTTCATCAGCACGTTGAACCTCCGCGACAGTGAGTTCGGGCAGGAGTGCGCTGCGCTGGAGCGGTTCACTTGTCGCATCAAGATGTCTTCCAAGTACCGCACCTTTGATGGCAGTTGTAACAACCCCGTTCGCTCTTCCTGGGGACAGGCGCTCACCGGATATAAACGCATCCTACACCCGAGATATGCTGACGGCATCGAGGAGGTTGGTTTTCCGACGTATTGGCTCGTCCTATCATCTAGCAACATAAAGAACTCGTCGAGATAACCGTATTGACGCCAGTGCTTATCGAATCTACGTTGTAATTCACATTGCATTTTTTTATGAAGGTGAAAACTGAAGTATAATTATGTAGGACGTCTTCATTTCGCGATATGTTTACATGAATCAACTTTTCCTGATAATTTCGTAATCCATTCGAAACGCAGTAACATATTGTCTGTATTGTTTCGGTGTCAGATGTCAAGAAAATGGTTTATAACTTGTATTATTATTGCAGCCTCGCCGGGCCGTCAGCCATAATGCCTTGCCATCAGCCCGTGTCATCAGTGTGAGAATGGCTGGAAACTTGGACCGCCCTGACGAGAAGAAAACCATTGCATTAGCTGTTTGGAGTCAGTTCGTGCATCACGACTTGGTTCATACCCCAGTGAGGAAGACAAGTAGGTACCCCATTGCAGGGTTATGTATTTTTGTAAGCTTCATTATCAACTGTTCATCGAGGAAGATTATTTTGTCTCGTTATTGTGTTGACGAAAGAATCCTAAAGATATTCGTCGATGTAGGTCGAGATATTGGGAGCTAAAAATAACATCGTTAACTCTCGCAGCCGTTGCCTTTCACGTGTTGACATTGGCTTTTGTCGATTTATTCTTGTTCAAATATTTTCCATACTTTGTGTACTAAATGTTACGTTTGAAGATGTTCTAAAGATAGCGTGTGCGTAACTACTGAACTTTCCAGATAGGGAAATAAAGTATGAAATAACAATGACGTCTTGCAAGATGGCGCTGAATCTCAGAATACATAATACGAGTAGTACAAGTAGGCTGAACTTAACTAAAATAATGGTTATCTTACGACAATACATACATAATCTTTCGATTTTAATAACACTACAAAACTTACTTCAAATTTGTAACATTAGGAAAGGAAGGAATTATCTACCCGTTTTGGGCTCCTACTTAGGTGTGAGAGGGAAGGCCTTTTCACAGCAGTGGCCTTTTATGAGTTAGATTAGATTGGATTAGACCTACTACTGCATCTTATTGACAAAATTTTCTTCTCCCTTGTCCTACAGTCCACACAAACCAGGCTATTCGCTGCTGTGACATTTCGGGCAACGACCTGATTCCTCGGTACCAGCACCCGAGTTGTATGCCAATCTCGGTTCCTCATGACGATCCCATCTTCAAGAACAACTTCGCGTCTTGTATGGAGTACACTCGCTCTGTCACCACTTACCGTGGGGACTGCACCTTTGGAGCTGCTGAACAGGTGAGTCATACGTGATTATTTACATCAGAATATTAGCTTAAATGCACCCATACCTGTGAGCCATGGCGGTTCATCATCATCATCAGCCCATTAACGTCCCCACTGCTGGGGCACGGGCCTTCCCTATGGATGGATAGGGTGATCGGGCCTTAAACCACCACAAGGGTCCAGTGGGGATTGATGGTTATTAACGACTGCTAATGCAGCCGGGACCAACGGCATAACGTGCCTTCCGAAGCACGGAGGAGCTCGAGATGAAAACTTTTTTTTTGTGGTCACCCATCCTATGACCGGCCTTTGCGAAAGTTGGTTAACTTCAACAATCGCAGAGCGAGCGTGTTTACCGCTGCGCCACCGAGGTCCTCAATGTCGGTTATTGGATAATATTTGGGACGATGTGATGATCACTTGTCAAGTAGCCTTGAATGGAGAAACATAGTGGATTGTCATGGGAATTATAAATGAGGAATGGGGTGAAGGAAAAATCGTATCTCCTAATGGACTTCTTTATATTTTTTTTTTACTTAAATTGAAAACTTACAATCTCGCACATACTTATCTCGCCCGATTCCTCTTCTCTCTCCCCTCCCCCACGCATCGCATCTCTCTTTCACTCCATCGCCTCTTTTCACTTCATTTCGCACCTTTTCCTTTTTCCACTACTCACACACACACACTCATCGTCGGCTACGACTAGAATATAATGACAGGACGCTACTAACAATGTAGATATTTCTTTGAATTTCTACTAATACAACTTTAATGTATTTTGGCTTTGGAACGTTTCATATAGCCTTTATGAGTACATGTTTAAATAATGTGCCATAATCGCGGATGTTTTCTTCGGTAGCCGCGGTCACCTTCACGAGTTATAAATAATCCTTATGTAGGCGCCGCGCGTAGTAAGTATTTATTTTCTACTTAGGGACGTGCATTTTTTTGTAAAAATATTATGTCTATTACTTGATGTCTATGATAAAAGATCTCGGAATAACTTGTCTTGTTTATCTGCTTATTTAAAGTACACTTTGAAATAGCCTTTCAAGAAGTCTTTTTTATACTTCTTAAATATACTGACGACCTTGTACAAATGACTGGAAGAGACTAGATGCTAAATTTTAAAAAGCTGGCGAAAAGTAGAGTGCACTTTACTTTTCGACTTATTTTAGATTTTTATTCATAAATTATGTAACAATCAGTATGACGTTTTGTTGACCGCTTTTATTGATATGCCGAAGTAGCTTTTTTTTTGACGTGACTTATTGTAGATTTGCCGCAGATGGCATTAACTACTTGGCCGGACAAATGGGGAGCGCTGAAGGCTCTCACCCGATACAACGTTTAAGACAACAGACCTGCAGACTGGGCACCCCCAGTTGGGCACTCAGGGCGTCGTCTGAGAGGAAAAATATTTGAAAGAATTAATCGACCCTAGTGGGTCGATAGCGATAAGCGCTGAATGAGAGATATCGTCGACCACGCTGGCGGGGTCGGTATCGGGGTCCTGAAGTGTTTGACCGAAGTAGCATTTCCATACAAACTCCAAAGAAAACTTTCGTTTTGATGTTCCATTATAGTATCTCATTTGACTAGGTTGTCAATTAGTAGCTTATTATCCGACCAATGAGCATGGAAATCAATTAACATAGGCAGATAATGGTACGTTTATATTTATGACTCTTAAGAGTTATTTATGTACATGTAATCTTGAGGAAACACGCCTAAACAACGTGTTCGGCGGGTATCAGAAATAATATCATCGTATATTTTAATAGGTATAGGCATTCAATAGGGTTGTAATTTTATTGAATGAATATCAAAGTAAAACAGTTGATAATGAATCATAAGATTTTTATTTTATTTTAATATCTACATAAATACATTTATTATCAGCCAAAACTACAAATGACAAGTGGTCTAAGGCCAAACATATGTTTTTTATTAGTGTTGTTAGATAAATTTATGTATATATGTTTTGTTATTTTATGATATATCTGATATAGGAAACGAATTGTATTATTATGGGACATTTTAAATAAGATTTTATTAACCCCAGGCACAGTACCTATCTTTTATAAGTATTTAATTAATTAATTTAACAAAATAAGGATCGTTTACAATGTTCAATAAATTCGCCAAAGGAGACAGTTTTTTTTTTGCGAAACATGCACTCGTACGGTCTATTACTAAAAGTTGTAATCTTCATTATCATCTACATTATCATTTATCTACAGTATTTTTAATTATGTCGTAAAAAATAAAACATAAGGTTAAACATGCCACATTACTCAATTGTTTATTGCAATCCATGTAATACAATGGGGTGTTACGTAGGCATAGGAACTAAAACATGGAGCCTGTGGGGCACAGCAACGTCGAAGGGAAGAGTGGAAGGGCGTGTGATATAGTGAGGAAGTAAATTAGTTCCTTATCCATATATAAATGTATAATAGTCATATCATGACAGTGATGGTCAACTTCTAGTTAGCAGTCATTGTCAAGGCTGTCTTGTTCGCGAATTCTTCAATTAATTCCAAACGACCAAAGTCAATGAATGAACATTCTTATTAAAACTTATTGAACTATTTGAACCCAATTTATATACATACCTACCTACAAATAACTATAAGCAAAAGAAAACATGTTATTGGCAGATAGATGCGTTTAAATTGGATAGAATTGATTGTGCAACGTTTCAATTTGCAAAACATGTTTTTCTCGTTCAATTATAGGCTTTGTGATTTAACCTACCTACTGCAAAGTAAAGCCATTTGGCAATTTTGGCAACCACTAACTTAATTTAAGGACAAAAAGTAACTACATCTCTTTGTAGAACGTATTATAAATGAACGACGGGACCAGTAGGGTATTTGACTGTGTCAAAGATAAATTATAAAATGCTTATCTAGAAATAGAAGCCAGTCTAACATGATCACAAATCAATCTCATTTTACTTTTCGACTTATTTTCGAATTTGATTTATGAATTAAGTAACAATGGGTACGACGTTTGATATACTTAACACTTTCAAGGACAGAACGTCTACGGACGTTCCGAGTCCAAGTTAACATACTACTTATTATGAACCACCAATGACCCATGGTCTCTGTCCATGAAAGGGTTAAGCGTGTTTGATGACGTTACAGGACAGTATTTCCATACAAACTCTAAAGAAAACTTTCGTTTGACGTTTCGTAAAAAGTATCTCATTTGACTAGTTTGTCAAGTAGCATATTTAAGAGCTGTCAAGGTAAAATTAGGTTAAGTTTGTATGCGCCTGAATAGGCACCATTATCACTTCTATCTATAGTTAGGTGAAGATATATTTTCCCCAGCGCGTTACACTTACATCGTTCTCACAAGGTCCTCTTACATAAGGACAGGTCAGGTTGTCTAAGCCGGCTAGCCTATCGTAGATACTTAAATCCTTTCATAGATTAGGTACCTACTCGATTATCTTATCTGTGTCTTCAACAGTTTGGCATCTACTAGATAGCCTGATCAAATTTTGGACTATATCAAACTCACATGACATAAAACGTAAACAGCCTATGTATATACGTTTCACGTCCCATTCCTTAAAAATCAACTTAACCTTAAATACTCCACCATGCTGTTACATCACAATAATGAAAATCACTCAGTCGATATTTCAACATATCTTTATTATGTTGAAATATCGACTGATTATATGTAGATACACATTCTTCGAAACTACATTAAATGTGAGCTACGCCTACGTGCCTACTAGTGGCACGGCACACAACCCTGCTCTTAGCCATACCACTGAGGTCGTTGTGGGGCTAAAAATAAACTATATCTAGCAAGCCCCATCGCTACAGGCTAGCCGTTTTACTAGTTTCGTCTAGGCAATAAAAGCGCTATTCTAAATATAAGTAGTACTAGCTACGAATGTACTGGGGGAAAAAAGTCCACATCAATGCAATTAATCTAAAAAATAAATATTGCTATTTGACAGTTGTTTGCATTGCGCACTTACTTTTTTACGCGCAAATGTCAAATTACAATATTACTTTTTTTGATGAATTGCTTCGATTTGGCCTTTTCAACACCCCTGTACAGTCATGAGCAATATAATGTACCCACTTTAGGACCCTGTCGAACTATCATATTTGACATTTAGTGAGACTTACGGTTTAATTTGTCAAAAAAGTTAATGTGACATGGTATCAAAGTGTATACATATTAATGCTCGTGACCGTACTCTTATACAACACCTTGAGTGAACTAGCATAATAATTCTATTTGAGTACATTTGTAGCGCGTGGACTGATAAATGCATTTCAAGGTCTTAAGTTATATCTAATACGTTAACATCGCTGTCTACGTAACTACTTATAACTACTAGACTGATATCTACGTGCTAGGGCATACCTTCATCATTAATTTAAGAGCCACTCTCTTGACGGTGTAGCATTCTCCATTATTGTCTATCAAAGGCCAATTCTATCACTTCCTTATAAGACACGATGTTCGCCTTCTCTTTAATGTGTTCTATGTAAGGTCTTCTTGTACTTTCCCTTCCTCTCTTTTCTTGTAGCTTCCCTTCTATGATGTTTTAATGAATTCGTCGTGTCTTATTAAATGTTCAATCATCTTGCCTGTTCTGTCCTCAATAACTCTCAATATTTGCCTCTTTTCCCGTACTCTTACTAGCACTTAGTAACCCTTTCTGTTCAACTTATTCTTTCCATCCTCTTCCAACACCACAAAGGCCTCGGGTCTCTCCCTCTGCAGCTCTGGTACCTACCTACCTACTAACTGGAAAGCTAAATAAAACTAAGAGAATGGGGGCCGAAATAAGTTTATTAACATTTATAATTAAGTGAAAGAGAAAATTTTATAATAGGTAAATACTTTTTGTAGTAGGTAGGTACCTACATTTTATATATTTTTGCATCATTTCATTGGAAGAATAAGAAGCTGGGTTCTATCTGATAAACAAACAAACTTACCAATGCGCTATTGTTCTAATGCAGTTATTACAATCTGCCTTTTAATTGTCGATTCAAATCATCGCTTAGCGTGATCACTTAGAATGAGCAGGTTATGAAAAAATACCTACAGTAGGTAGGTACGTACGTAATACCTCTACTATTATTGAATATTAATCAGTAGGTACAATGACCTTGTTTTTCGACCTTGTAGGTACAATACCTATTTACTTTACCTACTCATAGTTTCCTCATAAGCACTACGTTTACTTACTTATCGTATCGTATAGAGTTAACTTACTTATCTAGCCAGGTACTCACTTATTTCAATACATAAATACCTACTTTCCTACAAATACCTAATGTGTAGGTAATTTATTATAGCATTTTCATTCAGACACTTATGTAGATAGTTATGTAGATAGGTACCTACCTATATCCATACGTTTTATCTTTAATAATACGTATCTAATTTAGAGTTATATTACCTATAAAATTGCTATTTTAAAGTTTGAATTTAAAATTCGTTTTGAATGAAAGCTCAGTTAATGCTTAATGACGGAATTTCAAGGCTACGTTTCACAAAAAATACAGATGGAGCTCTAGAGATTTTTCTGCATTTAAACTTTTAATTTCATGAATAACAGCCATAAGCAACTTTTATCTTTGTTTTTGGGTATAAATGATGACCCTTGTAGTGTGGCACAACACATCTTCTACCTATTATTATTCTATGAAGCAATATAGGTACAACATAATTCTACACGTATCTGAGCAAAATATACAAGCAACAATTTATATGCCTCAGCCATTACATTATAATATTTGCTACCAATTTTGTAACCCGAGTAATGAGAAAATAGGTAATTATCACGTTAAATCTGAATAGCGACATCTATATTTTTTATGGAACGTAATCTGGAAAGCCCCTCATTAAAGCCGTTTTCGTTTTTTTTTCGCCTTTCGTTTTTTTGACCGTCGTCGCTATAAAAACCCAAGTTCATAGGATCTAATATTGTACGGAATATTTATAAATAAAAAATATGTATATAAATAGGTATCTGTAGGTGCTCTGTTTACGTCTTTCGGAACAATAAAGGAGGATTGGATATTTGTGCAAGTGTGCTATATATTATTCACCGTTTATTTTTAAGTATTGATAGGTATACTTAACTCCTCTGGTTCTCTGTTTTTACTCATAAAATTTCATGTAATAATTTACCATGGCATACTGTTACTTGTCCTATTATTAGTTACGCATAGTATTAATTTGTCATAACTTTTTAAGCATAATTATGAAAACCATAACCACTATAAGCATAATAATTAATGATCATATTGTGTCCCCATCGGGAATCGAACCCGGACCTCCAGATCGTGAGCCTAACGCTCTAACTACTAGACCACGGAGGCTGTAAAGATTTGCTAGTAAAGACGGGAATCGCTTCGTCAAATGTAGTACCTACCTAGTTGTAAATTAATACAAAAGTTGATGAGCGGGACATACGTCAAAACGTGACGCGCGCAGCGACATAGACATAGAAAATATAACGGAAACCAGTAATAAAGTTTTTTAAGTCCCTTATCAGTATGAACCATAATACGTGTATTATGGTTCATACATACACGTGTGCGAATGAAGTTAGACTTTATTATCAACGGTATGTGCATAATATTTAATTGAATAAGCGACATACGATAGGACTGTTTTTCGAATGTAACACACATAGTCAAACCACGTGCGTGATTTACACCACCTAGCTTAGTGGAAAAACTCCAAAGTGAGACCTAATCGAATAGATTAGCTTAGTCAGTAAAATTAAAGTTATTTTTCCTTTGAATAACGTTATCGGATTGCCTCTGTTTTGTAAGTAGGCATTTCTTTGTAGGTAATATAATTTGCATTTTACTATGTAGGTACCTAAGCAGTTTAATATGAGTACATAAATAACAATGACGAATTTCAGAATGAATTAAATTCATATGTTAAATTGAGGTCTTTTAACGCTCATGCTTGAAAATTATTTTACCAATGCTGCATGCTTGAAAATTAATTAGGGAGGTTAGTACCTACTTACATAAATGAAGACTAAATTGAAAATAAAGAGCTAAGTTCTAGAAGTTTACAATTCGCAGCGCAGTTACAGGTACTTACTTAAAGAAATATTATTATGCAGTATGCATACAACAAAATCTCTGCGTTATCCCGTTTTCACGGGGTCACGTCAAAAAAAAATCTGGATAAATGTCAAAAATAACATTTACAACATCACCCAGAAACTACAACACTCTTGTATATCTACAATACATGTACTTTTTATAATAAAAATCAAAGGAAATTGTTTTTCCTTCGTTACCAGATGAACCAAGCCACTCATTTCCTGGACGGGTCTCATATCTACGGCGCAAACTCGCGTGACGCGGCGGCCCTCCGCGAGAAGTCTGGAGGTCTTCTGAAGACCAGCTCCGTGGAAGACCAGGAACTATTGCCGATGGCCAACAACCCTAAGGACAACTGCCTCGTTGATAGTGACAACGCTGCTTGCTTTAAGACTGGTAAGAGGACCTTTTGATTGTACTGTTCATAAGTAGGCAAGTCACCAGAGTGATGAAGTCGGTCATTGACCTTACAACTCACGTGAGAGAAGAAGTAAGTAACTCTATTAACTTCCCGGAATAATTACCTTTGTAGTAAACTAAAGGTAACTCTCGGCATGTTCTTCGAACTCTGTCGTTCGAACTCTACATCCTTGCAAAAAATGAGGCTAAAAATAACATAGACGGTACCGGGAGTTCGTAGGGATGGGGTTTGTAGGGGTGCACCCGTAAACATAGGAAACCGAGCCGTCTTTATATGTGAAGATCTTTAATGTTTTGTGGGGAATCAACTTAGTTACTTTGAAATAATATGTACGATATGCTGCAAAAGTCCAATCAGTTACTTGCAAAGTAATAAATTAACTGGTGGCACATAATAGACCAAAACACCTACAAAAACATAAATTTTATAATTATGACAACTAATGGTTCATAATTTTACCACTGTTTACAAATAATTCGCTGGGCTCAGTGACTGAACTTTTGCTCTTTGATTGTATCTGTATAGGTTTTCTTTGCCTACGAATAGGTAAGTATATTTTTAGTAAGTAGGTACATTTTCTAATCATGCTGTCTGATAAAGAAGTAATATGTCTAAGCTCTACTTATAGGTACTTATATATAAATTAGCACAGACTTACAATAGAACATGTTTATGTTATAAAAGTCGTTGTTTAATTTATTATGCTTTGTCATGTTGAAATATTATGCTGATAACAAAGATAGCGTAGATAAAAATAAGATAAAAGTTATGTGTTTATGTGTCTGTGCCGTGTTTTTGATAAGATAATGGTTTATCTTGTTAGTCCTTTGATAACTGCGGGGGTATCTTTACTAGTTGCGTCACGCGGATGCAATAAGGTTTGCATGTAGTATACACGCTTATGTTGCATGGAGTTGTATGACTATTAAACCACATATCATGTTCTTAGTCGGTAAGGTGACTAAGGTATGCAAGATTTTTTCCTTGTAGGATTTTTTTGGTGTGAGCGCGTATAATTTTGTGTGCAACATGTAGGTAATATGCGTTGAAGAAAACGTACTATACATCAGATGATAGATACATTCTGTATCTACTAGGTAGTGAAACTATAAAACGGAATACAATTTCACTTCTTCTTCTTATCGTGTAGGTTGTGAGGTGGAATACCAGCCTCATCAACCCTGGTGTCAGGGTTATTATTGAGCCGCCAAAGGCCACTGACATGGCTTATGTAACGATTACTCACTTACATCAGTAAATAGTAACCGGGATCAACGGCATAACAACGGCATAGTATTTGTTATGTTATGTTATGTTCATAATAACTGTACTTAGACATTGGAAAAACCAATATTTGTCTTATAGCCTGTATAATGTTTAATAATGTATCTGATCGCTACTATTTAAGATATATAAACTGCCTATATACGTCCCACTGCTGGGCACAGGCCTCCCCTCAATCAACCGGAGGGGGTATGGAGCATACTCCACCACGCTGCTCCACTGCGGGTTGGTGGAGACTATTTAAGATATAAGGACTCTTTTTTATAGCGTCATGTCAAGTCAAGAGAAAATCTCGACTAACTTTATATACTACTGCTACTTACGTTATTAGTTACAAAATACTAATATGAACTTCATCTTTCTTTCTCTAGGAGACGTGCGTTCCAACGCCAACCCGTGGCTTACAGGTATCCATACAACCTGGGTACGCGAACACAACCGTATCGCGCGCGCCCTGGCTGCGCTCAACCCTGGCTGGAGTTCAGACAAGCTGTACCATGAAGCAAGGAAGATCGTCGTCGCTGAGCTGCAGCATATCACCTACATGCAGTGGCTGCCTGCTCTTACTGGTAAGAGTTGCCATCACTTATGGCCCGACGATGCTCATTCTTTTTCTCCCTTGCGTTCTCTTTTCATTCAATCTCGGTAACTATTACCTTTGCATGTTATCGATCTATTGTCTGAGAGGTCCACCTCGTCAATTTTAGTAAGAAAGTATTTGACCTTGGATTTAGTAAGCAGTGATAATACCTACACATTCATGTTAAGGCAGTATAGTCCATACTCATCATTTGCTTTTATTCTTATTAAGTAAAATGTTCCATTTTTAGTAGATGAGTGATCTTATGATACCCCCATTATATTTTTTATATCAATTAAGTTTTTTATGAGTATTATGTTTTATGATAAAATTGTTATCAGGCATACGATTACTTAATCAAGCAGTACGGCCACGAGCATTAATATGTATACACTTTGGTACCATGTCACATTAAATTTTTTGACAAATTGAACTGTAAGTCTCACTAAATGTCAAATATGTTAGTGCGACAGAGTCCTAAAGTGGGTACATTATATTGCTCATGTCTGTACATATCGCGTATAAACCTTACCCTTGACAAAAATAAAAAGGCATTCTTTAAGTATGCATAGCTAATCTTCGTCTATCTTCGTCGTCGGGTATCTTCGTCTCAATTACATAACTCCTTTTCTCAACTCTATTTTACTCAGAAACTAACCCAAGTCAAAACCCATTCTCTTTTCAGGAAAGAAATTCGACGAATTGTACGAGAGTTACGATTCGGGATATAATTCCGATGTCGACCCTACTGTTACCAATGCTTTCGCCACAGCTGCGTTCCACTTCGTCAACAGCCTGTTAGACCAGGACATTGATCTGGTGGACTCTGAAGTGACGTCACAGCGTTTGAAGCACAACTACTATAAACCTGAGATCGTGGCGCAGAAGGACGGTCTTAAGAAACTAATGAAGGGAATGGTCAGCGAGAAGAGCCAGAGTCTCGACTTCAACTACGATGATGATGTGAGTGCTTATTCTATTCTATAGCCCTTGTGAATTAACTAGACATGACAAAAGGGGTAGATATGTAGATTGTTTTTTGACCTGGCTTATGCTGGCATTAATTACTTGGCGGAACGCTGAAGGTTGGTCCCCCTCTACAAAATTTTAAGAAACTATTGGGAGCGAACATCGAGTAAGGGCGTCACGTCATCTGAGAGGACAAGTATGTAATTAATTCGCACGGATTATAGTTCGACTTCCTAGTTTCACGTAAAATTTCTATAAGGAAACGGTTGAAACGATAGCTCTACTAATATTCTATAACAATGGAGGAAACGTAATTTATTTTCTGCAACGAATCATTACTGTTAAAGTAATTAGGAGGTAATTGGGAATTATTACTGTCAGATAATACGTTTCCGTATTTCACTTTCGACATTAAAGTAACTTTACGGGAACAATGTAACATAGCGTCATACTTATATTCCCGAAGAGGTAGGAAGAGGTATATAGCATCCAGACTCCTCGCCAGCTATTTTTATAGGGACAAGCTGTGGTAGTTAATAGGTTTGCCGCTCGGAGTAATCTAGTGTGCGTTTTTTTATCACCACGTATTTATATTAGATATTATTTTTAGCCTTTCAGAAGTTTAAAATGCGTTTTATGTTGATTTTAAACGGCTTTGTCATTCAAACTTACATTGAACACGTATAACATCGCATCGCCTGGAAAATTTTAAATTCAAATTGTGCTTTATTGACTTGCAAAAAATGTACAACGTGATTGGCTAAATTAATGCAGATGGATCACACGGGCTATTTTGAAATGATGTACTTACATTGAAAAACGTGATAACAACGTTTGCATATAAAAATATTTGTTACAGAAAATCTGCATTGCTTCACTTTTTTTGTGAGTGTAAGTAATAAATGCTACTATGTATACTATGACTGTAATATGAGAAGTTATCACGGTGTGTTTAGATACGTTATTTGCAAGAGTAAGAATAATTTATTTCAGTTAAAAAGCTTAGTCCATAATAGGATATTTGACTGTCAAACATAAATTATAAAATGCTATTCTAGAAATAGAAGCTAGTCTAAGTCCGGGTTTCCACTGACGCGGAGATGGGCGGAGAAGAGCGGAGATGTGCGGATTTGACTAATCACAGCGTTCGAGAGAGCGAAAAACGAAGACGCTTTGTCACTTCCTCCCTCACGGTGATTGGTCGATTCCTGCACATCTCCGCTCATCTCCGCACAGCTCCGTGTCAATGGAAACGCAGCCTAAGATGATCAAAAATCAATCTCATTTTACTTTTAGACTTATTTCTGAATTTTATTTATGAATTACGTAACAATGAGTAGGTACGACGTTTGACCGCTTTTATTGATGACGTCACAGGACAGTATTTTCATACAAACTCCAAAGAAAGTGTTCGTTTTGACGTTTCATAAAAAGTATTTCATTTCACTAGGTTGTCACACATAGATATAAAATAAATTAAAATTAACTCCTTAAGTATACTTAGTTTGTTTGTAGTATAACAACTTATTGTTGAGAAATCGTAGTCTTTGTTTAAGAACGATTATTTTTAATTACTCACGCCATACTTAACACAAAGGAAATTGAATTCATTCATCTGAAAGAATATGTTTTAACAAAACACAATCGGTAATGTTGAATGATACTGACTTTTGTATTATGTCAATTGTTTGTAAGTTTGTTTAATATTTTTGCCTTATACCTACCTACACAATGCGTAGAGTCGCGAAGGAATTTGTTACTTTATCATTATGTCTTATGTGTACTGTTATAATGGCGTATTTTGATTAATTCGATCACGTAGTTTATAAGCACCATCATCACCCGATCTGCTGAAAGAGTATTTGAAAAAAGATGAACCGTCTCTTTTGTTGATTACGCATTTTTTTTATGGTCTGTCTTCTGTATGCGCTCAGATCAGCGCTCTTCATTTGTCCGGCCAAGTAGTTAATGTCATTTGAAGTGAACCTACAACAAGTTATATGAACGTATTTTTTTGTTTCAACAGTTACACCACCACTGGCTGGGCGGCCTTGATGTCTTGGCCATCGACATCCAACGTGGTAGAGACCATGGTCTGCCGGGCTACACGCAGTACCGCTCTCTCTGCGGCATGTCTCCCCCCTCCTCCTTCCAGCACCTCTCTGACGTCATGCCTCAGGAGGTACGTATCTATACACTTGTAGTAGACATCCAACGCAGCAGACCACAGCCACAACCACGGGTCTTTCTGCGCTATGGTCATTTCTACTGATGCCGTTTAGCACAATTAGTGTACTTCGTCTCAAGAAAGTGTGGATGGATTGTATGAAGAAGGATATGTGCGTGAAAGGTGGAAACTGACAAAGAGGAATGGAAGAGGAATTCATGTTGTGCCGATCCCACATAGAGTGGAATAAGGGCAGGAGGATGATGATTAGTGTACTTACATGCAAGACAACGGAGACGGCTATCATGTCGGCTATCAATGTACCTCTGACTAGCCCAATTGGGAAAATAGTCGTGAGCGTATGTCGCTATATCAGAGATCTCTGCCACCGATTCAATAATAACATTGCCACCAGGCTTGGTAAAGTGACGTGGTATTCTTCTTCTTATCGTGTGGATTGTGAGGTGGAATACCAACCTCATCAACATTGGTGTCTGGGTTATTCCTGAGCCGCCAAAGGCCCCTGACATGGCTCATGTACCGACTACTTACTTACATCAGTAAGTAGTAACCAGGATCAACGGCTTAACGTACCTTCCAAAGCACGGATCACCTTACTTTCGGACAATCAGGTGATCAACCTGTAATGTCCTAGCCAAACTAGGGATCACAAAGTTTTTTTTGTGATATGTCCCCACCGGGATTCGAACCCGGGGCTTCAGGATCTTGAGTCCAACGCTCAACCACTGGACCACGGAGGCCAATTTAAGACGCTAATTTAAGAACCACGCTCTAGCACTCTGTCGGTATAGCATTCCTCTCCATGCTACTTTTTAGAGATAAATAGGGCAGTGGTTTCCCTCTTGCCTTCTGCCCCAAATAGGTATTCGTTATTAGGATAATTAGGATTCATAATGTGGGTCCAAAAAATTAAGCATTTCATGTAAACAGCATTATCTCAATTTCGAAAGCAATATTGTATGGCGGCGATATAGCTCATCACTTACATGAGTACGTGCTTGGTTCATCGTGGCATGAGTGTACCTCTGACTACCCCGAATATAGAAAAATAAATATGCTAGAGAGCTTTTGTTATGTTTATCTAACATATGTGGTTTGTGTCACAGGCGGTGGACAAGCTATCGCAGCTGTACGAGCATCCCAACGACATCGACCTGGTGGTGGGCGGTATGGCTGAGACCCCGCTGCCCGGGTCTCTTCTCGGACCCACCTTCACTTGTTTCCTCAGTAAGTTATATAAGTTACATACATAACATAAAAAGCCTATACATGGTGTTAGTGACGTCGTAACGAATACTGAGGGAGATGATTCAGACCATGATGATTCCGAGTTTATATCAAGTGAAATTTTCCGCCGCAAAATTAATGTATTTATTAGTGTTTTTTTAAAATATGTATTTTCCGTTCTATACTTTTGTGCCTTTTGTGAGTTGAAACGTTTGGTCTATTCAAAAATTCTCTACCTCTATTTCTCTCTTTTCATCTCTCAATCCCTTGTCACTTATATACACTACAAAACTAACAATACATGACGTCTACAGAGGAACAACTGTGGCGCACGCGCATCGGTGACCGTTACTTCTACACGCATGCGGACGAGGCCGGCAGCTTCACGAAGCGTCAATTAGCTGAGATCAAGCGCACATCCCTGGCTCGCCTGCTGTGTGACAATGCGGGCATCACCAGCATTCAGAAGGACGTCTTCCAACCGCCTTCTGAGAGGTATGTTTACAAAACTAAACAATAAACTAAATCAGTTTTATGTCATGCATTATTTATTATGTTGAATTGTTATTCTTCTTATATCGTGTGGGTTGTGAGGTGGATTACCAACCCCATCAACCCTAGTGGTTCTAATTGTTATTAGAACTGCATTAGATTACCCACTATCAGTAGGTATTGTAAAATCAGCCAAGTGTTTAAGACTATTATTGCCAGACGTGAACTTGACACACTTTAAATCCATCAATGTGGGAATTTCATATATACATACATAAACTCATGCCTATTTCCCACTGGGGTAAGCAGAGACTATGAAATTTAATTTGCTTCGACCCTGACACTCTTTTCTTGCTTTCTCCACATTCATCAATCGTTTTATGCACGCACGCCGGTTCAGAGTAGATCGTACTGAACCGTATGAATTTCATGTAATTGTATATTTGGTTTTTGAACAAAAAAATATGTCAGAAAGGACTAAAAAACTAAACAAACTCCAGCACCAAAAACCAAGCTACGTCCATTTAATGAATAGTCAATACTTAGTCAATTTAGTCTGGCACCAGGGTTGATGAGGTTGGTACTCCACCTCACAACCCACACGATAGAAGAGAGAGTCAATTTAGTCGAAATCCTCCAATAAAATCTTGTCAGCAAGGATATAGAATTCCATTTTGTTAGACATTGTCTGCTTTGACAGTATTTTTACTGTGGAATAAACGATTTTTCGAAATATGAAATAAAAGACCCAAATACAACTTAGAGTCTTTGGTTTTTTTCCTATACAGTTAATTTACTCCAAATGTCCTGAGGCACACGCTCAGCAGTCTTACATATTCTCGTATTATTATCTCTAAATAAACACAGATCTAAAGGTGACAAAAAACCTCGTCTTTTTTCTATTTAACTTATTTATGAATTTTAATAATGAAAAATCGCAATAAAAAGCGCGACGTTCATTTTTTTCTACGACGTCACAGGTTGCTTTTTCATACAACTTCCATAATAATTTCGTGTTTTGACTTTTAGTAATAAGTAACTGATTTAACTAGTTGGAAACTACCCTATGGCCGAACTAGGCGCTTATACATTTATTTTTCTTTACAGCAATCCAACAGTGTCGTGCAGTGAGATTAAGAAGGTGAACTTAGAAGCGTGGCAGGACCCAGCGCAGAGGCCTGACATCCTCACTCGAACCAACAAGTGGATCAAAAACAAAGTCGCCAGCACCGGCAACGCTACCAAATAGACTCACTAGTGATAGCCGTAGCTAAGTAAAATGCCTCTATGGTTTTCGATTCTGTTTCCCGTCTGCGGTGCAAGCTGTGCCTATAAGGTATTCTGGAGAAAAAAGCACTGCTTTTTGAAGCATATAGCATTGTGTTCCTTAAACGACAAGGGGCAAATCGAACAAAGCCTAAAGTACTCCTGAATTCCCTTATCTGGCAAGAGCGTCATAGCAATATCTTAGGTTGTGTTTTAGTATTGTCATAGAATAAGGAACAATACTTCGTATAGAACGGCAACTTTCCTCCCCACCAGCGTCTGAGCTAGGTTTACCTCACCCCCCTCGAACATAGTTTAGACTTGATTCGTATGGTGTCAGACTCACAGATGCGCGTGTACTATAATGTCAATATGTAGTGTCTGTGTAAAATGAAGTTGTTTGTATGAAGTGTCCGGTGTGTGGTATTGTTTTAAAACAGCCTGCAAATAATCTGCAGTAGAAAGCTCTAATCTTGCACTGTAGACACCTTTAGTCTTTAAAGTCGAGTGTTTCAGTATTGCGGTTCATTGTAGAAACGTGTTTATGTAGCTATTTATAGTTTATAAAAGTAATACCACGTTCCTCGATACGGATTTACGGAATATACTAATTCTTACGACTCACGTCGTATGAGTACCATGTTGAACAGTGGCTGTGATAAGTCAGTGTGGCTATTATTAATTCCACTTGCATAGTGATTTTTACCCGATGAACGGGGTTTTGAAATCCTTAAGATCCTATTTGTTAAAAGATCTTGGGGATTTTGTTTAAAGTCCTCATATTATCATTGTCATCGAAGCGCAGATTCAAGTGAATGTGTTTGACCAATTATAATGTGTTCATTAGATTGTTCGTTGGGAAATTGGGACAAAGTACGGCCTTACAAATAAACCTGGTGTAACTTTTTATACCGATCATAACCTAAGAATAAGTAAAATAATATCGCTAAACCAGCCCTCACCCTGGTTTAAGTCGGAATAACCTAAACCTGACTGACATTGACAGATGTGATTTTTGGGTTTGATCACGGATTTTTTAAATTATCTCTCCTTATTATCGGCTTATACCAGGTTTATCTATTCCCAGTATAATCTTGAAATAAGGATGGAATCAGTTTTTATGAGTAAGGCCGTTAAGGTGTAGATTTGTGATCTCTACAACCATTATTCGTTTATTAAAGACGCGATGTGATCGTTAGCTGTCGACTGACGCCTTCCAACAACGTTCTCACCCCAAACAATGCAAAGAACACAAAGATCTCCTGCCATATCGTTACTATATCTTAGTAAGGTTGTGCTTTCAATAATTAGTATGTTCACTTGAATCATCGCCTAATCATAAGTTCGTGCATGTTATGTGATACTTAATTATTTGAGCGTTACAACTCGGTTGTTTTGGATGTAAAATTACAAAAAGCCGCAAAGTAAGTACTGATGGCATAAAGTATCTAGGCAGTTTCTAGGTAAGCACGTCCCATTCTCGGCTACATAGTCACTATATCAGGTGAGGTTGTGGTGAAATGCTTGCCTATCTTCCATTAAAAAAAAAACAAACATTTTGTCAATTTGGAAATTGAGAGATTGAAATTGAAATTGACTGTTTTCTGTTACCTTTACGTACCTTATTTTTTCCATCCTAATTCATTTAAGAAATCTCGAAAATATGTTTGGGCATGAAACACGTTTAGAAAATATTCAATGATATTTTTCTATTTTTATAACGAATATGGTTTAGATGTGTGTGCCATCATACCAAAGACTGGAATGCAATTGATAGCGGCTAGCAACTATAGAACTTCTACACAGAATCGCTATTGTATCACAAATAATGATGATTTAAAAAAATATATTTTTTAGTAAACGTGAATACAAACGCTCAATGGCGTCAATGTGTGGAAGGTTTTATATATCGAATTAGTATTTAGATCTTGTATCTTTAGATGTACGTTACCTAAATCTTAAGATAAAAATCTCATGTTCTATAGTTGTACTTAATAATGTACAGTTATAATTATTTGTTCACCGTAATAAGATATATTTTAAGATTTAGGGAGTGTACTTGTGAGATTTGGCGCAACCATGTCATGTAATTTTAAATTGTAATTAATAATCGTTATTGTTTTTGGCGCTATATTCCATATTGGTGAAGTTTCTTTTATTTAAATTTATATTTTATTAAGTATTAAAATAATTTGTATTAAACAATTATATTCAGCTTATTTTATGCTTGTTATTTCTGATGTTTATTTGTATTCATAATAATGGACACGGAAGCTTTTATCGGCTTTTAAATATGCACCATTGAATCGAAAATCTTATTTACAGAGCACATCATATCAAAAGCTCCACGTTCAAACAAGCTTATGGGCTTTTTGTATTGATAGTATTCGACTGAGCGTCGCACACAGAGCTTATTTAAGCTTAGCATGTCAAAGGCATATCGCACACGATATATTTTAATACTGTAACAACTCAAAAACATAGTTTCCAGAAAAATGTATTTGAATATTTGTCAGTTCACAGTCTACTAGGGAAACTAGAGGCATAAGCAAATAGTAAATATATAGCTAATGTATAAATATATACTGTACCAATAACTGTTACAATTTTAGTAGTTGGTAGAGAATATGTTGCTTGTCATTTTGTGTGTAACAACTCAAAAACTAGGTGTTTTGAGTTGTTACAGTATTGGATATCGTGTGCAATATACTTATCGAAAACTGTACCTATCTGAATTAAAGCACATAATAACGGGTTCTTACCGCGTTTAAATGGGGATATGAGAAGGTAAGAACCCGTTATTATGTGCTTTAATTATGATAATAACGGCGTAAACTTAAAACAATGTACCTATCTGGCAAATAAGTATAATTGTAAGAATAATAAACTACTTAGATGAGCATCAAATTAGTTTTTATATGTTCAATAAGTCAGAATTCAATTTTCATTGTTTGCATTTAAGTTTCTTTTATACACTTGTCAATAAATTTATTTAATACCTATAGATTTATTTTGGTTTTATTTACGGACATCACCAAATAGCAAGGCTTAACTCGGAAGTAACCGTCGAGGCAGATGCAGATCCAGCTTTTAAGCCAGGGGGGGGATTACCAGGTCGCAGACAACCCATCTCAGTAGAGATTAGATGAAATTGCAGTGGTCACCCATGACCCAACCTGTCGCTCAGGAGGATGCGTCAAGGCATCGTATAAAAAAACCAGGACAGGCTCAAAAGTGACAGCTAACATTTCAAGGTTAGCCCAGATGACGTCATCCCGCCCTGCGCTGCCATTTCGTTAAAAATAAATTACATAAAAAACAACATAAACTGCCTATATACGTCCCACTGCTGGGCACAGGCCTCCCCTCAATCAACCGGAGGGGGTATGGAGCATACTCCACCACGCTGCTCCACTGCGGGTTGGTGGAGGTGTTTTTACGGCTAATAGCCGGGACCAACGGCTTAACGTGCCCTCCGAAGCACGGAATCATCTTACTTTTTCGGACAATCAGGTGATTCAAGCCAAAGTGAAAAATAAATTACCCAGGACCAATATTTTTATATTTACTTTGCAAGGAAATTTTGAACTTTTAGTAAAAGATTTACTTAATTTTAAAAGTAATAGAAATAAAATACATTAGTCAGTAATTCACTTAATTTTCAATAGGTAATAAAATTTACGTCCTTGGAATTTTGGAGATACTATGCAATGGTAACACTTATGTCATCAAAGGGCTAGCAAAGGCGGCTTGTCATAGGATTGAGTATACCTGTAGGCTCTGCACGGTAACCGCGCCGCGCGCGGCGAGAATTATATCGAGGCCTTCGACCAATAGCCGTTTGACATCAATCGACGTAGATAGCATTCGTATCGTTTTTTGGTCGAAGCGCTCAATATAATACGCGCCGCGCGCGATGCGGTTGTCATGCAGACCCGGCTGGTTTTCTTATACCATGCCGAAGGTATGCATATTCACGAAATACAACTAGCGGTTGAATTTCGAATACCATACTACATAAAATCACAGCACTTATTGCGAAAAACCATAGGTCACTTCCAGAGCGGAGCGATGCGATTTGGCGTTGACTATAATGCACTTTTCGAGAATCGTAATAAAGTTATTTTTTCAGTGTTTTCAGTGCTCTTGGTCTGTGCTTATCTATGACATCAAGACGGAAAAAATTTCTAGGTATATCTAGATATACCAATAAAATGTACTTACCTAGTATTCTGACTGCTGTCTTACGCACCATGCTATAACCCTAACGCAAAAGGTACTGGGTAGGTTAGGTTAGGTTATATACGTACATAAATAACCTAACTTATAAGTATATATATATGAGCCAAATATTCGTGATCGATCCTTGTATTCGTAGAACGTACACGTTTTCCCGAAGCCCTTTTCAATAATACCATGCACAATAATAACTTTGAATAGAAAATGCCGAAATTAATTCGGCTTTGTTTGTATTATGTATGATTGTAGGTATATGGGTTCAATCGACTCAAAATTCATATTCTAGTAGTCAAAAAACAATAATACTAGGTATAAAAGGGACACATCCACATCCTCCGATGTGGGTCACATTACCATATTTTTATATAGGCCGTTAAGGAGTAAGGGACAGTTAGGTTAGTCACAATTTGCTAGAGAACAGCTGGACTTTTACTTTTTTCTTTCTACTAGTAACACCGAAGTTTCATTTAAAATCGTTCGAAAAAAGAATAAATAGGTAGATAAATGAAATATCTAAACAAATAGATTACATTAAGTACATAACAATGCACTTTCAAATCGCTACTAATTCCGATGTGGAGGTAGCAGTTGCTCAGTTGCACAATGTCGTTCAAGGTAACTCTTTGCCCCAATACATGGAACAATTCAAGGTGACCCTTATTATTTAGGCAGTGAAACAAAAGGATGGATCAATTTTATTCCATGCTAATGCATTTAAAAGTGATGAATGACTTCTATCCAAATTATCAGGTGGCCTTTCTAATTAGACACATTTTGTTTGGATTTACCAAACCGCGCGACAGAAGTAGAGCGGTTAATTTTAAAGCCTATAAGTATAAGACGTGTAGAAAACAGGTGTCGATTCCGCCAACTTAATTTGACAGGACTAAAACTAGCTCAATCTCTTTCTTGAGATTATTATAAATGAAAGACGGCTCTGGAATTGTCAAACATAAATTGGATTAAGTAAGTTATGGGCCGCCTGAATAGGCACCTGCTAAATACTCGTATAAAAAAATAATACAGGGAGCTAGTGACATCGTAACGAATACTGAAGGGGATGATTCAGCTCATGACTTTAAGATAATATCAAGTGGAATGTTCCGTTGCAAAATTCATAATGTTTTTGATGTTATTTAATTATTTTCAGTTCCATACTTTGGCCGCTGCAAGGATAATCTCTGCAGGTGGGGGGGATACCTGGTGGATACCTGGTGGAGTATCACCACAAACTATGGCTCACCTTTTGTGCTGTCCTAAGTGCCCTAACACCTGCACTATTAAAGACCTTTACGAAGCCACTGACAATGCCGTAAGCGTGGCCAATTATTGGTCAGCAAAAATTTTGTATCGATCGCCATCGACTCGCAAAGAAGAAGTTCCATACTTTTACGACGGAAAAATCCTCTTGATATCAAGTCAGACTCATAGTATTCGTCAGTAACTATATAGGTATACGTAAATAACCTAATATATACGTCCCACTGCTGGGCACAGGACTGCCCTCAATATATCGCACGAGGTACGGACCACACTCCACTATGGGTTGGTGGAAGTATTTCGGCTCGGGTCCGAGACGAAAGCTTAACATGCCTCCCGAAGGATGGATTCATTTTATTTTTTACGTTGATATTCGATCGTGAGTTCTATCCTACGTTATAGGTAAATATAAGTCGCACATTTGGACTACCTAGGCGGCATCAGGACACCTCAATAGAGTCCTATAATAACATTGATAAAACTCATTCACAGTCATATTTTTTTTAGTAAGTAGGTATTCAATTGTTTTCGTAACGTGTGTCACTAAGACACTTATGGACATGACTTTTCCTCCTTATAATTGCGAACACTCGTATCGAGCGAGAGATACTTACCACTTACCTGATAGGTATTTTACTAGGGGAGCACACGTGAAAAATTAGAGCCGCTCTAGACGAAGGGTGTTGTTAACAGCGGTGAAGGAAAACATGGTGAGAACACCCACACACCGGATTAATGTGATCTAACCTGTATTGTGCTTTCCCTTCGCGGAAGGTCAGATAAATGTTCGGGTTAGGTAAGCGGAACCCGTGAAAACGGGATAACGCTTGGGAGATGATGATGGAGTATAGTGGATGGTAACTACACTAAACTGGCAAATAAAGAAGAAATTCAAAGAATTAATAAATATGTAAATAAATCGTTGGTCCTAACCGGGACCTCGGACTTACTGATGAACTTATGTAAGTAGTCGTTACATGAGCCATGTCAGGGGTCTTTGGCGACTCAATAATAACCCTGACACCAGGGTTAACGAGGTTGGTAATTCACCTCACAACCCACACGATAGAAGAAGAATAAATCCCCACCCAGCGGTAGGTTTCCGATTAGGTATCGACGGCGATATCATATACTTGTTCTTCTTTTCAATGTTTTAAATAATCCCTCATCGCCACGATACCTGCGGGAGCGTTTCACGTATTTCGCCTCATCTGGTCGCACTCACCGTCCCCTTTACAACTTGCACCTGAAAACTCCCCCCTATTCTACGCAAATGTACGGTGACTCTTTTACCGTGCAGGCCGTCAAACTGTGGAACGCGCTACCCAGGGTCACTCGGGAATGTGACACGGTGGGTAGTTTTAAAAGGAACTTGAAGGATTATTATTTGAGTCTTGCTTGAGTTGCATTAGTCGTATTTGTATGCGTTTACTTATTTATTTAGATATATATATATATATATATATATATATATATATTGTATATAGTGTGTATTTTTTATAAACCAATATAGAAAGTATATAATATGTTTATATATCTATGAAATATATATTATATTATAATTTATTTAAATGTGGTTTGTAGGTTTAGGTTAATATTGTGTCTTATATTAGTATAAGTAATATCTAAATAATTTGTACGCGTATGTATGTCTATCTATATAATATTATACGTTGAAAGTCTCTCTTGTCACGTAGGTCAGCTGGAAGAAATCTCTTTGTTTAGAGATAAGCTTGCCTGTACTATCTGTTTTCTTTGTATGTTTCTTATGTCTGTTTCATTGTGTACAAATAAATAAATAAAAATAAATAAAATAAATAAATAGGTTTTAACGAATCGTTAGTGATTAATAACCGGTAATTGCACTAATAGTTTAAGACATTTGAAACCACTTTACGGATTTTGAGGGATTTTAACAAATTAATACCTAATTACCTGTATAACACTTACAGCATTAACCTTACATATCGTAAGATTGTGATTACAACCGAATCAGGATAGTTTCCTTAATTGTTAATAACGGTTGTCGTTTATTCATAATTGCTTTCATTAAGTTACGTATATAGATATTATCGAAATGCGATCATAAATCCTAAACGGATGCTATGTGCCCTCAGTGTTCTCCACTTGTCTAGCCTAGTGGTGAACACTTGCGAGGCAAATCTACAATAAGTCACGTTAAAATAAAAATCACAGGCGTAATTTGTAATCTAGTGTTTGTGGTTTAGAACGAATAAACAAACAATTCTCTGTTTGTGTCTCTAAGAACCCGATTTCGGAGAAGCAAAAGGAAGGTTATGTGTTTGAACGCTATGTAGGTATGTTTATGTATATGTACGTCTAATCTAAGCTAACTTCTAAACCACCTGTCAGAATTTAGCAAATGAGGTGTCACAAGACGCTATCTAAGTACTAAACATTACTATTCGGAAGAATTTAAGTGAAACATTCCTATTTTATTATTTCATACTTTTAAGAGCGTGATTTTTCCATTAGTGTTGCCGAAAAATCGATAGTTTTACTATCGATAGTAAACAGCCAAAATCATCTACCCAATCGATAGGCCTATCGATAGTATCGATAGTATCGATACTATCGATAGTTAAAAGAAGAAAAACTATCGATAGTATCGATACTATCGATAGTATCGATAGTTGAAAAACGAAAAACTATCAATACTATCGATAGTATCGCTCTTCGATATTGCGCAAGCTATCGATACTATCGATACTATCGATAGTTTTGTACGATCGATAGGGCCCTTAATTTCGATAGTATTGAATGTAGCATTGTGTGGAACAATTCACACCATTTAAAGCTCGTATTTAATATATTTTATGTTACGTGGGTGTTTTTGCAGTGGACGTTTGGTTTTGAAGTAGGCAATTCTCTAAACTTTAAAGAGACACTGTTAAGTTAGTGGATAGGATTTTTTTTACAATACTATCGAAATTAAGGTCACTATCGATCGTACAAAACTATCGATAGTATCGATACTATCGATAGTATCGATAGCTTGCTCAATATCGAAGAGCGATACTATCGATAGTATCGATAGTATTGATAGTTTTTTGTTTTTCAACTATCGATACCATCGATAGTATCGATACTATCGATAGTTTTTCATCTTTTAACTATCGATACTATCGATAGTATCGATACTATCGTTGCTTATCAATAGTATCGCCAAAAATGAGCTATCGATACTATCGATAGTATCGATACTATCGATTAATTATCGATACTATCGTTTTTTGGTAAACTATCGATAGTTCGATCGAAAACTATCGATATGGCGCTATCGATCGGCAACACTATTTTCCATAGTCGGGTTTTAATTTTTAAACTTATATTTTTTTGTTTCTTTTTTAGACCGTGCAAGTAACGTTGGATAATGCTAGTTCATAAAAAATATACCTAATAATAAAGTTACAAACTTGAAATCGACAGTGACAATGATAAATGTATTGACATGACACCTTTCTGACAATACCATAAAAATATATTTTTTTTATAACTGTCACTGGCAATAATTGTCATAATCGTTTGCAACTTGGCGAAGGCCCTGAGATGTCTTTTTATGGGTGAAAACTTTCAGCTTTCTATTTGGTCTAAGTAATTACAATAAGTACTTAATTGAAAATAATACCTAGTTACCAAGCCCCATTGATGAGGCTTAGTAACTAGGTATTATCTTCAATTACTGTTATCCTTATTGCTTGCTTGTAAACTATTGTCATTCATCTGGTTTTACCAAAGTACTTTGGTGGATGATTTATTAACATTTATAATATATTATTATTATAATGGCGTGATGGAAAAATCCATCCATTCAAACAGAGTGCAATGCGATTGGAAAGGTAAACACTTGCAGTATAATTACATCTTGTTAACCAAATACTTAGTATTGTGGACTAGAGATCCTTATCACAATTAGACATGAGTTATTGTTGATTGGACCACTTTATCTACTTAGGGCTGATACACACGAAGTGACTTTGAAATGTAAGCGAGCTGCAATATAATGCGGTTTGCAGTTCCGGAAGGCAGTTATGCCAACCGCTTGCTGCAATTTATTTATTTATTTATTTTACATTTCGCGACTTTACAGTGCAGAAGCGCCAATGCGCCGTGAAACTTTAAATATAAACAATACTTAGGTGTATAAACAATATAAAAACATATTTAATTTTCACACATCATTCATCATCTTGCAGAACCTTAGACACTCGCGACACACATACGTCCACTCACTCACAAACAGATCACACTCTGGTGCTGATGCAAGGAGTGCATTAAGCAATATTCCAGTCTAGCTGGCAGCTCATATGCAGCCTGTCAGTGATGGCCTTTAGCCGAAAGAGTAAATTTAAAACTATACATAAAACCTTTTAAGAATAAGAATAAAATAAATTTATTGCCAGTAACAATTTTCATTTGCTATAAGAACTAGGTAATTATGAATATTACGAATACAGGCAAAAGGAAATGGCTCAGCTTGTGCTGTGACTGAGCCATGCTATGGCGCCATCCAGCGCTGGTTTACAGTCATTTCCTCTTCCTGGGATATTGTGCGGAAGTAATTGTCAACGAGGACTAGAGGACATTAAATAGAAATATACAGCAGCTTTAGGTAAAAAGAAAACAATAAAATCAAAACTTTTCTTTAAAATGTTTATATCCTAAGGCCAGGGGGTTAAAATGGCCGTATTGAAGCAATTCATTTAAGAAAACAATGTTGCATTTTGACATTTGCGCATATAAAAGTAAGTGCGCCATGCAAACAAATGTCAAATAGCAATATTGCTTTCTTAGATGAATTGTTTCGATATGGCTATTTTAACCCTCCAGGCCTCCACTAAGTAGTAGGTTCCCTTCACATCCCACATCGTTTATCACTTTTTATCTCGCGTGAGTTGATTGAGGACCTCCTTCCTTCAGGGTTAAAAATGAAGACGGAAATTCACGGGGAAATTTTATTCCATAAAAATGTTTTGTATGATCTTACATCAACTTATACCACATATCTTTCATAGAGTCAGAAGTCCACTATGGTCTCTGGTATACTTAAATACAGTTTCATTCTACAGCATACAGCAAATATACAAATATAATAACATAATCTCACTAAGATAATGACTGAGAGTTTGGACAGATCTATATAATAATAATAATTTATTTATTGCCAAAAAAGTAGGTATAATTCTTTCCTTAAAATAGCTTAGTCTTATACACAGGTATAAATAGGTAGGTACCATAGCTGACTAAGTATATATATGAATACTTGTATTACAGCCTATGATGCCTCTCTCCTGGATATTTATGTTACTTACGATAGCTAGTATACGTACTTATGTTACCAAAACAAATAAATACAAAAGTTTTTAATGACTGGCTTAACAAAATAAAAAGACAGAAAGAAAGAAAGAAATCGAAAGACTGCACAATCGAATTACACACATACGAAATCCTAAAGACAGTGTCGTGTTTACATTAAGTACATAAATACATTTTATGGTATAACTCGTAGGTATAATTAAATATATAAATAAACATGTAATATAAATCGAGGGGAATTTTCAAAAATCGTAGGGGCGACTAGTGCGTTTGTAAGGTCAAATTGATTGGATCGGTCTCTAGGCCCCGGAAAAACTTCCAGACCTTCGGAAACTGGTCAGCATCAGGGAGACACCCTATGGCTATTACTTTGTGCGAAGTAAATTTATTTATAGCTTTTTGATGTCGGTGTTTTTTTGTTAAAAAAAATATTTTTGTACTGGGTACTCGCTACCCGGCTCTTAGCTCTCCCCATGTGTCCTGCCAAGTAGTGAATGCGCCAAAAGAAAAGCTGATTAAAAAATCTACATCATCCAAACGTTGCAACGCCATTAACCATTTCAGTGAGAAAACCTGGTGAAACTTTTGCGTTAACGACTTTGAACAGTTCCCATTAAAACTGGGAAACTGAACTCACAACGTAAAGAGTAACATTAGACTCTAGACTATTTAGATTAAACCTAGTGACTTGGTCCAGTGGTTTCCGTTTTTTTGCAATCGCTACAGCGCTATCGTCCGGAGCTGTAAAGATAACATGAAACTGTTTAATGACATCCTCTAACTTGCCCAATATACGGTCCTATTGTTTGGATTGCTAAATATATTTTATTTTCTGTCTAACGACTCTATTACACTACACAATTTCTTAGCTTTTAACTAACACAGTAGCTCGACCATCTTCTACTTCTATCGTGTGACCCTGGCGTCAGGGTTACTATTGAGCCGCCAAAGGTCCCTGACATGACTCATGTAACGGCTACGTACTTAGGTACATCAGTAAATAGTAACCGGGACCAACGTCTCAACGTGCCTTCCGAAACACGGATCGTCTTACTTTCGGACAATCAGGTGATCAGCCTGTAATGTCCTAACCAAACTAGGGATCATAAAGTGATTTTTGTGATTTTTCCCCACCGGGATTCGAACCCGGGACCTCCGGATCGTGAGCCCAACGCTCAGCCACTGGACCACGGACGCCGTTAGCTCGACCATTATAGACGGCGATACGGCTACCACTGTGATAGGTAGCAGTACCCGTGGGTCTAAAAGAAAGCTCGGTGAGGTGTGGGTATTTAGATCATCTTGCGATGGATGTACCTTTGACCACCCCAATTGGAATTTTATAGAACTTTAAAGATGATGGGGAAGTACGAATGTGTGCGACCCTAGAGGGTTGGCAGGACCTCTAGGTGAGCGTCTAAGTTGGCTTGTGCGTTAGGAATTCGGAAGTAAAACACTGTGTTGAAGTTCAGAGTCTATTGTCGAAATATACTTATACCAGCTGATCCAATCACAAATTTAGTACTTACAAAATAATCACGGTTTTATCAGAAGGATTAGTACGCGTGTCTTCCGTTGCCCTGATACGTAGAGACTTAAGGTACTTATATAAGTACTTAAGGTAGTCATGCGCTAGCGCTGTGATAGCACCTACATAATATACTCAGGAGCTTATATTATCTTTTATGTTATGATTTCTTGGGTCCGACATCGGGTACTACCGGGGAAAAGTCGGTGTGGCGAAATCGCCTCCCCTTCTCACTACATCGCCCTGTAAAAATCCCAGGAAATCGTGTAAGATACTAGAGTTAAAATCTGTGATTCCCAAACAGTGGAGTAACCCCTACTTGGGAGGCGAAGAGAATTTTATCAAAAAGTATAGCTGCTCTAGGTTATTTTTCAAAACTGTGTCATACCTCTATAATAAATATAGTAGTAGGTATTCTTTTTATATTTTTTTTTATACTGTATTTTATTATAGTAGGTATTATATGGTAGGGCCCCCCCACAATAAAGACCGATGACCTTCTGAGGTCGCGGGAAAACACTGGATGCGGACAGCGGCGATCGGTCATTGTGGCAAGCCTTCCCCCAAGGCTATCTATGTGGCTTATGTCCAGCAGTGGATGATTTCCAGCTGATGACGATGACGATAAGGTATTATAGTAGGTACCTATATGCTTGTAGCCACAGGCTGACACTAATTTATGACTTACTTTTGTTAGCTTCATTACCTACTTACTTATCATTTATTTTGAATAGAAAAATAATCCTTAATTTTCCTGATCGTAGTCGGCGCAAGATAGGCGTAAAGTCGGGTGAGGCGCATAAGGTTAGGTTGGGAATCTCTGGTCTTAATCTCGCTTCGGAGTAATGACCTCCTGTAAACAGTTTTTCTAATAAAACCTGCTGCACTGGTATATTGGCTAGTTTCACTTAGCCAATTGTATTGTTCACCAGCTTTGTACTATGCTTAATAAAATCAACAGTAGGTATGTAAACTTAAACAAGTGTATTTCTTTATTATTGTATTAGATATAAAAACCTCTCCCCACGACGTACAAAGGCTATTTTTGTTGTATTTTATCTTTAGTTTAGATATAAATAGATATACAGTAGGAAAATCTTCCACCATCTTAGACGTTATTGAAATATCGTCAATATATTTGAATATAAACAAGAATTTAGAAAAATCTATTTTATACATACTTACCTATAAGTAAGTACATTTATCTCTACTGTCACCATAAGGTTTGTTCTTAATCACCTTAGGACGTCGTGTCAAAGGCGGCTGCGAGTTGTTTTATAATACTTTTGTGGTTCCCATTTAGGACCTGCGCAGACGACAGACTATCCGTGACGCACTTTTTAGTCTGTGAAAATATAACCTAACGCGCCGGACTTTTTGCGCGTCGTGTGCGTTACTGCATATAATTGCATAGGTTATATTTTCACAGACTAAAAAGTGCGTCACGGATAGTCTGTCGTCTGCGCAGGGCCTTACCTATGGAATCTTAACTTGTTACAAAGTAATCTATCTTGTCTTTGAATTGAAAATTACTATCACAGACAGTGATAGATTCAGAATATAAGTATAACGATCAATCAAGATTCTATTCATTCTCTAATATTAAGTAATTTTAAACACATACCATAATTAACGGTGCGTGTATGAAGCGATTGATAATGCAGAGGAAGCAAGAGAAGTGTTTCAACTCAGTATCGAAATAGATGGAATTCCAAAGTCTTTATACCCCGACGGGAAATAGGCGTGAAATAGGTACTAGGTATAGATAGGTGTTATTACGTATAAACACGCCCGTGTCCTTGTCGGGTTACATAGAGTTACAAGTCATCAATGACATAACCTGCAGATCTTGATATGCGGTCCAAGGTGGATATGACGGACGACCCATAATTATGGTGACAGTTTACCATCCCACGTTTTGCTTGGTTTGTCAAGAAAAGCAAAATTGAAGTAACGGTTGAATTTTCTTTGTATTCTAAAGCAATAAAGAGTATACAAACAAACAAACAAACAAACGGTGGCGCTGATTCCTGTAATACTATCTAATTTTATTTTAAGTTATTCCTGTCATTTTCTTATCCGCCGCAAAGGAAAGGGACGGATAAATTATGGAACACACGTCAATTTTAGGCAGGAATTTTAAAAACCCTCCCAAATTTATATATTGGCCAATAACTCGACAGAATTAAGTTGATAGCATACATGAAACGTGTTGCATAACAGCGAGATGCCAATATGATTCGCCCGAGTTATTCATTCATTTTAAAATTAACAGCTGTCTATCTCCCGTCTCTTTCCTTTCCGAAAATGACGGGTATAACTTAAAATAAAATTATGAGGTTTCTGCAGGAATCGGGGCCATTATCTACTACATAGTACTGAGTTAAGCATTTAACTCTAAAAGTTGCGCGTTCGGTTACCAATTTGGGTACCCGTACTTCACTTGCTCAATGGTGAGGGAAAACTTCGGGGAGAAATCCATATGTATTTAGGAATAATACATATATTTTCAATGGCTTGTGGCCTGATATTAATTTTAGGTTTTGATTTAAATGTTCAAAGTCGGTTGTGTTAAAAGTAAACAGGTATTTAATATATAGGCATAATCCAAAATTTTGGCATGAAATAAACGCTAGAGTAGTGATATTAATATAATTATTATCATGTTTGGGTTTTTTCCACACTTATCAGTTGAGACGATATTATTCATGTCACTTGAAGTGTAGTGGGTGCAACTAGGTATACTAGTTTTTAGTTTATTATGTTTACAACGATAAATAAGTATATCGGTACTGAAGTAGGTACAATCTAGTATTTCAGGCTCTCGACATTTTTGAAAGCTTTTAGCAAAAAACCTAAGTGACTGCGAGTGGTGTTTACCCCCGCTTTGGTTAGTATAAAGTGGTTGGCGTGCCGTCGATACGGCTTAGTCAACCGTCGCTTAATCGCGGCTGAGCAGCGCGCGCGCATACAATTTGCACCTTTTACCATATTTGAAGCCGATTTTGCATGGATTCCCAGTTAACTGAAATTGTGTTTTAGTGACAGTTTCTGCATTTGGACACCATTTGCCTTGTATCTTTTGGTGAGTTTTGAGTTTTAATATTATTTACTCTATTTAATACGTACATAGGATCGAGCCTATTTCCTATTGGGTTAGGCAGAGACCACGGAATTCTACTTACTACGATCTCGATCTTTATTTATTAAGAACATAATAAAAAACAAAGTGAAATATGTAGACACCTATTTACAGAAATAAAAGTGAACAAGAATCCTAGGCACAGGTACAAATACAATTTAATAAAATAATAAAGTTATATTTTTTTAATGAATTAATTTTAAATACTAGAGTACATAAATGACACCTGTTTTCTACCGGATAATACTACTTACTACCTACTACACTACTACTACTGGAATATCAAAGATATATACGCAGACAGGTGATCGACAAAATTAAGCGTCATCTAAACAAACAAACATCTTTGTTTCAATATTACTTTTAGTTCTGTACTTACGTCATAATTATTATTATTTCTTAAATACCTACCGTGTCTAAGGAATGTTGTGTTAAGTTGGTAATGACACCATTATATTATTTTTCGACGGATAAGACAATATCAGGTATAAAGGTGTGTGCCGGAATCGCCACCTGTTTTCTTATCATCTGTATCAGTAAAATAAAAAAAATGGTCTGGTATTTAATATTGTCTAAACTTATGAACTTAAAGTTAAAATAACAAAAGTGCATCGTCAAACAACAAAATAAATACTTTTCATATTAACATTTATCAAAAAAAGAAAAATGTACTTAACTAAAATATAAACCTACCTACATCAAGAATTATAAGTTACTTATAAATTAAACACTAACTTACATTAATTAACTTAAATTTCTAAACTAAATGTTATCCAAATTAAGAGGCTCGATTATCAAACTAGATAACTTTTGATATGAATATATTTAATATAACCATAATTTTTGTCATGTAACTATTAGAGTATTTCTTTATTGTTTGTTTTCATTGTATTTTGACTATTTTAATTTTACTCTTTGACTTGTTAGTACACTAACGAATTTGTATGCCTATGTTATGGCCCAATATGCTGTACTTAAAATATTATTTATTGTTACCACCTAAAATACCATATTTGTGCAATAAATGATTTGATTGATTGATAAAACTGTAGCTACCTAGCCTTAAGGGAAGTTGCTGGTCATTCCCAACACATATATCTGATTGCTTACCGGGAAGACCTGTCCAATAATTGTAACTGATTTACAGAAATAAATTCATTTTTATTTTATTATTTATAATTTATTTTAAGTTATTTTCGGGACGTAAGATGAAACGAGCAATTTCATAGGAAAAGACTGATTATGATTTAGTTTTACCATAAATGTCTGGGGCCTTTGGCGGCTCAATAATAAGTGTGACATCAGGGTTGATGAGGTTGGTAATTCACCTCACAACCCACACGACAGAACACGAACGTAAATTAGTTTTTTGATTTAATTTCCAAGAAATTACTTTAAAGGGACTTGGTATCCCTCGGAAATTTTGCCAGTAAGTACTAATAATATCTTATATAATAATATCATTTATATCACCAATAGTGTGAATTTTGTGGACGGTAATCAAAAACTTGCGCACGCGATTATGAGTAGCTTGGCAGAGACACGCAGAGATTTAATGAATATATATAATGATCGATCAAAATAAAAATAAGTAATCAATTAAATTGTTTTCCTTTTATGTGGATATAATATAATCTTTGTAAAGCTAATAACATACATAGATACATAAACTCACGCCCGTAATCCCTACTGGGGTGGGCAGAGCCACAAGTAATCGAAGACAACTTGCAGCCACTGTTGATACGATGTCGTAAGCTGGATATGATGAACCTTATGGTGATAAGTGATCAGTGAGTGATAAAGCTAATAAAAACATTAAAAACTTATAAATAATAAATAGAACGGAAATTATAACTTTTTATATTTAATTTATTAAAGGAGAGGAGGCCTACATCCAGCAGTGGGTGGATAGAACTTAGATTTAATTTATTCATTACATTAATTGAACGTTCAATTCAAAGTTGATTATATTGTTTTTAACATTACCACGAAAATATTTTTATACTTTTTCTATTAGGTTATTGATAAAAAAATAATTTAAAACTACATCATAATTATTTTTACGCTGCATTAGCACTGACTGCAGTACTTTTTAACCGACTGTAATAAAAAGAAGGTTCTCAATTCGACTGTGAGTACATATTAAATGGTACTTACTACTTACTTATTTTTTTTGTGTATGTTTCGTAAACGTAATATTTCCGTCGATTGTGAACCGATTTTAATGTTCTTTTTTGTTATAAAAGTGTTACTAAAATTTTATTACGTGTGTGATGACTTTAAGTTGTAAATTCGGTGACTTATGTACCTAAACCTGTCGGTAGTTTATAATATAGGTAAGAGTTGATTGTACCATCTATCGCCTTGCCTGACATAACATAACATAACATAACAAGTACTTTATTGCACAAACAGGAAAAAACAAAATACAAAACAAAAGAGAAATAGAATGAGTACAACCCTACTGACCTTCTAAATTAGCAATATTTTTATTCATTCTTTTAGTGTCCGGATTGTACTTTATGCCCGATATGAACATAGCGAAGCATGTGTCTCGCACGGCTCTCGCTATGTGTGTACAGTCATAAGCAATATAATGTACCCACTTTAGGACCCTGTCGCACTAACATATTTGACATAAAGTGAGACTTACAGTTCAATTTGTCAGAAAAGTTAATGTGACATGGTACTAAAGTGTATACATATTAATGCTCGTGACCGTACCTTTATGTCCCTGGCGAGGCATGAGGCGTAAGGCGTGCGGAGCGCTTGCCTCGCATAGTTTGCTATCTGCCTTTAAGTGTTTAATTTGAATTTGAGGTTGTATTTTATCTTATCTGTAGTGAGGTAGACTTACTTAATTGTTATAAACTGGTGTTTATTTCCGCAACAGACGTGTTCGTATTATTGTTTATCCTATGGCAAGGGTAAGCTAAGCACACACTTCCTATTTATGTTCCTTGAACGCCGCCATAAATACAGTAAAAAAAAACAACTTTTCACCTTCCTAAATTATTGTATTATACTGTCACCTTTAAAATATGACCTGGTGACCTACTAAGGTTAAGTGGACTGGTCTGATAACATTTTTATATTTTCCTTCTCTGTTCAAGCGAATGGAACGGGTCGGCTAAATTCTCTGCTAAGGTCACTTCTAATACGAGACGTAGCTCTACTGACAATGACAATGACTCCATAGTTTACCAAGTACATACTTAATGTTAGATAGAAAATAATCGATCGACCTAATATCGACTGATACATCACTATGCTAATGAACGTCACAACACTGACTTACGTACTTTGACAGATCTAATTCTTACCGCGCATTGAGACGATTGTAAATTGTTATCTTATTGAAATATAATGAATAATTGTACAGAACTAGTCGTTCTGTTTAATATTACCTATTTATTTTTGTTATACAGTTGAGACGATTTCAATTCGATCAAGTTTTAAGTATGCATTTTCATCCGAGGTTAATCTGCAACAATTCAAGAAAAAATAAAACATACACAGTGGTGCTGTTCAAGTACACACCATCTAAGTTTATTTTAAATTATACCTGTCATTTTCTTATCCGCCGAAAAGGAAATTCAAATTCAAAAATATCTTTATTCAGTAGTTAACATAGTTACATTTTGAATCGTCAATTTTTACATAACGAACGTCTCATCCGCCTAAAACTACTGCAGCTTCTCACAACCTGTATAGCCGGGGAAAAGAAGCTGCAAGAAAAGCCTCGGCACAGGGCCCTAGACGTTCTTTAAAAAAAATAAACATAAAACATTTTTATACAATCCAGTAATTTAGCTGCCTAATATCAGTTCTCAGACAGTTAATCCCATGCATTCATATCTTCTAAATAATCACTAACTTTATAATAACCTTTTTTGTAAAGTTTCTGTTTTACTACTGTCTTAAAACAGTTGAAAGGCAAATTCTGAATGTCAATGGGAATCTTATTGTAAAAACGGAAAGGGACGGGTATGCGACAGGCATAAAATTTATGGAATACTTAACTCAATTTTATGCAGAAACTTAAATAACCCTCCCAAAATTTTATATTGGCCAATAACTCGACAGAATTACGTTGACAGCACACGTCAAACAAGTTGCATATCAGCGAGATGCTTATTTTATTCGCCCGGGTTCATTCATTCATTCAATTTAAAATTAACAGTTGTTAATCATCCGTCCTTTTCCTTTTCGACGGATAAGAAAATGACGGGTATGACTGGGGCCACTATAATAATAAAAATAACGTTGCCAATCTATCCAACAGGTATAATTATAATTCTGGAAATTCTGGTTTGTCGACGCCATAACCGCGGCATCGCGTCAGCGGGGAGGTCGTATCGTACTAGAGTCTAAAACAATGTCAATCGCATTTGCTTGCCTATTGTAAGCTACAATACCTTATTATTTTTCACTCTCGCACGTTTTTCCTCGACACGGTTACGGCTGCGCTGGTAGGAAACGAGTCTATTGTTGTGAAAGATGACGGCTGGTACCTGCTCTGCCTTGTTAGTGTTAGATATTTGACCGTGGATGCCTAGGCTTGCAAAAGAAATATAAATAAGATTTCATTTTCTTTTCTTGTTGTCGATGTTTTCCGCAAGAGATGCCATACGAATAAATAAATGAATCGACTGTGTTCGGATCTTGTTCTGTGGACTGTAGGGTGTAGTAGATGGTGAGAGGTCGAAGTTTCTTACTTCCTAGTGTAAACACCAGTTTGTTCGTTGTTACTATTTATTTATTTTATGCAATTTTTACTTTTGCGGGAGCCGTCGCACTATGGAATATGGTAGAACAAACGCGTATCAAAATTCATTTTTTCACTTATTGAAATAGGTCCTTCTATCAATGTAATTTAATAGTTCGAAAGTCGAAGATTCATATTCTGTAGCGTAATTCATATTATATTTGGTGAAAGTAGTTGTTTTCATGTGGTAAAGTTAAGGTTCATGAAATTGGGAAATATCAAGTTCCTCATTGACGATTTTCAAAGTCAGATAGTTTTAAAACTTAAAATGAAAGGTATATGGTATTATATATTTTTGAAAAGCTTATCTATCGGAAAATTTAAACAAATTAAATTGATTGTTTTTAATACGAATATGTACGTAAAAAAAATTAAAGAAGAAATGGAGGAAAAAAAAGGTTTTCTTCAACTTCGTCGAAGCTTTTAACATTTACCGGCGCTTACCGGTGCTTTGAATTTAATGTTAATTGATAGTTTAGTTACTTATCAACAACATATATAAAAATTAGCTGCGATTTTTTGCGAACTTTGGAGATATGAGATAAAATCGAATCCTAGTCAGGGAACGGAAATTGCTATCAATTGCGGTTTCGTGGTTGACTTGATTTAACAATACTTATTGATTATTTTATATTGTTAAGTTTTTATCATTTTGGTGTCATTTTCCGTGAGAAAATAGATATCTGAATTAATTCACACATTCTGAAACAATATAAAGGGAGGTAACAAAATATGTTTCCATTACAATTTCAGTGGTATTTTCGTATAGTACGGCTATTTTACTCTTCAAAATGTCTACTTTTAACTGTAGTAAACGTGAATTAATAGAATCTTATATAGAAGGCGGTAAAACGACTGCGGCACTTTCGACATATTTGGAGGAAAAACAAGTATCAGAAGACAATATATGTTTTATAATTGGTAAAATTCAACAGACTATCATCCCTGCGTTTAATAGACGCTGGAAAGAAGCAGCACGCAATAAGAATATATTTTTAAAAATAACACAAATTGGCTGGATTCTGAAAAGCTTTTCGTTTTGAATCACTTTGATAACGCAAAAATAATCAAAATGCTTACAGATGAAGAAGCAATGAACCTAACAAGAAACCCTATTACATAGCTAGTTAAATTAATAATATTAAGAAAATTTTGATTCATTCCTATGTTTAGCATAATGTATAGCTATAGGTACTGTACCATTTTTTATTTTATTTTATCATTAATATGATAAGTTATGTTAATTGAGTAATTAGTGTTAAGAAATACAGGTAAGATAATATAACTAAAAATATAAATTTCAATAAATATATAGCATTTTAAACGATTGTGAGTTTTCTTTATTTAATAAAAAAAATTACGCGTAATTTCAATTCACCAAACATTACTTATATGAATTTTTATATATTCCTTTATATTAGTGCAAAATTACATCGCTCTATCTTTAAAATTGACGGAGCTACAGATTTTTGATCCGAAACACACCCAAATATTCCACAGTGCGTCGGCCATTCGATTTCTTATAATAATTATTGCCAAATAAAAATATTCTATATTTTTTAAACTTGTGTTGCCAGCAACAGACTGAAGCACGATTTATCCGATGGTATTATATTACTTCATTAAGAAACATACTGGATTTAATAAAACTTGTCTTTGGGTATGACGTGAAACGAGTTTTATGATATTTTTTTATGTGAAAGTTGCATTTTTGTTATTACAAAAGAACTTTCTTTATACTTTTATATATAATTCTGCTTTCCGGCTCCTAAAACCGTACTAAAATATCAACCTATTATTGATTCGATCCATCAATAACCACGAAGGCATTGACATCTTGTTTCTCATAGTAACTCAAGTTAACATGTATGTTTTTTTGTCATCATAAATCATAAATCAGATAAAACACCTGAAGTATTACCATTTAGCTATTTATGCGAGAATCAACCACATACCAGGTGAAGGTATATATCATTGTCAACTATTTTGCTGTGAAATGGTAAATATTATACACTTTCTTAAGCAGCAGTCTTTCATAAATATGAATATCTATCAGCAAGAGTGAACATAGAGGAACGCCCGCTCGTTACTATTTCATCATCATAATAATTTATGCATAGGTAAGTAATCATGTCAATAGGCACATCTGACAGCCTGTGGCGTACTTAATAAAAATAAACCACTATTTGTATGCCTACTAACAGGCTGAATACAGATATCAAATAATTTTATGTAACATCTTTTTGTACACCTATGTTCACAAATAAAGAATTTATTTTGATTTGAAAACCTTTTTATTGGTCACAGGATTACTCCTACGACTTGCCTACGGAAAATATTTATGCAGTTTGATGATGAGCATTTTGATTGTGTTTTGTTTTTTCTTTATTCGACCGAATGCTTGTTAAATTTATGTTGCTAGTGTGCATCAGTTTCAGCGTCCGTACCAGATGCTTTGTTTAATATATAACATAAGGGCTAGTCAGAGGAAGGTACGTCAATCGAACTAAGTACCCACGCCTCACCAAGCTATCTGTTAGACCGACGTGATAAGGGGTGCCGTCTCGCCATCTATGATGGTCGAGTCAACTGTGTGTGTCCAGTTTATTAGGTTCCTATTTATCTATATTTATTAACTTGTGTGACATTTTATTGAAGTGTTACTGAGTCCGTCTCCGAAGCCCAAAATCAAGGGGCGTCCCAGTACACCGTCAGAACATAGATTATTCATATACAAAGGGTGTTTATTACGCTATTAGTGTGCCAAATTTACGACTTTTCTCTCGGGGGGTACTTTACGAATGGAAAATTCTGTGTTTATCACCGGAATAAGGGAGGATCGTAAAAAAGATTACAGACCTGATTAGGAAATTACTTTTCATTGTTCATAAATATTAAACGTGTGCATTTGATTTGACGTGTGAAGTAATTTCGCTCGAAGTTCACTGTTTACTGGAATCAGTCATGTGAAACGTCTGTTGCGATAGTGATGCAGTGGCCACTTAGTGGCAAATTCCTAATTCATTAATAGTACATTGCACTTACTACGGACGCGATATGCAATTAGCGGGGGCGGCCAAAAACGCTATTTGTGAAATGTCTAATTAGAAAAGTGAAAAAAATAGAATGGAAATATGAAATATTGACCACTTTGACAAAAGGATTTAATCGGAATTAAAACCAAATGCAAGAAATGGGCGGAAATGAGCGGATGGGAAGAGGGAAACCACTGCCCTATTTTTCCCTAGAAAAGTAGCATGAAAAATGCTAAACCCCGACAAGAGCGTGTCTCTTAAATTACTGATGTGAAAACCAAATAATATGTGTATATTGTGTTACGTCTGATTGTTGAAATTTAGTTCTGTGCAATAAAGTATATTTGATTTGATTTGATTTGATTTAATATATAACTATTTATAGAAAACACAATCATATACCTATAGAGGTGTACCTGGACACAATTTGGTTTTTGTCTGAATGGCTTTATCAAAATCGTGTTAGTAATAGTTAGTATCTACTACTATAGACTTACGCTACTTCACATTGACTTGATAATGCTCTGTGAATAGATTTATTATTTTCTATCAAAAAATTTCACTATGACGTCACTCACAGGTTTTCGAAATTCTTTTCGAATTCATGTTTTACCATATAAATGATAATCACGTGTTCAACAGTGAAGGAAACCGACTATCCCGAGAAATGCGTTTCCTGTATCTGTAAATAGTATTGTACTGGCTTTCCCTTCGCGGATTGAAACGTTAGAAAGGCAGTCGCTTTTTTAAAAAATCGGATCTGAATTTCCAAGATAAATAAGCGGACCCTATTAAGATGGTATAACGTTAGAAAGATGATGATTTTATGAGCAAATAGGATGTATACCTATTTCCAAGTGCTGTTGCGTTAGAATTTCTAGGATTGTTTGAAATTTCGATATAAATACCTAATAATGATTATTAAAAAAAAAACTGTTATATGGAGGCCACTTCGGTTAACCAACTTTGAACAAGTATAGTAATGCAGTACGAGATATGGACACGCAACAATAACACAAGTAATAACGTTTCATAATTCGGTCACATTTTTTTCTAAAGAAATATAAATGTGCATATTCCGCAACTGGTTCTCAAAGAACTTTTTTTAATATATATTTCCTGCGTTTTGTTTTCTCTTGAATATACATGAGGCTAAAAAAACATGATTTTAATTGCTTTGACGTAATCGTGCCCTGGAAAAAGCAAGTAATTTAAAAAGGAAGTATGTAAAAAGTTTAGTTTCCACAAACGGAAAAAAATAATTTCTTATTTTTTATAAAACTATTATTTCAAAGTAGGTAGGTAATTAATACTGTTTCTTAGGGTACTTATTCCTTACCTTGCTGCAGGTATTTAGAAAATATCATTATTTCTTGTTGAAAACTCAATCTGAATAAATCTTTCAATCGCACAGTTTTTGCATTTTTTCTTTGTTTGTTAACATGCGAGATTACTAAATGTGTTTAACTTTCACTGAGTCGAAACAATAAAAATTAAACTGTGATTACATTACATTACATTACACAATATCATCTTGGGCCATCGGGGAAGCAATTTGGGTTATTGTAACAACATTTTGGGTACAACTCTTTAAGATACTTTTTACCCAACTTAGACGAAGCAAAACGAGTGTTATGTGTTTGCTATGTATGTATTTAGAATTACAAGGCGGACGGCGCGATATCACATATTTTTGATTATTCAAATCAAATTGTGGTACTTTTTTGGTCAAAACACATGACCCTACAAAAGGACAGCCATATTAATCTATTGCTTATACGCTTTGGTTTTTGGCTAAATCAGACTTAGTACCTGCCTATCATCGTCATAATATCTTTGGGGCAAGCCGGCAAATATTGGTTAAGTGAGCAATGTAAGTCAAACCACACAACACAACATAACAGCTCTACGGTCACGAGTACTAATATGTATACACTTTGACTAACCTGAAGATTTCATAGGTCCGGTTTTTGAGAGAAGCGACTGCCTGTCTGTCCTTCCAACCTGCGAAGTGAAAGCCAGCCCAATACAGTTTATGTTCTCAACATTCCGAAACGCCCTCACAAGTTTTTCCAAATGGGCTACCACGGCTTTCGCTAACACTTCCTTCTACCAACAATTAACATAATCTAATAATATCGTTACCGTTAATCTTTCAACAGGTCGTGAATGTCACTCAAAACAAACACAATAGTTATTTACTCACAGTTTCTCTCATGACAAATATTATTCTCTTAGTCATAACACGTTATAAGTTATCGGTCTAGCTAGACCCACTCGTTGTGATATTAGACATGAGATAAGTGTAAGTTACGATCGTATGTCTCGTAACTACAAGCAATTAGCAACTCAAACATTAACTCCACACGTCAGATTATCCAAAGTAGCTATTAACATGTCAGCAGTCGCTGGGTCAAATTTCTTTGGCTATTGAAATTTTACTCACATTATCAAGTCGTTTAGCTTGAACTCACGCCTGCAATCTTTAATGAGGTGGGCAGAGTAACAATCACGAGAGAGCATCAGTAAAAATCTTGCAGCCACTTTTGATACGACATCCTAGGATGGATAAGACGATCCGTACGGTTACAAGTCGCTCATCGAGTCTATCAGCCCATTGATTAACGGTCTCTCATATCAAAAAGAACACAATCCTATCATCATAAACAGCCTATATACAATACATGCAAATGAGTGCGTACATTAATATAACTACGAATGGGCGCTAAAACGAAAGTACGTACCTACTACAAGAAAATGAACCGTGAATCGTTTACAAGATTAACTGACTTTTTTGCCTCGATTTTTTTTGCTTTATTCAGTAATAAATAAAGCTGTGTATACGTACAATAGAGAGAGGCCAAGTGATCACAAATGAACTACTTAAATTATATACGACAACAGATGATCTTGATGTCACAAATTCTGCACAGAAAAAAGTATTTATCAGTAAAATAGAATAAAATAGAAATAGTTTATTATGAAAGGACGCCACACACAAAAAGAAAGACAACAATATCATATCTTATTTCCACTAAAACAATTACAAAAAAGCAAGAAGGATGTTAGTCGAAATGATCATAAGGTGGTGGTGGACGTCCTGAGATAAAAGGGCCTCACTCAGCACAAGTCGCGGCGTCGTGGTTCGCGCTGATATTATGTGGACCCTATTGGGTGACGCACGAACATCGCGTTCCATAAACATGTGTTAATGGCGTTAACATGTGTTAATAAATAAAATGACGTTATTCTTCGTAAAAACTGCCCAATCCATTACATACATAACATAACATAAACAGCCTATATACGTCTCACTGCCAGCAGTGAGGGGAGGCCCAGGCAAAGGCCTCCCTTCAGTCAACCGGAGTGGGTCACGTGTAGGGTCTAAATACGTGAGCAACTTTAACGGCAAAAAGACCACCATCTCCACCACTACCAGACTAGGCCTTTCCTAAAATAAATACACTTTTTCTTCTGGAATAAGTAATTGTAGAGTTTTTGTATTGTATTATTTATCCTACATACACACACATACCCTCCTACATATCGTTTCTATCGTCGCTAACTGATGTAAGTATCTGATAATTATGGCGATGTATCTGAAATTCTGAAATTATCGTCAATAAGACACAAATTATTTTAGCAAAAAATTGCAGATTCATAAGTTTGCAAAGTCAGCCACGAAATATACATAATACCATGCATATTGCCCCTATGGATAAAAATATCATTTGTTAGCGGTTTAATACACCACTTTCGTCAATAAGTCTTTAATTCGACGGCCTAGACTAATTAAGTATGTCTTAGATTTTCTTGAAATTCGGTCCCGGTATGTACATAGGCCTTCCTCTGACGACTTTACATCTTTATGAGATTTCACCTTATTTATTTTGTTGACGTGTTTTTTATTGTGATTTGCCGCATACGGTTTCAACTACTTGGCCGGATAAATGGGGAGAACAGGTCCCATCCAGTAGGTTTCAACAGGTTCCATTTGTTGATTTAAGTGTAAAAATGATAATCAACTAACATTTTGTACACTAGGTAGGTATACCTAGTCACCGACGTCAACATAATGAATGACTCGGCGATAAAAACTGTCGGTTCAACGCATTTGAGCTGCTGATTTTCCCAGGAGCTACTTGTCAGTTTCGAATACCTTTTCATTTTCACTGACAACAACGCTGTGTAGATTTTTTCCCAAGGATAGTTTTATAGTAAACAATGTTAGATAGTTAGGGGGCTGAGTGAATGGAATCCTTAGCTCATATTTAAGTTATTTGTGATATGAGCAAAATTAAAGTTGCTTTAAAACTCTGACGTCTCAGGCTGATAAAATAATTGGGTTAGTTTATAACCTGCGGTCCAGATTTCCAGACACAGTAGGTAAACAATGGAGTCTAGATTTCAAAAGGACTTTGGGCTTTAAGACCATATACTTAATTACATTGTGAATGTATACGACTGTAAAGAAAGTACCCAATTACTCACAACGAGGAATCAATCAACGGTTTTACGCGCCTAGTGAAACACGCAACGTTACTTATTATTCGAACGAATTACTTAATTACCACAAATAAACTTTATTATAGTATTTATTAGGATTCCTCTGTGGTCTAGTGGTTGGAGCGTTAGGCTCACGATCTGAAACTCCGGGTTCGATTCCCGATGGGGATACTGTCGAAATCACTTTGTGAGATTGGCCTTTGTTTGGTAATGATTGTCCGAAAAAGTAAGATGATCCCGTGCTTCGGAAAGCGCGTTAAGCCGCTGGTCCCGGCTTTTAGACGTAATAACACCTCCAACAACCCACTTGGAGCAGCGTGATGGACTTTGCTCCATATCCCCTCTGGTTGATTGAGGGCGGGAGACTTGTGCCCAGCAGTGGGAAGCATATAGGCTGTTTATGTTATATTATTTTGTGTATTGGGCAGAGGATGAGGATTGGACAGTTTTTACAAAGAATAACATCATTTTACTGAGAAAAAAATACCTTTTTCTGAGTAGAATTTGTGACATCAAGATCATTTGTTGTCGTATTTAATTTAAGTAAGTAGTTCAATTGTAATCACTTGGCCTCTCTCTATTGTACACACTAGTACACAGCTTTATTTATTACTGAATAAATAATAGATCAAGGCAAAAAGTCAATTAATCTTGTAAATGATTCACTGTTCATTTTCTTGTTGTAGATACGTACTTTCGTTTTAGCGCCCATCCGTAGTTATATTAATGCACGCACTCATTTGCATGCATAGTAATTTATTATAGCATGCCAATTTCCATATAAACCGTGGGTAAATCAATTATCTGTAATAATAATAACACATTGTGTGATTGTGTGACAAAAATTTGAAGTAAATTGTTACTGGCAATACTTTTTTTATTCTTATTCTCAAAAAAGTGAAACGAATTTTCACCTTTTATTTAATTACCTACTTATTTCATCGTAATACCTGGTAATAAATCATTATAACTTTTTATTAGGTTACTTCTTCTTACTTTTATCTATTATCTATCTGTGTGCTCGGGGTAAAGAAAAAAATATAGAATGTTTTCATCATTCCTTTCTTTCTCACATGATGGATGAACAATCTATCAATTAGGGAATGCAATATCGACTCGAGATCACAAATTCGATATCCCGCGGGATTGGAAAAATCAATCCCGCGAGATCCCAAAATTTTCGAGATCCCGAAAAACGATGAAAACTGCTTGTTTGTGATAGTGAGGTAAATTAAAACAAAATATTTTTTGAAATAAAACAAAACCATTTATTCTTCAATATTACTAACTAAATAATTAAATTTTCTTTGGACCTTAGTATAATCGAAACAAAATAACTCAAGGAGCTGCACCTAATCCCGGTACTCTCGAATGGGATCTCGTCATATTATGCTTCGGTGTGGATCCCGAAAAATTAGACGAGATCTCGCAAGATTGGGATCCCGCAAGATCGGGATTGCATTCCCCACTATCAAAACGTATCAACCTTATTGTTCGTCATATCCCTTTTTAGAACATCAATGCGAGGTGTTGCTGTCGGTCTTCTCTAGCCTTGTGGCTCTACCCATTCCAATGGGGATTGTCTTTATTGGTTGTAACAAAAAAAAAAAAATACCCTCCCGACCCGTGGTACAACTGCGATGTCCAACTGGTTGTACTACGGAGAAGTAAATTACTCATAGTTCAACTCTTTTTTTATATTTATGATTACATGTAATCGGTACGGGTCATGACCCGTGGTACAACGGTGGAGTTATGTCCAACTGGTTGAACCACGGGGATAAGATGATCATCGTGTAAAACAAATGAACGTCTACAAAACAAAAGACTATCAAGTTATTGGTGCAATAAAGGTGCAATATTTTTTTGAGAAATATTGTAAAATCATTATCAGTTGGATCAAGGAAAGAACAACTCACTCCAGTTGAGCCAGTGGTAAAGATGTTACCCCATAGAACAACCAATTGAACTATAGGTAACTTTACTTCTCCGTAGTACAACGACATACCATAAGTTGAAACGTAATTCGATAGTGAGGCGCACGTTAGATAAGGCACGTTAGGTTCCGTCGAGTCATCATTATCAATCAGCCCGCGTCATGTCACTGCTGGGTACAGACCTCCTCCTATTTGCACTATCATTTCTGGTCCTGCGCTAACATCATTCACAACTTTTCTGGCGTTGCAACGATGTCATTTGACCACCGGGCCTACCTACTGTACCTAAATTTTTACTTGTCGTGGCCACTATTCTGTGACGACCTTTGTCCACCGACCATCCTTACGTCAAGCCCACGTTATAGACTTTCGCTATTCGACGAATATCAATATATCAATCGAGTATTACACAAACACTCAAGAACGTAGTAATACAAAGTACTAGGCGGTACTTAGGTTCCAGTAAAAGCCTAGACTAGACAATTTTGTCGTAACAATAGGAAAATAATTAATTTGCTATCGTAACTCGCCTTGGCCTCTTCCAGACGTTATTGTTTGATTTCACAAAGCATTATTACTTGTGGACTGTGTGACTTTTGATTTCAGGTAGAAAAAAAAAGGTTTGCAGGTAATATTTTATTTGATCGAAAAGTTAATTGTGCAAAGAATATGTAACGATTACATCGCGCAATAGGTGCAGCCACTGATCTATGACAATTAGTTATACACGTTCAATGTTCTCTTGGACTTTTTCAGTGTATGATATTTGACTTCTACGGTACATCTAGGATAGAAAGAAAAAGAAAACGAATTTATTATTACGTGAGATCGCACAATACGGCTTAAACGGAAAACACGAAGAATACGGAGAATTATTCTACATTTTCTATAAACTAATTTCCTATTCCAGCAAACATTAACTTTGTTCTAGTCTAGTAAATAGCATACAAATGTACTTAGATGCTAAAGAAATTCCAGTTCTAAAAAGTATTTTTTATGCTGTACTCGTAGCATTTTAATTAGACAAAATATGAGACTTTTTCTAATTACTACAAGCAAAATAAACTAAAAAATATTTTGTAACATGAAGTTATTTAAAGGTCTCTAGTCACTAGAGACACTTCATACAAAACTCCTCGTTTTACACAGACACTACATATTGACGTTTCGTACACGCGCATCTGTGTGTGTGACGTCTGACGCCCATACGATTGAAGACTAATGTAAGACCGGGTTGGAGAGGAGAGTTGCCGTTTTAGTATTTTTTTTAGTTTATGCTTTAAGGCAGCTTCACACAATGGTGCTTGACGACGTAAAAACATACATTATCGATGTCACATAAGTTATATGAAGACGCTCATAGTAACACAGACTGGTGAAGCCTCTCTTACGGATTTAGATACATTTTCATGCAGGCATCACTGTAAATACGCCTTGCTTTGAAAACGTACGGAGCTTTTTCCGCTTCGAACAGACCGGCAGTACCTGGTGCTTTTAAAAAGTTAGTTCTGTTTTACTAAACTTAGTTTGCATCTCTTAATTGCCGGGCGTACAGTATGAAACATAGTTAGCACTGCCAAATTTAGTTAGCGTTTAGCATTAGGCTTTACACGGCGTAGTAGCCCCTCCTGTGCCAATTTTAATTTCATTTGTTTACCTTTTTTGTGTTCCCCTGTGAGTGTCTATTTATCTCTCTCCTGAGTTATCTCTCCCCATTCCGTCTCAAAAATGTATTACGTTGCGTTCTGTTAATGATATATTTTTTGAAGCAAAGGTTAATGCGCTCATTAGTTCTTCGCAGTTTTAGAAGTGACGTAATGAGAAGAGAAGTCTGTTTTATTAAATTTACATATGAAAAAAACCCCTCATATTTTTTTACCTGGGCCGATCACTAACTTTTCTTTACGGCTTAACCCTTTACTAAGACAAAGTAGGGCTTACTCCAATTCTATTTGGTTGGCATTTATGTAGACAGACATAAGGTATTCTAATGGCAAAACCTTTGGCTTTAGATTGAGATTAGTCCCGTTCTAACCGTAATGTCTCGACGTGGTTTTACCTTTCTGTTTTGTTATTGTTAGCTTGTCAGGGATGTCACAAACGTAGGAGATTTCGTACCATTCATACAATGGAGCAGATGACTCCATTACGTATTTAAGGAAATTCAGTAAGCAATTTAGAAATAGGAACGTGATAGCAATTCATTTTACAAACGCACAATAGATGCTATCACAGAAAGGAAAGTGCTATTGTCGAATTATCACCAATTTGCGTCGTTATCTTTTATAGCTTTCAATTTAGTGTTTCCACTTTATTTTTAGAGGAATATAAAACATATTTGGTTCGTTTGGTTGGTATGTGGTTTTTGTTCTACCTTGTTAATCCTTTTCGGCGAATAAGAAAATGACGGATATAACTTAAAAATAAATTAGGAGGGGTCTGCAGGAATCGGGGCATTGTACCTAAAAGTATTGCTCAAGTGTATTGTTAACTAACGACGCGTCTTTCTTATAGCAGTTGCTACACGCTAATAAGTGGAGTGAATTTCAAATCTAGAATGAATAGGTAAGTGCTATACTAGGTAAGTGCGTACCACTTTAGACTACATCTTCACTTACTATCAGGTGAGATTGTGCACAAACGCAAGCCTATTTTATTCATTATCGAAATAAAAATTATCAAAATGAAAAATTTAAGGTGTCTTTCTTGATCTCAATTATTAGTTATCTCAGTTTATTTCTTTTAGTACAACGAGCTGCAGTTTAAATATTTTATGTGCAGAAATTCAGCAAAATCAGGAATAACCGGATAAGTGATACATTTAGCTTTAGAAAGCAACTCGAGAATAAGACCTTCAAAGTTCAAGCTTTATACGAAATGCGGTCAGGTTGCATAAGCGGCGATATAAGGAGGTGTAGGTATATTGTGTAGTACATTCTATACTTTACTTTCTTCACTGATCACCTTGAGGTCGGATAGCCGTTGTCACGTGCTTTTAGTTGTCGGGTGTTTACTTTCAATTAAGCAGCAATGGCGGCCAGGGTCACGACATGACGTGGTTTCCTTATCTGTCTTTAGGTATCTCTACATGTTTTAGGTAATTAAAAGTAACATAAGCTCACTAGAAAATTCCCAATTGGGCTAGTCAGAGACACTATATCTACATCATCGCAAGAGCTGTGTGGGTGCACACAGCAATTCACAGAGCTTTCTGTTAGAACTGCGTGATAGGTGGTGAGTCGTCTGTGTTAGTGAAAATTGCACTTTAAATGAACACTAATCAATTACCACGATACTATCATATTTAAGGACATAATTGTGCTAATTCCTGTAAATACCATCTAATTTTATTTTAAGTTATATCTGTCATTTTCTTATCCGCCGAAAAGGAAAGGGACGGGTAATCGACAAGCATAAAATTTATGGAACACACGTCAATTTTAAGCACAAATCTAAAACAACCATCTAAAAATTTTACAATGGCCAATAACCCGACAGAAATAAGTTGACAGCACACGTCAAACGGTTTGCATACCAGCGAGATACCTTTTTGATTCGTCCGGGTTATTCATTCATTTACTCATTTTTCCTCAAATTCAGAGATAAGAAAATGACAGGTATAACTTAAGGTAAAATTAGGAGGTGTCTGCAGGAATCGGGGCCATTATAAGGATACAATTATTAAGCGGTGTCGTGTCGTACTTAGATCATCTTACGATGGATGTATCTCTGACTACCCAAATTGAGGTGTCGTAAGCTTATGTTATTCAGAATTCCGCGTTCTACGAGACCATAAATTATCATTAGGCAGGGTCTTCAGTCAACCGGATGGGTTTTCAATCTCCTCTGTTAAGCTGCGTCATTGCATGATGTTGAAAAAAAATATTGCCTCCGTGGTCAAAATCTCTTGTGTGAATAATAATGACGTCATAATACGTGACATAAAGTCTCTTATGTCATTTATATGCATGAGTAAAATCTATAATTCCAAAAGATTTCGAAACACTAAAGTATTTCAGAAACTTTAGGCATAGAATAAACCATAAATATTTTGTCTGGCATATAGTTAATGCCAAATCTACAATAAGTTACGCCAAATAAAAAAGTTACGTTTTTCGGTTCAACTGTGAAAATTATTTTATTATGCATTTTCTCCGTGAGGTGTGGGTACTTAGTTCATTATACCATCGATGTATCTCTGACTATCCCAATTGACAACATTTCATTTTTACTAAGGTGCCTTAAATCAAAAACCATTTCGAGATATTTCTATGATTTACACAAAACACATTTTTTCAGATTTTTTAATTCAGTAATAATAGAAATATATTGAAAAATCCACGAGGTCAGAAGAGGAAGGCATAATAAGTTCAGACCTTTACATAAAAATTATAAAAAAAGTAAATGTCATACATAACATGACACTTTGTTTGCGACTTGTTTTAAATACGCATGCAAAGGTACATTACATTATACTGCCTTCATTCTATCAATGGCAGAATCCAATTTTCAAAAAATATTTTTTGTAACTTCTAGTGGAAAAATCTTGAAAAGAAAAAATACGTGTCTTCTATTTAAACAAGTACTTTCGAAATAGCACAAAAAAACCACGGCTTAAAAATTTGAAATGTTGTCAATTGCGATTTAGTCGTGTGGTTATATTGTGTTAGTAATTTCAAATTTTGTCTTACTTTAAATAGTTTTGCAACTAAAGAAATATAGTTTTGAAACTTAAAGTTACTTTAATTATAATAACCAATGTGCCATTTTTAGCAAATGTCTACTTGCGCAAATAATATTAAAAGTAACAAAACTTAAGTCACATAAGTTTACGACACTATTTCAATATATTACATGTTACACTTACCCACCTAGAGATAGTTGGTCTAGTTACATAAGTAATAATTTGGATTTATTTGGTAAAATATACATTAGTTATTGCTATCTCAATTACTCATTACATAATATTACATGACGTGTGAGTTATAGTACGCCATAGGAAACATTTATCTCTTTCTAACTCTCTACATACTAGGCAAGAAAATTTTTCGTTGATGTCATATTATGTATTTTGTGGCTTAACATTTTGATGGAATAAATAATAAAATAACTAAAGACATAAAGTGAAAGCGAGCGAAAATTCATTAGAAATGAGAAAATTATACTTTTGATTTTTATTCGTCCTGGTTGAAGGTAGAGGGATTTTCACAACAACACAACTTGATTCTAAAAATTCTGTGTAAGTACATTATTGTTTGAATATTAGGGTTGAAGTTTTATTTTTTCTTCATAAAAAAGATCTGATCTTAAAGGTTGCCTAGAAGAGATTGCTACTTAGCAATAAGGCCGCCTATTGTACTCATTCTATTTCTGTTTCGTTTTGTATTTTCCTGTTTGTGCAATAAAGCATTTGTTATGTTATGTTATGTTTATCTGATATAACTCAATCGTTTCTTCTTGCCGTAATTGGGTCGTTCTTCTTCTTTATCGACAATGATCTGTCCTTCGTTCTGCTTCTGATAAGTTATGTTTTAGAATTTTGTTTCATGTTTCCATTGTCCAAAAATATAGTTATCTTATTATACTCAAAATAAAAGCAAAATACTAATCGGTTCCTCAATTAGTCCTTAAAGAAGCTTGATTGTTTTTCACAAAATTCTGTGACAGAGTGGTAAATTAAAATGCTGTCTCCGATGAAAAGGACCACTCTGTCACAATATTTTTTGGAATGTGTCTACAAAGAAAAGTATGTTACCAAGATAAAGAGAACCTCTAAATGGTCCTCTACAGACACATCTTTATATGATGTTTTAAAATATTTAATGCCGTTATAATTTTAAAGATGTTAAATCCGATAAATTGAGAAAATGTCTTTTTATTGTCGATAAAAAAGAAGAACGACCCAATTACATTTTGTATCTGAATGTTCCTTGAAAATGTTAAGATTTTGCCGTTTTCATCAGATCAAATCTTTCTCGAAGTGGGTCAGATAAACAAAAGTTGAGAGTTATTAACTCCCATTTTATCGAATTTTGATTGCATTACACATCAAAGTGAAAATATTCTGCTATAAATCCCATAAACATTACGTTGACGATTTGTTTATAAAGGTTTTGTAAATAAGGTTCTTCAAATGTTATTGGATTCAAATATTCAATTTGATAAAACGATCTGAATTACATTTTGAAATATTTAAATAGGAACGTTCCGAAAATTATATAACAATATCGTAATTAAAAATAAACAATATATATACAGGGATATGGTTTAATTTCGTCAATATCGTTACGTGCGTAGTGTGTAGGTAAATGTGGTACCTAATGTAGGATTCATACGTCAAATCATTAAAAAACATAGTAACGAAATCTATATTGATAATGATCATAAATTTAAGAGCCACGCTCTTGTCGGTGCAGCATTTCCATGCTACTTTTTTATGGAAAAATAGGGCAGTGGTTTCCCTCTTGCCTTCCGCCCCGCAGTACTCTGTCTGACGCAAGTGGGATGGCGTCCAGAGTAGTCCATTACAAAGCCATACTAGGACTCCTGTCTTCCGCCTCTGAATAGTACTAACAGTTACTGCTGCCCTCTATCAGGTTCCAGTCCCTGTGACTTGCCCCTTCCGTTCTGCATTGCCGTACCGATGGCTCCCATCTTCGCCTCTGCAACCGATAATGATTGATAATGATAGTAAGCTGAATTAATATGAACAAGGTTTCATTTCTACAATAAGTATGAGATCTGTTACATAATATAATATACCTTTAGGTAGGTATATATGACTCATGCGTTATGCAATGCGTGTATCAATTTGTTTTTTGACTTCAAAATGAGACCAAACGCATTTAGGTGCTTCTTCAATCATACTGATGACGTAGTCAAGGTGGTTACATAAAGTGACTGCCAAATAGTTATGTACTTTCCACGGGCACGACCGCATATAAATTGCATTTATAGATCCAAGCAAATAATTAGAACCTATACAGGGTGTTAGAGACACAGTACCGAATAGAGCGGGATGATTCATCTGGTGATTCTGAGTTAATATTAAGTGGAATTTTTTGTCGGAAAACACTTGAAAATGTAAGTGTTTTTTTAATTATTATTTTTTGTTATACACTTTTGCCACGGAAAATTCCACTTGATATTAATTCAGAATCATGACCTGAATTAATTAGTATTCGGTGTCACTAATACCCAGTAGATAATAGGTAAAGGTAGGTACCTACCTACTTAGTATAAAGGAGAGTTTACGCGTTAAGGTTTCCTTAGTCACTGCGAAGGCATTTCGTAATTTGGACGAGGTTCATGATAAATGAGCGCACGACGCGACGAAATCCTTAATGAAGAATTAGTCCGGGACAAAGCCCCGGTTTACCGGGAGAATTCACAAAACCCAGCTCCAAGCTTGGCATTCAATGAGTTTGGTTTTCCAAAAGCCCGGATAAATTAAAAGATTAAATTGATCTAGCCTTTTTGTTTCTACGCGGAGAAAAAAGTAGGTAAGAACTTAGAGTAAAAATTAATAAACGACAAGTCAAATAACAAAGAAATACATGAGAAAAGAGGCTACCATCTGTATTTATTAAGTTTTGTTGACAAACGCAATCTTGTTTACCAACAACACAATCTAAAGTTCTTCATCGAGTGCAAAACTGAATCAGAGTTCAAAGTTGTATGCTGGTGGCAGTAAAGGGATAAAGTAGCGTCGGGGGCTTAGGACTCAGGTCCCCTAGTTAGCCCCACAGTAAAGAACAAGACACGTATTGAACGGTACCTCTCCGCTCCCCACCAGCGGCTGAGCTAGGTTTACCACACCTCCCCTCGGTTTTACTCTAGTCTTAAATCGTTTGGGCGTCAGACGTCACACACACACACAGATGCGCGTGTACAATAACGTAAATGTGTAATGTCTGTGCAAAACAAGGTGTTTTGTATGAAGTGTCCGGGGTGTGCCCATAGTTTCACCAGGTCTACAAAATTTCCAAGCACTCCAACGGCCGAACTTCAGAAAAAATATAAAATTCGTAAAGAAATAACTATTTCTTTACGAATTTTATAGGCACTGGACTGCCTGAATACGCCCCTGTGTAGATGTAAACAGTGCCCCTGGCGATGAGTTGAGCGCCCTAATCTGGGCAGAATTGATAGAAGATCAAAGAGTTAAGACCACAGTATCAATATTTACACCATCATCTCTATGGACTGGTCAATAACAAATAAAAACAGGTCCCAACTTAATTGAATAAAGAAAAGAGTAGGTCACTGATCTATTAATTGGAAAATAGTTATATTTTATCGACCATTCTATATAAGTACATATTTTGACGTATTTTCAACTAGTACATTACGTTAGACATGACCTGACACCTTCCGTATATAATTAAAGTTAAATTTTCGCCGTAGGTACTCGAATATCTCTACTGTGTTAGGTCAGCTATAAAAAAAATGGTTCAGTGTTAAAAATGCTATGTTATGTGTTAAAAATCCTAAATTAATCATTAATTTGAATTTCATAAGTAGAATATCGTAACAAAAGTGTATATAAAGTATCAAAATGAGTTATTGCACTATAATGAGTGTCGCCATGTAAAAAACTTTAAATACTACCGTTGTCAGTCCATTGCAGAGTTATTGTGGGACTACTCTACTTACCTATGCAAATATCAGTAGGTAGGTATAATTGACTTTGTTAAAATGCATTGTTTTGTTTTATTGCATACCAAGAAACCTGTTGTCTGTAGTACATTCGAATAACATATCCAATATTGACATTACAAATGAATTATTATTATTATCTCGTAATACAAATCCGGTTTAGGATCTTCCATCATTATTTAAAGATTTATTTTAATTATTTTTATAACCTACTGTATGAAGCAAATTTTCCTTTTCCAATTCTAAATCATCTGATATAAAAGGATTAATTGTATAAAAAAAAACTTGTTACTTTAATACCAAAAAGGTTTCATCATTGTTCATGAATAAAGTCTTCTTTTGGTAGAAGAAGATTAATAAAGTTTACATTTTTACGAAAATGTTAACTAGACCCAATTAGTATTATTCCGTACAACTAGGCTACTTAGCTCTTATTAGACATTCATCTCATTTAATTAAACTTTTTATCTGTTTAATATAACAGAGTTAGACTGACCAGATATCTAATTAAAATTTTATAATATAAAATCCTTTTCGTTTACCCGATTACAAGAATTGATTTTTTTATATCAAATTGCATGTACTAATTAATTTAATTAGTTAGATTAATTTAATTAGTTAGAGGCGCATTATAAAAGTTTTGTGATAACATTTTTTGATAATTTTTCTGTTTAAACGATTAGGTATCACGTTAATAACTTTTACTTATGTTAAATTTAATTATTTTATTTTTTACAGTATATTTTATTAAAATTCAACATAATCACAATCATCTATTTATCACCATGTGTACTTTCAAAGAGTTTTTATCTAACAATGAGTAATGAAATGACTAATATGTGTGCGACTCTACTGAAAGGTCTAGACTTTTGTGTGTATAAGAGATTACTCCTTTCAAAGTAAATCATGTGAGACTGAAAGATACCAACTCTATATTCATAGGTTTTAAAGCACACATTTAATGGAATAAAGGAGTGAAGCGCTTAGTTGAGCATTTATTAAAGAGTATTGACTCCTATTTGATACCTTTATGCTAAAAACAATTGGATAGTTTCCCAGGTCTAAGATACATTATGAAATTCTGATTACTAAACACGTCTTTGTTTAGTAGGTAATCAGAATTTCATAATTTATTATATATTAGATCTGAAGATGACAAAAACCGTTTTCTTTTTCTATTTTTAACTTTTTTATGAATTTTAATAAAGAAAAAATTAATAATAAGTGCGACATTTTATCACGTTTTTTGTGACGTCACAGGTCGCTTTTTCATACAAATTCCAAAGTCATTTCGTGTTTTCACGTTTAATAAAAAGTAACTGATTTGATTAGTTGGAAACTACCCTATTCCAATCCCTAGTTTTACGCTCCACGAATGGACATAAATGGATTGAATTTAATTTTCTCTACTAACGATTATATCTATATGTCTTAATGTAAGTAGGTAAATAGTAACTTCAAATCGACAAGTGATATCTTAATGTGTTATGTTTACATATTTATTATTACCTACTTACAGAAAATCTCACAATAATTTCACTACACAATATATGAGAAATGAGAAATCGATACGTATTCAGTGGAGCAGAAAACTTCGCATATTGCTGTTACGATTCTAAGGCTTTGCAGAGCTTAGTAGAGGGATGAAATAAGACGATTATTGTATCGGCTTTAGTGTCCAAAGTCTGAATACTGTTTGGAAAGATAAACCGGCTTGGAATCATTTCACGAGTAATATAATCATTACTAATTGAAGAGCCTTCAAAATTACATATATAGAGTGAAAATTACATCAAGAAGTTAATTAACTTCACCCAGTCTTTTACTTTTTGTTTTTTTTTTTATTTTCTGATGATGTTCTCTCCCTTTTTATTATCATCCATTTACCATAATCAGCGAAGTTACTTTGTCATATAAAGCATACTATTAGACATCGGAAGTTCCTTATTAGAGCTTTCTTAAACAATAATAGGAAACATTTTTATTATCTTATTAATTATCAATATTATTATTATTTTCGACTGGGCCCCAGCTCAGGAAATGTCTATAAGTGTAACTGTTCAATATGTTATTACGACGAGATTCCCCTTCTAAGCCTTATAATTAGGTAGGTAGTTTCTAAAACCTTTTGTTATGTCTTTGATAAGGCAATTAAGTGCTTCTTTTTAGCCGTCATTGTACGAATAATATTTATTTTACGTAAATAAAGTTAATAGTTATACCTACTTACCCAGTAGTAGAATATCTCAAATAGCCTATAATTCATACTGCTGGGTTCAGGCCTCCCTCAGTCAACCAGGTATAGGAACGTACTACCTAAATGCAAATTATGCCATAGACAGCGAGTCCCTTAAAGTCCCTAATAAATTATACTTTCTTGTGCACTTTTTTACACTAAACTAGTGCGACAAAGCGGTTAAGAAATTGCAATAATAATTACACCTCTTATTTATAGTTATAATATTAATCTTATTACATTTAAGCGCTGACAGAAACCTTTGGGGACTTTGTCTCCACAAACTTAACAGTTATCCTCCTTATTGAGTTTACAACTTCCAGGAAAATAGACATGAGATTTGTTTCATTGATTTAATTAAGTCTTTACTTTGGTCTTTACGTAATTTTTGGTCAAATCACTCTGTGACAATAACAAGAAAATTAATTAAGCGTGCCTTCTCAATTGGGGATGGGCGGTATGGCCTTGACGGGCAAGGTTAAAGTGGGGTAAGATCCGGAATTCTGTAGCCATGTGGACCAGATGTGACATAAAATAACCATTCTGAATGGAATGACTCAAATGGAATTGGGCTGGACATGTTTGTCGCATGCACTCTGAGCGGTGGTGGGCACAGATTGTCACGCATTGGTGCTAAATGACTAGTACAGGCGTCGTGGTAGACCTCAAATGAAATGGCGTGACGACTTGGACGCTTGCGATGGACTGGCCGAAGTACGCACAGGACCGCGAAAAATGGAAAGAGAAAGGGGAGTCGTTTGCCCACCAGTGGGATCTTGTAGGATAGATGAGATTGGAATGATTGAGATGCATCATATTATGGGAAAGTGAATGAGGCTTTTTTGGATTTCTTTCGTGTGGGGTGATGGAAAAAAGTGAGCGTCATCCATCATCTTGTCAATTCCACCATGTCGCCGAAGATATATCGAATTAATATAATTAATTGCGTTCATTATATAGATGGCCCGTCACGTTATAGAGGACAGATTTCCTGTCAGATGTTTGAAGATTCGAATGCTATTCTTCATTAATTATCAAGTACACTGTTTTGTCCTTTAGTACTGTTTCGTGCTCACAAATGTTACTGACGCCGACAGACGCATTGCAACCTGTTGATGAGAAGTATTACGTAACTGAATTAACTATTGATTATTTATCGTTTACCTACATGATATAAATTGTATTAAATACGTCTTTATCTATAAGGGTAATATCTTCGTAGATACGTAGAAAATTCGACTGGATGTTTGGATAAACATAATAACATATTCTTTGTATGATGTCATTCTTTCTTAGCGTTACTCTTTACCTTGATTTTGATATTTTGGACGACAATTACGGTCGCATGTTGTGTGGCGAAATATTTCGTAGACGGGAAATGAGATATATACTTACCTAATTACAGCTAGCTATCATAATTATCGCATATCGCATAGAACTCGCGCAATTTTATCAGTAATGAAGGTAACACGGCAACAATTTATAATGTGCCCTTAATGGTCAATGGGAGCAAATTATCACACGACTGGCCAGCAGAAGTCGTGTGCTGCAGAGAACGACAGGAAAATCCACTTGATATCAACCCAGAATCATGGTTACAATGTCACTTACACCATGAATTTATTTTCCATCGGAAAATAATAGAATTAAAAAAAATACACAAAAAAATACATGCATTTTGAGAAGGACAATTCCACTTGATATTAACTCAGAATCATAGTCTGAATCATCCCCGTCAGTTTTCGTCAGTCACTAACACACTGTATAGTAGCTTAGCAATTTTAAAATATAAATCTATCGAGTGGGTTGTGGAGTGGATTACCAACATTAACCCTGGTGTCAGTCATATATTTTAAGTCATACTTTTAGAGTCAATTGACGAGAACTGTATCCGAGCGGTAGCCTATTACAATAAATATGTAACATAAGCTGTCAAGTTACCGACAAATGTCCAGTAACAAAATTCGATGCCTAAAAATGAATTACCTACTAATACATATGTATAAAGGATAAGGAAAGCTTAGCTTGTCAACTAATTACACGAAAGACGCTTTGTAATCCTAGAAAATTGAGATTTATGGATATCGAAGTAATTAACGTAGACAGCAAGACTACAGCAAATACAAAATTGACTTTAAAAGGCGCGGAAGAGATAATTAGGGACATGGATTTTCATCTGCCATAACCATAATAATGTCGGTTGTTTCACTCCATCATCATTTCTGCGTACACCTGGGAATCTTTATGGCATTTCGTGTTTTAGGCCGCTGTGGAAAATCGTCATGTAAAGAAACATCTTTCCTCATTGTACTCTTATCAAAGTCTTCATACACGTTCGTTTGTTTAGGCCAAGCTTTGCCTTTATTAAAGACGTCGATTTCAGAGACTTCAACATTTCAATTCATCTTACAAATCTGGTTTTTTAAACACCTAAGATAATCACCCTCAAAATCTATTAAAACATTCGGGTAAGTACGCACTTATTTAAATAACAAAATGTCATAATAACAAACACAAAAAATGTATTTTGAATAAATCTCTGGTTTTAAAATTCCCGAAACAGATTTAATAATTTTATTCAAGCAAAACCTGCAATACGCTAAAAGAACAAAAAAATTCTTCTTCAATTTTAAATGGCTTTTTGAAAAATATTTTCCTCCACACCAGACAATCGTAGTGTCTACTTATAAAGGGAGGAATATTATTATATTAAATAGTCGTTTTATTAAGTAAAATTATAATTATTACGAATATATTGCGTCCTTACTTAAGTACAGAATGATAGATATGGTAATGAGCGAGATTACTATGCGCGGTAAGCACATGCCTGACGCTAATATTGCTAATAGGAGGCAGCCAGTGAATGTTTTGCTTCCGGCAGTCTAATACAGTTTCCATCATGTTTAGTAGAGTTACTAGAATTTACATTTATTAAATAGAATAGAATAAAAATTGTTTATTCCAATTTGAAAAATGTTTTCAGCGTGGCCAATTATTGGTCACCAAAAATTTAGTATCGATCGCCATCGACTCGCAAAGAAGAAGAAGCGTTCATAAATTGTAATCTTAATATTGTAGATTTTTTTTGGAACTACCTACCTATATGTAGTAATTCAATACTTCTCAGATTTTTTAAAGTGATTAAGAAATTCAACCTTCTACGTTAGAGGAAACAAAAGCATTTTTTTCTCTTTACTTTTGATAAAAAGGTTGAAAGGAATTTTATGAATATCCTCAAAATTCAGAACCACAAAACAGACCCTAGTCTTCAAGAATTCTACGAGGATCATATACATATTTTTCATTTTTACCCACGACGGAACAGAGCAGGTATATGCGTTTAGGGTGAGAGATGTTTGTTTGTGTGTGCGTTTGTGCAAAGTAAAGTTCCCACCTATCTTCGGTTTTCAATAACGGGTTTGTGTTTGATGAGTTCATATTTTTATGAGATCTTGAACTGACTTCATTCAGGATTTACATAAAGTACTTACTCTCTTTTTCTCAAGAAAAGAAACGTTGTTTATATCGACACTAGCAAAGTAAGTAATCCGTTTGATTTACCGGCTCGTCTAGTAAGTCTACCTCCTTGATTATGACTGTTGATAATATGACTGATATTGCGGTGGCCACACAATCATCTTAGGATAGGCGAAAGCTCGGATACCCAACGTCCATAATCTAATGCTAATGAGGGAATTTCCAAGCTAGGCTCCAAAAAAAACATACTGCTGTACAGATTTATCTTCGTTTAATCTTCTAATTTAATTAATAATAGACATAATCATCATACCAGATAATATTTTAAATTTGTCAGAAAATAAATTTAAAGCTCACGTGAAGCTTACTTTATGTAAAAAAGCTTATTATAAGATTAATGACTACCTAAATGATAAAAATGTCTGGTATTGAATGTGTTCCTCTAGTTATTAAATAACTTGTAATGTATATCCTCATTGGTTTTTAAAAGATGTGTTGCTGTTGCAGTTTCTTGTCATTTCTTCTCCTCAGCCATAACACCTTGCGAAATGACGTAAATTCAAAAATGTTACATTGACCTTCAACAAGTTTATCCATGATAATTACGTTGAATAAATGATTCTGATTTCTGATTTCATCATCATCAGCCCATTAACGCCCTTACTGCTGGGGCACGGGCCCCCCTATGGATGGATAGGGAGAACGCGGGCCCAGTGCGGATTGATGGTTATTAACGACTGTTAATGCAGCCGGGACCAACGGCTTAACGTGCCTTCCGAAGCATGGAGGAGTTCGAGTAGAAAACTTTTTTTTGTGGTCACCCATCCTATGATCGGCCTTTGCGAAAGTTGCTTAACTTCAACAATCGCAGACCGAGCGCGTTTACCGCTGCGCCACCGAGCTCCTCATAATAGACATATATGTATGTTTTATATTTGTTTTTAAATGATGCCCTTTTCATTACACCCATGCACAACACATCTTCCAACGATTATTATTCCGGTCAAAATAAAGAGAAGCAATATAGGTAGCAACATAATTCTATACATAATCTGATCCAAATATCAAGCATCATTTTTGTATGTGCTTCTGCCATTAGATTATATTTTTTGAATAATTATTTACTCGAGTAATGAGAAAATAGGTAAGTATCACGTTAAATCTGTACAGCGCCATCTATGTTATTTTTGGGGAACGTCTAGAAAATCCCTCATTGGAAGGACGAATGGACCATTAATTTTGCCATCACACAAGCGCTTATGAAACCAATCTAGTATTTTCACAGCTTCATTAATAAAGCAATATTTTCCTTCGTATACATAAGATGTGAAGAGATTTTCGTCTAAAGTAAATGGCCTGTATAGTTAGGATTTAGGGTTGGCTAACATTAATTAACGAAGAGGTATATTCTCTAATATCTTAGGGATATTATAGTCTTTAGAGATTGAATTGGTAATGCAAAAGGTAGCGCATGTCTATAGTACTAGGTACCATTTCAGATCGCAAGTTTTCCTTAATTGATTATCGGCTCCTACGATCCACAGTGCACGACAACAGAGATATTATGTTTGGACGTTTGAATTAGACTTGTCCAATCCTTCCAAGGGATAGAAATTCTATGTAATAACACAACGTTATTATCTGTGTATGGAGCCGGAACGATTTAAGAATGTAAAAGGGGTTTATTTTAATGTAACGTAAGTAATGAAGAAGATAAATGACTTGGGCGTTTTTGGAGAGACAATAAATTCCTTGCCTCGCTTTATATTTTAAGGACGGAATATAAATCTACCCTGAAAAATTCTGTGGCTTATAAAGTCAGAAGATCAGCAGTTTAGGCATTGTTAATTTAGACCGGAACCGTGATTCCGTTGTTTTTCTTTTTTTAAGGCAATTAAGCATTTTATTTCTTTCGGATATCTTCTAGGTTTAGCTATACGCTGTTTTGGGTAATAAAGAATGTTATCTTTTTTGAATTTAAAATTGTGAATTAAAACTTTTCGTCTGCGCTGTGAAAGATAAGTGCAAAGTTTGTTTACGAGGTCGCGTCCGGGGAGTAAATGCTTTGACTACCTGAAACATGTTTGTTACATTCTTTATACGCCGGCAGGGTTTGAGTTTTTTTCCAAAAATGTAGTCTAGAGGTCGGGCGTTCTAGGTCAGTTTCCACGGATTTTTTTCATATTTTTGGCATGTCAAATATTTTTATAGAAGAAAAGCTATGTAGCGTCGCACTATTTCAGCTTGTAAAAAATCACATAAATATAAAACCGAACTTTCTGTTGAAATATGCGCGCAGTATTTCGACGCCATTTTATACTAATACGAAAGAATTCACGAAAAAGTCACTTTGTACAGAGAAAAGAAAGCGTAATTGCTTTGAGCATTTTGCGATATATGTAAAGTAATGTGTGAAAATGCGTTCCACAAAACCAATATGCGATAATTTAGTTATCTAATGAACTTTCACTTTGGAAAAATGTGCGTAAATGTTTAATTATGTGCACAACTAATTAATTTCGGGACCTACTTAAATAACGGGCTCGTTTCATTAACGCTAAGTGTTCTTCTGCTTTGTAATTTTATAATTTACCTCTCATTCTTGAGTATACGGGACAATATCAGCAGTTACCACAAGAGGTGTTATTAAATTTTTACTACAGCCCAGTTTTTGTAAAAGAAAAATGGCCACGATTTATTGCCAAGCATATTCGTTGAATATGAGCCAGTTGGCAAAATTTTGTACGCAATACGCATTTGTGGTGTTTTTAAAGCCAAAAGTTATACTTATTCTGCAGTTCATCTACTCTTGAAAAAGCATAAATATTATTTTCAAGTACCAAAACTGGTCGCACAATTTCGCTTCCCGGAAGGAATTGAACATCAAGATCCATCTAACGACATGACGCGGATATGACCAAATATAAGAACACGCAATTTCCCTTGTTCTCACGCTAACGAACTGGCAACATTATGTATTGAAATGAAAGCAAAAGTGCCCAGTGATCGCATTACCCAATACCGGACATGTGTAGCGCATCGATGATTTATGAATGAACTTGTCTGTTACGGGTTTATTACTTACTAGATAGATAGAAGGTCGGAAGAGGAAACAGTTGTAGGCGGAGATGGTCGCAATGTGGTTCTCACACTCATTAAACTTGTTTCTCGACGTGATTAAACGCAACTTGGACAGTAGTGCCCTACTGCGCGCATAACTTATGCTGTCCCGCGCTGTGTGTAGGCCACCCTCAGGCCTGTTGTCTTAAATTTTCTACCGGGTGTGCTGCGGTCCCCATTTGTCCGGCCAAGTATTTAATGCCATTTGCGGAAAATTTACAATAAGCCACGGTAAAAAAAGCTGTATGTAGGACATGTTATTATTATTTCGTTTTTTGTACAGTCTATCTATTATTTTGTTTTATTCTATGATACTTCAATCAGATCAGATAATTTTATTCTATGCTTATCAATCAACGTTACTTCAGATCGTAAAGTGTTCTGATCGAAAAGGTCTAACAATGCGCTTGGGAGGAAATATAGGTACTAATTTATTATAATATATATTAATATTTAAATTTTAGGTAGCTTTATTGAAAGTATGTTTAAATAGCAAAAATGTCATAAAGGAATAAAGTATAATTATGGTGTCTGCACTTGGATGTGATGGTATCAAAGATAACCTTTGTATAATTTCTCACATAATATTTAAAGAAACCTTTTGTATTTTATTTTTACTTAAATATTACAAAATAAAATTACTGACTGTAATTACTTAATGAACTATTTTAATCGCTTCTTAGTTCTTACGTCATAGAACACGCTATCGATTCTTATCCCTAAAGTAATAGTAAGTATTTTTACCGACTTCAAAAAAGGAGGAGGTTCTCAATTCGACCGTATATTTTTTTTTTTTTTTTTTTTATGTTTGTTCGGGCATATCTTCGTCGTATATGAACCGATTTTGATAATTCTTTTTTTGTTTGAAAGGAGATATACCCAAGGGGGTCCCATGTCAAGGAAGTCAGGATCTGATGATGGAAGACCAGAGAAATCGAGGGGAATTTTCAAAAATCGTAGGAGCGACTAGTGCGTTTGTAAAGTCATATTGATCGGATCGATCAGCATCAGGGAGATACCCTATGGCCTGGCAAAACTATACAACCTGGAGCAATTTTTCTTTCACGAAACGTATTTAAATCTTGATCAAATCCAATCGCCGGTGCAAAAAAACAAAATGGCGGAAAAAAAGATGGCCGCCATACAAAATTTTGTCGATTTTGGAAGAAGCCCGTTTGGGTAAAAATAATGTATGGGGCGCTTACTCAAAACGTCATGTAGAGTACGGAAATACTTTCTGATCACCAAAAACTGCTCCGCATCAGAGAGATACTCTACGGCCTGGCAAAACTATCGCACGTGAACCAATATTTCTTTGAGAGCACTTATTTAAATCTTGGTCAAATTCCATAGCGCGTAAAAAAAAAACAAAATGGCGGAAAAACAAGATGGCCGCCATACACAATTTTGTTTTTCCAGAAAATGTCTTGGGGGTAAAAATGATGTATAGGCGTGTGATCGGAACGTCATCTTTGAAAACTGCTCCCAATCAGGGAGACATCCTACGGCCTGGCAAACCTATTGCACCTGGATTTTGTTTGTTTCCACGACACCCATTTAAATCTTGGTCAAATTCTGTCGCCGGTGAAAAAGAACAAAGTGGCGGAAAAACAAGATGGCCGCCATACGAAGAGGGACAGTTTCGAATAAACAGGACACGCGAGCTGCTTTAGCAGCGAGCGAACCACGCGAAATCTACTGTATCTATATGTATGCGTGAGTGTGTATGATAGCAGCTTCCACTGACAACCACATGTGTGTATGTACACATACACATGTGTGTGTGTGAGCGTGTGTGTGCGCGCGCGCGCGTGTGTGTGTGTGTGTGTGTGTGTGTGTGTGTGTGTGCGTGTGTCTGTGTGTGTGCGTGTGTACGTGCGCGTGTGCTCGTGTGCGTTAGCGCGTGTGTGAGTGTGTGTGTGTAAACATGTTCATCAATAATAATTGTGATCACTACTAATAATATATTATATTATTATATATGAATATAAATCAGAAAATCTGTCTGTCTGCATCCTTGCTCGGTCTAACCATCACTTAAAATCGTAAAATAAAATAAAATTTTTAACAAAAAAAAAACCGACTTCAAACGCAAAACTAAAAAGCAATAAATAAATTTACTTCGCACAAAGTAATTAGTACGTATTTTCAATTAGTTAATTATTTTATAATTCTGAAGTCGGTGCCAAGTAAATGCTACAACAACCCTACTACAATACCAAATTACTATGTACACACAATATTGTTTAATACCTATATCAAAGCAATTACAAAACAATGTCAAACAAAAAATTACAAAACAATCAGTATTGAAAAATATATGAATCGGTACTTCGTTGTAGCATTTCCTTGGCACCGGCTTCAGATTTATAAAATAATTAACTAATTGAAAATACGTACTAATTACTTTGTGCGAAGTAAATTTATTTATTGCTTTTTAGTTTTGCGTTTGAAGTCGGTTTTTTTTTTGTTAAAAATTTTATTTTACTAAGGAACTTCCTCATTCAAATAATTAATTCTTACCTGTTATCTCGTTTTATGTAAATACATGAGCGGTGGCGGAACAGAATATTATGAATTTCATGCATCTATATATTATGTGTTGACAATAAAGAAAACAATTATGTATAAAGTGATATTATTTAAGTACCTAAATGTAGTATTTATTTATAGTACCTAGGGAGACATTTCTAGCACTTCTAAACATACCCATAAGATTCTCTATAGTTTCTCTCTGTAATAAAAAAATTCACACCTATAGTTATTTTTATGGTAACTTGTCTTATGAATAAAATTTACTTACTTATATACATATTTATTTATATTGGAACCGTATTTTAATCACATCAATTTACATAATTAGGCAAAAATTACAGTAAGTAATTTTCAAAATGCGAATGAAGTTCGGTTTTATATAATTACTAAATTATACACTCGTAATCGAAATATTTTTCGGTAAATATATTTTTTATTATTCTCGATTTCCGAAATATTCTTATTTCCGGAACATTATTATATTTTATGTGAACAATGGCGAAGTCTAGAATCCGACTTGTGTGACGTAATAAGCTGTATTTTACGAAGGATACCGGACACCCGGGAATTGCTGGACAATAGTGACTTACCCCGGAAAGCCGCGTCCGGGTGTTTATTTCAGACCCGTTTGGATACGGTTTAGTTACTATGAAATATGACCGAAACAAGAGATAGTGGGATACGACATCCGTGTACTTCCGATCCAAAAAAATATGTGTAAGTACTTTCATATTATTTGCATAAACTTACCGACTTTATTTTGTTTTAATACCAAGCATTCACAAGTTAAGAATTCTAATTTTTCTTAAATGACGATACAAAGTATCTTTTTTTCGACGTGACTTATTGTAGTTTTGCCACAGATGACATTAACTACTTGGCCGGACAAATGGAGAGCGTTAAAGGCTCTCACCCGGTACAACGTTTAAGACAACAGGCCTGAGGGTGCCCAGTTGGGCGCGAACCTCGGCTCAGGGCGTTGTCTAAGAGGAAAAATATTTAAAAGAATTAATCGACCGTAGCGGGTCAATAGCGATAAGCGCTGATTGAGGGAAATCGTCGACCACGCCGGCGGGGTCGGTATTGGGGTTGGTATTGTGAGCTGATTGGCTGCCGCTATGGCTAGAGTAATCGGGTCGTCGGGATCGTATATCACGTCCTTCGGACGCCGATATTATTCAGAACCGTCCCTAAGCGGGATACAAAGTATCAAAACGGTTCAAAACTTTAGTAATTAGTGGTTGTAGACAATCAACTTTCTTGAGGTTTGGTTGCGGTTTGTTCTAAGGGAAATTGGAACTATGGAGCTGTATTGTAGTATATATTTTTTTGTATTTTTTTATCCAATATGTTAATTTCTTATTTGACAGTGCGACATGCCACATTTTAGTTTATACTTTCTGAGATAATTTAGTAGATATTTTTGAAACACCCTCAGTGTGCGGTTAGAGTACTAATATGTATACACTTTGAAACCGTGTCACGTTAACTTTTTTGACAAATTAAACCGTGAGTCTCATTAAATATCAAATATGATAGTGCGACAGGGTGCTAAAGTGGGTTCATGATATTGCTCATGACTGTACCTACTCAAATGTAAGCTGGCTGGTATTATTAGTATCGGTTATTCGGAGTTGTGTGTAAGGAAATGGTCAATTTGTCTTTGCGGTTCTATAATGAATGGTCTGGAGTAAGGAAAACTAGAAGTCACGCTGCTTATTATCCCGGATATGGTAGAAATTGACTTAGGGGGAACGTACAATAAGTAGTGCGGTGGATCGATCCAAACTTGTGCCCAAATTATTGTCGTCATCCCCCTAACTTTATCCCGTTTTTCACAGGGTCAGCTTACCTAACCTGAAGATTTGACAGATCTGTTTCTTTACAGAAGCGACTGTCTGTCTGAAATTCCAATCCGCGAAGGGAAACACAGCCCAATACAGATTAGGTCACTACCTCCGAAAATGAATTTCTTGGGTATGTTGGTTTCCTCACGATGTTTTCCTTCACCGCTGCCCACGTGATAATCATTTATGATCCAAACATGAAATCGAAAACAAATTCGACAATCTTGTGACAAATTATTGTGCCGATACAAAATTTTGTGTGGATGAGAGGTCACAGATAAATAACGCGATTGTATGGAATTCAAACAGAAGAACGATTTAGTAGCTGTTGAATTCAATGTCTGTGTCGAAACCAGATCTTTGAATTGATCATTATGTGATTTCATAATGTGTTCGACCATGTCATGAAATGGTCATATTGCTGCATCTGCATGCTGGTAGAGAATGTATAGTTATTTTGATGTGACTTATTGTAAATATTTATACTCATTATGGAAAATAATTCATGAAGTTTGCAGATTAGAATATGTAAATAAAAAAGTCTATTTAAATACGCTTTATCAGATATTTGCTTATATAAATGCTTACTTATTCTTGACGTGACCTTATCATAAGACCAATAAATTATTTGCTTTACATTTCATATTCATTAAATGCATTTTGTAACCCCCAAAATTCAGGTCTGTACAACTTTCACCCTATACTTACAGGACATGACCTAGGTTTTTCATACCTAATTAACGGCTTTAATTTATACGTATGTACATTAGAATAATGTCGTTACTAAGGTCCGTAGCACACGGCGTATTTTAAACGCGCAGAAGACGCGCTTTCCTGAAATTTCTTTTTCGGCACCACACGGCAGACGCTGATTGTTGCGTTTGCATTGATGATACATGCGCGCGCATGACGCGCGTATTCGCGCGTTTGAAGCGATACAACTGTATCGCTGTATCTACGCGTATACGCGCAGTAGATGCGCGTTTCCGTGTGCTTAGACCATGTTCAGAAGGCGCGATTTACTTGCGTTTTCATACCACAGAGTAATTTGATTACTTTATAGATTCCTGAGATGTGCTTCTGTATCCATACGATGTTAAGTACTCTGTGGTATGATAACGCGCGTGAAACGCCTCATCTGGAGAGGCTCGTAAGTTACAAGGTTGCGATCGAATAGCGTAATCTGCGCGTCTTCTGCGCGGTGAAAATACGCCATGTGTTATGGGCCTTACATACATTAAACTGATTCGTATATGCAGGAAAACTCAAAACTCATTAGAAGACAGTCTCCTTATTTGGTGGTTGGGCGGGAGTAAACATAAAATGGTTAATGGACTGTATATGCGTCGCTGAACCGCAAAATCGTAATTTGACTGGTAGGTATGTCACGCTGGGCGGATTAATACAAACTGCTGTGGATATGGAACAAAGAAATACAGTTTGCAAAGGTAAAAGGAAAAGCACAGTACCTGGTGGCCACGTGTCCGTCCTCAGCCAGCGGGGCACTATCGTGTGGGTTGTGAGGTGATTTACCAACCTCATCAACCCTGGTGTCAGGGTTATTATTTAGCCGCCAAAGGCGGTGACATGGCTCAAGTAACTACTACTTACTCACATCAGTAAGTAGTAACCGGGACCAACGGCTTAACGTGCCTTCCGAAGCCCGGATCATCTTACTTTTTGGACAATCATTTAATCAGCCTGTAATGTCCTAATCAAACTAGGGATCACAAAGTGATTTTTGTGATATGTATGCACCGGGATTCGAACCTAGGGCCTCCGGATCGTGAGGCCAACGCTCAACCACTGGACCGGCCGTTGCTCAAAACATTGGTTGATGACGATACACTTCGATCAAACACACAAACAACACTGTGCGGCGAGGTGAACTTTATAATAGAGAATTTGCGGAATTATACAACAGGACATGCCCTTTTACGCGAAATTACGGATTTAATTTGCATCAGCGAGCAATTTGCGTTCTAATACGAAACAATTAATAATTACGGCGCAACCATTTGGTGTTGACATCCTAGCATCATAGAATAAAGACTGATATTACGTATATAGCATGGTATAAGAAATCCAGGTATGCTCAAAAGTGACAGCTAACGTTTCAAGGTTAGCCCAGCTGACGTCATCCCACCCTGCGTTGCCATTTTGTAAAAATAAATTACCCACGACCAATGATTTCATATTTACTTTGCAAGGAAATTTTGAACTTTTAGTGACAGATTTACTTATAGTTTTAATGTTTTTTTTTATAATAATAGTAATTAAATAAATTAGTCAGTAATTCCTTTAATTTTTAATAATAAAATTTACGTCCTTGGAATGTTGGAGATACCAATTTAATGGTAACACAGTGGTAAAACTTACGTCATCAAAGGGCTAGCAATGGCGGCTTGTCATAGGATTGAGCATACCTGGTCTGCTTATACTATGACGTATAGAAGTCTCCACCCGCCTCACCGTACCCCCTTGTGGGTCTTACTTTAGTCTTAAATGGCAGTATGCCGCAAGGTGTAACGGTGAGAGAGCGCTGACTGTGTCCCGCTCGAACATACGCACACACGGGGATTTTTGATTTAATGTCGAGTGTCCGAGGTGTACTGTATTGATTTTTTTGATCTTATTCACTATGTTAGGATAGGCTGATCCCTTACCACCATAAGGTTTATCATATCCAGCTTACGACATCGTATCAGTGGCTGCATGTTGGCTTTGATTACTTATGTTTCTGCCCACACCATTAGGGATTACGGGCGTGAGTTTATGTATATATGTGTATTCACTATGTTTGGGGAAATAAACTCTCTATTCTATTCTATAGAGATGATACAGTGACATGTTTTCGTTCCATAGTCTATAAATTCATCACATTCCATAGCGCTCTTGTAGTGGGTAAGTAAATAGTTTGTAACTCTAGAAAAACCCGACCATCTACGCCAATTCTTTCATCATTAAGTTCTTGAATCGCTATTTCAGTATCAATGAATGACTTGTGTAATAATACTAGTACTTAATGCAAGATCTATTGCTTCGTTGCAGTAATTGTGTGGCGTGGGATACCGATGCGGCATGCAACGGAATGATTCATTGAAGTCTTTGCAATCAGTGATAATGATTGTCTATTACGAGATCATAACGTATTTAAGATTCTATAATTACACCCTAAGTTGCTTTAAGGATATTATGCCTACTTACCGTATCTGGGGGCACGGTAGTGCCCCCGCCAAGTCGAGCAATAACAACGCGTTACCATCCTTTTCTTGAAGCCATTCATGGCATTTCAATATTTATTACACTCATAGATTTTTTTACAATACATACCTATGATTTTATAATGATATATTAGGTAATTATATTTTTGTCAACTCAATAAAAATAATTTAATATTAAAGCACACAAAATGTGGTAGGTATTAATTACATTAATTATCATCGCTGTTTCCTGTATCCATTATTGGTCACCATGTAACTTCCCATAACGTAATGAGATTATATAATCTGTTAACTGTAATTATCACAAATTGCGTAATTTTTAATTGACACAAATATGGGAAGTAAAGCCATTCGCTAATGAGGACAATAATTGTTAGTTGTTGTTGTTGTTTAGGTGTTAAAACATTCTCTGTCTTTCTATCGTGTGGGTCTCAAATAAATGTCCCACCTGGTACCCGGGTCCTCCAGATCGAGAGAATAATACTCTAAGTACTAGACCACAGGGGCCGTTAAGAAAGACATTGACACGAAGAAGTAAAAGAAGTAAGTTTGAGAAGGAAATGAAACTTTGCACCTGCGTCGACTTTCACATCTAATACTGGCCATGGGAATGCCCACTTAGACATGATGCTTTAATTTTGTACCAGGTGAGAGCAAATTTACCATACCATACCATTCCATAGTCTCATCTTACCCCGGTGGGAAATAGGCGTGAGTTTATGTGTGTATGTAAGTGAGAGCAAATTAATAAATTAGCCACATCAAAAAAGAAAGTGAACTACTTACTGTCCATGCAAGTATCAGATAATACTCTACCGATGGACATTGAATGTGTTGTCATAGTAACGGAGTGGCGTGTCACGCCGGACTATTACTGCCGGCTCTATGTAAGCTATAAATATTCATAATGCTGTGCGAAAGTGATTGAACATCCATCTGTTGATATATCGCTTCACCCGCCTTTATTGGCAGTAGAAGATTTATTTCAACGATTTTGCGTAGATATTCTAGGGAGGCTTGACAGGTATGCTTTTATCGTAATATTGGGGAGTGGTTGTTTACAACAGTTAGTGACCTGTTATTTAATTTGCATTTGAATGAAACAGCTATAGTGGTCGTGTAGACATATAATCTTGAATATAGCATAAGATAAGCTGACGACTATAACACAATGGAGGTAGTCAGTAGTGTAAGTATAAGTACAGTCATGAGGAATACAATGTACCCACTTTAGGACTCTGTCGCACTAACATATTTGACATTTAGTGAGATTTACAGTCAGTAGTGAGAGTTACAGTTGTCAAAAAAGTTAATGTGACATGGTACCAAAGTGTATACATATGAATGCTCGTGACCGTACAAGACGAACTTTGTATTCACACCTCACTGAGCTTTTTATTAGACCAGCGTGATAGGTGGTGAGCGGTATCGCCGTCTATAATAGTCGAGCCAACTTTGTTAGTGAGAACTTGTTCTTGAGAACTGTTCGAAATTCAAATAATGAGTGTCGACAATTGCTTTAAATTCCCTTGATCACGATCACGTTGAGTGTCCTTTTAATATTGCCGTGGCCCGTGTCAAAAGAATTCATGAAGATATGACGATAAAAGCAAAAGATAAAAGTATCAACAATAATGACCGGCCTTCGAATACTGAGAAATTCTTATGAAAGAAAATAAGTACTTCAATATTTTTTAAGAAGGAATGCAATAAGAGGAGAATATTTTCCGAATCACAGGTCAACGTATAGAAGCGAGAAAAGTATTGTTGATGAATATAGAAAATATTGTTTATTCATAATACATATATAATGTACTAGTTTACGCAGTATAATAGCATCCAATGAAGATCGGGGGTTAAAAATGTCACATTGAAGCAATGCATAAAAAAAACAATATTGCTATTTGACATTTGTTGCCATTGGAAACTTACTTTTATATACGCAAATGTCAAATTGAAATACTGTTTTTTAGATGAATGGATTCAATGTGTCCTGTTTAGACCCCCAGGTCCTACTCACACTTGCTTGCAAATGCCTTGAGTTAACGAGACGCTGGACCTCATGTCTTGAATGAAGGCAACAACGAGGCATCTTGAGACATAAAATTGACTTATTTTTAGACGAGAACAAACAAATGTCATCCAAGTCAAATCATCTAGATGTTACTTATAGATTTGTTTGTAGTTTACTATATATTCAGGGGTGAAAACGCACTTGTAATCAGAGACAGCACACAGAACAAAAAAACTTGATTTGAATGAAAAGCTGAATTGTGTAAGAAAGTGGTAACAAAATCCCGCGCTCGGCCCGCTGTTCCCGTTGTGGTCTATTTTGGTCACACCAGATCTCTTCTAGAAGTTTCTAGATTTGGAGACCTCAAATACTGTTGTTACAATATCAAGTACTTACCCACTTCAGAACCCTATCGCATCAACATATTTGACACTTAGACATACAGTTCAATTTTGAGGTAATGTGACATGTAGTATATTTTCATACTCTTTCCTTATACCAGCTCTATTTTTAGTCATAATTTCTAATATCCCGGTTCGAGTATCTCCTGTTAAAGTTTTCCAATACCTTCGCGTCGCAGCGAGAGTGAAGTGCTGAAACTTTCTACTGAAAGTATTATGAAACTACTTCTCATTTAATTTCTGTAAAGTAGGTACGACCACGGTATCCGATAGAGCAACTTTGATTGAATATTTAATTTGACAATGGCCCAGATTCATGCAGACACCTCTTAATTTTATTTTAAGTTATACCCGTCATTTTCTTATCCGCCGAAAAGGAAAGGGCCAGAAGATTGTCAATAAGTTAATTTTAAAACGAATTAATAACCCGGGCGAATAAAATAGGCATCTCGCTGATTTGCAATCCATTTAACGTGTGTCTACTTAACCCTGTTGGGTTATTGGCCCATGTAAAATTTTTAGACGGTTGTTTTACATTACTGCTTAAAATTGACGTGTCTTGCATAAATTGTATGCCTGTCGATTACCTGTCCCTTTCTTTTTCAGCGGATAAGAAAATGACAGGTATATCTTAAAATAAAATTAGATGGCTTCTGCAGGAATTAGCACCAATGTGCCTCTACTATCTTGGTCTTTTGTTATAAAGGTTATAATTTAACAGATGAGTAGCCTCTATATTTACTACTCCCGTTAGTTTGATTGTGCGCAGTATTAGGTACAGTGAGATTTGTTTTTTTTACTAAGTTCTTATAAAGAAAGCTATTGTATTTTTTATATTATTTCTTTAGATAAGTATATATTATTTATTATTCATATTTTTTATTTTTTTTTGTTATGTATCATTGTATGTTTATTGCACCAGCCCGTGCTCCAATGAATAATCTTCTTTCACCCTAAGGTTGCCTGGCAGAAATTGCTGTTTAGCAATAAGGCCGCCTATTGTGCTTATGTTTTATTCGTATGTTTATGTCCTTTGTATATGTTGTTGTGCAATAAAGTATTATTGATTGATTGATTGAAAGCTATACCTAATTACTAAAAAAGTATCCACTAAAATGTAGGCGAAAAGATTTATCAATAAAACTATTTCTTCATTTATTAGCGAAGGCTGTGTAAGGTTAATGGTGTCATTTTGCATGTCAGCCTCTCGAAGTATGTATGTGTCAACATCCTGGTAAGCAACGGCCACATATTATGGTCACTTCCTCGTCACATTACGTATACCGTCATTTTTGTCTACAAATGAGTTCTGAGAACCGAAGTTTTATTAAGAAATATAGTTTTAAAGAATGTCGGTGTTACTTAACACCAGCTATTAGAATAACTTAATACGTAAATCTTGTTCCAAGACGTGAAACGGTGCGACGGTGAAAAACGCCTGTATCCAATTATGTTCTTTGATAAATATAATGTAATTTAAAATATAGCTACAGCAAGAAAAAAAAAAACAAAAAAAAGGAAATAAAGAGTCAGAAGAAAAGAAATAGTTCAGCAAAGATAATTAGATGTGATTGCTATAAAATAAACACGATTGGTTTTTTTTACAAACACAGTTCTTTTATAAAAATAAAAGATAAGTAGGTACCTAAGTCCCTCTATACCATGAGGAGCTCGGTCAGCGATTGTTGAAGTTAAGCAACTTTCGCAAAGGCCGGTCATAGGATAGGTGACCCCAAAAAAAATTTCATCTCGAGCTCCTCCGTGATTCGGAAAGCACGTTAAGCTGTTGGTCCCGGCTGCATTAGCAGTCGTTAATAACCACCAATCCGAACTGGGCCCGCGTGGTGGTTTATGGCCCGATCTCCCTATCCATCCATAGGGAAGGCCCGTGCCCCAGCAGTGGGGACGTTAATGGGCTGGTGATGATGATGATGATGACCTGAGTCCCTGTCTGACTTTTATGACCTTTATATTGTTCTACCTGTAAGTAGGTGCTTTGAATGGAGCTAGGTTTAGCACCGTCTATTAAGGTATCTTACTCATGGGCGGAACTAGGGGAGTCATAACCCCCCCCCCCCCCCCCCGCGACAGGTTGGGGTCACGGGTGGCCACTGAAATTTTAACACTAATTCTCCACAGAGATAGCATGTCTGCGACCTGGTGACATAAAAGCTGAATCCGCTTCTGATCTTACTCTTCAAAGTTTGTTGAGTAGTAAGCCTTAGTTATTTGCTATATTTAATACAGTCCAAAAATAACTTTCAGTATTTTTTTGAGTAAATACATTAAATACTTCCCTACTATTAAACCGTCTACAAACTTGAAAGCATAATAAGTATTGACGAGAAATCAATTTTCCTTTCCTAAAAATAGAATCCTGTCGTTTTTCCTTTGTTTGTGTACAAAGACAAATTTTATGTACCGTAAATTCTTTGTTCTTATTATTGCGAAGGCCATTAAAACAGAGGCCGATAAGGCAGAGGTCGTTAAATCAGCGGTGGAAAATGCTGTATAGTTAGCTAGATAAAGTCTACCTTTTGATAAGAGAGATACCTAAATACGTTTATTCTCTTTGAAAGCTCGCTTTGAAATAAATACATACATATATAAATATACATAAATAAAGTCTAAAGCACAGGGCTCCCCGTTTTGTTTCGGACAACTAGGATATTCAAGCCTGCAATGTCCTTACCAAACAAAGGGCAGTCTCACAAAGTGATTTCGTCAATGTCCCCATCGGGAGTCAAACCCGGACCTCCAGATCGTAAGCCTAACCCTCTAACCACCAGACCACGGAGGCACTTAAATACAGTAAGTACCTACAGCAAAAATTAATGCATTCCAAATTTAAGCGAATTTATTTATTCAAATAACAATAATTTATTAAAATAAACAAAAAAAGAGTAGTAAGTAGTACTTATTAAATTCTTATTTCTTAGTAACAACACTTTCCATGGATATTGTGGTAAAAAAAAATATCATAGTAGTTATTTAAGGAAAGGCCAAGCAAAGCCGGTTTAACTATAAACTATTTGAACTTACAATTTGCATGAATATTTTTGTTCGTAAAAGTTTGATTTATGGAAATTGTTAGTATCGGCAAGAAGACGAAACAATCAAAGGCGTACAACTTCGTAGAAAACTTTGAGGCAATCTTGAAATGTCTAGACTACAATATTATAATAGAGATACTACTTACTTGTGTATTTAAAGTGTAAGTCCTCAAAGTAGTCATAATAAATTCAAACTCAAGCGACATATTTAACAAAATTATAATAAGGGGCTTTTACTAAAGTTTATTTGACCTCTTCAACTTGGTTAAAACTTTTTTTGTAAAGCGGGTTAATTAGAACAAAGTCTCGCATATAACTCAATCCTCAAGTTTTTGTTCTGACTAGGTAATTAGGTAGGTATATATATGTACGCTTATAAAGGAAACATTATTAATTATTCCTGAGACTTCAGGATTTTCTTGGGCGAATTACCTACGAGAATATTTTATTATCTTAATATTAAACGGTGCATTTTTTAAAGAAGAAAGAAAGAAAGATATTATATAGAGATATTCTAGAAAGATTTCAATTATTAATTAAAAATTTATAACTGACATCTTTCTAGAATAGTGCTTATATACCGTAAAAAACATTGCCTCATTAAAAAAAGCAATTAGCCACAGTGTAAAAAATCGACTCGTAGGTGCACTATAATTAGAATATGCTGTTGCATTTAACAAAATGTAGAGAAAAAATGCCGTGAAATCCGTTCATTGTCATAAGTTGACCAAAATACATTGTCATGAGTTGACCAAAATAAAGATAAGAACTGAGTCGAATTTACCTACTTCCTTCTGTGAACAAGGTCAATGCAATGTTACCAGGTGTTACCTACTTTTATGTAACACACAATAGTCCGGAAAATTAACTTTATTTTTAACGACATTCCAACTTGCGACTTCTTGTCTTTTATATATATAAACCAACTGAGTACACTTACACACTTAAGTGTATAAGATACAAAAAGAGTTACACACATAAGTGTGTAAGTGTGAACACGTTCGTGGCACATTATTACTTATTTATTACCTTATGTTTTATTTCATTGTTCACAGGTATTCCATCAATAACGACTAAATAAGAGGTAAGATTAACGTTAATATTTGATTATATAACAAAAGAAAGTAAATAAACGAAGTAAAGTAAAATATTTATGTTTGAAGTTAAATGCACACAGAACGCGATGTTTTCTGTTTATAATTAATTAATAATAAATTTATTTATTTATTAATTTATTAAATAATTAATATAGGTTTACACAAAAATGTACATACTATGAGCGATTATTATATAAATCAGCTTTTAAAGATACATTAAAAGGCAACATAAAATAATGCCAAAATAAAATAAGTGCGTCATTATTTTTTGATTTTTCGCTTAGCCTACGTAATTTGAAGGACATTTTGTTGTTTTAAAGAGTGACAAGTAATAATTTTAATTGGATTACTCGTTAAAAGTTCGATAGGTCAGTTTTTTTAAATTTAGAGCGTTAAGAAATCACCATTATTATCTTCTATTCAGTTTATTTCGGAGTCCGGTTATTTCGGATAGGCGTAGGTAGTTCTTGTAACTTGATAGGTATATAATATCTGATTATAGTTAAGATTTTGCGAAAGTTACATAACAAGTATAAATACGTCCCTACACTTAACAAAGGAAGCCCCAGTGGTCGGACAGGAGCCAATTTAAATGACTTCGTTTCCTAAATTGATCCAATTTGGTATCAAATTCGGGACACTTTGAATGTTAATCTAGGTGTCCAGGGCCCACTTTACTACAGAGGCCGATATATTACTACAATAGGCTCGCTTAATAGAGTTTCGCGTACCATTTCCTGTTCCGTGACTTCAATACACAAAAAGGAGAATGGCGAGTCAGGTCAAGCGTACCCTACAAGTAATAATTATAATTCTTCTTTTTCTTCTATCGTGTGGGTTGAGAGGTGAATTACCAACCTCATCAACCCTGGTGACAGGGTTATTATTGAGCCGTCAAAGGCCCCTGACATGGCTCATGTAACGACTACGTACTTACATTAGTAAGTAGTAACCGGGACCTACGGCTTAACGTGCCTTCCGAAGCATGAATCATCTTACTTTTTGGACAATCAGGTGATCAGCCTGTAATGTCCTAACCAAACTAGGGATCACAAAGTGATTTTTGTGATATGTCCCCACCGGGATTCGAACCTGCGACCTCCGAATCGTGAGCCTAACACTCAACCACTGGACCACGGAGGTCGTTAATAATTATAATAATAGGTACTACAATCATATTTTTAGAAGAAATAAATTACATCCTTAAAATTGCTAGGCAATTTTTTTATGCAAGGACAGTGAAGTAATGACAAGGTTTATTAATGTAGCGCAGTCATATATAATATACGTACGTAATAATTGGCCATTCTCCTTCACTTGACAGATATGTAACAATTTACGTACGACTTATAGGCATATTTATACCGACAATATTAATTACACGTTTAGGTTGTAATTAAGTGAAGTTATGTGTTACAAGCTAATAAAGCTCGATAGTACGCTCACCTGATCGTCCGACAGTAACACCCCTTTCACACGGCAGTCCAGTTTTTAACAGGATCCCGTTTTCTGCAGGATCCCGTTTGATGGCGAATATGTTTATATGCTAGCGTTCACACGAGCATCCCGCATGCGGGATCCTGCAAAAAACCGATCCGGTCGAATTGTGCCGTTCGGTTTTGTCACTAGAAACTGGATCCGAAGTCCAGTAAAAAGCGGGATCCCGTTTAATCACACATATATTTTAATAGCGGTGTTCACACGGCAGTCTAGTTTTGCTGGACCAGCTTTTTACTGAATCCTGCAAAACTGAACTGCCGTGTGAACACAGCGTCCATTTTAGCAGGATACCGTAAAAAGCCGATCCTGCAAAACTGGACTGCCGTGTGAAAGGGCTGTAAGATGCTGCAGTTAAGCTGTTGGTCCCGGTTACTACTTACTGATGTAAGTATATAGTCGATACATGAGCCATGTCATTATTGAGCCTCTGGCGGCTCAATAATAACCCTGACACGAATCAACCCTGGTGTTGATGAGGTTGGTAATCCACCTCATAACCCACACGATAAGAAGAGAAGAGTACCTTTATGTAGACAAAAGTAGTTAAAAAAGGTATTCATTACGTTACAAATGAATTTAGGAATTTCATTAAAAAGTTGTTTCATTTTTTTCATAGTTATCAGTTATTTAAAAGATAGTGTCATTATTAATATATCACCACGCTACTACTTACTATGCTGTTTTATTCTGTTCTGTACTTTTGTTGTGTTGTTTAGTAAGTATGTATGTATATACATACTATGCTGCGCTTCTATGCTGTTCTGGGAGGAAATAAAAAACATAGAACACGTTCAGCTGCTTCTCTTCCCGGGCATGTCGTAAAAACCGACAGAGGGATTGTGTCCTCTAACATGATGGACTAATGTTATGGGCGATAGGCTGATCCCTTATCACCATAAGGTTCATCATATCCATCTTTGGAATTCGTATCAACAGTGGCTCTGCCCACCCCATTAGGGATTACGGGCGTGAGTTTATGTATGTATGTATGTATGTATGTATATACTTACGTAAAACTGTTTCTTCTTCCGAGAAACTGTGAAAGACATACTTACAATACAAAGAACAAAAATAAAATTGCTATTGAAAATTCTATATTAAGTAATATTTTTTGGGGTTATGTACCTACGTTTTTACAATAAAAGAAAATATTTTTTATTTTCAGCTCACTTTATATAACATACATAACATAAACTGCCTATATACGTCCCACTGCTGGGCACAGGCCTCCCCTCAATCAACCGGAGGGGGTATGGAGCATACTCCACCACGCTGCTCCACTGCGGGTTGGTGGAGGTGTTTTTACGGCTAATAGTCGGGACAAACGGCTTAACGTGCCCTCCGAAGCACGGAATCATCTTACTTTTTCGGACAAACAAAAGCTTATATAATAAAGCTTATTATAAGATTAATTATTTTCTAAATGATAATAAGCCCTGGTATTAAATGTGTTTCTCTAGTTATTAAATAACATATTGTAATGTTTACTTACATTGATTTAAAAGATGAGTTTGTGTTGCAGTTTCTTGTCATTTCTTCTCCTCAGTCATGCGAAATGACGGAGATTCAAAAATGTTAACTTGACCTTCAACTAGTGTAATTTATGATTACCTTGAATAAATTAATCTGATTTCTATAGTATAACACGATAAAATATTTGGACATATTATCAATCATGAGTTAGATTGATTTCTTTCATATGTAGCTAAGGTATATCTACATTATAATAGCTCTACTAAAAACCACTGGTAAGAGTGATGATGATGATGATGATGCGATCCAGCCGATTTCGGCTACGGCGACTGCTTCAACTCCGACGTTCATGTGCTCGCATGTGGCTTATATAGCCAATCTTATTGGAAAAGATCCTCGCACATAGTGGGCATGTGAGTACACCATTTAAATATGCATAATTGATCGCCGTAGGCGGTCGGGCTTTCAATTCACTGGTAAGAGTATACCATTAATCGATGGGGGAGCATTACTTTGCTTCAATTTAGAAAGAAAATATTTATTTCCATATTGGACGCCACCTTTACAAACTAAAATTACAGAATCAAAAAAATATATTTAAAAACAACCTAGGACATCGAGTGAAAAACGCTCAATTGACAAATGCACGTCATATATGCAAATGGTGATATATGTACGGTCAGATATACTAAAGGCCAAACACCAACGTTCCGGTTCGCTCTGCAGTTACGGAATATTGAAAATCTTCGGTATGTTTTTTCCAACTTTATCTTAAGGATACATAAGCATATATCAATATTCGAGCATAAATTATCTATCCCTGTCTGTTGTGTCGCTTCTGTAAAAAACCGGACCTGTCAAATCTTCAGGTTAAGTAAGCGGACTCTGTGGAAAAACGGGATAATGGGATATGATGAAATTATCTATCTCTGATGCGTAAGTAGGTCCATTTTCAGCAATGATCGTCTGGTTGTCGATCTTGGTAAGATACAATACATTATATTCTATAAGACCAAAGCACGAGTATTGAATTCAACACCTTTGATGATAACACCATTAAGTACTTTTAATTAAAACTGAGGTAGACACTCTAGGAACTTTAGGAACCCAGGTGAAGTTACCAGCAAAGGGACCTTAAAGGTAGTTGGGTTCCGCTTATGTGAGTGAGCGGCGACCTTTGCTTCGCACGACCTGACACGCCCTTATACGACAGTATCACGAATTACCGACGATATCCCGTTGATTAAAGTCTGGCTTTCGTCATGCCATATTGAAGGTTAGATCTGTAGTATTAATTATTGGTTATTTATTTCATAAATGCTTCAGTTTATTGTCATAAGTCATAACTTGCTATTAAATGGTCTTGCTTATTTCGTCAAATACAGCCTGGGGATGACTAGTACATTTATATTAAGATAGAATTATGTTTATGCGATGTTTCTTGTCGATTATAGATACAAAATATGGTTTGGTGGACTTTGATGCACTTTTTTCGTCTCATCTTAACTTTATAAGAATATTATTCGGACGATAAGTCCGTAGAAGATACGTCTAGTTCGTCCTATTTGACATATATAACTTTCTTTGAACATTTCTGTCTTTTAACATAGGTAAAGAAATCAGATTCAGTAAATTTATTCAACGTAATTATCATGGATAAACTTGTTGAAGGTCAATGTAACATTTTTGAATTTAGAATTTTTGAGTTGAGGAGAAGAAATGACAAGAAACTGCAACAGCAAGACTTAGGGAATTTTAGTTTATTTTCATAATAAGGGTAGGTAGGTAGTAGGTAACTTTGTTATAACTTTTCGGTTTCGCTTTGTTTCGATTCCCACAAAAGCCGCCTATTTGTTATTCAATGATTGTGCTCTTCATTAGTGTGACGAGTTCGAACCATGGTAGATTCCCTTTTTTATTTTAATGTAGACATTTTTATTCCATCCAATTTCCCAGTGTAGGTATCTTTTGATGGTCTCGGTCAGACAAGGTGACATCTTTCTTGGTGGGTGTAAACTTTTTTCATTATCTCTCTGTTATTGTCTTGATTACTGTCTATTAGGGAACAAAACCTTATATTATTTGAAAGTCTAATATTTAGAACGTTAAATTATTTCACGATATTTAAATTGTAGAATTTTAACTTCTACTCTACTACTGTTCAATATGTTTACCTAACTAAACACAGTTCAGTGACCCCTTTTTCTATATCAATTTCCGCCATAAATTACAATTTATGCCTCTAATTCTCTAAAAGTACCTGCTTTACGTTTACGAGTCCTGCGAAAGGGTTAATGCCTCTACCAAATTGCTGGCTTACCAGTGTAAGCTTTTTGGTCTACTACTGGCGATAAAGCGAGTATGAATTTCGTGCTCTTTATCTTGTACAGGGGTGATATTGTGAAACTTCGACATCTACTTCTATAGGTACTAATCCGTGCCTGCGATTGTGAATGAGGTACTTCCCTGGCTACGTTCTCCAAAAATAATATAGATGGCGCTGTCGAGATTTAACGTGAAATTACCTATTTTCTCATCACTCGGGTACATAATTATTCAAATATACAACGTAATGGCAGAAGCATTATATAAAAATAATTTGTGGAAGATGTATTATGTCTGGGTATAATAAAAAGGCATCATTTATACTCAAAAACTAAGATAATAGTTGCTTATATCTGTTATCCAGGAAATTAGAAGGTTAAACGAAGGCAAATCTGTACAGCACCAGCTATTTTTTTTTTCAGAACGCAGCCTGGAAAGTTTCTTATTGTTGAAATGTAATACTGCCGATTCTGATATTTTTGTAACATTATTAAAATATCATGTCCTACAGGAGCAGCCACGTATAGTAAAGTTGATCGCTGATCGTTAAGTTTTTGTACGTCATCGTTTATATCATTAAAAATATTTCGATATTTAAATATTTGGCTATTGAACGGTTTGTAAGAGAGTATGCAATGTGAGTGATAAACTTTATTCGCCATCGACTCGCTTCTCGTTATCAAAGACCGATACCAACTCCAGGTGACCTACTCTAATTTATGTGCTAGATTTAGGTAAGCGTGGTAACCAAAGGCTTAGGACCATTCCTTAACACTTTGGTTCGCAAACTGTAATTTAGATCAGTGTAGTTTAGTTAGAAGGACGTTCAGTGGCGATAGACAGCTACATAGTAACAAGTATTGAGTTCAATTTAGAATTTAAAAATGGGCATTTTGGCTCTCTATCTATTTTGTCGAAATTAGAAAAATGCCTTTAATACCTGGACCGTTAGACTGGGATTGCCGTAAAATATGACAACACTATATGTTTTTTTTATCACTGTCACTGTCGATGTCACTTTTGATGATTGGAGTTCTCCGATCACTTTGACACTGGAAGCTATAGTTGTAAGATTAAGCGGCATAGCCATAACTTAAAAAAAAATCCATCGAAATCCGCTGCGTTTGCGATTTCTATACAGTTTATGTTACTGTTAGTTGTCTTCTTACTACTTCTGACCCTACCCTCCTTAATCTCTTGCGGCTGAGATGTCCAAACATGTTGTTTGCATTGCGCACTTACTTTTATATGCGCAAATGTCAAATAACATTATTGCTTTTTAACATGAATTCCTTCCATGTGGTCTTTTTAACCGCTTGATCGATATGATAAATAAGTGCGGAACTCGCGTGCTTGTTAATAAGCTAGGCGACTGACAGTTATGAAACTTTAAATACGCCAGTAGATAATAATTATAACTAATAAACTTGTTCGTAATCGTCTAATAATATGTTAAGCCGATTAAATGTATAGACTATCGGCCGATACATTCTAGTTTTAAGTTCAAAAACATATTCCATTTTGCTTATAATTCGTGATAAAGTTTGTTTGTACTAAGTACGCTAAAATCTGAAAAAGTTTAAAATGGGAATATTATTGTAGTAACTTAGCAAGACGTGACCAAAATGGAGCTATTTGCGTTTTTAAAACAGTTTCTCTATACAGTTAAAAATATGTATACAGTTAAAGTATCTTTCTTTATACAGTTAAAAATAGATACTTTTAATGAGAGATAACTTGGAGTCGGTGCAAACGGACTACCGAGCACAGCTACCGGTGGCTAGCGACAAGAATTTGGGTCACCACCCGCTTCAGCAGTATCTACGACTTGCCATTTGTGGCCGCTACGGATCATACAAGACGCCCACATCCACCACTGTCGCGCCACTCTCGGCGCGGTGCCGTTAAGCGTCATACTGGCCCCGATTCCTGCAGACACCGCCTAATTTTATTTTAGGTTATATCCGTCATTTTCGTATCCGTCGAAAAGGAAAGGGACGGATGATTCACAGCTCTTAATTTTAGGAAGAATGAGTAAATTAATGTGTCGGGTTATTGACTGACGTAAAATTTTTAGACGGTTGGTTTAGATTTGTGCTTAAAATTGACGTGTGTTCCATTTTTATGCTTGTCGATTACCCGTCCCTTTCCTTTTCGGCGGATAAAAAAAGGACAGATATAACTTAAAATAAAATTAGATGGTATTTACAGGAATTAGCACCATTATTATAGTTCCTTACTTGTATTTTAACGTATTAGCATCTCCTTGGATAGGTACTTTATCGTAAGATCCCGCAACAGAGAGCGAGTTATAAAATTTGGCGACTTCCGAATACCAATAGTTGTCGCACGCTTCTGTCATTGTTACAAAAATATGGCTGACAGTTGGTAGCCCGTTTGCGACGAACCTTATTCAAGTTGATGATCCCAAGTTGAACTCAATTAGAACTTTATGAAGGTGCATTCTTGAGTAATGAAACTATGTAAATTGAAGCTTTACGCTCTGTAATATTCAGTCATTTACACGTATTTTCTTGTCTGATTAAAAGAGTGATCAAGTTTTTTATATTAGATTTTATTATTCGCATTTACTTACATAGAAATCTGTATAATATGCTTGCAGTTTGTGGTTGTTACTTATTTAATAAAAGAGTAATTAGTTTAATATATTATCTAATATATACCCAACGATTAATACATTAATACAACGATTAAATAAGCTACTTGAGTGTATATTATAGATCAGGTATAAAAGGTCAAGGCTTATCCAAAGTTTATCTACTTCACTATCAGGTCAATGTACTGTAACCTAACCTAACCTTTCGTGTTTATTGTATTTCAGTCGGTTGTAGGTTGAATTCGATAGCGGACCCGGTGTTTTTTTTTATCATTAAGATACATATTCGTTGTAAAATATAGTCGTAAGACTGAATGTCCTTTTCAAATCCAAATGTCATTTATTTATTGTGTTTGGAAATCTCGGCCACGAGAACCTTATAGTTTCATCATACCTATCCACCAGGGCCTGTAGCTACCTACATACTTGTTTTCTATCACCCATCTTGAGTGTCAGTTGTTTCTGAATTGTATAAAAAAAAATCTAATTAGTTAACAAAAATTGCAAGCTAAAAATTCAAATAAGGACATTAGACCTTGGAATAAGTCAGGAAACTTCTTTTAAATAAATAATTCCCAGATACTGCATGCAGTCAGTCAAGTGAGAATGAAAGTTTTAATGTCGTAATAGCTTACGATCCGCTTATCTGGAGGCAAATGATCTATTTTATAGGTTCTTGGATAATAATGTAGGCTAGTTTCGTAATCAAACATTTATTGCGCACTAAATTGAAATTCCATAAGGACATAGTTTGTGATCTAGTTTCGTGGTTAAGAGTTCGTGCTATCATAGAATAAACAATAGTAATATGTAATGTATAGAAGGGACACCACCGTCCCGCACCGATACGAGCTTGGTGAGAGCTTGGTTTTTTCATAATATAATTATTACCGAGCGCGTGCGGACGCCCGTTTGGGGCGAGTGTCTGTCTGTCTCGCTCTAAGAACGAGATTTTTGTATGGAATGTCCCAGTTGTGGTGCTACTGTAAATTGCATACTTTAGTTCAACATGTACAGTTCTGCGGACTTTGTTAGTTGAGTGGTAAAATAAACAACTTCATTTTTTTCAACAGGAATTACTTATGTTGCATCTGTCGCAGATTAGATAAATACTTTTCTTGATATACATATTTTTACAAGCTTTTACCTTTTTGTATATCAAGAATATACTTATTTAACGAATTTATGTGCCTAAATTAATAATGTACTATTTGTGCGTCATTGGTTATATATAAATGAAAACACATGCATGCATGACTGTAAGACTATAAATAGGTAATTTAAATTAACACAGAGAAAAAACAGCACCCGTCGCCATGATGTTATAGGGTAGAAGACAGAAAGAAAAACTTGGTGTTGCCATAATACAACTAAAAACATAAATTTTAGTGTGTATTACACATTCTTTTAGTCTCGAGGAATCTCTCTCAGATCCATCAGATTATCTCTTCAACGTGCCTCTACTTCAATGTCCAAAGGTGTCTATTCTCCCATCCATTTGCCTATCTGGAACAAATATATAAACATAACCAGCTCAATGAACACTCATATAACGTGTACACACACGTTATATAAAACAATAATAATTAAAAATAGAGTGTTATGTGTGAACTGCTCCGCCTCGTATTGCGAACTTGTAACTAAATGCTTAATTGAACTATTAATTCAGTAATAAAATTTATGTAATTGTGAACTTTTATAGGCGTTTAATAGTTATCACAGCCACCATAATTAAAATTATTAAGCAATCCAAAACATAAAGTAATTAGATTGAAAGATTACTTGACATCGTATTATGATTGCTTCGACACGTTTTGGGGTTTGGTTTAGTAGCGACAAAGTTATTTTTATTAATTAAATAAATTATTTTATATGCATATTATTTTTTTATTACATATCTTCAGAAAAGCAAATAGAATTTTCGACGTTGATGTGTTGGAACCCGGTTGGAACATATAAACAGAATCTTTTTGGATTTTATACATTCTTAATTGTATAAATACTAACAAAATATAAAAAAAGATAAGATTACATAAGGTGGGTAATAAAATCTTTTGCAGGTAACCCTGCACGGTCTAAAAGGTGATTTTATTTTTATACTTTGTCCCTTATTTAAGTCGGTATTAAAAACATAATAAGTACTTAACTATAACATAACCATAGCTACAACAAAATCTATTATTTCTTTTGGTTTTCAGAAGAAAATAAAAATAAATCACTTAACTATGAGAGTTATATTACTTTTCTTTTTTTTCTAAATATTTTTATTTTAATTTATATGGTCAAAACGAGTGTAAGTATATTTAATGTAAACTGCGGTGAAGTAACTATGGTTTAAGACCCGGTTCCCGTTAACTAAGCGACTGTCAGTTAAAATGTTGAGTAACAGCAATAACCTGGTAATAAAATTAGTATCTAGACGCCAACGACCGGTGAAAGACAGTTGATAGAGTACGATGTAATGACTTTACTTCATTTATAATAATGAATATTTTAAAACATGCAATTAAGTATACAATTTTAACACGCCAACTTGAAATCATAATTAGAAACGAATCAAGAAGAACACATAATACCTACACATAAGTTTACAACTATATTCCTAGTTGGGCTAGTCAGAGGTACATCCCTAGCGTGATGAACTAAGTATCCACGTTGGAACTTTCTATTAGACCAACGTGATAGGTGGTAGAGCCAACTGTGCTAATGAAAATTGCACTTAAAATAGATTGCAATTAAGAAAAATTCAAGATCCTTACAAATATCTACATTCAAAATTGGATTTCAAGTTTTTCTTGGAATCTTCTGTAATTTGACACTCTTGGAAACGAGTTCTAAGAAATGACTCGTTTTGAATAGTACCTTAAGTATATAAAATACCGTCTGACGTGTAGCAATTTCTTTACTTACAATCAACTTAGCCCTGCTGGTGTAGGTACTACGTATGTGAAGCTGCAGGTTTAGTGCTCAATGTATTCAGTACATAATTAATTCATCTAGATATTTAAAAAAAGTTTAATATTTAAAGAAAGACGTTGATTAAAGCTGTATCTATAATTGTAACTAAATTGCACTATTATTTCTTGGCTAAATCATCGTCTTGCAACTAATATTTTATTTTTTCTTATATGTATCATTGTATATATAAATACATATATATGCAATTCATCTAAGTAAGCAATATTGCTATTTGACATTTATTTGTATTGCGCACTTTATTTTATATGCTCAAATTTTAATGTCATTGCAATATTGCTTTCTTAGATGAATTGCTTCAATGTGGCCATTTTATCCCCCCAGGACTCTGATACAAGTTGCTAACGATTATTAAAAATGGGATTGATATGTCACCTTATGTCAGCTTGTGTCAATCCTATACATTGTATTCGATCAGTTACTGTCGTTTCTCGTAATCGTTTACAATTTGCCTAAGGCCTAGTCTAAAGTTTGCTGGTCCAACAGTTACATAATTCGCTCTTTTTGAAGGATATTCTTTTATGTTGGCAACAATGTAGATGGAGTTTCACTCGGCGTGTTTTTGCCATAATTAATTAAATGGCGTTTGATCTCACGCCCTAGCGCCCGCGCCCCAGTTTATCTCCTCACACTATTGTGGCTACAATTCGTTTAAATTACTTCGTGAGTGGTATTTTTAGATACATATCTCTTTTTATTTATGATCATTCTTTACACTTGACAATAACTTAGCCGTTTATTACATTGCCAACATGCAAACTGCAATCATAACAATTTTTATCTTTTATCTTTTATTTATTTATTTTTTTGGCTTCATTAACATTATTGTGTAGTAAGTTTTTAACCTTTGTCAATTATCGTTGATAATAGATAAAAGTAGGTATACAATATAATACAAAAACGCTTTATTGCACATACGTATGAACACAACACTAAAAACAAACTACTAAACATTAAGTACACTACTAACTTACTACCTACCTACTCCCTACCCACCTACCTACTTGGTATACTTACTAATACTTTTAATAATGTTGTCTAATAAATTGTTACAGTATTCACAGTAATCAATCTCCACTTTAATAACAATAAACAAGAACCTGACGCAACGTTTGCTAAGATCGAAACGTCAGAACGCCGGCAGCTTAATAACAAACTGCTAACATAATAAGCAGAACTATTGAACCAATAATCTTTGATGTTGACTGACATAACGCGAAAGACAATGACCGTATTGAGACCTTGACATCATTATCTGTAATTCCACAACGAAATCGCCATCAATTAAGCATGGCCGCCAAAAGGCATCAAACAGCGGATATAATAGATCGTTTGTAACATAACCATTAATTGTAACAACATAAGAGAGGTCATTAGAAATGTATGGTGGTCGCAGATCACGACTCAGTGATTGTTTAATATGATACGCCTAATGTGAGAGCCCAAGGCCGCGAGTAATTTACGTCTTTACCTTCTAATGCAGAAAACAGCTTTTGCTACAAAATTGGTTGTTTGTCTTCATTATAGTATAAGAAACTGTAATATCTCAGGGCGTAAGACCTCGTTTATGGTGCGACGACGATGTTGCGCTTGCACAGTGGCGGCGTGTCCCTGCATAATCAACTAAACGCGCGTGACGTCGCTTCTGTGTGAACGCTCTTATATATCACCGTATGTTTGAATTTCCCGCTACGCGCGGTCACGCTCTATACGTAGTTCCAGCCAAAGATCGTTGACCGCATAGTCCAGACTTTCACTAGGTACTTACCTAAATACTATTTCCATCATACTTTGGATCCATCATTGCATCGACCAAACTATATAAAATTTGTCTAATAATTTGGATGCATTTTTTTTTTTGTAATCCTTTAAGCAGCCATTGTTCAGAAGTGTTTTACTTCAACGGTAAATATTCATAGGGTTTTTATCGTAATATGACATACGTACACTTCTACTCGTAGTCATAAAAAAAAACTAATTAGGTACTATGTTGTAGGTACCATGGCTTATAGTGTGTAATTGCGTTTGGTATTTATAGCTATTTAAATAAAGAGCAAAGGCTATAAAGAGTTAACGAGGAGCGCACTTAGCACTCATCAATGTCTTTTACACCTAAGTTAGCTAACTCATTTTAAAACAAACTTTATTCTTATGGACAATATGAATGTTATGACTTTATGCCTTTGCTTACTTATTTTCTTAGCCCCTTTTGACTTCACTATGCAACTGAGCTAATTGAACTACTAACAAGCTCAGTTAATAACTATTCATCTATCTTTACCACGGAATAAAAGAAAGAGGTTGGAAGAGCCATAGGAGCGCGAAACGCACGCCATAGAGGTATGAGTAAATAGTTCATACTTCAACTTTGCATTCCACTCGTCCGCAAACTTTACGACTCATGGAGCTCCGCGGTTGTATAGTAAAGGTTGTCTTGTGAATTACAACTTGCAGGGCACAAAATCAAGTATCGACTATCATTCAAAAAGATCCCTCCTTATCACAGGAAAGCTAAAAACCTTAGTATGATGGGGCATTTAACTAAAAATACTTATTGTATGCAGTACCTTACGAAAAGTAATAATAAAATTGCAATTTGAATTTGAGAAACAGTAAAGCTGTCTTAGTTATCTGTTTGCAAGAGTATTAGTAAAAGAGAGCGCAAATACAAAATGCGTATTAGGACCTTTCCATTCTCTTTCTTCTCCGTGATCTCTACAATGTCTTCTTAGTTCAGTTTACTTGTATCTCTCTAGCTAAATGCCAGCAGTAGTAATTAAAATGTGCGGTTACGCTGCTTGTTCAAGTGGGATTTATTTATTATTCTTCACTGATGTAACAATGGCGAATGCCTGATGCAATTATCTTCAAGTATACTCGTAGAACTTGAATTAAGTACTCTGAAAATACTCTATTGCACTTTATTTAGTTTTAGTGAGAAAGTTAAGGTCGATTCGGGGAAATCTGTCAGTGAGGGACGTGCGTACTTTCATGATAAGGCGTTTTTACTGTTAAGGATTTTTTTGGTGAAGCACAGCATCGATGACATGGCTGACATTTTAAAATCATCATCATCATCATCATCAGCCGTACGACGCCCACTGCTGGGCATAGGCCTCCCCCAAGGATCTCCACGACGAACGGTCCTGCGCTGCCCGCATCCAGCGGCTTCCCGCGACCTTCACCAGATCGTCGGTCCACCTTGTAGCGGGCCTACCCACTGAGCGTCGTCCGACACGCGGCCGCCACTCCAGAACCCTTCCGCCCCAGCGGCCATCGGTTCCCCTCGCCATGTGTCCTGCCCACTGCCACTTCAGCTACATACAGTTACATTTTTAAATAATAAGGTTCAAACTCCTTTGAAAGTTGCGTCCAGGGGGCGTATTTTACACGTATCACTTGCTTATTTTCTCTTTAAAAAAAAAAAAAAAAATTAGCGTGAATTGGGGTACGATTTGAGACTTATTTATTTAGAGACTTTTTAAAGCATCCCAGAAGATATTGATATAGTGTGTTTTGCGTACGTCTGTATTAAGTGAACCTTTGTAAATACAAACACCGATCCCCAGTATAGTATGTGACTCACAACGAAATATCTATACTTATGTCTGGCAGCAATATTCTAACGTAACCAATTCGTCGCGTACTGGGCTTCAGATTTATGGGACAGGAGAGATCTATAGATGCAGCGAATCTCGTTTAAAACGAGCATTCCAGTGAGAAATATAGGACTCAACTGATCGTCGAATGGTTGGAAATCCTAATTCGCTGTTATGCAATTTAGGACCAGATATCTGGGTTACGAAGGAGAAAGCACATAAAAACCAAGGAACAATTAAGTAGAGTTATATCACTTCCACTTCATGATATTGTGTGTCATTCAAGATATCAAGATATCAGTGATATTTAAGAAGATATGCTAATATGTCCTAAGAGTTTGCTTACCATGGCATATTAGTTTTATCTTTTTTATTGCCTTAGAGTTTTTCGAGCTAACCGCATTGGCCGTAATCCAATAAGAATAGCTTTTTATGTGCAGAGCCAAACGGAACCGCAAAGAAGATTTCAATTTATGACCGTTCTATATTCCTGCATGTAAAATGACCTCTTGATATAAAAAGGATGATAGATTTAAGTGTATGGAGGATCGGGCTTTGGAATATCCTAGATGAAAATGGTACTTTATCTATATGACAATACGAAAGCAATATTGCAATTTGACATTGGCGCATATAAAAGTAAATATGCAATGCAAACATATGTCAAATTGCTTTCTTAGATGAATTGCTTCGTTATTATTGTTATTGCATATGGCAGACAAAAATAAAATATCCTGCGTGGATCAAATATCCAGCTTAAGCTCCCTTAACCAAGTCTCTGCTGCATCCGTCACACAATTGCTTCGTTGTGGCCATTTTAACCCCCTGTACTTTTTGCAATATGCTATGGAAATAATTTACGGTTTTTAAACCACGTCTTTTTCTATCTTTTATAATAATAATAATATAAAATAATGGTACACCTATGCTACTTTTTTGCTGGCTGAACGCGTCATTGCGAATTTTATAATACTAGTTACTAACTATCTATAAATAAGAATTATATTATGGCATAATATTCATTGTGCCATGCGACGCACATAACAAATCGCATGTAAGACGTCATAACTAACACAGATACAGTGACGGGAAAACCATTGTCTAGATTTGATAAAGACAAAATTAAGCAATAGTACAATAATCTTGAATAACAAGACACTGTACTTATGGTAAGGTTCCACTGAGATCGAGTAGCGGTTAACGAGTGTCAAACAATGCCATGATTTGATCTCATTACTTTATGATGTAAGTACAGTTACTCGTATTATAAAATCCTAAAAATTGTTTTTCTAAAAGTAAAGTGCAAATTGTGTATCGTTTCCGAACAGAGAAGAAGCGGCATAGGAAACCTTCAACTACTCAATTGTATTTTACTTTGACAGTTCTACAGATAGTGTCCTAGTGCCACTTACTACGAGAACAATAAAAACACATATTAACGGGTTATTAACGCGTTTAAATCAGGGATAAGAACCCGTTATTATGTGTTTTACTTGTGATAATAACCGCGTTAACCTAAAACAATGTAAGAACAATAAAGATGTAGAGCTAGGTTTAGAACTGTCAAAGTAAACTGTAATCGAGTTTGTGTTCATCGGAATAGGGTAGTTTCTAACTAGTCAAATCAGTTACTTTTTACTAAACGTCAAAACACGAAGTTACTATGGCATTTGTACGCAACCTGTAATGTCATAGAAAAATGTAACAAAATGTCAAACTTATTATTACTTACTTTTTTCTTTATCAAAATTTATAATTCATTTAAATAGAAAAAAAAAGTTTTTTGTTAATTTTAGATCTGTATTTGTTTGGTAATCAGAATTTTATATATTTTTTATTTTTTTATGACCTAGGAAACTACCCGAGTGCACCAGTGACTTATCAGTTGTCATTAGCATTCTCGCTGGCAATGGGACCATCGCCCAACGTATCTGTGAGCCCTTTTGTTTCTTGACAATAGGTTGCTGCTTGCATTTGCGTGAATCGGATAATAAATCTAAAGGCAATATCCGTGACCAGATCAAGTAGGTACCTATAAACTGTTTTAGAATGGACCCACTGTGGCCTTACCAATAAATTAGTTCAGTATTTAACTATTAACAGCAGTGGGCTGCTTTGTTAAAATGACATTTTTCATTTTGAGAATAATAAATTTTGTATCTCACGGTTAGATGTATACTTTGTGTAAGTATGTGTTTGTAAGGGTGATGTGTTCGCGCCACGAACAAAATGTATGCAATGAGGGATTTTCCAGGTTACGTTCCCCGAAAGTAATATACGCTGTAAACATTTTCATTATTATTCTGATCAAAAAAAGAGAAGCAATATAAGTAGCAATATAAAGCTTTACCTACATAATATGATCCAAATATCAAGCAACAATTATTCATAGATTGATTTTAGACTGACTAGTGTTTGTGTAATAATTTGAAATGTTTTGATTATTCGTAATTTTAAGTGACAAACAGTTTTGAATATTGCTACTCGTGACCGTAAGCCAATTTTAAAGAATAAATATTTTTGTTTATTATTCATATATGCTTCTGCCATTACACTGTATTTTTGAATAATTATATACCCGAGTAATGAGAAAATAGGTAATTGTCACGTTATATCTCGACAGCGCCGTATATATTATTTTCGGGAAACGTCGGGAAAGTATTTCATTCAGGAAGTCATAATACAACTACAAACATTTTGTTGTCCACGGTATCCTTGTGAGATAGGGCCCTTAGAGGAATTTACAAATTATAAGAAATTAGTTATAATTTTGTATTGATGCATGCAATGTTATGCTCGTCGTAAGCCATTTTTGGAACTCGTAATTGAGTCACCTGAGGAGCTCGGTGCCGCAGCGGTAAACGCGTTCGGTCTGCGATTGTTGAAGTTAAGCAACTTTCGCAAAGCCCGGTCATAGGATGGGTGACCACAAAAAAAAAGTTTTCATCTCGTGCTCCTCCGTGCTTCGGAAGGCACGTTAAGCCGTTGGTCCCGGCTGCATTAGCAGTCGTTAATAACCATCAATCCCCTCTGGGCCCGCGTGATGGTTTAAGGCCCGATCTCCCTATCCATCCTTAGGGAAGGCCCGTGCCCCAGCAGTGGGGACGTTAATGGGTTGATGATGATGAATTGAGTCACCTACAACAGAAGGGTCTGTTTTAAATGGCTGTGCTACGACGTATGTAGCTGATGAGTCGCCAGTAGTAGTAGACTAATAAATCTCCTCACACGTTTGTTCATCTTTACAAAACTTCTTCTACTGCCCAAAATTTCTTCATCATAGTATCTAGCGATTGTCCAGTAAAAAAAAAAACACATAACGGTCATAAACGAAGCTTAATCTCGACTTCTACTACATGTTTTTGTTACAATAATAATTACTTTTCTGTGCTTTTATAGCCACAAAATAACGCTAATGACCATGGAATAACTAATAAATACTTTTAATTTTTATTGTCACGAAATATAAAAACAACGGATATTTTGTATCTCTAGGATAAAACAGACTACTGTAACAATTTATACGATCAAGTTTAAATATTTTAAGCAGGTTTTCCTAAGAATTCTAACCATGATCGAGCTTTATTTCTTTCTCAATTTATTTTTTTTAGAAGAATTGAAATTCTTTTACGCATTAGTGCGTAAAGGTAAAGCCCAGACATTTAGATTACCACCCGTCGTTTCGTTATACGGGCGTTGACGACGATATTAAAATAAATGTAATAAAACCGTACTATGGCTGTTTTGGAGACAAATATACGAGCTATGTGTTATTACGCATTCCCGCATTTATTACTTACATTATTGGTCTACCTTGGAATTGGTCTAAATATTTCTTATCTCGATATAGTGAGGAATGTGATAGTTTCGTGGTAAATCTTATGTAAGTAATATCTATTCAAAAATATATTGGTAAGACTGATGTAAAAACTTAAAGGGAGTCAGAATGACTATTCTTATGTCAAGGCCCAACACTGTTAACACGATGAAGCTTTCAGAGGTAGGTAGACGAACTAAATACACGTATATCGTCTTCCTATATTACACCCCTGACACTTCATACAAAACACCTTCTTTTACACAGACACTACACATTGACATTATCGTACACGCGCATCTGTGTGTGTGTGAGGTCTGACGCCCATACGATTGAAGACTAAACTCAAGAAGAATCACCTGAATGTCCGAAAAAGTAAGATGATTCCGTGCTTCGGAGGGCACGTTAAGCCGTTGGTCCCGGCTATTAGCCGTAAAAACATCTCCACCAACCCGCATTGGAGCAGCGTGGTGGAGTATGCTCCATACCCCCTCCGGTTGATTGAGGGGAGGTCCGTGCCCAGTAGTGGGACGTATATAGGCTGCTTATGTATGTATATGATGAGAATGAAAGAAGCGAAAGTGGTGTGTCAGGATCGTAGGAAGTAGAATTCCGTGGTTTCTGCCTACCCGAACAGGAAATAGGCGTGATTATATGTATTTATGTTTATATACATAGACTTATGCATATAGTTTAACAGGGTAGGAAGAGCTAATGGGATGAGGTAAACCTACCTATGGTGGAGAGCGCAGAGTTGCCGTTCTATACGTATAATTATTCCTTATTCTAGGCTTAAGCTCTAGATTTCTCTGCTTAGTATTCACTTTACGAAGCTTATTACAAGTGTCTGCAAAATTTTGTCTCCCACGGGCACAATTTGTTGTCTATGCGCCAATTTGACCTATAATACCATTGTGGTTAGAAATAGAGACGATTTTACTATAAATGTCAAATGTACAATGAAAACAAGATTTGCATTTTATTTAGTTAAGTATATAATTATGCTGAATAAAAAATATCACGCACTTAAAAGTATGAAACAAGAATATAAGTATACATATGATACTTGTTTTATGCAAGATATTAAGATACAACCTATCCGGAACATGTCTGAGCAGTCATGTTATCAAATGAACGTAATTATTAAGTAAATACTAGGAAACCCGCAATATGAATGAAAAGTGCAAATTAAGCCTTTTTATTTGAAACCCAACACACTATAATTCTAAAAAAATGATTTTCGTCCTCAGTTTATGCCCTCTAGAGGGCGCCACATTGAATTTAGCGTGACTTCACATAGCCTATAACCACCAGACAATCAAGACGCTTCTAGTGACACCTCATTTGTTAAATTATGACGGGTGTTTTAGAATTTAGGTAGGAATAGACGTGCATACACACATACATACATAGCGGTCAAACACATAACCCTTCTTTTTGCTTCGCCGAAGTCGGGTAATAAAAATTATAGCTGTCAGTTATTAATCCCAAGCATGTTGTTTTTGTCTTGTAATGACTCGTGGCTCTATCCACTCTGTCACGTATTAGGGGCGTGGTTTATACAAGGTGTTAGTGACATCGTAACAAATACTGAAGGGGATGATTCAGACCATGATTCTGAGTCGATATCAAATGGAATTTTTTGTCGGAAAATTCATGATATTTTTTTCTGTTTTTTTTTTTCTAATTATTTTCAGTTCCTTACTTTTGCGACGAAAAATTCCACTTGATATTCACTGAGGATCATGGTCTGAATCATCCCTCGAAGTTTTCGTTACGATGTCACTAACACCCTGTATATGAGTGTAAGTCAACTAAGGGCTCTACCTCACTGGGACAGCACCATGATGGCGCAACCACGGTCATGCCACCAACAAAATGTAGTTGTATAATGCTACCTCACTTCATGTTTTGTTTCTTGCGCAACTTGTGTGGTGAGATATGGCCCTTAGGGATTATTTTTTTTTCAATTTTCATTTTTTTTCCTCTCCAGCCTGATGGATATCGTGCGTCACATTAATCTAACTAGCGGAAATTACCTAATTAAAGATAGAAAATAAATAAACTTAAATAAGTATAAGTAAGTAAACTGTCTCGTACCTGACTAAGCCTATTTGATTGACGAGTACGGAAATAGATTTTAAATGTTTTAATATTAACAATGGTGTTGATTCCTGTACAAACAATCTAATTTTATTTTGTTATACCTGTCATTTTCATATCCGCCGAAAAGGAAAGGGACAGGTACCTAATCGACAGGCATATTTATGGAACATGCGTCAATTTTAGGCAGCAATTAAAAAAAAAAACAAAATTTTATATTGGCCTATAACCCGTCAGAATTAAGTTGACAGCACACGTCAAACGGGCGTCACTAAATTGATTGTGTTTGTTTAGCATTAAATTGTATATATTAATGTATATATTAATATCATTTATTAGTCTCTTATCGTATGGATTGTGATCATTCGTGTATAATGTTTTTGACATATTTAGCTTTGGATATTATTTTATTAAAATTGACTAGTTCCTTTGAACTTCAGGGAGTTCAGTTACCTCTGACCGAGAAATAGCCGCCAACAGCTTTATCTGATTAATATTTTCGCTTTTTTTTTTTCAATTTTATGTTCTAGCGACTACAATTAGGATGTTCTCTCGAGAATTTGAGACATGGCTTGTTTCTATTATAAATTGCTCCGTAATTGGAGATGAAGTTGCTGGAAGAATATTTTGGCAGAGATTTCAGTTCAGTTTTTTAAGACCAACCTATCTATACTTTTGTTGTTCATTTTGTATTTTGATTTCTTGAATAAGGTACCACGTTATTTATATAGGCGATTGGCTGGTATCTTATAGGTACGTTATAAACAAGAGGTGGATGATTTCAATTAGAATACCTGAACTTTGGTGTATACCTAAATTAAAATTACTTCACCTTCTTCTTCTTTATTTTCACCTGACGAATGCAAATGTATCACTTACAATATCTTTTGAAACATGTTTTGTTATAAAACACAAAAAATATGTTACTTACATGTTTTTATTTGTGACTGAAGGTAATTTACATTGAACATATTATAAATAAAGTAGGTACCTACTTACTTACTTATTACTCAGTACCGTCCTTTTATTCATGGAGTACCCTTTTCGTGGTAGTTAGTGGAGTAGTAGTTTCATTTTAAATAATGTTATTGTCTTATTTTTGTGTGTGGTGTCCTTTTATAATAAACTATTTCTATTCTATTCTTTCCTTTTTTAATTACAACCTCCGCGGTCTAGTGGTTAAAGCGTTACGCTTACGATCTGGAGGTTCGGGTTCGATTCCTGATGGGAACATTGTCGAAATTACTTTGTGAGCCTGTCCTTAGTTTGGTAAGGACATTGCAGGTTTGAATCACCTGATTGTCCGAAAACGTAATATGATCCCGTGCTTTTGTGGGCACATTGAGCTGTTGGTCCCGGATATTAGCCGTAAAAGCACCAGTGTTCCGCAGTGCAGCAGCGTGGTGGAGTAAGCTCCAAGCCCCCACCGGTTAAATGAGGGGAGGCCCAGCACAGACCTGTGGAACACGTATATAGGCGGGTTGGTTATGTTATAAAGTTCCCCGAACATTTTTCTTTATCATGTACAGTCAGCCATGTGACATTCCAGTCTTTATACGAATAAAAATATTTTACATATTTACATACAGTCATGAGCAATATAATGTACCCACTTTAGGACCCTGTCACACTAACATATTTGACATTTAGAGAGACTTACAGATCAATTTGTCAAAAAAGTTAATGTGACATGGTACCAAAGTGTATACATATTAATGCTGGTGACTGTACATATATACATACATAAACTCACGCCCGTAATCCCTAATGGGGTGGGCAGAGCCACAAGTAATCAAGACAACTTGCAGCCACTGTTGATACGAAACACTGTTTTACATATTTATTTTACTAAAATCGACCTTGTATGTTGGGTATAACCCAAGAGCACTCCTTTTACTCTAATAAAGTCACGGCAAAAGGACTAATTAATATCCAAAACCGATACAGCTCCAATTACCCGCCAGTTCTTAAACAAACCTCTGCGTCCCTATAAGGAATGCTACACTAATTTCAGATGTATACCATGTTTGTCGTGAGAACTGAGCATATTCTAGACAACTAGGGTACCTAGAATATAGATAGGTTTACGCATTCGCTTGCAAAACCTAGCAGGATAGTTTACGAGGTCTAATACAGAATATCTTAGAAAGGATTAGGACATTACACGTACAACATACAACGTACATTAAGCGGTAAATCTATCCTGAGATAGGTATTTTCTAATTAAAAAGAGAAATGCGGTAAGGATACCTTTGGTTTTTGCTGATGTTTTATGACAGAAGCATGCGCTATGTATCGCTATGTATGCATATATGTATTTTATGTGTGTATGCACGTCTGTTCGAATCTAACTTCTAAACTACCTGTCAGAATTTAACAAATGAGGTGTAACTAGAACTGTCTTGATTGTCTGGTGGTTATAGGCTATGTGACGTCACGCTAAATTAAATGTGGCGCCCTTAGAGGACATAAACTGAGACTAAAAAAAAAATTTTTTTCGAATGGTACCTAGTGTGTTCGGTATTAAATGAAAGGGTTTAATTAGCACATTTAACATATGTACATATTCCTAGTTTTTACTTGCGGGTTTCCGTGTATTTACTCGATAATTACACAATATTTCATTAATTAATTATTTTAGTTCTGTGCTATAAAGTATATTTGATTGATTGATTGACGTAGTGTGTGCGCCTGCGTTTTGCGCGAACGTCTGCGCACCTTAATATATTCTGCGTACCTGACCGCTTCCGTGATGATCATCATCATTACGTTGAATTGATAATATGACTGCTCACAACGACACATAGCCTAAAACCACCAGACAAACAAGATGCTTCTAGTGATACTTCATTTGTTAAATTCCGATAAGTGGTGTAGGAGTTAGGAGGGAACAGACATACATACATACATATATAGCAGTCATACACGAAACTCTCCTTTTTGCCGCTGTCGGGTAATTAAAGCGTGTCTAGCTCTTGATTTAAAGTTCAACTCCCCTTATTGTTGATTCTATGCTCCCTCTTACAATAAAGACATTGTTGAACACTCAAAAATAATTATATACTTAGTAGGATTTTAGGAAGGATCTCTCCTTCCTTGTTAATAGAGTTACTTTTTATTTTGGGATGATTATTTGACATTAAATGTAGTTACTTATTAATTTTTTAAAAGTATAATGTCTATTATACCTGGGTGACCTAGGGTGATGTCGAAAGAAAATGGATAAAAACTACACTTATTTTTTACTGTTTGCTAAGATAATTAATTCTAAAAAAATCGTTGTAGCTATTTTACTCATTACAGTGTAGCATGCATCCGCTTTGCTTCGGTTGAATGAAATTGCATAGCCGCTTTGTAAACGTGATATAAATATTTGATTTGTTATAAATAAAATATAACTTGTACTGCATTATTAAGTAGTTAATTAAATAAGTTAGACATAAAAGGTTACCCACTAACGAGGAAGAAAGTGTTGCTAAATGTTTTAAAAATGTTTGCATGTTTTGTTTGTGTGCAAAAAAGTACATTAAATTTGATTTCATTTCATTTGAGATATATTACATTACCTATCTTCTAACGTCAAAGAGAGAAGTTTAAAATAAATTCCCAAATATTTTTTGAAAGACGGGTAGGTAGTGAGATTCCGTACCACCTGTATTAACCTCTCATATGCCGAGATACCAGACACAATAGATTTTACATTGTGTCTGGTTGAGATCCGCGTTCCGGCGTTCGAAAGATTAATATTAATTAAATTCCGTCGTAACACATATTTTGCAAGTTTATTACCCCGCTCATTTCAAGGCATGATTACGTTTCATTAATACACAATAACAATGGAAAGCGTTACTCCGGTTAATGACAGCATTTGTTACGTTATATCGCGCGACAAGCATTCAAGGTTGTTCCACATAGCTTCATGCCTCTGATTGCCTGGTACTGAACAGCGGTTTAAACGCCGCGGTTTGAACGCTTGGCTCTAAAAAAAATGGAAATGACGCATCCTTTAGCAGTTCTAAAATACGAAGAATGTTACAAACATGTAGAAGTAAACAGTTACTGATGATACGAGTGATAACATTATACAGATTAGCAGTCAATGCCAACTGAGACTACAATAACGTGTTCCGTTACGCAAGGCATTTTCAGCAGTGGGTCCCGGCTACTATTTACATAAGTATGTCCCAGAAGTATGTAGACGTTATATGAGCCATGTCAGGGGCTCAATAGTAACCCTGGATACCAGAGTCGATAAGGTAAATCATTGGTCTTATAACACACACAAAAGAAGAATTTACAATAAGTTAAACCGTCAAAAAAGAAAACTTTTAATTTTATTTGCCTACATTATTATGGTAGCCATAATATTTACAAGCTATTGTGAAATAAAAGTAACGATACACCACACCCCGGATACTTCATGTAAAACACCTCGTTTTTACACAGACATTACGCATTGACGTTATCGCACACGCGCGCCTGTTGGTAACGTCTGACGCCATAGGATTGAAGACTAAACTATGTTCGAAGGGGGTGAGGTAAACCTAGCTCAGCAGCTGAAGGGGAGCGGAGAGTTGGCGTTCTATACGTAGTATTATTCCTTATTCTATGGCTACACTAAAAAGAAACACATATAAAGTTAACACGCCGCTACACTAGTATTTATAAATAGAAGTGGCGCAAGCAGTTGACAGGATCAATTTATAACTATATGCCACGGAAACAGAACTGAACCATAATTAACTCAGCTCGTGTAGATTGGTTCACATCCGAGGCGTTGATAAACCGATATTCATTCAATTACAGGACAGGTGGTTGAAACTGCCAGTCTGTACGCACAGGAGAGGCGCGGCTCAATAATGGCGACGAGCGATAAGCGTCAAGTGAATTATTCTCGCAAAAGAAAAGTCTACAAACATTATACATCAGTACATAAACTCACGCCTATTTCCCACCGGGGTAAGGAATGTCTATTCTCTTTTTCGTTTTCGTTACGATATCACTAACATCCTATAGAAGATAAGCAGGTCAGAAGGTCAGTACAGGAGACGATTGACTTCTTTTTTATATCATATTTTCATTTTTAAACGACTACAATGGCTTTCCATTGAGAATGATGTAATGTGTACTACCCTACCTCTGTTTCTATTATAAAAATCTACTTACTTAATTCCATATTAAACATCAATAACGTCTCATAATGATGTCAGGTCAAAATATTGTTTGTCTAATTTTTAACTACATACGTGCTAAAACATTGCAATACTTTTATTATGGCAAGATCAACATATAGCCATAATATGATCTGTGCCTCGGCTAAACAACTGTTGACGTAAGTAGGTAGTCCGCCATTCGCTACCAGTCGGTCACGCCTTTCGGTGCGTGTCTTACGAGTACAACTGAATGCGTGTTGATTAACTGATTTGTACATATCCTGCGATAAAATAATGTTCAATGAACATTTCTTTAGCAATCTCTTTTCGTAAGGCATAGGCTAGCTATTTTAGATTATGCTTTCATCCTTGAATGGCATAACAGAGTTAATAAAATTATTTAGTTAAGGATTCGTAGGATGCTCATAGCGGTGTTTTACTTGGCACCCAAACAATTAATATTTACTGCCATATCTCACTAGGATACCATGCGCTGTTGTGTAGGAACTAGTTATAGGCAGACTCGTAATTTATAATCATTATAATTTATATTCTTAGCGTTTAAAAATAATATAGGTATGGCCTAACCCAACTTATTTTCGGCCAAGGTCAATCTTAAACAGCAAATCTACAATACTTACGTCACGTCGAAAAAAAAATTTTTACTATGAATTGGTATCGGATGTAGGTAAGTATATTTATTGCGCATTATATAGATAATACAGGGTAGAAAGGAAATATCAAATATTAATGTGAATAGTACGAAGTGACATGGGTCCGGATGAATTTCTCTTTGGAGAAAAGGTGTAGCCAGCAAAAAAAGGTTGACAAAAGATCAGCTCAAAGCGGAAGATTATGTATTTCCTATCAATTTTACTTCCAAAAGGCAACAAATTCGGGTTTTATAACAAATTGTGTCGACAAATTTATGTGCTATGGAAGTTGTGCATAATTTGCTTATCGCGCAGCTTCCTTGTGTGGTTATGTCTACTTATGAGTCATTACTCAGAAACACTCGATTGGAAACATATCTTGGCATAAAGACGTAAAAGTACTTCCCAGTTTCCCTTCCGCGACGTTGGAACCATATTCGAACGGGTTGGAAATACAAGCGGAAAGTTAAGAAAACACTGTCAAACTTATTTGAATTTTGAATGAATGAACAAATATGACCTGCCAAGTGTACTTTAGAGCAACTGTAATATACCGCTCTTGTAATATTCACTTGAAACTAAACGAATAAGTTTCAAAAGTTCCCTTAGAAGCTTTCAATGTTTTGCGTAAGTGAATCTTTTTCTTATTTACTTTATAAGGTCACTTTTATTAAACAGTGACATACGTATCATTATGTTCCTATTATTTTTTAATTCAATGTACATACCTGAATCTTCACCGGACTTCGTATTTTTAATCCTTATGAAAAAAATGTTTTATCATAGGGCTACCGCGATACAAAGGAAACTCTAATGCAGGGCCCGCTATTAATTTTTACTTTTAATTCTTACTTTTTTATATAAGTACCTTTAGTTTACTATACGTACATTTTAAGCGCGGTACGAATTAGATCTGTTAAAGTGAAGAAGCCAGTGTTGTGACGTTCATTAGATCAGGCCTATTTATATTTACACTAAATAAGTAAAGTTTTAACTTGCCAGTATTTTGTGACCCGGTAAGCACTAATAACCAGATTCGTTGGCTCCTTCGGAAAAGGCAATCCTCTATGTTAATTTATTACCAGATAACTGATGTGAGATTTATAGAAGGTCTACGTCTCTTGGGTAGGCCTTTTTTTCTTGCAACCCATGAGTTTAATAAGACGAACGAATGTATTATTTACATTTTCAATTGTTTCTGCTTATATTCTAAACTGAGGAGCTCGGTGGCGCAGCGGTACGTTTACCGCTCGGTCTGCGATTGTTAAAGTTAAACAACTTTCGCAAAGGCCGGTCATAGGATAGGTGACCACAAAAAAAATGTTTTCATCTCGAACTCCTCCGTGCTTCGGAAGGTACGTTAAGCCGTTGGTCCCGGTTGCATTAGCAGTCGTTAATAACCACCAATCCGCACTGGGCCCGCGTGGTGGTTTAAGGCCCGATCTCCCTGTCCATCCATAGGGAAGACCCGTGCCCCAGCAGTGGGGACGTTAATGGGCTGGTGATGATGATGATATTCTAAACTGGGTGCGAATAAACAAACATTCATGAGAGTAATCAATGATGATAAATGAATGGACGTCAGCAATTATCGCCCGTTGCGTGCCAATGTTACACCTATGGAGTACAATATTTTTTAAAAACTAGCGAGTAAAAACATTTTTAAGCACCATATTTTGAACGTGTCTTTATTTTTAAATGAGCGCAAAATAAATCAGTTCATTTTAGAAATAAGAAATTTTATATTCAGTTTTCAACGATACCTTCTTTCGTGTAATACGTACAACTTCGACAAAACGTTTCAACGATATTTGAAATTACAACTGCCTAGTATATTGAAACGAGATAGGAATACAAATTTAAAAATTTAATTCAGCCCTTTTCTTCTGTGAATTACAGTGATTACGTTCCCGGAATACCAAATCATTTCGATATTTTTTTATTACAATTGCAAAAAATCTTTCGTAAGATTTCTGTTTTCTTATTATATTCGTGCGAGGTTTTCATTTTTACCTTGTAAGATAACAAAAAGGTTTTTTTTAATATCGATATACACTTTTAAGAATGAAAGTACAGTTATTAAAAAACATTAACTCAAAAATCTTAAAAACAATGTTGGTTTTTTTATTCCAATACCTTTGAAAAAAATATTTGTACATGTCTTGTAAATGTGTGGGTAATATTAACAGTCCCTATTTTTGAGTAAAACCTCAAAATGTATTTTGGTAAGGTACTGTATGTGTGTGTATAGTCTATTATTTATTATTATAGTTTTCTTTAGATTATGGTTAGGTATATTTTTAGTATATATGGATTATATTAAATTGAGTATTTATTAATATATTTACGTATAGTATAGAGTATTTATTATATTAACTTTACTTTTACTTTTAGGTATTTATTTATTTATTTTTTTGTTGCACCATCCCGCATCCAAGTTGTAAATGTTTGTTTCCTTTTGTTGGTTGCCTGGAAGAAATTGCTCTAGAGCAATAAGGCCGCCCAAATTGTACTGTATTCATGTGTTATGTCTGATTGTTGAAATTCTAGTTCTGTGCAATAAAGTATATTTGATTTGATTTGATTTGATTTGAAAAGTTTTCTCTGTAAGTATATTTTAACAGCCCTTATCCTGATGCTATATAAATCTACGTACCTATTCGGTTCTTTAGTAACACCTACTTTATGTAGATTACGCTATAATCTGTAATTGGCATCTCGCTGTTCTTTCAACATCAATTCGTGAGAACAACGTTGCTTGAAAAAAACACAGACTGAGACATAATTTACTCGGAGACTAAAGAAAGTTAGCCAACTACTGTAAAACTATTTTCAATTAAAAACTTAAGACATTAATTAGCCGACGAGGAGGATCTTCATCAACCTGATGTATAATAAGTGTACTTTAGTTTTAAAATGTTTGGGTTATTTTATTTATTTTTTCGAAAAATTGAAATTTTTTTAAGAGACGAGAGAATGGTCTCTCGTCAAGACAAAATGGTTCCAATGCAATGGGTCAACTCGACACTAAATACATATATTTTTTTGTAGTAGTCAACTCTCCTGGTCTTATTTCAGTTGTTTTATTTTGCAATAAACGGCAAACTGTTTAATTTTTTGAGTGGGTCGTTTTGTCTACTGGAAATTATGTTATTAATTTGTTGAATGTGTAGACGAGTTGTCTACAGATTTTTTTTTAAAAGCCAGTTTTAAACTAGCTCATTTGTAGAACGAGCAGTTTTTTATTTAAAAATAGGTTTGCATTTGACCACAATCTCACATGGTAGCAAATGAAGATGTGCGCGGAAGGTGGTACACGTTTACTTGATATTTGTTGTTATTATTTATTTATTATTTTGTATTATTTGGAGAACTTACAGACTAATAATTATACATGTTGTTGTTGTTGTTATTAGCATTGTCTCATGTATGCATGAGACAATGCTAATAACAAGTTCCCGCCAATAAATGAAAGGGTAGGAGAAAAAATAAAATAAAATAAGAAAAGCGGCTAGAACGGCACATAAAGATAATAGCTAACAAGGAAAAAGAAAACAAAACCCTAAGTCAGTTCGAATCCAATTTAACTAATCCAATTATTATTTTATTAATATATTATAACATGAGTAAATTTATTGAGTCTCAAAATATACTGTAGAAAGGGTTTGTATATAATTAATTATATGTGGAGTCCTAAAATAATAATATTTCTTTGCTTTGTTTTATTTTTTGGGATTCCATGATTGAAATGAGGGGAAAAACACAGACTGCGGCAGGTTTATTTTTGACTTGACTTATTGTACATTTTCCGCATGCATATGACATTAACTGGTTGGCCGGAAAAACTTCGGCAGGTCAATTTATTCCTTTGCGTGGCGAAAACCGAACGAGAAGGCTACAGTTTCATATTTTGAATTAGATTTGAGAGTAACCCACAATTACAATAACATCAATGCCGAATTCTCAATACCTGTGAATGTATTGAGAATTCGGCATTGATGGTATACAGATATATAAATATACAGGGTGTTAGTGACATCGTAACCAAAACTTTGAGGGATGATTGAGACCATGATTCTGAGATGATATCAAGTGGAATTTTCCGTCGCAAAACTATAGAACAGAAAATAATTAAAAAAAGCACTAGAATTTTCATGAATTTTCCGACAGGAAATTCCACTTCATATCAACTCAGAATCATGGTCTGAATCATCCCCCTCAGTATTCGTTACGATGACACTAACACCCTGTATACTATTTAATTGGCACATTTAGCTTTTGTTTAATTGTTTGATAGTTGTTTAATATAGTATTTGTTTCGGGTTCAGCATAATGATTGAATATCGGGAGTCTCATATCCCCATTTAAACGCGGTAAGAACCCGTTATTATGTGTTTTGGTTATGATAATGATTGAAGTTGTGTTCCGTTGTGTTATTTTAAGACACATATATTAAGTACATTTGAACCAGTAAGAGCCTACTTCCAAGGATTTTACGACAACAAAAAATAAATATGCATTTTGGAAATAAAATACAGTAATTGGTACTCTAATGGTGCATACAAACATTGCGAGGCAATGATGTATAATAATGTTACGAAGTATATTTATGAGGTATATCCCCGCACGCTGTGCAATGTGTGTAGGTCTCAGTATGTGCATAGAATTATTATAACCTGTTAATTAGTTCGATTAAAATTCGCAGGACTCATGGCGCGAACTCTTTCTTCATACTCGCGGCGACATGTAGGTATACTTAGTACTACAGCAAAGCGTGCGGCGTACAGCTTCGCAATATCTGTATCCGGCTTAAGAGTCTTCAGGGCATGTCCTGTGACAAATTATATATATAACAAATATAATGTAAAAATATATATATAAAAAAAAACATTAAAATAAAATTATAAAGAACACGGGGAACGTCTACGTCTTATTCAAACTTGAGAAAATTAATATTATTTTTGAATATTTTTTAAACAACTTCCAATATTGTGCGCGTCTCTTTATTTTTGATATAATTTTTTTTTTTACAGTCAAAACAAAAATACACATTATATAAAATAGACAATAACAATCTATTTAGTCAAATAAGCCCCCGCGGGTGGATCCGGGCGCAAAGGTCCCCATCACGCTTGCCGCGTTACCACGTTGTATGGCGATGGACAACCTTTGCGCCAGGAAACAACCCGCACGAGCATCCGACCCCCTGTCACTTATCCTTCGCCCCACCTCCCTAACGAAGGCTATAGCCTGCGACCCCCAACAACCTGTCGTCTCGAACGCAAGTGGCACAAAGAGGTAGTTGCCCTCCAGGGCCGAATATTTCTCCCGCTTTCTACTCGCGGCAAATTCCGCCGCGGCGCCGGCTGTCTGTGCCGTTCGGCTGAGGTGCGAGGCGGCAAAAGTGCTGACGCACGTGGCATCCCAAAGTAGGCATTTCCCTCTCTGCCAAGGCACCATAGTCAGGCCGTCTGGCCTCTTTCCATCAGACCGACTGAGCCCCGGCGGCTCCAACACACATGGGATGTTGGCGGATATTAAGGCCCTCCGGACGATGTCATTGAGAGCGTGGTGGCGCGGGAATCTACCTGAACACCGACAGCAACTTAACGCGTGGCGACCACTCGCCTCCACCATGGAGCCGCAGATGCATTTATGAGGTTCGCAAACATCGCAGCCCAGGCGGAGAGCTACCGCCACACGCATAGAGTCATCGTCAAGCAGTGTTCCCACGTGAGGAGAAGGTAACGCCTGCAGCCACGCTCCCGATTCAGCCCTCGATACCGCCTTGAGCCTAGCCAGCTCTGCACCTACAGCCGCATTCTCGAGTCGTGCAAGTGCGGCCTTAGCCCCCACATCATCCCACGCGCGCTGCACCCGCGGAGAATCCGGCATGGACGCAGTCTGAACGCGAGCCGTCCACGTCGCGAAAGCATCGCTAACAAAAGGTATCGTAACCTTGTCTCCATGGGAATTTAAAATTTCAGAAACAAGGTTGTCAACCCCATGCGCCGACGCGAGAAAGGCTGGCAAGCCCACGTCCCCCGCACGCCTCACACCAAGGCCCCCATACCGTATGGGTAACGATGCCTGGCACCACTGGTCATCAGAAAGGGACACATTCAATATAATTTCCAATGTGTCCCTTAACGTGCCGTCAAACAAACCAACTTCATCGGGGCACAGCCACGTCGGGGTGGTTCTTAAAAGGTACGTTATTTTTGGTACCGCAAAACACACTCTCAACAGAAGCAAAGCGACATGAGCAGAGATGCCCCTAAGACGTTCCTGGGCGAGGAGAAGAAGCCGCCTCCTGATCTCAATTGCCTCCGGTATGGCCTCAGGAAAGATTGGTGACCCCAGTAAGGAAAAAGTGCTACGCGAAACTTGTTTGAGACCAGGAAGCAAGTCACGGAAAGAAGGCAACGAAGAAAAGGAGGCGGGCCCGCAACCGAAAAACTCACACTTAGACGTATTCACCTCCAGCCCCAACTCCCTAAAACGGGGCAGTAGAATATCCAGGTCTTGCTTTACGACCTCAGGCTTACCCCCCAATGTTCCATCATCCAAGTACCACACATTAAGAGGTGACATCATGGACGTTACTACCTTCTGGATCACGAGGCTGAAGGTAAGCGGCCCAAGTGGATCTCCCTGCTGCGCACCCACCTGAGAAAGGATCAAGGACTTATCGAAGAAAAGATTTGAAGGAAGATGATACACCTGGTACAGAAAAGGATATAAAGAAGGGATTTTCTCCTCCACCTCGGCCAGCAAAACATCCCTCTCCACTGTATTAAACGCATTTTTCACATCCAATTTGATGATAATACAGTCCGCGTTCCCCGGCTCCGCTGCAAATGTCCGCGTGGCATGGATCGCAGCCTCACATCCCCTCTGTGTGCCGAACCCCAGTTGTTGCGGCTGAAGATACTCGGCCATTTGCTCCTTGACCGCCCGGCACCCAAGCTTGGCTACCAAACGGCGAAAGGTGCTCCCCACCGCAATCGGCCTTACACCCCCCTCTTTTTTGGTTAACGCACACAAAGATGCTCCGTAAATGTATGGACATACTTCGGGATTTAGTTGCCCGCTGAGCAAAAAATTACAAAGCTTAACCAAGGCCTCCAGTAAGCGTCGCCCATTGTCCCCGGCGGAACTCGAAGTCAACTCCTTTAAGTGAGCTGGTCGAATCCCATCTAACCCAGCGGCTGACCCACTATTAAAAGTGTTTAACGCCTGGACTACATCCTCCAATTTAACCGTTAAGGCTTGAGTGGCCCGATCTGGCGCCAGTGGGAAAGTCAAGGGGCGGGACGGAGCAGGGTGCTTTGACCGTAAGGAAGCAAGCGTTTCAGGGCCCAGAGGAGCCACCGAATCATCCGACAATAACAAACGAGCGGCCCCTCTCACGTCGCCCTCAAATACTTTAGACTCAATGGTCTTCAAAAACGAGGGCGAACGGGGTGAGGGGCCCCCACCACAAATGTGTTCCAGTGTACTCGACAAACACTCAGGCGAAACTATACTGGACTTAACTTTAGTAGTGAGATTTTTGATATAATTAGGTATTTCAAAATAAATTTCGAACAATTTGTAAGCGGAAATAGATATTCGTAAGTGGATTTCCTTGTTTCGTGATACTCAGATTATTTGGGAGACACATGGTTCCTATTTATTTCTATCACTCTCTAATATTCTATATTGACGTTTAATCTTGCTTGTTTTGCCACCCACATGGTATCTACTATTAAGAACTCAGTAGACCATAGTATTGACTGCATTAAAAATACAGTAGCGCGACTGTGGTTGAGTCTTTATCGTATCCTAGTGAGGTAGGACCTTAATTGTCTCTAAAAATGTATACACTTAGTATAGGTATGTAAATCGTATGTAAAATTTGAATTTATATTTATTATCATCACCCTAGCATTATCCCGTTTTCCACAGGGTCCGCTTACCTAACCTGAAGATTTGACAGGTCCGGTTTTTCACAGAAGCGACTGCCTGTCTGAATTTATGTTTATATCATAGATAATTGATATAACGTTGTTTCCCGGATTTGTGCCCGGTGAATGGCAATAGGGCCCCCTATTACACGGGACTAAAACATAGCTAACGAGGAGTGGGCGTATACATTATACATCTCTGCCTACCCTTTCAGGGCCACAGGCGTGATGATATATTATCTTATGTAGAATTTGTCAGCATTACGCTCTAAAATAGAAATAGACGTGAGCGGAACTGTGCAATATATATTATGATTGCAAAACTTGCTTTAATATCTGTCTCTTTAATAAACCTTCCTCTGCAATATATCTATAACGACAAATGCACTTGTCATTGAATGTCTTTGATAATAATTAGTTATTAGTAGAGGTGCGACGTATAGTGACCTAACCGAATAGTTACCGGATATTATTCGGTATTGAGGAGCTCGGTGGCGCAGCGGTAAACGCGCTCGGTCTGCGATTGTTGAAATTAAGCAACTTTCGCAAAGGTCAAAAAACTTTCGGTCATAGGATTGGTGACTACAAAAAAAATAAGTTTTCATCTCCAGCTCCTCCATGCTTCGGAAGGCACGTTAAGCCGTTGGTCAAGGCTGCATTAGCAGTCGTTAATAGCCATCAATCCGCACTGGGCCCGCGTGATGGTTTAAGGCCCGATCTCCCTATCCATCCATAGGGAAGGCCCGTGCCCCAGCAGTGGGGACGTTAATGGGCTGATGATGATGATTATTCGGTTTGACTATTCCCGGACCGAATATTTGGCCAAACCAGCTCCCTCTATGGCAAATTCTCAAAGAGTGGAAAGTTTTGCTTAAACCCTCAGAGGTGGTATGATGAGAAGGTACCGAAATAACTAGTACTGTTAGTTCATAATTTCATATATACATACCTAATTTTTTTTTAAACAATTTCACCTGATGATAATTTAAGATAATGTGGTATAAGGTAGTACACGTTTAAATAGTAAATGGCCATTCACTGTGGTCTTTTTTTAAGATTGCAAGATAGACGTTACTTTTAATATTATTATAGGCACTTAAATAATTATATTCATATGCGACACCGAATATTTGGCACATCACTAGTTAGAAGTTGGTAGTTAATACTGCTCGGCTAAACAGGGGATAAATAGAAAAGCAGATTGCAAGAAGTAGAGTGAAATACTTTTTTTTCGTACAGTTTGTAAGGTCGGGTGAAAGGCTGTACGAAATCGGAAAAGTTTTAATATTCGTACTTTAGCAGGGACTTTAGGGAGACTTTTTTTATTATTTTCTGATTTACGAAAACATGTAAATCGAATTTGAAATATCCGGTAAACGCAATAGATACGATGAAATAATTGCTGAGGAGGGAAGATTCCAATTTTATTACTTAATTAATTGGGTTGTGTACTATATTCTAGGATAAATTTTAAAATTCCGATTACTAAATAAAAATAGATCTAAAACTAATGAAAATCTTTTTCTTTTTTCTATTTAACTTTTTTACGAATTATAATCGAGAAAACGCTATAATAAGTCCGATAGTGTGCTTCACACAAATTCCATAGTGCTTCCGTGTTTTGACGTTTAGTAAAAAGTAACTGATTTGACTTAGCCTATTATTTTTTTTTTTATATATATTGGCCAAGTATGTTGGTTCAACTATGCCTGATGGTAAACATAGAGAAGCCCTAATTGCAGTAGCAACTGAAAAGCAACGGAATGAGTCAGTTTACAATCAGTTGCGACTACCATACTGGCCTACTAGGTGCTTCTTCACGCTTCGCTTAAAGGACCCCATATTGTAAGAAAGAGGGAACACTTGAACCGGCAACCCGTATTATAATTGAGTAGATTCCTAAGTCATCATAAATTATGAAATTCTGATTCCTAAATAAAGACAGATCTAAATGACAGTGACAAATTCGTTTTCTTTTTTCTATTTAATTTATTTACGAATTATAATGAAGAAAACGCAATAATAAGTTAGACATTTTATCACGTGTTTCTATGACGTCACAGTGTGCTTTTTAAACAAATTCCATAGTAATTTCGTGTTTTGACGTTTAGTAAAATGTAGCCGATTTGACTAATAGCAAACTAGCCTGTTATAATTATATTGTAATTTAACATAATATGTAATATAGCATCCGGTCCGCATAGGCCCGTTTTGCCCTACGCATAGCATCACTTCTGTAACACGGAATATCAGATCATAATTAACGATTTTATGATGACTATTTTTTTGTTGTCATGTAGGCACTTATCCATTTATAAAGATGACAGGAAACAATGTAGCAAAGTTTAACACAATCCGAGTAAAATCACTCTTATAGGATTTTATACATTCCAAGCATGTATTATAATAGTACCTCGGTTTCGTGCTGAGATTGAAATCATTTCAATTACGTTCGTTTGATGTTTTGTGGTTTAAATATATTTCAGTCTGCATGCTTTCCTTTGACAACGAAACCGCGAAACGGAACGGCAAATTCCTTTTTTGTTCCAAAGCTCATTTCTGTTGTCTCATATGCGTACCTACTATAATAGGTAGTATAGGTAGTACTACATCTTCTATACTTAAAGGTTGCCTGGAAGAGATTGCTACTTAGCAATAAGGCCGCCTATATTCTTTCTATTTCTCTTTTGTTTTGTATTTTCCTGTTTGTGCAATAAAGTATTTGTTATGTTATAAAAGAAATAATACAAATATTTGTATTACAATCCATAATCATAACAACAAGACAGAAACATTGAACAAAGTCATCATCAAAAAATAAAAAACAAACAAATACCAAAACATAAAATCAATATTTGACAATAAGGGCGCTAGTTATACTTCTTTTATCATTTTTTAATTGTATTTTAAGTGGTTTTTATGTGCAATAAAGTGTTTTGTATTGTAAAATCTTCAATTTCCATTGTTGCAGGTGTAATCAAAATGCTGTTGAGGATATGCTTCGTGTTGACGCTAAGCAGCGTGGTTCGGTCGCAGAGATTCTTCAACGTACCCTCAACTCCTTCGCAAACTTTCCTCGGTGCGATTAGTCCTGGGTCCAGGCTCTTTGGGCCCAACGGGCTTGAACTAGCCGAGGCCACATTCGCTAGGGTCCTCGCAGCTTCTCAACCAGCTGCCAGACTTCCCGTCAACGGATTTGGGTGAGATATGGGTGGAAATAAAATGCAAACTATTTTAATACAAAAAGAAAATGGAAAAACACGGAAAAGAGGCAAAACACTATAAATATTGACTGATTTTTCAGTGAGTGCAGTTAGTAGAATCTAAATGTACCGACAATGAAATCGGGAAACAATTTGCCGTAATATTCATTCGTAAATGTTTGTCATGTTGGTTGATATCCAGCGAATATTAGTACATTATCTATCATCTATTTTCAAAGTATTTTTCTATCACTAAATGCAGTAAAACGAGCAAATATGTAATAAGAAAAATTGAATTATAATGTCAAAGCATATTTTGAATATAGTGCTGAAACGTGTCGCTGGTGGTAATTCAGAACTTGTGACTAAGTTTAACTAAGTTTCACTAGTCCTAGTTTCTAGAGACCAAGTTTAATGAATAGGCATTATGAAACGTGGCCTTATAGAACGGTGTTGAACTTATTCAAAAAGATTCGTCTCGGGTTCGAAATACAAATCGAAATTGCAAGTAACAATTACAGTACTTATTCCATGTTTGAATTTCTACCTCGATTCTAACGGCTTTTCAGTGTACTACTGTACTCACTGGTAAGTCTGTTTAATCAAGGCACAGGCTTCAGTATTTGAAGAAGCGATAGGGTATTAAAATGTAGGCTGACAAGCTTCACAGTTGTCACTATTGAATAGGTACGAGGTATACACGAACAAAAAATGTGCTATATAATTCTTAGCATGTTGGATGTAGGTTTATAAATAATGTATATAGATGACTAGCACTCAGTGATTTACTGATTATAAAAACTCTCGCAAATTACGAGAATTTATATTTTTTATTTATTTGATTAGATTTTATAAGTGGTTTTATTATCTTGTTCCGGCCAAGTAGTTAATGCTAATAGCTACAATAAGTCACGTCAAAAAAAAATAATATTATCTTGAGAAAACATTCCTTTCTTTTTTAATTAACTAAAACGAAGGATTACTCTAAAAGTAATTCACTACTGGCCCCAATCATTTTTAAAAAGGTTTCACGTTCATAAGCATATTTGAGGTAATGATCAACAAAAATTTTCAAAAAAAAATAATGTTCGCTCGTAGTTTTGGTTCTAAACTTTTAAAGCTTGGGCACATTGTCTTATTTTGGACACCTACATTGTGGTTCTAGTTACATTAAAATCGATACAGGAACCCACAAATTTTAAATATTCACCTGTGCTCGTTGACAACACACTGTGCTAAAAAAAAAAAAAAAAAAAAAGCTCACCAGAACTTAGTGTTATTGAGCTGAAAACAGACACAATTGAGAATGCAATTTCTTTCTTCCTCTGGAAACCTCTGAAAGGAAATAAAGTCAGCAAAAACATGAGGCTACACGTGTTTTCCTTAGAAAATATCACATTGTGAAGACTTTTACTGCTTTCCTCCTTTTATGTTTTAGGAGAGGCGATAAAAAGCCTGCCCGCTTTTTTTATTTGGGAACCGAAAGACAACTGGAAAAAAAATGTTCTCATTACTTTTGCTTAGAGAAATTGTACACAATGAAGTATTGCCCCTTTTACAATGACATTTTTTATATTCATGAACACTTTTATAAACATGAATGAGATTCGCTGAGAAAAACCTTTAAGTATAGATAATGTATCTAATTCCTTACAGATTAATCTAGTTTAAAGGATTCAACACTTAGCAGGTGTCTGTATAACTTCACACGTAACTAACTCCATGTGTCGCGTTCCATAGAAATAGCTTTGACCCTGGCGTTTAAGTCTTTTTAGTTTCCGATTTCCTCGAAGCACACCTCTGAAACAGAAACTAGAAATACCTAAACACTAACTACGAAACGGTTCCTTTTCACTCGACCGCCGAAATTTATATGTACTTGTACATGCGTAACTTATGTACTTACCTATTTCGCCGTTTCCAGAATTTCGACGTGTCTACGCAAATAGCATGCAGTCTACTCTTAGTCCCGAATTAACTCTCATTAGCGTCCCTTTATGCACTGACTACGGTCGAAAATACTAGATTTACTGTAGGCTGCGAACAAAACTGACGTTTGAGCAACGTAAATACTGTTTACCTCTCTGTCTACTGACTGCATTTAAATTATATTGTATATTGAGATGTAAATTCGGTTCTTGATAAAAACAACTTTGTCCTTCTCAGAATCTATAAATACAGTTTTCGATTTGGCAAAGTAATCGAATCTTTTGGTGATATCCGTGAAAGTTTTCCGGTGTCGTTGGTTGTGGATAGACAATTATTACGAGTAGTTTCCGATATTCCCGTATACATAAGAGTTCTTTCGCCAATTTTGTTCGTAGCGTAGCACTGAAGTTGTGTAGTAGTAATATGTTGCACAGTAGTGTATGTTGCATGTAACGCACTTAGTTTGTCCCCAGCAATCCGTCGAACGCGCCTCCTGGACTGGCCAGCGCTTCTATACCCAGGTTAAAACGCTATTTGTGAATAGTTTTCTACCTAATTCTTGATATTTACATACTCTATCCAACAATTTTACATTTGAAATAGAAATAATCATGACTGTGAAATTGAAAGTTTATTCGACTTTCGTTTCACGTGTCTACATGTGACCCACATACATGCATACTGAGTTACTGCAAAATAACATTGAAACTTTTGGTACCTACAACCTATTTGTGCCGCTTCGGATAAAGAAATTCCAAAGGCCTTGAGGCATTGTTGGCCTAATGAAAAACATTTCAAGAATTTGATTACATTCTAGAGTAGCTCTATTTGTTTTCCAAAAGGTTTGTGTCGGCTTACCCTAAACGCCTATTGAAGTTCAAGGATATAGTTTATTGTTTGTGTATGAATTATTCCAAAACAATTGGCCAGTAATACGCTAGATGTAATTTTGGAAAAGTTGGATAGCGTGTGTAGATGTTGAGCTGGTTTAATGTAAATATTTCCTATGTTTTTGATTATAATATAATATAAAACTTGTAACTATAACCATGAGTTAATGTAGATTTGAATGAAATATTCCTACTAAATACCCCTTTGTATGTTGCTAATGGCTAATAAATAATCATATCCGTAACATCGAGGCAAACGTAATTTAATACTGCGAATAATAATGTAATTGAACCTGATTGCAGCTAACCTATTTACAACTATATTCACAAAAGCCAAGCTTTATTCGACAAGATAATATTGATACACAATCAGTCATAAAACACAGAAACACATTTTGTATAAGAAACTGTACAATGTATTTTGTAAATACATTTAATTAATTTAGTGCTTACTATTTATTAAACATGAATGGCCGACGATAAACTTATCTAGTACGCAAGTTACCGCAAGATCTTAGAAACTATTGGGTAAAGTTTTCAATGCAATGACTTTGGTTTGATTTTGGTGTCGTGCAGTTTCAGCAACCCACCCCCTCCACTTGGGTCGGGTCAGGACCCAGGTTCTCAGACCTGCGGGCTGGCACCTCCATTTTGCCCCAAGTCTCGCTACCGGTCCATTGATGGCTCCTGCAACAACTTGGTGAGGCCGGCTTGGGGGGTCGCCCAAGCGCCCTACGGTCGTCTTTTACCATTCAACTATGCTGATGGTACGTATGGTTATTCCTATCACTTTTAAGTACCTAGGCATTCAAATGTACAGTTTCATATATACAGGGTGTTAGGGACACCGTATCGAATACTGGCGGAAGTTTTTTTTTGTATTTTTGTTAATTATTTTGAATTCTAAATTTCTTGATAACAAATCAGAATCATAGTTTGAATCATTCCTCAAAGTTTTCGTTACAGTGTCACTAACACACCCTGTATTACACCCTGTAAATACATAAAAACATATTATTTTATAACTATGAATTTAACGAGGTGTTTTGTAAGAAGTATCAGGGGTGTGCCCTTGATTCCAAACCTCTGAACTGTACTGATTTCGTACAAAAACAGAAGTTATTTCATCATTAATCAATAAATAGTGATTATCTCCCTTTCTTTCTTCACTTAATGAAGTAAAAAATCGTGTGGGCGTGGAAAGTCTTTGGATAGTTCTATATTAGTGCTCAAGTTATCTGAAGACTCCATTAATCATGTAGCACAGTCTTCTGCAGAATATACCCTTTGTTACTAATTCATTAGAAAAGACTAATTTAATTCCTTAGTGGAAGATTATTTCAGTTTGGAAGCAATATTAAACATTTGAAAAATAGCCAACAGAATAGCCTCCGTGGTCTAGTGGTTAGATCGTTAGGCTCACAATCTGGAGGTCCTGGTTCAATTCCCGATGGGGACTTCGTTGAAATCACTTTGTGAGGCTATACTTTGTGTAGAAAGGACATTGCAGGCTTGAATCACTTGATTGTCCGAAAAATTCGTGCTTGTGACGGCACGTTAAGCAGTTTGTCCCGACTATTAGCTATAAAAACACCTTCACTAACCCGCAGCGGAGCAGCGTGTTAGAAGAATGCTCCGAACACCGGTGATTGAAGAGATGCCCAACAGTATGACGTATATAGGCTGCAGTGTATCAAATTTAGTTACTATTTAATTTCTCTGATGTTTATTATCATATTCTTTATTTACCTCATTGATTAATAAGCCATTCTAGTGGAAGTAATAACTTCAACCTTTGAAACAAATATACATAATCAATGTTATATGTATAACACAATCCTTCAAACTGTATTCGATAGTTAGCTAACTATGTTTAGATACAAACTAGTTCAAGTTGAAGTTAGTTTAAGTTGTGGGTTGAGTGCACGTGTAACTCACCATCCTATACGCGTCGACGACAAAATGATACTTGTCGCGCTTATGATGATAAAACGATTGTGAAATGATGTTGTTCGAGAATTAGACTGGCTTTATAGTATGCACAGCGCTTATAAATATACTTTTCGTAGTTACGATTATTAGCTCAGTATGCTAGCGCCTGCAGGGCTAAGCAGGGATAAAATTCTCGATCGATTCAATATATCTTGTTGAAATCAATAAGTTTGTTTTTTTCCCTAGCTAGCGTGCCACGTTGCAATTTTGTTCGTATTTTGACAGAACGACATGACTTATTTGGGTTCACATACTTATTAGTGCCAATCGACAAAATGACATAATTATATCGTCAGAATCGATAAAATGACCGTGACAAAATTTTATCACGTTGCGCATGTAAGACCTACTGGTCTATAATTATTATTTTGTTCAGAACATGTCGATATTTATTTTATCTACCTTAGTACCAAGCAAAATGTTTTCATAGTTTCCGAAACCTAAGCAATATTATCTCTCTATGACAATATTGTTGTCATGGGGTTCGTTTACCTAAACTCAAAATATTGTTTGTTGTTGTTTAATAAATAATTATTAACATAAAATATTTAGTAACTTTTAAGTCATGCTCAATAACAACACCTATTTTTTATTTATTACTATGGCAACATTGTACGTCATTTCCTCTTCTTTTTTCTACTCCATGTTTGCTGTAACAGTTGCAAGTAATTATTTTAAAATAAACCAAAAGTGCTTAATTTCAAACTGGTTTTTATTTCAACAGTTGTAAACTAAAATTTGTTAAGTAATTGTTTTTTTATAAAGAAACCTAAGTATACCGCAAACTATATAGCTTGAGGTGTTTCAGTAAAACTAATGAATCCATTTACATCGTTCAGTCACTTAATTGACATTGCTTTTATGTAGTGTCACAAGGTCTTTAACTCTTAGTCTATTATATTTCTTCTTTGAGTTGTTGAAGTCCCAAGTAGCAACCGATTGTCTTAAAAGAGAATTGTAGATATCTTGAAGGCAAGTAGACTAAATCAAGCCCTTGTCTTGGATAAGTCTTATATGTCTCCAAGATATCCCTCAAGATATCTTGAAGACACAGTTTAGTAAAAGTGGGCACATACTTTAACTCTTATACAAGACAGACTTAAGACAACGCTAAGTCAGACTTAAACCCTACTTTAGACAATGTTCTTGCGTATTCTAAACTTAGAATTCTTGTAGTATCACTTAATACCAAGAATGTATACTTGAAGATATCTACAATACTTAGTTAAGACTATAGGATTGAATTGCACTGAGTCAATTGTAACTTAACGAAGTAAAACTTCAGGTCATACTTAAAACGATTTTTACTTCACGCGTCTTTATTTTAGAATATAATGGCGAACATTTACATTAACACAAGAAATGAAGTCTGTAAGAAAATGGCGACTAAAATACTAGTTGTTATTTTAACAAAAGGTTATTCCGCCGTTTCACATACAGGAAATTATAAACGCATGATTGTTTCTCGTGTAAAATCGATAGAAAGTGTTAAAAAACAGAAGGGCCTTGAATATACCAGAAAAATAATAATAAAATTTGTATTGATTATTCAGCAAATAAAAAAAATGGTGACATATGGTACAGATAAATTCATTTTCTATTAATATGTGACAGCTGAACGCAGTAATTGTTACTACAACAGAAATATTATATTAATTTACTTCAGTTTTTGACGATAATATTGTCAAAAAAAATTACTTGTTTTCGTCCCGTAAGTGCAAAATGGCGTTAAGTAATATTTTTCTAAATGAAGTAAGACTTTAGAAACAATTGATTTCGTAAGAATCAGTTTAGAAAAGTAAAGTCAAGTTGCACTTCATCAAGTACTAGTTAAGATAAATTTTACTTCAATTGTCTAGGAGTATACCCACTTAAGACAAAAAGTATTTAGTGAATTCCTACTTAAAACTCTTATATCTAAAGTTATCCTCTATTTTGATTTAGTGAAGTATTGTCGTAAAATCATATTTGTTTATTTTGTGCCAGAATTAGCTATGTAACAAGTAACAATTAAAATCGAACGAGCTTTTAAAACGTATGGAAAGTATGTTTGTTTAAGAGGTAAGTTTTTCGACTCGTGGAAGATAAACAATATTGTTATGCTAAGTTCTTACTTGGATAGGAATGTGATTTACTTAATTGTTTAATATTTATCAGAAATGGAACTAACAAACATAAACTCAATTTGCTAATGAGTCTCCGCGCATACATTCTCATAGGTTACCTACATGGTTCGCTGACGCAAAGTAGGTACGATCACCGCGCTTCTAATTGCCAACGGAAACAATGTGATTATTGTAAAAATTTACGAGTGTCCGTTGAATATTGTATATACGAAGAACCCTTGCAATTTGATTAACGTCGTGTGTGTGCGCGGTAGTTTCTAATCCCACCAAAAACATTATTGTTAATAAAGGCGGCCAAATTCCCGATGACTTTTATCAAGCTAAAAACATATTGGAATCGAATCTAATGCTCACTTTAAATGCATTTAACCATACACAAAACTTAAAATATATTTATGATTGTGAATAAAGCTTAGTTAAAAATAGGTACATTTTCAAAATTATTAAAAGAAATAATGAAATGAAAGAAGAAAGAAAAGTATCTAGACACGCGGTAGCGTGTCAAGCCAAGTTCAAGAAATAGAACTGGCGAGCCGCACCGTGTGTAATATTACACGAACCATCTGAAGCCACTTTTGACCCCCTCATAAATCAAAAACTATATCACATAAACGTATCAAATTTGGCTTGTATATTGAGACTTGCAACATACATATGTGTTCTAAATTTCATAAGCTTATCTCAAACGGTTATTTAGATATTAATATCCAAAAATCCTCATTTTTATCATTGACTGACTGACCTATAGATCAAAACTCTAACCCAGTTGCAGATGACCTAGAAAGTTAAAATTTGGTATGCAGATAGGTAATTAGATGAATACAAAGGAAAAAAAAACTAGCAACTTTTAAATAATTAGATTCTATTATGAACGCTTAACATAAATACCTAATTAGTGCCTGTACCTAACTATAGATGTAAGAATCAGTAAGTAATCAAAACTCATGACAGCCGGTCTTTTTGTGGTAGGTATGTAGATTAACTTAACATAACATATCACGCCTATATGCCCTATCGGGGTAGGCAGAGCACTAAGTGATCATGGAACCACTTGATGCCACATTCGACAAGTACTATGAGGATATGTAAGCAAGTTGGAACATGTGTTTAGCGGTGATAGGTTGTCAGCTTTTCGCCCATGATACAACACAACTCTCATCCATTTTACTGGCATATATTTTTTTTAACTTAACGTGAATCTTAAACAAGTTTAATAGGTATTCAAATGTTTTATTTTTATAAAGTCGACTTTTAGTTTTGAATTTGTCCTTTTAAAAGGACCCACGCGTTACGAGGATATGTACTTACCTACAAAGGGTAATGATATCCAATCAAAAACATAAATGTGAAATGAGAGCCAAGTTCAATATTATCGTTAGCAAAGTTTTTTAGTTACAAACAAACTCAATTTGCTAACGAGTCACCGCGCATACATTCTCATAGGTACATGGTTCGCTGACGCAAAGTTGGTACGATCACCGCGCTTCTAATTGCCAACGGATACAATGTGATTTTTGTAAAAATTAACGAGTATCCGTTGAATATTGTATACACGAAGAACCCTTGCAATTTGATTAACGACGTGCGTGTGCACGGTAGTTTCTAATTCCACCAAAAACATTATTGTTAAAAATGGCGACCAAGTTCCCGATGACTTTATCAAGCTAAAAAAATATTGGAAGCGAATCTAATGCCCACTTTAAATGCATTTTACCATATACAAAACTTAAAATAGATATGTTTATGATTGTCAATGAAACTTTGTTAAAAATAGGTACATTTTTAAAATTATTAAAAGAAAGAATGAAAGAAGAAAGAAAAGTATTTATTTATTATTAGACTAATAGGTACCTACTTTTAAATTTGAACTTAGCAGGTTTTTAATATAAAACTCGATTTTTCATGGTGTAGTGTTGCCGTGCGCTTAGACTAGGTTAGACTAGTTTAATCATTTTTGAGAAGATTTGTGCGAGACGTAGGTACCTGGGCCGCCACACGCTGGTTCGGAATTGAAAAACAGGAACTTACGACTTTTTTGACAAAATTGAATGATTGTGTTATACTAATCGATAGAAAAAATTGATAGCAATGAAGAAGATATCGCATCGCTAACAAAAACAGTAGGATGTGCATTATCACAGGTTAATTTTCTGTATTTAATTTTCTGCATTCGAAAACCACCACATCTTTTTATTTTTTGAACTTCGTCCATCTTTCTGCTTGCTTCTATTTCGATTTTATCGTCCAGTGAATAGACTTTTCTTATGTTTTACTTATTGTAGTCAAAAACGAATAAAACAGTCTTGTATAAGAGCAACAAATAATCTTAACTAATCTAATCTCAAAGCTTAGTATTAAAATTGCCTTAAGTATATCTAGGCAATACATTTTTTACTTTACAAGACTAAACTGATACTTCAGTAAATCAATTTAGTATTAAGTGAGCCTTCAAATAATCTGAGTAAAGTAAAAATATACTTTTAGACTTAACAGTAGGCTGAGATAAGACTAAATAGTTTTGAGAATACTTAACTTGGTTTTGTGTATTCTAAATTATCTAAAGTAGGATTTGTTGAAAACTATATAGTATTAAAGAAGGAAAAGAATTTATGAAGTCCTAATAAGTCCTATTTGATTTGGATAAATCTCACTTTAGCTAAAGTTTAGACATATATGACTTAATCACAATTCTTGTTTGCTACTTGGGGTGTGTCTTGTCATTTATATTCTACTAATTAGTGTTATATTGGCTTATTGTAGAATATACCTACTTATAATAGACATGAGGTACATAATAATGCAAAACTTGATAATGATACAGGTGAGCTAACACACAACACACTAGTCGGATATCTACATAATCTGTATAGCCAGTGCAATCTACCAACATAAATCACATAGGATTTTGACGTCAACGACTAAACTTAAACAACGCAAACGTAATCAAAGATTTAAATTTTCATGGATACTTGGGTCACAAAAAGTACCTAGTACCTAACTCACTTCAAGATACCGACCTTTGTGCTGGTTGCAGACCGCGAGCTAAGCTAAGTTAGTTTATGTTTAGTGTGCAAACCACAGATAACCACAATATTTTATGTTTTTTTAAAGAACGTCTAGGGGCCGGTGCCGAGGTTTTTGTTACAGCTTTTTTCCCCGGCTATAAAGGTTGTGAGAAGCTGCAGTAGATTTAGGCGGATGATACGTTCGTTATGTAAAAAAGTGACGATTCAAAGTGTTACTATGTTACCTACTGAACAAAGATATTAATTTTTTTATTAGAATTTGAGTTCTGAGAGCGATACCGCGAGAGCATAGCCGGTGGTACCGAATATGCACAAAAGGAAATGTTCTACTTACTGCGGCAACAATCGTATTATGAAATTATTACTATCCACGTCATTCATTGCTTCTTTGATATCGCGCAACCATAACTAGCGCTTGTGTTACTCCGCAAATGACCGGCGGGTAAATCGATGTAGCAGTGTGGCCGCTTCACACGCCGACGTGACTTAACAGGCGACACGCGGACTCGTGTAATTTACTGCATATCTCCCTTGTTCCTATGATCTGTGGTGCAAACTATGCAACTTAGCTTAGCTTAAGTCTGCAACCGACATTATCTCCATTAACTAACTCGACTCACTTTCCGCTAAATCTTAAACTTGTTGACTGACTGTTTAACTTATCATTCATTGGATTTCAGGAGTGTACGCGTGGCCGCGAGCAAAATCCGGCCGACCTCTGCCCAACCCTCGTGAGATCAGTCTGAGGTTGTTCCCGGACAGACAACTGGTCGACCCTATATGGAACTTGAACGCTCAACAATGGGGTCAGATCATCACTCACGACATGTCCTTGACGGCTGGTGTCGCCCAATCCCGTAAGTACTCTTTACTAGCCAAAAGCAGCTACTTAGCAGCTTATTTTTGGTTACCTATATGAAGTTGTCTAGTGACTTTGACTCTCTTTGCCACACCAACAGTTTTTACGAAAGTGATTTATGTAGGTTAATGCTATTGATAAGGTTTAGTACGGCGTGCGAATATTAAACGATTGATTAATGTTGAGGAAGCACGAGAAGTGTCGAAGTAGAATTGAAGCAAATGGAATTCGATAGTCAATGCTTACCCCGGTGGAAAATAGGCGTGAGTTTATGTAAGTACGTAATACTACGATTGATATTATTTTCTTTTATAATAAATGTGAATTTTAGAAACTCATAAATATAATTAAATAGGCACAGAATATTTCATATTAATTACCTTATATGAAATGCTTTGATCAAATTCCTTTTTATCGAGGAGAGTTCGATTTAATGAAATGGTTCGGGAAGTATTCGATATAAGTATTTATGGCTTTCTGAAAATGGCATCAGTTTATAAATAAATTCCATTTTGGTATGTTTACTGAATAACAAGAAGTGTATTCGAGAAAATCTTCTGAAGAAAGTCTTTCACAATATTTGAGTTTCCACTTTCCTAAGTTTATAAGGGGAAACCTTAGCTATTCAATGAGAGACTTTCCAGGGCACGTTCCTCAAAATAAATATAGATGGCGCTGTACAATATTTTCTTCGTTTAACCTAATTTCATGGATAACAGACATATGCATCTTTCATCTTTGTTTTTGGGTATAAATGATGACCCTTTTTATTACACCCAGGCACAATTACATCTTCCACCTATTATTATTCTGATCAAAATATAAAGAAGCATTCTACACATAATGTGATCCAAATATCAAGCCATAGCCATAATTATTTTTATATATGCTTCTGCCATTACATTGTATTTTGGAATAATAAAATTATGTACCCGAGTAATGAGAAAATAGGTAATTATCACGTTTAAACTGAACAACGCCATCTATATTGTTTTTGATGAATGTAACCTGGAAAGTCTCTCATTGGACACCGTTACACTTCAAACCAAATGTACTTTATAGCACAGAACTAAATTTCAACAATTAGGCATAACACATGAATACAGTACAATTTGGGCGGCCACACACATACACGCACGCACGCATGCACACACACACGCACGCACGCACGCACGCACGCACGCACGCACGCACGCACGCACGCACGCACGCACGCACGCACGCACGCACGCACGCACGCTCGCTCGCACGCACGCACGCACGCACACACACACACACACGCGCACACAGAGACACACTTCCTCCTGATATTATTTCCTTATTGACTATAAAGAAAGACAGATTGTATTACAACGTATGTATTTTATTAAAATTTGTATTTTGCATCTCTGTTTGATAATAAAATAAATATAATAATAATAACTTAATTGCACAAAAAATAAGAGAAATACAAAAATATATGTTTACTTAAAACTAAAGATGTGCTTATAAACTAATTAGAATTCAGGAGTTGTACAGGGGTACCCAAACTAGGAAAAAAAAAAATGAAAGCGAGCAATGAAAGTGTATTTTTGATTTTTCAGCATGTAACGACAACGACTACCGTAATAGTAGCTGTAGTGAGTATTGTTGTGCAGAGTGACGTGTTGTGTGCGTTTTGTGATTTCTTTCCACTGTTTTTGTATATTTCACATGTCATAGGTATTTTCAGGAGTCTTGATAATCCGTAAATAATTTAGTGCCAATTAAAATACCGTATATATTCTTAGTGCAGGAGCGTTAAAATGGCCACATCCAAGCAATTCGTCTAAGAAAGCAATAATGCTATTCGACATTTGTTTGCATTGCGCACTTACTTTTATGTGCGCAAAAATGTCAAATTGCAATATTGCTTTTCTAGATGAATTGCTTCGATGTGGACATTTTAATCCCCCAAGAGTCTTGATAATCAATAAATAATTTAGTGACTATCGAAACAAATGAAAATACCGTATATATTCTTAGCGCAGGTGTTATTTTAGAAACAATAGCTTGTTTTTATTCACATCTGAGTTTGCTTTAGGTTCATTAACTCATTTTAACCAATCTCCAATGGATGTACCGTTTGATTATAGTATTTTGTTTGATTCGGTGTGATTGTGGCTTTGCCTTTATTTTCTTTATAAGGTTTGTGATCTTTGTTTTGTGTTTAGTTCTTGTCACCTTGTGTATAATAAAGTTTATTGCCTTTTTGCTTTACGTCTGCGTAATTTATATCAAATGACGTACATTTTTATAATGTTTTATAGTTCTCTAGTTGTAATGAGAGACTTTCTAGACTACGTTCCCTAAAAAACATAGATGGCACTGTTCAGATTTTTACCTATTTTCTCACTGCTCGGGGTACATAATTATTATAATGGGAGGTAAAAAATATAATAATGGGAGAGGTGTACGGCCACGAGTACTAATATGTACCTATACACCTTGAAACCGTGTCACATTAACGTTTTTGACAAATTAAACCGAAAGTCTCATTAAATGTCAAATATGATAGTGCGACAGGGTTCTAAAGTGGGTACATGATATTACTCATGACTGTATATAAAAATCATTCTTGCTTGACATTTGGATAAGATACGTATAAAATTATGTTGCTACTTATACTGCTTTACTTTATTTTGATCAGAATAATAATGGGTGGAAAATGTGTTGTACCTGGGTGTAATCACAAGGGTCACACTTATACCTCAAAACCGAGATAAAAGTTGTTTATGTCTATCATCCATGAAATTAGAAGGTTAAACGAAGGCAAATCTGTACAGTGCCTCTATATATTTTTGACCCTGGAATGTCCCTCGTTCTAAACATATTCCAATAATGGGTATACAGGGTGTTAGTGACATCGTAACGAAAACTTTGAGGGATGAGTCAGACCATGATTCTGAGTCGATATCAAGTGGATTTTTCCGTCGCAAAAATCATATATATTTTTTAGTTTTTTTTTGCGATGGAAAATTCCACTTGATATTAACTCAGAATAATCAGCTGAATCATCCCTCTCAGTATTCGTTACGATGTCACTTACACCCCTTACAAGTACATACGGTAGCCATACAAGTAGGTATGGGTGTTAGTGACACCGTAACGAATATTGAGTATGATTCAGACCATGATTCTGAGTTGATATCAAGTGGAATTTCCTGTCAACAAATTCATGATTTTTTTTTGTGTTTTTTTTAATTATTTTCCTATCCATACTTTTGCGACGGAAAATTCCACTTGATATCAACTCAGAATCATGGTCTGAATTATCCCTCAAAGTTTTCGTTACGATGTCACTAATGTACGGTACTAGGTGCACCGAACTTGTATTAATTTGATTGTCGCACTGTTGTGGGTCCACTAATGCACTACTTGAATAACACGCACTGGTTATTACTGTTAATTAATATTTATTATAATTAAATAGAGGAGCACAATGTCGTTGTTCTAATGGTTCGTAGCAGAGAGAGAGAGACAATTATTGCCATATTAAAATAATATAAAAAAGTAAATTTGTTGGGTTGCCAACATGCTGCGCCCCCCGGAATGCGAACCTACGTTCTAACATTTGCCTAGTTATATGTATATTACATTATCAATATAGGCACTTAAATGTACTTAAATCATGTTCACAATTCAAATGAAACTTAACCATTTTCATAATCAAATATTATAAGAATAAGCATGTAGTTTTAAATGACATAAAGGTATACACATATTATTATGAAATGCACACATCAAAGACAAGTAAAGGTAAGTAAAATAAATGTGTGAAAATAGAGAGCTCTAACATAATCTGTTACCACATAGAGCTATATTGATATATGTATCTTTATTAAGTACAACACATACTTATTTGTAAAAAGGTAAGTCAATATTTGTTAATACAATAAGAGTAGACAATAAGTAAATATAAAATTTAGGAATGTTTTTTTTTTTTCGTACTTATTGTAGCTTAACTTATAGAAGTATAAAATATTTTTAAACTTAAAATTATAGTGTAACATAGATGGCAAAAGCAGATAAATTCGAGTTATCGTCGAAGAAAGAATTAGTCGAAGGGTAATAAACATATACCTGAAAGTGAGCGACTATATACTTTACCATTGGAGGTGGTTACCTCAAGTGCTCGCACTTTGCCATCGTTGCCAGGAAAAACCTTAGAAATACGCGCCAGTGGCCAATACAGAGGTGGAGAGTTCGCCTCTTTCAATAATACCATTTTTCCTACACAAATGTTAGGTAAATCGTCACGCCATTTTGGTCTAGATTGTAAAACGTTTAGATATTGCCTGTGCCATACCTTCCAGAAGGATTGTTTCATATTTTCTACTAGTTTCCAAAATTTAAGCCTATTACTAGGGACTTCTGAAATGTCTGGCTCAGGATACGAGGTGAGTGGACAACCCACAATAAAATGACCCGGCGTGAGGTAACTGAAATCAGAGGAATCCGATGAACACACGGGCATTAACGGACGTGAGTTTAATATCGACTCTATTTGGCATATAACCGTATGAAGCTGCTCGTAAGTAAGTATACTCTTTTGCAGTGTTCTTTTTAAATGATACTTCATGCTTTTCACTGCAGCTTCAGCGAGGCCAGCAAACACGGGCGAGTAGCTAGGTGTGAAGTTAAATTTGATACCAATTTGTGATGAATAATTTTGCACCTGTGTTTGATGGCTCGTTGAGCTGTTAAGCTTGTACAAGTCAGCTAGATGGTTAGCCGCGCCTTTAAAGGCACCTCCGTTGTCGCAAAAAACTTCAGTGGGCATAGCACGTCGTGAGATCAATCTCTTAAAACACGCTAAGAATGTGTCTGTAGATAGGTCAGAAGCCACTTCTAAATGTATAGCTTTTGTAATAAAGCAAACAAATACGCAAATGTAACCTTTTGTGACTAATGCTCGTCTGACTCTAGAATTTTTAATTTGTACCGGCCCAGCAAAGTCTATCCCGACAACTTGAAAAGCTCGGGAGGCGGTTACGCGCTGCTTAGGCAGCGAACCCATCAGCTGCTTTGCACAAGCTGCTTTCATCCTGAAACAAGGTAAGCATGAATATGTTATTTTCTTGATTTGGCGCAAACCATTAACAAGGTAATATTTTTGATTTAATTGTGATAACAATAGCTTAGGGCCAGCGTGAAGCATTCTAAGATGCTCATGGTATATTATAAGGTTGGTTATTTTAGAACTTTTGGGCAATATAATAGGATGTTTTTGGTTGTAAGGTACTGCAGAGTTATGAAGCCTTCCTCCTACACGTAACAAGCCTGTATCGTCAATAAAGGGGTGTAGAGGTTTCAGAGAGCCTTTGACGTTCTCACCTTTATGCAGTGCACGTATCTCGTCCTTACAATAATATTCTTGTTCGTGCCTAATCAATATACCTAGCGCTTGCCTTAATTCGTCGCTCGATATGTGTTTCGATCGAGATTTAATATTACCTGGCTTGCAATTGTTACAGAAGCGTATGACGTATGCTAAAACTCGCGTCATTTTATTCAAATCTGAATATTTTTCTACTAACTGAAAAATTTGTTTTTCTTTCAGGGTGCAGAGGACCACGTCGGCGGAGGGGGCGGTAAGAGCATCGTCGTTGCCGCGCGGAGGAGCTTCGCGGTCGACGTCACACAACTCAGGTAAGTTCTCCGTATTTTTAGGTATATTAGCATTAAATATGTACTCCCTTTGTTTCAGAAAATCTGGCCCGTCCCACCACATACTGCAGGAAGGAAGTTCTCGCGGGTCCAGACCTCGGCTGATGTAATCTGCGGGATTCTCGTGTGTGTCGACGTAGCCCCAGCGCCATCTCTTGGTCAACTGTTGAATGACTCTTACCCTGTTCGATATATAAGCTTGTAATTTTATTACATTTGTATAAATCCACGACAAAGCTATCTGTGAGTCAGAAAATAAATAAACGTCATCAATTTTGAGTTTTATTTGCAGTGTATCATACACTTTACGTGCAAGTCGTGCTAATAACAAGTTAGCATTAAGCTCAAGACGTGGGATTGTTAGTGACTTCGTGCGTGGGTTTATTCTGGACTTCGAACAGAGTAAGGACATGGTAACATTACCTGATTTGTCTTCTACTCGTAAGTATAAGCAGGCACCGTAGCCTGTGCTGCTTGAAGCGTCGGCAAAGCCAACGAGTTGCACGGCTTTTGCGTCGCTCGGCACCTGTATGTTCCTGTCTAAAAGAATTGGTTTCATAGCGGCTAAGCTGCTTGCAAAGTCAGCCCACTCACCCTTTAGCTGTTGCGGTGGGTCGGAATCCCAACCTATTTTCTCGCACCACAACTTTTGCATAATCGCCTTCCCCCTAACAATGATAGGTGAAATGAAACCTAGTGGGTCATAAAAGCTAGCAATGTGACTTAGAATTTGTCGCTTTGTTACCGCTCGAGACAGGCTTTCGGGAGATTTTATGATGAAACAATCTTTTTTAGAGTCAATTGTCAAACCTAAAGCTTTTATACTATAATTTTCTTTTTGCAGTTCGATCATATCTACCTGTCTTTTTTCCATGGGTATGTCAGCCAAAATAGTTTCGCAATTAGACGACCATTTATGCATTTCGAAGCCACCCAAACCAAGCAAACCTGCAAGCTGTGCCTTCGCTTCCAATAAAATGGATAAATTTGAACTTGAATACAAAATGTCATCAACATACACACAGTTTTTAATGATAAATGAAGCTAAAGGAAAGCTGGTTTCGTGCAAGTTCGCTAGTTCAAGCAGACATCGTGTGGCGAGGTAACTCGAGGTTTTTAGGCCGTATGTAACGGTATCTAGCCGAATAATGTTAATAGGCTGATTAGGTTGATCACGCCATAAGATGTTCTGCAATGATGCATGCTCAGGGTTGACTAGAATGTTTCTAAACATCTTTTTGATATCCGTGTTGAACGTAAAATCTCCAATTCTGTATAATAAAATTATTTCAAAAAGATCCCTCTGTACCACCCCACCATTGAGTAAGATATCATTGAGAGAAACCTTCTTTTTCGTTTTCATAGATCCATCGAATACAACGCGAGTTCGTGTTGTTTTACTACTTTCATTGATTACCGCGTGGTGGGGGAGGAAGTAAATTGGATCTGTGTTAAATTTTAATGATTTAAAATCCACAAAATGTGCATGGCCCAATTCCACATATTGGTGGATGAAGTTTTGGTAGGGGAAGGGGGCCTAAAGCGGGCACCGTAAGATAAAATAAGAGCAAAATGGTAACAAAATGATACTTTTAAGCTAATGTTATTGCTAACAGGTGTTAAATTTATTGTAGTTTGATAGTTTATATTAAAATTTTTCTTATGCTTTGAAAATACTAAAACAGGAAACCAAATGTGAAACCCTTACAAATGCCCGCTTTGCCCGAGGGGTGGCCTAAAGTGGGCACGGGCTTATGGGCAAAACGGGCACCCAGTGGGTAAAGTGAGCATACATCATTTTTTTATTATATCATGAAACACTAGGGAATAACTTTATAAAAACACAAAAGAGGGACTCATATGTGCACTTTATTAAGTGAAAAATAAATTCTTCTTTCGATAAACCATAAAACACACTGTCCATTTCAAATACGTAATTTAACAATTCAAGCTCTTGTTCTGCGCTGAAAACTGTGGTAAACCTTCGTAACTTTTTCTTGCAAGAATCTGTTTTCAGGTGTCGCTGTAAAGTAGCTCGCGGGATATCATACTTTGTAGCTGTAGTTTTTATAGCCTTATTCATTTCTACCACCTCCTGTATTGCTTTCTGCATTGTGCATTCAGTCCAAGAACATTGCTGTGTTTTGCGTTTATATTTATTCACCATCTAAAAAGACGCAAAACACATGCTATTAAAACACAACAACAACAAAAAATAGGTAAGTAATTTAATAATTTTTAGGTTACTTTTCATTCAATATTTAATATGACTACAGGCGGGCATAGCGGGCATGCTCGCTTTGCCCTGCTCGCTTTGCCTTTAGCGTCAATCTCGTATTCTAATAAAGCATAACCTAAAATTCATCATAATATGTTCATGCAAATATGGTTAAGCCAGAGTGAGATAGACACAAAATACTATGCACATCTTAATAATGACGTTCCTCACTAATTATTAAACAAAACACAATTTACATACCTTCGTTTATTTGCATAAAAATGACGAAAATCGTTTTTGGCGCGAACAACCTGTGTTATTCACGTCACTGTGAAATCACGACTGCCGCGCACTGGTGCGGGGAGGGGGATAACGCCACTGGGACGCGGGCCGCGGTAAGTTTCTATAGGTAAGTTTTACGATCGGTGCTCGCTTTAGGCTGGGTGCTCGCTTTAGGCCCCCTTCCCCTACTCTGTCAACAAATTAATATTTTTATGAAGCTTCTTTTCAAGATTTAAAAATCGGTATAGCGCCAAATCAAAGGAATCCCCTAGAGTCGCATTAATGTCATGTATCGGCACTTTCAAAGGTAAATCTACTGTAAACCTATCATTCTCCAATTTTACAGTTTTTTGAAAATGCTTTTCTACCATATCATGCTCAGATTGTGTTTCAGTAAAGATCTCTGGCACTTTTTCGCTATCCCAAAACCTTGCGATAGATGTCTCTACATCAGAAGAACATTTTGTGCATAAAAGTGAAACAACATTCGTTACCTCAGATTGGTGAGGCAAACAGCCTCCAATAATATGACCAAATTGTGTATTAAGTATACAAGGTACGCCCTCCTCCCTCTGGCTTGGCTGCGACGCGCTGGTCTGCTCAGACGACGGCGGCAGGAGACGCGCTGACTGCGTGCGCGGCGGCGGGGCCGCGCAGTGAGCGCAGGCAGCAAAGCTCGGCGTCTCGCTGCTCACCTCCGCCGGAAGCAGCACCTGGAAAAACACGTCCGCCCCTATTAACATATGTATGTCAGATGGTTTATAATATTCATCATCGGCCAGCTGGAGGTATGGGGGAATATCAATAGTTGATGGTTCAATCCTGGTCTGTGGTAATTGGCATGTTATGGTGTCGACTACATGACAGTTAATGGAAGTCGTGTATGGCGTTTTTAATGAATGAATGTCAAGGGAGACAGAGTACTTTATCTTATTTTTATTATTCGTGACACCTATAATATTAGTGGAGTCTTCGGTAGGTGTCAGACCCAGGACTTCAATAGCCTTGATTGTAATTAATGAGGCCTGAGAAGCAGAATCCAAAATGGCCTTTATATGGACTTCTCGGCCGTCTCGTGCATATAATTTTACTCGAGCTGTGGGAATCAAAACATTTGAATTAGTGCCTGACATCATAATTACTGGCTCCTTTTTGTCCTCGTCTCGATGCAGCAGTGTGTGATGGGCCTTTTTACATACACTGCATCGGAAATGAAATTTACATTTACCAGTATGCAAGTTCAGGCAAGTGTTGCACAGCTTGGCTTTCTGAGCAAAAGTTATTCTGTCTGCTGAAGGCAGTAATTTATATATTTTGCAAGTATAAAGTTTATGTTCTTCAGACTTACAGTAAATGCATCCTCGCTTCTCCCTCGTCACCGCGTTGATCGCCTTTGTTGTAGTTGATGGGGAGCCTGCATTCTCCATAGCTAATGCACGCTTTTCCAAGAAGCCCAGAAATTGAGTCACCGTTGGGTCCTCCTTCGCGTCCCGTTCCAGTTGATAGGCATGAGACGACTGGGTATCTATTTTGCGTGTGAAAATGCACATTAAAATCGGGTTCCACTCATCTACTTTCGCACCTAGATTTTTTAGAGCAGCTAACGTTTGTTTTATTGACGATACAAACTGCCTAATGTTCGCAGGTGAAGGCTTCGTGATGATTGATAAATCAAGTAAATGGGAGATGTGTTCATTTACAATCTTATATTTGTTATTATATCGCTCGTCGAGCAATTTGACAGCTTCTGTGAAGCTAGCGCCTATCAAGGGTAGATTTTTTACAATATCGAATGATTCACCTTTTAGAAATGAGCGTAAATAATGTAGTTTTTCTACGTCACCTAACGTGGGATCATTTTCAATGAGAGACCTAAACATTTCGCGAAATGTCGTGTACTCGGAATATTTACCGTGAAAAGGCATAATTTCAATAATTGGCAGCTTCGCATGCCTCTGAGTTGGTGTAGGAGGGTGTGACACGTGATTCGTGGTAGATCGTCTACTTAGCTCGCTTTCTAAACAAGAAATAATAGTGAAATACTTTGTCTCACACTCCCCTACATTCTCCTCGTCGGTACCTTTTTCACACAAAATTCTGGTATTATATTCTTCGTACTTTTCGAAGGCCTTTATACAACGCTCCCTTTTTAAATGTAACATTGCAGTTGTCCACTCACCTAAGTTTCCATCTTGCACGTCTTTATATAAACGTGTAATCGTGGCTTTTAGATAACCACGTTGCAATATGTAATTTCCACTTTTTTCGCTATCACACATCTTATCAGCTTCTGCCATGGTTTGTTACACTTATTAAACTTAATACTAATGGTAACTACGTATTTTAAATTAGAACTTAACAAAATAATATTAGAAAATTAAAATTTCAATCGAAATGTATGTGATTATTGTAAACAATACGATTCAAAATGGCGTCAGTGAAAATTTTCGACTGGAACTCGGACGCACGATGCGATGTGACGTGGCGGGAATCCAGTAGTACCAACTGCAGTGTGATGTAACGCTCCGTGATTGGTCGTAGAGCTCGTTCGTGGGCGTGGCACTTCTCGCGGCGAAATTTGAATGGGCCAATGGCTTCTTTTTTCATCTAACCTTAATTCTTGATAGCTTTGTAAAATTATTTTCGGGAGAGGAATGATAATTTTTGAATGTTTCGCACTCCAAACCTCCAATCTTCTTTCTTCGCTCTTGCTATTGTGCTTGAAAAATCGCCTCACTCGCAGTAATACACCAAAAAGTGCGTGCGTTGTCGCTTCGCGCAGATCGCTGCTTCACCACTCACAGGCCGCTGTTTCTTCGAAGGACCATATGTACGGTACTAGGTGCACCGAACTTGTATTAATTTGATTGTCGCACTGTTGTGGGTCCACTAATGCACTACTTGAATAACACGCACTGGTTATTACTGTTAATTAATATTTATTATAATTAAATAGAGGAGCACAATGTCGTTGTTCTAATGGTTCGTAGCAGAGAGAGAGAGACAATTATTGCCATATTAAAATAATATAAAAAAGTAAATTTGTTGGGTTGCCAACAACTAACACCCTGTATGTCGCAATTCATAATCTTTCTCTCTAGCATTATCGCGTTCTTCACAAGGTTCGCTTATCTTTCGAATCGAATCGAAGTGAATCGAGGCCAATGTCATATAACGTTAATTTACAATATGCGTAGGTACTTAATATGTATGGGTTTTAGTATCCGCTAAATGTCTCTAAATAAAATACATCTAAATGTATATGGAAAACGTTTAGCTTGTAGCTTGGTAACTTGCGGTAGATACCTAAGTACCAATAGTCAACGTTTGGTAAAGTGTTATGTTTTTGTTCTACTCATTTTTTTCTAAACTAAATAACCTAAACCGTTTTATTTTAAAATGATGTTGGCTCGATGCAATACGATAAAAAAATACGGTGATATATCTAAAGTGTAGCTTATTTTTTACCATTTCTTCATAAGTAGGAATATCAGGCAATGTTTTTTTTCGTCTTTAGACACCTAATATTCTCCTCATCACACTGTCTTTCTTCAATCAGACGCTGACCCGATCACCTGCTGTGACGCGAACGGTCAGTTAGCTCCAGACACGAACACCAACCCGCAGTGTGCTCCGATCCTAATCCCCCCTAACGACCCCATCCACGGGCCCCAGGGGACTCAGTGCATGAACTTCGTTAGGACTACAACTACAATGGACAGGAGGTGCACTCCTCTTGGCTCGCCTGCGCAGCCGGTAAGTACAGTAATGAGCAATATAGGTACTCACTTTAGGACTCTGTCGCACTAACATATTTGACATTTAGTGAGACTTACAGTGCAATTTGACAAAATACATCATGTGACATGGTACCAAAGTGTACATGCATATTGATGCTCGTGACCGTACCGTGTATTAGTTACAAGACGTCTTTTCTTGATGTATCACTATAGGTTTGCCTCAGGATGGCATTTAAGTACTGCTTGGCGGTACAAATGGTGAGCGCATTTAATAATCTGTAGCGGGGAGTTTAGTTACAGGACATCTTTACTATACTGTGTTTGTGAAATAGTACCGAAATTTCACATGATTTTAACTCAGAATCATGAGGAGAATCATCCCCCTTAGTATTCGTTACGGTGTCACTTACGCCCCGTATAAGTACGTACAGGTAACCGTACAAGTACGTATTGGTGTTATTGGGACTATTGGAATTGATCAAGTGGAATTTACCGTCGTAAAATTCATGAAATTTTTAGTGTTTTTTAAATTATTTTCAGTTCCATACTTCAGCGACGGAAAATTCCACCTGATATTACAGTCTGAATCATCCCTCAAACTTTTCTTTACGTTGTCAGTAACATTCTGTATAATATTGTCTCTTGAATATTTATTTTGAGAAACATTTGATAAAAGAAGGTAGGTGTACTAATTAAGCTTATAATAGATAGTGATACTGTCTATGCGATTCAATGAATTTGATTTAATTATCTTTTTATAATAATGTAGACTTTACTGTTTATTTTTTTTAATTGTGTTGTTTTCTTACGATGTGTTTAATTTTAGAATTTACCTTTACTTACCTGTTTATAATCAACATTAATTAATCCATTGATTAGTAACATAAGCCACTAGACTGTTTTTATAACAAAGGATATTTAACAGTTTTGTTTTTCATTTTAAAACACTACGTCTCTGTAGATTTATGAATTATGCATGAACTTAGATGGCACGTCAGATGAATCGTTTTATTATCTTGATTACTTACAATTACTTTTTTTCGTTTTTTTTTAATGCCTACCTATATACCTAAGATCACGCCCATAATAGCCATCCAGATATTAGGGTGATTAAATTATTAAAGCAAATATCTCATAATTATCAAACACATTTCGGGTTCATTCGACCCACCTACAAAATCACAAAACAAATCGCTTAATTTACCACGAAACAGAGGAAATTTTCTCATGAATAATTTCTCCCTAATTTGACATTGCAAATGATAAGGAATATTTTGTTTCTTGTGTATTAAACGTTCTTCATTTTGTTATTTTTAGTTCTATTTTGTATTAATTGTTATGTCAGCAGTGATAGTGAAGCAGGTACACATCAGGTAGGTGGTAAACAGACAAAAAGTTCTTACAATAGACCGTAATGAAGGCTTTAAAACTTTTATTTTCGCCGCAATATGATACACAAAGGCCATAAAATTTGATTCTCGTCGGAGATTATTGTTTGGCTGCCTTTCTGTATAATAAATTTTGTTACGTGCCAAAATAGTCGTTAGTTTTTTGTTGGTTATATCAGTTGTTATTTGTTTTTTGTACAGTTATCAGTTGTGACGGCGTACATGGATCTATCGCTGGTGTATGGCAGCAGTCAGGGTCAAGCCGCTCCAATCAGGGCCGGAACTGGGGGTCGTATGCTCACCATTCTCAGAGGAGGGCGGGAGTGGCCCCCACAAGACCCTAACATCACCCTCACTTGCGAATCTGCCCAGTCACCCAATGAACCTTGCTATTTAGCTGGTAAGTGAACATACTATAACTTTTATTGGGGAACTGTGTCTATCTGTTTGTTAATCTTTCGAAAGCAAGTTTTATTTAGCACTTGAAGAAGGGTGAAAGGATGTCTTTTGTCCCAAAAACACCCGTCGTCATAAAATAAATTCAACTAATTATAAAATATAATTATGTAGGCATTCTAGAATAATACGTACGGCGTGGGTGTTTATTTTATAATGATGTCGTTTTTACAAATACTTGTTATATTCCTATCCCAGAATTCACAAACGCCACTGTCTGGTTTTTCAAACGGGGGCGTCAAAACAACGGAATATTTTAATTAACTCATAACGTGCCAGCGAGTCTTGATAATGGTAAATGCGCACAGATACAGTAAGGCAAGCGTTGCGATTATTTTGTTTGATATGACTTATTGTAGATTCGCCGGAGATGGCATTCACTACTTGGCCGGACAAATGGAGAGCGCTGAGGGCTCTCACCCGTTACCAAATTTAAAACAACTGGCCTGACGAGTGGCCAGTTGGGCGCTAACCTGCGGTCATGGCATCGTCTGAGATTATTGTTTGAAATAATTGACCGTAGTGGGCCGATAGCGATAAGTGGTAAACGAAGGAAGTCGTCAACCTCGGCGGGTCAATATCGGAATGGGTTGCGGGCAGCGGAGTAGCGGCTTGTATGAAACCGGGACGAATTTCTGTGTGAATGCGTTAACGTAACATAAAATATCAGGACCGGATCTGTTCCGCTTCCGCCTGTGTGCTATATGTATTGATCTTTAATCATTGTTTGGGGAATGTTCTACGTAATCCAGTTGCAAGGCTTTGCCATGTTCTTGTTTAGTTATCGAACTCCATTCGAAGCTCTACATCACAACAACGTTATAGTATACCTATTATTAGACAGATGTATACTCGATTGGTCAGAGCATTTGCATGGCGGGTGCGAATAGATCCGTTTGCGTTCGCCAGGGATTAATAATTCATGTCATTTCTAGCTAAAGACATTTGAATTACCAAATGATTTGTGGTCGTCCATTTGATAATTCCGTTTTCAAATTTTCGAATTAGAGAGAGAGCAGTAGTAGAGCTGTTGTTACCGTTTTTGTTTTCATTTCCTTTAATTATGTAATTTTCCTCGCATTGACTTGAGCCCTGGTTACCCAATTAGTAGAACGCTTGCCTCTCACTTTGAGGTCGCAGGTTCGAATCCAGCACAGGTCTTAACCAATGATGGTCGAATTTGTTTTCCAATTCATGTTTTGATCATAAATGTTTAGCACGTGCTCAGCGGTGAAGGAAAACATCGTGAGGGAAACCCACATTCCGGAGAAATGCATTTTCGGAGGTACGTGACCATCCAAACCTGTATTAAGCTGGTTTTCCTTTCGCGGGTTGGAAGGTCAGACAGGTAGTTGCTTCTGTAAAAACCGGACCTGTCAAATTTTCAGGTTAGGTGAGCGGACTCTGTGATGATGTAATTTTGTTCGCCACATCAAACGGAATTGCACTTCGGTGCCAGTTATTTCAAATTAGTCGCCTTGTTGCAGAGCTGCTGCTAAAGGCGCCTTAAGTGGCTCTCTATAGTAGAGTAGAACCACATTACTTACTAGAAGTGAAATATAATAATACTGTACTCTAGTCAAGATGTATATAAACGAAACTTGAAACTTGGTATCCTCAAGCAGCAAGTCTACGAACGTGGTATGTGGGAAGTTGCGATGTTATTAGGTTTAAAAGTAGTAGGAAGTAGAAAATTCAATCAGCTTTCATGGCCACGAACATTTCATGTGAAGTGTGCTTTATGCCGTGATCATGCTTCAGACAAGTGATAAGGTAAGAAAAAATGAAAAAAGGCTGTTATTACCTAGTTAAACTGTGAAAACTCTTTTTTAAGAGCCCAGTCTCTGAATTCAGAATTAAGAATTTGAATATTTTACCCCTCTTGGTATCTGCGCCCCCGTTGACGTCACTATAACTGAAGTTACTCTACTTTACTACTCCAAACATTCTACTATGAAGCAACTTACTTAACTTTTCAAAGAGTTTATTTATTAGTAAGTAAGTAACCTTAGTGCTTTTACATTAATTCATTCACTGATTTTTTTTTTATTATGTAATTCTGCGTAATTGGTTTCCCGTGGAGAATATTGTAATATTAACTAGTACCGCTTATCTAGAACAGATCTAGTTCCCTTGAAGTAGGTATTTGAATACTTAAACATAACTCCCTATAATACCAATTTTCGCCTAAGTAGTTTTCAAACAAAGATAACTTGTGACGTTGAAAATAATTAAGTTAATATTAATACTATCGCAAGTGGCACAATAAGCTCTATATCTGCCCTTTTATTAAGGAGTTTCTTACGATAGCTTTATCTTCTCACCCATTATGGCTATAGGGTCGTAGGATAGAACTAATGAAGAATCTTATATTATACATATTGTGAGTATTATTGTACGACAGTACCCTGCCTTCCAAGTCACAAGTTTTCCACATAGTTTGGATGTCAGTGGCCCATGCATTGTTCCAGTTATTAATTTCACCATAATCATAAACAAACTATGTACGTCTCATTGCTGGGCCCAAGCCTCTCCTCAACAAACGGCGGAGGTATGGAGCATAATCCACCACGCTGCTCCACTGCGGGTTAGTGGAGGTGTTTTTTCGGGTAATTATCCGGGGCGGACCAACGGCTTCACGTGTTCTCCGAAACATGGAATCATTTTACTTCTTCATACAATCAAGTGATTCAAGCCTGCAATGTCCTTGCCAAACAAAGGACAGTCTCACAAAGTGATTTCGACGATGTCCCAATCGGGAATCGAACCCGGACCTCCAGATCGTGAGCCCAACGCTCTAACCACTAGACCACCGAGGCTGTCTGTGGAGTTAATAATTAATTCCAGTTATTATTATTAAATATAAATATTATTTTTTACTGTAACTGTTGCCAATAAACTATATTTTTTATTGTTTTCGTTTTTATTAATATCTTCCTACTTGACAGGTGACATCAGAGCGAATCAAAACCCGCAACTGACGGTGCTACAAGTCATCCTCCTCCGTGAACACAACCGCATCGCAGACACCCTGGCGAAGCTGAACCCTCACTGGAACGACGAAACCATCTTCCAGGAAGCCAGGCGTATCCACATCGCCGAGATCCAGCACATCAACTACTATGAATACCTCCCCATCTTCCTCGGTAAGCTGCTTAAACTCATTTATAGAAGTATTTAATAGTTTTAGTTGGGATGTCCTTAGAAAAGGTTCAATACGATCTACTCTGAACCGGCGTGCGTGTATGAAGCGATTGATGAATGTGGAGGAAGCAAGAGAAGTGTGTCAGGATCGAAGCAAATGGAATTCTATAGTCTCTGCTTACCCCGGTGGGAAATAGGCGTGAGTTTATGTATGTATGTATGTTAATAGTTAAATGTAGAAAGCCCGGCAAGGCAATAGCGCCACGCGCCGCGAATTTTATATCTTCGACAAATAGCCGTACGAGTCTACGCACGTAGATAGTTTTTTTTGACATTGTAGATTAGCCGCAATGGCATTAACCACTTGGCCGGACAAATGGCGAGCAGGACAACAGGCTTGAGGGTGCCCAGTTGGGTGCGAACCTCGGCTCAGAGCGTCGTCTGAGAGGAAAATATTTGAAAGAATTAATCGTAATCGACCCTGGTAGGTCGATAGTGATAAGCGTTGAATGAGGGAAATCGTCGACCACGACGGCGGGGTCGGTATCGGGGTTCTGATGTGTTTGTTGTCGCGAGCTAATTGGTCAGAGTAATCGGATTGTCCGGATCGTATATTACGTCCTTCGGACGCCGATACCTTTCAGTACCGTCCCTAAGCGGAATGTATTCGGAAGCCGCAACTACCAGGCGGTAAATAGCATTCGCTGCATGGTCGAAGCCCTCGATATACTTCGGCCAGGGTTATGGGCACCATTTTTTCCAGGGCCTTTTGACTGATTTTATTATAATTTTAATTATATATTTAAATTTTAATTATAGTTTTTGACAGTTATTTTCACTGTTAATAGGTAACTTTATTTCATAACAGGAAGAGAGACAAAAGGCGTAACTTATTTCTTATAGAAATGTTTACGAGTAGGGTTGAGAGAGTGATAGATTGACGAGGAGAGGGCAGATAGCGTGTATATTAACTAACAAAAACATAAAATATTATTATAGGTACCTAACAGTAATAACTATAGTGATTAATATTAGATAAACATATAGTTATAATACCATAGGATTGAGGAGCTCGGTAGAGCAGCGGTAAACGCGCTCGGTCTGCGATTGTTGAAGTTAAGCAACTTTCGCAAAGGCCGGTCATAGGATGGGTGACCACAAAAAAAAGTTTTCATCTCAAGCTTCGTTACGTCGAAGGCACGTTAAGCCGTTGGTCCCGGCTGCATTAGCAGTCGTTAATAACCATCAATCCGCACTGGGCCCGCGTGATGGTTTAATGCCCGATCTCCCTACCCATCCATAGGGAAGGCCCGTGCCCCAGCAGTGGGGACGTTAATGGGCTGATGATGATGATGATAATACCATAGAGTAGAGAGTGGGAGAACCCCTAATCAGGACTTGCAGGCTATGCGACATAATCTGTGACAATTTTTAAGATTATGTTGTCATGGTAATTAAATTACTTGCGTAGTTTGGCAAAAGGGAAAATTGGAATCGTCATTCCAATTTCTAATCTTTTAAATGAGCTTTTTCCAATACTTAAACTCAGAGGTAAATTAATTGACGCTCCCCAATCCTATTATTCGACCCTCAATTGTTATGGAAATTTTAACCAGTTTTACGAGAGCTATAAACATTTAATTTAAAGAGAAAATGTTAGCAGGTCAGCGTTTACATTTCAGCCAATCACAGTAGCCTGGTGTTCCAATAAAAAAACATTCTAAAAGTAATTCCATTAAATACATTAAATGTAGACGTCCAAAGTCTTCGACATATTCCCTAACATTGAATTGTAAGACGGGACTCAAGAGTGATTTATAGCGTCTATTTGCGGCTACATAGATAAATTGCAACAGTGCACACTTGTGAAGTTTGGAATTTAAATATATTGTGTGTCATTACAATTGATAACCCACAGACAGTAAACAAACGTAAATGGTCGTTAGTAACTAATAAGTACTCATGACAGCGTATATTGCTTTTACAAACGTTATATATAGAATGGAATAAATGCCCAGTCCAGGTTATCAACCTGCGGGAAAAGAATACAACTAAATATATCTACATTATCACACATTGAGTGGGCGGAAAACTGTCAGTCCCTAGACAGTTAGATATTAAGAGATGTTCTTTAAATAAATTTACAGAAATGGGAATCGAGAGATCCTTAATACAAGGTAGAAGTCGGGGTAGATCGGAGTTACAAAAATGCTAGGGCTCATCGAGGTCGCATCCATATGCTTTAATAAGGGTATCGACCTTTTATTGTACAATAAAGAGGGGAAAATTGTACTGGATTAGGAATTGCATTGAAAATATATACTGGTCTAAGTCCTATAGATGTCTTTTATGAAACAACAAAGTATGTCTGTAAATTGTGTAGGTACCTACCGAATGTTCCCGAAGTGCTTTTATTAGAATTCATAAAAACTTCGAAAGATAAAAAAAAAATGCTCTTTCCTGTAATACTCGAAATACTGCCGACATGGAGTACTTAACGCTAAGCTAGCTAAGCTATTAATGGTTCGTTAGAATTTCTTACGTACCCTTGGAGCGCTTACTTCTTCCATTGCACGAAAGAGACAAAAAATAAAAAATGGTTTGAAAACCCAAACAAAAGGCTCGATAGACCGTTAACTCTATCCTGCTTAATGTCCAAAGTTTAATTGAAGGCGTAATCATTAGCCGTAATTGTCGCTTTTAAGCCCACTCGGGAAGAAAGGAAGAATGACCCTATACGGCTCATTATGCTATTGTGCTGGGCTTTTCGATCTAATTACCAGTAATAGTACTTATGCACAGCATACCTATTAGCCGATCTAGCGTGTTGCACGAAGTCACGAGAATGTCCAGGAATATATTATTATAGTGTGTTATTAGAAATTGCTAAAACTTCCGTTATGCTGATTTTTATCAATTTCTGGTTTGGTGGTAGAGTTGTCTACCTATTACCACATCATGAAGAATGAGATCCTATTCATTCACGCCGCGCCGGTGGGGTTGGTATCGGGGTCCTGAAGTGTTTGGTGTCGCGAGCTGATTGGCCGCATCTATGGCTAGAGTAATCGAGTCGTCGGGAAGTAATCGGGTCGTCGGAAATATAAAACAAAAATGTAAAACTCACTGAACACAGAGGCAAATAATTACCAACAATGAGACTTTTATGACGTTCAACGATATAAATAATCTGAATCAGTTTACTCACAAAATGAGCTAAAATTCATCCTATATGTATTGTCAAACACATTCAGGCACAAAAGATTAAACAATAAGGATATTTCATACTGTTAACGAGTCAAGCGTCAACTTCACATGGGTTCAGACAGGTAGAATAATGTGTTTTGGGATTCATTTGATTAATATTCATGACTTCAGTTTCTTTTGGGCTATTAATAGTCGTCCGTAATTTTAATGTCTATTTTCACTCGGATCTTATTATCTTTTAATTTTTATGGGCTATTTAAGTTTTTCACTTAGGCGCGGCTGTAGAAATAAGTGGTTTAAGAAATATTAAGCGGCTTAAGAAATATTAGGTAAGCTGATGGGTTGTTTAAAATTCGGCACACCGAACTAGTCTTAAGTATTTTTTTTATTAAATAAGTTCCTTCTTAACTTAGTAATGAAATAAGAGGTTAATTTTTAAAATAAACATCTTTAAAACATAGCATACATAAACCGTCTACATACGTCCCACTGGTGGGCACAGGCCTCACCTTAATCAACCGGAAGGCGTATGGAGCATACTCCACCACGCTGCTCCGCCGCAGGTTGGTGGAGGTGTTTTTAAATGTGTACTCCGAAGCACGGAATCATCTTAATTTTTTGGACAATCAGGTGATTCAGCCTGAAAAGTCTGTACCAAACAAAGGATCTCCATATCGTGGGCCTAACGCTCTATCCACTAAACCACGGAGGTTGTTACTGTGGCGTCCTCTAATAATGAATATTTTACTTTTTTAATAAGTATAATAATGTTTGTGGTAACAGGCATAGACAACATGATGAAGAACAAGCTGATTTACCCTGGCGCGCGCGGATACATCAACGATTACAACCCCAACGTGGACCCCACCATCCTCGATGAGCACGCCACTGCTGCCTTCAGACATTTTCACACCCTCATCCGAGGATATTTGCAGTAAGTTTAGTTTTTCTAATTTCATAAAAAGTGTAGGAATGGTAGGCTGAATGAAACGTAACGCAAAGGTGTGTGAAAGAGAGAGCGACGAGTGAGCGAGAGAGAAGAGAGAATTGCGGAATGACAGGGAAATGGCGGACGGTTGTTTTAAAGGAGGAAAACGTAGAAAATTATAAAACGTTTAAAAGAAACGAAGGTAAAGAAATAATAATCGTTTCCTTCGTGTCCTAATATAGAATACGATGCATTACTCTAGTCCTAGAGATCGTCCGCGTCGACCTAGATTTGCTATCACTTGGGCATCCTCAAGCTTTGTCTCAATTTTTAATCGAATAAGAGTCTTCTTTATTCGATAAATTTCCATAATTCAAATAGAAATAACCATGTTTTAACTTATATTTTATCTATTAGGTACGTCTAATCGTCCATCGTCGTCTATCGTCCTGTAAATGTTTTGTGAATTTGTGTGCAATAAAGTGTTTTATTATTATTATTATTACGTCTCCATTCCAAATACGTACCTACTTTGACATGATTGTGAATATCGTTATCAAATATTTGGACTTGGCATGTGAGCGACATTGTTATTTCCTATGAAAATCTATTAATAACCCCTCAACGTTGTTGGAACGACACTATTCTGACATTGAGTTTTCTATTTGTAGACTGAATACTCGAGTCTTATATCAATGTCTACTGATGTCAGTTTCTAAGTCCCATAATACTCGTATGATGTTTGCAATATTTCTTCATTGCCTATGTAACACTCATCCTACATCTATTGTTAACATAAATCATGTACTTATAATTGTTTGTTAACCCACAAAAATAAATCAATGAACACTACTGACTGGTAATTTCTGACCAACAATCTGATTATTTTAGCCATAGAGGTGGCAAATCAGCTCGCAACAACAAACACTGAAGTGTTTGGGTATCAGGGTTCTTCAGAACTGATAACAACCCCGTCGGCGTAGTCGAAAATTTCTCTCATTCAGCGCTTATCGCTATTTATATATCGCCGAGGTTCGCGCTCAACTGGGCACCCTCAGGCCTGTTGTCTTAAATTTTGTACCGGGTGCGAGCCCTTAGCGCTCCCCATTTGTTCGGCCAAGTAATAAATGCCATTTGGGGTAAATCTACAATAAGTCACATTACAAATAAAGGAAAATTATGAAAGACACATTTCGGGAAAAAAACTTGTATGATTTTTAATAATCGATACTTTTTTCATTTCATACATGATCTGTGATAAAGAAAAACTCTGCTAGGCTTCCATATAATAGGGGTAGGTAAAGAAAATTCCATAGAAGATTTTGTTATCTGGAAACAAATTCAGTGGTTTGGGATTAGAACATTACGCGTGATTTACACTCATCACTCAAGTAAGAAAATTACTCGATTTGTTCTGACCACGTTCTGACTTATGTTAGCTTATAATAAAATATATCACTTACACAAAACAGGTTACCATCCGTTAGGTCAGAAGACACCTATCATTATTTTTTGAAACGATATCGCAGTTGGTTCTGTAAAGTTAGCTAAGCCGGCGCTGTGAAAGCGGGGTTACGCTAGGAAGATGATGATTTCATACTCATAACCATCTTCGAAATTCTTCTTCTTCATTCCAGATTGATCTCCGAGAAGCGTGAGCTAGTGGGCGCAGTCCGCATGAGTGATTGGTTCAACAGGCCTCTCCTGCTGGAGATCGGCAATGCTTTTGACGACCTCACTCGAGGACTGACCACGCAGCAGCAGGACTTCAGCGATCAGTTCTGGGACAGCGAGATTACGCAGTTCTTGTTCAAGTAAGACTATTAGTAATAAAAGTTCACTCACGGTACACGTCTAAATTATCTTCTTCTATCGTGTGGGTTGTGAGGTGGATTACCAATCCCATCAACCCTGGTGTGAGGGTTACTATTGAGCCGCCAAAGACCCCTGACATGGCTAATGTAACGACTACTTATCAGTAAGTAGTAACTGGGACCAACAGCTTAACGTGCCTTCCGAAGCACGGATCATCTTACTTTCGGACAATCAGGTGATCAGCCTGTAATGTCCTAACCAAACTAGGGATCACAAAGTGATTTTTGTGATATGTCCCCACCGGGATTTGAACTCGAGACCTTCGGATCGTGAGCCCAACGCTCAAACCACTGGACCACGGAGGCCGTATTCTAAATTATGATTTAAGGGGTCTTCGCCAAAATTTAAAGTACTTAAGTACTTTATCCATGACTCATTATGTAGTGACTATGCGTGCTTTATCGGATCTGCAAAGTCTTGAAAGTAAGTAACAAGATTATTTTCAAGTTTTACCTTATTAGATTAATATGTACCTCACGAAAATTCTTTAAATAATTGAGTAAGTAGACCACGCTATGTTTAATGTTTTAATAAACCCTGTTGTACACAGACTACATTGACGCGCAATGCATTGCCCAAGAACGAGGAACATGACTGGTTAGTCTAAAACCTTACGAAGTATCCAATAACTACCAGCGAGAGATGGCGGCGAAAAAAATTACTAAAATCCTCTCGTGATGAAAGGACGACCCCTAACTGACATTATTGTAAACTGATCTTGTTTTGTCTTTGGATGACAAGGGAGGTTAAAATGGCCACATCGAAGTAATTCTTCTTTGAAACTAATTTTGCTATTTGACATTTGCGCATATAAAACTAAGAGCGCAATGCTAATAAATGTCAAATAGCAATATTGATTTCTTAGATGAATTGCTTTGATGTGGCCATTTTAGCCCCCAAGGGCTAAAATCAAGGCACGGGCTGTATCTCCCTTTTTTCGGAAACATAATCGACCGTTTACGTTAAAAATAGCTACAAGAGATGCTCACCGTGTTTTGTACGTACTAATGTTTCACGACTCTCTATTATTCCTAAATATCGGTTGTATGCGCCATAAACACGCGTCATTGATGTTGTTCTTATTATAACTTAAGTAAGAAATCCAATCGCTCCTTTATTTGTCTGGCTAAATAATACCTCCCTAAGCCCAGTTCGAGGTAAAATACAACATCAAACAGAAAACTCTGTTTGATGTTGTATTTTACCTCGAACTGAACTAAGTCTACAAGAGCATAAAATTGAAAATTCAAAAATATGCCTTGTAGGAAATCGAGCACAATAAAGTGCCTTGAGAAGCTTTACAGTATTCAGAGAGGTTGCACGAAGCTTACATTTATTTATTTATTTATCTGATGGATGTAAACAGACGCCCACGACTTAGATGTTTTAGGCGTATTTACATACGTACTTAAACTAACACAACTCACGACCGTAATAATTTGATGCGCAAAGTTACAAGTTAGTTATTACAAGATAATTTGCACCATTATGGTGACGGCTGATTAATCAATCGCTCAATATAAAGTCGACCATTAGGGCTAACACGCGCAACGTGATAAAATTTTGATTAATTATGTCGTTACGTCGATTGGTGCTGATATGTGAACCCAAATAAGTCATGTTGTTCTGTCGAAATACAAACAAAATCATGTGGCACGCATGTTAGGGGAAAAAACAAACATCGATTTTGATAAAATGTATTGAATCGATCAATAATTTTATCACGTTGCGTATGTTAGCCCTGCTAGACAAACCAAAAAAAAAAACAGTATGTCCTTTTATACGACACTGACACACCCAGCACCGCTTAAGTCTGTACTGTGGCTGCCAACATATGAATATTTTTTTTTATTTTTCTTTTTATACCCGGAAGATAACCAGCTGAACGTTTTCTATAATTTTAATTCGCTTCCAGTTTATCAATAAACAAATTCCTCAAATGTTTTCGATCTAAAATATTTTAGGTCATGCATATACAACTTATAAGGTCGTTCGTTTACGCTATCAGTCTGCCTTCCCAACATCCTGTTATTATTATTCTTGAATTATTCTCTCCCGTCTTGAACTTAAATACAATATACCACAGTATATACGTATTAAGCTGTTGTTCCTGGAACCCCGTATACGGTTTATAGACATTAACTCAGAGTTTGAAAGCAATATGCTAATATTGCTTGTTCTGAATCAAACTCTAGGGATAGATTACTAAATAAACTCATAAAACTCTCGAAAATTATTGTCGAATTTCTGTCTATAGTTAAGCTGTCTTGAACTTTTCTATGCTTAGTAATTAAAGTATCTAGTATTTATTTACTTAAGTAAAAAGAAAGTCTTACTTTTTTAGTTTAGTTACAATAATCATCATAACACCAGAGAGGCGCTGACGATATTCAGTCTGCCTCTTGTAAAAGTTTTTCACTTTATCTAATGGCCTCCATGGGCCAGTGGTTGAGCGTTGGGCTCACGATGTGGAAGCCGCGGGTTCGAATCCCGGAGGAAACGGGTTACAAAAGTCACTTTCAAATTCAAATTCAAAATTCAAAATCTTTATTTTCAGATTATTGTCCATAGATGTTAGTAACATAGTACTTAATCCTAATGTTAGTAGACTAATATATATTTATGAAATCAAATTATGCAAATTAGAGTCGTCTAGCGGGAGGAGGTATGTGTGCGTGTAGTCGCAACCATCGCGCCATCAATGGCGACTCCCAGCGGTCCGCCCACACACGCCTTTGTGATCCCCAGTTTGATTAGGACATTACAGGCTGATCACCTGATTGCCCGAAAGTCAGATGATCCGTGCTTCGGAAGGCACGTTAAAAAAAATTACCCTAAATTAATTATTAAAAATTACCGTTAGTTCCGGTTACTACTTACTGATGTAAGTACGTAGTCGTTAAATGAGTCACGTCTCGCGCCTATGGCGGCTCAATAATAACCCTGATACCAGGGTTGATGAGGTTGGTATGTCGACTCACACGATAAGAAGAAGACTTTATTCATGTTCATTGTCGTAAAGACAATTCGAAACCTTATGTAACTAGTTACAGTAATTCAATCTACGTCAATTAATAACTTCTAATTCTTTTAATTTATCGACTTGAAAGCTTAGAAAATAAACTTTCATGAAATCTATTAGGGGATAAAAGAAGTTAAACGAAGGACATTTTCTCAGTAAACTTTAAAGGTTAATTACTGGCAATATTTAGTTTTTGCGACTGCAATAGCTGCTCAAAGGATATCAGTGAGCTGCAAAATTGCGTGCTAACGGCGTTGCTCGTAGAATTTACGTTTGTGTCTATGTTTACGGTGCTAACAACGTAGACGTTAGGTCCCTGTTTAGTTAATAGACCCCTGCAGTTTGGTAGGTCATAAATTATTACAATGATTGGTTTAGTTTGGGCCTCTACAGATTATTATACGACTATATTCAATTATTGGTCTCATCCTAACTAAATACTAAGTGAACTATTAAAATAATAGCGCTTATAAGAGGTATTGTAACTAAAATAATGATTCACGATGACAATAAAAAATGCATTTATTTCAGGTAGGTACCCATATTGTAAGATATAATTATGTCCGTTTAAAATTATAAGTTATTACAATGAAAAATAATAATAATAATAATGAAATAAAGTTAAAAATTATTAAAATCAAAACTTAAAATTAAAATATAATACTTAGGAAATATATATTTTTTCTGTTAATTTAGATGTGGTCAATAAGTATCAGTTGAAACTATAGTTGCCGATAGTCTAATGATAATTATTTTAGGTAAATGGGCATACTTTGAGCAGTGGTAGAGAACGCTTACCTCTCATTTTGAGGTCGCAGGTTCGAATCCAGCACAGGCCTAAACCAATGATTGTCGAATTTGTTTTCGAATGTGTTTGCTCAGCTGTGAAGGAAAACATCGTAAGGAAACCCACATTCCCGAGAAATGCATTTTCGGAGGTATGTGACCTAACAATGAATAATGAAATAAAGTTAAAAATTATTAAAATCAAAACTTAAAATTAAAATACAATACTTAGGAAATATATATTTTTTCTGTTAATTTAGATGTGGTCAATAAGTATCAGTTGAACTATAGTTGCCGATAGTCTAATGATAATTATTTTAGGTAAATGGGCATACTTTGAGCAGTGGTAGAGAACGCTTACCTCTCATTTTGAGGTCGCAGGTTCGAATCCAGCACAGGCCTAAACCAATGATTGTCGAATTTGTTTTCGAATGTGTTTGCTCAGCTGTGAAGGAAAACATCGTAAGGAAACCTACATTCCCGAGAAATGCATTTTCGGAGGTATGTGACTTGTGGTATGTGGAGGTCTATACCTGTATTGGGCTGGTTTTCCCTTCGCGGGTTGGACGGTCAGACAGGCAGTCGCTTCTGTAAAATCTTCAGGATAGATAAGCGGACCATGTGAAAAACAGGATAATGCTGGAGATGATGAGGCATACTTTCGGCATTATAACACTTGATGTATCAGACATACTTTCGGCATATCTGATACATCAAGTGTTCAGTGGAACAATATTCTGGCCAAGTTAAAAATATATCAAGAGCAATAAAATCTATACCATTTCCATTTTAAATAAAACTTTCATGCACTTGATATTCGTGAAAATGTTTTTTTTTTATTCTTTTTTACAGAACAATCCGCAATCCAACAAGGTTTTGGGTGAATCTCAAAATTTTAAGTTTGGTGGCGAATTTTCATATTATTTTTTCGTGAAAAATTGGGTTCCGACATGAAAAAGATCTAAAAGGATCCTCGGTTCCGACATGAAAAAGGAATTTTTCAATTCCCAATTTTCCCAATTTCCCCAATTTTTCACGAAAAAATTATATGTCAGTCGCCACCAAACTTGACACATTTTGATATTCACCCTTTTATCAGTTTTCCGCTACGAATAATTCTTTCTAGTTTTCAACTGGCTGCGATTGTCAATTATTTATTTACTTTTAGAGCACCTATAAATGTTTCATTAAACTTGTTGAATATGAGTACATTGTACATCAAAGATACCTCGACGCCTTGGAGACTCAATAGAAGAAAAAACTACCGTCTCACTAAAAATATAAATTATTATTATAATGATATGTTATTATTATGTCTTATATGTCTTATTATTATAATGATTCTTATTATTATAAGAATGATTTAAAAGATTCTTATTCTTCTTATTCCATGCCTAATTATGAGTTTGTATACGAAAAATTATCAATTAGTATAACAGAAAGTCTATTCCATGTAGGTTAATCTCAAAAAGTACTTCAAGGATTAGAATGCGGTTTTTTCTAGTATGATATCAATTCTCTAATAAAATGTCTTATAAGTGGACCATATATCTTTTTGTATACTTAATAATAATACAGCTTTAACGTGTTAAAGGTCGAGGAAGTACTCACCCATATTTTGACGTAGGAATGTTTATCAAATAAAATCGCAAACAATATTTGTCATGAAGCAGGTTGACTTGGATATTTCAAGAAAATAATAATTTTATTACGCTATGTTTGTGCACGTGACCTTTAATAATAAACAATAATTTCGGGGAATTCTGTGGGTAGCTTAATTGCGTAAGCTAATCAAAAAAAAAACGGATGTAACGTGTAGACGTTGAACTTTGAAGTACTTTTTAAAAAGGAAACTTCTAATACTTTAAATAAAATTATGAAATTTAAATCCAATTACATAAAGGGTGCTTGTGTAAGTTATATTACTATCGTTGATACGTTTGTCAAATTGTATTATGAAAATTATTGCTATTTTTATGTTAAAAAAGGTGTCTACCAGTCACATGATCCCAATAATTATACTTATACGAGACAGATGAATAAAAATGTTGCAAAATACAAGCCGCTACCGCATTTCGTGAAGCTCTTAGATAGGAATTCAATTCAATTGGTCTTGAAAATGGAAAACATTTTTGTCGTCATTGAACAGTTCCACTTTCTTGTGACAGAATAGATGAGACCATTATGTCGTCCCATTTGTCAGCGTCTCACTATATTATATTGTCGCCAAGAGAGTAAAGTCACCGTTTCAGTCACACAGTTTTGTGTTAAACTTGTTAATCAAAACATCATATCATTACCCACATTCCCGAGGTTCAGAGATGTGTGACCTAACCTGCTGGTTTTCCTTTCGCGTGTTAGAAGGTCAGACAGGCAGTCGCTTCTATAAAAATCCAGACCTGTCTAATCTTCAGGTTAAGTAAACGGACCCCGTGAAAACTGGATAACGCTAGGAAATTATGATTTTATAATATCAAAAGCCAATATTTTATGACGTTATTTGACTTAGTAGAATTGAAAAGGAATGTTTATGATAATCGCAATACCATTTCACCAGACGCAACAACACATTCGGCGGCGATCTGCGCGCCACAGACATCCAACGTGGGCGCGACCACGGCCTGGGCTCGTACGTGGCTACGAGAGGAGCCTGCGGCCTGCCTGTGCCCAGGAGTTTTCATGACATGCTTGACTTCATGTCTGAAGAGGTACGTAGATTTTGGAAGCACTCACACCCCTACTTTTTTACGATAGTAAATTATTTAATGATGTAATTTTTAAGAGCTGGTATTTTGTAACTACACTCACTCGTCTCGCTTTGAGGTCGCAGGTTCGAAATGGTCGAAATGCTGTGCTTCCCACAGACCAAAACGAATGAATTTCGATTTTGGATCATAAATGATTATTATCACACGCTCAGTGAAAATAAAACATCGTGAGAAAACCCTTATACCCCAGAAATGCGTTTCAAAGGTATGTGACCTACATTGTTTTAAGTTTACGCGGTTATTATCATAATTAAAACACATATTTTGGTAAGTATGTGACCTAACCAATATTGGGCGAGTTATCCCTTTGCGGGTTGGAAGGTCAGACCGCTTTTGTAAAAAATCGGACTTGCCAAACCTTCATATTCTTAATCTTCATATTTTTTAACAGTATCCATTCGTAAAACTGGCGTAATTTTGTTCGAATTTTATGGGTTATGGTGGAGTATAAATTAAAACATTTTTATCCCTGCGGTAGATTTCAGACGTATTTGATCAGCAATAACGTAGCGCCATTAGGTAGTTCAAAATAAAACGGAAAACATTTTCAGAGCAAGAAAAAGCAATGAAATATGAACGAATAAAAATTGTGCGTAAAAAGTAGCGGCGTTTGAAAAGTATTCATAAAAGGGTTTGTAAATAACCTGTGACATTTAGGCCCTTAGGTCAGTGACAATTTTGCTGCTATTAATTTTCATTCATAAGCGTTGAGGTAATTGCATCAATAAAGTTTAAAGGTCCGTAATTTCATTGACTGGTGATAAAGCGAGTAAACATTGAGTTGACTTCGTCGTGTTAAATGGGAATTTAATAGTACCGTTATCGTCAAAATTTGTTGGATGTGTGACTCGGTCACTGTCCGCGCGTACATATTGCAATCCCATTATCGAAATGAGGGTTGCTGTAATAGGCAATAACACTTGATTTTCCTTTTAGTCTTATTTGCTCTAGGAAATGTAATTTAATACTTAAAGTTATGTTGTATTTGTGGTTTCTCACTGACACGTGTAAGTTTATTTACCTAAAAAGCGTTTAACTTAATTGAGCCTCATCAACCACACGGAGAGGCGAGCTGATGAGGCTGGTATTCCACCGCACAACCCCCACGATAAGAAGAAGACTTAGTTGAGAACGATTTTCCTAGAATTGATTCACGTTTGCTGTTATTACTTTGATCCCATATTGGGTTAACTTCTTAACAAGTATTTATAATATAGGTACTGGTATATTAATTTAAAAAAATATATCCTTACAGCGTAAACGAAAATTTATTGTACTTAGTTGGATTGAATGTCATCGTTTATAAATATAATAATCAACGTTTAAAAAGTGTTCCAACAATTTATAGCAATCTATAATGTAGGTGTGTTTTCTTTTGTCTTAGCTTAAGCACAGATCATATAGCTTAAGTATATATTAATTCTATAGCACTTATCTAATATCAAGAATTTAATTTATGTAGGTACCTCTGTGGTGAAAGTCAGCCCCTTCACGATTCAAATATGATTGTTAAGAAATTCAACTTCTTAATATTCGTTTGCTTTAAATTAAACAAGGAAGGAACTTGTCAATGTCAAAAACCCTGCCAATTACTTTTAACGACTTCATAAATTTTATTTTTTCAACTTTTCTGCTTGTTTGATAAGTGATATGGTTGTGAAGTTTCCTGTGTCCGTCAGAACCAGAACAAATGGACTGTAGAGTTAATGAAGGGTTTCACTTCAAACATGCCAGGGACAGGTCCGATTTGATGTTTTTTTCTTTTGTAGTGATAGTTTTTTTTATGTCTTTTGAAATCAAAAGCATCTTGAGTGGGGCAATTCATGTTCGATCATATAAAAAAAATGTTTGACTTTTTTATTCCAACGAAAAATGGATTTAAAGTACTTTTCTGGTTATGTTCAGACACGGTTTCCGATTAGTACCCTAAATAGATTTGCGTCTGTCCGTCTGTCAGAAAAATCTAAAGTATTTGTTTATCAAAATGAGTAGGTACTGATGTTTAAAATAAGAATATGCGAAGCTAGAGAATGAGTAGAAAGTGACCCGCGTAATGTATTGTTACATAAGATTTATGAAGGCAGTTAATGGTGCATGGGATAGATAAACGAGAGGTGTAGTAACACATAGGACTCTTGATATTTTTTTAAATATCGGATTCTCGATACATCGATATTTTTAAATATATCAATATCGGAATTTGATATAGGTATCGAAAAAAAATCGATATATTGATATTTTATCAACAGTCCTAGCTGACAGGTTAAGTAAAGTGATTAGTAACCACAATGGGTAAAGTAAATAATGCGTTTTAGGATAAAGTTTTTTTATACAAAAGTACAATTCGTTTTAAGATACCTAATATGCAAATAAATAAACTAAAAGAGATAAGACATAATATAGTGCAAACAAAGTACAGTAGATTAAGTTTATAATTATGTTGTTATAATTTCAATAATTGGTGAGAAAAAATGAAAAATGAAAACTTATTTCAAAAAGTAACGACTGTCGATATTCATATTTTAATATCGAACGATCGATATATCGATATTTTATCAACAGTCCTATAACACTGTGACGAGGAGTACGCCTGACATAAAATGACGTGCATATAACGCCCCATTTATCCTTCGTCACGTATACTAGTATACGCCTTAGCCTGCCTTATTGAATCCTCTAAATTGGTCTCACATTATTTTCGAGATAGCACAGTTTAGCAGTGTGACGAAAAACAGCATTACTTATATAAAAAAAAGATTCAACGTTGACACTCGAAAGATTGGACATTCATAATTTTGTTCCTGAATTTCCATATTTGTGTGGTAAGAACCTTTTTACAATAAAATACTAGATAATATTTTGAATTTATCAGAAGGTAAATTTAGAGCTCATGTGAGACTTACTTTATCTAAAAAGCTTATTATAAGATGAATGATTACCTGAATGATAAAAAGTCTGGTATTAAATATGTTTCTCTAGTTATTAAATAACTTGTAAGTATTGTATACCCTCATTGATTTAAAAGATGTGTTGCTGTTGCAGTTTCTTAGCATTTCTTCTCCTCAGCCATAACACCTAGTGAAATGACGTAAATTCAAAAATGTTACATTGACCTTTAACAAGTTTATCCTTGATAATTACGTTGAATAAATAATTCTGACTTCTGTTGTTCAATTTCACTTTGGAATATAACCTAACCTAACACTGATGTAATTTGGCGAAGAGACACGCTGTGTGGCTAGTATCTACATGTCATATTAGGCTTGAAGTTACCCACTACAAAATAGCATTGGTAGCCGTGGTAGGCCAGTTGGTAGAACGCTTGCCTCTAACTTTGAGGTTACAGGTTCGAATCCGAATAAACCAATGATTGTCAAATTTGGTTTCGAATTCAAGTTTGGATCATAAATGATTATCATGTGTTCAGCGGTGAAGGAAAACATCGTGAGAAAACCCACATTCCCAAGAAATGCATTTTCGGAGGTATGTGAACTGACCTGTATTCGGCTGGTTTTGCCTTCGCGGGTTGGAAGGTCAGACAGGCAGTCAGTTCTGTAAAAAACCGGACCTGTCAAATTTTTAGGTTAGGTAAGCGGACCCTGTGAAAAAAGCGCGATAATGTTAGGGAGAAATCAAATTGCGATTGTTAACAAAATCGGGCCTTATGAGGATATTGTATGTTTTATATCTTACATTCAGTGCAAACAAAGACCAGATTTCGAACAAATCAGCGATCACAAATCACAGCCCCACCATCCCCATCCCCAGCGCTAAGGATTTGAAGGCAGAAAAAAGTGCCGACATACGAAATCTACGGAGTGGGACAAATTGTCAGAAGACGCGGAGATATGGAGGTAATCAAGAATCACGCGAAACGTTTTATTCAGACTGAAGGCTAAAATGTTCATTTACACATAATATGATGTCTGTAGACCATGTGCCAAACGTTATCTAAGCACATGGATATGTAGTGGCCAGATCTTAGAATTCTAAGATATATTCCAATTACAAGAAAAAAAAAAAAAAAAAAAAAAAAAAAAAAAAAAAAAAAAAAAAAAAATAGCCTACGTAAGTTACCCATATCATTGAAACGTCAACGTTAATGATATTTCAATCAACGTGTGTCTAAAAATAGTTAATATAGGCGGTGTTGATTTCGTTGGCGTCTTATTGCAGATTTTTCCTCAAATGACACTCCTTCAAAGTACTTGCCAAGAGAGAAGGAAGAAAAGTAAAATAGCTTCAATATCCTATTTATAGAAAATGTCATCATCAGAAATGTATTTACACCGTAAACAAAACAGTTACTTACAGCACAGAAATGAGACTAAACAAATAAAAGACAAAGGAGATCATCGGATTTCGGCCCAGAAGTCAAAGTGCCGGCCAAAAAATAATTTTGCTATATTCCGTTAGATCTTATCCGTCTGAGTATTTATTACTATGGCACCAAAGCTGTAGGGTCAATATCTTCGGTTTTATTCGAATTAAAAGAACTGTATTTTTCATACATTTTTGGTGAAAATGTAAAGTGCCGGCCAATTAACAAAAATGGTATATATCCTTAGAACTTATCCGTCTGAGCATTTATTACTATGACACCAAAGCTGTAGCGTCAATATTTTCGGTTTTATTCGAATTAAAAAAAAAACTTGTATTTTTCATACATTTTGGTGAAAATGTGAAGTGCCGGCCAAGAAACAATATTGGTATATCCCGTTAAAACTTATCCATTTGACCATTTATTATTATGGCACCAAACGTCTATGACCATTATTTTGGCTTTTATTGGACTTTACGTTTTAGTTTCTATGTGAAAAGTGCCGGTCAGCAAAAACACATGTCAAAACTATCGAGAAGATACCTGTAAACATTGTTCACTATGACAATAAACGTGTATGACCATTAGTTTGGCTGTTGTTGGATTTTTAAAACCTCGATTTTTGATTTATTTTGTTATTAAATAAAATATGACAGGCGCGTTATTTAAAGGATCGTCAGAATGTTTATTACTATGACATTAAACATCTATGACCACTATTTAGAACTCAATTAGATTTCTCCAAAATCTGGAGTTTTCATAGATACCTACACTTTGGCGAAAAAAGTTTTATCTGGCGATAATGCAGGTAAAGGCGTAATATCGTGGTCGTCATTGGACACATTTTTATAAATCAAAAATAGGTTTTCGTTTGACCACTATCTCACCTGATGGTGATACACGCTTTAGAAGCTTATTTTTTTTTAAGAAATGTGAGGTACTGTGCTATATCGGCCGAGTAGCACCAGGATATTGTGATCGGCATACATGCAAAGTATAACTGCCCGACTCCTGTCTTCCCTAACAGCTTCTTCAGACGTCATGCCAAAATACGAGTTTCGTCACTAGATGGCAAGCTTATCTTTGGAGGGTGGTAAACATCTACGATCAAGATGAATCAATACCATAATTCAACCTAAACTTAGGCCGTAACGTTAACGGCCGAGTCGAATGCAAAAACTACAGCCAACGTCGTATCTAAAATCAGATAGTATTAATATAGAAGTTCACCTAACAACACACAAAACAATAACACAAAGTATTTATCTGACTAATAACTAGTCATTGGGAAAGCTCTGCTTGTTGTCATTGTTAAAATGTATATAAAAAAAGATTTTTTAAAAAGTCAAAACGCCAAAGTCTACATTTGGTAATATAGTAAAAAAATACGTTTCAAGTAATTTACCAAAAGATTTGACTTATTTTGTTTCGCTGGCTGACATTTTCCCATTTGAACCAAAACGGAAAGAGAGACGAATAAAAGTCATAATAATGGTCAAAAATGTTTCGCGCCAGATTATTAAATGTTCTAAAGGTCCTTTGTAATCCGCCGTACCGCAATTTTTGCCCAAAGCACTTTATTTTTAAACAAAATAAATAAGAAATCAAGATTTTTAAAATAAACTAAAAGCCAAACTAAAGATTGTACACGTTTGTTGCTATAGAAAAAAATGTTAATAGGCATCTACTCGATACTCTCTACATGGTATTTTTGCTGGTCGGCACTTTTCACATTTGAACTAAAACGTAAATTCCAATAAAAGTCAAAATAATGGTCATAGATGTTTGGTGTCATATTAAAAAATATTGAGAAACAACTATTAGACAGATTCGACGTATTTTTTTCGATTGCCGGCATTTTAACATATTAACCAAAACGGAAAGTCCAATAAAAGTCAAAATAATGGTCATAGAAGTTTGGCGCCATACTAATAAATGTTCTAACGGTCCTTTGTAATAGGCCTGTATCCCTTTTTTTCCCAACGGACATAATATTTTTTTTTACAAAATGTATGAAAAATCGTGATTTTTAAAATCCAATTAAAGCCAAACTAATGGTTATACACGTTTGGTGTCATAGTAAAAAATGTTCAGAGCAATCTACTCGAAAGGTTCGACACATTTTTTTTCTCTGGCCGGCACTTTCAAATTTGGGCCGGCCAAAGTATGGAGAGCCGATGATCTCCTTTATTGGAACATTACAAATTTGAACGTGTGTTATGTATAATGCGTTATTTATAAATACCTATACGATATTTATATAAATAAAAGGAAATATTACATTTGATGGAACAGCCTCCGTGGTCTAAGGTTTAGAGTATGGGGCTCACGATCTGGAGGTCCGGGTTCACTGGGGTCACTGTAGAAAATCACTTTATAAGGTTCTTTGTTTGTCTAGAACATTGCAGGCTAAATCAACTGGTTCTCCGATAAAGAAGATAGATAGATAGAATCTTTATTTAGGTTAAACCGACAGAGGGTTTGTGTCCTCTAACATGATGGACTAATGTTATGGGCGATAGGCTGATCCCTTATCACCATAAGGTTCATCATATCCATCTTTGGACTTCGTATCAACAGTGGCTGCAAGTTGTCTTTGATTACTTGTGGCTCTGCCCACCCCATTAGGGATTACGGGCGTGAATTTATGTATGTATGTATGTATGTTTATTTAGGTTTAAGACGTAAGAAGAAAGATGATTCCGTGGTCCGGAAGGCACGTTAAGCCGTTGGTTCCGGGCTACTAGCCCAAATGCCCCTCCGCTTGATTGAGGGGAGGCCTGTGACCAGCAGTGGGACTAAAGGTTGTTCATGTTATGTTACATTTCATAGATGAAAGATTCTTTCAATATTTTTTTTTTTCATTTTTCCTCACCTTATGGTTGTCTGGAAGAAACCGCTTTAAGCGATAAGGCCGCCATTTGCCATGTACTTAGTTAAGACTTTTTGTAATTATTTCTTTTTATTTTGGTGCAATAAAGTGTATTTGTATTGTATGAAAGAGTCAATGTAATGACGAGGGATAACTGGCATATTACAAGGTTTTTTTTCAGTATGAATGCGGATTGGTAGGGGTAGAGGATGACTCAAGAAGGTGTGGATGGATTGTGTGAAGAAGGATTAAATGGTTTCCAAGGCTTCGGGCCTGGTGACCTGTATAGTACAAGGGAAATACTTTTACAAGCACCAGCTCTCTTAAAATACACTTGTATTGTATCACAATGTTAGCGTACTAAGAAATTTTTGTTTTGTGAAATAAACCTTTTTTTATTATAATTATTATTTATAGGTTCTTTTCATATTTGAATACACTCTGAAACGTGTCTGAATATACGAACGTCTTGAATCACTCCATACTTACCTACGAGCTTAGGTTTTTGCTTTGTTTCCCACTCCTTGGAAGTGCCAGCGCTGCCAGTTACTAAAATAGCTTTTACATGGCCAGACGAACTGTAATTGGGGCTATTACCGCTTATCCTATAGCTCAAAAGAAAAAAATACTTGAGGGGACGTGTACTGAAATATTTAGACACTTTGCCGAGGAAAAAATATAGAAAGAAATGTCTCAAAGGCATAGAAGTAAAGTATATTTGCGAGGTCAGAAGTTACATTCGTCGCAAGAAGAACTAAGTACCGACACCTCTCCGAGCTTTCTGTTAGACCAACGTAATAGGTGTTGAGCCGTTTCGCCGTCTATAATGGTCGAACCAACTGAACTGTTATGTTTTTGGAGTAATAAAACACAAAAATTAATTAATTTAGGTTTATTTAGCACGAGCGTATATGCACACAGCATCTCTTCACCCCCTTAATGAGTCATCATCATCAGCCCATTAACGTCCCCACTGCTGGGGCACGGGCCTTCTCTATGGATGAATAGGGAGATCGGGCCTTAAACCATCACGCGGGCCCAGTGCGGATTGATGGTTATTAACGACTGCTAATGCAGCCGGGACCAACGGTTTAACGTGCCTTCCGAAGCACGGAGGAGCTCGAGATGAAAACTTTTTTTTGTGGTCACCCATCCTATGACCGGCCTTTGCGAAAGTTGCTTTACTTCAACAATCGCAGACCGAGCGCGTTAACCGCTGCGCCACCGAGCTCCTCGCCTCGCTCCTCGCCTCGCTCCTTAATGAGTAATTGAAATAAATAATAAAAAAAAATAGTGAAAACTTCATAATAATTTATTGGTGCAAGTCCAGTACCGAGGTTCGAACCGGCGCTGCTCATTTGAGAGAAGCAACTCAGTGAACCACGGGCCCGCAGTGTATTTGTAGGTAACTGGCAATAATAAAGGCAGTAAATATAAATAATGAAAAACACCTGAATAAAACTACTACCAATAAATTTTAATTGAATTTAAAAAAAAATGCTTACTGCAGATATATCGAGATTTTAAATAAACAACATTGCTGCAGTAAGCATTGTTTGAATTGAATCCGGTTTAATTTCCGCGGAATCGACAGTTGAACCATTTGATTTTGTCTTTTTGAACGTGAAAAAATATTATTGTGATTGTCTGCCAATAAAGAAAGAAAGAAAACATTTATTTCCATATTGGACGCTATATTCATTAAAAAGTGAAGTTTCAAATCGTTGCCAGATACGCAGAAAACTTTTGCATTTCATAATGAACCCTAGCGGAGAGAGCAGAGTGCTGGAGCATAGATACTTAAAATGTATGTTTATGGTAAATATCAGGAAGCTTACGTAGATATGTTTTTTATTTTTATAGATTAGGTATTCACATATTCTTTATCTTTTAATGCAACGTACTAAATGTATTGATTAAAAAAGAATCCTGACACTCAGTGAACATAGACTGATAAAAATACTTTGAAAACGATCTATTTTGGACTCTAAATAAGTAGTTTGGTGGTCCTACAAAAATAAACTCATATCTATTTCGTACCGGGCTAAGCGGAGAGTACAGAATTCCATTTGCTTCGATCCTGACACACTTCTTTAGCTTCCTCTACATTTATCAAACGCTTGATACACGCATGTTCAGAGTAGATCGATCATTTTCTAAGGACATCACTAATTTGGTCAACGTACGTCCTTCTAGGTCTTCCTCTTACCACCAACCTACTAACTTTGGTGGTTCTATTCATCCCTATAATTCAAAGCAAGGTTTTCTTTGAATAGGTCTTTTAAAATGCAATTTCCGAGCCTCACGTGAACATCGTACAATTTGTTTTCAATTCTATGTCTAAATAGATTACCAGCGTCGAATTTAAAATCCAGTTCCTACTTATGTTCCTCATCACGCAGCGCTAAAAGGTATTCGATTACTGTAACGCCTACAAAGCAATTGCTTCTAAGAAATTCGTGGTAGGTTACAAATTTGTTTGCTTTACTTTGATGCGGAAACGCTTACGTTAGGTATTCCAAAACTGTTTCCTAATCTACTAACAATAGACGTTGAAATTGTTGCTATCAGATGTGGTTAAACTACCAATTTCTTACAAGAAATTTATTTGTCAAACCTTTGAGCTTTTTTAATGAAGTTGTAGTGAAACCCCTACAACCTAATTTGATATAAATAATTCCTAACAATTAGCAATTTCTATCTATAACACACCTACTTAAGAAAATATTTTTCATGTTTAACTTTTGACATATATAAATACATTTATATATACATTTTTAATACCTATTTATTTTGTCTAAAACATGAGATTTTAGAAGACAATTTTAAAAACACAGACATATCTTTAAATGAAAATATAGGAAAATTTTTCATGAAATTGTGTATTAAATAATAAAAGTACCTATAGTTTTAGAAGTTAATAAATAATGTATGAAAACGTCAACATCGCGCCTGTATGGCTTTTGCGTGCGGCAGAACATTTAGACTGGATTAAGGGCAGCGCGATATCTTAAGAACCGCGACAATCTATGGAACTGTATTAGTTCCTGTTCATTAAGGGCAAGAATCTATTTACGCACCCCTTTCATATAAACCCTTTCGAATTAGAGATTTCGAAGCCCGATTACGGATGCTCCATTTGAGCGTTTGGGAATTAATTAGACTATTTTAAATAAATTCTCATCAGTGCTTAACACAGACCCATTATTAGACTTGCAAATATGTACGAGTACGGTTTAGGTATATCCCTTCCTAAGAAATTATACAATTTGTTTTCGATTCTGGACAGCTGACGAATTACTCCATCACGTTAATTACATAGAGCAGCGTGCAGGAACGTAGGGATGGCGGCGTGGTGTGAAGCAGCATGTCTTATACTCCTTCTGTTTAATTAAGGGGTGGTTTGTGCCTAGGGAATTCAATCCTGACTCGAGATCACATCCTCAACATAAACCACGCGATAATTTTCTGGACAAAGGCCACTTCCAGATCACGCCGTTGCACGCAATGTTTGACTCCTCTTATCATTTTGCTGACAGGACCTTTCAATAACATCGCATCATTGACTTGCAATGATACTTTTATCGCGTCATCTACTTCATCCTCTTCCTTACAAATAATTGAAATTTCTTCCTTATGAAATATTGGTTTATCGTTTCGCTAGAGTGCCATTTTCCCATTATGTTTTATCTTTTGCTTTGTGGATATTCTAAATGAAATATTTATTTGTATAATACTGTAACAAATATTCATCTTTATAAAAAATGTTACGAAATACAAAACGCTATACACTTCATTAAGTGTCAGTTGTTTCCATCTTTCTGTCCTGTAACAGGAGGAGCAATACTGTTTAGCAGTGGTCCACATAACACGAGGCAAAAAATAGCACGTATTTTAATAATGTCCTTCTTTCCTCAGAACGTGCAAGTGCTACAGAGTTTGTACGAGTCACCTGAAGACGTGGAGCTGGTAGTGGCTGGTTCACTGGAGAAGAACGTACCGGGAGCCCAGGCTGGGCCAACGTTCCTCTGCATCCTCACTGAGCAGTTCTACCGCACCAGGGTCGGAGACAGATACTTCTTTGAGAACGGAGCCGATCCTGACACAGCTCTTACGCCAAGTCAGTATTAAGTTTTACTCGAGAATCATTTTGTCCGGTAACATAACAAACGTCTAGTTATTCAGGATAAGTTACGACAAATAGAACTAATAATTACTAAAAACCTGTTCACAAGACCCTTTCTCTTTTCCAGTCCAAATCATATTAAGTAAGTAGGCAAAAGTTCAAATATATTTTTTTTTACTATTGCCTACTTGCTATCGGAACAAGGGCTTAAGTTATTATATCTACGACATAAAAAGGAGCATTATTCATCCATCCAGCGTTCGTGGTTTGAAAAGTGTCACTTCGAATATGATTTCTCACAACTCAAAATTCTATCACGCACGCACGACAGTATCACATGAGATGATAATTTATTATACAAGTTTGCGATAGCCTTCAACTTATTCAGCACGTTTTTCGTCGGGCAACATCTATGAATCCTACATGAGTTTAGTTTTTGATGATCTCTAGGATTTTGTATTTAGGTCAAGAAAAAATAGACCTTCTTTCTCAATTACTTATCTAAAATCACTTTTCACGTGGTAAAAATAATATTTTGTTTAGAATTTCTAATGTCGGGAACTTGTTATAGGCAGACATGTACTTTGTAGTCTGTAAGTTCTCCAAAAAAATTGTTTTAATTGTCCATATAGAATTCGTGATGCCTTCATTTACTATTCTGCGTGGGATGGTTTTGCTGATTAGCAACAGTGCACTAACGGTGTAGTCCGTATAATTATTATAATAAAGTTTTTGCACAAACAGACTTATTAGGACAAGTGGTTGCTTATTTGTGGGCACAAAACATAGGGGCATGTTTCTTGCAACCCAGAATCACTAATTATTATTTTTGTCAACAGGTCAGCTAGACGCCATCCGTCACTCCTCAATGGCACGTATTCTGTGCGACAACGCCCACGAAATACACTTCATGCAACCTAAAGCCTTCCAGCAGATAAATGAATTGTAAGTAGATGCTAATTGTTCTTCGATGTCTTTGTGAGTGATATCGTAACGAATACTGAGAGGGATGATTCAGCTGATTATTCTGAGTTAAATATCAAGTGGAATTTTCCATCGCAAAAGTATAGAATTGAAAATAATTAAAAAAAAAAACAACTAAAAAACATTAATTTTGCGACGGAAAATTCCACTTGATATTAACTCAGAATCATGGTCTGAATCATCCCCCTGAGTATTCATTACGATGTCACTAACACCTTATACATGGTGTTAGTGACGTCGTAACGAAAACTTTGATGGATGATTGAGACCATGATTCTGAGATGATATGAAGTGGAATTTTCCGTCGCAAAAGTATGGAACAAAAAATAATAAAAAGAAAAACAAAAATTTTCATGAATTTTCTGACTGAAAATTCCACTTGATATCAACTCAGAATCATGGTCTGAATCATCCCCCTCAGTATTCGTTACGGTGTCACTAACACCCATACCTACTTGTATGGGTACAGTATGTACTTGTGCGGGGTGTAAGTGACATCATAACGAATACTGAGGGGGATGAAACAGCTGATTATTCTGAGTTAATATCAAGTGGTATTTTTCATCGCAAAAGTATAGAATTGAGAATAATTTTAAAAAACTAAAAAAAAATCATGAATTTTGCGACGGAAAATTCCACTTGATATCAACTCAGAATCATGGTCTGAATCATCCCCCTCAGTATTCGTTACGATGTCACTAACACCCTGTATATTATTATATTCATTGATAATATATTCCTTCGGAATCTTTCAAGGGATCTCACCTGATCATACACGTGTAAGGAAATATATTTAAATATCTCAACATTGTATTTTTGTTGCATGGCCGCTAAGATCAGGCTTTGTATTTATATAAATAGACGTTGAATTAATGAAAGTTTATAAAGGGTTTGAAAGTGATAAATTGCGAGTGTTACGGACGGGAAAGACCCAGGAACGAGCTGTTAGATTAATTTGAAGTAAGCTGTACACGTGGTTGTTAATTTATCCCTCGGTTATCATTTTAAGTTGTTATAGGTATATAAAGGTACGATTCCAATGTAAGTTGTAAAGTGAGTCAAGGTTTACCCGAAAAAAGTGATGTCGAGATTTTGTGTCACACGAAACAATGTGATAAAAAATACATGACTTTTGGAACGCATTCTTTCAGCTCATCATCATCAATTTAAGAGCGACGCTCTTGTCGGTGCAGCATTTTCCATCAAAGGCCAATTCCTTGACTTCCCTATACGACACGACGTTAACCTTTTCTTTAATTTGTTCCATGTAAGCTCTTCTTGGTCTTCCCCTTCCTCTCTTTCCTTCTATGATAATAATATTCTTTCAGCTAATAGCCTCAAAATGGTTCACAAACTAAACACAAGTATTTACTGACTCCACAGAAGTAATCATCGAATGGTTTTGAACACAGATTTACTTGCGAGTAACGTACCGTGTGCGCCAGAGCTCGCAAAAGCAAATACCGTCATTCATTCAAATTCGCAGCAACGCGAACGCTCATTAGAGATATTATTATGTATAGCAAACTTTTTCCGGCACGCTAATCGCTGTCTGTTGGATGACCCGATATTTAAACAATTACCGCCAACACAAAGACACATAGACGCGCACCACTTTAAAGATTTATTAACGAAGTTTCTCCACGCAAATTATATTAGACATTACACAAAGTTCAAAGCCACAGCTTATTCTATTGCTAACAATAAAAAGTTAGCCTTGAATTTTGATATAATTTGGTTTTTATTTGAAGTAGTTATTCATTATTAATTTTGGGGGATTATAAATTCTCACGTGGATTCCTAGAAAATGAATTATTAATTAAGTTCTACGTAGTGAAGCACTAGTCTTTTTCAAAGGAATTTGTTTGGATGGATAACTGAATAATAATTGACATTATTTTAAACATTGTGTTTACAATCTAGACGTAATTTAATTTGTGGATTCTGCAGACTTGTTTCCAAAGTCCTTGTTCTAGCTTTTTTGTTGTCAATTTCACGCTCTACAAAGCATAAAGTACGCTCTAGATAGTTAGTAGATCAAGTCTTTTATAGTTTACTAATTGGGTTGCCTATTATTTCAATAAAATAATCCGTCGTAATGCTATGCCTGGTGGTTCAATAAAGATTAAGACAAAGGCAATAATATTAAAATTACAAGATATAAATTTTTCTACCTTCTATATAAAAGATTACAAATATGTATATTAGCCATTCTTTTTCTAGTAGAGTTCAGTGGCTCTATCATAGGCTTAAGCTGTAGAGCAACACGGGGTTCTAAAAATTTTAATTAAAATAACCCGTGCATATTAAATAGACATCTTACGTCAGGGGGTTGCATACCAACGAAGTATCTACTGAATACGGAAAAGCAATTTACTTTACTGCTACATTTAACGAACTGCGTAAACCGGTGTAAACTCATGAGCGCCACACTGCGCTCAAATGTGAGCACTTATTACACTACTGCAAAACGTATGAAGAAATGTAGGTTCAACCTCGTTTTATAAACCGTCACTATGACGTCGGTTGACCGTTTACAAACATATTTACTTTTGTGAATTTTGGCAAAAAGCGATAAGGAGGTCGGAAAATTTGAGCCGCGCGGTAAAAGGGTTTAACGAACGTTCCCTTATATCCTTTGAGAGCCAATGTATGGATGCTATTGATGGGTCGTACGGGTTCCGGCTAGTTTATACCGGTATGGGGTATATTTTGTAGCCATTACTTCCTCTATTTCTTTACCTCGGGTTGTAAATAAAAAATGTTCTATGGATTTTGAAGGTCGTTATATTTACTATAGAAATTATTCGTCTAAAGTGGTTCAATAGAACTTCTCGTATTAGTGACACATAACACAACATAAGCATACGATTTTATCCCAATTGGGTAGTCAGAGGTACATCCATCGCAAGATGACCTGAGTGCTCACGCTTCACCATACCCCACTCAACTCCACCGCGAAGGGAATGAAGATGTATGGCCCCTCGTTATACTTAGCCCGTTTTGTAGTGCGGCCAATGGGCCAATGGGCTGCTGAATGCAGCAGCAGAACCAGCCATCCGGGTCGTTCGGGGCAATTGAGAGGCCGCGTAAGTGTTGGCGCACGTGGCGCCCAACACTATACTAAGCTAAACCCTTCTCCCAACGTGCAAAGTTCAAAGTTCTTTATTTGTAAGAATACAGGTACAAAATGATCTTATAGCTAGGATGTCCACCATATTCGACCTTATAACAAAGGTATACAAATTAAAATATATATCATGCATTATCATATCACATCAATTCAGTAGAATAACAAATTTAATTTCTCATAAAACAAGCATAACAACAACAAGGGGCAAGTAAGCCCATGTGCTTTGACGGTTAAACAAATTTCCAAATTGTTAATACTACCTACCTAGAGTTTATATTTTAGGTACCTATTAAATACGTTATGATGATTTAGCAACTTATTGCACTAAGTATTACTTAGCATAATTTTAGTTTTCCCAAGTTAGACATAACTTGTTTGTGAGTCCGCTAGAAATACGATCATACTTTTTGATTCTAACAATTCTTTATGGCTTACTTTTACTTTGCTTTCGCGAATAAATTAATTTCTACGTATAGTAAGGTTCTTAACATTCTTGAATTTTCGAAAAATATAAATATAATGCTTTGGTAAAACTAAGATATCGAACTTATTACTTTTTAATTTATATACATCTAAAGAGTTTTATTCACTGTTGTGTGAAAAATGATTTTTGTTTTTATTACACTCACCCGTGGCTAGGGAAACTCCCAAAGAGAAAATGTTGGCTTAATGACGGTACATACAGAGAAGAATTTCGCATGGATAGGAGGAGGACCCGGTGGTGTAATGGTTAACACGCTCGTTTCCGCTAAACAAGAGCTGCGGGTTCAAGTCCCGTCCGAATCAGATTTATATGCGATTTAATTTTCTCTTTATGTGTAAAAATTGTTTATAACACACACTTAACAATAACACAAGCTCACTACTATTTTTCAATAGGAGTAGTCATAGTTACGGCCACGTTTAGGTATTATTTTAATACTTAATATAATACTGACTCCTTTTATACTGCCTCGAGCAGTCCCCGGATATTTTTGTGACTTTCTGTATTCTGCGGATGAAAGGTACAATTTACCCTTAAACATGAGTTCATGATTACAATCATACATATTGTTACGGTGGGTTTGGGGATTGGAAGGAAACTCACTAAATCCAAGGAAAAACGAATTTATTCCCTTCACACGCAGTACAACATTTACACAAAGCTACGTGGTTCAACTTCAACACCGTCACTTCACTTAATTCCGCACTTTACGCGATGTTTGAACACCACACGAAACGCTGCTCTAAACACTGCACTTAATACTGCACTACACGGCTTTTACACTTTTACTTTACTTTCATTTTTCCACTTCTTCCTGTTCCGATCGCTTTAAAAACTGAAGTGTCTTTCCTTGTTTGTCCCGCTCTTTATATGTGACCATCCTTTTCATCCTTCTTGACTATTCCAGCAAAGAAAGACAAGGACGCTGCTATGCATCATAAAAGGATGCCGCTAAGAGAATAGAGGATTTTACTATGACATTCGATAACTCTTTATATAGTTTAAGATCTAGCAAAGGAGACCAAAGTCCACGCGAGTTCTAATACCTAACTAAACCAATTCCATTTTACATTACAGAAACAAGCTGGTTCCCTGCGAACAGATCCCAGTAGTGGACCTTACCTTGTGGCAGGATGCACGCGCTGCCGGTTTCAAGTGATCAACTACTATCAAATAACTAAGTAATTATAATGTTCCATGATACAATCCACTCGACAATAAGAGTTACCAACCATGGTTGTGAAGTGGGCAGGCGTACCATTCTGAATAAAACCTGTACTTAAATGTGATTTTACCCAGCAACACTAGGCGAAACAAAAATGTATTAACTGACTAACTAACTAACTTTTGGAGTCCTGTTGCAAACTCCGGACAAATTTTCATTGGCAGGTAGCGGCAACTGGAAACAAAATTGTTTGCGTTTCTGACTGAGATTAATTTCATATTGATCGTTTGAAAATAAAGTGTTCACAGCTAGCTTATTCAATTCTTTCGGCAAACAATTACATCGATGAATGGTTTGTCAGAGTACAGTTCTGGCTTGTCAATTCAATAATTTAATCTGGACAACTGTAAAAAATACAAACGTAGGTATTGATAAATTACTTTAGGTTTTTCGCGACATCACCGTATATCTAGAAGTCGGGGCTCATGCAACTACAGTACTATCTAATTCTTTAAAAATTATGATTCTTATGAACATATTTTTTAAGAACGTATATTGTGTATAGAAGTGTGTGGGGTAGTTTGTTCTCTTTAACAGGATTTTATAATTATTTTTTTATAACACGACGAGTTTAAACGGCGCTACCCCTAATCGTCGCAAAGCGTCTCGCCTATCTTAGCTAGTGTAAAATCACGAATGTCTGTTAAATTGAGATCCTATGTTTATTTAATCAAATAAAAGTACAAATTATATTTTCTTATTGCAGATGAAGGTTTAGTTTAGAATGGCACTGTTGCCTACGTTTTCATACTGATCAATTAATTTATTTGTACAGAATGTGTTTATGTGTGAATTTTATTTCTTGCGTTGACGTAAAATCAGTTGAAAAAATGTTTGTCTTTAAATTTTAAAATGCTATATATTTGCTGTTTCTGCATATGTTTTTGTTCATATAAATGCATGTGATTTGTCTGCTTTTTGTAAAATATTAATAAGTTTGGATGTGCCTTAAGTGTTTGTAAGTTTTGTAAATAAAGATATTTTGACTTATTATTTTGTATTATTTCTGTCTTGTATTTGTGTATGGAAATCCAACGACCTCCGTGGTCCAGTGGTTGAGCGTTGGGCTCACGATCCGAAGGTCCTGGGTTTGGTTCCCGGTGGGGACATATCATAAAAAATACTTTGTGGACCCTAGTTGGATTAGAACATTACAGGATGATCACCTGATTGTCCGAAAGTAAGATGATCCATGCTTCGGATAAGCCGTTGGTCCTGGTTACTACTTACTGATGTAAGTAAGTAGTCGGGACATGAGCCTTGTCAGGGGCCTTTGGCGGCTCAATAGTAACCCTGACACCAGGGTTGATGAGGTTGGAACTCCAACTCATAACCCACACAATAGAAGGAGATGGAAATCTAGTACTAATTAGACCACTACTATAAGTACCTACCTATACATGGTCCAATATGTGTAGCCTATAACAATTTACCTACTATTAGTACTTAACACTACTACCTACCATTATCATTCCACCTGTCTTTAGGCTTTTCTGCACCCTGTGCGGTAGAATTTGCTGCTCCAGAATTAGCTTGCACATCACTACGCGATATTGATGTTATAATAATATCGTCTGAAACAGACGTATAACGTAGGCCTATGATTATTAATAGATATTAAGCTGTCCCCGAGTTAATCTTCGTTTATCGATTAGGCCAACATTCGCATTGCCACGTTTCCGTACGAATTATGTTAAAAATTTGTTAGACTTGCTTGTCATTATATATAATACTAAGTTTAATGTAATTGATATTTTCCACCTTTCCTTAAATTTGCTTCCGCCATCAAAAGTTAAACGGAGACAAAAAACTGCATTAAAAATATATATTTAAAAGTTAATTAAAATAAGTACCTATTTTTTATATATTTTGTTTCTAAATTAATTATAATTTAGACTAACTATTGAACAGTAGGTACTCAAAGATATTCTGTACTCACGAATATTATTATGATTATGTCCTTTCACCTGTCATTCATTTTGTCTTTTAATTATCTTAATGTGTTCTTTTTATTACTTTTTTTTTGTAAACCCAAGTGCATGCATTAATTTTTGGTGAAAACTTAATAGACTACTGGTGCTAATTCCTGTAAATACCATCTAATTTTATTTTAAGTTATATCTGTCATTTTCTTATCCGCCGAAAAGGAAAGGGACGGGTAATCGACAAGCATAAAATTTATGGAACACACGTCAATTTTAAGCACAAATCTAAACCAACCGTCTAAAAATTTTACGTCAGTCAATAACCCGACACATTAATTTACTCATTCTTCCTAAAATTAAGAGCTGTGAATCATCCGTCCCTTTCCTTTTCGACGGATATGAAAATGACGGATATAACTTAAAATAAAATTAGGCGGTGTCTGCAGGAATCGGGGCCACTGTACAACTTAAAGTGTGTTATATATATATATATATATATATATATATATATATATATATATATATATATATATATATATATATATATATATGTGTGTGTATATGTGTCACAATCGACATAATATAATGGTGCTAATACTTGTGGACACCATCTAATTTTATTTCAAGTTTTACCTATCATTTTCTTATCCGCCGAAAAGGAAAAGGACGGATGATTAACAGCTGTTTTTGAATTAATTAATAAACCTCGCGAATCAAGTAGGTACGTAACCCGTTTGACGTGTGCTGTCAATTTAATGCTGTCGGGTTAATGTTTTTACATTTTTGTTTAGAGGGTTGTTTTAGATTTCTGCCTTAAATTGACGTGTGTTCCATAAATTTTATGGTATCCTTTTTCTTTTCGGCGGATAAGGAAATGACAGGTAGGTATAACTTAAAATTAGTATGGTTGGCATTAGCACTAATTAGCACCAATACGTACTCAAATAAATCAGAATACCTTCATATCATATCGAACACATCATTATTTATTTACGCTCCGTAATCAAGTCATGGTAAACTATTTACGACCTAGGTCCCTGTTTCTTTGAAACAAAATACGAATTGTAGCGTTGACAGCGACTCCCCGAACGGCGACTGCTTGACATCACGTCTGTCATTTACATGTACAGTTCCAAACACAATTTTAATCACGCTACATACAATATTTTTTTTTAGAATTGCGTTCTAAAAATAAATTTTGAGGAAAAAATTTAACAGCGGCTCTTTCAATTACTTACCGAAGTTTAGAAAAAAGTGAGTATAATTAGTTACGTCAAACTACTTATTTAATAAAATTAAAAATAGTTAACGAATAAAATAATAGGTATTATTTTTGCTCCCATTTGTTCGTGGTTTGGACAATTAAAAGCTGCTGATGCAATAATACAAACATAACAAGATCATACAAAACATGGGCCTTAGTTGTCTGAATTAAATAACAATAAATAAATAAATAACGGTAAAAAAATCTCTATACCTAGTTCTTAGTCTTAGTACTCCGTAAACTCTTCGGATATTAAAACTTTATCCATTTACTCTAGTTCAGTAAAGTTGGAACTGTTAGAAGACTACATAGCTTGCAACATGGCTGCGGGTGTGATACCCGGGTGGGGCTTTTAACTGCGGAAGTTACGTCGTTTGGATCATAATAATTGAAAGAGACAGTAAAGCGAATCATCATGATGAAGAATATAAGAATATCTAAAAAATATATTTACTTACTTATATATGTTCGAGATCTGGCTGGGCAGGTCTTGATCGGACCAGTTTCACGATCGACCCAGGACATATATAACAATAAACAAGTCTACAGACTTCAGACAAAGTTTTCAGTGAAAAAACCGCATTAAAATTGTGAAGCTTCTTCGTTATTTTTAAAATAAATGTGTCCTTCATTTTATACTATGTATATTATAAATACGAAATGGACCGCGAATGATGTATTTTTTTTAAATAGATCCGCATATAACTATTGCGATCTCTGCTCTAGTAAATCCATACGCATCGACGGTATCATCCTCGAAATTTATTTTCAAAGCAGCGATGTGGATGGCATGAAACTAAATACGTAGTAGGTAATTGGCATGTACAGCATTTAAACTGACTAAAATTCTCCAAAATATTGTAGGTATTTTTTGTATAAAACCTATATAAAACATAGCTGTATTCCTGACAAGGTGTCAAATGTTTTATCCTGTGTAAAATGTGTATATGCCTGCAAAGGAAAAAAATAGTAGGACGTACCTAATTTGCAACTATAACTGCAACTATTATTTATAACTGTAAGTAATTTGTTTGTAATTTATACACAATAAAAATTTTTATCTTTAATGGACCAAATAGCAGATTATTTGACATAACGTTGCTTATAACGAACAGGATTTTCCGCTTGACTGATGAAATAGAAAACACAGACTTTTATCCAGTGCCGATAGGACGCGCAGTTGGCCGATATCGATACCTAAGTGTATAAGAAGGCGGGACAGATCGGCCCGACTCGCAAAAGAAGGTATTGGGGACCTGAAATGAAAAGAAAAACAAAAAAATTAAAAAGTGTCTAACGTCAAGCTGCACTTTGAGCTACTTTAGTCATAATATATACGAGATAAACATAACACACATACAGGATGTTAGTGACATCGTATAATAACGAAAACTTTGAGAGATGATTCAGACCATTATTCAGAGTAGTTATCAAGTGGAATTTTCCATCGCAAAAGTATGGACCTGAAAATAATTAAAAAAAAACTAAAATTTTCATGAATTTCACTAAATTCCACTTGATATCCTTCGTTTCTTTCTTTCTTTCTTTCTTTCTTTATATCCACAGAATCATGGATTGAATCGTCCCCCTCAGTATTAGTTACGATGTCACTAACACCTTGTGTAATAATAATAGGTCCGAGATATGGAAACGACATACAAATAATAATAAACTTTATTGCACAAACACATTATAGAGAAAAAAATACACAACATTATGCGCAATTTTATAATACAAGTAAAAACAGCGGCAGTTCAACAGGCGTCCCCAAACTAGGCTGTGCCTGTATCTTGGGGAACCAATTAAGTATACTACATTATTACAATTTACAATTAAAACAGAAAAATATAACAAAGTCAAAAATATATGAAAGTAGGTAAGATAATAGGCCTTTACATAGATAGGTAGGTGACGTAGGTAGGCATATATGAATGTTTCATGCTGTTAGTGTCAAGCGAAGATCATAGAAACAAGGGAGGTATCTCTATTCAGCATTCAGCACTAAATTACATGAGTCCGCATGTCGCCTGTTAACTCACGGCGACGTGTGAAACGACCGGGCCAAGATATTTCGCGCATCGATTTACCCGTCGTTCATTGGGTAGCAACACAAACGCTAGTTATGGTTGCGCGGTACCAAAAAAGCAATGAATGACGGGGTTAGTTAGTTTTCGATCGAAGAATGGACGATCATTGCCGCTTATTTCGATCCCACCGGGTATGCTTTCGCGGCATCTCACTATAATAAGAACGAAGGGAGAGAGAAATAAAAATAAATGAAGGGAGACCTGTACCTTGATTCCACAGAGGACTCAAGGTACGGGTCTCCATTCATTCATTTTTGTTGTTGTTTGTTGCTGAGATATACTCTTTTACGTCATCTAATTTTACCGAGCTTACTTTGTCCAACTGCTGGGCACAGGCCTCTTTAGGCATACCAGTCACCTTATCAATATGTAAATATACATGAATCACTTTGTAATGACACTCGCTACTACATTTTTATATATGTATACACAGTAACGAGAGACCTTGCAATCGGCGTTCCCCAAAAATACGATAGATGGCGTTGTTTAGTCTTTTCTTCGATAAACTTCTAATTTCATGGACAACAGACATAATATGCATCTTTTATCTTTATTTTTGGGTATAAATGATGTCCCTTTTTATTACACCAAGTTACAATATTACAACTTCCACACATTATTATTCTGATCAAAATGAACAGAAGCAACATAGGTAGCAACATCATCTATTCTATATTTTATGTGATCCAAATACCAAGCAACATATATAGTTTTAAATATGCTTCTGCGATTACATTATATTTTTGAATAATTATGCACCCCAGCAATGAGAAAATAGGTAATTATCACGTTAAAAGTGAAAGTCTCTTGTTTTATGAGGTTTTATAAGTACAATAATGTAAAATGTTGTATAATGTTATGAGAACCAAAACATTTTCGAACAAACCAATTAAAAGTAAAAACGAATCCAATTATAACTTCTTCGTCTAGAGGAGTTTCAACGCTGTTATGGTGATTTAAAGTGAGTGGCCCAAAATTGAATACATTTTTTGACCTTTCCCGATCGGTGGTTCCAAGAAATCATATTATTATTTTTCTGGTCACCGTACCTTTTTAAATTGGATTTATTACGACTTACATGAAATGCGGTAAAAATGTCGCGAAAAGGTCGTTATTAATGGGCCACTTATTTTTTATCATGGAAGGGCAATGTATCAGTTTCTCATACACGAGAAGTCAGACTACATGACCTTAATATATTATGTACTTAAAACTTTAACTCTACTTATGTCATTAAATAAAATATTTAAAAAAGTAAAAGAAAGACTTACTCTGAACCGGCGTGCGTATCTGAAACGATTGATGAATATGGAGGAAGCAAGAGAAGTGTGTCAGGATCGAAGCAAGTGGGATTCCATAGTCTCTGCTTACCCCATTGAGTAATAGGCGTGAGTTTATGTATGTATGTTATGTAAAAGAAAGATATAAGTAAGAAATAGTATCCGCAACGCAATGTATTTTCCCAATGTTTTTCTTCTCTTTTATATTTACAAATAAAAAAGTGTAGCAAGACTATTTCAAGTAAATTCCAACCTAGATAGACTTTGAAGTGAAACAAGCTACGACGTATGTAGAACGAACGTTTTAGGTACGCACCTAACTATTATTTTGAAGCCTGAGATTCTTTATTGAAGAAATTCTTATCCAGAAAGTGAACGCAAAAAATAGAACCCCTACCGTGAACAAAAACTACATAACTTTATTTATACCTTTGGGCATAGACTCTCGTAATCCCTGTGAGATAAAAAAATATCAATTTCGTGTCGCGGGCACTATCTTTTTAAGAGGATTCCTCGATGCAAACAAAAACTTCTTTTTCCGTTAGAAACTCGTAAATTTCCGTCTAGGGCCAGGCTAGAGCAAGAACTAAATAACCTATCTACTTCTATGTTCGCAAACTAGTTATGGCTAGCTCTAATGAAATTACAAAAAAAAATAGGGTCTAATGCTGATTATAGGAGAGAGCAATCGAAAAAAATATCTTTGGGTAATAAGCTACATATGTTACAATATGCGATGATAGGTCTAGATAGTCCATAGGCCCTCGTTATAATAGAAACATGACCTGGCACTCATGACATCAACGTTTCAGAATCTTCTTCTATCGTGTAGGTTGTGAGGTGGAGTACCAACCTCATCAAGTCTGGTGTCAGGGTTACTATTGAGCCGCCAAAGGCACCTGACATGGCTCATATAACGACTACTTACTTACATCCGTAAGTAGTAACCGGAATCAACGGCTTAACGTATCTTCCGACGGCCGAATCATCTTACTTTCGGATAATCTGGTTATCAGCCAGTAATGTCCTAACCAAACTAGGGACCACAAACTAATTTTTGTGATATGTCCCCACCGGTAATCGAACCCGGGACTTCCGGATCGTGAGTCCAGCGCTCAACTACTAGACCACGGAGGTCGTTAACGTTTCCGAATTTCTAATTTCAATTAATGCAAAGTGACTAGGCAGATCCCTCGTCCCTGGCAAACTACAAAATTAGATTTTAAAGCAGGAACGCACGTGTACAATAATCCTAGTGACTCGCGGTAAGTTAATTATCACTGTTAATCACTTCCGGCTTTAACTTGCAAAGCTGTGAAAGTTCACCAGACAGTCACCAGTCACTTAGTTACCTACTTAGTGAAATTCTATTAGTATTCCTCGTAAACTCGGGATTTCAAGGCTAAATTCCTAAAGGCTAAAGACGGCAGTTTACACAATCCGATACTCAAGAATAGGTATTTTGTTGGGAAATATGAGAAGGCAATTACTAATTCTTAGCCGGTTGTGACCCGGGTCACGTCTCGCCAAAGGAACCGCGGTTGCTTAGTTGATTTCCTTCAAAATTACACAAGCTTTCTACAAGGGTGCAAGTCATTAGAAGACCCCTTGAGAATAATTCGTATTTGTGATGAATGGAGTACATTCAGCCGATCACAAAAACCCTAGCCTGTATTTTGACATATTGTAGTGTAGGTTTTTAATTTGACTATGTTATATATTTTATTAACATTGTATTTAGTAATGATAATTTTACTCTAAGATTATAATTAATAAAAAAAATTAAAAAATAAATAAATAAATCAGCTTATAAGCAGTACAGTCTACAGCCTAGCCTAGTAAAGAGTATTTTGTAATTATTTCTTTTTATTTTAGTGCAATAAAGTATATTTGTATTTTTGTATTTTATAGTCCATCACAGCCCTGGTGCACGCACTGCTGAGCCGACTGCATAATACCTTGCCCAAGGTATTATGCAAGCGCTGGACTCACGATCCGGAAGTCCCGGGTTCGATTACCGGTGGGGACATATCACAAAAATTAGTTTGTGGTCCCTAGTTTGGTTAGGACATTACTGGCTGATAACCAGATTATCCGAAAGTAAGATGATTCGGCCTTCGGAAGATACGTTAAGCCGTTGATTCCGGTTACTACTTACGGATGTAAGTAAGTAGTCGTTACATGAGCCATGTCAGGTGCCTTTGGCGGCTCAATAGTAACCCTGACACCAGACTTGATGAGGTTGGTACTCCACCTCACAACCTACACGATAGAAGAAGATTCTGAAACGTTGATGTCATGAGTGCCAGGTCATGTTTCTGTTATAACGAGGGCCTATGGACTATCTAGACCTATCATCGCATATTGTAACATAATAATAACATAACATAAGACTTCATTATGTGTAACAAATTCAAATTCGAAAATATCTTTATTCAGTAGGTAACATAGATACACTTTGAATCGTATTTTTTTAAATAACGAACGTCTCATCCACCTAAAACTACTGCAGCTTCTCATAACCTGTATAGCCGAGGAAAAAAAGCTGTAAGGAAAACCTGCGGGCAGTGCCCTAGACGTTTTTTTTTAAAACGTAACTACAGGTAAGTACTCTTCTATTTACAGCTTGCGTGAGTTGTGCTTGGTTTGCGTGTCTACTTTTCAAACAGGTAAACGTCCTCATTGGTCCAGTGGCTGAGGTTTGAGTTCACGCCTCGGAAGTCCGGGCTTCGAATCTCGGTGGTTATATCACAAATATCACTTTGTGATTCCTTTTTTGGTAGGACTCATCACCCGATTGTTCGAAAGTAAGATAATGCGTGCTTCGGAGGGCATATTAATCCGTCGGGCATCTATTTACTTACTTAATTAAGTATGTAGTCTATACATAAACCATGTAAGGGGCCTTTGGTGGCTCAACAGTGACACTAACACCATTGGCTTCACTATTATGTCGGCCATTGACTTCACAACCCACACGAAAGAAGAAAAACAAGTAAAAACGTCAATTATCTTCATCACTACAATAAAATGAAACAGTTTCACTGTTTTATATAAATATTACTTTCGAACTCTTACAATTGCTCTGAAAGTAATTAAATGAGTTTTCTCCCACGCTTAATGATTTTTAGTAAGTAAGTATTTATTCATATTTAAATTTTTACTTCTTCTTCTTATCGTGTGGGTTGTGAAGTGAAATGCAAAGCCGCCAAAGGCCCCTGACATGGCTCATGTAACGATTACTCACTTACATCAGTAAATAGTAACCGGGACCAACGGCTTAACGTGCCTTCCGAAGCATGGATCATCATACTTTCGGACAATCATGTGATCAGCCTGTAATGTCCTAACCAAACTAGGGATCACAAAGTGAATTTTGTGATATCTCCCCACCGGGATTCGAGCCCGGGACCTCCGGATCGTGAGCCCGACGCTCAACCACTGAACCACGGAGGAACATTTTTACTGTAAGTAGATGATTTTAGTCAGTTTAGCTATTTAATCAGTCTCTTGTGTTAGTTACAGCTGTACCTTCTCACTACAAAGCGCATAGTTCTGCACTTTAGTTAATCAGATTACACTCATGAAAACTCATGATATGCCCGCATTTTCACAGGCAGAGGTGAGAGAAGCGTGCAAAGAACGTTGAAAGCCGTAAACAGAGGGGCTGTTTGTGTTTTAAATATTTCAAGGTTCACAGCAAAACGAATTAATATTGCAGTCAAACATGAAAACAATTATAGTTCAAAAAAAGCACATTTGCAACTTTCAAAGGCTACATCGCGTAATTAATGCATTTATAAAACCAGTGAATCAAACACTCGACATCGTGATGATTCAAATGTGCCTTTAGGTCCCAAGTAAAAAGGATATAATATTACTTTAATTATAACGTTGAGGAATAGACATTTTCCTGTCATGCTTAAATTCAGGACTTCACTATGCGTTGAAAAATACGTTTTGTCATGTCACCGTTTGTCAGTCCTACGAGTATGCATTTTTATCAATTCACTGACTTTCATAATTGTTAAACATAGCTAAGTCCTCTGATGCAGTAGATACCTACTGTACCAAGCGGAACCTGACAATTTCTTCAGGTGTGAAATGAACCGATGATGTCAGAATAAAAGCGGAATGAACACTTAGCAAATTAAAATTCTAATCGAACATTTCCTCCTCATTTAGTTGTTAACAGAACCATCACAACTATGCATTCAATTTCGAATTTACCGCCAATCAGTGACTCGGTATTCGCTACCCGCTGCTATTTGGACAAATTCTGGGCGTGTTCTATCTCATTCACGACATCATTTGCGTAATTGCCTCGCGAAATATTGCTCAGTCGTCTGTGTACGATAACAGACACATTCAGACGCAGTCATTTATTAAGAATAGGTACTTATCCACCTAAGTAAGTCTTGGAACATGTGGATGTGTCAAACGACTTGAATATATAGATAGCAAAAAAGAGGAAGCCAAATTATACGGTTTCTTCTTGCTCTATGCTTATGTAGACAATGCTAAGGAACTGGTCTACCTAGGAGTTCGGATCAACTTTTACCAATTATGTTGTGAAAATTCGATACAGCGACATTCTCTTAATCTCTTAAATAATTCTCTTAATCCATCAAAGCAGCCAGTTTCTGATTCCGTGTCCATTTTTAGTCCATTTTGTATTCAAGTCTTTCAAGAATCCCTATTTTTTAAAGATGTAGGCATAAGAGAAAAGATTGAGTTCAGATGTAAAGATCGACTGAGGATTTAAGTATAAGTACATCGTATGGTAGATGAGACACTAAATTATGTAATATATTTGCTAGGGTAAGCGTGGGCGTGGGCCCAGTGGTTCGAAGTGTATGACTATTGTTACGAGTATTAGGTACTTTGAAAATATTTTATTACGAGCGTAATAATAAGGTTGTTAATCATAATTACCTATTAAAATTACACATCGTACCGCTATTTTAATTATTTTCCGAGACGAACTGATTGTGTGATGTAAACTCTGTGAACACAATCATCCTCCTTTAATTAACACTTTCTAACAATGGACGGTATACATAATTTGTTGTGTGAGTATCTACCAAGTTATTCTATCCTTTATCGTTGACTAACTTTATGGTGTAAGGTAATTTGTGTACTTAAGTATATGTTTGTGTTTCAGTGTTTTTTTTTTTCATAAACACGGCAATCGCGATGAAAGTTAACGTCCAGATTGAGTTAGAGGACTTATTAAAGCTACTGAATGGTTGGGGTAATGGTGATAATTTTAGAAAATTCGCATCCGGTTTAACATCTTCTTTACCAATCGAAACACAAAAATCCGGTAGGAAATATAATAATCCGTATCACCCAGAAGATGATGAACTTAGATTTGATATAGAAGATACAGACTTAACAGACGACGAAAAAGTGAAATATGATCTTATAAAACGTAAAAAGCAACAAAAACACATTGACAATGATGTGGAAACAGATTTAGACAAAGATAATAAGGACTTTTTGGATAGTTCTAAAAGTAACTTAGTAAGTGAAGATGAGTTGACAGAGCTCAAAGATAAATCACAAAATGAAAGTGTGTCAACACATGCACCGGTAAAGAAAAGTAAAATAAGGAAAAGGCATGAAAATGCGGTAAATGACAAAAATGGATTTAATTATTTACAAAGAAGATTTATTAAAAAAAAGAACATTAAGGAATTTGCAACGACGACAGTTGGACACGCTCAATCAAAATTCATTAACAAAACGGTTAATGCAACAACTAATAACCAATTACAAACACAATCAACAAGTAGTTTTCATAACTAATTGTCAATATCGAATTGATATGTTTTATTGAACATTATGAATCAGCATTATACGAAACAGCTATAAATACGTACAGTCATGAGCAATATCATGTACCCACTTTAGAACCCTGTCCCACTATCGTATTTGACATTTAATGAGACTTACTGTGTAATTTGTCAAAAAAAATAATGTGACGTGGTTTCAAAGTGTGTACATATTAGTACTCGTGACCGTACAGTCTTGTAAATAAAAATATGTGGCCATAATGTAGATAATACAAGGCCTACAATTGATTGCGTAATTGAATGTCTAAGAACTCTAAAAAGGTTTTCATCCCTTATATTGTGACTGCTTCTAAGTCTAAAAGCGATTAGTGAGCTTTTTACGTGCTATTCAATTTATGAACTTACTATACAATTCTACGGCAAAGGTCAGATGAAACATAAATAAATGAGTTCAATAACAAGTGCTTTATTTGGTTCGGTTAGTTCCCAACAATCAGAATCAGAATCAGAATCATTTATTCAACGTAATTATCATGGATAAACTTGTTGAAGGTCAATGTAACATTTTGAATTTACGTCATTTCGCAAGGTGTTATGGCTGAGGAGAAGAAATGACAAGAAACTGCAACAGCAACACATCTTTTAAATCAATGAGGGTACATTACAAGTTATTTAATAACTAGAGGAACACATTTAATACCAGACATGTTTATCATTTAGGTAATCATTAATCTTATAATAAGCTTTTTTACATAAAGTAAGCTTCACGTGAGCTTTAAATTTATTCTCTGACAAATTTAAAATATTATCTGGTATTTTATTGTAAAAACGTATACATAACCCCAAAAAGAAGAATTTAATTTACTTAATCTAGAATTTTGAACAACAATTTTATTTTTATTCCTTGTATTGTAAGTATGCCTTTCACATTTTTACGCACATACATAATGTTTTCATAAATATATTGACTTGCGACCGTCAGTATATTTATTTCTTTAAACAGCTCCCTTAAAGAGTCCCGACAACGCAGATTATAAATAGCGCGAACTGCCCTTTTTTGAATGATGAAAATAGTTTCTACATCAGCGGCTCGACCCCACAATAAAATACCGTAAGACATTACGCTGTGGAAGTAGCTGAAGTAGACAAGTCTAGCAGTGGGTACATCTGTGAGTTGTCGGATTCTTCTGACGGCATATGCTGCTGAACTTAGCTTGCCCGCTAGTGATACAATATGTGGGCCCCATTGAAGTTTTGAATCTACAGTAATTCCTAAGAAAACGGTGTGTTCAACAAAATCTAAATTCTCGTCGTTAATTTTAATGTTATTATTTACTTTCTTTACGTTTGGTAGAGCAAATTTAATACACTTCGTTTTCTTAGCATTTAGAACTAGGTTATTTACTGTAAACCAGCTCAGAACCGGCGACACAGCGCTGTTGGCTTCGTCAAGTTCCTCTAACTTTCTATCGATTTTAAATATAAGAGAAGTGTCATCCGCGAACAGTACAATGTCAGCTTGGTTCTGTACTACATAAGGTAAATCATTTATGTACACTAAAAAAAGAAACGGCCCCAAAATGGATCCTTGAGGAACTCCCATTTGAACATGAGAGCCCGAAGAAGTTGTACTATTGATTTGTACCTTTTGTATCCTATCACCTAGATATGAATTTAACAAACTGAGAGCTCCATTATTTAGTCCATAGTGCCTCAATTTCAAAAGCAAGGTCTCGTGATCCACGCAATCGAACGCCTTAGACAAGTCACAGAATACTCCTACGGCATTCTGCGACTCCTCCCAAGCATCGAAAATGTGTCGAACAAATGTGACACTCGCGTCTGTTGTAGACCGACCCTTAGTAAAACCAAACTGCTGGCAGTGAAGTAAGTTATTTAAATTAAAATGACATAGCAGTTGGTCGAGAATAATTTTCTCGAAAATTTTACTAAGTACTGGTAGAATAGAAACCGGTCTATAATTCGTGGGGTCTGATTTTGTGCCCGATTTAAAAAGAGGTATAACTTTACTGATTTTCATTAAATTTGGAAAAGTGCCATTTTCAACACTCATATTAAAAATGTTTGCTAGATATGGTGCTAAGATATCAATAACAGAGCTCATCAATTTGACAGACAATCCCCATAAATCTTTTGAGGTTTTAAGTTTCAGCTGTTTGAATACTTTAACAATACTACTTGGATCAACGCGTTTAAAATCAAATAATTCAGTGCAAGCAGTAACATTACTTTTCAACAATATATCAGCTTGAACAGGAGAGGACCTGAGAGATTCTGTAGTTTTTACAGGGATGTTCGTAAAGAATTTATCAAAAACTTCAGCTACATCTTTATCTTGTTTAACTAACCCAGTGCCCGATTCTATATTGTATTCTAATTCACGCGGTTTCGAAGCCTTTGTTTCACTATTTATTACTTGCCAAACTGCCTTTATTTTATTATCCGCGGTCTTTATTTTACTACTAATATGCATCTGTTTGGCTGTATAACACACTCTTCGAAATATTTTAGAATAATTTTTGACGTAGCTTTTAAAACTATCAGTGTGTGTACATACGTTTTTTCCTCATATAAAGAATAAAGAGTATTTCTACCTTTGCGAATGCCTACGGTAGCCCAGTCACTGAACTTGAATGATTGACTGTTGGTAACTACCTTTTGAGGAAAATTATTTTCAAATTCTTTATGGATTATAGTAAAGAAATTCCTGTAAAAATCGTCAGGATTGTCTGTATCAAAGTTTGGACAAGGTAAGTTACTAATAAGACTATTTCGATATTTCTCTATCCGAGTATCAGTGATGGGTCGTGTACGAGATTTAATTTTCTGCACATTTATAATTACTGGGAAACTGACCAGCTGCCCACTGTGATCTGACTTAAAACAGTTAAGCATACTGTTATCTTGGAAGTCACAATTGCAAAAAACGTTATCTAAACATGAGGCAGTTGTTTCTGTAATTCTAGTTGGCTCCATAAATATATTAACAAGGTTAAAAGATGTAAACAAACTTAGAAATCTAGTTGTAATTAAATCTACTTCATATAAATAAACGTTAAAATCTCCACACACTATAATGGCTTTATTACTTTTAGATATGACCTTCAGTACATTTTCCATCACTGATTCAAAAACTGTGAAGTTAGCACTGTATGGGGGTCTGTATACGGCCACAACAATATGTTTCTCTGTTTCTATACATGAAATCTCCATAGTGCCTTCTATCGAAAGTCCAGTAATATCTTTGCGTTCTTTATATTTTAAACTATTTGTACGGACAACCGTACTATTTTATTGCTGAATCTTATTTAAGTATTGTTTGATGTATCATATATCACTTTAAAATCAGTGCAATTAAACGCTCTCTATCAAGCGGTCGTTTTTATATCATTTCCTTCAAATGCCGTTTTCTATATCATTTTTATCAATTATCATCTTAAATATCATTTATCACAAGAGTGTATTTTTACCGATACATTTTTTGGTCCTTCGAGCCGGATTGTGAATCAGTGCGCGAGAGGTCATACATACATGCACGTGGACTTCTGTACAGCATTGACTTTTCGCGTGTGGTTAGCACTTTATATCAATTAGACTTTATATCAGTTAAGTACTTTGCATCAGTGACATCAAGTGAGCGAAGTGAGTGTATCTATCGACGGATTTGTGTTCACGGATCTGGAGTGTGGTAGCGATTCGGTGTAACTGGCCTCCCACCAGCGGGTCTCACCAGTTAGATTGAGAAGGCGCAGATATCGCACAGAGATCGGAAACACTGTTTTTTTTTTTAGTTGTGTAGCTGAAACAACATATACTATATCACGTCATCGAGTTATCAATACTGTCCTACTTTATCTACAGTATCAAGATGGAGTCTGTGTTTGCAAGACAGAGTCAGCTTATCAAGGAGATAGAGAGGATCAGCATCAACTTCAGCAAGGATGGGGCCGGTAGGAAAACATCTGACTACATCAAGAAAAAGCTTTCAGCGCTGGACAGCCTCTGGGAGGAATTTGAAGCCAATCACAAAAATCTTTTAGCGGTTGAAGATAAATCCCATGAATATTTTACGAAAAACATTTATGAAAACATGTTAGAATTTTACCTAGCTGAAAAGTGTAAAATAGCAACTTACCCAACACCATCGACATCGCGTTCACCGAACCCTTCCGCCGATGAAGAAGTCAAGGAATATCAATTTGACGTGCCTAATATCAGCAAACAGGACAGAGGTACCATTCCATGCGGGCCAGCGGAAGAGTTGATATCACAACAGAGAGCTAATTTTAGAGCCTTTTGTAGAATTATCAATCGTATCAATGTCGACAACATAGAAGAAAAATGGGAGATTGAAGATGAATTGAGGGAGTTACAGCATCGTTGGCGCGTGATTGATGACCTTCATTTACGCATAGATAATATTCTACAAGGGAGTAATAAGACGTACGACGTCGAGTTTCTGAAATATGAAACTAAGTACAATGATATCAAGAAACAGCTTAATAGGAAAATGTGCGCCAACGTTCACCGACAACAATCAACCCCGCTGGTGGAGATTCCAACCTTCACCGGTAAATATACACAGTGGCCCACTTTCTTTGATCTCTACACGGAAGCTATACACAACAATGCTTATTTAAGCAAGGCGCAAAAATTACAGCATTTAAAAGGTAGACTTAAGGGGGAAGCTGAGCGCCTCATACAGCATCTACATATATCATCCGAGAACTACGACACCGCGTGGGATTTGCTCACCCATCGTTACAACAACCCTCAAGTACTGTTTACCAATCAAATAGAAGTATTTCTATCTCAACCTAACGTCCAAAGACAGTCATCATTCGAGCTCAAACGCTTGTATGACACTACCATGGAGTGCATACACGCGATCCATAATCTTGGAATCGATACCACTACGTGGGATCCTCTACTTGTACACCTTATATCAAAAAAATTGGATGTCACTACGTACAGTGATTACAAGGAGGCACGCAAGTCTCCTCGAGATCTTCCATCATTCGACGAGCTCATGTCATTCATTGAGAGCAAATTCATAGCTCTCGAACCCATCCCCAGGAAAGAGAAGAATGCAACGGACTACTACAAACCATATCAACCCCCACAACAAGCTTCTCAGCAAGCATTCTACAGACCTAAATATAATGGGAGATATCAAAACAAAAACTATCAGACAGTGACGACTTACACACCTAAATGTCCATTGTGTAACTTTGAACACGATTTATTTCAGTGTAAACGGTTCCTAGCTATGTCACCGGAAATGAAAATGACGTCACTTGCGAAAAATCAAATATGCCGTAATTGTCTCTACAAGCATTACGACAAGCCATGCACTTCAACAAAACGTTGCAAACAATGCAGTGCCGATCATAATACTATCATTCATGATGTTGTAGAAAAAATGAATCAAGTTCGAATGAATGAAACACATTCGACACCGTCCGGAAACTCAGCGTTTTCACCGCCGCTAGCTTCAAGGGCAGGTAATTATCAATCAAACAATAAACAACATAATGTAAATCATGTTGCCACAGACGAAGAAGAAATCTTGTTGACTACTGTATCATTAAAGGTGAAAGCAGCAGACAATACCTTTATCATTTTGAGAGCCCTTCTCGACCAAGGGTCTCAAATATCACTCTTATCAGAGAATGCCGCTCAAATTTTGGGCTTACAGCGACAACGTTATCATGCATCTGTATCAGGCATAGGTGCCGGCTCTAAGCAAAGCAAAGGAATGGTTACCATGGAATGCCAATCCATTTATGGAGACTATGAATTTACTACACAAGCTTTAATTATATCAAAGGTTATCAATAATTTACCTAATTCTACGTTTGGGAAAAAATCATGGCCACACCTACAACATATCAATTTGGCAGATCCCGAATATAATGTATCACGACCAATAGATTTATTATTAGATGCCAGCATCTATTCTGATATCATTATGAATGGTCTTATCAAGGGCCCCATCCAGGCACCCATAGCCCAGCAGACAAGACTGGGCTGGATTTTATCAGGAAATGTGAAGACATTCAACTGTCATGTAGCTACCATCCCATTGGAGGACATATCAAAGTTCTGGGAGGTGGAAGATATCAATGACAACCCACCTACATTAACTAAAGAAGATAAATATTGCGAAGATTTTTATCAAGCAACTACGCGACGTCTAAGCAGCGGTAGATACGAGGTTGCCCTGCCCATGAAATCCGACTTCGAACAACATCTCGGAGCATCAAAGTCAAGGGCCATTGCACAATTTAAGCAACTAGAAAACAGATTATCAAAAAATAGTTCATTATCAGACAGTTACAAAAAATTCATACATGAATATCAAGAATTGAATCACATGTGCAAGGCTGACGTCACGGCAACCGATCCCACGTGCTACCTACCGCATCACGGCGTTCTGAAATTGGACTCTACAACTACGGCATTAAGAGTTGTTTTCAACGCTTCATCAAAAACGTCATCAGGTCGCAGTTTAAATGATTTAATGGAATGTGGCCCCAATTTACAACAAGACCTGCAAACTCTAATTCTTAAATGGAGGATGTACAGGTATGTCATCACGGCGGACATTGAGAAGATGTTTCGTCAAATTCTAATCAGACAATGCGATCAACGATTGCAATCAATAATCTGGAGAGAGTCACCACATGACGTCCTCCAGGAGTATCAACTATCTACTGTGACGTATGGAACTAAGGCTGCACCATACTTAGCCATTAGGACTTTGAGACAGATAGCAAGGGACAACGCCGAAACTCATTCTTTGGCCGCAAAAGCCTTGGAAACATCATTCTACATGGATGACCTTATGAGTGGACACGACTCCTTGGAACAAGCAAAAGAGCTACAACGGCAGCTAATTGACGTCCTGACAGGAGCAGGCATAAATCTGCGCAAGTGGTCGAGCAATGAACCACAACTTATCAATAACTTATCACCGGATCAACTGAACACCCCCCTTGAATTTAAAAACACTGAGTCTCGAAAGACACTTGGATTAAAGTGGAACCCCACGACAGACTCATTTATGTATCAAAATAAAATTGACTACAATGTAAACACTATAAGCCGTACGAAGAGGCAATTATTATCAGACATTTCTAAGATTTACGATCCACTAGGGTGGCTGTCACCGCTTACTATCAAAGCAAAAATATTATTTCAAAAAACCTGGCTATGTGACATATCATGGGATGACGATCTGCCCACCGACATCTTAAATGAATGGCTACCGTTACGGGAAGATCTGGAAAATATAGAAAAATTCAACATACCACGTTACCTAGGTGATAGTCATACAAAATATCAACTACACGGGTTTTGCGATGCCTCGGAAAAGGCATACGCGTGCTCTGTTTACATTGTGACAAACAATCATAAGGGTGAGTGTACGTCACGGTTGATCGCCGCGAAGACAAAGGTGGCACCACACAACAAGCAAATAACATTGCCCAGGCTTGAGCTTCTAGGAGCTGTCCTACTATCACAGTTGATGAAGAAGATTTTAGAATCATTATCAAGAACGGATATCATTATTAACGCATGGACTGACTCAATGGTAGTTCTTGGATGGCTACACGGAGACATATCACGATGGAAATCATTCGTGGCCAATCGAGTCCGGCAGGTCACCGACGTCATACCTGCCACTCGTTGGCATCATGTTAAATCGGATGAAAATGCTGCAGACTGCTCCACGAGGGGATTATCAACGTCCGATCTATTACAACACACATTGTGGTGGGAAGGACCGAAATATCTGATCAATTTTAACCCCGATGAGGCAATAACATCGACCATTGAAAGTCCAACTATTGAAGTCAAAAGGGCATGTGTGAACGCTACTTTATATCAAAATGAACAATCTATTATTATCACACAATTATTAAATAATTGCAGTTCTATCACTCGAGTAATTCGAACAGTCGGCTGGATATCACGTTACATGAAACAATTGCGAAAGAAGCGAGGCACATCGGGTCCGACCGGAAGTACGCTGACGACATACGAGCTACAGGATGCTTATAATTTAATTATCAAAAACGCACAAGCTCTCGACTTTGTAAACGATATTCAACAATTGAACAACAAAGGCCACGTTCAAACTAGTAGCAAATTATTAAGTTTGAATCCGTTTTTGGACGATAACGGAATATTGCGCGTTGGCGGACGACTTGAAAATTCAAATAAAAGTTACTCCGCAAAACACCCTGTAGTACTATCACTACATAGTCGACTTGCTGAATTAATAATAAGTCAAGCCCACATAACGACACTTCACGGCGGACCGCGACTCACATTATCATATATCAGGGACACATTTTGGATTATCAGCGGCATTCGAGCTGTTAAGAAGCAAATCAGGCTGTGCATTAAGTGCAGGCGTTTTAGTCAGGCAAACAATCAACAAATAATGGCGGACTTACCACAAGCGCGGGTCACTTCAGCACGACCATTTAGTAACACAGGAGTCGACTTCACAGGACATGTTGACATCAAAGCCAACAAGGGAAGAGGTATCAAGGTAATGAAGGGTTATGTCGCCGTCTTCATCTGTTTGGCGACCAAGGCTGTGCACCTTGAGTTGGTATCGGACTTAAGCACTGCCGCATTCCTTGCTGCCTTCAGAAGACTGTGTGCTCGTCGGGGTACCCCTAAGCACGTTTATAGCGACAACGGCACAAATTTCGTTGGCGCATCGCGGGTCCTGAAGAAGGAATATCAAGCTATCACGGAAACTATCAACACCGACTTTATCAAAAGCGTTAGCGATATGGATGTGACGTGGCATTTCAACGCGCCCTGTTGGCCTTCCGCGGGTGGGCTGTGGGAAGCCGCAGTCAAGAGCCTGAAATATCACCTGAAACGCGTGCTTGGATATCAGAAACTCACATACGAGGAGTTTATCACATTGTTATATCAGATTGAAGCGTGCCTGAATTCGAGACCGTTATCTGCTCTTACTGAAAACCCCAGTGACGAGTATCTTACTCCTGGTCACTTTTTGGTGGGAGATTCATTATTATCAAGACCACAGACTGATCCGGAAAATATCAATTTAACAACACGATGGCAACTGGTACAATCTTTAAACAAACAACTATGGAAAAGGTGGTCTTCTGAGTATCTGCAACAGCTCCAAGCAAGGTCGAAATGGAGAAAACCTACCAAAAATCTTGAAGTGAACGACATAGTTATCATCAAGGAAGACAACATGCCGCCCGGCAAGTGGGCTATTGGTCGAGTGCAAGAACTCCATCCTGGGAAGGATGGTTATGTAAGGGTCGTATCATTAAAAACTAAAAATAATATCATCAAGCGCCCAATAAATCGATTGATCACGTTACCGATACATGACGTCACTACACCGACAAAGGCGACAGACGACACTGAAGGACAAGACTCACAACATGCTGACGTCACTACAGACAGACGCAGGCGGGGAAGAAAAGTTGTCAGTCATTTCGTGTCCCTAGCCATCCTCATGTTCATGGCGCTTTTATCACCGAGTCTGCAACAGACTCTACCCATTAATATCACCGCTCTTAGCAATCAACAGAGCCTGTATTTCGATAAAATATCGGAACTTCAGAATATCAAGGATGAGTGGAAGTTGATTGTATATTACAATATGTCTACGTATTGGCATGGACTACACGACATACAACAATACGTCACGCATTTGAAGGGACTATGCAATAACGCGGGCAATCAGTACGAAAGTGTAATATTACAATTGCAACATGAAGTAAATGAAATTGAACACTATAATGGGCTATTGACGTATCAAAACAAAAGATTCAGGAGAGGACTTGTGAATGGAATCGGGTATTTAGCAAGTGAACTATTTGGTGTTTTGGATGAGAGGTTCGCAGAACAGTACCATAACGACATACACAAAATATCTCAAAATGAGAATCACCTTCAAGCACTTATCAAGAATCAAACTCTTGTCATTGAATCGGAGTACAATATACTGCGGCGCAATGAAGATATCATGAATAAACAGTTCTCATTTATCAAACAGCATCTCCAAAACTTATCAGTGGAAGTTGGACAGGTGCGCCTCGACTATCAAAATGGAATGTACATGACATCATCCGCTTTAGCAGCAAATATCATATTATCAAACTTGAGACGTATCCAGCAAACACTAATCAATACCGTTACGGACATTACCCATGGTCGCATCGACATTCACCTATTTTCGCCTGATCAACTCGAAGAACAAGCAAATATCATTATGAGACAATTAAATGTAGATCTTAATTTACCCACGGACAAATACAACATACGAGAATTATACCGTCTCTTAAGAGTTCACGCTAGAATTATTAAGGATTATCTCATCATCGAAATTAAGATCCCGCTGGTAAGCAGAGAAGTCTACGAGTTGGATAAAATTATTACCATTCCTATAAAAAATGACGATGGAATATATCATATTACTCCAACCTTACCATATATTGCATTTAATCTGAAAAGAGACATGATAATTCTACTATCAGACATCGATTTACAATCATGTATCCACACACAGGACAAACTATTATGTTCCCTTGACAAACCCATTTACGACCTAAAGCCAAAGAAAAGCATCTGCGATATCAAAATAGTAAACACAGAGATAACACGAGCGTCGCCGTGTATAACAGAGCTATCACCTTGCACTACCGACAAGTGGATCAAGTTGCGGCGGCTAAACAGCTGGTTGTACTCATGTTGTACGCAGTGCAACGTACGCATATTCTGCTCAGCTGGCATGGAGATAAGAAGTTTGACCGGAAGTGGCCTTATTACGCTAGGCCAAGGCTGCACACTCAAAGGCGATTCATTCACCTTACATTCTCATAACCATTTTTTGAATCAGATGCAAGGTCACGCAGAGAGGATCGAAATACCTAAAATGTCGGTCTTAAATACTATATACAATACCATCGTACCTTTCGAGTCTACCTCGGTACGTTCGGAGGAACATCTAAGTATTCAGGATCAGATAGAAAGACAAATAGATGTTTTGAAGAATGAATCGAGTCAACAACTCAGTATACACGACGTACATCATTATTGTCTACAGTATGTGTTGTTGGTTGGTCTCGTGGCTATAGTTATCATATCATGCTTTTATTTAAGAAGACGACTAACTCATAATCAACAGGCACAAGCGCCAGCCCCTAGACCCTCGGTGGCCGACAGCAGCTCGGACGCAGTACGGAAGATCGATGTTAATAAAATTGAAAACGTCGATAAATCAACTTCACCTATATCAATCCACTCAGTGAAATTTGATGTTCCTAGTGTTAACTCAATTTAAATAACTCTATTACAATTATTAGTTTATAAATTTACTATTGTACGCTTCAGTATGATTGTCTTCATCTTGCTCTTTATTATCATCATTTACTTCTACCATTTTTTACATATACTTATACTCTTATTTTCATCTTAGTGGGCAAGATGTACGGACAACCGTACTATTTTATTGCTGAATCTTATTTAAGTATTGTTTGATGTATCATATATCACTTTAAAATCAGTGCAATTAAACGCTCTCTATCAAGCGGTCGTTTTTATATCATTTCCTTCAAATGCCGTTTTCTATATCATTTTTATCAATTATCATCTTAAATATCATTTATCACAAGAGTGTATTTTTACCGATACACTATTTCTGATAAAAATAAGGGAGCCACCGCGTATTTTGATCTTTCGACAGAAAGCGCTAGCGAAATGATAATTTTTAAAACCGAATAACAATTCATAATCCTTCAATCAGTGCTCAGTAATACATAAAATGTCAATAAAAAATGTCTCTAAAAATAATTCTACGTTTAATTCTTTGCCAGAGAAGCCTTGAATATTTTGGTTAACTAGTTTTAATATTCCAAGCTTCTCTTTTGTCTTATTGTCTAGTTTAAAGATGAAGTACCATTCGTGGTACATGGCTGACTACCGTCAATAAAAACTGTAGAAGACAGTACAGTCAATAAGTTTACTGCCTGGTCTAGCAGATGTCTCTTTAATATAAAAAAGTAGTACCGAACATATATTTTTTTTAAAAAGTACTTAGATAGACTGCAATCTAGAATCAATTTAGTGTTTGATAGTGTGTGTGTTTAGTAGGTACGTGTACATACCACGAACGTATTATACAGAGTGTTAGTGACATTACAACGAATACTTAGGGGGATGATTCAGACCATGATTCTGAGTTGATATCAAGCGGAATGTCCTGTAGGAACATCATGAATAGTGTGTTTTTAATTATTTTAAGTTTCATACTTTTGTGACGGAAAATTACAATTGAAATCAACTCGAAATCATGGTCTGAATCCTTCAAATTTTTCGTTACGATGTCACTAACACCCTGTATATACTATTAACTGCTAGATGGTGTAGTCATAACATAGAAGGATTTCAACTATTTATATTTTCTCTTGAAGAAGATTCATTGCTTTTCTTTTGGTGACATATCGTTTACCGAGTGTAAGTGGTCAATTATATTAATTGTTGAATTACGTTACTAAAACTTTTTTCGCATGGAGTAAAATGACTAAGTACTTAAGTACATAAAAATGAAACAGCGTTTTACCTTGATATATTTATTTCGCCTCTAAATTCTGCTTTGGAGTTTTTATTGTCCTGTTCATCATTTTCTAAAAATGTATGTTTTAATTTCCCTTTTAATATTTATGTTTATAATGAATTCTTTAATAATCCTATATTTATTTTTTGACTATGTACTTATAGCAAAATTATATAATATAATATAGATAATTCATCATATTTATAGGAGTTGTGTAAATCAGAAGAGGAACTTTAATAAATGCTGGATAAACACAGACAGCATTTCTACTCCATAGTCTTTCAAAATCAGTGAAATAGAAACATTTGAACGAGTAACAACAATGAGTAAAGTCAATGGAATATTGCCATCAAAGTATAAACTAATACAATTTAATATTATTGGTAAAAGGTCGCTTCGATATCGGTTAGAAACGTTACCTTCGTAACAAATAATAGCCACCTCTTATTGTGTATTTTTCCGAGTAATACAGACATACTTATTGAACATAATATAAGTAAATAACATAATACGATACCTAAATATAATTTTATGTTTGTTCGTACTATACCTAAATATAACACAATGTGTAGCAGACACTATTACAAAACTTTCACAATCTAGACTTTATCAAAAGCGACAAAAATGTTTTTTTTTTTCGAAGACGACATGTGGCTATAAAGAACAGGTGAAGTCTATATCTGTATGTATGTATAAAGGACACTACAAGTTCTTCAAGATGCAGTAAATTTTCGAAAAAAGTTACCATAATGGGGATTTTGGTAAACTATTGATATTTGATAGATTAGGTAGAGTTACCATAAAAACAGACGTAGCAAACAAGGCACGATGATTTAACACACAATTTTGTACGTATCATACTTTATAAGAACTCTTACATGTGGCAGACAGCGAATTAATTATAGAAGCTAGAAGCAGGTAAATCTCGGAGGTACTTAAATAAATAAATCTTAGGGAATATGCGGGAGGGCTCGCAAACTTGAAAACATAAATTAGTTCTATGAGCCACTTCTGTACAAGGCATAATTTTGGCTATCGTTTTCCGCAGATATAACAAAATAATGTTCAACAAGTCGAGAAAGCGTGGGATGTTGTGAAAATAGACGAAATAGTCGAGCATTTTTCAGACATCTGCGGGTTATATGCGGTCGCATTCTCTACGATCTACGATGGACCTCGAGGTTTGCTAACTCTGTGCTTAATGTGGTTCTGTGGAATGTGGTAAGTGATTACCTTATTTCTTGCTACAAATTCCTTTAGTGAAGAAAACTTTGAAGGATGATTCAGATTCAGATCCATGATTCTGAGTTTATATTAAGTGGAATTTCCCGTCGCAAAAGTATGGAACTGCAAATAACCAAAACAGACACGAAAATTTTCATGTTTTTTTGGAAGGTAATTCCACTTAATTTCAACTAAGATTCATGGTCTGAATCATCCCTCAAAGTTTCACTAACACCTATGCCTACTTGTATGGGGTGTAAGTGACATCGTGAAGGATAGTGATGGGATGATTGAGCTCGTTATTCTGAGTTAAAATCAAGTGGATTTTTTCTTTGCAAAAGTAAAGAATTGAGAATAATTAAAAATAACATGAATTTTCATCATTTTATGATGAGCTGATACATCCCTCTCAGTATTCGTCATGATGTCATTAATACCATTTATATACTACATATACTTATATATAAAAATATTTTTTAATTATTAACAGGTATAGTGGTCGCTCACACACACAATCTCAATCCAAAATCACCACTGTTAAAGCTAAAGGACGTGTTGATTTCTTGAACAATTTATATTCCCAATAACACCAGTTATTCAAGAAATCGACGCAAGTGGCTTCTTAACACGTTCCTTGACTTCCACAGTATTGAATTTGGTCATGTATATTTCAGCGGCTAAGATTTGGGTCTGGGTCGATAAGAGTATGTACATATTTTTTCCTTAAATCCGAATTGACGTGAAAAATACTTCGCACATTACTTTGCGTTTTTACGTGACTTCTTGTACATTTGCCTTGAATGGTACCTACGAGTATAATATATACTTCTTGAATCGCACTAACAACGGTGAGGGCAAAGATCTTATTTAATAATATATAATTTAAGATGTAGGATACACTGATTTTTATTGTTTTCTTATAGTAAATATCATGTCAGAACTTCATAAAATTAACAAGATTAATACTTGTCTGTTTGAAGGTATTTCTAGTAGAAAAACGCTGATTCGTTTGTCCGTTCTGTTTTGTTCTGCTCATGTTCTGTTTCTGTAAACAATAATTTGTTAAATAAATGTATAAAGAGAAAAATAAATAAAAAAAAAACTAAAGGGAGGCTTCTGCTAAATAATAAGAGATTTGCGCATTAAATTCATAGTCAAAAGATAAGTAAAAGAATGTGAACAATTCAGAAAAAGAAAGGTGAACATGTTAGAAAAATGTAGAAAATCAAAGTAAAGTTTCTACTTTTATGTTTCTGTAAAAAGTTAGATGAAGAGGATCGAAATCAATTCGAGTTCATGCTCAATTCAGACTGAGCTTAAAAGGAATTGATTCTGTAAAGAAACTCGTAAGATAGTTCACATTGAACTTCGTTTTTAGGGGTTGAAAGATGTAACGTCTTTCGATATAAAAAAATTGAAGCACATAATAACGGGTTCTTACCGCGTTTAAATGGGGATATGAGACTCCCAAGCGGTAAGAACCCGTTATTATGTGCTTTAATTATGATAATAACCGCGTAAACTTAAAACAATGTATAAAAAATTTAGTTTAAAAACTAAAACCTGACTACGGAAAAATCACGCTCTAAAAAGTATGAAACAGGAAAATAGGTATATTTCTTGCCGTGATAAGCGAACTCTTAGGACACATTGGCATAGGACTACGGCTATCTTCTAAATATCACTATTTAGAAGAATTTCAGAGAAATATACCTATTTTCTTGTTTGATACATTTAAGAGCGGGATTTTTTTGTAGTCAGGTTTTAGTTTTTAAACATTAACCCCTCAAACGAATGGCGAGTCATTTTCATTAAAGGTATTTCAAATGGAATCTTTAAAACTGTTAGCTAAAACACAATTTTTGCTTTATACGTATGTCATCATGTCAAAATGTTTTATTTATTAAAGTATTGTTTTATGTATTGTTTTGTTCTAGTTTTTTAGAAAATTGTTCATTTGTGTTATTTTTCTGTTAATGCCCCTATGAATAAAGAAATATTTTTTTAAGTACGAAACAAGAAACTGTTCTGAACAAATACGAGGTCTATTATAAATTTCTTGAATAGTTAGCCCACCAACTTAAATTACTGTTTAAAGATTAAATGGTGTAGACGGCTCTTAAAATTTCTAGCACAGCCAAAATTAACATGAAATTACTATAGGTAATGAAGTACTACTTAAACTTATAAAATTAAGCCGAGTCACCTAGACATTTTAAGTAAAAAAGTAGGTAGTTAGGTACTTATTTATGTACGTTGCTTATTAATAAGATGATACAAGTTCATTGCACCAATGAAAACATATTAAAAAAAAATCTCGTGTAGGCCTGCGTTTGTTGCCACAGTAAAATATTATAATTAAAGATATTAAAATTAAAAAATATTATTAAAGTACCCTTGATTTAGTAATCGCAGATGTCATTATCACTGTGTCAATGTAATAATGTCCAGACAAGCAAACAAAACAGGTGTGGAATTGTATGTAACGTGATTATGAAATTGTGTAAGTAGGTCTATTGAACAAATACGATCTTTCACCGATTGTGTAGTATAACAGTCAAGGAAACAAACAAATAAAAACTCCGCCACACAATTTCGAACGAACAACGAGATATTATTAGATACTTGATAATTGAAATTGTTTTGTGGTAACAAGTTCACAGCCTCCTGTGGCCTTCTGTGGTTAACAGCCTCCGTGGTCTAGTGGTTAGAGCGTTAGGCTCACGATCTGGAGGTCCGGGTTCGATTCCCGATGGGGACATTGTCGAAATCACTTTGTGAGACTGTCCTTTGTTTGGTAAGGACTTTTCAGGCTTGAATCACCTGATTGTCCGAAAAAGTAAGATGATTCCGTGCTTCGGAGGGCACGTTAAGCCGTTGGTCCCGGCTAGTAGCCGTTAAAACACCTCCACCAACCCGCATTGGAGCAGCGTGGTGGAGTATGCTCCATACCCCCTCCGGTTGATTGAGGGGAGGCCTGTGCCCAGCAGTGGGACGTATATAGGCAGTTTATGTGTGTTTATGTTAACAAGTTCACAATGCGAGACTTTCCAGGCTACGTTCACCAAAAACAATATAGATGGCGTTGTTCAGTTTAAACATGATAATTACATATTTTCTCATTACTCGGGTAAGTATACAGGGTGTTAGTGACATCGTAACGAAAACTTTCAGGGGTGATTGAGGCCATGATTCTGAGATGATATCAAGTGGAATTTTCCGTCGCAAAAGTATGGAATTGAAAATAATTAAAAAAAACACAATAATTTTCAGGAATATTCGGACTGAAAATTCCACTTGATATCAACTCAGAATCATGGTCTGAACCATCCCCCTCAGTATTCGTTACGGTGTCACTAACACCCATACCTACTTGTATGGCTACCGTACGTACTTGTGTGGGGTGTAATTGACATCGTAACGAATGCTGAGGGGGATGATTCAGCTGATTATTCTGAGTTAATATCAAGTGGAATTTTTCATGGCAAAAGTATAGAATTGAAAATAATTAAAAAAACTAAAAACAAATCATGAATTTTGCGACGAAAAATTCCGCTTGATATTAACTCAGAATCATGGCCTGAATCATCCCCCTGAGTATTCGTTACGATGTCACTAACACCCTGAATATAATAATTCCAAAATACAATGTAATGGCAGAAACACACCCACATATATATATATATATATATATATATATATATATATCAAAGTAATTGTTGCTAGATATTTGAATCACTTTATATTGCTTCTCTTTATTTTGATGCAAGATGCATTTGTCTGTTATCCATAATCCATAAAGTTAGAAGGTTAAACGAAGAACAAACTGTACTGCGTCATCTACCTCTATTGATTATGAGGAACATACCCTGGATAGTCTCTCATTTAATATACATGCAATTACAAACAAATCAGAAGCTATAATTTATAATACAAAACCTATGACATTGCGTTGGCACTATTGGTTATATTGAATATTCAGCGCACGTATTGGGACGGCTCCAAATTTTGTTTACCAACTCAGCCAACCGCGAATAGTGAAAATGGAGATAAATGGAATATTTTTTGGTCTTCGTTTAATTTTAGAGGACAACCCTAGGGATATTGGGTCACTGAAGCTTCCTACGCGATTGGGAATGAAACATTTCGATTCGTTAGTCATCTTCGTGGCCGTTTCGGTGGCTATCCCAGTTTAAAAGTGTTCGGTTTTAGACATCCTATAGGACGTTTCTTAAGAGTTTAAACCGATTCCAAATCTGTGTCACCCGTGAAGCCTGGTAACGAAATTAATTTGAGGTGGAAGAATAAAGTAAGTTCAGACATTGTAAAGGAATATCATTAAGTATAAAGTAAGTGTTTTGTAACCCCAGAAAATACACGTTCAGACAATATAGAAATACAATTTCCAAACTTTCCCTTTTTCTCTACAAACACATTTAACGATATTTGGTTACCTGTTGACTACGTTATTTTTACGACCGCAAGATATTTTTGTAACTCCGTTTATAATCCTGTTAGCATACATATAATAGGCAGTGAAACATACTTACTTGTCTTGAAATACTGGTAGCATACACCATCATAGCGTGGCTTTAGCTTCAGATAACGTTTCGTATGTTAATGAGAGACATTTCTATCACTATAGATACAGACTCTTAATAGACTAGTCTAGTCAAGTCTAGTCAAATCTAATAAAGACCCTTGTCAAAAGCCTATCAATTGTAGCTAAATTAGTAATTTGTAGCTCTATAAGTTATTGTGTTAAAATCGTTTTAATTACTTTTCCAAAAAATGGGGGTCTTTACCTCGACAGTGGCGATTATGAAGCAAGAAATTGTTTTGTAGTTACATAATCCCGTTGAAAATACCTGAGCTTTGAAAAATTAACCAAATATTTTAAGGTAAGTAGATATTTTTTATTTTTTCCCCGGTGTTTATTTTACGAAGAAAATGATAAATGATGAGGAAAAAAGTGTAATCAACGATAGCGAAGACAAACGATGTACTTCTACATACATACTAAGTACTTTTACACATTTGATCATATTTACATTTTGCTTGTAAACGGTTCCCTTGTGTTCTTTTCGTTGGTTTATGTAAAATATAATGTATAATGACCTAACTTTGAATTTAATTTTTGAAACATTCCAGAACTCTCCAGGCTAGGTTTACGAAAAATAATATACTTATGGCGTTGTTGTACAGCTTTAACGTGATAATTACCTATTTTCTCATTACCCAGGTACATAATTATTCCAAAATACAATGTAATGGCAGAAGTTTATATAAAAATAATTGTTGCTTGATATTTGGATCACGTATAGAATTATGTATAGAACTGATGTCTGTTATCCATGAAATTAGAAGGATAATGAAGGAAGATCATATTATATTGTTTTTTTTTTAATATTGTTATTGTTTTTGCATGGAAAGTCCCTCTCTATTATATTTTTCTGAGTAATCACCAATATTTTACGTCGTTTAAATGTCGTATTATACCGACTCTTTCGTTTGAAAATACCAGTGGTTAAGTACGGTCACGAGTACTAATATGTAAACGTATACACTTTAAAACTATATCACATTAACTTTTTTGCAAATGAAACCGTAAGTCTCATTAAATGTCAAATATGATAATGCGACAAGGTTCTAAAGTGGGTACATGATTATTGCTCATGACTACCCCTACCGTACCGCTGCCTAAAAAGTAATCTTATTGGTTGAACATTTTGAAGGCCTAATTTTAAGTGTCTCCTTTGAAGTTGCGAAAGGCAATATTTGTCAATACCAATGAGCGTTAAACGATGTAAATTAACACTTTCAAGGACAGAACGTCTAATGACGTTCCAATCCCAAGGTACGTGTCATATTACCTATTATGAACCATCAACGACCCATGATCTCTGTCCATGAAAGTGTTAACATTGGAGCTCAAAATGTAATAATTTATAGGTAATTGGTTGCGCAATCGGATGTGTAATTTATGAGCAGCTTATTACTGAAGAAAGGTTTAAAATTAGAATCTTGTTTAGAACGACTACCTTATTTACTGCACATTAATAAGCCGTTAGCACACCCCGGACACTTCATACAAACAACCTTGTTTCACACAGACACCACACATTGAAGTTATCGTACACGCGCATCTGTGTGTGTGACGTGTGACGCTGACGGTGTGTGTGTGTGTGTGTGTGTTATGTCTGTGTATGTAGTATACTAGTATAGAATTCTACATAGTATACTAGATAGTATAGAACACTAGATAGTATACTAGATACATAGTACGATATATACTACATAGTATAGAATTCTATAGTATACTAGTATAGAATTCTACATACACAGACATAACACACACACACACCTACATTATAGTATTCTAGTATAGAATTGAATTGGGGGGTATAACCCCCCCCCCGTTTTTCATTACGATGTCACTTACACCCCAGACAAGTACGTACAAGTAGTAATACAAGTGGACTAACGGCATTGAATAAGGAATAATACTACGTATAGAACGGCATCTCTCCGCTTCTATACATAATAATATAAACGTTGTTACGATGTCACTAACAACCTGTATACTAAAGACATAGAACTCTCTGAAATCGCGTAATAAAACTGTTTACATTATAGTTTTATTATATTCTACCTCCAGAACCTTGTTATAGCTTACCTAAATAAAAATGTGTAGACTAGACTCAGAGGATGAAGAGTAAGATATAAAATCTATCAGAAATTGGCTTCGCATCTCTTGAGAATTGAGCGTTGGAACTGAAAGATTTCCAGACGCTTTATTTCTCGTTTATTATTGACACACACGTCTATATTAACATCCAATTTTGTTCATTCGAGAATACCAGATACTGTCACATTAATGATGCTTAAAATGTGTCGAAAATAAAACCATTTGGTTTGAGATATATAAAAACAGTCGTCGCCGATTTATGTACTTCTAACTACTCCCATAGAGATATCATCGTGAGCTTATGTTATGTTTATCATCACTAATTTAAGAGCCACGCTCTTGTCGGTGTAGCATTCTCCATGCTAATTTTTAGGGACAAATAGGGCAGTGGTTTTCCTCTTGCCTTCCGCCCCGCAGTACTCTGTCTGACGCGAGTGAGATGGCGCCCAGAGTAGTCTATTTCAAAGCCGTACTAGAACTCCTGTCCGGTTCCAGGTTACAGTCCCTGTGACGCGCCCCTTCCGTCCTGCATTGCCCAATGGTTCCATCTCCGCCTCTGCAATGTTATTTTATGTAATCATAATTCCTAAGCCAGTGTTGTCCATCAAACGAAAAAGATAAGGCGAAATTCTAATTATTCTAAATCAGATAAGCGCTTCCTTTTACTGAAAGACGATGGCGGGCTAATTTCTTGAATAGGCATAATTTAACAAGCTTCCATTGTGACACTATAATGAATGGAAAGCATTAGAATTAAGCGCTCTGTCTCAAGTTTTAATTACTTTCAATATTCTAGTTTTGATACGAGTCAGTAAAGTTTACTAAGACAAAGAGCCGTGGATAACAAATGAGTCATGTTTGGTATTAACCTGTGTTGTTAGATCATTTTACTTTGATTTTCTTAAATACAAGCTCTTTTAGGCCCTCGTAAGTACCAGATTTCCAGACTCAATATGGAATTTGGATTTTAAAAGGACACTGGACCTTACGACTTATAGAAGACCTATTCACGAACGAGGGAGTAGGTAATATTTTAACATAGGGAATATTCTGCTGAAAAAAAAATCAATTTTAATGATAGAAGAAAACAGAACAAGATGGGTAGTACCTAAACTATTACAAAAAAGAAGGGAACATTCTCCCTTTAAAAATTAAATTAATTAAAAGAAGTTTGGCAAATGTACACGTGTGGCTACAATTTTTCTTTTAACGCGTTTTGTTTACGTCTTGGTTTAACAAAGAAATTGAAAATTGGATGTTAATATAGACGTGTCTGTCAATAATAAACGAGAAATAAAGCCTCTGGAAATGTTTTTTGAGAAATTCAGATCATGATTCTGAGTTGATATTACTTAAATAGAATTTTTCATCGCAACAGTATGGAACTGAAAATTAAAAAAGACACTGAAACCATGAATTTTCCTATAGAAAATTCCACTTGATACCAACTCAGAATCATGGTCAGAATTCTTTCGCAAAGTTTTCTTTATTACCACAGATCATAGAAGTATTACTAACATTACTAAATAAGTAGTTAAATATCACAAATTCTCGGATTCTTCACAGACCTAGAGTATTCCAAGCCTACGACCATCAAAATATTATTCGTTCGAAACCTTCAGACCTGCATGAGGATCTCGAAGTCTCAAGGATAAGCCGAGGTTGCAAGCATGATTTCTCGAAAGATCGACTACTATCGAGAAACTATCGACTATTACGCAGAATAGGTGAAACTGCATTACAATATACGTCATAACTAATTACCATTTTCTTAAAACTTACATACACAAATTAGTACTTACATAAACTCACGCCTTTTTCCCATCGGGGTAAGCAGAGACTATGGAATCCCATTTGTTCCGATCCTGACATACTTCTCTTGCTTCCTCCACATTCATCAATCGTTTCATACATGCACGCCGGTTCAGAGTAGGTTGTACTGAACCTTTTTTAAGAATATGTCCAATTTGAAAAATCTACGTCCTTCTGGGTCTTCCTCTGCCCTGCTCTGACCGCTGCCCTACCACCAGCCTAAAAAGTTCATCCAAATATTGAGAGTCAAGTAGTACCTATCTTCTAAAATACATATTAACAAAGTAAGTACTTTTGAATTTTGCAGAATCTGTAATCGCTTTTATTTAGCATAACATTGAAAAAAAGATGATTGATTGCTATTTGGTTACAAAATTAAGCTCTCTCGTTAATTTCAACTAAATCAACACACACACAAGCTACATTTAACGCAAGGGTAGACCCAGTCTATTTTTCGCCAGCCACTTCGTCTGACGTTGTGCCTCTCTGAAACAATGCCTTCCGACTGAATCCTCATTACTTTACATCAGATTTAAAGCTAGTATTATATCTATAAGCATCTATATAAGTATTTATAAGCAAGGCACTGGTTTTGAAAGGCTCAATGTCAGAGGAAATGACCGGCGAAAAGCAGACTGTGTTTTGACTGTTAAGCAAACTTTCAAGTACCTATTTCACAAAAAAACCCGCGGGTGACTTGGTTGCTGGCAACTTTGTTGCGGAACCCTTTACGTGGTGGTACCCTAGTGAGATTGGGCCCTTATTATTCAAGTTACCTTTCTATTTACAATTATGAAATGAAGCTTTTTCGACTTCCTTGACTTACGTTTAATTTATGATAAGTAGTTGTGACAAAACACTTTGTGCGATCTGAGGAAAACCTACACAAGTCTCGTAAAAATAAAGGTGTTTGCTACACCTTTTCCTAGAAAAATATGTGACAGAAGATAGGTAAAAATAACACTTCATAGAAATAGTCTCTTTAGTAATTGAGAAAACGCTTTCATACTTGAGTAACGATCCCATTTCCTATCTAATCAAGCGATGTTTACAAAATCGCAAGCTAGAGCTAATTAGGACAGTGTAGAAGTTTATCCACTCCAATGGCGCAGTAACTTTTCTACTCGGATAATAATGTTTCGCTATTACCTTAGGCACAATTCAGAGTCAGTAATTTACTTAACAGCGCGACTACATTTTTTATTCTTACTTATTACTTTTCAAAAGGTAGTCTTTTAATAAGTTACAGTAATGGAACTGTCAAAGAAAAAATTATCGCCTTTTTCGTAATTGAAGAAAAGTGGGAAATATATTAAAGCTGACCCAATTTCGGCGGGTATTCAAGGGTAATTTCCGGATCGTAAACTGTGCCGCCACAATAAGGTGTTGGGGGATTTTTGTTGATTGAATAAACTGTACTGATACTTTGTACCTCGGTTCAATTCTGCCTTAATGTGGTTTAGAAGACCTTTAGACCTCCGTTTTCCATGTAATTGTACCAAAGCTTTCCAAGCAGGAAAATCCCCCGACGACCTTTAGCGGCTTTCCTTTTGTTTTTTTGTTAAATTTATATCCTTCCTAATAGATTTATATTGTACTTTCGGTGATGGAATGTACATTGTCAGCCTAGTTTCTTTATATTTCTAGGAATACTATCATCGTTATTCTAAACTATCTTAACAAAAATGAAACGAGTTTCGTTTCACAAAACTTGATTTTAGTTATTACGCGAAGTTCCGAAGGTTCTGGAACAAAGTTTTTTACATACATATTTTTAACGTCCAAACGAGAGGTTACACGTTGCAGTAGTAGGTTAAGGTAACCAGATATCCGGCTATAAAACATCATCTGTTACATAGAACGGATGCCTTAATCGATTTTGGAAGGCGAATTTACAGAGGCTCTGGCTTTTGAGGAACAGAAGAGAGGAAAGAAAGTTTTGGGTTGATCCAATAATCTCTGAGAAATATTTTATGTTCGTCATGCTAGTCTCAGATCAGCATGACGAACATACAGTATTGTAATTGTTTTTCTATTCTTTGCACATTTTTATATTTTGTTTTAAGTATTTTTGTTTTGGTTTCAGCAAAATCTCACTTGTCTCACAAGATTTAAGTCACATTGGGAGTATCTCGATATATCATAATTTATCAAATAAAGTATCTAAAAAATAAAATTTACTTACCATTTCTCAGTACCTACAATTCTTTCGACGATTGATGTGATCATTGAAGTTGGAGACTTGTAGCTCAGTTGTAGAAAATGCCTACTTGTTGCTTCAATAACACCAAGAAAATGAGGTTCTTGTCTTTATATTATTCCTACAGGGCGAACATGCGCAACTTGATAAAATTATAGATCGATTCAGTAAATTTTGTCGAAATCGATACCTTTGTTTTTTCACTAACATGCGTGTCGCGCGATTTTGTTCGTATTTTGACAGGACGACATGACTTTTTTGGGTTCACATATTAGCACCAATCGACAAAACGACGACGGTTATTTCTATTTTTTAATTTTGATGTGTAATTTTAATTTTACTTAATTTTTAAATACTTAAGTACCCTTAATTGAGTACCCTTAATTATGTACGCCGTAATTGTCATGTATATAAGTCACAATACCGTAACCTTATAAATTTAAAATGTTTTAATTTATGTGATGTGGTTGTAATAAATAAATAAAACGACATAACAACACACACAACGACCTAACTACGTCGACATGATCGATAAAATGACTGTGACAACATTTTATCACGTAGCCCATATTAGCCCTACTGATTTATTTCGGACGTAATGACCAGGATAAAAAAAAATGAAGAGTAAGTGATCTTTAAGTGATCTTTAACAGAGCTTTGAGCAACTTTAAAAAAATATGCTTCGGAAGACTTACTTAATTTTAATTTGTGTGTAATTACGCATGGTGCTTGAATAAAGATTACTTATTGACAGGGCTGTGAGCAGCTTTAAAATATGCCACCAAACCTGACGTCATTACGTCTATGATGTTTATAACGACCAATGGTGTTGCGTGTCTCCGTGTAAGTATTTACTCAATAATTACGTCGAATTGATAACATGATTACTCAGACATGTTCCAGAAAGCTATTAAAGGTATTAGCGTCAAATCCTGCATAAAGCATTGTATCAGAAGCAAGTAATTTTAAGAAATGAGACCGTATAAGAACTAAACCCCGACTACGGAAAAAATTCAAAAATCTACGCAAAACTCTCTAAAAAGTATGAAGCAAGAAAATAGGTACATTTCTTTGAAATTCTTTGAAATGTTTGAAGATAGCCGTGGCCGTATTTGCCGCCAATTTGTCTCAAGAGTTTGCTTACCACGGAACACGAGCAAGATGAACTAAGTACCTGCGTCTGTAGAGCTGAGCCGCTACGGCTCTAAAAAAATAACCTCACTAGTTTTGCATATAAATAATTGAAAAGACATTTCTTAGAGAGAATGGAGAATCAATGAAACAATTACTAAAAAACTTTAACAACGATTTTAATATGATGGAAATAATACGCTTTTTAAAAGCAGGCTTAGACTAGTATCTACTTAAATACTATTAGGTACAATATCATGACAAAAATATTATCTTCACAAAATAGTTTGCGTATTGTCTTTAGCTATGTATTCGTATGAAAATAAATGACATTTGCAGTTTGTAACGTATATATAGTGTTATGTAGGTGTATCACGAATGGAAGTAAATCACATGAATGTATTACAGGCATAAAAGTCCCGTTTGTTTAAATTTAATCGAATATTTGGGACAATTCTCTCTATAATATTATACGTAATTATTATGGTGAACATCAACAATTTTGGTGCAAGTAACTAAAAAATATAATATTTACACACATTTCTGTTCGTGTGTCATTATCGTTACTATTTATACTACAGAACATAATGAGTTCATTATTCTTTAGCTACTTAGCAATTCTTTATCACATTTCACCCGAAAGTTAGGAAATAAACAGTGTTACAGTACTTATCTGATCAAGGATGAAAGTCATTAAGTAGGGATAAAAGTTAAGACGAAACCTTAAGCGATAAAATAAACGACTTAACGAACTGTACAGTAAGACACATAGAACGGTACCTACGTGGTACCCCGTAAACTGTTGTCGGCAGAACTCATAATAAAACACAATTTTTACACAACCGAATCAAAAACTTTTATCAAAATGAATGGCGCAAAGGTTCACCAACGCATTAAGGATTTACCAAACTGTCTGATAAATATTATAAATTATATCATTCGCAAACATTAAAAAAGCAAATATTCATTATTGATTCAATGACGCTAACAAATCACTCGTTGGATTCAATGAAACAACTTCTTAAAACTGCTTGTTAACAACTATTTATTTACACACGATAAAGATAGACGTTGATTGGTTCTATAACCTTGGCTCCTTACAAAAGAGATCTTTTACAGTCTTATCACAATTTTACACATTGCGTAGTATTTATTGGAGAATGTAATTATTTGAATAAATTTTATAATTGATCGTCGCGCACGCATGAGCGCTTGCAGTCGTCGCGCTCGCCGCGCGGGTTCATGCGAACGGCGTTGCCATTAGTCAGCAGCTCGGTAGCGTTGGAATGATCTGGAAACAAACAGTCAGTGGTAACATTCAAGAACAATACATAACGTAAACAGCCTATATACGTCCTACTGCTGGGCACAGGTCGCCCCTCATTCAACCGGAGGGGGTATGGCGCATACTCCACCACGCTGCTCCACCGCGGGTTGGTGGAGGTTTTTTTACGGCTAATAGGCGGGACCAACGGCTTAACGTGCCCACCGAAGCATGGAATCATCTTATTGTTTCAGACAATCAGGTAGTTCAAGCCTGCAAAGTCCTTATCAAACAAACTTAAAGGACAGTCTCACAAAGTGATTTCGACAAAGTCCCCTTCGGGAATCGAACCCGGACCTCCAGATCGTGAGCCTAACGCTCTAACCATTAGACCACGGAGGCTGTTTTAAGATCAATTTTAGACGTAATATTGGTCAAATTATTACACCAGCACGATTTAACTGTCAAAAGGCATTTCGTGCCACACATTTTTTGAACACACGAACGCTTTTCGACAGCTGAATCGTACTCGCGGATCTGAGAATCTGATTAACGCATTTTGGGGAGCAGGTAGTCGCTTCTGTAAAAAACTTGTCAAATCTTCAGATTAGGTAATTGGACTCAGTGAAAACGAGACAATCTAGCGTTGGCTAGGAGATGGTGGTAAACCATTTGGGGCAGAACATTTTATGTTATGTATAGTTTGTATGCACACAGAAACCTCGGCGTGGGGGCGTACTATCACAAAAATTCCCGCTTACTGCTTCGGGGTCCCCCTATGTGTAAGATCTTAATATTATAAATATGCAGAATTTACCCCTTCCTATCTACGGTCCCGCTTCCACCTCCTGCCCCCTCCCCGCACGTTCTAGGCGTCCATGTATTACTAAGATGCTGGAGATACCTAGGACCAATACCAATTTTGGCTTTCACTCATTTTCCGTCCGTGCAGCCATGCTCTGGAATAGGCTGCCGAGGGTAGTTCAGGAGAGTTCCTCTTACCTAATTTTTAAGAAGAGAGTCAAAGAGCACTTTTTATCCATAGAGTATTCGTAGTCTAAGTATATTGTTATATATATAATAGGTATGTATGTAGGTATAGTATATTTTATATGTGTATATATTTATAGAGGGCTAGGCATATGTTTGTGTATATATACACTTCTCATCAAAAAAATCGAAACACTTCCGTTTTCATTGTTTCTGTCCGAATTTAACACAAAAAAGAATTCATACGATGAAAAAAAATACATAAATGTATAGCTGGCAGTTTGGCCATTACAGTAATAAGCGAAAATTCTAAATTCAAAATTAGAATTTCATTTGTTTATCTTATAAACGAAATGAATCACTGTTTTGAGACAAATGTGTGTTTAGGGTTGGAGTACATTTAGCGTTTAAAAACTAAAAATTGGCGCCTATCCTTAAACTTTTTGTTTTTTATTTCAATACTGTGACTTTGGGACGTCTGAAAAAAGGTTTTTTTTCTAAAACGTATGGATACTTCGCCCACAGAAGCCGCCCAAGTTGTGGCATTGCTGGATTCTGGCCTTAGTCAGCGTGTTGTGGCTGCAAGACTGCATCTAAGCCTGTCATCTGTTCATAAAGTCTATAGATAAACGTTATCGGGAGACTGGTTTGTTCACGCGCCGTTCAGGATCTGGCAGGAATCGGGTCACTTCTGAGCGAGATGATCGATTTATTGTAACAACTTCTTTAAGAAATCGACGCCTTAACGCTTTTCAACTGCAGCAGCGGCTTCGTGTTGTACGAAGGGTGGCTGTAAGTGACTCTACAATTAGAAGAAGGTTGAAGAATCGTGGACTGGTACCGCATAAGCCAGCAAATGGGCCGAAATTAACTGCAGACCATCGAAGAGCGCGCTTTAACTTTGCACGTGAGCACCTAAATTGGTCATACCTACAGTGGAGCAAAGTTCTCTTTTCTGATGAGTGTAAAATTATGCTGTATGGTAACGACGGAAGGAACAAGGTCTACAGAAGAGACGAAGAACGCTATGCACAATGCTGCATTGAAAAAAAGGTCAGCTATGGTGGCGGTTCGTGGACGGTTTGGGGAGGTATCAGCGCCGACGGTAAGACAGAGCTTGCTTTCGTGTCTGGGCCACGTCTGCCTGCACTAAACTGTCATCGGTACGTCGAAGAGTGTCTCGAGCCTCATGTGATACCCTATGCACATTTTATTGGCAACGGCTTCATATTCATGCACGACAATGCTAGGGCTCACACCGCGGGCGTCGTACGAGATTATCTTAACGAAGTCGATATCTCTATTATGGAATGGCCAGCAAGAAGCCCGGACATGAATCCCATTGAACATCTGTGGGATGAATTAAAGAGACGAATTCGAGCAAGAGATCCTGCCCCAGAAACACTTAGCCAGCTGCAAGATGCAATCCAAGAGGAATGGGACAATATACCACAGCATGTGATCGTGACTCTCATCCGATCGATGAAGAACCGTATGGAAGCAGTAATTAGAGCTCGGGGAGGGAATACAAGTTATTAAATAAACGTTTTTTAGCTTTTTTTTTCATTTACGTGTGTTGTTTTATCCATTTCCTTTATACTCCATACGGAATAAAAATGACTCATTTAACAAAATACGAAACCTATGAAAAATTCATTTAAATTTAGAACATTAACATTAAGATTTGATAAGCTCATATTACTCACTATTAAACGACATTTAACATTTATTCCTAAATGTACACATTTTTCTGATAATCCTGACAAAACGTAAACTTGCAAGGTGTTTCGATTTTTTTGATGAGAAGTGTATTTTTTTAAGTGATTTTATATGTAGATATAATTATTATAATGTATTTAATATATTGCACCTCTTTTTATTCTTCCGCAGTTACTCTAATACTACCTCTGGGTTGGCTGGAAGAGATCTCTCTTAGAGATAAGTCCACCCTTGTAAACGTCCATTTCTAGTTTGTGATGTAACTAGTTGTTAAGTGCAATAAAGTATATTTGAATTTTTCAGGGTCTGTTTCCTTTCACAGATATGTAAACGAGACACCTATATGAAAATACGTATTTTGTATGCACTAAGTGAAAATACGAGTTTTGTAAGCATTCATAGCAGATACACACGGGTATAAAATCTGCCTGACAGGATCTGTATCCTGTAGGACAGCTATAGGTACCCTCCGGCTTGCGAAAAGCGAATAATGTTAATGCGACGGACTTAAATTATGTGTAAAATATTGTCTATGCTGGACTGATAACGAATAAAACAGAACATGTTCTTCTGCTTCTTTTCCCCGGCATAATAATGTCGTAAAAACCGACAGCGGGATTGTATCGTCTCTAATCTCTTCTCTTCGATTTTTTAACACGTTTCTTTTTAATACATGTGCGATAGATATGCGGATCATTTGTCACCACACGGTTAATTGTAATCATAGAACTTTGTGTCAAAAGTACCTGCAAGTTGTCTTCTGATTACCTGTAGCTCTACCCACCCTATTAGGGATTACGGGCGTGGGTTTATGTATGTAATAATATCATTATCTACTCTTAGCCCAAAGCATTTTATCAGACTATTACAGAAAAGTAATAAAAATAGGTTTTTTTTTAGGTACATAGTAATTTTTATAGACTTACTATAGACATTTGCCGCCAAAATGGCATTAGCTACTTGGCCGGACAAATGGGGAGCGCAGAGGGCTCTCATCCGGTGCAAAATTTAAGACAACAGACTTGAAGGTGCCCAGAGGATTTCATTACTAGTGTGTTAATTGTGAGTTTAACCTTACCCTTTCTAGTCACGCGGTAGCGTGTCAAGCCAAGTTCAAGTAACAGAACTGGCTAGCAACACCGTGTGTATATTACATTGCTACATAGCAATAATTACGATGGATGTCATTCTCTAGTTTGAGCAGAATCATGCTCATGTCATCCGGGTTTATGAACAGGGCTATGACGTCAGCAGGTGCAAAGCCTAGTCAAACATTTAAGCTTAATACTCAAAGAGGAGGTAATCTGTACGTTACGGGGGTGTGTGAAATCACGAACATTTGTGGTTTCACGACATGTCTAGCTAAAAAATTCGTCCGCTGAATCATCATCTGAAAAAATTCTGTTACCGACCGCCCATGTACGTGAAACATTTTATTTATATTTATTTCTTTCTCAAATGCTCTAATGATTGTAAAGCGTGCCTACAAATCTTGTTTTTTTAAAGTCAATAAACCTGCCTGCCTGAAATGATTTTAAAACCGCTTTTTAAGCGTTTTAAGCTATTATATTGTCATTAGGCTATTATATACCCTCTGTGATAAGGTCAGCGGAAGTAATTTCTACTATTGTGATGTTTACAAGTTGTTTACGTTTATACTAATACCCACACGATAGAAGAAGAATAAGTAATATATGCGTAGATGTATGTATAGCTTGTCGTCTATAACTACTTGTCGCATTTAAACTGCAATGTTGAGTATTTATTTCCATTTACGAATTCAACGAAAATCTAATAATATTCCAAAAATAACCTGACGAGGACTGCTACAATTAAGGCAAAGTTAATTCCTACCGGAAGATTGCTAATTATATTAATACATAAAATTGCTTCTAAGAAATTACTCAATTGCTCAAAGTTGTATCAATTTATATTAAGATGACAATCAGTGTTCCTAACCAAGTTAATTTATTTTACTTAACTTGAAGAACGTACTTAGTATAATCCTACAAAATATAGTAGATGATTTAATACATCAGACTGAGAACAGAACTCGGAATCTACGTGAAGTAATTCCTACGCCACAAAAAGAGGTTTAACGTAGAATTAAAATACAAAAATATATAATTTGTGGACTTATTTCACGAAAGCCAGGCGCTATTAAAATTTCATTCATGCTCTTTGCAGCTTTACAACCATTGATGCTTGCGAGAGATGTAAATAAAATACAAAGAAAAACGCATTTCGAATATCAAATATTGTCACATTAAATTTATACTTAATATATTAGATTTTCTTTAGACGTTATTACTATGATCTGGAAAATTTAAATATATATTAGCGATATTTCATACGTCACGAAACAGAACGAAGTTTTCAGATGTAGGTACATACAAAGAATTTCATTTTTCACAAGACATGCTGACACTTGGTTACTTTTATTTTTAACACTCACGGACACTGCCCTAGAGTCATTGAGCTTTTATTAACAGTAGTATGACACATGGAATCGGGACATCGCCTTTAGAGGTTCTGTCCTTGAAAGTGTTAAACTTATTTCTAAGGTAATGTTCTCTGCTGGAATGAATAATAAAGTAAATAAGTGAAGAAAATACACATAATGCGTTCATCTAGTCATCACTTCGAAACTTGACTGAGATTGTGTCCAACTATAAACATCTATCAAGCTAAAAGATCATGGGCCTGTTCTCTGTCATCATGCGAATCATGAAATCAAGAGCGGAATCAAGTTGTCTCCTGGCTTTTCGCCTGGTTTGTTGCCATATGCTGTGATTGTTTTTAAAACTGATATACTTTCAATAAATACAGTTTTGAAGAGTAATAGCATCGCGATACCAAGATTGGTTTGCCTCGATACTAGGTTTTCTAGGTTTCAATTTATACAATCACATTACATATCAACACATTGATTATACACATGAGTCGTGTCTATTTGTTTATTGTTCTAAATTCTCTTGTTTAGGCAAGCGGAAAAAAGGCCAATGGCCTTTACAAAATAGTACTGTAGACACCGGTTTTATTTCGCTAACGTAGTACAATTAGTTGTCCATCTGCCCTAGAAACCGACTACATTTGGCAATTTATTACGATCCGGTTTTGTTATTCGATCCCATCGGATTAGTAAACTATTGGTCGTAGTGAGGCGCATTGACGTCTGAACTCAAATTGACTTGCTAATTGAGGATCAACCTACATTTCAGCGTTAAAAGATTGATGTAGTCTATCGGTTAATATCAGTAGGTACACTTTAAGACTAGACCAAAGTTCAACAGTATATGTAAATGAACTTCGTTTATTGCAGTAAAGAGATTAGTTGACTTGGAGAACAACAGCCTAAGTATATATTGTACATATCCACTAAAAAGAGCTCTTCTTATCTATTGATATAATTTGATATAATTTAATTCTATTGAATATACAAAATTAAAAGTATCACGAAACATCATGAGGAGAATTTTCTGATATTATCTTGAGATTGACCGTTTTACCGTTTGTGAACGCGTAACTCTAAAAACTGCACTTCATTATGCCTTTCTGATAAGGATAATAGAAGTTGGTAACACAAGAAGTAGAAGTATAGCAATACAAAAATGGAGGATTGCCATTTATGACGTACATTGGCTCCAGCAGTAGTTTGCAAAACCAACGTCGAGATGATGAACAATTTTCCACCAGTAAAAGAAGCTAAGGAAGAGTTACAACACCAAATAATAAAGCAGGAAAAACCTATCCATTTTCCAAATTTGTAAACAAAGATGAGCGCTTAACGCTCAGCTAGCTTCTTCAAGAAAAGTAAGCTCGTTACTTGTGCTTAAGCACCGAAGTAAGAGTCATAAGTACCTATCATTTTTAAAAAAAGAGCCCAGTAAGGGAGGGATAAACTAAAACATGAAAAAATATCGCAATTCCATTTATCGAGAAAGTAATTGGTAACATTATTCAAAAATTTAAGAAAAAGTTTTCACGTTAAATAAATTGTTAAATAAGTTGAATCGTTTTTCTGTCTTGTGTTTATATAATTGTTTTATATCCTTTTCAGTGTACAATAAACTATTAAAGAAAATATATTTAAAAAAATAAACTTGTATTGAGACATTTCGGTTTCGTTCACAGCGACTTTTTTATCTTATTGTTGTGTTTCTCACCGCCATTGTTTCATTTCTTTAATAAATCATTGGACAAACAAATTATTTGTCGCTTTTCTTCGGCTACAACGAATATTGTGACATCTGTGGTGTTTAAGTTTTTCTGTGGACATAAAATCAGACTTGGAAAAAAATGTGAAAAGATTTTTCGTCAATCAGCTTTTATGTTAAATTAAGGAGATTATTCTTAAAAAAAAATATTATCTGCCTACTAAATATAAAAATATTCCAAGTGAGTTTAATGCCTACTCCCGAGAAGAGGCTAAGCGAGTATTTCTATTTTTCCCAGACAGTTGGTGTTAAGAATAGGGAAACATTTATAGACGAAGCGATCCGAATACAAAACCTGCCACAGTATCATCTTGAATACAAAAAATATTATATTACATCTGACAGCGAAATTGAAATACTTCAGTAGAAAACTGTTTGATCATTCTGAGCCTGAAAGCTTTATTGTACGTGGCTTGATCGATTACACGCACACCTGTTTCGATTAATAATTAGTAAAATATACATTACTGTATGTATTACAGACGTAGACAGTATTAGACAGTATTGCGACCGTCATTTTTGTCCGTATAAACATCCAACCTATGATAGGCATCATATCCACCTTAGGAATTTTCATGGCTACTAAAGGGAGGGAGGGAGATCTAAAACCACCTAGTTGACAAATGTCCATGTTAAGCCGTTGGTCCCGGTTACTACTTACTGATGTAAGTAAGTAGTCGTTACATGCGCCATGCCAGGGGCCTTTGGCGGCTCAATAGTAACATCAACCAGGGTTGATGAGGTCGGTACTCCAACCTCACAACCCACACGATAGAAGAAGAAGAAGACAAAATTAAATGTACAGAGGGACATGAAGGCGGATGTTTGTCAGCGAGATACTTGGCGCCGCATGATTGGGAAAGCCGATCCAACGGGAAGTGGCGAGGACGAAGAAGAAGAAGAAGAGGTTAATCGAGGACACGTTCTACTCTTATGACGACTTTATTAATTTAAAAAATAATAATTTGTAAGTACCTATTGACTGTTAATACTTAATAAGAGTTATTTTAATAAGTATAATAGGTAAACGTTACCTATCCCTACGAAATTTTAATGGTAACAAATACGTGACGCGTAGTAATTCTTATCAATAAATGGTTATGAATAATAAACGAAATGTGGAGTTAGAAGAAATACTACAAGCAGCTTCTCTCATTTGTCCAGTCCTTTCTGCAGCCTTGGTCACCGGGGATTTAGTTGTGAGATCAAGTGAGAATCTATATATTTAAAATATATTGTGATCAAATATAACAGGTAAGTTCTTGTGTGAAGCTTCGACGTGAAAACAATATTTTAACAGCGTGATCGATGCCATTCTTGTACCACATATATTCGCTAAATATGCTGAGGCGAGGTAGAGGTTCTTTATAAGATTGATGGACAGAAAAAAGCGTCTTACAAAGAGCTGTCAATCATTATTTATACAAGAATTGTGTCAATAAGCGAATATATACGAAATTGAACGCACGCTTATTGAGCAACCAAGGAATATTATGATTTGAACAATATACGCATTGAATATTTTGAATAGGTACCGATTAACGAATAAGAGTCTTTCGACCTATAGAGCAATTCTTCCAGGTATACTTGGCACTTTCAAAAATTGGTAGGTACTTTATTACATAACATAAAACGTAAACTGTATTTATAAGTCCCACTGCACAGACCTCCTCTCAGTCAACCAGGGTTTGTGGATGTTACAGCTATCCTTGTTCCCTTATTTTTTTCTTTTTTTCCGGCCTTCCGGAACCTACGATCACTCTCCGGAAGCCGAAACACAAAAAGTAGTATTGAATATATAATAGTATTTTATGCAACAGTTGTATAAGAAGGGTCAAAAAATGCGAGTGGCGTGAGTTGCGATGTGAGTCTTGGCGAACATCGCAATAAGAGACGCCACGAGCATTTTTTGACCTAGTTATACAACGTTGCATACAATACTTTTTCTACGACAACGTAATTTTAAATGAAACAAAAATTTTACAAAGAAAAATTTTATTTATAAAAAATATTTTCCAACGCGCGGGAAAATGGCGGCAAATGTATACTTTTTTTATAGTATATCTATGGCACCGAACAAAGTAAAGGTGCCAGTTTCCAGGTCAAAAAAAAAAAACAACAACAATGCTTTTTTGGCGACATTATAGTACAGTTACACTTTGTAAACAATGCTTTTATAGACCATAGAGCGTACACTTTTTCAAAGAGTTTAATTATGTATGTACTTATATTAGACTTTTTGGTTATTTAAATGCCAGATTAAAGTAGAGGAGTAGAAAAATATTATTTTGGTTCACCATTAAACATGTATTGAAAAAATCTGGTATATGTACTAGGTACCCAAAAGCAGTCTGTTCCTCATTATATCTATATAATGGAAACCTGTTTCTTTTTTTTTCCAAATATTTAATTTAAATAAAATAAATAAAAATAGTTTTCAACTTTTGAGAAAACTGTCCTAGCAATAGGATCGTTATCTACTGTTTTAATATAACAGTTTGTAATTAAAAAGACTTTGGTTGTCTTTAACTTTGCTTTACGAAAACTTTATTAAACGTAATTTATTTGCCCTATACTCTATCTTTGAGTAATTAATTAATGGGACTTCATTAAGTTTTATGATAAAGTTAAGCTGATAAAAGACTATAAACACAAAGGGTGTTAACGAAACATTTTGCCTATCTGTTTCTGATACTTATAATGTCGTAAAAGTTATAGTTATTATGTGAAATTACGAAACCATTAGATGCAATACCGTGTATTTTTTTTAAAACTTTATGTTTGACAATATCTACTACTTTTATACATTTATTGCATCATTTTTTATTAAAAGTACTTGAATATCATTTAATTTGGGTACCTATAATAGGCGATGAGTCATTAACTTAATATTATGTAAAAAATATATTGTATTGTTAAAAAAATGTGATTGGCACATTTTTAATAATAAGCATGTTTTACAAGTTGGTGGACTACATAAAACCACGTTATTTTAAGGGAAAATGTATACGTTTTCACAAAAAGATTCCCACTAAATTTCGAATTTAACACTTTCAAGGACAGAACGTCTAATGACGTTCCGATTCCAAGGTGTCATACAATCTATTATGAACCATCAATGACCCATAGTCTCTGCCCGTGAAAGGGTTAACTTTGAACAGTTTACACTTTGTAAAAAACGTTGTTTTAAGGTTAGTGACTATTTAAAATATAGGAATGCTTAGGAATAACCGTCTGGGAACCAATATATTAGCCAAATTACTGAAATTGTATTACATTTTTTCGAAGGAAAGTCTAGGCCTCTGTGCCGAGGTTTTTTATAATATTATTTTTGTTTATCAATTATGCATCAGCGCAGTTTATAGTTTACGTGTACAGAATATCTATACGATAAAATATTATTGATTATTAAAATTGTCAGCCTCCGTGGTCTAGTGGTTAGAGCGTTAGGCTCACGATCTGGAGGTCCGGGTTCAATTCCCGATGGGGACATTGTCGAAATCACTTTGTGAGACTGTCCTTTGTTTGGTAAGGACTTTTCAGGCTTGAATCACCTGATTGTCCGAAAAAGTAAGATGATTCCGTGCTTCGGAGGGCACGTTAAGCCGTTGGTCCCGGCTATTAGCCGTAAAAACACCTCCACCAACCCGCAGTGGAGCAGCGTGGTGGAGTATGCTCCATACCCCCTCCGGTTGATTGAGGGGAGGCCTGTGCCCAGCAGTGGGACGTATATAGGCAGTTTATGTATTAAAATTGTTATGTAAACTGACTTTCTCAGTCAGAATAGCATTGTACCTTAAACTGATTTAAATTTAAAACACTTTAAGCGTGCCAAAATGTGTAAGAGCATTTCACAGATTCACAAGAGCGACTTCACATGCCAAGCAACTGCAAAAGTAAACATAAATCAAATCAGAGTGACTGAAAAATTTCTTCCGCGTCTACTTTGGAACGAAGTTTTGCTACACTTGTATAACAACCTCTATACAGATATACTTTATTGCACCAAAATAAAAGAAAATAGTTACAAAATAACTCGATTTATGTCCTTTATGTATTCTCTGTATTGTACAAGTAGGTTTCACTGTTAAAATAGACTTGTTGTTTAAGTTTAAGATTAAGATAATAGTTAAAGATTCGAAATGTTTTTTTATACTTTTACTATCGTGTATAGGTAGATTGCCAACTTCATCGGCCCTGGTGTCAGTGTTATTATTTATTTTCAACCAAAGACTCAACGAAGAGCCCCGGACATGACTCATGTAACGACTACGTATGTACTTACATCAGTAAGTAGTAATCGAATTTCTAAAAACAGAATTTCTTCTCGTTTTAGTTTCCTCACGATTGCACAGTCACCATTACTGTGACTGAATGAGAAAGAATGATGCTCTCTCGCATTCGTATATATTTTATCTTAGAATAAAATGATGCTTACCATTCAACGCCAAGGAGCGGGACTGAGGGCTACGCCTTCGCGAATGTCATGCTCGGCTAAACGAAGAGGCGAAGTGCTTCTGGCTCGCTGGAAGGGAATGCATCGATATAATCGCTGAATGATAGCGCAGTCTAGAATAAATCTTATGAGTGATAAAAAAATGATCTTCAATCGCGATATGGCGCTTGCTATTTACGTGGACGCTACAAATACCGCATGCTTCGACCAATAGACAGCGTATTTTCCTTCCTATACATCGTGATGCTGCGTCTATTGGTAGAAGCGCGCTGCATTCGTCGATTTCATATAAAATATAAATGAAACAAACTATATATCTTGTTTGTAGACGGTTGTGGATGAGTCATGCTTTAGTTACACATTCACGTGCAATTTATAATAAACACACATAAAACAAAATGTGAAATTGTTTTGTCATGGTTTCAAATCATTTAAGAGTTCAACGATCTCAATCAACCCTAACCCTAAAAAATATAAAACGTTTTAAATTCGTGTAGAGTTTGAACGGACTAAAAAAGGTAAAGAGTGAAGATTAAATTAGAGAGTCGAGAAGACCTTGTCTCTGATTGACTAATTGAAGGTTAAAAAGCGAGAAAGAAAGGTAGGGAGAAGATGTTTACACTAAATATAGTTTCTATACTTCAGGTCATAGGTATACCTTCTTTTAAGTTTACGCGGTTATTATCATAATTAAAGCACATAATAACGGGTTCTTACCGCGTTTAAATGGGGATATGAGACTCCCGATATTTCGACACTGTTGCAAGTGCCATGATCACGGGATGTCATCCCGTAACGTAATTTAAACGCGGTCAGAACCCGTTTTTATGTGCTTTAATTATAGGTATACCTATCTAAAGTATTTGATATTCATCCATATTCACATATTAGTATGATCAGGATTTTAGGCAAAACAGTTTCACAAGCCGAAGAAGTAAAAATAATACGAATATGATTGTGTTGACTGTCAACTTCGAAAAAGTAGATATATCAAGTTTTAAAGAACTATCGCATCGATCAACTATTGTATTATATTGAGATGCTTTTGATGTTGCATTTATAGTAGTAAAACTATCCAATTCTAATAAGAAACATATCTATAAAGGTCAGTTTCATAGTTTCTAATGAAGTTGTAGGGATACATGGATACGTAGAAACAACGAGAAGACAACCATGCAGTTTTATTAAAGGCATATTGCGGGTACATACATGTGGTATCAAGTTGCAAAACATTGACTTGGACTGCTTGAAACAAGAAATAGAAACAAAACAAATGAATAAACTGTTTTATCACGACCACAGATTATTAAAAAAAAACATAAAAAGAGACACGCTCAAATGGTTTTTACAAAGGAACGAACCTACACGTTTATAATTTCACTGTTTACTGATTACAGAGTAAGATATGATGGTTCGATACATTACTATTTATAGCTCGCTACATGAAAAACTATAGGAAGGCGACGTTTAGAGTGTCTTGTGTGAACGTGATACGAATACTTAATACAAAAAAAAAAATAAAAAAAATACAATCAAAGATTAACGATCTCTCTCTATAGATAAACGGGACACAGGACGTCTGTAGACAATAATTTACATCAACATTTGGCATTGCTGTCCGAAAATAACTTACGTTGACATGCCCAGAATTTTAAACAACGCAAAACTTTCCGAGTTTTTCTTTCAGACCCAGGACATTGCAGGTACCTATGTGACATGTTTGTTTATTACATTTTTCAGCTGTGTTAAAATATCAGACCACAGAACCGGTCGTTATTTCCTTGTTGCGAAATGAATAACAGATTTTCGGGATAGGAAAACTTGTGGAATATTACGAGAACGAAGAATCTAAGTATTTCCGTAAACGAGCATTGTGTGTTCAACGACTTGTGAGAATTTATCACTTTACCATCGTCTGGGCAATTTAGATTTTTAAATAAGTTAAAGCGGATTTTCATCGAACGTTCTTAAACTTAATTTCAGGAAACTTCACAAAGGTTCCTACTCGTGCGGCTCAAGAAAATTCAAAGAGCTCGATTAGATATTCTTGAAAGTTGTTGCTTGATAAAGAGAAATTGACAAAGACGATTGGATTTTAGAAGTAGGTAATAAAAATAGAATAGATTTAACTCACTAGCACAGTTCGAATAATTAGATTCGTAAGAGTTACTAACTACCTAACCTACCTACCGTGATGTAATCATTACTGGCGAAAATTGGCACCTACTTAGTTTTAATTTAGTTTGTCAATTTTAAAATAAACTTTTATCTCTGTCGTCGTAAATAACGGCGTCTGTGGCCTAGCCGTTAAGCGTTGGGCTCACGATCCGATGGCCCTGGGTTCAAATCCCGGTGGGGACATATCACAAAAATCATTCTGCGATCCCTAGTTTGGTTAGGACTTTACAGGTTGATTACCGGATTGTCCCTGAATTCCCTGTCCGAAAATGTATGAAATTATTAGTGTTTCTTTTTTAATTAGTTTCAGTTGCATACTTTGCAACGGAAAATTCCTTTTATAGCAACTCAGATTCACAGTCTGAATCATTCTTCAAAATTTTCGCTCGTTCATCCTGTATAAGGCAAACATGAGTATGCAATGTAGTATGAGATTACGATAATCAATTAATAAGTTGGTAGGGCATCTAGCGGATTAAAAAGGCCACATTTTACCAATTCATCTAAAACAGCAATAAACAAGTAAGTGCGCAATGCAAATAAACGTCAAATAGGAATATTGCCTTTTTAGATGACTTGCTTCGATGTAGCCTTTTTAATTCCCCTAGTCTCATAATCGAGCATTGTATTATGTTATTTAGCGCCTAAGAATGTTCATAAAGAAACAAGGAAAACAAGAAATAACTTTTGTCGTTAGTTGTTTGACCTCCATCCGCGAGTTGGAGAGAGGAGAGAACTGGTGGAAATCTCGAGCCAAATATTGCACCGTAATAAATCGCTTTAGCTATTACGATTTATGGTGTGTTCATATTAAAATATTTTTATAGGCGAGGCAAATATTACCTATATAAACGGCATAAAATGCCACCCGCGCACAATTTGGCTCATGCCTGAGGTATAATACTTTGTATACTTATTTGTTACCTTTTTATTAATTAGGAATAAAAGGGATATGAAATAATACTACGACATGGGTACTTAGAGGGTGGTAAATTAGAACTACGTGGTAATGGAGTAGATAAACAGAATGTGTTCTGTTTCAATTGAAATTTTCCGATCGTCTCGTCTGGTCACGTTTATGCTTTTGAACAAACGTATACCACTTACACGAAGTGGTAATTTGTGTAACAGACGCAATACAACTATACCATTCATATACCTACCGTTTTCTCGTTTTCACAGGGTCCGCTTACGTAACATAAAGAATTGACAGGTCCGAATTTTTAAAAAGTGACAGGTCCGGTTTTTTAAAGAGTGATAGGTCCGGTTTTTTAAAAACTGACACTAACTCTTACTAACTCGCGCGCCGCGATGGAAAAACCACGCCAGACAGGTTACGTCACAATACATTCTTCTCTTCTTCTCCTTATCGTGTGGGTTGTGAGGTGACGTACCAACCACATCAACCCTGGTGTCAGGGTTACTATTGAGCCGCCAAAGGCCCCTGACAGTCATGTCGTTACATGAGTCATCATGTGACGACTACTTACTTACATCAGTAAGTAGTAACCGGGACCAACGGCTTAACGTGCCTTCCGAAGCACGGATCATCTTACTTTCGGACAATCAGGTGATCAGCCTGTAATGTCCTAACCAAACTAGGGATCACAAAGTGATTTTTGTGATATGTCCCCACGGGGATTCGAACCCGGGGCCTCCGGATCGTGAGTCCAACGCTCAACCACTGGACCACAGAGGCCGTTAATACATTTATTTTTATTGTTTATTAATTTTGGATACATAATGTTTTTCACATCAACGCAAACTACCATAATACCTCGTACGTGATGATGCTACATATTATTATTTTACAGATTAATTGGAAACTATATTGGAATTTCGCCTGGTTATAAGCATTGTCGCGAAAACTGACTTTGAATATAAATTCGTAGGGTTTTATTAATTCTTGGAAGTACTAGAGTATTTTCAAATAATAAAATTATAAGCATTCGAAACCTGTTTACTAAGTGTAGCTTTGAAGTGTACTTGTTACAAGTTAACAACTAAATATCGTAAAACGCCACGGGTAATAGTGTTTTCTACTAACGTGTCTCCTTCCCCATCATTTGACTCTACCACTCTAAACAACAAGTTAATCTTCTTCTTCTATCGTATGGGTTGTGAGGCGGAGTAACAACCTCATCAACCCTAGTGTCAGGGTTACTATTGAGCCGCCAAATGCTCCTGACATGGCTCATGTATCGACTACTTACTTACATCAGTAAGTAGTAACCGGGACCAATGGCTTAACGTGCCTTCCAAACACGGAACAAATTAATGCCTCACAAAGACAGTGTTTATTCAAACAACTAAGGACAGAGTAGAGAAATGGGTATTTTGAAGGCGTTTTGAAAGCATTTATTGCCTTTTATGGATTTTTGATTATTAATGCTTATAACAGCATCACATCTTAGACTGTTCTAGGAGGATGAACTAAATAATATGATTTTTTATGATTTTTATACAGTCTTGATCGATGGGGCTGGTATAACAAACTTTGATAAAAGCCTTATATAAGTAAGTAAGTATTTCACATCAAACAAGTAAAGCGTCGCAACCCTCGTCTTCATAAAGAAAGGCATGGTTACCATATAATTCGCATGTAAAGGAGGACCCCGTTGTATGGCTCTCCCTTCATACGCTCCCATTTGTTATAAGAAAATGTTCACCAAAATCGGTCAAAGAAAACGAAATTCTATAGATAGCGTTTTTATAAGGTGACATTCCTTTTAATATTACAATAAGTCAGGGACTTTTCTTTGTAATTTAACACTGTACTTTAAATGGCTTTGTGAAATAAAATGACATTCCTTTTTCCAACAGGTTGTACTGCTTTTATCGGAGTTACTATTATTAAGCAGTTTTTATACTTATGTATTTGCATGGTAAGAATATTTAAGGAGTCATTAGTGAATAAACTGCAGAGTAAAGTCAGTCGTTTCTTTAGACTTTCAGGCTAAACACTTTTGTTGGCATGGAACGAATACTTCGACACAATGGCGCTCTAACTAATGTATGCCTCTTTGTTTCAATCCTCGTTACTACCTTTATCACGCTACAAAGACTGGCCTTTTGACTTTTGTCGGATTTCGGACGCTGTTGACTAGGTATTTTTTAAAGGAGGTTCTATAGTTTTCTGTCAGCAATTCATACAGGTTTTCTGAGACTATATCCCACTACGTATACGTATAAATATATTTAGGTTATGTTGCTCATTCCAGTACAAACCATCTAATTTTATTTCAAGTTATACCTGTCATTTTGTTAAAGAAAGTGACAGGTAATCGACACGCATAAAATTTATGGAACACACGCACAATTTTAGGCAGAAATTTAAAAAGCCATCCAAAATTGTGTATTGGCTAATAACCCGATAGAATTAAGTTGACAGCACAGGTCAAACGGGTTGCATATCAACGAGATGCCTATTTGATTCGCCCAGGTTATTCATTCGTTCATCCGGGTCATTTAAAATTAGCAGTTGTCAATCATCTGTCCCTTTCCTTTTCGGCGGATAAAAAAATGACGGGCGTAACTTAAAATTATCTGTATATTCATTGCAAGATGAAATTAATAAGTTATCGAACATTTACTTTCGTTATCAAAGCTTTGAAGCTGCCTAATAGTACTAATTATCTTTCTGTTTAAGTACATTTCAGAAAATTCAGACTCTTGCAAAATGGCAATAAGCCGAAACTTTGACAAGAATCGTCTTCGCCATCTAAGTACTTCGTGTTTCCAAGTTTTCCAGGTCATTTTGTTCGAATTTCGAAGCGAACTGTCGGAGAGATAGATATTGATGGCAGTCAGGAACGAATTACAAAAAGGTCCATTTCAAGAAGCAATACAATTATATTGCCTTTAGGGAACAGATAAAATCGGCTGAAAACGTACATATTTATTCCGCGTTAATTTTATTTGACAATCAGAGTCGTAATTTTTCATTGTTCAGTGGATAAATAAAGCAAAAATCATCTTGTTATTTCGAAATCACTGTCTATCCAGTCTCACAGAAAATCCGACTTAATTAAGTCGTTTTCGAAGGAGACTTCAAAGATGTTCGTTCTTGATTGGTAGATAATGTTCTGAAGACAAAAGTAGGTATCAAATTACCATCTACTAAAACAACAGACGATCCCAAGTATAAAAGTTTGGTAATTTAAATGATTTCCTGTAACAATATTCTTAGACTTTGATCAGAGCTATTTGTTTTGGGTGACAGATGGGGTTAAGATGACAAATTATCAAAAAAATTACCTAGGTGATGGTAATTTATCAAAATCCGTCGAGATAAGTTTCACTTTACAACATTTTTAAAGATTTTTAATAAAAGAGGCTATTTTACAACTTAAACGAAACGTCAAAAGGAAAATTTTCAAATGAATTTGTATGGAAATACTGTCCGTGTGACGTCATCAATAAAAGCTTATATAATTCGTAATTCAAATTCTAAAAGGACATATAATAACGAGTTCTTACCGCGTTTGAAATAGGGATATGAGACTCCCGATATTTCGACACTGTTGCAAGTGCCATGATCACTGGATGACTCATATCCCTATTTCAAACACGGTAAGAACCCGTTATTATGTGTTTTAATTATGATAATAACCGCGGAAACTTAAAAAATGTATTCTAAAAGGAGTCAAAAAGAAAAATTTCACATTATGTTAACGACGGTAAGCTACGTTCATTTTCAGATAATTTCACAAACAAACGGTTTAACAAGCATTAACATAATTACGGTTTTGTTTAGGGAAATTTAATGTATATGTCACCGTAAAATTGTAAATAACGTTAGATTATAATCTATCTCGCGAGATTGTGAACTGTCGAAAAATTGTGAAACGTAATATACTGCTTACAATTTAACGTATTATTATTCGTCAGATTATAATCTATCGAAGTAAAACTGTTAAATCACAATCTTACAATTGTCAAATTGTCAACTGTCCGACGGCTGTCCCTGATTGGTCGGCCTTACAGTAGACCGTTCTGTGTCCATAGAGTTAGGAATAAAACACAGGTGTCAGTCAAATAAAATAAATGCCCTTCAAGATTGTGAAATCAAGTACGTATTTATTAATTATTTAGTAGGTAATCAATAATTCTGACATCACATGGTAAGAAAAAATGTATCAAAATTAAAAAATCTGAAACGTATCATTCAGTATACTTTTCGTGTGTAAGATAAACATGCTGGCGGCATAGGGGTGGCCCAAGGGCCACCCCCGCCGCACCCTAACCTACTGTTATGCCTTGTAAAAATTATGACAAAACACTATTATTCTAAAAAAGAATTATGGATATCTATTTATTAATCCCAAAAATAAGTTATACCTAACAAACCAGTATTCCTAGATGTTATTATGGGAAAGTAAAACTATTATGCTAAAAAACGTTATGCAAAAAGGATTATGATAATTAAAATTATGACAAAAACATTTATGCATTTTAAGAGGATCCCAAATTATCATTATGCTCACTCTAATAGTTTTGTAACTCTATGGTATAGCACGCGAGGTGCGTTTCGTATCACAATTTGACGGTTTCACTTCGATAAATTATAATCTACCGAAAAATAATACGTTAAATTGTAAGCAATATGATACGATTCATAATTATTCGACAGTTCACAATCTCGCGAGATTCAAATCGTTAGATTATAATCTAACGTTATTTACAATTTTACGGTGACATATATACCCTGAAAGTGATCATAAGGTAAATTTGTATTATCCTTTATACTCCAGTATGTACCTAGCTACTATGAAACGTAACTTTGTACCCCTAAACATTATAAATGGCGCGGTTTATAACAAATTAAGTAATAGATCATTTAATTTTCGTGATTGTTCAAATGCGTCTTACCAGAGAACGATTTGTTGAGCTCTGATTGCTTCTTCAAGTCGTTCGGAGTCGTCGTCTTGGCTGAGCGACACCAACATAAAACTACTTTGAAGTAGATTCGGAATCTGTGAACAAATTAAAAAGTTATCACATTTCTTCTAAGTATGGTACAGCTGTGTCTTTCCTAAGTTTTCTTTTCGTACTTAATTTTCTTGTCTAGTTAAGAGATTTTGAATAGTGGAATTGCATTTGCAAGGGATGAGTTTTATTTCAACGCATCACTTTGAAAGAAAGAAAGAAACGTTTATTATAAGCGAACACCACAGTTACAGATTAAAAAACACAACACGTCATAAAAACAACTTACACAAGAGCGTACAAATAAATAGATATGGACTGGTCAACTTTGTTTCTTCCTTATTCTATTTCAGAGTAATCCATAAGTTCAATACAGGTCAAGATACTTATCACTGCACATTTTCACCGCAGCAATATGTACTATAAAAGAGGCTATCAGTAAACACGAATCCCCCAAGAAATCGAATCCTCTCTTAAAGTAGACACGAGTAAACAATTGCTAATAAAAATATTAGTTTCAACGTAACATGATAGCATTTCTAAAGGATATGAAAAAGCTTGTCATTAAATAAAAGCCAGGGAAAAACGCGACAGAAATTTGAAGCTATAGTCCGATATGGGAGTCAATACATAGTTACCTATAGAAAAGATATTAACGCATACAAAATAACATACAGGGTGTTAGTGACATCGTAACGAAATCTTTGAGGGATGAATTTTCAACACAACAATATTCATGAATTTACCGACAGGAAATTCCACTTGACATCAATTCATAATCATGGTCTGAATTATACCCCTCAGTATTCGTTACGATGTCACTAACATCCTCTATAAAGCTAATAACAAAATCGACCGGCTTATATTGGAGATTTTCTCTAGCAAAACTTTATCGGGCGTGGTTCACTTGTTTGTTACTTGTAAGAGTTGTAATACTTTATGTAAAAGTCTCGGAAAAGCATTAGTGGGGATTTTTAATAATAAATCTGGCTTTTATTGATAACACTGTTCCATAGTAACGTTTGGTACCTAGGTATATTGCAGCTGTGGAAAACTGACAGGTATTCAAACTGGGTTATTTCTTGTTTATCAAAGTAAAGGGAAATAAGATTCTGCAGAGGGTAAACGTTTGAACAATAGGTTTAAGTTATATTACGTATTGTTTCATCCATTCCAAAAATAGCCAAATAGTTAGTAAGCATCACAACATAGTGATTTTCTGCTTTTGAAGCGAATGAATTAAGTAATCGGTAGGTAAATTTAGGATGTAATAGGAAATTATTGACATTATGTTATATTTAGAGGAACGATGAAGTGAAAGGATATAATAATATTTATATAATAACCTTTAACCACGTCCATTAGATCCATTACGCGGTATAATCCCTAAAAGAACGTAATGGCGGGATTAATTCACTGCCCCAGATTAAAACTCAGTAAGCCCCTTCATTAAAAAATATATATTTTGCCTGTTCTCATTCACCAAGTAACATCACAAAATGGTCTGATCCTCGTAGCACAACGTCACCTAGCACTTGAAATTATGTTCTTTAGGCAATATGCTTGGTAAGAAAATAATCATCATCATCAATTTACAGAGCCACGCTCTTGTCGGTGCAGCATTTCCATGCTACTTTTTATGGAAAAATAGGGCAGTGGTTTCCCTCTTGCCTTCCGCCCCGCAGTACTCTGTTTGACGCAAATGGGATGGCGCCCAGAGAAGTCTAAAGAAATAAATAATAAGTTCTCTTAAATTTTAACTTTAAAGCCGTATTCAGTTTATACTACATTAACTAGAGCTGCCTACGACTTATCTATCATCATTACTAAGTAACTTTAAATTGATGTATCACTAGAAAAATACTTTTTTATAAGTTACTCGTGACGTATACAAAGATAACTCATAAATATTATTGAAGTAACGGTACTACGCTTCCATACTCAAAAGTTTTAGGCCTAGAATATATTCCAGTATATAGAACTTGCGAAATTTCTGGAAACTGAGATCAACACAGAAACACGGACCTCCGTTGGGACAGACTTATAAAATTATAGAACCCACTACACAATGCTATTGTTCAGTACTAAACTGAACTGAATAATGACGTAATATAAACTCAGCCTCCTAAGTAACTCCTAAGTACTGGATCATTTAATATAATCTAGAATTTTAGATAGGTATATAATTATATATGTCTCTGCAGCCTTCTTCTATCGAGTGGTTTGTGAGGTGGAGTACCAACCTCATCAACCCTGGTGTCAGGGTTACTATTGAGCCGCCAGAGGCCCCTGACATGGCTCATGTAACGACTACTTACCTACATCAGTAAGTAGTAGGTAATCGGGATCAACGGCTTAACGTGCCTTCCGAAGCAAGAAACATCTTACTTTCGGACAATCCAAAAGTCCTAACCAAACTAGGGATCAGAAAGTGTTTTTTGTGATATGTCCCCACCTGGAATCGAACCCGGGACCTCCGGATCGTGAGCCCAGCGCTCAACCACTGGACCACGGAGGTTGTTGCCACTAACCACGGGTTATTATTTTTCATTCATAATATTATGACATTAGACGGCTATAGACGTACTGCCTTTAAAAGTATCAAACCTCAAAGTTCCGAATTAGGCCCTCAATGGGCACGCATATAAATTAAAGCACCTAATCAGTCTGCAGCCTTAGAATGACATTACACCCCTATGAAGAACTTGATAATTTGAGTTCTGCTGAATTATAATGCTACTTTCTTATCATCTTTCTACATCCCAACTTTACGTAGGTACAAGAAATAAGCCAATTTAGCATTTCACGTAATAACTTTGAAATCTACATAATTTGTTTAACCTACTATACAGGGATGAACTATCAAAATTTCAATCTCATTCTCTCTTTGAAACGCCTTCGCCTGAATTTTTTAGACTGCGGCGAAAAGTATAAAAGTTTTAAAATCCTACGTAGGCAAAATTCAGGTTCTATCTACATTCTATTGTTGAACAAAATTGCTTCTTTCAAATGTCTATTTTCTTTTTCCTGGTTTATTCAGCCGACATCAAATCGATTATGTCTTTTCCTATTCATTTTGCTCTAGGTTTAGTGATTATAAGTGGAATTAAATGATAGGGCATTTAAAAATATATATTTTGCCTGTCCTCATTCCCTAGTAACACTATAAAATGGTCTGATCCTCGTAGCAAAAAGTTACCTAGCACTTGAGTTATTTAAAAAGATAGACCTAGATAGAGTTCTTATTCCAAAAGATGGAGCTAGTAAAAGACAAAAGCAAAACATAAAAAGAAACACAGTATGAGACATGGGTATTACGGAGTCTTCCAAGTTTTTGATTTTTTTCTGTGTAATATTAATTATGCCTAAAACACAGCAATAAATAAAAAACACTAACTATGTTGAACTTATACAATAATAAATACTTACTTATTACTCATCCAGTAGTATATTAAAGGATTGAACATGGAGTTGGCCATGGCGAGCCAGTAGAAGGCAAGGTAGACGTGCTGCGAGAGTGGCGACGACGCCAGCGACTGGTGATGGTACACCAGCACGAAGTACGCGTGGTACGGCAACCAGCACAGCGCGAATACCATCACCACTAGCACAAACATCCGCACCACCTGGGAAAATAAATATTTTATATTGTTTTTCGCACCACTTAATACAAGAACCGGCGTGCGTGTATGAAACGATTGATGAATGTGGAGGAAGCAAGAGAAGTGTGTTAGGATCGAAGCTAATGTAATTCCATAGTCTCTGCTTACCCCGGTGGGATATAGGCGTGAGTTTAGGTATATATGTTGAAACAAGAAATAAAATATTTAGGTATTAGGTACTGATGTGGTTGTCTATCATTGCACATTTTTGTTGAAAAATGTTAAAAAAAGAATTGAAATTGGACTGAAGCTATAAGGTAATGTATTTGATACCAGTAAATTAGCGAGTAATTTAATTTGTGTCCAGTCTTAGCACTAAACAAGTTCATCGAATTATTTGAATATCGCAAAAGGTAAGGAGAGTAGGTAAGAAAGTAGGTCTCAGGTAGTACCTCTAAAATGAAATGAAGAAAAGTTCCGCAGAAATAAAAAGGTTTACTCTGCAATAAAACTTTAGTCAGTTCTCTGCCATTTGAGGGAATTATTTTATTGAGCTCGGTCTTGTTTTACTATACACACAATTACGTTTCTGTCTGTACAAGCCAACCCAGGTAGCGACAGTAGCCCATTCGCTCCTAGGAGTAAGTTCGCCTTGGAGCTCAATTTCAGCAAATAAAAGCTCGGATGTCCATTGCTCCCCTTCTTCACTAGCACTTTGTAGAAATTGAGGTGGTAATTATTCTGTTTATTTTTCATAATAGCTGCTTAGAGTCACTGTGGTCCTGTGGTCGGTTCACCGGTTTGCTTATCAAACAGGAAGCGCCAAGTACTTAATGCCTTCTGCGGCAAATCTACAATAAGTCACGTCAAAAAAAAAGTTTGAATCCCGGTATCCAACTTGCACCAATGAGTAAGTGATATATTTTAAGTGCAGTTTTCACGCACACACTTTTCTCGACCTTTATAGACAGCGATATGATTCACCGCCATTGATTGATTGATTTTATGATTGACGTGGGTCTAACAGAAAGCTCGTTGAGGTGTGAGTACTTAGCTCATCTTGCGATGAATGTACTTCTGACTACCCTACTCGGAGGTTTAATGTATGGAAATTGAGGTCATTTTCTATCGCGTGGGTGGGTGGTTTACAAATCTCATTAACCGTGGTGTCAGGGTTATTATTGAGCCGGTAAAGGCCCCTGATATGATTCATGTAACGACTACGTACGTATATTAGTAAGTAGTAACCGGGACCAATGGCTTAACGTGCCTTTCGAAGCATGGATCATCTTACTTTCGGACAAACCAGGGCTCACATAGTGACATGATTAGTCTCCACCGAGATTCGTTCCCGAGACCTCCGGATCGTGACCCCAACGCTCAAATACTGGTCCACAGAGGCCATTATTGAGGTGGTACTTATTGTGTTTATTTTTGTTTTATCTAGTCTTGAGCTATACAAATAAAGCGGGAGACAGGTGCCAAGACGGATTACGCAGGCAAAACCTTTCAAATCAAATGGCAACAGCCGCCACCGACGCAGAACACTGATGTAAATTTTGATAGATTTTTGGAAGCCTGTAAATGGAGATTTTTACAGCAATGAACGAGATTGGATATCAACTTGGATTGAAGCTGGCAAGATTGGTTCTTAAATTACAACATGAAATGTGATTCTATCACGTTTCAAATGTCCAAGTGAACACGAAATGTTATTTTCAAAGCTGAATATTCACATCATTTATTTATGATAGAGACATGTTATGAAAAATGTTTTAATTGCGTGTTTCGTGTCATACTCGTAACAATGCCCAGGCGATGCCACCCCTTTACAATATGTCATTAAAATTTCTATGATATCCATACCATAAACTGTCGTTGTAAATATACGGGCATGTCATCGTATCAACAGGGGTTGCAAGTTGTCTTTGATTATTTGTGGGTCTGCCCAACCTATTAGGGATTACGGGTGTGAAGTTATGTATGTAAGTATGTCTATAGTCCTAAATGTTAGAACGCTTGTATTGTTTTTGTACAGCGCCTCTCTGCCTATGAATGACCTCCGGAAAGCTATCTTGATGCTTGTCCTCTCGTCAGTTGTATGTTTGCCTGCGTCATACTCGTACTTACAAAGGAAATGAAATCACTTCACTTTTTGTCAAAACCTAATTCGTTTTATATATTGTTTGAGGTTTACTCGGTTATTATGATAATTAAAACACATAATATCGGTTTCTTACCTTTTTTTGTAGACGTGACTAATTGTAGATTTCCCGCAGAGGGCATTAACTACTTGGCCGGACAAATGGGGAGCGCTGAGGGCTCTCAAAGGGTCGATAGCGATAAGCGCTGAATGAGGGAACTCGTCGACCACGTCGGCGGGGTCGTTCTAAAGTGTTTGGTGTCGCGAGAATTCTTACCGCGTTAATGAGGGATATGAGACTTATGTGTTTAAATTATAATTTGTTTTATTTGTCAAAACTCCTAACAGTTCAAAGGCCTTTTATGGTCTTATTTATTTTTTGTATTTGCTAATGTTATTTTCGTTTTTAATTCTGGTATACTATAACTAGTTTTTAAACCCAGTAAGACACATAAAAATATAAGCTCACTACTATATCCCAATAGAGCTACTTAGAGGGACATCCATCGCAAGATGAACTAAGCACCCACTCCTCATCAAGCCTTCTGTTTGACCATCGAAGAAGCGGAGAATTTTCCAGTAAGAGAAGTATCTTCTTCTTCTATCGTGTGGGTTGTGAGGTGGAGTACGCGTCATCAACCCTGGTATCAGGGTTACTATTAAGCCGCTAAAGGCCTCTGACATGGCTCATGTAACGACTACTTACTTACATCAGTAAGTAGTAACCGGGAAAAACGGCTTAACGTGCCTTCCGAAGCACGGATCATCTTACTTTCGGACAATCTGGTGATCAGCCAGTAATGTCCTAACCAAACTAGGGACAACAAAGTATTTTTTGTGATATGTCTCCATCGGGAATCGAACCTGGGACCTCCGGATCGTGAGCCCAACGGTCAACCACTGGCCCAAGGAGGTCGTTCGAATTATAATATTTTGTCATATAATTTGGCAAGATAAATATGTCGAAGGGGGGAAAGCATTATTGTTGTCCGTATCGTCAGGATTGTCGCCGTCCATTGCAAGGTATGATCCGGAGTAAATAATACGCACACAATGTCCACAAAAGTCCGTTTTAATTAACGCAATCACTTGTTCTAGGTGTACACACTTGATGCACTAGATAATTAACGATTACACTTCTCATGAAACGTGGTGATCTCGTTACGGGGGTTGGCACATCCGACCTCGCTCAATGTCAATCTCTAACTGTCATCACAGCCCCAATCCTGGTGTTGCCAACCCCCGTTTCCGATTCCACCCAAACAAATCGATGTCGAATCGATATTGTTTGACGTTTCAAATCGAATGATGCGACAAATAAATATTGTGACGAAGAAAAATTTAATTAACTTCCTCATAAGATACTACGACAAAAATACTCATTCATAAATATCCGATCCATCATACGAGATTTATTAATATTAAGATATCCGAAATTTTCAATCGACCGAAATACACGTTACAAGATGATTTTATCAATTTACATAATACCGTTCCAAACTGACATCTGAAACGAATGAGGAATCTTTTCCCATACAAATGCAAATTATATGAGGTTTTAGTATGACAGTTGTATGAATAAATGCATTTTTACGACGAGGATGCTATTATTCTTCAGCTACAATAACTTCTTGAGGTATGGTTGCACTTGCGTTTCTTAACGAAAAATAATGTGAACGTTAAAAAATATATCTCTATATTTAATGCTCCTACACGAAAGCTACTCATCTAAAACACGCAATCTTGCAATTTGACATTTGCGCATAAAAATTAAGTGCGTAATGTTAACAAATGACAAATTCTGCATACTAAACTATTTTTTGATACATTGCTGAACATACTTACTAAGGTTTTTAGATAGTGATAGTCGATGTTTGATTTTTTGGCCTGCAGGTTATAATACACAAGACGACCTTTTTTGACAGCGACTTTCGGAACGGCGGCCCTCGCTATTTTCCCTCAACGTCGAGCGAGTTTTAATGTTATTGTACAGTTATGGTAAAAACTGTTTTGCTGTTTTTTTATACTTTTCAGTTCGTTGTTTTTATATAAGTAGTAGTGTTAGACCTATTCTTTATATTTATGATTGTGTTTATGATTAAAATTGTGTTTTGAACTGTACATGTAAATGACAGACGTGATGTCAAGCAGCCGCCGTTCGGGGAGTCGCTGTCAACGCTACAATTCTAATATAGTCGTACAGTTTGCGGACGAGTGGCGTGTAGAAGTAACAATTTGCTTGTACTTGTATGGCGCGCGTTTCGCGCTCACTGGGCCCTTCCAGCTGTGCTATTCGGTGTTGCTCCAACAGAAAGCTCGGTGAAGTGTGGGTACTTTGTTATTCTTACCTCGTACCTCTAACTACTCCAATTGAGATATTATAATTATGAGCGCCTATTTGTCTGAGAGCCTTGAAAAATAGTTATATTATTAAATTTAGGTATATACTGTTACCTGACGTAGTTACCAAGTTTCTGTACTCGTGAAGTGTCTAGGCGTGCTCACTGGTCGTCTGTTCCAAATTCAGGAGTAAATAGTTTAAGAAACATGTTCTGTATGCAACAACAGAGAAAACAACTTCTTAAAATACTGTGAGAACTATTACAGAACAAAACATTTGAACCGCAAGCCAACTGCAAAATTGATGTTAGTATGCAGAAGCAGCAGTTCTTTTAAACTGCAATAGAACTGCTTTATGTTGCAGTTGGAACGCAGTTGGATAACAGTTGATTTGCAGTATGGTTTAGCATTTATGCAAACTACAAAAAAAAAATACATACTTACAAAAGCTTTAAGAGTCCGCCTGTAAATGACAGGGATAGGTATCTTTTTTGCCAAATATTGTATAATACTTGACAAACATCGATCGTTTTTAGGTATCTCTGTTTTGTAAAGTACGGAATTAAATTGATATTCGTTAATGGCATGTAAATGGCGTATAGTTTCGAAATAATAAACTAAGTAGAACGCCGAATATAATCAAGATCTAGAATATCCAAACAGCGCACCGTCAGTTTTTGATGAGATTCAAAATAAGGATTTCAAAGTTTGAGAGAATAAACTGGCATCAATTCAGACGCGTTTCCAAAAGAAACCTTTTGTTATGAAAAAAATATTAAATTGAATAATTAGATTATTAAGTGTCAGTCACAATTTACGTACGAATATTATAATAGATATATTTGTTTATAAAAGTTGTAAGTACTTTCATTCGACCTTCTTCAAATAGACGACGATCTGCTTTTTAGCTGCATTGGCTATGAAGCATAATTTATTCAGGTCGATAATAAATTATTAAAGAGTCAATCGTCAACCGATAAGTACTTAAAAGTTTTAAAGATATGCCTATTATAAAGTTTTCGTGGCGTGTAGTACTACTAATTTTAGTTTTACTTATGTTTTATTTATTTATTTATTTTTACCATTTAATTGTATATTGTCATTTGCGGCAAAACAAAAATAAAAATAAGTTGTAAGTCTGTCATATTCATTAATGTGTATGCTTGTACACGGTATCTCCTCCACGCCCTCTCCTCTTTAATCTTTCACTCTTACAGGCCTACTTACTGAAATAAATTTCTATTAGATAATAGATTAGATAGTTTTGCCTTTTGTGACTCTTTATGTTGTCATATTGTGCTTCTGTGTTATCCTGTGTACAATATTTTATTAAATAAATAAAAGGAATTAGAATTGGTGTACACTACGTGATTGGCCAATTCAGCCAATCCAAAACGAGATGCCACCCAAAAACTAGTAGGTAGTAATAGTAGTTTACACAAATTTTACCTGCTTAAATATCAAATTCCCTAGTATCTAGTATGGTAATTCGATAATAGCGAGCAGGTGTAACGTAATCGTGAAGGTTTCCGCAACACGATTGAATTCCCTTCTGATTACCTTTCTTACTTTACCGCTGATCTAAGGGGAAATACTCGGAAATGCAAATTTAAGATATAAACGAAATCTCACCTTTCACACGATCGCTTGACAACAATCTCTAGATGCCTGTCGTTTTAATAATACATTATTATCTTTCATAGGAAATATTCAAAGATGAGGCACGTACTTATTATGCATATACATGAACGCTCATGAGTAGGGAATGCAATCCCGACTCGAGATCGCAAATTCGAGCTTCCGTGGGATTGGAAATATCAACCTCGCGAGATCCCGAAATTTTCGGAAACTCTTCTAGTTCATAAAAAAATAAAGTTAGGATGGCTGAATACGATGAAAACTGCTTGTTTGTGATGGTGAGGTTAATTAAAACAAAATATTTTTGAAAGAAAACAAAAACCTTTCTTCCTAACTAAATAATTAGGTTTTCTTTGGAAATCAGCATAATCAAAGCAATAAGTATAACTCAAGGAGATTGGCCCAATCCCCTTAATCTCGAACGGGATCTCGTCATATTATGTTTCGGGATTGATCCCGAAAAATTGTGTGATGCTCTGTCGCGGGGCCACCACCTCCAATTCAGTTGAAAATGACTTAGATTACTGTACGTACCATGTACATAGTGTACGTGAAAAGATTTTATGTGTACGTGCTATAATTAGAAAGAAAACAACAAATTAAAGTGGCTTCGCTGGAGAGCATACTCCCCAGCGGAGCCACTCAGTTTGCATACTTCGAGATGTTTTCTTCCTGTAAATTGTAGTATAGTTTGATGTACGTACTACGTACATAGTGTACGTGAAAAGATTTTATGTGTACGTGCTATAATTAGAAAGAAAACAACAAATTAAAGTGTATATGACGGCATGAACAAAACGTGAAGCGCTGAAGATTTTAAGAAACAATCTCCTTGCGAGAACTTTTTATCTATGCACAAACTACTAAGAGAACCTATTTCAGACGAACGTCTCTCATACAAAACAAAGAGCCTCAGAATTTAGAGTATGACACTTGATTTGACATATAAAATTATATTGCCACACGCAAAAATAATTGTGGGGTTGCCATAGTAATGATATGGCAAGGCGTGGCAGTAGTGATAGCTTTAAATTATTTAGATTACTTTAAATTTTGATGACAAGGTTTATAAAAAAAAAACTGCAGTTTACTTGTATAACATTTTATTTTTTAATTTTGTTTTATATTTTATGGATATTTTTTCTGAAATAGAGCTTTATTATTATTATTTTAAATATGCCTTTTTGCATTAATGGCAAACCCTTTAATATTTTGTTTATAATAACACTGCTAATCTTGAGAGACCCGGAAAGTTTTTAATAAAAATGTCTTTATGCAATCCGCATGGCAAACACAATTGTTCCCAGTAGTCCTAAGCCTTCGCAAATTGTCATCACACAAACACTGTAACTTCTGCACTTCTAGAGTTCTTCCTAGCTCACTTTTAGGAAACTGGTGAAATATAGCGTCTTTTCGTCTTTTCGCTTACTTATCTTACACTCATACTGTATGGATATCACAGTTTTCTAGTTGAGAGGCTAAGTACGGAATTTATTCAACGCAAATTTCACTCGATCACTTACATTTATAAAACTACAATGAAACAATGATTGATTTTGGATTTTGTTTGGTTAGGACGCCGGGCGGGCAGCGCTTGCAATTGTGTCTATGTTTATATCCTAACCTAAGATTGTCCCAAGATGGCGGAGGATCGCAGAGGGGTGAAATGAAGTAGGAGAGGGGTGAAGTAGCTGTCATTTTCTAAACTCGGTACATTTGCGCTATGGTACAATTTTTTTGTATGAACATTTCCGGCCGTGTATCTATGACAGATTTGACATAAATTGTCAGTGCCGTACCGATCCGTCACAGTAACCACAATTAGTGATGGGCAAATATGAATTATAAATAAATGATCATTCAAATAACCGGATATTCAAATTCGATTGTAGGGAAAAGCTATTTGAATTATTAAATCATATAATATTTTTTGAACTGGATTTACAAAAAACTTTGTCAGACATTGACAGACATCAGACATCGTTTTTTTTTGGTTGAATTGTTGCCATCAGACAAGTTTTTTGTTTCCGGTCAAGTAGTTAATGCCATCTGCGGCATTTTTTTTTTGTATTAGGAGCAGTAGTAAAGTTTGTTGGGAACAAATCAGAAGGATTAGGTCATTATGTAACTCAGCACTGCCGCCGCCGTAATGCAAAGTGGAAATGTTATGACGACATGACCCTCAAAGTTTCTTGCAGCAAGCAAGACATTGTCATTCCGTCCCATTTAATAATATATGTTCACTCGTTATTTTTTTATATAAGTAATTGTTAATTTTAAAAATAAACATAAAATAATGTTTTTTATTAGCTTGAGTAACAATGATTATATTACTTACTGAAGACAATATTTATGTTACAGTCTCTCATAACCGATCACAGATCAAAACCAGTGTTAAATATTTTTTTGCAGTCAAAAGTGAAAAGTAACATAATACATGCTTATCCAGGAAATGCGTATATACTCTAGTTTTATTTAAGATTGTAATGATTCCTAGAAATATCCTTCTTTTATTAATATAATTCTGTACATATGCGACGACACCCAAATAGCATACTGAATATTCAATTTTGGTACCGGATATCAAATACCAACCGAATATTCGGCGCATCACTATTTAAACAAGAATATAGGATCCAGAGTTATAACGAAGATTATAACGAAATCATGAGACTATTTACTATTATTTCTAAACGTACACCCAAAGCAGCGTCCGTACATCAATTTGTATTTAAAATTAGAGAGAGAAATCATCTAGAAGTACTCATACTGAGTGGCTCCGCTGGGGAGTATGCTCTGCAGCGAAGCCACTTTAATTTGTTGTTTTCTTTCTAATTATAGCACGTACACATAAAATCTTTTCACGTACACTATGTACGTAGTACGTACATCAAACTATACTACAATTTACAGGAAGAAAACATCTCGAAGTATGCAAACTGAGTGGCTCCGCTGGGGAGTATGCTCTCCAGCGAAGCCACTTTAATTTGTTGTTTTCTTTCTAATTATAGCACGTACACATAAAATCTTTTCACGTACACTATGTACGTAGTACGTACATCAAACTATACTTCAATTTACAGGAAGAAAACATCTCGAAGTATGCAAACTGAGTGGCTCCGCTGGGGAGTATGCTCTCCAGCGAAGCCACTTTAATTTGTTGTTTTCTTTCTAATTATAGCACGTACACATAAAATCTTTTCACGTACACTATGTACATGGTACGTACAGTAATCTATATCGTTTTCAACTGAATTGGAGGTGGTGGCTCCACGACAGAGCATCACACGAAAAATTAGACGAGATTGCGTTCCCTACTCGTGAGCTCTTTTGTTGTAGTCAGTCGGTGGCCATTCCTACCACAATAGATGACGGCAACTTTTTTTTTGACGTGACTTATTGTAGATTTGCCGCAGATGGCATTAACTACTTGGCCGGAAAGGGCAATTTCTACCTCAATACCTTATAATATATACAATTTTAGCGACAAATTTTACTTAATCTTATATATACCTACCTGCAGGCACACAAGTATTGTCACTTTGACATAAGTCTCCCAAGCATTAGCTTCAAAGCGTTTTGTTCTGTTTTGCTTCTCACAACTCAATTCCCCTGGTAGTTGCGGCTTCCTAATACATCCCGCTTAGGGACGGTACTGAAAAGTGTCGGCACCCGAAGGACCTAATATAGGTACGACCCCGACGACCCGGTTACTCTAGCCATAGAGGCGGCCAATTAGCTAGCGACAACAAACACTTCAAAACCCCGATACCGACGCCGCCGGCACCGTCACATAGTCGTAAAAAAAATAATTGTACAGTTTGAACAGCGACTATAAAAGGAACGTGTTACCTCGACACGTGATATCACACATTCCCAGAGCGGGATTTCAAACCCTCGGTCAAATATTGGATCTGAAACGTAGGTACAGGGTACCTGACTCGGCTAATATAGCGTACGGCCGGGTAGAACTTCTCCCATCTCAGTTCCTCCCCAAGGGTTCAGAAGTCGCATTACAGTATTGGCAAAAGAAACATCTAATTTTCAAGAAGCCAATTTCTAAGTACCTCGTTTCTTATCCCAAATTTAACGGCCTCCGTGGTCCAGTGGTTGAACGTTGTGCTCACGATCCAGAGACCCCGGGTTGGAATCCCGGTGGGGACATATCAGATAAATCACTTTGTGGTCCCTAGTTTGGTTAGGACATTACAGGTTGTCACCTTATTTTCCAAAAGTAAGATGATCCGTGCTTCGGAAGGCACGTTAAGCTGTTGGTCCCGGTTACTACTTACTGATGTAAGTACGTAGTCGTTACATGAGTCATGTCAGGGGCCTTTGGCGGCCCAATAATAACCCTGACACCACGGTTGCTGAAGTTGGTAGTCCCCATCGGGAATCGAACCCGGACCTCCAGATCGTGAGCCTAACGCTCTAACCACTAGACCACGGAGGCTGTTAACTGACCAGACCGTGGCTATTAAATTAATAATGATGAAATCTAACCTGTCTATTGCGACATTTTTTAACCATAAATCACATCTGATTGTGATATTTCAAAACAGCTCTTACAAGGTTGTACCACTAAAACACTGAACATGCCTAAAACCAATAACATCGCGAGGGGCAAAATTTACTCAATTCCATTTTATAAAATTCTTGCCGAGTTGAGTTTCCTTTCCTCCAGGTATGCAAATTTAAGCTCCCAGCTTTTAGGAATATCAAAAGTTGGTAAAAATATGTCTGTACTAGATAAATAAACGCTAACCCCGGAAGCGCTAAATTATTCCGTAGCAAATACGATGTTAACAAGTTTAGCACTAACGGGAAATCTCTGCAGGATATTGTGAATTTTACATAAATATACAATTGAAACTTTTCAAATAATATTACAGCTTAGTTTTGTTACATGCATACGGTCCATTTTGCTAACCATATCTGACAGGCTATAACAGAACGGTGGACCTTTTAGACCATTGATAACTCTGACATGGTGAAGATGATAGGCGATGAAGATTTGCTTTTTTTAATTGTTACAAGGTACAATATGAAATAATTTGCCAAATTAACATCAAATCTTTGAAAAAGTAACTGCATCCATTAATTTTTTTACAAATAAAGTTTGTATGTCGTCACATCATTTTCAGAAAGCCAGTATTCTTACAGGCAAAAATAGATTTGAATATTCAACCTTATTTTCGATTTGTAAAATATTTATTTTACTATTGAATTAGGATAGGAAAAGAGAGGGTACTGGTTGCAATTCAACAACAGGTTTAGCTATGGACAAGCAAAAAATAATGGCACTTGATCTTTGAATATTTTTGTAGTAAGTATTTACTTTATATTTTTTATAAAAATATTCGGAGTTTGGTTTTACCGGTCATAGTAGCGATTTTGAACAATCTCGAAAAAGGGGACATTAAAACAAGGCTGTCTCTCAGTACAGAAACAATGTTTTTTGTGATGTATGTAGGTAGATTTGTCCTAGTTCATTATTTATGTATGAAGGTAGTTCTCTTCGATTAAACGGCGAGAAGCGTTTAGACGTGTTTTCTTGTGTGCTCCCTGGTTCCCGTGATTCCCTGGTAAATATTTCTCAGTGGCGACGAACAGTGCAAAAGACCCCGTGTGCAATCAGAGGACAGTGGAAAAGTGCTCAAAAGTGGTACAAATCGGACATTACAATGACGCTCGGTAAGGTCGAACCGTTTGACCTTGCGAAGGATAGTTGGACCTTGTATATCGACCGATTGGAACAATATTTCATTGTAAACGACGTAAAACCAGATAGAAAAGGCGCGATTTTAATTACGGTTATAGGGAGTGAAGCGTATGCATTGATGGACAATTTGTGTACACCCGATAAACCGGCCAACAAAAAGTACGACGACTTAGTGGCGGTTATGACGAAACATTTTAATCCAGAACCGAGTTTATTAGCGGAAAGATTTAAGTTTAGACAAAGGGTACAAAAGACAGATGAAAGTGTAGCGGATTACGTGGCGGAATTAAAAAAAATAACAAAATATTGTCAGTTCACGGCAGCGAGTTTACTTGAAAATATGCGGGACCAGTTCGTGTGCGGCATAAGGAATGAAAATATACGGCAAAGATTGTTCGCAGAAAAAAATGTGACATTTGATAAGGCGTATCAGTTGGCAGCAAGTATGGAAGCGGCCGAGGCAGATGCGGCGGCAGTGGAAGGACGTACCAACCGGGTTAGTGACGTCACAAGCGCATCGTCATCGTCGGCGGTACATATGATGGCACAGCACGCGGCAAGGCGCGAGCGAGGCAGCGGCTCCGGGGTGCGCGGGAGTGGAAGTGTGACGCACGACGCTGGTCGGTTTAGCGGCGGCGGCGGCGCGAGCACAAGCGCAGGACCGGGCCGGCAGATGAGTCACAATTCCCGAGCGTTTACGACAGGTGCCAATAAACACTTCAATGCAAATAAAAATAGATCGAAGAGCGAGTGTATTACTTGCGGAGGGCAGCACGACGCCAAAACATGCAAGTTCCAGCAGTATGTGTGCAGAATTTGTAACAGGCAAGGGCATCTAAAAAGAATGTGTCCTAATTTGCGAGGGGGTGGACCGGTATACAACATTACGGCGGAGGAGGAGGTAGTATGGCCAGACGCGGCAAGTGAGGAAAGTGATGAGGTAAATACCTATTCCATGGACAGTAATAAATTAAAAATGGTAGGGCCGTATACTGTAGTAGTTTATATTGAAGGTTGTTACGTAACAATGGAAATTGATACAGGAAGTGCAATATCGTGCATTAGTAAAGACTTGTATGATAAAATGTTTACCCAGCGTTGTATCCTTCAAGAAAGCGACTTAACGTTACGATATTACACAGGGGAAATTGTAAAACCTGTGGGAAAAATTACACCAGTCGTCATGTATAATTATAAGAGTGCTCAATTAGATCTTTACATTGTGGACAAAGGAAAAACATGTTTATTGGGCCGACAATGGTTAAAGGAGCTAGATATTAATATCAAAACAATTAATTGTAATTTAATATATAATACGAAACCGGTTTTCATGTTAAGCGAATTCAGTTCCAGATACTGTGAGGTGTTCGCGGACGGGCTCGGGCGGTACACCGGCGGGGCGGTGGGGTTCCGGCTGCGCGAGGACGCGCGGCCCGTGTTCCTGCGCGCGCGCCCGCTGGCGTATGCGCTGCGTGAGCCGGTGGAGCGCGCGCTCGACCAGATGGTGCGGGACGGCATCCTCACGTCTGTCGACACCTCCGACTGGGCCACACCGATCGTACCAGTCATGAAGAAGGATGGGAGCATACGTGTATGTGCTGATTTTAAAATCCGTAAAAATCCGTAAAATGTCTAGAGGTGGACCGTTTTCCGTTACCATAAGTTGAAGACTTGTTAGCTAAATTGCATGGTGGGGAGAAATTCACAAAGCTGGACCTGTCTCAAGCGTACGCACAGTTCGAGTTAGATGACTCAAAAAAATATACGGTCATTAACACTCAGAAGGGTTTATTTATGTATAATCGCTTGATATACGGTTTAGCTTCGAGCCCGGGAATATTTCAAAGAAAAATCGAACAGCTGTTTGCAGGTATACCAAATGTAGGTGTTTTCCTAGACTACAGTCATTATAACAGGTAAGAACGATGAGGAACACTTACGGACATTACATAAGGTATTCGAGCGATTGCAAAAGTACGGTTTAAAAATTAAAAATGAAAAATGTACTTTCTTGGCGAATTCTGTGACGTACCTAGGGTTTGTAATTACTAAGGACGGCATTCTTACATGCCCAGAGAAAATAAGTGCTATTAACCAAGCGCCAAAACCGAGTAATGTCTCAGAACTACGGTCGTTCTTGGGCTTAGTCATGTATTATGCTAAATTCGTGCCCAATTTGAGTACAATATTGTCCCCGCTGTACAATTTACTAAAAAAAGGAGTTAATTATGCGTGGAGTAATCAATGTGATGAGGCATTTAAGACAATTAAAAAAATATTAGTGTCGAGTGAGATTCTCGCACATTACTCGTCTGAGCTGCCGCTGATCCTGACCACAGATGCCAGCAGCGTGGGCGTGGGCGCGGTCATATCTCACGTCACGCCACAGGGGGAGCGTCCTATCGCGTACGCGTCACGGGTACTCAACTCTGCTGAAAAAGGTTATTCTCAGATTGAACGGGAGGCTTTATCTATTATATATGGTATTAGAAAATTTCACCAATACCTTTATGGTAGGAAATTCACATTGCGTACCGATCACAAACCACTCGTGACCATTTTCGGAAACAAGGTGGGAATACCTGTGATGGCAGCGAGCAGGTTGCAGCGCTGGGCGGTCATACTGGCAGGATACAATTATGATATAGAGTATGTGCGTAGTGCGAGAAATGCAGCGGATGCGTTGTCGCGTCTACCGGTGGGCAACGCGGGCCGTGAGCCTAGGGAAACTACTTATATTAATTTCATACAAGACTTCCTTCCGGTAACAAAATGCGTCGTTCAAAGGGCGTATAAAAATGATGATATATTAAAACGAGTCTACATGTATATACAAACTGGCTGGCCGAGTCATTGTGATGATAATGACATGAAACCTTACTTCCTTCGCCGGCAAGAATTATACTTGGATTTAGATTGTATTATATGGGGATATAGACTAGTAATACCAACAGAATTAAGAACAAAAATGCTGATGGAATTACATGTAGGCCACATGGGAATCGTGAAGATGAAGAGTATAGCTCGCAGTGTCATGTGGTGGCCCGGCATCGACGCGGACATCGAGCGCACGTGCAGGGAGTGCGGCGCATGCGCGGCGGAGGCGGCGGCGCCCGCGCGCGCGTCGCCGCAGCCCTGGCCCTACGTGACGGAGCCGTGGTCGCGACTACATGTCGATTTTCTGGGGCCATTTCATGGCAAAACTTTTTTTGTCCTCATCGACTCGACAAGTAAGTGGCTCGAAGTATTTTTGATGCCTCGCACGACAGCCTCCGCAGTCATTAAGGTTTTAAGAGAAACCTTTGCTAGATTTGGATTACCTAAGGAAGTGGTGTCGGATAATGGGCCGCCATTCTCGAGTAAAGAATACGTTGATTTCATGAATACCAATGGTATAAAATTAACGTATTCCCCTATTTATCACCCATCTTCAAATGGAGCCGCTGAGGGTGCTGTAAAGCTGTGCAAGCGAGTCCTGAAGAAGGCTATGCGTGAGCGAATGGACATAGATATGGCACTACAGGCATACTTAATGGCTTATAGGAACGTGGAACATGCTACCACTAGGGTGTCTCCGGCCGTACTTTTGCAACGACGAACATTACGGTCAAGGTTAGACTTGTTAAGAGGAGAACGTCAAGTAGAAAATAGAGTACAACAGGCACAGCGTAAGCAAATCGAATATTCAGGCGGCACGGACAGAAGGTTTCAGGTAGGCGAGCCAGTGTTGGCTCGAGATTATACAGGGGGGAAGAAATGGATGCCAGGTAGGATAGAAGGAACGATAGGTTCGCGCGCGTATGTTATTGGTCAGGAGCACGGTCCACCTATTAAAAGGCATGTCGATCAACTTAAACGTAATTGGTCTGCTTTGTGGCCTACACGAGATGCTGCCCCGGAAGAACTGGTTGCGAGTGACGGCAGTAACGCAAACCCAGCCCCTGAGCCATCTGGTCCAGCGAGTGCCACACAGGAGATGCCCCCGCTGAGCACTCAAGGTTCACAGATCAGCCGGGCCCCCACCGCTCCGCCGTTGGCCCCCTCACTACCGATTCTAAGACCCAGGGATAAACTTCGCCCAGTACAAAGATACGGGTTTGAAATAGACTAGGCTGTAAATCTAAATGTAGATATCTAAGAACCGTTGTAATAAAAGTTATCTACTAAGTAATTATTTTTTTATATAAGTCATGTTAATGTTAGTATTTAAGCACTGTGACACTAGATTTTAGTTAACACTATTTCAAAATTAAGTAGTGTAAGAGTTTCGTTTTATTTAAATATTACAGTTCAAGTTATGTTATATATTTAGCAATTAAGTGTGAGGGTGTGATGTATGTAGGTAGATTTGTCCTAGTTCATTATTTATGTATGAAGGTAGTTCTCTTCGATTAAACGGCGAGAAGCGTTTAGACGTGTTTTCTTGTGTGCTCCCTGGTTCCCGTGATTCCCTGGTAAATATTTCTCAGTTTTTGTTACTCTTAAATTATTCACCGTTTCAGAGTTTATTTAGTAAGGTATATTCTAGCCAGATGTTCCTTTAGGTTGCAATTAAGGAAAACTTGCGTCGCTTCAACTTGTGCCACTTTTTCAGCTTGGCTAGATAAATTTGCTGGAAGGAAGGAGTCCTTTTTCCGTACCGTTGCCTTATAGTGAAAACCACGTAAGCACCTTTTAAAAAAAAACACATTTTGATATGTTTTTCTTTAACAAATTAATAAAGAGGGTGTTAGTGATACAAGAGTATGGAACTGAAGATAATATAAAAGAGCACTAAAATTGTCATGAATTTTCCGACAGGAAATTCCATTTGATATCAACTCAGATTCATGGTCTGAAACATCCCTCTCAGTATTCGTTACGATGTCACTAACACCGTGTATTATATAAAATATAGTTCATTTGAACAACTTACGTCAAGGCACCTTACATGTGTATGATAACGTAGGGTTAGTACCCATAAGTTTTTTGATTAGACATCTTACAAAGCACACGATTTATAAATAATATTTGCTTTCTTCTCGCCAATCCCTTGCGGGTAGTTTCAACTGGTTAAGCTACAGTCTGTTGTGACGTCATCGCTCCTTATGGGACCATTCGGGTGGTACATAAAATGTTTCCCCACAGAGCTATTCCAGGACAACTCGCCAAAAGCAAAAGCATTATTCACCTTCAACTTCTAATATTTAAAGCAGGTGCTTAAGTTATAATGTAAATGAAGCTTCTCAAATTGTAATTTTGTAGGAGTAAATATATATAGACTCTAATATAAACGGGAAAATCGGAGTTAGCCCAGCCCAGTGAACGCGTGCCTTATCTACAATTAATTTCGGTGGCAGATTCCCACATGGGGCCTTGAAAATGTTTTTTGATTTATGTATGGATATCAGAAAATTTTTCGCCATAATGTTTTTTGATTTATGTATGGATATCAGAAATTTTTTCGCCATGTACTTAAATATAAACTTTTATAGCGATGTATTAAGTGCATTTACTCAAAAAACGATATCCGGGGTTCATAACGCGCAACGCGCAGCGAGACAAAGTAACCAATGTTCTCTGAAGTTATTTCCATATATTACGGGATAAGTCAGAGGTATATGAGCGATGTTGTCAGTGACGTTGGAGTTAAGTACATCAAACCACAAAATTCAAATGGAACCGCCATTTTGACGCTAATCAAAAGCGACTGCCTGTCTGACGTTCCAACCTCCGAACGGAAATCCAGCCCAATACAGTTTAGGTTACATACCTCCGAAACAAATTTTTCGTGGGTTTCCTCACGATGTTTTTCTTCACCGCTGAATGAGTGATGAATTCGAAGACAAATTCTAAATTCGTTAGTTTAGACCCGTGCTGGGATTCATACCTGCAATCTCACATTGAGAGTTGAACGTTGTTCCGACTGGGCTCAAATGGCTTACATGTAGCCAGTGAATCCAAATTTTGGTTCACGACAAGTCGTAAAATGGTAATTGTTTCAGTAGTAGATCCAGTACCATACAGCCGGGTGTTCTGAGTAGGTATGTGTTATAGAAAGCAAGTCTGGTTCAAAACAACTTGAAAGTGAACCAAACTTTATTTCGGGTTCTTTCTATTTTAGGTACCTATCCTCTTATGTCCTGTGTTTGACAACACAGCTTGGCAATATGTATAAATAGGCATATTTGTTTTCGATCTGCCTGTATTTGTGTTTGTTTTTTGTCTACGGGCCCTTGGGGGTATTATTTAGTATAGCAATAACGTAAGTATATTGTATAGATAGAACACTCGATAAACTTACATTATAAGTGGTTTTAAATGTATATTATTAGACAGGACATTATTCATTTTGGGAGTTTGAGAATAGAAACTTTCAAAGTCTAATAAAAGCTAATGTAACGGTCACAGGGATTAAGTGTTGTGGCAAACTTTTCACTCATCGGTACTTTTGGTTTCAATATTGTTTCAAAGGAGAGCGATGACCTTTCTACTTAGTAATGAAATCATTATTTCATGCCTGTCTACGAGATTCAAGACGCACGGACGGATTTCAAAGAGACGGATGGAAGGGACGGAGGGACGGAGGGACGGATTTTGAGGTTTACTGTTAATATTTCCTTAATTGTGCGAGCCACAAGGAACATAAATTTAAACTTAATTTTAACTTAAAACAACATAAATTTAATATGAAACTCTTCAAACATTTCTGGGCAAATGAAATGAGCCACCCCAGATTATTTTTTAAATCGCAATATCAGGGTCTTAACTGCGGAGATAAAAGGGAAACACGGCTAAATTATTAATTAAAAATTAAGCTGCTTCTTATCTGAGTTAGGAGCAAATAAAACATAAAAAATCGCTTAGCTGCTTATTTTCCCGGAAATGGCGTAAAAACGACCAAAGAACTGTGTCCTCTTAACAAGTTAAATGGGTGATATGGACGATATATGGGTGAGGATACCCAATCACCTGGGAAACTTACAAAAATAAAATTAAATCAAAGACATGTGACTCGGACGGGACGTGAGGCCCGTAGCCTTTGTCATTTTTTTCGATTTAATTTTCTCTTTATCACTGTGTGGTTCATGATATCTAACTTAGGATTTCATACCAAAACTGACTGCAAGTTTTCTTTCAGCGGCTTATGGTGGACCAGCTATAAAAAGGGTGTTAGTGATATCGTAACGAAAACTTTGAAGGATGATTCAGAACATCATTCTGAGTTGATATCAAATAGAATTTTCCGTCGTAAAATTATGGAACTCAAAATAATTAACGAAGACACTAAAATTTCTTTACTTTTTCGACAGGAAATTCCACTTGATATTAACTCAGAATTATGGTCTGAATCATCCTCCTCAGTATTTGTTACGATGTCAATAACACTCACCTGTACGTAATTGTATGGGATGTAAATGTCATCGTAACAAATACTGAGGGAGATGATTCAACTCATTATTCTGAGTTAATGTCAAGTGAAATTTTCCATCGCATAAATATAGAATTGAAAATAATTAAAAAAAAAAACAAAACAAAAAACTTATGAATTTCGCGACGGAAAAATCCTCTTGATATCAACTCAGAATCATGGTCTGAATCAAAGAAAGTAAGAAAGAAAAAAACATTATTACATTGTTTTTTTCTTTTTTTATTTATTAATCATCCCCCTCGGTATTCGTTACGACGTTACTAACGCCCTGTATAAAATATGAAACTGACCTTTCGCTTGGCTCTGACGACCTGCATCTGATGATGCGTGCACTCCCCAATGGCCCGGCCTCGCAGCGCCGCACTCATCCGGGCATAGGCCCACACCATCACCGACATAGGGGCCACATACGTCACGGCTAGGAACACTATGTTGTAGCTGTAACAAACGTTATTTATTTATACCGTAGCATTGGCTCACGGCCTCCGTGGCCCAGTGGTTGGAGCGTTGAGCTCACGATCCGGAGGTCCCGGGTTCAAATCGCGTTGGGAACATATCACACAAATCATTTTGTGATCCCTAGTTTGGTTAGGACATTACATGCTCATCACCTGATTATTCGAAAGTAAGATGATCGGTGCTTCGGAAGGCACGTTAACGTTAAGCCGTTGGTCCCGATTACTAATTACTGATGTAAGTGAGTAGTCGTTACATGAGTCATGTCAGGGGATTTTGGCGGCTCAATAGTAACCCTGACACCAGGGTTGATGAGGTTGGTAATTCACCTCACAACCCACACGGAAGAAGATTGGAATTAAAATGATGATTATTACATTCCAAATGGGGTGTGGAGGCTCCCCCAAAGCTTGTGTAATAGAAATAGGAGGTTAGCGACAGTGACAGAATCTAAACCCATGTCATGCTGGATCTAACCCTTAGCTTTATTGAAATTCGCATGACGCGCGGGATGACAAGCAGTATAGTACAACAATCGTTATTTACCCATTATGGTTTTTTTCTCACCCCATACAATACGCAGAAATGCGTTTGTGCGTGCGTGTTTGTATTTTTTTTTTTGGAATGTTCTATAACCTTAACGACATGTATACAAACTTACTTCCGCATTTCATTTAATATTAATAATGATTTCTTCAAACTGTAAACGATACATAAACAGATTTAATTAGATTGGCTACGTTTGGACAAAATGTCTCAATGTCATGGTATAGTTAATTCTGCATGACATAATAACTGCAAATAAAGCAGAAGGGACTAAGCAATAAAAAGTTTTGTGGGAAAGCTGAAATAATTTAATATAATATATAGAGCTGAAGAAAGAACTAGAATACTTCTCATTTTAAATACTGTTATTCCACTGACAGTAAGCAAAGATTTACTCACCAGTAATCCGTCCTCGATGTAGGATAGCTCCCGTCAGGCCACTTTATAAAACAAATTTCCCTCTCACCGTTGATGTACCTGCAACAACACAAACCACTAAAATCAGTTCACTTTGCATATCAGAGTATTGGGGATGGAATTTACATATTGAGCTTTCACGCGGTTGTTATTAAACTACGGATAATAAACACGACACTTCTATATCGAAAATTATATTTTAAAAATACAGCTACAATGTTATTATATCTCATTCTGTCACCTATATTTTTTTCACGCATTTGTTACCTATAGTATGTAAGTTACTTTTGGTTGTTTATTTTACTTATTTGTAGTTCAATGTGTTTTTCGGGAAGAGCGGAGTCTCCTGATACAAGCGCTACGCTTAAAAGGAGGCTCCAATCACCTATAATAGTGTATTGGTTTTCTACAAACAAAGTATTTTGTATAATATTAGCTTTGCCATGAAACTGCTACGCGCTACGGCGTAGCAATGATAACGTAACACATTATAGCAACGATAAAAGTTTGCTAAACACACTAAATAAACGTAGTAAGGGCCAAAACACACGAGGCATAACGCATCCTCTGTGATTGACATAAGTTTGAGTAATAAATGCGGCGTCTACGTCTCAACGTGCTTATTTTTTAATGATTTATTATGCTTTCCACCTAATGTTAAGCGACGTTGTGGTCGAGAATGGGGCATGCTTACCTAGAAAATGTCTATCAGTCAGTCAATCAATCAATAATTCTTTATTGCACAAAAACATAAACTCAAGATATGTAGTAACTGACGAATAAATAAGCACAATAGGCAACCTTATTACTAAACAGCAATTTCTGCCAGGCAAACTGAAGGTGAAACAAGTTTATGAATTTGTCTATGCACCATTGAATTTTATGTTTATGTTTATCATCGTTATTAGAATTGAATCACTGAATAATAAGTATTATCCCCAAGCGATTGAAGTTTATGTTTTTTTTTTAATTCACGGCATCGATTATGACGGAACTTGACCCATGAAAATTCAATTTGTCGAAGACTTTCTTGACCATATAAAACTTCTATCTTATGGATAATCAATCGCCAAGCTTTATTGTATTGGAAAGACTTAGGAAGTTCAATCGTTTATTATTAATACCACTAACGTTCTTGGAGAAAGTAATAGTTGTTATTAAATAGTTCAAAGACAATTACCAAGTATTCAGCTGTCTCGTTCAATTTACGCTGGGCTAACTGTTTATTCAGCAGACATCGGCCACAATTCATGTCCATCTATCAATTACCTATTACTAAGCCGTGGTAACCCAATTGGTAAAATGCTTGCCTCTCACTTTGATGTCGCAGGTTCGAATCCAGCACATGCTTAAACCAATGATTGTCGAATTTGTTTTCGAATTCATATTTGGCTGGATTATTAATGATTATGACGTGCTCAACGGTGAAGAAAAACATCGTGAGAGAACCCACATTCCCGATAAATGCATTTTCGGAGGTGTGGCATAATCTGTATTGGGCTTGTTCTCCCTTCTTAGGTTGGAAGGTCAGACAGGCAGTCGCTTCTTAAAAAACCGGGCCTGTCAAATCTTCAGGTTAGGTAAGCGGACCCTGTGAAAAAAGGGATGATGCCTGGGGAATCAAGTATTTACGGGACCAAACGGTTTTCACCTTACAAGTCTTACACTCAACATTGTTCGAGCAAATCCTTGGAAGGTTTCGAGGAAAGAAATGCATTTACTAAGATAGGGACACAAAGGCGTTAATTTCACTCCCATCGCAAACGGAATACAAATTACGTATTTCCCGAATACAATACTAAATAATCAAGAATTTTAAAAATTAGGTCTTTCTCTTCGTATTTTATATGTAGCGTGTGGCGGCGGTGACCAACTCGTCGTTTACAATACGTCAATTACAACAACCGTCTGTAATAACCTAAATACGGCTACATAGAATTTATTACACATAAACGTATGCTGTTAAATGTAAATATATTATAGTAGTATAAATTTCTTTATAGTTACAATGTTAATAAAATACATAACATAGTCAAATTAAAAAAACATACACAAATATATAAAAAAAAACATATCGGGCGTCAAAAAGCCCTCCGGAAAGCGAGCCCCGCCCGAACGTACCCATTATGCTTGCAGCGTTACCTCTCTGGACCGCAAGTGAAATACGCTGCGCGAGGAAAAAGCCAGCTCCAGTGTCTCCACCTCCAACCCTTATACGTGTACTAACGTGCACGTGTACGTGTGTCCTTATTTGTGTGCTTAATAATAATCTCTTTATTTGCTAAAAGCCTTAAGTTTTTTTTCCGTACCTTCTTCTATCGTGTGGGTTAAGAGGTGGGTTACCAACCCCAACAACCCTGGTGTCAGCGTTATTATTGAGCCGCCAAAGGCCCCTGATATGGCTCATGTAACGACCACATACTTATATCTGTAAGTAGTAACTGGGACCAACGTCTTAAAGTGCCTTCCGAAGTACTTTCGGACAATCAGGTGATCAGCCTGAAATGTCCTAACCAAACTAGGGATCCCAAGGTGATTTTTGTGATATCCGGGACCTCCGGAACTTGAGCCCAACGCTCAACCATTGGACCACAGAGTCCGTTACCGAAAAGCATGGATATAAATAGAACCTTTGTAGACAGCAATTCTGCGAAATACTATAAATACCACATTGCTAGAGCTAATCTTGTTCTAGATTACAACTAGGGAATTACCTGTCCCAGCGACATTGCGAGCTTCGGTTATTAGGTGCTGCATGTTTATCTATGTAGAAAATACCTGTTCCCTGCGGTATTGCACGCATCAACATCATCAGCCCATTAACGTCCCCACTGCTGGGGCACGGGCCTTCCCTATGGATGGATAGGGAGATCGGGCCTTAAACCATCACGCGGGCCCAGTGCGGATTGATTTCGCGTTTCTATTAACCGCCAAACTTAAATCGCATCTGTTGTTAGTTATAAGGCCTACTAATGTGAGTCTTTTGCTTACAACAGGGTATTTGACTGGGAAAAAAAAGATAAAATACTAATCTGGAAATAGAAGCCAGCTTATGATGTTCAAAAATCAATCTCGTTTTGCCTTTTGACTTATTTTCGAATTTTAATTACGAATTAAGTAACAATGAGTACGACGTTTGACCGATTTTATTGATGACGTCACAGTACAGTATTTCCATACAATCTCCAAAGAAAACTTTCGTTTTGACGTTTCTTATAAGCAATTACTTATTCACTGCAGCCTTGAAATTCCAAGGTTATGGTGTTTCGAAAACACACCAACGATTTTTTTTATAGGTATTACACTCACACGTGCTTAAGGAAACTCACAAAGAGAAAATTAAATCGGAAAGCTTAGCTCTGATGGGTCTTGAACCCGCAGCTTATATCAAGCCTGGTCGATCATATAACTAGTATTTACACCACCAAGTCTTCATTCGGTTCAAGCGAATTTTTCGTTAATATCGTCGCGTCAACTTAGATAGCGTGTACCGTGTCACAGGGGCCAGACACTATTATCGGATATTGCAGAGCTCCTGTAGTAGGTTACATCGGATTATGAAGTGTCAAGACGTGTTACTTGGAACTGTGGCCAGGTTTCTCAACCACATAGCATTGATGTGCCGTTTGGGAACATTCCGCGCAGTAAAAGGCGCAAAAGTTATGTAAAAATAGCTTTATTACCTAGACTTTAGGATCAGAGTAAATTTTTTTTTTGACGTGACTTATTGTAGATTTGCCGCAGATGGCATTAACTACTTGGCCGGACAAATGGGGAGCGCTGAAGGCTCTCACCCGGTACAACGTTTAAGAAAACAGGCCTGAGGGTGCCCAGTTGGGCGCGAACCTCGGCTCAGGGCGTCGTCTGAGAGGAAAAATATTTGAAAGAATTAATCGACCCTAGTGGGTCGATAGCGATAAGCGCTGAATGAGGGAAATTGTCGACCATGCCGGCGGGGTCGGTATCGGGGACCTGATCAGAGTACAAGAAAGATCAATTTGAAAGAAAAGCAGGCATCATTTTACTATGACCATTTTGGGAACATCCCGGGAACGACATATCACTGTTTCACTGATTGTGTGTGTGAAGACCATCTCAATGGTGTAATGACCAGACATCGCTAAACCAAAGGTACCGGTTTGGATTCCAAATTTAAAGTCCTGATCCTAGTAATATGACTCTACAAAGGATGTTTATGTTTTAATCAAATTCGTAATATCTACGTACTTACTTACCTAGTCTTAACACTTCACTGCTTTTAATTTATCTTTTCAAAGGAGTCTCCCGGAGTGACGTATTAGGTATTGAATTTTATATTGGTATTTAATTTTGTAATTTAATATGCTTATGTTTAAGGTCTTAACAAATGTGTGACGTAGATACTTACTTAAAATAATAACAAATATCACGTCTTAAATAGGTATTTAATTATACATATATCTAAAAAATACTTTTTATTTTTACCCGACTGCGACAAAGCCGAAATGAAGGGTTTTAGTTTTCTATTATACATTATTATAATATGTGATTTCTGGATGAACTTGAGTTCCCACTTTTCTAGACGTTTCTTGGTAAAGCATTGAACTTGATAGAAAGTCTTATGCACGTGTCCTGTATCTAGATTCATATTTGAAATTCTAATATGGTACGTGATATAATAATTTTATACAGATAAGGCTACGCATCAAGTGCTAGTGACAGCGCTTTTTTTTATTTTTTTTTCCGTTCCCAAAGGTGCCTGACAGAAATGCTGCTTTAGCACCAAACGATACAAACTGTATATTTCTATATGCCTTAGCGCACTAATACAAATTTAATGGTACAGCCATTATATGAGAGGGCGAAATTAAAGATGACCTTTTTTTTCCCCTAACATGTGTGTCACGTGATTTTGTTCGTATTTTGACAGAACGACATGACTTGTTTGGGTTCACATATTAGCACCAATCGACAAAACGACTCAATTATATCTTCAGAATCGATAAAATGACTGTGACAAAATTTTATCACGTTGCGCATGTTAGCCCTACAACTCAGTATTAATGTATAATAAAGAGTAAAAGTAGGTACAGAATTATAATAATATAAAAAATCTAAAGTAAGTAATCAACAAACCTAGCCAACACTGGTTGCCAGATCTGACGCCAACAATACAAAAAGAAAATACAAATATACTTTATTGCACTAAAATAAATAAAATAGTTACAAAAGAGACTAAATAAAAGAAGAAAAAAAAAAGAAATGCGAAGATTATACTGAGTTGGCCTGGGAGCGATTGAAAACATAGAAGGCGTTCAGCTGCTTATCTCCCCGGGCATGTCATAATAACCGATTGCTGATGAAATATATCATTTATAACATGATGGTGATTGGCGGACGGTCTAAAAAGGCCATTTGAAATATAAAAGTAAGTGCGCAATGTCAACAAAATGTCAAAGAGCAATATTGCTTTTTAAGAAGATTTAAGATTGTGGGTTTTCAGATCTTGTGATCACCGTAACCACACTGTTCATTGTATCATTTTAATGACTTCGTATTTTGATGTGGGCCCTGTCCAAGTCAAAATACGAAGACACACACATAGTACATCCCATTTGGGATTGCAGGCGTGAGTTTATGTATGTACCTATGTATAATACGGATACGGGATATCAGCAACTCTCTTCTAAAGGCTATTGCTGATAGAGCGGCCTAAACACTGATGGCCTTTAGTTTTACTCTACTAACATAGCCTTAAGCAAATACTAACAACAAATGGATGTTGTTATAATAAATAAATAATAATACTTACTTCTTCTTATACGTGTCAGAGTACAGCAGACTAGGTAAGGCAAGCAGTGCGCTTGCGCACCACACGCTGAAGAGCGCTGCGCGGGCGACGCGGCGGCTCAGTCGGTGCTGCAGCGGCTTCACTATGGCCACGTACCTGTTCAAAATAGAATATTAGGTACGAATAGTAAGTATGTAAAAAAGAAGACAATTTCTCTAGACACGTGATTAAATAATAAAATAAAATAGTGTATAAAAAATAAAGAAATAATAAATTATTCTTATTCGGTGGATGAAACTGACTTGCATACCTAAGATGTGATACCTTTATACAATTTCATGTTAATATTAAAATATTCTAGTCACAGCCAACAAAAAACATCACTTTTCGAAACCAGAACCTATCCCACACATAATAATTGATAACTTTCTTTTAATACACTCCTTAATTATTTTTTACAGTATGCAAAATAAACATTTTTTTGTGCAGCGGGGGCCATTGAGCTGCGGCGCGTGAGATATTAATCAATCAAAGTAATCGCGCGTGACAACGCGTTTGCTTGAACGCTTTTATAAATCACCGCAATACACAGGTGTATACGATCGATCTGCAAAACTAAGTACAACACTTTTATTTTTTTTCTAAACTATAGAAGTTAAGGATTCAAATTAAAAAAAAAAACTTTATAGATAATTTATCTGCTTTATTTATAAACTGTACATTAAGAATATTTAATATCCTGTTTATTACGAATCCTGTGTACTTAAAAAAATATATACTTTTAAAAGAATAGTACTTATTTTTGAAGACTCACCGGCCTGCAAAACAAATTGAATTTATATAATATTTGAATTTACCGCGCACCACTCAACGCTCCGCTCTGAGCGACATCCTCGTATACGAGATCTAAGAAAAATGTACCTAAATAGGTATCGACTTAGTACGTACTTATTTTAAAATTTTAAGTACGTAATTGTAAGTAGTATACAATTGTAGAATAAAATAGAATTGAATTTGGATTGAATTGATAGTAGAATTGTTTTTGTAAAATTGTAGTGTATTGAAGTAGTTGTAGTGTAGTGTAGTAATAGGTACGTGCTTATAGTATATTCTTCCGTGTATTAAGGCTCTATCAAACTAGATCACCATGGTGCACCACGAACGGGAAATTACTCAGTTGCTGGCAAGGTGAGGTACTCATTATACAATTGCATACTTTTTTTGGAATCGCAACCTAAAATAGGGCCTCTAAGTTATAATATTTGTCGTCCTGAATAAGAAAGGTATTACAAACTACTGTTTGATAACTCGTAAAAATAACATTTTCATTTATTTTTATATAAGTAATCGTTGAAAAAAGACACTTACAACGATAGATCCAAAGTATTTTATGGGAACGAAAACTAAGTTGCGGAAACCATTACATATGCAAACCGCATCTTTTAAAAGAATTATTCTTCTATTATATAAACGCTTGGAGGATTCTTCATTTTGTTTAAGGAGCAAAGAATCTTGCAGTATAATAGAGTGTGAGTGAGTGTTCTGGACCGTGAATAATAAGTTTGGAAAAGTAATCTTGTCTGGGTCAGCGCTTCAGTTTACTGTATATACTTGGCTATAGTAAAATTGCCTTTAACGTTTCAATATACTGTCCATTTCATATATAATATACCGGTTGATCTTTGAAATATGACCTATTCAATAAATGTATATTCATAAATCTAACAAACGCTTTGATTTGGCAACGATTCCCATTTGTTTGGAAGTCGCAATCCCTCTTGAACGAAACGCCAAACATTCAGCAATTAATTCCAATTTCCACTTTAGGTTGTGGTCTCATGTGGAAAATTAGCAATCATAATATGCTAATTTAGACAGAGAGTTCTAGGCTAAAAAATGTTATTATTGAACAAATCAAATGAAGTATCTACAACAGCTCTATTAATAAGAATATTTATGATTCTTGAAAAACGCATTCAACTCACAATGAACAGAATATTGGTTTTGTTTTTTCTTTTTGTTATTTGAATAGAAAATATAATTGCTTATTTTTATATTTGGGTGTGCGGGATGTTTTAAAGAAAGACCAAGAGTAGTAAATCGGCGAGCATGCATAAAGGTTTGATAAGAGGAGAAGAAGTGGTGTTTCAGGATCGTGGTAAGTCGAATTCCGTGATTGGAAAGATCAAGTCTATTTCCAATGAGAAATAGACTTGATCTTATTTGGGTGCAGCAGGTTTTGTGTTCAGTTACAATGTTACAAACTTAACATAACATAAACAGCCTGTATACGTCCCACTGCTGGGCACAGGCCTCCCCTCAATCAACCGAAGGGGGTATGGAGCATACTCCACCACGCTGCTCCAATGCGGGTTGGTGGAGGTGTTTTTTTACGGCTAATAGCTGGGACTAACGGCTTAACGTGCCCTCCCAAGCACAGAATCATCTTACTTTTTCGGACAATCAGGTGATTCAAGCCTGAAAAGTCCTTACCAAACAAGTGATTTCGACAATGTCCCCATCGGGAATCGAACCCGGACCTCCAGATCGTGAGCCTAACGCTTTAACCACTAGACCACGGGGGCTGTTACGAACTTATAGCAACAATATTACAGTTTAATCACTAGAAAAGTTAGATACGCGAGAACTGATCATGATAACGTTGTTTGCATACAAATAGCACTATTTATTCTGGTGTCGTCAAATGAGGAATGAGAAAGGAGCTATGAATTTTCAAAGATATTTGAACTGGGGAGTAATTTCTCCGATTCTTTGTGTTTGAAACTCATCTCGCTACGGTGGCGGCGTCAATTAAGTAGCATTGTCGAACGTTCGATTGGAATTGGATTCTGAATTTAAAAATATTTGTGATTATTTATTTTCAAGATTCTTTATCCTAGTATGTATAATGGATGTTCCTAATGGGTGGAAGAAGTTGAGACTTACTAGGTCCTGTTATCCCGTTTTTCACATACTAATTGACAGGTCCGGAAGAAGTTCAGACTTAAGTACATAAGATAATTAGTTCAGAATGTCTGAAGAAGAAGACGATTCATTTTAGAGTTATATCCCCTAATAATGTTTTCTTTATTTGGGTAAACAGGCTACCTTTAGAAGTCACATTAAGGTAAAATAAAGACCATCTTACTGATTTAAGAGCTAAAACTAGAGAAATAAGGCGATTTATATAAATGGTTTTTTAATTAGCGTAACGTATTTTTCCTTTACATACCGAATCAACCCACCTACTTTAATACTGTACTCTTTTCGCACATTTGTAAGACGAGTTTGAAGTACCCTTTTACATACGCCTACGGTAAGTTTTTAAGTATAAGTAAGTAAAGTGCTTGATATTGTAAGTAGAAATACTATAGTAAGAATAGAAACAGTATTTTATGTCAGGATGTGAATGCCTAATCCAGACCGTATTTTGAGATCTTAAGAGCTACAATCTAGGAAGCAAAATACGCGAACAAAAAAAATGAAGTTTAACATCTAAAACCTGACTATGGAAAAATTAACCAAAAAGTATGAAACAGAATAGCTATTTCTCTGAAATTCTTCTAAATAGTGATATTTAGAAGATAGTCATGGTTGTATGCCGCGATAAGCAAAGTCAAACATGATTTTTACGTAGTCGGTTTTTAAACTTTATTTTTTATTTATATTATTATGATATATGTACATACATATACATATACGAGCGTTTTGATATAATAAAGTACAACAATTCACTCCTTCAATATTGTTAGATATTAATACGAAACTTCATGAATTTAATAAAGTTCACAGCTGTTTGTTCCTTTAGAACGTAACAAATTCGTTTATTTTTTTGCACTGCCTATCTATCGCTATGCTTTTATTAAATACATTACCTACACCTAAAGGTTGCTTAGAAGAGAATGCAATACTACTACCTATGCAGTTAGGCAGCCGATGTACAACAGGCCTACCTGGTTATAATTGTTTAATTTAGTTTATTGCATTGCATTTCATTGTATTGTATTGTAGTTATTAATATATATTTTTTCTGATTTCTATGAAAAATATTGTACTGATAATGATAATGATTGCTGATTTATCAGCAAACATAATTACATATCATTTACTTCAGAAAATACATGAGTCATTTTTCTAGCCTAGTTGTCTAGGCCTTTCTAAATTGTGGTCAGCCTTAGATCAAAATCAAAGGCAAAAAGATAACAGTAGTTCTGTGCTAAATATAAAAAAGGTTTGAAATAGCACAATTGGACACTTCAAACCTTTTACTGCTATTTGAAGATATAGAGTATTCATATAGTACAATTTTATCCCGTAAAGCTGTACGGTTGATTGAAGTAAGTAGATAGGCTTAAATAGCCTTTATATGCGTATAAAGGTTGCCTGCCCAAGGTTGCCTGGAAGAAATTTCTATTTATCAATAAGGCCACCGATTGTATTTCTCTTGTCACATTTGTAATTGTTTTTAGTGTTTATATGTGCAATTAAGCGTTTTTCTATTGTATTGTATTTAAAAACAGTTTTACTACTGTTCTAGCGGAACAATCCATTGCGTACAGTAAACTTGAAGTTTCAAATCACAAACATGGGTAACTATTGTAAGAAATAATACAAACTTACGTTGAGCTTAATTAACAAAATGGTAATTTGCATAAACAAGTTGAATGTACTACAAAATATGTCAATATCTGGATGTTCAGTAATCATGACATTGAACAATGATAAAAATCGGCCTGTAGGAGCATTGGGCTATAAGCTGAACAGTGCCAATGTAAGAAAACAAAAACATGTTGTTTACTAGAATTTCTGATTTTATTATCACTTGAATCTCAATTTAAGATTGATGACATTGTTTTAATAATGTTTTGTATGCATGCTACTACGAAAGTCATTAGTTTTAATGAAGGTTGTATACATAATCTATTTCACTTTGTTTAGGTACTTACTTACTTTTGATTGCTTTTATAAGTATTGTTTGCATCTCCAACACTTTGATGCAAAACGTGTTACATATATTATACTATTATGTATTTGTCACTTTTGAACTGTTAGTAAAAAGTCACCAGTTTCATTTTATGGATAAGCAGCATTACATATATTTTAAGTTCGCCCCTCACATCAATAAAACTCTCTCTCACACACACACAAGTGAGCTGTTTATTCTACTTCGGAAAGCAGAACGAACCTTTGATGGAAATTCTTCAAACTTTTTTGACGTGACTTATTGATGGAGGGAATTCTCTTCAATTTCTAACCTGCAAGTTGTACTTACAAATGATAAATTAAAATGAATATTCTTAATAACATTTTATAAATTAAATCATAGTAAACATATAAAACAATACTTAAAATATAAGTGCAATAATATTTTTAAAACATAAGTAAGTAGTATAAATTCAAAATATAAATTGTATCACTGACTAATAATTAAGTATGTTGTCCTCTCTACCAGTTGCTGTGCCCTTACCGGGTCCATGATGATACAATACAATACAATACAAGTATACTTTATTGCACACAACATACAAAACAAATATACTACAATAATACTATAAAACACTAATAATGAGAAGAAGGGGTAGACCTAGGATAACATTTATGAAACAAATAAAAGAGAAGGTGCAGGTCGTGTCGTATCGGGAGGTGAAGGTTTTGGCGGGAAGAAGAGAGGAATGGCGGTTACTCCACCGACAAGAGCGCAGCTCTTAAATAGAGAGAGAGAATATAATACTTCTGTATTTTTACAACACCACAATTTGTACGAACACATGGTCGCAATAAAACATTTCTATTTCTATACCTCTAAACTGTAATTGCTGTGCCCAATCCGAGCTCATATGTGTTACTCACCTATGTTACCAACTTTCTACCATGTGGAACGCAATAAATGATATGATTATAGAAACGAGCTGTAAACAAATAATCCCCAACTGAAAAAAAAAAACACATCGACTGCCAGTAGGTACCTGTCAGTAAACCGGTCTTACGCTACGATACACACAGGATGTTTCGACGTTTCCTATTTGCCTACATAATTGAGCCTTCTGGTAACAAACCAAACACGTTTTACGTTCGATCGATTGTCATTCACCCGCAGGCCTATTTGACAAATAATATATCGAACGTATTTCATAGTCTCCGATTAGGTAGTTTCCTAGGTCAAAGATAAATTATGAAATTCTGTTAGTGCTAAATATAGACAGATCTAAAACTGACAAAAACATTTTCTTTTTTCTATTTAAGTAACATATTTTTTAATTTTAATCAAGTTTCTATGACGTGACAGTGTGCTTTTTCATACAAATTCCATGTTTTGACGTTTCATAAAAGTTTTCTATCACTAAATGCATTCATTTAGATAAGTAAGTACTTACTAGGATAACTACCCACACGAATTCGCACAGCTTGTGTAAAGCCATGAATATGAATTAATACACGTACCTATTACGTTACTAAGACGTGAATATAATATTACACATTGATAACATAATATTATTAGAGCAAACACGGAGTGAAAGTTTCGGTAAAGTTAATTTGTAGAAGCCAAAATTCCAAAGTAGTTTAATTATAACACTGAACTTCAAAAGTTAAGCGCATACGCAGAAGTTTAGCATAAATGACTTAAATGTTTGCTTAAATAGAGAGATAATATAGAGGGCGTTACTGCTCTAAATTCAACGTACAGCCATGAGCAATATAATGTACCCACTTTAGGACTCTGTCGCTCTAACATATTTGACATTTAGTGAGACTTACAGTGCAATTTGTCAAATAACATCATGTGGCATGGTACCAAAGTGTATGCATATCGATGCTCATGACCGTACCTGCTGAGTATCACTATATCACAACGCATCGTGTCATTCATCGTTGTGATCAGTGTTCCCGCTGTTTTCTTTTTTAACGTGACTTATTGTAGATTTGCCGCAGATGGCATTAACTACTTGGCCGGACAAATGGGGAGCGCTGAAGGCTCTCACCCGGTACAACGTTTAAGACAACAGGCCTGAGGGTGCCCAGTTGGGCGCGTACCTCGGCTCAGGGCGTCGTCTGGGAGGAAAAATATTTGAAAGAATTAATCGATCCTAGTGGGTCGATAGCGATAAGCGCTAATTGAGGGGAATCGTCGACGACGCCGAAGGGGTCGGTGTCGGGGTCCCGAAGTGTTTGGTGTCGCGAGCTGATTGGCCGCCTCTATAGCTAGAGTAATCGGATCGACAAGATCGTATATTTGTTCCCGTTGTAAAATCTCTTTAATAGTAAGGACACTGGCTGCTTATCATTTTCAATTTATTTCTGTACTCTGATCTTATCTACCTAAAGGATAGGTAATAAAGCTCTTTTTAGATTAGTTTTGCGCCTTTTTAAAGCCGGAAATGTTCTCAAAGTGGGAACATTTCCGGAAACAGCACTTCACTGCTCGTAATAATTACATTATAGAATGACGGAGCTCCAAAACTGACTCACTTTTAGATTACGATCAAAGTCAGAGGAACTACCTACTGACTGACAGAAAGCCGTATACAAGTCAGTAGGTGTAAACCTAGTTTCACTCCCTTTAAGCAATAAATCTTGCTGAACACAATTTTCGGCAAGAACAACCGCATTTTGCTAACAAAGGCTTACATCTGTACTTACCAAAAGGAATTCGGTGTGATACCAAACATTTTCAGCTTGTAGAAAGCTGAGGTATTACGGTAGGTATATAAAAAAAAGAAAAGGTTGCCTGGAAGTGATTGTTACTTAGCAATAAGGCCGCGTATTGTACTCCTTTTATTTATCTTTTCTTTTATATTTTGTTTTTTCCTGTTTGTGCGATAAAGTATTTGTTATGTTATTTATAAGTATTAGTTTTTAGTTGAATGTGGAGGAAGCAAGAGAAGTGTGTCAGGATCGAAGCAAATGGAATTCTATAGTCTCTGCTTACCCCGGTGGGAAATAGGCGTGAGTTTATGTATGTATGTATGTAGTTTAGACGTAGGTTTCGATAAGTCTTCAAATGCAATTAACGAAAATTCATAAACGACGGGATGACGTATATGCATTGAATTCTACACAATACTCTTCAAAACCTTCAGTCGACTTCATGGAGCGAGGATTTCGCACACAGGTCGGACATACAGATGAACGGACGGATGCAAAGCAAAGTGTAACCTTAGTAATAGGATCCCGTTTTAGCACAGTTAAGATATTGGTGCTAATTCCTGTAAATACCATCTAATTTTATTTTAAGTTATATCTGTCATTTTCTTATCCGCCGAAAAAGAAAGGGACGGGTAATCGACAAGCATAAAATTTATGGAACACACGTCAATTTTAAGCACAAATCTAAACCAACCGTCTAAAAATTTTACATCCGTCAATAACCCGACACAGTTAAGTAGACAGCACGTCAAACGGATTGCATACCAGCGACGTACCTTTTTATTCGCCCGGGTTATTCATTCATTTACTCATTCTTCCTAAAATTAAGAGCTGTGAATCATCCGTCCCTTTCCTTTTCGGCGGATAAGAAAATGACAGATATAACTTAAAATAAAATTAGATGGTATTTACAGGAATTAGCACCAATAAATGATTATATTTAATACATTAAGTTTTACATGATTTCAATGTTCAATATCAACCATTATGACAACTACAGGAGATAAAGAATTCCAGAGAATTGTGTTGTCACATTAGCTTTAGTGACATGTTCTAGGCGATCGCTTTTGCTACATCTAATAGTACCTTACAAAACAATGGATTCCAATCGACAAACCGAACTAGCCTAAATAGGGTCTTTTAACGTGACTTATTGTGTATATTTGCTTCGAACCGCAATGCCGGACAAATTGGGGAGCTAAGGGCTCCTGCTCAGTTCTAAATGAACATTTTCATTAATTTCCCTAAAAGAGAACCTCTTTAGTACAAAGTCGCTGAATAGTACCAGTTTTAAAAATGTTGAAGCTCTGTTCATTATTCAACAAATTTATGAATTTGAACAGCTGTTTTTTTTAAGCACGTAGGTAGAAATAATTATTCTAACAATGCTATGTAAATATTTGAGTTTCGTATTTGTGATAAGTCATAAATTAAGGGAAAACTTCCTTGTAAGATGCCTGAACCTACAAATTGAGAATGACCTCTGTGAGAAACGTCAATTCTCTCTCGCGCAAACTATTCAGTTTAAAAAAAAATGATGTTAGAAACCTCAATATTATTTTTCTAGTGTATCCATAACAATTAACATTACAATAACAGATAGTGTTAGGGACAAGGTTGCCTGCAATTCAAGTGGTGCCAACCACTGACTGATTAGCTATTAGAGTGAATCTCATGCATGCTATGTATGTACCTAAACTAATGTGCATTTATGCGGATTTCGATGATGACAGATTTATTTCCGATAAGTACCACTGTAGATGTGAGTGCTAGCGTACAACCTGCACGGACAGCGATTATATTGCCAGGCGCGCACTACGAGTTTTTCGCCGCGCAGCACAAAAAAGCAGCGGCATAATGTCGCACTGTAATACTGCGCCGCTGCGGTGGCTCTGCCAAGTGCGCGCAATACAATTTAAAACTGTTTGGTACAATATGACAGTGCGACATTATGCCGTTGCTTTTTCTGCCGCGCGGCAAAAAACTCGTAGTGTGCGCCTGGCCTTAGGTAACACAATAGTTGGTTACAAAGTGGAACTTCATTCAGTGATTCAGCTATGGACTCCCGAATTTAATAGGTACCAACATTTCTATATTGGAACACTGTGAAGTAACACATCTCCAAAATGTTACTTAGGATATATTTAAATTATATTGTAAGTTATAATTATAATTTATATTACTAAAATATTACGTATGTAGACACTATATCTTTAAAATTCTACTATCGCACAACTCGTAAAAGTATATAATAAACTCTTTATTGTACATAATAATTAAATTAATGACAAAAATTAGATACAAAAGGTGGACTTATCTCTAAAAGAGATCTCTTCCAGCCAACCCCGCATAGTGTGAAAGGTCAATAAAAGTGGGAAAGCACAAAGTGTAAAAAAACCGTATATACATACATATATATACATAATTATATAAATAAACACAAGTGTGAAAATATATAGGTATATTAAGCCACATAGGTTCGAACATCGAACCAATTTTGCTGAACGAAATTAGATTCAATTTCCTCGTACGTAAGTTTATCATTGGTTGTGATTAATGAGGGACCATTCGTATATACGAAGTAAAATAACATTAACGGCATACAATCTATATGGAACTAATAAGAGGAATGATTCGCCATTTTGCAAAGGCTCTCTACTACTACTGAATTGTAAGAAAAGGACTTTATTACTTTTTAATAAGTGGTTACAGCAGCCTATTAACCTGTCAAATTTATACTTTAATATTATAAATGAGAAGGGAATTCCGCTAACTTTTCTGTTACTTTTCACGAATTAACAACTGGACAAATTTAGATCATTAATACAACATTAAAGGACGGACGTCAAAAAGGGTATGTACCAAAAATAAACTTATTGTACACATTCACGCGAGCGGAACGCAATGTGTACACTTACCTACATAATCTTTACTTAATTTTTGAATAGACATTTTACAAGAAATATTTGCACCCTCATTTATTTGATATACCTACAGGGTGTTAGTGACATCGTAACGAATATTGAGGGGGGTGATTCCAACCATGATTCTGAGTAAATATTATGTGGAAATTTCCACTATTTTTCAAATTATTTTCAATTCTATACTTTTGCGTTGGAAAATTCGACAAAAAATAATAATTATTCAGAAAAATGGGCTGAATCATACTCCTCAGTAATGGTTACGATGTCACTTACACTCCGTAGAAGTACGTACAGGTAGCCATAGAAGTACGTACTATGAGTGTTGATATCAAATGGAATTTCTGACACCAGTGTTGATGAGGTTGGTACGTCACCTCACAACCCACACGATAAGAAGAAGATGGAATTTCTTTTCAGAAAATTCATGAAAATTTTAGTGTATTTTGTTTTCAGTTCCGTGCTTTTGCGACGCAAAATTCCATTTGATATCAACTCGGAATAATGGCCTGAATCATCTCTTAAAGTTGTCGTTGCGATGTCATTAACTCCGTGTATTAGCACCCTTATTTGGATTTCTCTGAGAAAAATTCAGGGCTTTAACATGTTTGTCATCTGATCTGTACAGCCTAGAGTAGTAAAATCCAATACGAAGAGGGTAGTAGTGTTCAACGACTGATATTTTAGCTAAGAGTCATAAGATGTCATAATTGGTGAAGTGACCCCTCATTTTTATGTTTTTTCTACGTCTGCCGAGCATATGAGTACAAAAGTACGGTAATTAGAAACCTAAAAGCATAATAAGAAAGCCTGGTGAGGTTCTTAGTTTATCTTGATGGATGTGCATCTGACTACACTAATTGGAATATACTCGTGTACTTATGTTAAGGGCATAATAGACAGAGATTTACCTGTCAACAGTAATAGCGACTAGGGTAAACACGCCAGCGGACACAGTGAGGTTGGCAGTGAAGTTACTAGCAGTACAAGTAGCCGCTCCGAAGGGCCAGTGGGCGGTTACTAGAAACACGAAGTTCGGGGCTCCGTTGAGGGTCGCCATCAGAAGGTCTGCTACCGCCAGGTTGACTAGGAAGCAGTTGGTTACCGTTCGCATGCGACGGTGGGCTGCAAGCAAGAGATAGAGGGTGAGTAGATGTATAAAAGATAAATAAAACCGGTAAAAAATAATCAATATATTATTATTATTACAAGGAGCGTCTCGTCTAACTGTAACGTAGCAACTGCTACGCTTCGAAAAGCGCTACGCGCTAGTTGCTACGTTACAGCTACGCCGTACTGAACCACGTTTTTGATAACAGAACAAACTTCTCGTCTATGGCCATTAAAGCCAATAACCTCAAAAAGCGACAGTGAGAGGGATAATAATGTATGGGATTGACATCATAGAGCATCAACCACCTCCGGCGGAGGATTGACATACGAAGACTTGAGGTGAAATCCAGTGTGCGTCAAGCTAGCGGCCTCAAAAAAAAAATGGGCACGAAAAAATAATTTGACCATACCAGAAAATAGTACTCTTATTGAAAAAAATAGTACCTGTTGTAAAAAAAATAGTACCATCACGGTTCTGGATTTATAGCCATGTTTTATTGCACTTGCTAGCTTGACGGTGAGCGAAATTTGACGAGAGTTAACGACAAGGTCTTTCGCTTTGATTTAAACGCCAAAAAATAGTACCGAAATAGTACTCACCCCCTGCAAAATATATCTCTTTTCGACCAAAAAAATAATTATCAAAATCGGTTCATATACGACGAAGTTATGCCCGAACAAACATAAAAATATATATATATACGGTCGAATTAAGAACCTCCTCCTTTTTTGAAGTCGGTAAAAAAGAAACTTTATTCAAGTTTCTAATCGAAGCGTTTTAACACCTTCTCTGACGCTACGTATAAAGGCGTAGGTAGTACCTAGATCCCAAGTATCACTCATTATTCTGAATCGCGCACAAGCGGTCAGTGAAAGTGTTAAATATTTACATGTTGTCTACGCACCAAGTACAATCCAAATAACGAGTGTATTGCCTAGTACAGCTAGAAGCAGCATGATGGCGAAGATGATGAACCACGCCAGTTGCCCCCACCAGGGAGGGCTGTAAGGCCGCTCTCCGAGACCCATGCAGTTGCCGAGCCGGACCCTGTAGGCAAAGCAATATTTCAGTCTAGCGTCTTATGTTTTTTTTTTATTATTTTTAAAAATACATCTTGCCCTGTGCCGGGGTTTTTCTTGCAACTACTTCTCCTCGGCTATACAGGTTGTGAGAAGCTGCAGAGTTTTAGGCGGATGAGACATTCGTTATGTAAAAATTGACGACTAAAAGTTTACGAAATAAACATAATTTTTCAATTTAAATTTGAATTAGCTATAGACTTCCCCCAAAATCAAACCCGACATTATATTGTTTTGTCTTGTCAAGAATTTGACTTACAAAAGAACTTATAAAAGAACTTGACTCTTTGACTTGTAAATTCTTGAAGGGTATTTGAAGCCATCGTGTTTCTTTATGAAAAGCCGGAAATTTTAAGAAATTTATCAGTACTGTATTCAGAAATGCTTTTTCAACAAAACATCATCTTAGTACTTTTTTCCCTCTTTAAAATTTTAATTAGTAATAGTAGGTAAGTTTTTAGAGGACCTTTTTAGGTTATGCGTCGAAAAACTGGTTGGAAAAATATTCAGACGTGTTTTTTTTTAATTTGACAGTAAGTTTACAGTCATGAGCAAAATAATGCACCCACTTTAGGACTCTGTCCCACTAACATATTTGACATTTAGTGAGACTTACAGTGCAATTTGTCAAAAAACGTCATGTGACATGGTACCAAAGTGTATGCATATTGCTGCTCGTAACCGTACATAACATAAATAGCCTAAGTATCTGTATACTTAGGCTAACAGCCTGTGCTGTTAGTGACATCGTACCGAAATCTTTGAGGCATGATGAAGACGATGATTTTGAGTTGATATTAAGTGAAATTTTCCGTCGCAAAAGTATGAAAATAATTTAAAAAAACACGAAAATTTTCATAAATTTTCCACTGCTAGGCACAGGCCTTCGCTCAATCAACCACTAAGGAGATGATGATAATGATGAGGTGAATATGATTATAATGATGGATGAACTAGGCGGGACATAAACACAAAATCTATTTTTATTTAATAATTGTTAGCAGACTTAATGTAACATTAATTAATTGAATAATTGTCAGGGGAAATTATGAACATGTTTTACGAACACCTATTTGAAATGAAACTTTTCCGTTTTCGGCGGCTTAGCTGTATTCTGTAATTATACGTACAAAATTTTTAATTAACGTAAGTAATCAATGCCAATAACTAAGGGGTAAATAAGTAATATTTCAACGTCGAATTTAGTATCGATTTAAATAAGTTAATTATGTGCTTTGGGTAATAAATATGTACCTAGAATCATAAGAGGTATTTAGTTTTTTTTTTTTTCGTTTTTACGTAATGGTACATGGAACCTCATCTTGCATGGACTTGAAGGAACCAATGAAGGACTTTCCAGGCGACGTTCCCCAACAAAATACAGATGGCGCTGTTTACATTTTGCCTTCATCTATCCTTCTATTTCATGGATAACAAACTTAGGCATCTTTTATCTTTGTTTATGGGTATAAATGATGACCCTTGTTATTCAACCAGGCACAACACATCTACCCATTATTATTATGATCATAATAAAGAGAAGTAATAGGTAGCAACATAATTCTAACCGTTTGAATGCAGGTTCATTTTGCAAAGTGGTACCCAACTGCGAATTAGAAATTGGTATATTTTTGATCGATTATGTTTCAAGTACTGTATTGTCAAGTGTAAAACATATTTTATATTTTGCAAAACTAGTATAGTTTAGTTTATAAGTAAGTACTAATAAAAAAGAAAATATTCGTAATTTTGTTTGTATTGAATAAACTCATAAACTACTGGATTGATTTCAAAAATTCGTCTAGTATCCTCAGGGATAACGTAGATTTCTATGCTGGAAAAAATTAGGGATCCCCACTAAAATTTACTCATAAAAAATAAATGTCCCCAGGTCGCTAGTTAGATATCTAATGAAAAACAATCTCTACAAAAAAGCGTCGTGCTCTATTATTTAATGCCATAAAAATCTTGAATTAATATATTTTATCAACGCATTTTAACAAAATAAATGTTTGTACATCTCCGAATTATCTGTTAAAGCACGCATACGAATAAAAACATGTTTTAATTTATAAGCCACCTTTCGCGGGACGATTTTATCATGATTCATTTAATAAAACTTTCATCGCCGCGTAATTCTGAAACCAGCTCCCATTGCATGATGCCGCGTCATGTGATAAGTCAACCATTAGAATTACTTTATTTGTCGCATAGCTAATATCGTTCATACATCGCAACTCGCGCGATAGGTATACGTGTCTCATGCTGCGGGGGGCAGAAATCATTAATGTGACTGTTTAGGATGAGTTGACGTTACCTCAAATTGAAAATTCTTAATTTGATTATAAATCAAGAAGCGTACCTAATTATGATTACCATAATTTAAAACATGAAAGGGAAAGTTTTAATTATATAATCCGTTATAGCCCTGTTCGAATGTTCGGAGAATGCAGTGTTCAGGCTCGCGCCCTAAACCACTGAATTCGATTTTATGGGTTTGAATCATAGATAATTGATTTCCTGGTTTCCGATATTTGTGCCCAAGGGGGTAAAAAAGGCCACGTTGAAGCAATTCATCCAGAAATTAATCTAGAAGCAATATTGCTATTTGACATTTGTTTGCATTGCGCACTTAATTTATAGGGCAAACGTCAAATTGCAATATATATATTGCTTTTTAGATGAATTGGGTCGTGTTACTAGGTTCAAGATAATTATGAATTTATGATTACTATAAATAAAGACCTAAAACTAACTATAAAAAAAATCTAAAACTAACGAAAATCTTTTTCTTTTTTCTATTTCACTTATTTATTTATTTTCGCCAATAAAACGTAATAATAACTCCGACATTTTATCACATTTTTCTATGACGTCACAGTGTGCTTTTTAATACAAATCAAATTCATAGTAATTTCGTGTTATAACGTTTAGTAAAAAGTATCTGAATTGATTAGTTGGAAACTAGCCTATTGCTTCGATGTGGCTTTTCTAACCCCTGCTAATGTCGATAGGCGCACCCTCTATTGCAGGGTTCTTAAACATGGCTGGCGAGGAGTGGTTGTACCTAATACTATACGACACTGTCTGCCCTATAGATGTAAAACAACCTATTTAAAACGTTTTAAACCAAATGTTGCCGTTTTAAACCCCAAATAAATCGTTTTAAACCGTTGAAAAGTCGCCTACATGACGTCATGTTTCGTATCATTAGTTTATAGAATATTAATAAAAACTGCCTATAGAACTAAACACGCTAAGTATTTATTATCAATAACAGTATACTTATTACACATTCAAAAATTCTTTACACAGTTTATAGGTACTCCGTTATACCCCTACCTCGGTAAAATCAAGAAAATGTAGTTATAATTAAGAAAAACATAGTCATCAACAGCAGCCGTTACAAACCGAAATGAATGGTTGATTTCAGTTTTAAACGGATTGGTTTAAATGGTTTTAAACCGGCCTTACATCTATAGTCTACCCATACGTGGAGGCGTGTAATGTTATGTTTAATTTCAAGCACATAATCAAATACCTCACTCGGCAGGGCCCGCAGAATACCAGGGTCGTGGCTCACGCCGCGACTTATGCTGAGCGAGGTCCTTTTATTCTGGACTCCACCGCAGATGATCGGGCCGTCAGTGCGTTGCATTTAGAATACTTAGTTTTATTATTATTGTTTTTATGATTTGGTTTGTTTTTCTTTTTGTTTTGGATATTTTTTTTTGTCTGTGTACTTATTGATTTCCTTGTGGTTTCTGTCATGTGTTAAATGTAATGTACCTGTCTGTCTGTGTCTGTGATGTCCGGAAGTAATAAATGTTTCTTTCTTTCTTTCTTTTTTTTAAAATACCAAACCGTAAAGTTTGAGTAGTTTATTAAGTGCCTATCTGCGTATAAACTCATGAACGAAGTGGAAGTGGAGTAGGTAAACCGTAAGATTATGAACGTATCGCATCATAACACTTAAGTACCTATTTCACAAGTAATCATGTAGTTTAGCTGAGGTGATAAAACTCACTCAGACTCTGTTACATTATATACATTAAACATAGCCTTGTTTTAAGCGTTAAGTACCTACGAGACGACTCACTTACTAAGTAATTATCTCAGTACTTACGCACAACTTCACTCAAGGATGTAAAATATTGAACATGTGTAGGTACCTAATTATCTATCTACATAGCGAGTGCGTATTTGACAGCTGGAAATATACATAGGTAGATATATGTTGATAAGTTTGCGATTATTGTTGATAGGATGTAAAAGATCATTGTATTATAATTACATACATACATAAACTCACGCCCGGGCCCGGGGACTCACGGGCGGGCCGAAGGGGTGGGCAGAACTACAAATAATCAGGAAACTATTTGCAGCCACTTTTGATACATAGTCCTAAGTGCATAATGATAAATCGTATGATGATAGGTGATCAGCCTATCGATCTTACATGTGATCCATCATGTTTGACAGGACGCTGTCCCTTCGTCGCTTTTTACGACATGCACAGGAAGATAGGCAGCTGAACGCATTCTATGTTTTTCCTGTACTCCCAGTCCATCAGAGGAGTTATAGTTTGGAGTGTATTATAATTATAATCCGAATATTTATGCAGAAAAAGAAAATAAATTTTTAGATAAGAAGAAATAAAGTACCCCCCCCCCCCTTCTTGTTTCCCCTCCGGTTGGGGGAGGCCTGTGCCGTGTAACGTTTATACGCTGTTTATGTTTTATTACAAAATAAGCATTTTATTTTGAGTAATTCACTACTTTTTACTATTAATCGTTTACCTACATCGTATCATCACCATTACAAGTATACCTACTTCTTACCTAGAGAACTACGTAAAATAAGTACGTTTAAGCTTCTATATCATAAAAATAATCCCATTTTCCTTTTTGAAGAAATCGTTACCACGAATTAATAACGTAAAACAAAGTTCTACGTTTGTTGGGGTCATTGCATAGTGACGATATAGCTTAGTATTTTCTAGTCTATTTATTAAAAATTTTCAGAATTCACTCTATTTACTAATCTAATCTAACCTATTTCCTCTCCCACCCTATTTTCTTCTTATTGATATGGAGAGGTCAGTTTCTCGTAATTGGATGAAAGTTGTTGATATTATAGGTAAAACTTTCAAATTCGCTCATAGTTCGCTGGACCCAAAATAATAAAATTGCGGAATTAAGCCTGTATGGAGAACATCTGTTAGTGGAAAGGTCGTAATTAGTTTTGTACTCGTTTTGCTAAAAGGACCTAATCCAGTTAGGTCACGGTTGGTCGGACCCTTATTTTTTTTATAACAATAAATCGCTACAAAGTTCCTTTGACGTCCCAACCCAACCCAACCAACAAAATGTGTTTGAAACTTTAGTACTGCTGTATGTTTACATGTTTATGTAAAATACAAAATGGCTTTTTAGTTGTGGACGTTGTAAAAGTATTTATTGAATATTTTAATGTCAATTTGCGCAGAATGTTAAACTTTCTAGACACTGAGGTTTTGGTTACGGCTGTATGAATGTCAGTTAAAATAAAATATTTTTATTTTTACTTGACCTTTTGAAAGCCTTAAACAAAGATATTTGAGTCCGCATTGATGTATAATCATAATATGATTATGTTAAGAACATATTATGTTATTATCCTCAAAGATACTTTCATTTCAGAACGTCTTTTGTTTTATGAACTGTCGAAATAGGATTAACCTAAAGTCGGCGACAGAAAAACGACCTTCCAAATTCAGTCAATAGTACCTATCCTGTTTCAAAAGCGTAACGAAATGAAGTATTCCCCACTTCAAAATGAACTGGGTGACAACTGGGTGTCAATTACCCTATAGAATGAACGAGGAACAAAAAAAGACAAAAGAATGTCTACATTTAAATAATTCCAAAGCTTTCCCGTTTTCAGTAATCATACGACAATCGCATCGTATGACGAAATCGTAGTCCTAGTGTATCACAAGACGCTGTAAGTTCTCTTAAGATTATGTTTGACTCTGCTCACCTCCTTACGGATAACGTGCGTGATCTCAGATGTTTTCAAATGCATTGTGAGTAAAATTTTCAGCACTAGTTATAGACACATGTTATATCAAATCAAAAAATCGGGCCTTCGGACAGCACAATTTGATTTTGACAACCGACAGGTTCATTCAAATCGCAATTTTACAGCGTGCAGTTAGACTCATAGGCATAACTCACGAATATTGACGATCCCATTTCTATAAAGGTGAGCAGAGCCTCATCAGCCTACCGTTATCCTGTTTTCACAGGGTCCGCTTATCAGAGCAGAGCCTAAAGTAAAAATATTCTGATAAGTAAGTATATCATTTCAATAACAATTCTAAAATGGATGTGCACCATATGGTGTAAGATTACCATCCCATCGCTCATAATAGATAAGCACATAAGTATTTCACCATGGTAGGAAGTTCACAATCCCCAAGTCAACTTTTACGATATACTTACCCAAGATGATAAGCAGCTAGTCGTGTTCTTTACTTTGCATATGGTTGTTAGTTTACCTCTTAGTCAAACAGAGAAATAAAATAAAATTACATTTCAACGATTGAATTTTTGTTTTTTTTTTTTGTAGATTTGCCTTATGGCAGAAGTCCTGGGTTGGAATACCAATGTCATCATCATCGTATAATCACAAATAATAGGGTGCCAGCGGGCCTTGGGTGAATTATTAAGACGCAGCTCTGTATACTTTAACAATTTGACTTCAGTTTGAACTTCAAACAGGTAGGTCTTAAAACGTAAAATACCAAACGAGTTCGCGGTAGACGCCAGGCACATCAAAGCAAAAGAATAAAACTCTTTCAAGTTCACACGACAACGCTGCAAGACTAAGCCGTCATAAACAAGACCAAACTTCTTGAGTTACGAGAGCATTAATTAAAACAATAGTAGAAACAAGATATTTTCTGTTGACAAACCCGAATTTAACTCCAACGCAGGCGAGATAAGAAAGTTGGAATCTGAAATCATGACGCGATCATAACTGTAAAGTAAATTAACTTTTTTATTATGAAGGACATCTGGAATCTCCGAATCCAATGAAGTAAATAAATTACCTATCTGCGTGGGATCTGAAACGTTACTTTGTAGATATGATTTCAAATCCTATTTGTAACTTTACACGCAATTTCAAGTGAACATCATAAGAAGTTTTACCAGGTTAGATAATTTTGCTTACGCAGAATGGAACTAAATGATATTTTTATTTATTAATTTAAGAATTCGAAGTAATAGAACAAAAAAGGAAGCTGGTCAAAATTCTCATCGACCCGGGCTTGAGGTAAAAGTTGAAGCTGAAAAGGAACCAGAATTCTTTCATATCGTACACACTGTCAGAATGTTCAGTTTTATATTCATCATTAGGGCCCTCTCTCACAAAAAGAACGTAACACGTGCAAGGTTTTTCATTATTCAGTGACTCACACAATTGTCTCGACCATTATAGACTGCGATACGGCTCACCAACTATTACGTCAGTGAAAAGATAAGATATATTATAATATTTATCTTACACTAACAATAACTGCTCTCTACTTATTGTTACACAAAATATCTTGAATTACTTAAGTATATAATTTAAATTATTTTTTTTATAAAATAATGATGTTCAACTAAACTTAATGTTAATAATGTATGATAGATAAATAATGACAATGTATGATAAATACAAATAAATATATGAATAACAAAAATAAGGTGCGGTGAGTGGAAAGAACCCAACAGCATGGATACACACATCAATTTCCGCTCTTAATTTCCTGTTTATCACTACTCATCATATTTGAATCCAATAGGGATATAATCATGCGAAAGTGTGACACGAATCGAAACTTTTGATGAAATCGTTGAAGTTGGAAATCGGAAACGCATTTCCCATTAGACCAGGATATTAACACACATCACATCACCGGAACCGAATCACTCTGTCGTACACATTATTTTGTTCAGATTTAGAACAAGGGTAGAAATATTCAGATAACGTCGTTTCCTATACGAGTTCGAAAAGGGCGCAGTACCCTTCAAATGACCTTCGAGTCCTTTATGAGACGCTTCGGACGCGCTCCGTAACCGCTTCGGGAAGCGATAAAAACGCAACAACACCCGCTTTAAGAACACTCTTACCTCACCTGATTAGATTGAAAGCCAATTGAACTGACATACGAGTAACATTTCAACTTCATTACGTTAAAAGCTTGGAATTCCGGTTAAAATTAATGGTAAAAGATTTATTGCTTTCGTGTATTAATATTGTATGCACAAATTAATGGTGCGGGCGGAACTTTACTGTAAATCGATATTGTTGAGTTGTGTGAGCATGACCAGACTAATTGAATATGTATTACAAACAGGTGTTTATGAAATCCATTTAGGCAACCTAATATCATTGGTCGCGAAAACAATAATAGTACAAGTGACCCTAATAAAAACGATATCGATTCCCGATCAGCCTAATAACATCACTGGGTACTTTGTATTCAGTCGAGGTGTTCAAACGACGATTCCATCTGATTAAAAGAAAATTTTGCCTCCGCAAATTCGAAAAGATTGTCCGATGAGCGACTATCAGATCTCAACAATGATGTAACAAAAGGAACAGGTATCAAAACGATTCCACCCAATTATGACTGCTTGAATATTATCTGTTCCACTTTCGAAAGATGCGTAGGAGGACTGTCAATAATATAATAATATTGTCAAGCATACTGAATAGCTTCCAAAAATTGGCCATCGTTTGTTCAAACACCCCAACTTCCACGAATCGATTATAGCCTTTGTAAGCTTAGGTATTGATCTTTATTACTCAAGCGACCGATTTTGCATTAAGCGAACATTTCAATGGGTTGAATCCATCGCCCACTATAAACTGGGATTTAGTTGATTTGATATTATCTGCCAATATTCAATCTTCTTCTATCGTGTGGGTTGTGGGGTGAATTACCAACCTCATCAACCCTGGTGTCAGGGTTTTAATTCAGCCGCCAAAAGCCCCTGACATAGCTCATGTAACGACTACTTACTTAAATCAGTCCTTACTGATTTACCCATTAGTAACCAGGACCAACGGCTTAACTTGCCTTCCGAAGCACGGATCATCTTACTTTTTGGACAATCAGGTGATCAGCCTGTAATGTACTAACCAAACTAGGGATCACAAAGTGATTTTTGTGATATGTCCCTACCGGGATTCGAACCCGGGACCTCCGGATCGTGAGTCCAACGCTCAACCACTGGACCACGGAGGTCGTTAATATTCAATTCTTTATTGCATTTCACATAGGCATAGGAACTAAAACATGAACCCTGGTAGGAAGAGCAACCCTCATATATCCTCAATATTAGGATAATGCGACCCATAGATACTTTCTTATATGATTCCCCATCAGTCTATATATCTTCTGCCTAATCTTTGGACTTGTCTATTTGATGCGTGACGAATATTAATTAGGGATGGATTTACTAGGGGTTAATTAGGGATGTACTCATTAGACATCATTGAATCATAGATGTCAACAATATTTATCTTAATCAAGAAAAAAATTGTGGAAATGTATACCAATGTTTTGGACATCTATTGTCAATCTGTTCAAATATAGCAGCAACTTGTTGATCATTGTGATCAAAGGCTAGACTTGTTGCTGTCATAAACAGAACTATGGTACATTTCAAAAATGCAAACGATGAATGAACCATGAATTGAAAATTAAACCTAGAAACGTCTGGTATCTCACGAAAGCCTGTAATCTCCACTTTCAATTGACATCGCAATAGTAATTTTATTGTAGAGAGAAAACTGGAGTGATGGCAGAGAGCATAAAAAGCTTCAGATTTTTCGGAAATAAACATTTTTTTTTCGGTGAGATTGCTTAAGTCAGTAAAATTGAGAATTCGTTGTAAGAAGTAAGAACTACATTTAAATTATTTAGTTCTTAGTGATCACTATTTAAAGATATTGTAAGCTAAATCATCTCATATGATAAAATGTGGAGAATAGGGGAAAATTTAATATACCTAAGTATTGTTACGTGTTTTGTTTACATAGTTTCAAATTCTACCTAGCAGCCTAGTAGCAAAGGATTTTCGCCTCATTCTCAATTCTTAAGAACAAGTCTATATTTTCGGATACCCCTTGCATTTCTTTTGTGTTTATCTTGATTAGATATAGAGAAAATAACATAAATATTTAAACATTTCCTTAACAGAAATATGATTTATTGAATTAAATTGATTGAATGTAGCGTGATTAAAATTGTGTTTTGAACTGTACATGTAAATGACAGACGTGATGTCAAGCAGTCGCCGTTCGGGGAGTCGCTGTCAACGCTACAATTCACACAGTTGTCGTGTGTAAGGTAGTCCATTGAATATTTGAACAGCATTCTACAACAGCATAAAATCAGCCCCTCGAAGGACTAACATCCTTGGCGTTATACATGTATTCGATACGGATTCCAATCCATATAGTTGACTGATATTTCACACACGAAAAAAAACAAATATATTTATTCTTCAAAACTGGCTTACATAACGCTTTTTGAACGTCAAAAAATAAATTACATATTATATTTATAACTAGCTGTAAAACTACTACCACATCGGTAGATGTATCGCTGAGGGAAAGACGTGGCCAGAAAACCTCCCAGCACAGGGCCCTAATCCTACTGTTTCATGTTTACCTTTCTTTTTTAAAGTCCAGTTTGTATAAAACGAATCAAGGCGGATACAAACATTGTGACGCATGTGCCATGCTGTGTGAAATACATGCGTAGCGCATGCCTACTCTACGTACACATTGGGATCCAATGCATGCGGCGTATGGCGTGCGAGGCATATGCCTTGCAATGTTTGTATCCTGCTTTAAAACTTAACTTTGATTGACACAATAATTGATAAATTTGTGGGTGGAAAGCTGGTTTATAACTAAAACCACAAATAATAATCCTATGTTTCGGCAGATCAATTCCAGAACAGATTTTTTAGTAATTAATTATATAGAACACGTTCAGCTGCTTGTCTTCTCAGGCATGTCGTAAAAACTGACAGTGGGTATATGTCCTTTGAATATGATGAACTATAAGCGGTGAGCTGATCAGCTGTCACCATACCGTTCATCACATTCATCTAGGACAAAGTGGCAATGAGAATGTAGGTAAGATTACTTGTACGTACTTGAGGTTGATGTCTTCGAGGATCTGGCTGGGTAGCAGGTCGAGTAGCTGCGTCACATTGAGGTGTTCCAGTGATTTGTCGTGACCCAGAATCTGCTGAGTGCAGTTAAGGAAATTCTGGATATCGATCTCCGAATCCATTGCACAGCACTTCAGTTCACACTTACACTAAAATCGATCCATTATAGGTTTTTCTACATTTTTATGTCTTGAGTTCATATTCTTTGACAAATAGTCACATCATTTTGAAATGATAAGATTTATTATCACAACATAGATTTTCCCGGCAAAAGTTTCAGAAAAGAGCCGTGTGGTGTTGGTTTACCTTGACATAAGAAACCTATGAAATGTAAGTGGGTGTGTCTTGTTTCTATTACGGTGGCAATCGGAAATATGGTAATCCTTGTGGCACATTGTGCTATGAATAATAAAGGGGAATATATTCCTGTGTTAAGTCTCACGCATTGGACAGATTCAATTTCAGATTAACGGCGAGTCAGGGTGTCGTCATGTTTTTATTACGTGAGCATACAGCGGATAACACTTTGAATGGATCAGGGAGTCGACGCTGTAGCAATACTTATATACTTAAAAACCTTTTCAATAAAAATATTTATTACGTAGTTGTTTACATTTTTGCCAAACCAATTAAGAACCTGAAAGATGTAGGTACATTGCGAAAGATTGAAATCAGGAGTTATAGTTTACATTTAACAAAGTAGCTTTTAGGGGATATTTTTGTATGCGAAGTCACGAAGCAAAACTGGCAGACCTCCAGTCTGAGTAAACAGTCCAGTTTGAGTAAACTTTAAAATTAAAATATGTTTTTCGATCTATTTACTTGGCTCTTTAAGCAAATATCAACGACCCTTGAAAATTAAAGAAGTCAACTACTTTTTACTGAAACAAGTTATCTGATTCAAATTGATATTAAATTGGAAATTAACTTTGTCTGTCTGTTACCGCCACGCCTAAACCAATGAAAATTTACACACTGTAGCCTAAATTCGAAGAAAAAATATTTTTATAACATAAGTGTGCAGACAATATGGGGGCGGATAGACAGTCATATATTTAAATAACGAATAATAAATAACATAGAATAAAAACAATGGCAACAAGTCTACTAAATCAGTTAGGTAAGTACTATTGAAGCTGCGAGCTATCGTCTGGGTGGGTATTTTCTGTTTTTCGAACTACTTAATGAAAGTAAGTCCAACGACCTCTCTTCATCCCCAACTCATCAAATATTATTGAGTTATTTTTTCACACTATTTATAAAGTGCTAGTAGGAGACTATTGTAGTTACCCGCGCAAACTATGTAGAAAAACTGCAGCTATGTTATTCTACAGCGGAAAGAAAAATACTAACATAATAATTCACGTACTAAATCATAAAAAAATATAAAATAAAAAACCCAAAAAAAATAATAATAAAAAAACCCCCAAAAAACAAACTAAAAAGTAAAGTAAGCTGTTGTTGTTGTTTTTGTTATGTTGTAAGTTTTTTCTTCCTAAAATATTAATCTAGAGTTTGACGAGTTAAATAAATTGATGGTAAGAGTTTTTGTATTCTTTAAATTGCGCTGAAGTTTCTTTTTATTTTACTTCTGGTAAGGAATACGATAAAAAATGATGAAAAAGCATTTGAAATAAATGATGTCATCAAAAACACTTTCAATAAAAAGCGAGACGCTGTTTATTTAAATTACTTAAATGCAAAGCAGTCAAATCCTGATTACATGTCGTAAAATACAGCGTCTTTCACACTCCCCTCTCTTAAGAACATACGATTTAGTCATAAAAATAACTCCACACAACATGACAAAATTCAAACAAAGCCGATTTTTCTCAGGAGAAAATGCGTCATTTAAATATCAACCTTGGCCAAAGAAATTGAACTAAAGTTGATGTTTGATATTCACTTAACGTTACCGTTGCAATTTTTCATTTCTTTCAGACAAAAGCAAAAAGAGAAATATTTTTGGTCCAATAAACGTAATAATGGCTTAAGGCAAATTAAAATTAGGGGTACAAATTGCTTGTCATTCGGCAAGCGGATTGGCAAAATGTCTTCAATACATCTTCAGTCTACTCTGAAGGTTGCAGACGTCCTTTATTGTTTCACGTCTGTTATAGTAATTGAAATTCTGTGGTGTGGTCTGTCAACCAACTATTGTATCCCAACAACAATTATAACAATTTTAAACAGATATTTGAATTTCTCTAGCACGCAAATTATTTTTAAACATAGTAGGTACCTAAGTTAATTATTTCCCATAGCTTTTGCCTTGTTTATAACGGGAGCCTTATTACAAAGTCAAATTAATATGATTTAATTATAGCCCTTAATAAAACATATTATACATTTTAGATCTCATATTTTATGGAGTCTTAAAGGCTAGAGTGAATAGGCATTTGCTAGGTAAGCGTGATCCACCCTAGACCACATAGTCAGTTACCATCAGGTTAGATTGTGGTCAAACGCGAGCCTATATTATTATAAAAAATATATATTATTATAATGTCTTAATAGTCATACCGTCTTTACCAACCTACAGTGGAGCAGCATGGTGGAGTATGTTTCCTACCAGTTGATCGACGGGACGCCTGTGCCCAGCAGTGGGACGTGTATTCTCGTAAGCTGTTCATGTTACGTTGAATCATACCATGTAACTACCATGTAATTTTATAGGTTTGAATGCAGCTCATGTTTATCAATATACGACAATACTCACTTCACGAATTCTAATGAAGAACTTCGATATGCAGTTGCATAACTATCTGTCAGCCATGATACCATCAAAGTTCCGATGTACGATGGAATTTCTATTTACTGATATGAGCTAGATAGCAAAACTAGTGAGTGCCATTCAATACAGAGCAAAAACTCAATGTAAGTATTTGACACAAAAAGTAACGTATATATTCACCGCTAACAATCCTTACTGCAGTATTCAAAAAAATATTTAAAATTCAAAGGCCATAAAATATCTTTGTTCAATAGGTAATATAGTTGCAGTTGATTCGTCAATATTTACAAAACGAACGTCTCATCCGCCTAAAACTCCGGTGAAGGTCACGGGAAGCCGCTGGATGCGGGCAGCGCAGGACCGATCGTCGTGGAGATCCTTAGGGGAGACCTATGCCCAGCAGTGGGCGTCGTACGGCTGATAATGATGACGTATAGTGACAGAAAACCTTCTCCTTCTTCTATGGATCGTTGTGTTGGACTGGTCATATACCTAAGTCGACTTCTACAGCAAATCAGCATAGAATAACTTAATATCCCTTTGGCACTGGAATTGAAAGATTAGGGATATATTGAAGTGAAAATCGTGCAGGAGTATGGGTGGATAGTCTCGTCTTCCCACGCTTCGGTCTCAGGACTTGTAACATGACGCGAAAACCTGAAAAAGACTCAGGTGCAAATTGTTGAAGGGTTAGTGTCTATTATTATCCCACGCATTTACATACCCATGCCTAAACATTAGGGCAAAAGATACTCCTAACGCTGACATTGTCATTGGACAAAACAAGGTGGGAGTTTCTGGCAAAAAATTGACAAAGGATAAACAAAGGACTTTTAATATTTTTCATCAAAATATTCAAGGTTTCTCCAGCAAATTAGCAATGGTTGAATTGTTTTTAGAAAAAACCAAATTTGACGTAGTCTGCCTAACAGAACACTTTCAAAAGGAATACCAGATGTTATGTAACTACGAGAACTACCATATTGTGAGTGCTTTCAATCGAGAGACGGCTAGCTGTGGAGGTTCATTGATTTTGTTAAGGAAACATTATAAATATAAGGAACGTAAAGACATAGCTCGACTGTCGGTTGAAAGACACATTGAGTTATCCTGTGTTGAGCTGGATAAGTATATAGTAGTATGCGCATACAGCCCCCCCACCAGTTCTTTTAAAACTTTACGCGAAGTCTTGGAGGATGTTCTACGAATTATTTGCAAGTGCAAGAAATGTGTAATTGTATGTGGGGATTTCAATATAGACATTTTAAAAAGTGATAGTCACAGTGTTGAGTTTGTGGGCCTTTTTAAATCATTTAATTTGGATCACGTATTTTTTGAGCCGACTAGAATAACAGATACATCGGCCACCTGTATTGATAACGTATTTTGTAATTGCCCATATCTGCAGAAGTCGATAGTGAAATCGCTCAAGTCAGATCACTTTGGGCAAAGTGTAATCTATACTGTCACAGAACAGTTACAGAGTTTTACAGTAGTAAGCCGACCTATCACAATTCGTAGAGTAGACAGATTCATTGAAGCTCTGACTTTAAAATTAGATCTATTTAATTGTGAACACGATGACCCAAACAAGTTATTTATCCGATTATTTTCTATTGTCAGTCAGGAATATAACCAATTATTTACTAAGATTTCTAAAGTTATACGCCCCGGGTTTAAGTTCAGTGACTGGGCTACTAAAGGCATCAGAAAGAGTCGAGATTTGCTTTTTGATTTGTATGGAGAGAGAACTATAAGACAGGATGATGAATTCAAGAATTACATTAGAAAATATTCTGAACTTTTCAAAGCTGTTTGCGCTAAAGCTAAATCGAATTTTTTGACGAACAAGATTAAAAGCGCAGATAATAAAACTAAAACTACATGGTCAGTGATTAATATTGAAACTTGTAAAGCAAAACCCCGAGATAATGAATTTGTGCTTAACACACCTCGTGGTCTTACTAAGTCTGATGCAGAAGTTGCGCAAGAATTTTTAGATTACTTTAGTAATATTCCAATTGAAACTACAAAATCTCTTAACTCTTCTTCGCTACTTTCAGCTCAGATACTTAAGAAAAATGTGCCTCTCTGTGAATTAGAATTTAAATTTAAGTATATAACTCCGCACACTATTGTAAAAACCTTTAGAGAAATCAAAGTAAAAAAAACAGAGGACTTGTTTGGGATGAGTGTGAAAGCCTTTACAGCGGTCATTGATACACTAGCTCCATATCTAGCTGTTACTTTCAATATGTGTATTGACAAGGGTATGTTTCCTGATTTGATGAAGCAAAGTAAAATTGTACCGTTATATAAATCCGGTGACAAAAAAGATCCTGGAAATTATAGACCTGTTGCTATATTACCCGTTTTTAGTAAAATTTTCGAAAAAATTGTACTGCATCAATTGCTCTTACATTTTAACCAAACTAAGGTGCTACACGAGCAACAGTTTGGTTTCACAAAGGGTCGTTCGACAAGTGACGCGGGAGTTGCTCTCATGAGACATATCTTCGCAGCCTGGGAGCAACGCCAAGATGCTATAGGAGTTTTTTGCGACCTCTCAAAAGCTTTTGACTGTGTGGATCATGAAACTTTGCTTCTCAAATTAGAACACTACGGTATTAAAAGTAAAGAATTGGAATTTATGCGATCTTATTTGTCTGGTAGATCACAAAAGGTTCAAATAAATAATACAGAATCTTTCGGCTCTGAAGTCAAGATAGGTGTTCCGCAGGGCTCCATTCTCGGGCCATTTTTGTTTTTAGTTTATGTTAATGACTTGGCCCACATGGTGGAGGGTCAGAACTTGTCAAATATCGTACCTTTTGCGGACGATACTTCCCTTATTTTTAAAACAGGCAGACGAAAGCCCAACAATGACCATATAAATCACGCCCTTTGCCAGATCCACCACTGGTTTACAATAAATAACCTAGTTTTGAATGGAAAGAAAACAAAATGTATTAAATTCAGTTTACCTAACGTAAATTCTGCTGGTTGTGATATACTTCTAAATAACCAGAAACTAGACTTTGTTAAAAATACAGTTTTTCTGGGATTAAATATTGATGATAGACTCAAATGGGACACACATATTAAATCATTATCAGGTAGACTTAGCTCAGCTGCATTTGCAGTCAAAAGGATTAGAGAACTGACTGACGTGACGACTGCAAGATTGGTATATTTTAGCTACTTCCATAGTATTATGTCGTATGGTATTTTGCTTTGGGGTAGAGCAGCTGATATTGAAACCGTTTTTATTCTACAAAAAAGGGCAATCAGATCTATCTACAAACTGAGATGCCGCGATTCTCTCAGAGAATTTTTTAAAGAGATTTCCATTATGACTGTACCTTGTCAATACATATATATGAACATTATGTATGTTAGGAAAAATTTACACTTATATTTAAGAAACTGTGATAAGCACAAATACAACCTAAGGAATAAGAACAAATTAGTAGTTCCTAGTTCCAGACTATCCAAAATTAGCACATCATTTGTAGCGCTGTGTGTGCGATACTATAATAAGATACCAGAAGATGTACTAGGCCTTTCGGGAAACATGTTTAAGAATGTTATAAAAACTACTTTAATCAGTAAAGCTTATTATAAAGTAGGAGACTATCTTAAAGATAATAATATTAAATGGATTACTTCAGCTCAACACAAGAAAGACAAGAATGTTTGCAATAAAAACTTGGCCCTAAAATACTGAATTTGAAATAACTTTGTAAGTGGATTAAAAAGGATTGTGAAACACTTGATGATATTTGAACAGTAGAGTACTTTTTTTTTTTTTTATATCCAGGCGGAGGATTTTTGAGCTTCTTTATATAAGTGGTGCATGCTCGCCTCGAAATGTTCGTGTACGCGGTGGCGTCCGGAAGTCGGGTCGCACCTTTCCCTCAAAAATGTGCGAAGGGAGCGATGGCTGGCTTTCGCGTCAACTCGTGATCGGGTGCTGCGTATGTGGACAGGCCTGCTTCTGTCAGGGAGCTCATAGAACACTGTTTCTGTGATAAAGTCACATAAACTCTTTATGTTTCACTTTCCTTCCACCGACTGTAATTGGAATATCATTGTATTTAAGTCTATAAATTATGTAATACAAACTGGATTAAAAGAAAAGAAAGGAAAACATGAAACAGTAGGACTAGGGCCCTGTGCTGGGAGGTTTTCTGGCCACGTCTTTCCCTCAGCGTTACAGATTCCGATGTGGTAGTAGTTTTACAGCTAGTTACATAATATGTAATTTAATTTTGACGTTCAAAAAGCGCTAACTTTGTAAGCCAATTTTGAAAAATAAATATTTTTGAATTTTTTTTTGAATTTTGGGCATTCAGTAAGTATTCAATAATTTCAGAAACCAAAAACAAGATAATAAGCTTTCATAGTGACTTTTGGCCACAAAAGGAATATGAAAATACACGAATCTTTTTAGAAAATGCAAGCAATGTGGCGACTGTGGACGTGTTTTCTTTGTATTTTAAATGTAAACACAGGTTTAAGCGGTTGATAACCAGATTAACACCTTATTTAATATGCAAGTCTGAGATAGGTACTGAATTCAGCTTTTATCCGTGGTCAGGAATTTTGTACAACGCTTAGAAAATGTACTGGTAAAAGTTATTCTTCTCCTTACATCACATTCTTGAAAGGAATAGCCAATGTAAATAGTACTTTTGTTCAGTTACGCATAAGGGTTGATTTAGATTATAGAATAATATAAGATTATTTCTTAACATTATTAATATAGACACCATACCTTTTCCCACCAAGTACCTAGTTATGCCATCTAAAGTGCTGCAGGTACATATTGTAAGTACCGGCTAAGTCGGTACAGTCATAAGCAATATAATGTACCCACTTTAGGACTCTGTCGCACTAAAATATTTGACATTTAGTGAGACTTACAGTTCAATTTGTCAAAAAAGTTAATGTGTCATGGTACCAAAGGGTAATGCTCGTGACCGTACTCGATAGGTACAATCACGAGAAATATCATCTCAGAACCCTGTCGCATTTATATTTGAAGTTTAGTGAGACTTACATTACAATTTGTAAGAAAAGTGATAGTGATGTGGTACTAAAAGTAATAATAATGCTAATGACCTTTACGCGAGGGTCACGGGTCAAGGAGAGGGAAATTGTATAATATAATTGAATGTATATTTAAAACTCAAATATTAGACAATATTCTGTAATAACGCCCGGCGCCGTTTCTGTTACAACAAGCTTTAAGTACAATTTCCCGTAACGTTCACTTTCATCTTTCAGATATGGAACAAAAGCGACGACCATTAATTAAAAGTAATTACTGCAGTTTTCCTCTTCGTAACCAAAGTTATCTTTCATTTCTGTTATAACTTTATAAAGGCGTTTTACAAAACATTCAACTACTTGACAAGTTACAAGTGTGACCGAAGCCCATAGAGAAGAAAGTGCCTTCCGAAGCACGGATCATCTTACTTTTTGGACAATCAGGTGATCAGCCTGTAATGTCCTAACCAAACTAGGGATCACAAAGTGATCACATGCTAATCTATTATAAAGATGATTTGCAGAATGTCGAGAGTGCGCTGGACGTAAATGTATATCACCATCATCACCACGGCATTCCGTCTTCATACATAGGCGTGTGGTGCAGAAAATGCACGACTTTAATCCCAAGGTCATGGGTTCGAATCCTGGGTCAGGTTTTATATTACTGAATCCGAATCTGTCTTTGAATTCACGTTTAGATCATAAATAGGTAATTGGTTACGCTCTGCAATGCTCGGTTTTCGTCACTCATTGATATTGTTACGGTAGTGTGTTTCATACATTATGTTGTGTTTCCACACGAGTTGATAAAGTAGGGTTTTGGTCGAAATTTGTTTTGGAGTGTTTTGGTTAACGTATATTTTGATCGATGACATTTACGTCACAGACATTATTAATGCTTCGCATAATGTCCGGCATAGTAGTAAATGCTCCGTTTAGCATAGTTACTAATACCTACCGAATACAGTTGATATCAATTAGACCGGACTCCGTGGTCTAGTGGTTGGGAAGTCCCGGGTTCGAATCCCGGTGGGGAGAAATCACAAAAATCACTTTGTCACCCTTAGTTTGGTTAGGACAATACAGAGTGATCACCTGATTGTCCAAAAGTAAGATAACCTGTACTTCGGAAGGCACGTTAAGCCGTTGTTATGTTATGTTATGTTAAGCCGTTGATCCCGGTTACTACTTACTGATGTAAGTATGTAATCGTTACATGAGTCATGTCAGGGGCCTTTGGCGGCTCAATAATAACCCTGACCCCCAGGGTTTATGAGGTTGGTAATCTACCTCACAACCCACACGATAGAAGAAGAATTAGTCCAAATGGTTTTATACCCCGATGGGAAATTGGTGTGAGTTGACATATGTATGTTATTATGTTGGTAATATTTTAGTAAAATGAAACTGTACTGGTACCCGTAACTCTTTCTTTATTCATGCAACAACGTGACAGTTCAACAAACAAAACCTAATTGATATTATTCTAACAGTATAAACAAGAAATAATAATAGTAATGAAATATGCCGTATTTGTATACAAAATTTCGATGTAAACCTAACACCGTCAGCGATCGAAAACACAGTGAGTGCAAACACATGTTTCAGGCGACAACTCGACGGCTTGGAGTTCGGACGCACAGAGACGCATCCAGATATTATTATAATAAAAGAAATTATTACGAAAAAATCCGACTGCACACTAAAAGAGGAACATAAGCCCCATAAGAATATTGTTTAATCAAGTGCTAAAACCAAGCTATGGAATACCGTTTAAACAATATAAAATGGACTACGAATTTTCATCGTAATAAATCGATAGTTACTTAAATAAAAATAAATAAAAAGTGATACTGAATACTAACTAAATCACGCCACACGTGGACCAATTTGACCGCCATCAATGAAAATATCCACCTAAGTAACATTCTGATAAATGGTAAAAACTTAACAACTAACAATCAAAATTACTATAAGTAACCCTTATTTTGGTTCCCTCCATCAATATTTTACAATTTATATTTAGTTAGTGGTGCTGATTCCTGTAAACACCATCTTATTTTATTTTAAGTTATGAGTGTGGATATGGATGTATATAGAGGTAAGGAATGACCCAAGATAGTATAGATGGTTGGTGTGAAGCATGTGCATGTGAATGGTGTGTGTAATTAAATGGCGAATGACAGAGATGAATAACAGCAGGAGGATAATGAGGATACGTTACTTCCAAGGTTAGGTGCGGTACAACACAATACAAGGAAACAAAAGTAGTTACTCAGCAATTTGGAAGTAAATCAGGTTTAAGAAAATTTATTCTCATAAGAATTTTACAATTCACTTACATGAGAAACTTAAAAATATTTTAATATAAGTAATATATGTTTGAGACAAGCGTACGAATTACAATATTTCTATTTTCTACTATAAAAAATAAAACGAGGTAGGTAGTTGACGAATAATTTGCATGAGGTGTTATTGTGCGAAGCGTTATAGGCACTACTCATTCAACGAGCAAAGCACACGGATCTAGTGCGAACTAAATGAATGACGTAAACGGTTACGATTACATAAAGGGTAAATCTCAGAGCATCGGAAGTCAATACCATTAGTATCACCGCAAATACAGTCTGAAACTAATGTATGTTACCAACGTACGTAAGTTCTAACAGGATATTTGCGAAAAGACAGGTTTCTGGGATATTTGTGCGGTGACACTGAGCCACTAAGGAGTCGCGCGATTGCGCATAACTCAGTTAAAGTTCTTAGCAATTCAATAAAAAATATAGATATTCACTTTAAAAAATAATTCTCTTGGAGGTATATTTATTTCACACCGGCAGAAATTGCCGTAGTATAAAATCTTTAACTATTATTATATTAATAGTTTTATTAGTGTATTTATTACAAAAAGTGTAGTGTGTAGATAAATAGTGTGGTGTAAACTAGCGTACAAAGTGCATACTATTTCAATTAAAATTAACTGTGATATCATTATAGATATTGTCAATAAACTTGTAATCATTTGAACACGGTTAGTATGCACAATATAAGTATACATAAATAATTGGTTTTCATATACCTATATGTTTAAAATTGTTTACACAAAATCAATTTTACTATTTAAATTATTTACAGAATTAAAACACTCTCCAAAATTATACTTTTTCACTATTCAAATTGTCGAGCATACAATTTCGGCTGATTTAAGGCCGGAAAGATTGACAAGATAATGAGCTGCATTTTGCTTTTTAGAGGCGCTCCTTATTATTTTTCATTGAACTGGTAATGAAGCAATTTACATACAAATACATTTTACTTTAAATATTAATGGGATCATAAAGGAATATTGATGTAATTTAAGGTGGGTACTGACCGAGAGCATTTAAGTATAATGTAGCAGTTCCAGTTTGAGCATCATGAAATAATTCATTAAATGAAAAGGCAAAAATGGTCCAGGGTTGAAGGGTTAAAAAAGGTCAAAGGTTGTTTGTAACAATTTTCTTACAGCTATTAAGAAAGATTTAGCCAATACAAAGTACAAAATAAGGAGAGTAACGCCTCCATACCTTCAGTCTTATCAGCACCTTGAGGTGTCTGAGGAGATTGGACACTTAATAAGACACGACGAATTTATTAAAACATCATAGAAGGGAAGCTACAAGGAAAGAGAGGAAGGGAAAGACCAAGAAGAGCTTACATAGAAGAGATTAAAGAGAAGGAGAACATCGTGTCTTACAAGGAAGTGAAAGAATTGGCTTTTGGTAGACAAGAATGGAGAATGCTACAGCAACAAGAGCATGGCTCTTAAATTAATGATGATGATGAGGTGTCTGAGGTTAAGGAAGTCATACTTCTCGGACAAGACCTTCGAAACAGAATCAAGAGTATCAAATGCACACAAGTATTCGTATTGAAACAACACTGATTATGCTTACTTCGTGTTCAGAGCTGAACTTATGAACACAAAGTAAACTTGAACTGAACATCAAGCTTCTTAGGATTTTCTATTGTACAGGTGTTCCTTCTGTGTTGCAAACTTAAAACACCTGATTGTGTGAAAAAGTAAGATGATTCCCTACTTCAGAGGGCATGTTAAGCTGTTGTTCTCGGCTGTTAGCAGTTAAAAACGCCTCTACCAACCCGCAGTGTGGTGGAGTATGCTCGATACCCCCTTCCGATTAATTGACGAGAGGCATGTGCCCAGCAGTGGAACGTAATTGTGTTAAGGTGTTTCTTCTCTTTTTCTCTTCTTGTTACCAGTAACACTAAGGACATCGCAAATCGAATTTTGAATAAGGAAAGAAATTATAAACTTAATGTTGGTAGTCTTGGTCGGGCATAGAGAATTATGGTGCATGACAATGAATTAAGTAGGCTTGAGCTTTCCATCGCGTAATAGCATGCCGTTTATAAAGACAATATAACATTACGTTGACATATTTTGGAAACCAGTAAGTACTTACTAAAGTACTTCCCAACATAGAATACATACTTGATATAATATAAAGAGGGAACTACGTAAAATCCGACACAGAGATTGTGTACACTATTAACATGATGGATAATTGTTACGGGTGACAGGCTAATTCCTTGTCATAGGCTCATCATATCCAACTTAGGACTTCGTATAAATAGGGGCTGCAAGTTGTCTTTGATTACTGGTGGCTTTCCCTACCCCATTATGGATTACAGGCATCAGTTTATATATTTATGTACTACGTGTTCTATTTTCTGGACGTTATATTTGATCAAAATTCTACGTTGAGACTAATAATGGATAAGGCCAGATGACATAAAAATATTGGATGGACGGTACATGAAGAGGGTTAGGTCAATTGTCTCTTCAGAGAAACATTATATGACGTAACAAATACAGTATAAAAAAGTAAAACACGAATGGTGAGATCCATCTTTTTATACTTTTATGTTGTTTTTATACATTTGGAAATATCGCGATTGGCTGTGGATTGTTATGTTACATTTCTGCACTCCGCGATAGGGATACAAGTGTAAGATAACTGTATTTGTCTACATGTAGACTCTACATGTATTACTTATTAGTACTGTATACTAAGGTTTTAGATTTATCTGTTAGTAAAAATTTATTGATAGTCTAGACTAGACCGCTTGCGCTTCTTGATACCGAATTTTGGCGTTGACAGCGATTCCCGGTACGCTGAATATCTTTATAAAGAGTCATTTTAAGGTGGGTATCTTGATGTCGCATTTGAATACGGTGCGTTATTTACGTGTCGGGCGCATCGCGCTACTTGCTGTAAAGAGACTCACTATAAAAGGGAACTTCTTCTTCTTCAATCGTGTGGGTTGTAAGGTGAATTACCAACCCCATCTACCCTGGTGTCAGGGTAATTATTGAACCCACATAGGCCCCTGACATGACTCACGTAACGACTACGTACTTACATCAGTAAGTAGTAACCGGGACCAACGACTTAACGTGCCTTCCGAAGCACGGATATAATAAAGGAAACTGACGTTCGAGGACTCGCTGACCAAATTCGTAATGCAAAAGCACATGGGACAGCAATACATTATTTACTGGTAAATGTGTTTTAGTACTTAGTACCTACTACATTCTACACCAGTGACTTGTGTTTATCTGTCATCCGCAATTACGTAATTTCTGAACTAACTGAATTACGTAGCTCAGTACTAAATCAACCAAAACAACAAAGAGTCATCTTCAAACTTCATTCTTGTTAAGTAATGTCACTCATAGCGAATTAATACTTAATACACAATTCATTAATCCTCATGTATTTTGATTCAATCTAAATGTAAACCTTTGTTACTTCCTGCTCCGACATCAAACGAGTCTAAACACAATCAGCAGGGTCTACTCGAGTAGTGTAGTATGACAAACTCGTTTAGAATATTGTAATTTAATTACATTGAAATAGTAAGTCTTCTTCTTCTATCGTGTGGGTTTTGAGGCGAATTACTAACCTCATCAACCCTGGTGTCAGGGTTACTATTGAGCCGCCAAAGGCCCCTGACATGACTCATTTATAACGACTATAACGACGACGAAATAGTAAGTAAAATACGTGTATGTTTACTAAAAAAATATTATGTACGTATGCTAACTTTACTATGCAATTTCTTGACCATTATCATCGTGGGTTTAGATCAATAAACGCGACGAATTTTGTGTAGTTATACATAGATAAACGTCGAAGAGTGATTGGTCGAAACTTGCAATATCTGTGCCTCGGTCCGCGGCTTATGCTGAGTGAGGCCCTTTTATTAGGGACGCCATCATCACCGGTGACTTATTATAATTACCTACCTATATAATTTCGTATTCGTCTTCGTAAGTCTTTTGATTGTAGATTTTTGTTGCATATTTTGTGTTTGTACCTAGTTTTCTGTGTGTTTTTGATATTATGTTTTAAATTGTGTGCCATCCTTAAAAATTTAACGTTTCTTTATTTTATTTAATAATCATCGCGCTGCCCACGACAACGTAACCGTGCAGATATTGCTCTTTTAACATAACTTAGGTTCATAAACATTTATTGAGGCAGACAAATCTGTCGGAAGACATGTAGCAACCATACGTAGTAATAATGTTCTATGATTATCTGTTTCTGATAAGTATTTAATTGTACCTAATAAGATAAGATAAAAATAGACCCTTGTCCTTTGACCTTTGTTGATAGGTCTTTGTTTAGAGATAAGCTTACCTGTACTATCTGTTTTCTTTGTATGTTCCTTGTGTCCGTTTTATTGTGTACATATAAATAAATAATAGACATTTATAAAGTACCAAAACATTATACGCCCACCTTGACTCTATGGCTAACAACAAAGAGTAGCAAAAGAAAAAAAGTACCAAGAAAATATCAGACTACCAGCAAATGATTCAAATGAAAAGCTACGGGGTCGTTTACATAGGAATTTTGTTCCTACCCTCATTCTGGTACTTAACTTCAACCCAAACCAGATTTATGTATACGTACCTACATATTGCTGGAGCTGATGAACAGAAAAACCTATTCCTACTGTAGAAATCTAGATAATAGATTTCTATGAGATTTGTAAAGGCAGAGGTTACAAACAGTTGTACACTACTCACTCACACACAAACACACGCACGCACGCACGCACGCACGCACGCACGCACGCACGCACGCACGCACACACACACACACACACACACACACACACACACATTCTTTTTTTCTCTTGTTTATTCTTCTCATTTATTTATTTGTATGTAGATCTGTGACAGGTATAGTCCTAGTAAACAGTTTTCTGAAGTTATATCCACTATATGATACCGTGATATGATACCGATGTTATACCGTGTCTATTAAAAAAATATTTTTATATTGTATTTGTATTGTACTAACCCACACTAAAACAAACTAAACTTGAATTAGACAGTAATTCCTATTGAGGTAGAAACACAGAGCATATAAGGGACTTACCCGAGTTGTAGTGTAGGTAAACACGTACAGTAAAAATATATGGGATTGACATTTTATGTTTTTTATAAAGAACGTCTAGGGTGTCCTGTGCCGAGGTTTTTCGTGCATCTTCTTTTCCCGGTTATATAGGGTGTGAGAAGCTGCAGTAGTTTTAGGTGGATGAAATGAAACGATCGTTATGTGATAAATCACGATTCAAAGTGTGTTATCTAAATATGTTACCTACTGAATAAAGATATTTTTCAAATTGAATTTAAATTTCGAACACGTCACCTTAAACAAATCCCATACATTTTATTCGATTACTAGTCTGTTTTTTTTTAAAGCGTTTCGTACCCCGGTACCGAACTTGCACCAATGAATTATTAATTTATCATAAATACAGTTTTCACTAACACTGTTGGCTCGACCATTACAGACGGCGAAACGTCCTACCACCTACGTTGGTCTAACAGAAAGCTCGATGAGGTGTGTGCTTAGTTCATCCTACGATGCATGTACCTCTGACTACCCCATTGGGATATAGTCGTGAGTTTATGGTATGTTATGTTGTAGTTTTTCGTAAACGTTTGCAACTTCGCTAGGGCCCAAATAATAAATCCATAGGTATTTGGTTAACCATCAACTTCTATGGACTGAAATCCTGGGTTCGATTTCCGGACGGAATAATTTAGAAACATTTTTTTCTAATCTGGTTCTTCGTGCTGGATCTTTGGTGAAATGTATTGAACCTTTTCCGACTGGAAAATATTTTAGAATTTATTAGATAATCAGATCATTAACAGAATTAATATTCTTACAATTTTATTTTACACAACGCTTAGGTAAACAAGGATACGGTACTGTGTAGTTTGCGATTGCAAATGCAATCTTTTACACTACTACTGCACCGTATCCTTAAAAAAACAAACATGATTTTGTATACCTTTGGATATCTACCCGGGATTCAGCGAAAGGCGAATTGCGTGTATGTGACGTCCAGAACGAAAATCAATATTAAACTGACATTTCAATAAGTAATTAATCGCATTTTATCTGTTAAATCATTTCATGTGTCAAGTTTTTGATGAGAGTGAAAAAAGCGAATGGATCGTAGGAATTTCTCTGAATCGGCGTACGCGTATAAAACGATTGATTAATGTGCAGGAAGCCACAAATGGATACAAATGGAATTCCATAATCACATTTTTTTTAATAAACATACTAACTTACTATTTCGATGTAATTAAATTGCAATATTCTAAACGAGTTTGTCCTACAATAGCACTACTCGAGTAGACCCTGCTGATTGTGTTTAGACTCGTTTGATGTCGGAGCAGGAATTAACAAAGGTTTCCATTTAGATTGAATCAAAATACGTGAGGATTAATGAAATGTGTATCAAGTATTAATTCGTTTTGAGTGACATTACTTAACAAGAATGAAGTTTGAAGTTTTGTTGTTTTGGTTTATTTAGTACTGAGCTACGTAATTCAGTTAGTTCAGAAATTAATTGTGGATGACAGATAAACACAAGTCACTGGTGGAGAATGTAGTAGGTACTAAGTACATTTTCCAGTAAATAATGTATTGCTGTCCCATGCGCTTTTGCGTTATGAATTTGGTTTACCCAATTTGAAATAGGATTCATTTTATGTAGGTATGTACCTATGTGTTTATCGTAGGTAATGGAATTTAACGCAATAACTTAAAAAGCGTGATTTTAATGTAAGTATGTAACGGCCCTGATTCCTGCACACACCACCTAATTTTACTTTAAGCATAGGTATTTTATAATTCCACATTTCATTGGCGGGTGACACGCAGCGCTTTCCTTTGTTTTTCACATCAAATGATGAATACCATTCGAGACAAACCTACAAAATAACAAATGATAATCCATTATGTTCTTCCCGCAATATGTTCTGGACACATCGGGGAACAATAGCGATGGGGAACAATAAAGACTGAGAAATGTTTTATGATCAGTTTTAGGGATAGTATTTTACCGCACTCATTCATACACACACATAAACTCACTTGTAATTCCCAATGTGGTGGGCTAAGCTACAACTAATCAATAGCCACTTCCTCTACTTCTTCTTCTTCTTCTTATTGTGTGGGTTATAAGGTGAATATACCAGCCTCATCAACCCTGGTGTCAGGGTTATGATTGAGCCGCCAAAGGCCCCTGACTACTTCTAATAGGTACGAAGTCTTAGGATGGATATAACGAACTACACGGGAAAGTTTTCGGCAGTAAAAAGGAAAAAATATGTAAAATGAGCTTTATTACCTAACCTTTAGGCAAATAAGACCAAGAAAGGACAATGTGAAAAGAAAAGCAGCCAATGTCTTTAACTATTAAAGAGTTTTTACAACGGGAACATTCCCACTTAGAGATTATTCCCGGGAACGGCACGCTGGTTGTAACGATGTCAACCTCACCAGTCGGCATCGCTCCTGCCCACCTTTACGTTCATGCAGGTTGTCTCCCTAACAACCGTTCTAACACCACTTCCAGACCTCCAGACACTTCAAACTTTTGTTTCCGCTCATCAATCACGAAGCAGCGACGAAGCCGATAACGTCCCCAGTCATTCAGTTCAATTCAATTCAATTCTTTATTCATAATAAATATTACACGTCAACAAATATTTCCATGAGTTGGTACACATTCCTTAAATTACGTCACAATATTTCAATATTACATCACATTATAAAATCATAATATATCAATTACATCGCTATATTATCGTCATTCTAATTTTATGTTATTGAGAAACTTTCATCGCTAATAATGATCACCACCGGACACTTCATACAAACGACCTCGTTTTACACAGACAGTACACATTGACATTATCAACACGTGCAACTGTGTGTGTGACGTCTGAGGGTTGTCTAGCTTTAGACGCTGGTGGGGGGCGGAGAGTTGCCGTTCTGTTCATAGTATTATTCCTTATTCTATGCCATTGCTAACAGTACATTGTTGGTATATTTATAACTCATAATCTAAACATTGTACCGCAGTATGAAACGAGTTATACTCAACACAAATAAAAATAAATAAATTGTAAGTAGCTTATGAGATTAGTAATCAATCACAACCCACAAGATAGAAGAAGAAAATACAAGGAAATATTTACTTATTTACCGGAAAAATTCAACCATTATATTTCAATTTGATTTGTAAATAAATATTTTATTTATTTATTATTTATCGTTACCGTGTACTGTATTTATGTGTACCGGATTTACCATTTCTGTACTTACAAGTACAACTCTGTAAATTAAATAAGTCTCATTTCTTTTATTTCACCTACAAAGAAATCAGGGCATTCAGTCCTTGATAAGGTAATCAACCACGGAATAGAAGAAAGAGGTTGGAACGGCCAAGTAAGTAAGTGCGAAACGCGCGACATACATGCAAATAGTTCTTACTTCAAATTTGCACCCTACTCGTCCGCAAACTTTACGACACACAATATTAAAAGGTCGTCTTGTGCATTATAACCTGCAGGACAAAAAATAATCCAAGGAGATCCCTCCTTACCACAGGAAAGCTAAAACCCTTAGTCATCATCTTCCCAGCATTATTGCGTCTTTCTCAGGGTCAGCTTAGTTTTTTTACACAAGCGACTGTCTGTCTGACCTTCCAACCCGCGAAGGGAAACCCAGTCCAATACAGGTTAGGTCACATACCTCCGAAAATGCATTTCTCGGGAATGTGGGTTTCCTCACGATGTTTTCCTTCACCCCTGAGCACGTGATAATCATTTATGATCCAAACATGATATCTAAAACAAACTCGACAACTATTGGTTTATGCCTGTGTTGGATTCGAACCTGCAACCTAAAAGTGAAAGGCAAAAAACATTAAAGAAAACCTTAAAACCTTAACATGATCACTTATTTATCAATAAAATACTTTTGTATGCAATATCTTTAAACGAAGTGATAAAATTGCAGCCCATTACATGAAATATATATTACCGGTAAAGTGGCTATGGAATTAAAAAAGCAGTAGAGCTATTGTAGTTATCTGTTTGCAGGAGTAGTAGTAAATAAGAGTGGGTTTGAACCGGCGACAGCGGTTCTCATACAAAATGCGTGTTAGCTTTTCTAACCTCTTTTTTTATTTCATGTGATCAGCCCCACGCCGTTACAACGGTTCATTATGTTAGAAAGAACACAATCCCTTAGTCCAGCATAGAAGCATCACATTAACATTTTTTAATTTATCTTAATTTTTTTCAGCGAAAAATGTATTTTTCGGTTACCCACAAAAAAACTTTAAACCAATGATAGCTTTCATAAAAATACTTTTGTAGTTTTGGTTCAGCAAACAGGTTATGTGTTCCTAGCAGATAACAAATGCGCACCAGACTAGAATGCCTAGAAACTGGAACTTTATAATTTATAACAGGCTAAGTTCCTCAAAAACAATATAGATGGTGTTGTACAGATTTACAAACACATGTCTATTTTATCTTTGTTATGGGTATAAATGATGACCCTTTTTATTTAGACCCAGACAAAATCAAATCTTCCATCCATTATTATTCTGATCAAAATAAAGAGAAGCAACATAATTCTATATATAATGTGATCCAAATATCAAGCAATAACTATTTTTTTCTACTCCTCTACTTTAATCTGGCATTTAAATAACCAAAAAGTCTAATATAAGTACATACATAATTAAACTCTTTGAAAAAGTGTACGCTCTATGGCCTATAAAAGCATTGTTTACAAAGTGTAACTGTACTATAATGTCGCCAAAAAAGCATTGTTGTTGTTTTTTTTTTTTGACCTGGAAACTGGCACCTTTACTTTGTTTGGTGCCATAGATATACTATAAAAAAAAGTATACATTTGCCGCCATTTTCCCGCGCGTTGGAAAATAAATTGGAAAGTTTTTGTGTTTCGTTTGTTTCATTTAAAATTACGTCGTCGTAGAAAAAGTATTGTATGCAACGTTGTATAACGTTGTTCGCCAAGGCTCACATCGCAACTCACGCCACTCGCATTTTTTGACCCTTCTTATACAACTGTTGCATAAAATACTATTATATATGGTTCTGTCATTACATTGTAGTTGCAACGCTATCTATATTGTTTTTGGTGAACGTAGCCTGCAAAGTCCCTTTGAGAGTCCTATGTCTTCTGTGGCTTTTTCATTACTGTCAACTATATTATATTGGTGTGTCGGAACGTTATACACCGTAAAAGGATTACGAAAAGCGAAAGTGTCAATGATAAAAATGTATGCGATTGACATAACGTGACATATCAATTCCATATATTTTTACCATTGTCACTGTTATTTTTTGTAATCGTTGGCAAATTGTCTTATGTCCAAAAGGACCCCTTTTCTAACAAAAAGTTTTGCAATATAAGGTTTCAGTCGAGAACTCAACGAATTTTGCGGAAGTAGATAGATAGCTTACTCATTTTTCAATTTTTTTTGTTCATATCCCTTCCTTACACTTTGTGCCGTATAATGGCAAGTGACTCTGTATAAAATATCCATCGCTCAGGCGGGGCGCGACGTTAAATTAAATTTTAGTTCCGCGAATTTCACATTTTCAGTGTTTATTACAAGGATAAAATCTGATGGGTAATAGCGAAAGCAGCGTATTCATAATGCATGTAAACATACTTTACACAACATGGCTCAGGCTTCGATTTTAGTTCTTTTTACGAATCTATTATCTACCACCACTTTGGCGCAACTATTCAAACAAACATGGCTATTTTCTTCTTTTGCTCGTCATCTCTTTGAAAGCCGTAATGGGTTATGCAGAATATAATTACACCTTGGTGTCGGTTGGGGAACGACATAGGACAAACAGTCGACCTTCGGGATGGAGATGGCACTCGAAGAAGAAGTAGGTAAAACGCTGCGTCTCCCGAATTTGATATTAAAAGTCATAACATAAACAACCTATACACGTCCCCCTGTTAGGAGCAAACCTTCACTCAATCAACCGGACACTTAACCGGTGTTCCTTGTTTCGGAAGGCACGTTAAGCCTCCACCAGCCCGCAATGCAGCACCGTGGTGTAGTATGCTCCATACCCCTCTCAAAAATGTACTTTAAAATTTAGTTTGGGGTAATACCTACACAACAAATGTGCACCTAAAATTGCGTAAGGCGTTACACGATCCGTGAAATATTCACTTAAAATAAATTCTGTAACATACATTTATGTACAAATTAAAAATAGGATATAGTATCTTAGGGCAACAAATCTAAATGTTTTCGTAACATGGTGTCCATAACGAATAGAAAAGCCTTCAGGCACAATCAAATCAAGTTTATGAGAAACCTGAGATCCTTTGAGGAAATTAACCAAATTAAAGGAAGTTCCCTCTTCATGGTCCTGAAAAAAGTTACCTATTTCTTTCGAGAGATGGTCGTATACTAACTTGCAAGACAAACAAAAAATACTAAAATTGTTTAATGAAATACTTAATAACAGTTTAGATTTAAGTTACTTTACTGGTATTCTTTAGTAATAAAACGAATTTAAAAAATTATACGGGAGACTCGTAGACCTTAATGTTATTTTAAAAAGTTTAGGTATAAATATTGCAAAATACTGCAATGAGTTGTTGTAATTTTCCTGTAAATCTGTGCCAGAACACGATTTATAAACGAGGAGCTTATAATGGTGAAAACAACACAAAAAATCTTTAACTTTTTCCCTAAAACAACGTACGTACGAAAATATTTTACCTGACATACCACCCAGTTGTATTGGCTTAATCCGTTTATTTAAAACCACTAGAAACTCCAATTACAATTGAAAGTGATAATTTATTAAAAACTTAATAATTGAACACTTCTTATAATTACCGAGATCGAAAACTTTAAAGCACATCAAAGCTTCTGAAACTTTTGCCCAAATATAATTATGAAACTTTTTTCCACAGTGAAACTGCTATTATATTACTTCACAATTACTGTTATTTCTACGCATTTCAATTCTCGATTGAGATTGTACTCTTTATTAATTTGTTTCTAAGTTTAAGTTGAGGACTAGACTTGTGCCACGAGAGACGTGTGATCGACGCGACGGCATGAACTCTACTGAAAGCCGCTACGCGAAGGGAGAATCTTTTTCACTAAATGCCTGTTAAAAACATTGCGCAGCGTGCACAAGACAGATGCCAGGACACTTGGAGAAGTGCAGATTAAACAAACGACCTCAGGTCACGTAGGTAACTCCAACGGTACAAAAATCCTATTAGCGCTCGTCTCTGTACATTTATTTCACGTACGCTTTAAGATAAAAGATACGGTCTCGTAAGTCGATACTTTCTAATCGGATTAAGTTTTGAAATACTATATTCTATATCTTAAAGCTATTAAGCTGGACTACACATGTAATACAATCGGCCATGGGTTGAACAAACTTTCTTGTCTAACGTAACTTTGTTGTATCGTGCATTGCAATTTTAGTTATTTGCGTGCCGAAATATTTGATCCCATCAAAGTTATGCCCGTCTTATTAGTTTGCTGAAAATTTAAATTCAGCATATTTCTTACGTGATCAAAATTTTGATAATGTGATACCTACTAATATATTACATAGAAAATAATTTCAGTACGTTTTCTAATCGAAAATGAGTAACAGATATATTGTATAGGTAAAGGTAATAAAATACAGCTAGCCTTCATTTTTGGAGTTTAATCTTCTTCTTATAATCGTGTGGGTTGTGAGGTGGAATACCAACCTCATCAACCCTGGTGTCAGAGTTATTACTGACTGTCATGGCTCAGCTTCATAGAGGGGCAAAAAAGGGCAAGCACGTGTCGATAATGTAGGCTTGGTGGTGGTCCCGCTTGTGCATTGTCTGCACGTTCGCATATAGACGGCGGGAGGACGTTGAATGACAATATTGTATCGCGAAAATTACATTTTTTAAGTATTTGTTGTTTAGTACCACATAAGATGTTCTTATTAGCTAAGTAATTTTATGATAAGTAAACCAAGAAAGGTTTACCTTTTTTTAACACCTATGTCCTATTCCTACGCGACAGATGGTTTATCTTGCCAACAAGTGCACTATAACGGATGTTCCTTGATAATACTCTAATATGCCAATTGGACTCACTCACAATCGGACAGTCGTAATTTAATATGTCAAGGAACCCGTTTTAAGCTGTGGCCTCGACCATAGGGACTTTAGAGCGACAAAAATAATACCGTGAACGGATAAAGATGATGACTTTTAGGAGAAGTGGAATTAATCTGGCTCGGATGGTTGAACCAGCAGCTCTTGCCAAGTATGGATGAGCGTGCTAACGATTACATCACTGAATAAGAATAAAATAAATTTATTGCCAGTAACAGTTTACATTTTTCTATAAGAACTAGGTAATTATGAATATTACGACTACGGGCAAAAGTAAATGAATCAGTATGTGCTGTGATGGAGCCATGCTATGGGACCACCAAATTGTTATCCTTTCGTTACGGATTTTTCGATCAGAGTTGATGACCGCTCCCACTCATCATATGCTTCATACGTCCGTTTCAGACGATTCATGACCATCATTGTCGCGAGGTGATGCACCTTTTTTCACGGCTGTGCAAGCCAATTCTGGAGCAGTAAATTCTACCGCTCCAACTGTGGCTCCATATCTATACAGAGTGTTAGTGACATCGTAACGAAAACTTTGAGGGATGCTTCAGATTATGATTCTAAGTTATTATCAAGTGGCATTTTCCGTCGCAAAAGTATGGAACTGAAATTATTAAAAAAAAACTAATATTTTCATGAATTTTCCGAATTCTCAGAATCATGGTCAGAATCATCCCCCTCAGTATTCGTTACGATATCACTAACACCCATACGTACTCGTATAGCTACTTGTATGTACTTGTACGGGGTGTGACATATCAAGTGGAATTTTCCATCACAAAAGCATAGAATTGAAAATAATTTCAAAATATTAAAAGAAATCATGAATTTTGCAACGGAAAATTCCACTTGATATTAACTCAGAATCATGGCCTGAATCATCTGCCTTAGTATTCGTTGCGATGTCACTAACAACCATACAAATAAATAAATAAAAATATATAAAACAAAAAATAAAACAAAATAATATGTATACATGTTGCCTCAAGTTCGCAACACTTCGCTCTTCCTTGGAATTGGCAGTGCTGCCGTCCCGCTTATGCATGGTTCCCTTTATCGTTAAGTTCATGAACGTTGGTTCTATATGATCCGAGTCGAAAATATTAGGTTAACGCGATTTATTTGGTGGCAATAATACCATTCATGGAGTGGTAATGCGATTCGGACCTTCTGCAACTCTTGTACCGACCTTTGCGATCTTGTGCGAATATCCCAATTTTACCTCGATCTGTTCGATGTTATTACGTATACCTACATACTTACCTAAGTACGAGTACGTCTCACTGCTGGGTACAAGGGTCTTCTCAATCTAAGCAACACTCATCATCTCCCTAGCGTAATCCCGTTTTTTTTACGAAGTCCGCTTACCTAACCTGAAGATTTGACAGGTCCGGTTTTTTTACAGAAGCGACTGCCTGTCTGACTTTTCAACCAGAGAAGGGAAAACCAGCCCAGTACAGGTTATGTTACATACCTCCGAAAATGTAGTTCTCGAGAATGTGGGTTCCCTCACGATGTTTTCCTTCACCGCTGAGCACGTGATAATCATTTATGATCCAAACATGATTTCGAAAACAAATTCGACGATCATTGGTTTAGGCCTGTGCTGGATTCGAACCTGCGACCTCAAAGTGAGAGGCAGTTGGTAGAAACCAACTGGGCTACCACGGGTCTTAATTAATTATAAGTTTCTAATTATCATTTATAACCATGCCACAGCTAAGTATTTGCTCCGTGTATTTGTGATCGTCATACCCAGATAAGAATTACGTGCTTGTATTTATGTAATGTACCTAAATAATAACTAAACCGATACAAAATCATTTTAACGTACTCCTACACATAAAATACATTTCAATTTTAAATGCATGATTGATAGTCTCTTCTTTCCAAACCTTGAAGGTCCCTCTGTGTAACTGCGTTCTACCATTCTATCTGCTACAGCCGAATGATTGATGTCTCTGTCACACAATAAGTATTGTACAGAATATTTCAGTACTAATGACACTAGATTACAGTGCGTATGTTTACATCTGTGTAACTGGTACCCCAGTAACGGACTTGCACCGGTTTATCCCCGATACCGACCCCGCCGGCGTGGTCGACGATTTCCCTCATTCAGCGCTTATCGCTATCGACCCACCAGGGTCGATTAATTATTTCAAATATTTTTCCTCTCAGACGACGCCATGAGCCGAGGTTCGCGCCCAATTGGGCACCCTCCTTGTCTTAAACGTTGTACCAGGTGAGAGCCTTCAGCGCTCCCCATTTGTCCGGCCAAGTAGTTAATGCCATCTGCGGCAAATCTACAATAAGTCACGTCAAAAAAAAACACCGGTTTATGTTACGTGCAATTTTCACTAACACAGTTGGCTTTATCATTATAGGCGATGCAGTTTGACGGCGGACCTATCACGTTGGTCTAACAGAAAGCTGGTGGGTATCTCATGCAACGAATGTACCTCTGACTACCCTAATTGGGAATATAGTCATGCGCTTATGTTATGTGTATAAAAAATTGTCGTCTGTTTATAACAGGTTCCGTTTAGGAAAAAATCGTTTATAAGATTATTTCGTTTTTGCGCATTAGTCTCCCTATACTTAATAAACATTAATATTGAAGTGCCTCGTGGTATGCAGACGTGCGTATATATTGTCATCCCTTCTCCCTTCGCGGAACAGCAATCGCGCCACGCGCGGCGCGACCAATAGCCTCATGACATCAATCTACGTAGATAGCATTCGCTGCTTCTATTGATGGAAAACTCGATAAAATTCCACGTTGCCGTGCAGACCCTGAAGAGAGAAACCTAGCGAGAAGGTTTTAAGTGTAAACAGAGTTAGATCATAGAATTAGTCAAATAGAGAATAAGCCATGAGTCTTCTTTTTCTCGATATGTAATACAACATCTCACCTCAACCATACGCTGCACACTGCATATAAAATATTATTACAGTGAGCCGTCTATCGCGAAAGTGCGAGTGAGAAGGAAACAGTTCGCGCGCTGTCCCTTTTGGTCCTTACGGCCATTTAGGATTAAAGTAAGACCCAAAGGGTGTGACGGTGGCGCCCGATAGGAATTGATGCGGGGTTATAAGTAAGTGGTATTATTTTTTATTCTATGCCAAAACAAATCAGAGCTTCGACGTGTCCGTTTCTCTTTTTGCTACAGTGACAGATATTATGCATGTTATTATGTAAGCATTGATGGCAGCTTTTTATACTTATTCGTCGGAATTATCGCGCTAAAACACGTGCTTAGAATAAGTTTAAGAGTAAAAATAAACATCAAAGGAGTAGATTTTACAGGTGTTCCGTACAAAAACGTTTTTGAGTAACCCTGTCCTTACTAAATATATTTCTATTTCCGATAGAGACACTATCGGAATCTCATTGTGAAACTGTCCTTTGTTTGGTAACGACAGTGCAGGCTTGAATCACCTGATTGTCCGAACTAGTAAGATGATTCCGTGCTTCGGAGGGCACATTAAGTCATTGGTCCCGGCTATTAGCCGTAATACACCTCCAGCAACTCGCAGTGGAGCAGCGTGGTGGAGTATATATGTATAAAATAAAAAATCTGGTTTACGGGCGCCATATTAGCGTTTTCCATAGCCATGCCCATGTGAATTGGTATGGGTTTTACTTTCTTTGCTGTTACCAAAAATGAAGGAAGAAATTGGTTGTTTTGGATTTTCGCAACTTCATGAGGTTTTGTAATTGTATAATCCTTGGCAGGCTTTACAAGAAAATTACTTTGAAACAAAGTTGACCGGACTAAACGTAAACCGTCCTTTTCCTTTTTTGCTGATGAGAAAATGACAGGTATCACTTAGGATAAAATTAAATGGTGTTTACCAGAATAGTAACAGCCTCCGTGGTCTAGTGGTTAGAGAGGTTGGAGGTCCAGGTTCGATTCCCGATGGGGACATTGTTGAAATCACTGTGTAAGACTGTCCTTTGTTTGGTAAGGACTTTTTAGGCTTGAATCACCTAATTGTCCGAAAAAGTAAGATGATTCCGTGCTTCGGAGGGCACGTTAAGCCATTGGTCCCGGCTATTAGTCGTAAAAACACCTCCACCAACCCGCATTGGAGCAGCGTGGTGGAGTATGCTCCATACCCCCTCCGGTTGATAGAGGGGAGGCCTCTGCCCAGCAGTGGGACGTATATAGGCTGATTATGTTATGTTATTTACCGGAATAAGCACCGTTGTTTGATTAAATGTGATATTTAATTTGGTCATAATGTCGAAATTAACACGAAAAAGTGTTAAAAATGGTTCGTAATTGTTAATAGATTCGCGGATCCCTAGAAATAAGTCGAGTGAGCGAAGAGATGTAAGGTCACGTCTCAAACAACGTGATTCATGATCAAAGCATACCTTTTAGATTGAATCCAGCATTTTGCTCTTTGCTGATTCCCTGTAAATATTGATAATAATAAAGACGGTCACGTGACGTCGACAATTACCGGGTGAGAGCCCTCAGCGCTCATCATTTGTCCAGCCAGCCTAGTCAATAGTGAATACGAGGCATGACAAAAAAAGCATCGACATTCTTTGAAACTGAAGTCGCCTTTGTCCATCCTCCCATCTAGTCTATTTTTTCTTTATTTCCAAAATGATGATTTTAGACACTCAGCGCCTAAGCGCCTTTTTGAAAAATTGTTAAACCGGTCGTATACTGGGTTCAAAATAATTTATTTATAAATTGATACGGGCTGTAGTGTGGTATTGACATACATAAACACACACACACACACGCACTGTCTCTTCTTTTTTTTCCTTTTGGCATCCTCTTCATATTTTACTATGTAATATGTGGATAGCTGTAATTGGTCTTACATAATAATATATAGTAAATTAAACCATACATTGTACAATTAGATATAAGACTGTTGTTGTCCCAAATAAAATAAAATTAATAAATTAAATTCTGATTACTAATTTAAGACAGGTTTAAAACTAACGAAAAACATTTTCTTTTTAACTTTTTTTTTAATTACTTACTTATGAATCTTAGTCAAGAAGAGCATAATAATAAGTCCGAAATTTTATCACGTTTGTCTATGACGTCACAGTGTGCTTTTTCATACAAATTCCATAGTAATTTCGTGTTTTGACGTTTAGTAAAAAGTAACTGATTTGACTAGTTGGAAACTAGCCTGTAGCCAAAAAATATCCAGGTAAAAAATGTGGTGTAATTTTTTTACCGGAATAAAAGTAATATATTTAAAGAATCCGAAGTTTTATTAAAGACAATCAATCTGAAGGTGATTATTCAAAAAGGCACTTAGGTGATTTTCTTTATAACACTTGTCGTATAAGTAGCTTTGTCGCATTATTATTTATTACATTAACTAGGCCTAGACGATATACACCTACTATGATAAATTAGCAAGACCAATAGATACCTACTTTCACCTCACAACATATATACGAAATGTTCGTATAGGTACCTACTTGTTTGATCTTCTCTATCGATACTATTAAAGAAAAAATGATCGGAAATACAACATTACAGTCGAAGATATTTGCTCATTTCCCCTACAAGAAAGCAATGGCGGATTGCTTATAAGATTTGAAACGAATAGACTTGATTGAGTATTATTCCATCTCCATCGTGTATACCTTTACAACTAAGTATAATTAGAACACAAAATAAATAAAAATGCCTATTGCATCTCGACCTATTAAGAGAAATCGTAACGGACGAACGTATTACGTATATACGTAAAATATTTACTTACTTACTTTTGTAACCCCTCCGGTTGATTGAGGGGAGGTCTGTGCCCAGCAGTGGGACGTATATAGGCTGTTTATGTTATGTTACTTACTTTTGCATGAGTTGTCGTAGATAAATTAGTGTACTTAAAGCAAGAAATCCTCTACTGTAGTTTTTTACTTCCCAAGTCATGTAAAATATACATTCGTAATAAATTCACGCCTATTTCCCATCGGAGTAAGCAGAGACTATAGACACATATTATTTTCTCTTGCGTCCTCTACATTTATTAATCGTTTCCCACACACAAGCCGGTTCAGAGTGAATCGTACTAAACCTTTTCTAAGAACATCTCCAATTCGGTCAATGTACGATTTTTTAGGTCTTCTTCTGTCAGCCCTACCAACAACCTTTGCCTTATACGCTTTCGTAATCCATATAAAGTAGACAAAAAAAAACTAAAAATCGTAAATAAAAATAAAATATCATAGACTAGCGGTATCATAGATTTCGGTTTCCGCGGTAAGAATTTCAGATTTTTTTAAATTGTTAACGCCTGTGTGTTATTCTGACGTATAAGCTACATTATTGTAAAGTTTCATTAAAATCCATTTAGTAGTTTTTGCGTGAAAGAGTAACAAACATCTAAACATCCATACTCACAAACTTTCAAATTTATAATTTTAGTAAGATAATGGCCCCGATTCCTGCAGACATCTCTCTTAATTTTACTTTAAGTTATACCTGTCATTTTCTTATCCGCCGAAAAGGAAAGGGACGGATGATTGACAGCTCTTAATTTTAGGAAGAATGAGTAAATAAATGAATAACCCGGGCGAATTTTTAGACGGTTGTTTTAGATTTGTGCTTAAAATTGACGTGTGTTCCTTAAATTTTATGCTTGTCGATTACCCGTCCCTTTCCTTTTCGGCGGATAAGAAAATGACAGATATAACCTAAAATAAAATTAGATGGTATTTACAGGAATTAGCACCAATATTTACAAACGGAAGAATGTGGAACGTACGGAAGTTCACTGTCAAGTTAAATAAAATGTGATTGGACCCGAACAAAGTGAGGTATCGACCTCACTTCGAATCGTCTCTACTGTAGTTTTGAAATCTTTCCCCATTCCTCGATCTAAGGTGCAGTTACGTAAATACTACGCTGCAGCGCTCATAAGCTTTCTACTTCATGCAATACAACTTAATCCACCCGAGATTGCATTTTACTTCTAGTCCTGGATTTACTTATGTTTTATTAACTTTTATAAGTAATAATAATATAACCCGTGATAGTCCAGTTCGGAAAACGCGTGACTTACATGGTAATGTCACGGGTTTGAATCTCGGCTCCAGCTAAACCACTGAATTCGACTTTTATGAGTTTGGATTCATGTTTGGATTATACCTCTAGATAATTACTATCACATGGTTCCCTGCACTTTTGTTACTAAGGCTTGACTGGTTAATAAGGTCGCTCTCTATTACATGGCTATCATTAAAGCACCACCCCTGAATCCCGAAGGGGTAGACAGAGATGTATACAAGGTGTTAGTGACATCGTAACAAATACTGAGGGGGATGATTCAGCTCATGACTCTGACTTAATATCAAGTGGAATTTTCCGTCGCAAAATTAAAGACTCTTTGGGTTTTTTAAAATGATTTTCAATTCTATTATTTTACGATGAAAAAATCCACTTGATATTAACTCTGAATAATGAGCTGTATTATCCCTCTCGTATGGACTTTTCATTCTCTGAGGCGTCTTCAGTATTTCCAGCCTTAAAACTAAAATTATGTTAGCTTAATCTCTTCTAGTTCCCATTCTCGACTATGCAGATGCTATTGAAAAGTTGCTTGAAAACCTTGAGGTAATACTTCGCAATTTCGATTACGTGTCGGTTGCGAGCGTTTGAAGTGGTTGCCTTTTCGTTTTCTTCGTAATATGCACATCCTTTCCTCAATGACCCTTGTCCGGAATACCTTCGTAATCGTATACATCTCTTTCCACGACGGCGGTAGAGAGTCCCGACGATGCATGTTAAAATAGCGCGAACTGCTCTTTCTTGAACATACATACATACATAAACTCACGCCTATTTCCCACCGGGGTAAGCAAAGACTATAGAATTCTTTTTTGAAAATAGTTTATATATCTGCAGCTCGACCCCACAGCAAAATACCGTTAGACATTATGCTGTGAAAGTAGCTGAAGTAGATAAGTCTAGCAGTGCGTACATCTCTAAGTTGTCGGATGCTTCTGACGGCATTATACTGCTGAACTTAGCATGCTCGCTAGTGATTCAATATGTGAGCCTCTCAATAGTAATTCCTAAGTAGGCCTAGTGCCTAGTATGTTCAACGAAATATATTTTCTCACCGTTAATTTTAATGTTATTATTTACGCCTTGAATATTTTGGTGAACTAATTTTAATATTCCAAGCCTCTCCTATGTCTTACTGTCTATTTTAAAGATGAAGTACCCACAGAAGTACCACTCGTCGGCTGACTAACATCGATAGAAGGTTTTGTACTGTAGAAGACAGTACAGTCAATAAGTTTGCTGCCTGGTCTGGCAGAAGTTTCTTTAATACAAAAACGTAGTAACAGTACATATTACGTATATATTTTTAAAGTACTTAGATATACACAAATACACATATATATATTATACTACAGTTTCAATTAATCTTATTGAAATCTATACTTATAATAAATCTGTAGAGAGGTCAATTCTGTACATTAAATATTTTTTCAAAATAACTATCAGGGGGTGATAAGTGATCGATACTGATGCCAAAAATGCAATCAGTAAAATTTTTGTCTGTCTGTCTGTCTGTCTGTCTGTCTGTCTGTCTGTCTGTCTGTCTGTCTGTCTGTCTGTATGTTCCTTATAGAAACAAAAACTACTGGACGGATTTTAATGAAACTTGGTACAATTATTCTTCACACTCCTGGACAGGTAATAGTATACTTTTCATCACGCTACAATCAATAGGAGCAGAGTAGTGAAGGGAAATCCTTTTGTATGAAAAATCTAAACCACTCAAGTTAGACGTTTGAAATTTGGCATGCAGGTACCTTAGATATCGTAGAGGTGCACTAAGAAAGGAATTCCCGAAATTCCTACGGGAACGGGAATTAGCGGGAAAATTCTTTTGTATGAAAAATCTAAACCACTCAAGTTAGACGTTTGACATTTGCAATGCAGGTACCTTAGATACCGTAGAGGTGCACTAATAAAGGAATTCCCGAAATTCCCACGGGAACGGGAATTAGCGGAAAAATCCTTTTGTATGAAAAATCTAAACCACTCAAGTTAGATGTTTGAAATTTGTCATGCAAGTACCTTAGATACCGTAGAAGTGTACTAAGAAAGGAATTTCCGAAATTCCCACGGGAACGGGAATTAGCGGGAAAATCCTTTTGTATGAAAAATCTAAACCACTCAAGTTAGACGTTTGAAATTTGTCATGCAGGTACCTTAGGTACCGTGGAGGTGCACTAAAAAGGAATTCCCAAAATTCTCACGGGAACGGGAATTAGCGGGAAAATCCTTTTGTATGAAAAATCTAAACCACTCAAGTTAGACGTTTGAAATTTGGCATGCAGATACCTTAGGTACCGTAGAGGTGCACTAAGAAAGGAATTCCCGAAATTCCCACGGGAACGGGAATTAGCGGAAAAATCCTTTTGTATGAAAAATCTAAACCATTCAAGTTAGATGTTTGAAATTTGTCATGCAAGTACCTTAGATACCGTAGAAGTGTACTAAGAAAGGAATTTCCGAAATTCCCACGGGAACGGGAATTAGCGGAAAAATCCTTTTGTATGAAAAATCTAAACCACTCAAGTTAGACGTTTGAAATTTGGCATGCAGATACCTTAGGTACCGTAGAGGTGCACTAAGAAAGGAATTCCCGAAATTCCCACGGGAACGGGAATTAGCGGGAAAATCCTTTTGTATGAAAAATCTAAACCATTCAAGTTAGATGTTTGAAATTTGTCATGCAAGTACCTTAGATACCGTAGAGGTGTACTAAGAAAGGAATTCCCGAAATTCCCACGGGAACGGGAATTAGCGGAAAAATGCTTTTGTATGAAAAATCTAAACCACTCAAGTTAGACGTTTGAAATTTGGCATGCAGATACCTTAGGTACCGTAGAGGTGCACTAAGAAAGGAATTCCCGAAATTCCCACGGGAACGGGAATTAGCGGGAAAATCCTTTTGTATGAAAAATCTAAACCACTCAAGTTAGACGTTTGAAATTTGGCATGCAGGTACTTTAGTAAACTTAAAGCTTAGTTGCAACAGGATATTACAAAATTCCCACGGGAACGGTAGTTAGCGGGAAAAAACATTTGTATGAAAAAATCAAATCTAAATAAAAGGAGAAACTGACAGACTCAGTGACTGACACATCAACGCATAGCCTGAACGGCTAAACGTAGGCATTTGAAATTTGGAAGGAACATAGCTTAGGTACCGTAGAGGTGCACTAAGAAAGGAATTCCCGGAATTCCCACGGGAACGGAAATTAGCGGGAAAATCCTTTTGTATGAAAAATCTAAACCGCTTAAGTTAGACGCTTGAAATTTGGCATGCAGGTACCTTAGTTAACTTAAAGCTTATTTGCAACAGGATATTGCAAAATTCCCACGGAAACGGGAGTTAGCGGGAAAAAAACATTTGTATGAAAAAATCGAAACCGCGTAAGATAGATGTTTTCAATTCAATTCAATTAAATTATTTATTGCATTCCATGTAGTACAATGGGGTGTTACATAGGCATAGGAACTAAAACATGGACCCTGTAGGGCACAGCAACGTTGAAGGGAAGAGAGGAAGTGTGTATTAAAATTAAAACTCAATGAACAATCAATTAAAAAAAAATCAATTCAATCAATTGATTGCATGCATGCATACCTTAGTAAAAATAAAGTTTATTTTTGGCTGTATTTTGAAAAATGGGAGTTATTGGGAAAAAAATTGTATGAAAAAATCTAAACTGCATAAGTTAGATGCTTGAAATTTGATATGCACTCCCACACACACAAAGATCTCTCTCTTATATAACACGCCACGCGGACGAAGTCGCGGGCAAAAGCTAGTCTAAATAAATAATATCACTATGATGACAAGTTATGTTATAAAGGTAGTTATTTTCTTCGCTAGATAATGAATTTGAGTGTTGACATAAACAAATAATTAAATTTCCTCACTCAACAGTAATTTAAGGACCTATGGTACCTAGTTAATTGCTGTTTTCTGAGCCCTGTACTATTACCTACTAAAAGAATAACAGTCGTGTGGGAATCATATTTACACATACAACAATAAGGAGAGACTACAATAAAGAGTTTAAAAAAGATAATTCTGAAAACATTATTGTTGCTACACAGTCTTATTCCTACAAGGACAATTAAGTACCTACCTATACAGGGTGTTAGTAACTCCGTACCGAATACTGTGGGGAATGATTTAGCTCATAATTCTGAATTAATATCAAATGGATTTTTCCGTAATATTTTTAAAGCGAAAATAAAAATTGAAAAGATAATGGGCAAATATGTATAATAGAAGTTGGTCTATCTACTCAATAGGTACTTACGCCTTCTGTACTAATGAAAAGCTTATATTATTTAAATGAAATAATAACGAAGGTAATAAAAGTACTAGGGGCTGGGAGAATAAGAAAACGAAGTGAAAAAATCAGTTTTTTTTTACACAATACTCTTATAACTGCGGTGTTATCTAATACTAGTATAGATAATAACATTATTTACAAATTATGTAAAACTTTACTGAGGGCAAGCCAAATAATTAGGGCTCGTCAGTGCAGCTGGTCCAGACCACAATTTTGCAAGAAGCTGAAATCTTCTCCCAGAAGAGCCACCATAGAAACAATTAATCTACACCAAAAGATCTTCTAAACATCCTTTTGGTATACGTATGGCTTGTTGGCATTGAGTAGGCAGACTAATTTGCCCTTTCTCCTTTCAAAAAAAAAGGAATGACGCAAGTAGAGTTATTTTTATTCGTTGTTTTATCAAAGCAACAGAAATAACAACTTATGATAGTGATGGTTTTTTAGTTCGTACCTCATCTTACAATGAAGCAAGTAGTAACTACTTATGCATACTTTATGTTCATCGCACTCTGAAATCATCATCTTTGGTTTGATTAGATTTGACAGGTCCGGTTTATCACAGAAGCCACACTCTGAAGTACTTATATGCAGAAACATTCTACACCATCGTAGATAAGTTAACTTTTCATTACCATCGCAACAACGAAGCTGAAAACATCACAATCTATAGATTTCATAAAGAAAGATCGATTACTATTGCGTATCCAAGGCTACACCTGCGAATCTTATCAAATATTATCTATAAACTTTAGCTAAATAATTACTTACCATTTTATATATAAGGTTTTCCAGTCTTCTCAAACAAACGAAAATTAAGGAACTGTACGGTCACGAGCATCAATACTCGAATGCATACATTTTGGTACTATATCACATGTTTTTCTTTTTTTTTTTTGAGAAATTGCAGTGTTAGTCTCACTAAATATCAAATATGTTAGTGCAACAGTCCTAAAGGTACATTATATTGCTCATGACTGTACATACTATACGGAACACATACAATATTTAACAAATTAGAGGGACAAGGATTAATTCCTTAGAGACTGACCCGTACACAGTCATGTCCAGTGTCTAACCTTCACCGTCGTCTTCGAAAAGAAATCACTGATTCTCTTTCCATTACATTTAGGAAAATAATGCAGCTCACGTATTGTAGGTAGGTAGGTACCTACATGCTTTTATTTTAAATAATATACGCTCGCATTTGACCACAATCTCACCTGATGGTAAGTGAAGATGTGATCTAGAGTAGATCACGCTTACTTAGTTGCCTGTTCACTCTAGCCTTGAAGACTCCCAGATTATAGAGAAGGAAAAACAGACGACGGCAAACAGTTCCAATCCTTCGCTGTTCGCATCAAAAAGGAAGAGGCAAAACGTTTAGTGCGGATTGGTGGTAAATCCACACCATAAAGATGAAATGCCCGCCAACGCCTAGTTGCCCGTAGATGGAATGGAGTGGGTGGAATTAACTCGTGAAGTTCCTGCGCACACTCACAAAAGTGTATTCTATAAAAGACTGACAGACAAGCTATCCCTCGTCTGTGGTTTAAGCTTTTATTTTTGGTTACTTGCTAGTAGTTTGTAACGAATCCAATTGCACATCAAAAACTTTTCAAGATTATATTATATTATTTTTAATGTAATTGCAACCGTTCGTAAGTAGGTACGAAAAAATACTGAGCTATTTCGAAATGGTAATATAACTAGACGCTCAGAATTTCTCAGAATTTATGCCAGTCAGACTTTATTCGAGAAAACTTAGTTTGGATTTTTAATGGAACATACATACATACATAAACTCACGCCCGTAATCCCTAATGGGGTGGGCAGAGCCACAAGTCATCAAAGACAACTTGCAGCCACTGTTGATACGATGTCATAAGCTGGATATGATAAACCTTATGGTGATAAGGGATCAGCCTATCGCCCATAACATTAGGCCATCATGTTAGAGGACACAATCCCTCTGTCGGTTTTTACGACATGCACGGGAATACAAGCAGCTGAACGAGTTCTATGTTTTTTTATTTGCTCCCAGAACAGCATAGAAGCCTACTATGGAAACCTACTATAAAATAACATGACCATGATCTTATTTCTATTATAAATAAATGAACCAAGTAAACAACAAAATTCTCCTTATATTTGTGTCAGAGAGCTACTTTTACTACAAAAATTAAAATTGAAATAGGAGTAAAGGTAGCCTTACTTACTACATTTTTATTTTTAAAACGGATATTCACGAAATTGGGTTTCAAATTCACTAAGCCATTTCTCACGAGAAAACGACAGGCGTTGAAATGGCGAATAGATTGGCAGGAAAGATTTATTTTAATCAAGAACAGATATTCTCTCACAGGGGCTTTATCTCGATCTGATTTTAGATTGATCCACAGGTTAACGAAACAGTTTCATCGGGAATATATAATTTAGTAATTAGATTAGACCTTCGTTAGTAGATAAGCAATTTAATACTCTAAATTCAATATTCCTGGTAAGCGACGAAGGGGAATACCTAAGCCGGTTCAATGTGGAAAAAGACAGTCATGGAGAGTTACATGGAGAAGTACAGGATAGCGCAAAGTGGAGGAAGAATAGCAGTACGGCAGACCCTGGCGCAAGGTAGAGGGATTCACGACAGGAAGAAGAATATAAGTAGATAGCAATCTCTTCTTCTTCGTGTGGGTTGTGAGACCAAACCGACCTCGTTAACCTCGGTGTCAGTGTACTACTACTGAGCCGAAAAAGGCCCTATCATCGTCTCCCGTTATCCCGTGTTCACAGAGTCCGCTTACCAATCCTGAAGAATTGACAGGTCCGGTTTTTTTACAGAAGCGACTGTCTGTCAGACCTTCCAACTCGCGAAGGGAAAACCAGCCCAATATAGAATAGATCACATATACCTTCGTAATGCATTTCTCGGGAATTTGGATTTCCTTACGATGATTTACTTCACCGCTGAACACGTGATAATCATTTGTAATCCAAACATGATTTCGAAAACAAATTCGAAAATCATTGGTTTAGGCCTATGCTGGGTTTCGAACCAGCAACCTCAAAGTGAGAGTCAAGCTAGCGTTCTATCAACTGGGATACCAACCTATAAAATAAGTAAGCAAATAAACTACTGTTTGTCGTGACTACCAGAAATACTGGTATTATCATTTTGATTGATACCGATTGGATTGATCTACAAAGTTATGTAATATCGGGAACAATCAGTCATAAGATGATAGCCGTTTAGTAGCTTTCATTTTAGGTGAAGGAGCCTGCTTCAGGCATCAAGTATCAAATTGCAGTTACTAATGTTGTGATACATTTTGAAAACCAAAAACATATCATTAAAAATAAGGAAACGGTTTATTAAATCATATATTTGGAGCATTGCACTCTATGGAAGTGAAACGTGGACTATGACACAGAGAGACAGAGAGAGGTTGGAAGCGTTTGAGATTTGGTGTTGGCGAAGGATGGAGGGTATAAGCTGGACTGAAATGGTGTCAAATGAAAAAGTGCTGGAAAGAGTTGAAGAAAAGAGAACCATATTGAAGACTATAGAGAACCGGAGAGGAAATATGATTGGCCACCTGATACGACACAAATCATTTATAACAAATATTATAGAAGGAAAAATTGAAGGGAAGAGAGGAAGGGGTAGACCTAGGATAACATTTATGAAACAAATAAAAGAGAAGGTGCAGGTCGTGTCGTATCGGGAGGTGAAGGTTTTGACGGGAAGAAGAGAGGAATGGCGGTTACTCCACCAACAAGAGCGCAGCTCTTAAATAGAGAGAGAGAGAATGTTGTGATGTTTCATTTATAATAGTATTTTAATGTGGTCTGCTTGTACATCTAAGGCCCTCTGCCGAGGTTTTTCTTCTTCAGGTTGAGAAACTGCAGTAAGTTTAGAAGGGATAAGACGTTCAACAAACGCTATTTTACGTTTATGACGGGATAACAATATTTTTGAGTTTGATTTTAGATCTCTCTTTTTTAAGTGAAATATTTACTGCTGTAAATAATAAAATAATTCCAACGTCCTGGTCGAAAACGGAATTATTCAATGCCTGCTGCAATTAGTGGGTGTACTACACACTATTGTTATGATATCTTGAATCGTCAAGCGCGAGCAGTTTTGATCTTTAGCGACCTTCCCCCAACCGAATACCTTGCAAAAGAGTAATATTTACTATATATCGAGTATATTGAAAAATTGTAGACCAATATAATCACAAGTAAGTGAAAACATTGTCTATTCGAATTTTCAGGCGAATATTTCTATAGTACCTATGCTAACAACATCAGTTTACGTGAATAATATAGAAAATATACAATGGAAAAGTTAGCTACAAAGAATATGGATAGGCACGGGTGTCTAGGATTTGAGTAGAGAGACAAAATATTGACCGAGAAAACAAAGGTGACCTACTTATATCACAACTAAAAAAAATTGAATTAAATCCTCCTTTTTGCAAATATATCTAAAATGTTCTCCCTTAATATAATTACATACACACATTGATGCTAATTACTGTAAAAACCATTACATTTTAAGTTATACTTACCTGTCAAGTTCTTATCCGCTGAAAAAAAGGAGACACACGTCAACTTTAGGCATAAAAAAGACCCTTCCAAAATGTTTTATTGGCTAATAATCCGACAGAATTAATTTGACAGCACGCATCAAACTGGTTGTATATGAGCGAGATGCCTATTTTATTCGCACGGGTTATTCACTCACATTAAAATTAACAATTGTCAATCATCCGTCCCTTTCCTTTACGGCGGGTAAGAAAATGACAGATATAACTTAAAATAAAATTAGAAGGTATCTGCAGAAATCAGGGTCATTATGTGTATCTACCTAAAATAAAAAAGCGGTGAAAAGCAGGGGTCGGTAATAGTTCAAAAAGCGATAATTTACAAATGCAAATAATTCAATATAACACAAGTAAGTATAGTTTAACACAAGTAAGTATACATTTACCTAGGACAAATAATCCAGTTAGGTAAGTCCAACTTCGAGAAAGAGATCTCTCGTCGGATCCAACTCGGGTGGGCAGCGTTCGGGAAGCTGCGGAATATCTTCTCGTCCAAAATACCTCAGTGTCTCAAGACGAAAGTCTTTGACCAGTGCGTGTTGCCAGTGATGACCTACGGCAGTGAGACGTGGCCGCTTACTATGGCTCTCGTGAGGAGGCTCGGTGTCGCTCAACGGGCAATGGAGAGAGCTATGCTCGGTATTTCGAGATCTGCAGGAGAACTAAAGCCACCGACATAGCTCGGAGAATTGCAAAGCTGAAGTGGCAGTGGGCAGGACATATAGCGAGGAGAACCGATGGCCGCTGGGGCGGAAGGGTTCTGGAATGGAATGAAACGACGCTCAGTGGGTAGGCCCGCTACAAGGTGGACCGACGATCTGGTGAAGTTTGCGGGAAGCCGCTGGATGCGGGCAGCGCAGGACCGATCGTCGTGGAGATCCTTGGGGGAGGCCTATGCCCAGCAGTGGGCGTCGTATGGCTGATGATGATGAAGTATAGTGTAAATAAGTAGATACATTAGGTACAAGTGACTGTTCTTTCAAATGACACAGACACACCCATACATAATACAGGTGTTAGTCACATCGTAACATGACATCGATTCAGAACATTATTTTGAGTCGATATCAAGCGGAATTTCCTGTTGGAAAATTCATGAAAATTATTTTCAGTTCTACACTTTAGCGACGGAAAATTTCACTTGTTATCAACTCAGAATCATCCCTCAGTTTTCGTTACGATGTCACTAACACAGTGTAAACATAAAAATATGAACCTGTACATGTTTCCAGTGGGAGCTGGAATGACTACGGATTTCCATTTGCTTCAATCTAGGTATGGTTTCTCGCTCTTCCATATTCATTAACCGTTTCATAAACAAGCGTCAATTAGCGGCAGTCCTCACCTGTTCATTTTCGAGTGCTCTAATTTTTCAAACTTTTCAATTAACTGTATGTGTTTGGTTAACAATATACCCAATGTAAAACGAGCGGTCATAATAACTAAAGAGGATAATGGTATATATTACATTACAGAATGCATGTGGCAGTGGGCAGGACACATAGCGAGGAGAACCGATGGCCGCTGGGGCGGAAGGGTTCTGGAATGGCGACCACGTGTCGGACGACGCTCAGTGGGTAGGCCCGCTACAAGGTGGACCGACGATCTGGTGAAGGTCGCGGGAAGCCGCTGGATGCGGGCAGCGCAGGACCGATCGTCGTGGAGATCCTTGGGGGAGGCCTATGCCCAGCAGTGGGCGTCGTACGGCTGATGATGACGATGATGACATTACAGAATGACTAGAATCACACTTAATCAGGAGTCCTAAAAGCAATTTATCTAAACAGCAATATTGCAATTTATCTTTAGCGTATATAAAAGTACCTATGTCAAGAAATTAGTGTCAAATAGCAAAGCTAGTTCTTAGGCGAGTTGCTTAAATATGGCCTTTTTAAAAATTTTACGCAACATACAGCCACTTTGGATATGAAGTCCTAAGGTGGATATGATGAACCGTATAATCTGTCATAGAAACCACACTGTCAGTTTTTAAAACTTGCTTGGGGAGATAAGCTGTTTATATGCAGCTAAGCTTATAAATCTAATCGGGCCAATATGATGCCAATGCTTAAAGGCTTCCTCTTTCCATTTCTCGGAGTATTGTGGGTACTCCGGCCAGTCCCTCGGTAAGCATCAAGGTCGTTACGCCGTCTCTAAGTTTTTTTTATTCACTGCATTCGAATCTCCCTATAAATAGAACACATTTCAGCACAGTTGCACGTACAAGATTTCTCTTAGATATTGCGTAAGAAAACGGAAAATGCCTAATAATCCTATCCAAATCCCAATTTTCCCGATTCATGAACTATTTCACACCCTTCGGGTGCTGTCCCAATTTTATGCCAACATTTGCAGTGACGAAGTGGTCACAAACTCGCTTACTCACTCGAGGAGGGTTTTATCGTAGATCCTAAGGCGTATAAATTGTAACACTTGTTCAGCTGTTTACTTAATGGATTTCAACTACCTACTTATTTGTAAACTTCTTGAAATACGTACTAGTCGCCAAGATAGCTAGTCTTTTGTTATTTAGGAGAAACAATTTACGTACTTGTTACATACTTACTAATAATTTCAAAACTGTTTCGTATATTATATTTAACTACTAATACTTAGTACATATTTTATTATTAACAGATATTGGTGCTAATTCCTGTAGAAACCATCTAATTTTATTTTAAGTTATACCGGACGGCTGTTAATCTTAAAATGAATGAGTAAGTGAATGAATAGCACAGGCGAATCAAATAGGTATCTCGCGGGTATGCAACATATTTGACGTGTGCTGTCAACTTAATTCTGTCGGGTTATTTGCCGATATAAAATTTTTAGAGGGTTGATATAGATTGCTTCCTAAAATTGACGTGTGTTCTATAAATTTTATGCTTATCTATTACCCGTCCCTTTCTTTTTCAGCGCATAAAAAATTACATGTATATCTTAAAATAAAATTAGATGGTGTGTACAGGAATTATCTCCACTATTATTGTATTACTAAATTGTACCAAATACCTAATATTAGGTACAGTTTTCAAAAAAATACGACCAAAACATGGCTATTAGTATTAGTAATATTCATGAATACATTTTATTTAACATCCCACCAATCCACATTAAGTCATTATTCATTATGGGGTCTGTGGAGAGCAAAGGAATAATGGAATTCCTCAGCGGCATCAAACCTAATAGCTACAGCTATACGTACCTACTATTTGGGACATTTTAAGGTCAGAGTGAATTGGCATTTTCTACCTAGATAAAGATAAAGCTTCATGTTATATCATGTCGTCATTTTCCACTATCCTAGATAACGGCTAAATCCTTTCAAATTTTCTTTTTACAGACCGTTACGCTAATAGCTGAATAAGAAAGATTATCCAATATTCTAAATGAACTCCTAAATTAGGAAATGGTAAGTACGTAGATCTACTACGTGCTTCGGAAGGCACGTTAAGCCGCTGGTCCCGGTTACTACTTACTGATGGAAGTATGTAGTCGTTACATGAGCCTTGTCAGGGGCCTTTGGCGGCTCAATAAAAACCCTGACACCAGGGTTGATGAGGTTGGTAATTCACCTCACAACCCACACGATAAAAGAAGATTTATTTTGATTAGCATCAAGAATATAATTTAATTTATACGAGTTTTTGTCAAAATACGTACCTACCAACTCTTTTCGTATAATTCGTATATTATATAGCTTAACAGCAGAATTACCGACCTAATTTTTATCTTGCTTTAAACGAAAATTTATTCAAGAAAAAAATCCTTTCGTATTCATTTGAATAGAAAAACATACTGAGCGTAAAATTCCTGTTTCTATTGAAAAAACTACATTACGTAGGTGCATAATATATCAAAACGGAATCAGAGAGGAAAAGGTTTTCTCTGAATAACATACGTATTTAATGCTGATAGAAAAATAATGCATACTTTAACGAAATCTGCGGTCTAAATTCATTTATTAAGCATTTTTTGAGACATCAGAGAGACAGAGGCAGAAACAGTATACAAAATAATGATATGTCTGTCTGCTGAGATAAAAAACATGATTTTGACTAAGTACACGAAAAATTACAAACTATGAATTCACATAAAACAGAGAAAATCCATTGAAAAACAAATAAAACCAGTCCCGTGGTGACTACATTATTAATCATACTTTACTAGTAAGAATTTGCATCATAATTGTAAAAGTACACTTATCGGGCAAATACTTTTCTTCAGATGAGATCTAGATTACTTATTTAGAAAACTATGAAAAATCAAAATTAAACGGGACAAGCGAGCAAATATTTGGCCGTTTCATACAAAAACCCCGAGCCCCGGCCCGCTTGTATCAAATAGTTAATACTATCTGAGGCAAGCCTACCAATACCTAAGTTCCGTAAAAAAGGGCCCGTATTCCCGGCTGTGTGTAGATTTCCGTTTTCTTTACGCTTGCGACCAACCAATATTTGGCATGGTATTATATAATATATTACGAAAAATAATAAAAAAATAATAATAAGATATCTATACCTATAAATAGAGTTTCTTATTCCGTTCATTATAAAGACCTAGGTTTTTGAATTTGGTCAAGAATATTAGGTATCTAATTTTTCATTCTTTTTATCTAATTTTTGGGCAAGAATATAGGTATCTAAAATCTCATTTTTGTTAATAATTGTATCGTATTATTGTAATTGTATTGTAATTTGTTGTATATTGTTGTAGTATCTACTATAGGGATAATTAATTAGGAAAAAAAAGTTTCACCTTAATTTTTTTCCGCTACCAATCATTCAATTTTAATCGTTATACAGGTGTATAATAACAAGTTTATTTATAACTATTTTTCCGTCGTAGTAGTCATCATTGGCTACCTATCTAAATTTACAAGAATGTGGGACAAAGAAACACCAACACATCACTAAGTCGAGAATTTACTAGCTTATATTAACCTAGTTTAAGTTGCACCCAGAGTTCGTTCCGTGTCCAAATTGTTCATTAAGACAAACGTCGTATGTTCTGGAATTTCACTGGAGCTCGACCCCCATTGACCTTGACCGAGAGATAAAAGCTAAATGTTTGTTTATTTGAACAAGTCGAGCAATGGGCCCTTTGCTATGTCGCCTCTGTGAAAATACGGAACTACATTTAAATCAAGCCCGGAATTCATACCGAGGTAAATAGAGGAATAAGTCGAGAAGTAATGATGTCATTCGAGGTAAGTAAGTATATGGCTTTTGCTGGAGTGGGAAGAGTCCAATTTAAAGTCCGTAGTAGGTATTCTTGTCTCATACTAACATAATAAAGATAATTTTCAGTGAAATTTTCAGTTCAAATAATAGGTACCTACATTATATACGCCAGTTAAGAATAGAAACAAGGAATTAATTGTAATGAACTGTTAGAATACCTGTCATATTTGAAATATTTGAAATCATTCGAATTCAAATTTCATAACGGGCTAGATTGCGAAGCAGGTAACGATTTACAGGAGAGAAATATTGTAAAATAATTATTATACACGCCACTACATACAATATTTATTGTGTTGTAATATAATTATATAATATATATAGTCGTTGTATTCTGAAAACAAGAACCTTATTTACAAAGCAGCACACGCAGTTGGAACTATGAAATATAAATAGAAATGTTTTATTGCGACCATGTGTTCGTACAAATTGTGGTGTTATAAAAATACAGAAATAAGTATTATAGTATCAACATGGACCCGGTAAGGGCACTGCAACTGGTAGAGAGGATAACTGCTTTCTGGTTTTTAGTGAATATAAAAGAAGGTCCGGCGTGGCAATATAAAAATGTTATTTTTGAACTAAATATACAATTGCTTTTTCAAGATAAAAATAGCTCAGATCAGACATTCCATTACGCTAACACTGAATAAACGAATAATCGTTTACAGCCTCACAAATCGTTCCAGCTCAAAACAATAATGAAACAAGCAATGTTTACGTGAATGGTGTAAATTTATTTTTATTTAGGCTAGCACTTGTACCCTACAAATGGGCTATTAAACATCTAATATCACTTAATTCATTACTTCGCGCAACATAAGGCTCTAAGTAAATAAATGGTCCAAAGAGAAACACGTGTTTGGAGTCGATCGTCTAAGAAAGTGTGGAACTGTCCTTGATGGGTACAAATAGACACGATACATCTCCATTTGATGCCCATTCGATACCTTCTGTGTTAAACAAGGATGTAAAACAAATATGTACGCCGATACGCACTTAGTGTAAGTAGAGTAGGTAAATAAACCAACACACAATAACATTAATGATCCTAAAAATAACGATCACATTACAGTAACAATAACACCGATTTTCTTTGAATACGCACACATGCCTTTACCACACTAGAATGAAATTCCGTCGCCGAACTTCTTTTAAACTGAACTTTTGTATTTTATATGCAATAACGTGTATTGGCGCTCCGCCGCGGAAGTTCGGCGACGGAATTTCCGTCTAGTGTGGCAAAGGCCTTAGTGTAAGTAGAGTAGGTAAATAAACCAACACATAATAACATTAATGACTACAAACAACGATCATATTACAGTAACAATAACATCGATTTTTGTTTCAATTTCAAGTCATGATTGATGAATGATTGCAAGGTGTAATACAAAATCGATCTTTAGAGCCTTTTGAGAATATCTGGTTACCATTTACACTGAAAATTACGTTTGGTCACTACTAGACACGGCAACTTAGGTCTCGTGCATCAGTGTAGTTTAAATAAAATTTCACCAGATAAAGTTATTTATCAATAAAGGAAACCTGTTGCGGTCTATTCAGACTCTTACGAAGGGTAGCCATTTCTATTAATATTTATTTTGTTATATAAGAAAAAAGTTGGTAATCGAGGCTATTTAAGGAACAACTGGAAACATGATGTAAAAATCTTACTAATGGTAATTAGTAGGTAGTGATAGGTATAAATAATTATTTATCTACCAGTTACACACATGTTACACTATATGATTGATTAGTAGGCAGTGTTGCCCTAACAGAGGGCAGCAGTAATTGTGAGCAGTAGTACTATGACAGAAGCGGAGGTAATGAGTCCTAGTATGGCTTTGAAATAGACTACCCTCTGGGCGCCATCCCACTCGCGTTAGACAGAGTACTACGGGGTGGAAGGCAAAAGAGAAACCACTGCCCTATATGCGTTCTTCCAACTGAGCTGCCACAATGTAGATAGGCACCTTTAAACTGATGACGGACCGAAATAGGTACACGCACCGCGTAATAAAAGAGAGAGCCATGTTGGAAGGGTCAAGTGAGCGCGAAACGCGCGCCATACATACACTTTACGACACACATAGCTGCGCGATAGTATATTAAAAGGTCGTCTTGTGCATTATACCTTGCAGAGCAAATATCAAATATCGACTATCATGCAACGAGATACTTCCTTATCACAGGAAAACTAAAAACCTTAGTAAGATCAGCTTTTTATCAAAAAATACTTTTGTATGCAATATCTTACGAAAAGTTATGATAATATTGCAGCCCAAAATATACATTGCCGGTAAAGTGGCTATGGAATTAGAGAAGCAGTAGAGTTATTGTAGTTATCTGTTTGCAGGAGTACTCGTAGTAGTAGAAGACAGTAGCGTTGAACCGGCGACAGCGGTTCTCATACAAAATGCGCGTCTTCCTTCTATTCCGTGACTCGGATATTACCTATATTTTTGGATATTATGAACATGGTTACTCTACCTATTTTACAACAATTTTTACTTTCTTATTTTTTCTAGATCTACGAATTGGGTTATTTTATCATTACTTACATCAGTTTGAGTCATCTGTAAGTCAACTTCTGCTATCTTAATCTCACACTTGATACATACATTACCTACCTATTATTTAAATTACTCGTTTTTTACGTGTTATTTACGTGTTGATCCACATTCGGAAGTTACGACAATATACACAATATGATGTTATAACAGTTTATAGGCCCATTTGATCGGGGTTATTCGATAACGACCTTTTGGTCTGCCTCCTCCTATACAATCATTGGAAATTTACTGAGGTTTTGGTCGGAAAGTAAATTGATACCTACTGACATTTAGGTAAGCACTTATATCCTTTGCTCCAGTTTAATGGTATGACGTAGGAAGCAGATTTTGGGGAATAATTTTGTAACGCTGCGCTCATTAAAATGTGTTTTTTTTTTTTATAATGTTAGCATCAAAACTAGATTTGTCATGGGAAACTGACGAAGAAATCTTTCATATCACTATTCGTATTATGGGCGATGGTCTGGAGACCAATTATTAGGAAACCAATCCATATTGAGCCCAAAGAAGTTTAATGGTAGGTTAAGGAACCTTCGCAAGTGGAATCCCAAATTAAGTACATCCCGTACACTTTAAGGTAATTCGTAACATTACCACACAAAACTTATCAAATTTTTTTGCTTTTGCCGCACCAAATGTGAGCATGGAGCGAGTTTTATTTACGCCCCCGACGGCCAATGGCTTTGGGTGCCCCCCGCACTTACGCACTTTAGTCTATCTGAAGCCAGGAGCTTTGTGCGCGAGTTGGGGCGGCGTCTTAGAAATAGTGGAGCGGATCCCCGCTCAGAATCGTATCTGGTGCAACTGGCTGTTCAACGCGAATTTTTTGAGTTTTGTTTATTTGTTTTAGTTTTATTTAATTTTATTTTTGTTTTTGTTTCATATAAATATTCTGTAACGGTTTTGTTTATGGTGTATTTAAGTCGTAAGTTGTAGGAGTAAGGGAGCGCGCGCGGACTGTGTGACTCGCTCACACGCACGTAGTTAGGCGGTATACGGTAAGCAGCAAATATTGTGTTGGGGTGTAACGATAAAGCCAAAGTCCAAAGAATACGACAAACCGACGCCATGCATTTAATACACTCATAATAACATCTACCGACACAAGGCTATGAATGTAAAGCAATATAGCTTATTTATTTCTATATCTGAAAAATAATGAAGTTGTATCCTCAGAATTCTTTTCAAACTTCGAGACTTTGTTGTTACTTGAAAACGACTTACAAAGCTGTAAAGAAATTCTAAAGCAACAAGTTACTATTGCACTGTGTAAAGTGAGGTGGTAAGAGCTTTTCTAACTATTTTTTAACAACTCTGGTAGAAATTAATCCCGGCGAGATCGCGGCGGTATTGCTCCGCCAAGAAATCGCCGGGAAAAATCGCTAGTGTGAAACTATTCTTATAGTCTTACAATCAGATAAACACTGGATATAAAAAAACATTTTTTCGACACCAGCAGGCTCTGAAAGTTAAGCGCGGCTCGAATTATATCGAGGGTTCCGACCAATAGATGCAACTAACGCAATCTACTTGGATAGACGTCGTACAGCTATTGGTCATAGCCGTCGATATAATATGCGCCGCGCGCGGTACGGTTTCCGTGCAGTGAGGGCTGCAGAGGGTTTAATGATTTTACTTTTACTACTTTTTGATATCAGACCACTCCGACAGATTTTCTTATTCAGTGTCAGAGGAAAAGCTTAAACTATCCATTCTGTACTTAGTCTTAAGGCGATTCTCACACGACATCGCACACCAACGCGATTGGCGAAAAAGCGATCAGCAATGTCACCCGATCTCGCGAGATTGACGGGATTGGGCGAATCTCCTTAAGTTATAGATTTAGTTTTGATTTTACTGATTTCCAAAGAAAACTTAACTATTTAGTTACTAATATTGTCTTCAGTATCCCGAAAATTTCGGAATTTCGCTACAGTGATATTACCAATCCCGCGGGGTCTCGAATTTGCGATCTCGAGTCAGAAATCAGAATCATTTACTCAACGTAATTATCATGGATAAACTTGTTGAAGGTCAATGTAACATTTTTGAATTTACGTCATTTCGCAAGATGTTATGGCTGAGGAGAAGAAATGACAAGAAACTGCAACAGCAACACATCTTTTAAATTAATGACAAGATACATTACAAGTTATTTAATAACTAAAGGAACACATTCAATACCAGTCATTTTTATCATTTAGGTAATCATTAATCTTATAATAAGCTTTTTTGCTTCACGTGAGCTTTAAATTTATTCTCTGACAAATTTAAAATATTATCTGGTATTTTATTGTAAAAACGTATGTTACATAACCCCAAAAAAGATGAATTTAATTTACTTAATCTAGAATCTAGTTTTGAACAACAATTTTATTTTTATTCCTTGCATTGTAAGTATGCCTTTCACAGTTTCTCGGAAGGAGAGGAGTCGCGATTGCATTCCCTAGGTGCACCGCTACAAAATCCGCGTCGTGTGAGAATCGCCTAATATTACTTAACTATGTATAACATTATGCTTAGCACTAGGGTTGCGCAAATCGACCATCGACCTCATATCAAATCTATCCATCAAGGTGGACAGTGTAAGTTTCAGTTTAAACAATCAACACGACAAAAAAGGAGTTAAAGCTGGCTTAGCGTGGGAAATACAATATGTACGAAAGTTATACTTATCACATAGGTAGGTAATTGAACAAACGTATGAAAATTGCAGGTAGGTATATCATATCCGGAGTGTATAATTTAGTAAGTGTAGTAAAGTAGTAATTTGCATACTGTATAAATGTGTCATGTTATGCTAACACGCGATGTTATTCGACAATCGTAATAAACAATATGTTGGTGACGTCACGAGTAGGGGGGTGTTATTGCAAAATGTACGACAGTCATGTCGTACCTTTTATTACACTGCTCTAAGATATGATATTTGTTTTACTTTTAAACTTATAACAGTCAGGGTTAGAGCACTGTATACGTATGTATAGTATGAATATAAAGTGCAACTATCATAAAAGTAATAGAATTCCCTTTATTTCCATACGCTTAGAATAATATGTCAAGCGTGGTCTAGGCATATTGACATCTGTAAGGTATTGTTTAAAAGTAAATAAGTAGGTAAGCTAAATACCTAATAAGTTTTCAAGGAATATCAGAAGAAAACTGGTGCATTGGAAACGGAAATATATGATCTGTTATTCTTTTTTTTTTCATTAGCATGGATTGTCCTTCTGCTGGGCAAAGGCTCCCCCTCTGAAATTCCACTTTTCCCTATCTTGGTTTTATTTTTTTTTCGTTTCTCCTATTAGTAGAGTATACACGCGATAAAACATAGTCATAATATAAAACAGTGAGTCACTAAACTTGTTCCTGTGGCAATTAATTATGTTCTAATTAGTTTTTCTTTTTATCAAATTATATGAATTAAGTACAACATCAGAATCATTCATCATCATCAGACAGTAGCGCAGATTACAGACACTAAAGATGTATAATTTAACGATACTCAACATTAAAAGGATTTTGCCATAAATCATCATTATGCAGCATATTTGGCAACTACATTTACATAAGTACACTAAATAGCTGAATTACAACATGCAAAAATGCCCATTAGCCTTACTTTATCTGGAGGGTTAAATAGGCCACATAGAAGCAATACATTTAAAAAAGCAAAATTGCTATTTGACATTTGTTTGCATTGTGTACTTACTTTTATATGCGCAAATGTCGAATTGCAATATTGCTTTTTTAGATGAATTGCTTCGATGTGGATTTATAAACCCCCATCGTACCTATTTTTCAATTTATTTAGTTTTTATCTATACTTATAATAAATCTGTAGAGAGGTCAATTCTGTACATTAAATATTTTTTCAAAATAACTATCAGGGGGTGATAAGTGGTCGATACTGATGCCAAAAATGCAATCAGTAAAATTTTTGTCTGTCTGTCTGTCTGTCTGTCTATCTGTCTGTCTGTCTGTCTGTCTGTATGTTCCTTATAGAAACAAAAACTACTGGACGGATTTTAATGAAACTTGGTACAATTATTCTTCACACTCCTGGACAGGTTATAGTATACTTTTCATCACGCTACAATCAATAGGAGCAGAGTAGTGAAGGGAAATCCTTTTGTATGAAAAATCTAAACCACTCAAGTTAGACGTTTGAAATTTGGCATGCAGGTACCTTAGATACCGTAGAGGTGCACTAAGAAAGAAATTCCCGAAATTCCTACGGGAACGGGAATTAGCGGGAAAATCCTTTTGTATGAAAAATCTAAACCACTCAAGTTAGACGTTTGAAATTTGGCATGCAGATACCTTAGATACCGTAGAGGTACACTAAGAAAGGAATTCCCGAAATTCCCACGGGAACGGGAATTAGCGGGAAAATCCTTTTGTATGAAAAATCTAAACCACTCAAGTTAGACGTTTGAAATTTGGCATGCAGATACCTTAGATACCGTAGAGGTACACTAAGAAAGGAATTCTCGAAATTCCCACGGGAACGGGAATTAGCGGGAAAATCCTTTTGTATGAAAAATCTAAACCACTCAAGTTAGACGTTTGAAATTTGGCATGCAGATACCTTAGATACCGTAGAGGTGCACTAAGAAAGGAATTCTCGAAATTCCCACGAGAACGGGAATTAGCGGGAAAATCCTTTTGTATGAAAAATCTAAACCACTCAAGTTAGCCGTTTGAAATTTGTCATGCAGATACCTTAAATACCGTAGAGGTGTACTAAGAAAGGAATTCCCGAAATTCCCACGAGAATGGGAATTAGCGGGAAAATCCTTTTGTATGAAAAATCTAAACCACTCAAGTTAGACGTTTGAAATTTGTCATGCAGGTACCTTAGGTACCGTGGAGATGCACTGAGAAAGGAATTTCCGAAATTCCCACGGGAACGGGAATAAACGGGAAAATCCTTTTGTATGAAAAATCTAAACCATTCAAGTTAGATGTTTGAAATTTGGCTCGCAGGTACCTTAAATACCGTAGAGGTGCACTAAGAAAGGAATTCCCGAAATTCCCACGAAAACGGGAATTAGCGGGAAAATCCTTTTGTATGAAAAATCTAAACCACTCAAGTTAGACGTTTGAAATTTGTCATGCAGATACCTTAGGTACCGTGGAGGTGCACTAAGAAAGAAATTCCCGAAATTCTCACGGGAACGGGAATTAACGGGAAAATCCTTTTGTATGAAAAATCTAAACCACTCAAGTTAGACGTTTGAAATTTGTCATGCAGGTACCTTAGGTACCGTGGAGGTGCACTAAGAAAGGAATTCCCGAAATTCCCACGAGAACGGGAATTAACGGGAAAATCCTTTTGTATGAAAAATCTAAACCATTCAAGTTAGATGTTTGAAATTTGGCTCGCAGGTACCTTAGATACCGTAGAGGTGCACTAAGAAAGGAATTCCCGAAATTCCCACGGGAACGGGAATTAGCGGGAAAATCCTTTTGTATGAAAAATCTAAACCACTCAAGTTAGACGTTTGAAATTTGGCATGCAGGTACTTTAGTAAACTTAAAGCTTAGTTGCAACAGGAAATTACAAAATTCCCACGGGAACGGTAGTTAGCGGGAAAAAACATTTGTATGAAAAAATCAAATCTAAATAAAAGGAGAAACTGACTGACTCAGTGACTGACATATCAACGCATAGCCTGAACGGCTAAACGTAGGCATTTGAAATTTGGAAGGGAGATAGCTTAGGTACCGTAGAGGTGCACTAAGAAAGGAATTCCCGAAATTCCCACGGGAACGGAAATTAGCGGGAAAATCCTTTTGTGTGAAAAATCTAAACCGCTTAAGTTAGACGCTTGAAATTTGGCATGCAGGTACCTTAGTTAACTTAAAGCTTAGTTGCAACAGGATATTGCAAAATTCCCACGGAAACGGGAGTTAGCGGGAAAAAAACATTTGTATGAAAAAATCGAAACCGCGTAAGATAGATGTTTTCAATTCAATTCAATTAAATTATTTATTGCATTCCATGTAGTACAATGGGGTGTTACATAGGCATAGGAACTAAAACATGGACCCTGTAGGGCACAGCAACGTTGAAGGGAAGAGAGGAAGTGTGTATTAAAATTAAAACTCAATGAACAATCAATTAAAAAAAATCAATTCAATCAATTGATTCAATCTAGCATGCATGCATACCTTAGTAAATATAAAGTTTATTTTTGGCTGTATTTTGAAAAATGGGAGTTATTGGGAAAAAAATTGTATGAAAACATCTAAACTGCATAAGTATGCACTCCCACACACACAAAGATCTCTCTCTTATATAAGACGCCACGCGGACGAAGTCGCGGGCAAAAGCTAGTGTTTTAATAAACTCAGCATAGTCAAAGCTAATATGAAGTAAGCCCTATTACCATCGGATTAGGTGAGTTTGCGAGTATACGAGCGTGACCCCATATACGAGCACGTAATATTCCATAACGGCCTCATGCGGGTATAAATTCTTATAAGTAAAAGCTATGGTTATACTCCCTTTGGGACTATCGCATTTCATAGAATTTTACAGCTTATTGATAGTTTAGGAAATGACTACTCTATAGCTAATAATGTGAGGCGAAAATTTTAATATTTGAACTAAAAGACCTTTGTAAAACATCAGGAATGCAATAAATATCTTATCTTATCTTAAAATTTACTCTGAAACTTTCTAGGCTACTTTCCCAAAAATAAAATGGCACTGCATAGTTGCCTTCGTGTAACCCTCTAATTTCATGGATAATAGATATATTAAACATCTTTTATCGTTGTTTTTGGGTATTCGATTTGCCTGTCCTATGGACAAAATAACCAAAATATATTTTTTTAGGTATAATTGATGACCCTTGCACAACACATCTTCCACCTATTATTATTCTGTTCATAATAGGAGAAGGAATATAATTACCAACATAATTTTATATAATATCTGATCCAAATATCAACCAATAAATATTTTTATATACGTATGCCTCTGCCATTAAGTACATTATATATTTTTTAATTATTATATATCCGAGCAATCAGCGAGCCAAGCACCGAAAGCACGCGACTCTTTCTCGCCGCGACAGAGATCGTCTGTCTCTTTCTGTGCAGTACTTGTGAGAGAGTGACGGGTGACGTATGTCGAGCCGAGAAAGAGTCGCGCGCTTACGGTGCTAAGCCCGCAGAAAATAGGTAATCACCCCGTTAAATCTGTACAACGCCACCGATACATAGCCTGCAAAGTCCCTCATAATTTTTATAGCAGGTTTCATTAAAATACAACAATTTATATTTTTTCTTCCTGCAATAAAAATGATTAATGTCCTCTTCTAATCTTATCCCAACAATTTTAGGATAGATTTTATTACGCTCGAAAGCTTTTATTTTTATAACGAATATAAAAGTGCTCTACTTGATTTGGCCGCAGTTAAAAGGTATGGACCATTAAATTCAGTAGTTACGTAAGAAAGCACCCTTACAACAGAGTTCAATGAAAAACCTTAAAAGATGTTTAAGTAATAACTTATTTTATGGTATATAGATAGTATCATCACTAATTTTAGAGTCACACTCTTGTCGTTGTAGCATTCTCCATGTTACATTTTAGGGAAAAATAGGGCAGAGGTTCCCTCTTGGCTTCCGCCCCGCAGTACTCTGTCAGACGCGAGTGAGATGGCGCCCCGAGTAGTCTATTTCAAAGCCGTATTAGGACACCTGTCCTCTGCCTGTGAATAGTACTGCCAGTTACTCCTGCCCTCTGTCAGGTTCCAGGTTACAGATAGTATAACGTACTATATATGTACCTACTAGAATAATGCTCCTCAAACCCAAGTCAAATTCCAAACAGAGGTATACTGTGTGAAACGCGTATTGTAATCGATTATTTACAAATACTAGATATTGTTAATTTTGGACGCGGCCTCCAATCAACCATGTCATTAGTCAAACTCAAATAAATATACAGCCATTTGAAAATCATTTATTCACGAACTTTAATTTATCAATATAAACATAAATAATTTGAAAACTCCGGTCAGTAATGCCATTTGCGGCAAATCTACAATAAGTCACGTTAAAAAAAAAAACTAATAAAGTGTATAGGTATATAATATACGCTGCAAGTTTCGAAAGGTATCCAGTACTACTCGTATCTAACTATTAGGTACCTACTAACTTAATTTTATCACTCGATAATCTAGTTCAAAATCTCAAATTTGATACAAAATAAAGTTTTAAGTAGTTTGACTTTGAAGGTTAGTTTTAACAACACAATTTATAATATCACAGTGTCAAACTAAACTATTAGACTAAACCTTTATATTATTATAACCTTTATTACCCTTAACCTTTATTTTTTTATATCTATTTGTAAATCAAAAGAAAACCATGTTCTAAGCGCTTTTTTGAAAATTACATTCTTATGTGATTTTTTTCAACAATTTTCGATTAATTTTAAGCTGGGTAAAAGTTTAAATCACTGAAACTAAGTATTAAGCTTGTCTTTTGCAAAGTCTGAAAACAGTAACTGATGGTATTTTTTCCCATCTTTCAGCAAAATTTTCCGAGGGTGGGGTTTTTCCATTGAAGAGGAAATTTTGCAAGCCTATGCAAAAATAAAAACAGAAAAACGGTTGGAAAAATACCGAACATCATCTTGCAATGTCACCGACAGACCAGATAAAAAAGGATTTAAATACAGAAAAATACTCAGCATTTACGTAGCTCTGCGTAACCTTAAAGGACCTTTGTGTGGCTGAACAATACACAAAAATCACTCAATTTTTAGTTACAGGCCTGTTGAGAATCCATTCCATTTGTTGTTTAAACTAAGCGGCACGCTAAAGTGGCCCTTTTGACGGTTATCCCGCCTATTAAATTTCGAATTAATTAATAACTATGTTAAAGGAGCAAATAGATTTAACTTTGTCGTGTTTATCAAGTTTCGTATTTATAGCCCTAATATTGACGGAGCGAATTGCTGTAGGTACTATATTATGTCAAAACGGCTATCATTAGCGTGCCGCTAGCTTAAAGCTGATAGACTTGAGCATTCACTTGTAACAGAACATCGAGCATTCGCCGTTTTTATATTTATCGAACTGAACAACGACCTGACCCAAGCATAGAGCCAAACTTTACTATGAACGTTTTCATGAGCAAGGACGCTCGATAGAAATGGTCGTTAAAATGTTCTCGTATTTTTCTCATATTGCAATATTCGCACAAATGAATGCGAATGCTCAAGTTTATCAGCACCTTTTTATTTAAGTAAGGTAGACAGGTAAGTATATTGTATTTTAGTTAGACAAGCATCTGCCGATTCTGATAGACACACGCACTTTATGTTAGCTTCACAGTTCATACAGCCTCTGTGGTTAGAGCGTTAGGCTCGCGATCTGGAGGTCCGATTTCAATTTTTGGTTTGACATTGTAGTTTATTGATATTGCTATCCTTGTCTCGGGTCGAATGTCATCTGAATACAGAGCAAGACAAACAGCCAGTCTATGCAGGACGGTCTGCTTGTACTTACACAGTGAAGGGGTGTTGGCGAGTCAAATCATGACATTTTAGGTACAAAAGGTGTACAGCCACAAGTACTAATATGCATACACTTTGACACCATGTCACATTTTTTTGACAGCTTTCCTGACAAATTAAACCGTACTTAAGTCTCATTAAATGTCAAATATGATAATGCGACAGGGTTCCAAAGTGGGTACATGATATTACTCATAAATTTACACTACAGACATGCGTTGGCAACCCCATTTTTGTTTTAAATAATTATTTAACTATGGCATTACTGTGATAAATACTTTTTTTTCTGTTATAGTGAACAATACACGCGATTCCCAAAACTTCGGACTTTTATTTTATTTTAACCGGCATCCTATTGAAAGTTAAACAACATGTCACCTTTATATCAATCCCCTACATGTTTATCACTGTCACTATCCATTGTCATGGGTATATACCTAATTGTTTGCAACTTAGATTTTGTGCGAATAAGTGCAAGTTTCCAAATTGAGAAACGAATTGAATTTCCGTCTTGGTAAGGAAAATTTCACATTTCCTTGTTCAGCGTTTACGACTTAACGTAACATAATCTTACGAGCTTTAGGTAACTGTGAAGGAAAATACGTAGAGAAACCTATATACTTACCTACTTACTATCGAAAAATATTGTCAGCGAGGCGTGACCTAACCTAATTGATCTGATTTTCCAAGACATCAGTCGCTTTGTACAAAACTGTTCGTATTATTTGAATTTGTCCTTTTTAATTCTTTTTGAAGATATTGATTGTTCCGGCAGGTTGAATCCAGCGACCGTCAAGCTTGTGACACATTTCGCGAGATTTTTTCGTCTTTGGAGGTTCTTCAGAGTTTCAGAGATAGTTTGGTTCCTTTGTATTTAGGTACCTATATCTAGTTCTTAGCTTTCACATACAATAACTGCAAGAAAGAGATATAGCTAGTCCTGCCAAATAAGTTATATCTAAGTTGGTCGTTGATCTACTTGATTTACTCAGACCGCCCCTTACCCCAATTGCAACACTCATGACAGCTTTATCTTACTCATCAAAAGTCTGAAACTCAACAGCGAAAATAACTGAAAAGCCTTTTTGTCGAACCAAAAAATGTTGCCTTTGTAAGCTACAAAGAACAATGTTTTGCAATTTTTATAGCGCTCTATCTTGAAAGGCTTTGGATGCTTTCTAAAATGCAGAACAAACCAGCCAGTGAAACCTCATTTCAACTTTTATGATCGAATAAAATTGAATTTCGTTTGAACTTAACTTAGCTTTATTCCATTATAAACAAAATATGTTCATGTTTTATTACTTTAAGGCATATCTTTATCACTGACCAAAGTGGAGATGTTCTTAGAAAAGGTTTAGTACGATCTACTTTGAACCAGCGCGCGGTGGAAACAAGGACGAAACAAGAGACATAACTATGTCACTATGAAAGCAAAGGAATTCCATAGTCTCTGCGTATCCCGGTTGTTACTCACTGGGGTAAAATCAGATTATGTATATGTCTACTCATATGTGGGTATACTATACACTTCGAACAATCCCCCTTAAAAAATAACGAAAAGCAAATAATCAAGCTAGTTAGGTATACTTACTCCTACCTACTCGCGTAACTAAGTAGATCTACTCAAGTACGTACCCTACGACCTATCATTCGAAAGAAACATCTCGATTTTATTTTTAAATCAAGCAAACGTTGAATAGGTAGGTACTTATCTACGTATAGCAGTAAATAAGTAGGTAGGTTCTACTCAAAAGGTTTTTTTTTACTTTTCCTAGAAAAACCTAAGTTCTTTCCTTACTTCGCAAATAACCTAGCTAAATGGTGAATTTTACCGCCAAAAGTGAAATTTGTGTCAACTCTTTCTGGGATAAATGATGTACGCAGCTACAAAAAAGAGATTTTATTTCATGTTCGGTCGACATAGGTAACTAGGTACAGTACTTCCCTACCTATCATATTGTTAATTGTTATAGGTAGCACTCAATTTCTTTAAAAACGTATTTAAGTGAACAGTGAACAGGCACCTTTTGAGCGAGCTCGCTCCATCTAAAGCCTCGTCCATGCCTTCGGACAAGTTAGGGCCAAGAGCAAACCCATCAACGGTAAAAAAAAAAGTATTTTCATAGCACTCTTAAAACGGTTGTGCAATGTAGATATGTACGCCGCTAACACCTATTTGTTCATAAAAAACATTAAGCTGCTGACCTAACATCATCATCAGGTGTATTTATAGAATATGTATTATAAGTATATTTGTTACTGTAAAAGCTCGAACTCCAGTAAATCCTAAGATCTACCAATTCCTAACGGTAAATGTCCCAAAAGTTTTGCGATTCCAACTTTTACCACCATTTCGTTTTTAAATCTTAGGATTTACATTAATGGCACGGTAAATGTCCATATGTATGTACCTATGTCCGACTAAATATACAGGGTGTTAGTGACATCGTAACATCGAGGGAAAATTCCACTTGATATGAAGAATCAGGGTCTAAACCATCCCTGAAAGTTTTCGTTACGATGTCAATAACGCCCAGTATAATAATTACATTATACGTTGAGTATCTCTCTCGTCACGTAGGTCAGCTGGAAGAAATCTCTTTTTTAGTGATAAGCTTACCTGTACTATCTGTTTTCTTTGTATGTTCCTTGTGTCTGTTTTATTGTGTAGGTAATAATATATAAATAAATAAATATTAACATTATAATAAAAGCACGTTAAGCTTGTCCGTATGTTGTTTGTGGTTGGTAAACCGCGCAATCATCTGCTTTGACTTATTCAATGGTGCAAATCAAGACTATAGTAGGTACGTATAAGCTACGCGTATAAGCAATAAACTTAACTATGAATCATTGTTGATTATGAATGTGCAGTTAGACTGCTGAGGTCATTGACTTGAGGTCTTTTAAGTCACGAGACAAGACCCGAAACATCGATCGAGGTGGATAATGGATGAATAACCTTTTAACTTTTAAATCACTAGTGTATCTACCTATACTACCCAGTACTTAAATAAAGTATAAGTGTACTTTATCTACTTATCCAAATATTACTTACTTTTACACGTAGACAAAATTTCAAAGTAAAAAGCTTTGAATGCCAAGGAATTATACGAAAACAGAAGGGCTTAAAAGCGGTTAAAGGTTTATAAGCGGTAAATGTTACGCAACCGCTTTACGGACCAATAGGAAACCGGTACTGTAATTTCATACCGGTATGCCTAATAACGATAGATAGCATAACCTTAATCGCTTTCAAGCCCTGCTTTAAAGGACGGCGGTGGAGTCCAACAAGAGTTACCTCACAGAGCCGAGAAACATGACGAGCCGGCCGCGGCGCAGGATTTGGTATGACACCGCAAATGTTATCACGGAACACAGATCACAGAACAAATAAGAGGGGTTAAAAAGGCCATATGGAAGCATCATCAGCCCCCATTTACATTAACAGCCATTAACGTCCCCACTGCTGGGGCACGGGCCTTCCCTATGGATGGACAGGGAGATCGGGCCTTAAACCATCACGCGGGCCCAGTGCGGATTGATGATTATTAACGACTGCTAATGCAGCCGGGACCAACGGCTTAACGTGCCTTCCGAAGCACGGAAGCAATTCATCTAAAACAGCAATATTGCAATTTGACATTCAATGCAAACGACTGGCAAAAACCATACCATGCTCCTTTTACCTACAGGTTACCGGATAGCTATTGACGTATCATGCAAGTACTTCAGCTGGGTAGGCATACGACGAACACAAACTCTAATAAAATAATGAGTTGGTTGATTGCATAAACTAACAATCCATCCACAATGGAGCGGCCAGCTACTAATTATTATTTTATAAGCTTCGTTCAGATACGGCGGAAGTACGCGATGCCCGTACATTGAATACCAGGGGCCTAAGCCAAGTAGCAAACGATTACGAAAACCATATAATATGTCACCTAATGTCAATCCTATATAATTTCGAAATCGTTTCGAACTTGGTTAGCCCCCAGGATACAGGTATGATGGACCATGGCCTTTACTAGACTTATACGACATGCAAGACGGCCATTTGATGAATTTTATTAGAAAAGTATTAGGTACCTACAATAACACCCCTTGTTTTTGCTTCTGGGGTTAAAAAGGATTATCGAAACAACTGTAAACGGAAAATTTAAGTAAACCAACAAACAAGGAACAAGCAACGAATAGCAGATTTCGCAGCCATAAACCGATTAGCTGCCGTATTATTCTTGAACCCAGCGCCAGCGGGTTGAGTATACTTTTTTCATTTTTCTAGTTTGAAACATGTGGCGCCATCTTGTCTTCCTTGGTAATAACAAGTAAACAGGCCTGAAACCGCACAATTAATATCCTTGTACCCTCAACCTATTTATAGGTTATAACACTTCAATCGGTTTCTAAGTCTATGTAACAGAGGGCGCCACTTAAAGCTAAAGAAAAGACAGGTTATGAACTCAGAAAAGGAACTTAAAAAATACTTTGATACTTAAATAGGCTGTATACGTCGCACTGCTGGGCACATACATCCTTGATGGTCGAATCGGCACGCAACACTTCACATACTCTCGCGTAGTGAGGACACTACTACAGTGCTTCAATCCAACCGGGAATCGCACCCCGCACATTTGGTTTTGAGTTTGGTCAATATCCATTACACCACAAAAGAAACCCACGACTAGGAACTTAAAATTACTACTAAATTCTAACTTTACAAAAAACAAGGCACTTATTCATTTTTTTACTTTATTTGAAGTAAAAAGTAAAATAAAATAACTATAATCTTAACATTCTTAACAACTAGTCCTTTAAGGGCAGAAGTTAGAATAAAATAAATACATTTAATGTTTTCTATAAACTACATAAATGAAGCCTATGGGATGAATCTATCGAATAAATTATACATAGGGCGTGGAAAAGATGTCCTTTGGGTGTTCACACACTAGAAAGATCAATAGATATCACTGCTGGTCGAAAGCTCAACTTGACACTTCATTTTAAGCACTATAAGATACATTGTTTTAAGTTTACGCGGTTATTATCATAATTAAAACACATAATAACGGGTTCTTACGGGTTCCTACTCCACTCCAATCTCATCAGTCATCCCGTGATCATGGCACTTGCAACAGTGTCGAAATATCGGGAGTCTCATATCCCTACTTTAAACGCGGTAAGAACCCGTTATTATGTGTTTTAAATACCTACTCTCCAGTAATAGGTACAAAGTCGACGTAGCAAAGTCAGCACTAATCCATAACTATGGTTTTAATTGCCTTTTGCACACGATATTGTCGATTAATCGATCGAGTTTACTACGAATGTAAGACGGTGTAGCGTAAGAAACTAATTTTACACTTTTAGCTACCTTGAAATAATAAACTCAGTAGCCGCCTGTTTTTTACGCTTTATTTATCGCTACTTTATACTGAACACCTAATAAACGCCTTTTGACATATCAAATTCAGATGTGATTTTTGTTAACAAAACCTCGTAGACATGATAGTTTCAATTCGGATAAAAATTGTGATCTCAGTTTTTACCTGTATTAAAATTAATTTAAAGAAATTGAAGTTTTGTTGAAGAAAATCAGGGGGTTAAAAAGGCCACATCAAAGCAATTCACCTAAATAAGCAGTATTCCTATTTGAAATTTGTTTGCAATGCGCACTTACTTTTATATGCGCAAATGTCAAATTGCAATATTGCTTTCTTATGTGAATTGTTTTTATGTGGACTTTTTAACCCCCCTGCAGAAATGTTTTTTCAAAAATGCGCTTAGGTGACGAGGCTTTGACTAAGAGACGACGTTATGTCATAATATCATGTAATGTAATTATTTTGAAATTATGTTTCTCCTTGTGTTCAATAAAAGTATTATATTGTATTGTACCTTTTTAAAAGCCTTACGTTGTTGGTTGAAAATTAATTTGCTGCAACAATAACATTGGACAAAAACACACACACAACACACATTGCGGTTGCCTTGTTTGACATTACTGTTTAGCAATAAGGCCGCCTATTGTGCTTATTTTTATTCGTATGTATATGTCCTGTGTAGATGTTTTGTGTAATAAAGAATTATTGATTGACTGATTGGAAGAATTGGACAACAAGTGCAGAACACCCTTACTACTCAGTCGATTAATTAAATACCTATCAAAAACCATCACAATACCTATATTGCTATTTCACAACCAAACCATACGTGCGACTAAAACGAAGGTATTGTTAATTAACTTTACGACTTCTCATGCGCTAATAAAGGCGTCTAAGCCAAAACATCGTCAAAAGTCAGTGCTAATTCTAGTATTGTAGTTATTTACGAGTGGTAGTATAAACAAGAAATTATGAATTCATAAGACCCTACAACTTGGACATTTAAAAATATACCAATAATATACACTCAAAATATTAAGGCTGATTACATAAGGCAGACAGTGACGTCGAAATGAGATCGTAATCTACTTTATATTGATGGTTTGAAGGAACAATTAAATTAATAAGTTACCTTAGATAATGCTTAAGAACAAGTTTAAGTTAAAATAAGCAGTTTGAATTCTCGAAACAAAAAAAAATCACAGCTTTATCCAAAAAAATAAAGTACATCTTGATTAATATGAAATTTTATATAATTCCTATTACACCTAGTATTGTACTTGTTGCCGATTGTATAAGTGGTGTAGTTATTTCATTGAAATAAACAGAAGTGATTTTAGAGTCAATAATACCTCCTATAACTGGCAGTTAATAGGATCCATTAATAATAAATGACAACGGGCCGGCAGCGGCGAATCATATTTCCGCCAACAAACTAATGACTAGCAAGTATCTATAAAACTTGGAGTGTCAAAGTTTTATAAATGCTGCAGTCACAGCATATCGATTTTCTTAAGGTAGGTAGTATACATTTGGTGAAGATAGATCAATAAATGATATATTCATTTTGGATATTCGGCAATAATATTATCGTATTGGATCTGATGAAAGAAAGTTTAAACTGTTCTTCAAATATTGATCTCCAACATGTTTATCCTTGAATTAATAATTTTGAATATGAGGTAGGTGCCACGGACTCTTAAAAAGAAAAATGAGTCATAATACCAAGTGACAAGGCTTCTCTACTTAGTTAATTTACGCGTAATAAATTCAAGAAGAAAAGTCCCTAGATCAGTTCATTGTCCAAACTAAAGTATTCATAAGGGTCATATACTAAACTTTACAGACTAGATTTCATACAAAACTACAAATCTAAGAAGACATCACTACACCACTTATGTTCTTCAACTGTGGCAATCAAATTTATCCTTGAGGCTTCTTATGGTATGGAATTATTATTACAAAATGTTATGCAATAGATACTAAAGTTTAAAATAGTTGCACGCTTCCTCACGTTTGTGCCTTTTCTTAAAACAACATTACTTGTTTTGCGATTGTTCAATAGTTTTATTATTTATAAATTGTATGATGCAACAGTAATGCCCAGACTAAACCTGTAGTGTAATATGCATATAAACATTGGAAGCTGAGGTCATTCAGTTACCAACGCTTACGTATGCATACAATGATGTGTGTTGTGTCTAACGTCATTTTATAAACAACCACATATCAAGTTATTTTTTGAATATTTATAAACTTTTTGTTACGTACCTGTAGGTATAGAATGGAACAGCAATAATAATAGAACAACGCGGCCAGGTCAACGTAAGATTTCAAATTCGCAGATTCTCACCATATCTTTTTTGTTCTCAGATCATACTGGTGCCGGAAAAAACTGAATTTTATTTTGGTCCGGTAACACTAAATATAGTGCCGGTCTTTACTTACGACGAGTGTTTTAGAACTGAACACAGATAGTTTTAGAACTGTCTAACTGAATTAAAATTAAGTTTGTTATGCGCTGAAAAGTTATAATATCTCATACCTTATCAAACTTAATTAGTTTGACAGACAGACAAACAAAATTGAGTGCGCCCGAATAGACACTAATGTAACAGAACATAGTATAAAGAGAAAATCGAAAAAAATCTGACTCGAACGGGACTTGAAACCGTAGCTCTTGTCAAACCGGGACGAGTTTCACTAAGCAGGGGTAAGTGCTATAAAAAAAATATCATTTAGAACATAGTATTTATTACTAGGCAATCAGACTATCAGTGATCAATCTGACAGTTTGACCTTTAGCAGTGACTACAGTCAGCCATTTAACCTATTGCGCAACGCTTGGAGGCCTATCAGGTACGACAGACGTAGGACCGTAAGGTAGATTGAAAAATGCTTACAATAGGTATGATAAAAACGATAACCGCTCTTGCAGATTATACGTAATTAAAACATGAACAGACTTTATAAATACCTGGGCTATTTACTATTTCTTTGTTTCATTAAAACAATAGATCAATAGTAGGTACTATTGTCACTTTGACACGGGTGTACTAAAGTGGACGGCAGACGTGCATTTCTACTTTGTTACAGAACTTACAGATAAGTAACTTGTAGTAATGTAAAATATTTTTCTTTCGAATATAACTAATTAGTGTAAAACACTTCGGTTGAAAAACGCCTCCCTCGTAGTAATGCTATTGTCGTAAAATCTAATTCCATACCATAGGAGAGAAAGTTTTACCTACTAGCTAAGTTCAGTGGATTCAGTAAATGATTTTGCTTGGCGGCGCGCTTGAGTTTGTGCTCATGGCTTGTTCCAATGTATCGAGGCGGCGGTAGGCGTGCCCGCGACTGTTACGACGGCGTCCGGGCTGCCGGCCTTCTACTATCAATCCCAGGAACTGAAATAAAGATAACACAATTTACATGGGACAATAAACATAACACACTTTATGGATATGATCAGCTGATAACGCTACTGGCATGATTGACAATTTTATTTTATATTTCTGAGTCCTTCAATATAATGATAAATCAACGTAATAATGGTTTTAAAGACATTTTAAAAGGACATTGGGCTTTACTAGCCTTAAAATAAATACATCCCACTAACCAACTAAAATACAATAAAAGGAACTGTGACAATCATTACTTAAATTCTCGACTCAATGTCGAAGTCATTTTCAGGGAGAGCCCTAAAACTCACTGTCCAAGCTTTTTAACTAACTAATGATTCACAAAATAATAAATACGTGTACAAGATCCGCTAACCTTCAAAAATATATTAACGAAATTATAATTCAATATTCTTGTCTTCAAAGCACATTTCTGAGTGGTGAAATGCAGACCCGTACCATGACAGCGAACTAGATAGAAACAATTCAATGGAAAATATTACTTAATCAACGGAATAGTTCTATGCATGGCCAGGGATGAAAAGAAAACTTAGAACGGTTCTCGCTGCTTATGAACTGATTGTGTGACTCTGGTCTTCTCAGACAGAGGTATATTATAATGTAGAAGTGAACTAAGGTATTACGTTTAAATAAACCATTCTAATTCTATTTGCATAAAACATTTCTGCAGTAAACTATAACATACTCACATATTTTACGATAAACGTGAAATCCAAAATGTTTTATTACATATAAAATCTATTTTCACTCAACTATGACTAACAAAATACATTAAATTAGAAATATTTTTTATTGTATAACTAACCACTTTACTGACTTTGCTCTTGTTATGATAAAGCACATATAGCAGAACAACCAAGATGACCGCAGTTAAGAAGAATGGGAAGAAATGATCGTCGTCATCTGCAAACCCATCTGGGATTGTGTTCGGGTAGAACTCTGAAAGATAAAGAAACCAATTAGCAAAACACATACACAACATACCTAAATTAAAACGAGTCATTTCTTATTACCAAGGGGAGTTCAAAATAAGAAGTTTCATATTTTAAACAAACTTGTATGATAATGTGAATAAAGTTATTGTTCAACATTGGATGATAATTCTTTCACTTACACCTGAATAAACAATATTGTCTATAAGGTTGTCTTTCATTTAATAAACAAATAATGGTGCTAATTCCTGTAAATACCATCTAATTTTATTTTAAGTTATATCTGTCATTTTCTTATCCGCCGAAAAGGAAAGAGACGGGTAATTGACAAGCATAAAATTTATGGAACACACGTCAATTTTAAGCACAAATCTAAACCAACCGTCTAAAAATTTTACATCAGTCAATAATCCGACACATTAATTTACTCATTCTTCCTAAAATTAAGAGCTGTGAATCATCCGTCCCTTTCCTTTTCGACGGATACGAAAATGACGGATATAACCTAAAATAAAATTAGGCGGTGTCTGCAGGAATCGGGGCCATTGTGTGGTTATCTTGTCTATTCCAGAGATTTATGTCTTTCTAATAAAATTAAATCACCACAATGTAATCATGAAGTATCAAAGAAAATAAGTTAGTTTTATTCTTTTTACTTTGCTCTAGCATTGTAAACAAACACAAAAATAAAAGTGACATATTTACCTCTTTCCCCAGCAAAAGACATGGGAGTTTCAATCTTATTATTCTTAGTCTTGCTGACTGTATCGGGTTTGGTATCAACCTCTCCCAACATTGGATCGTCCCCATCTTCGCTTCCTTCAGGAAGGCCTTCCTTACCTTCTTCGGTATCTGTAAATATTATAAGTAGGTAGTAATATAATTTCTAAACTAAGTATAGTTATATAATAAAAAATAGTTTATATTTACTTTTTTTAGTTTTAAGTTATTGTTGGAATACTTTTGCAGTGCCCTTACAGGGTGTCACATGTTTGTACATTATTTACTTATAAGACCTGTAATACCATGTGACATGCAATAAATAAATAAATACATTTAAACACTAAGTAAGTACCTAATTCTATTTGAAAAGAGAGAAAATAAACCCAATTAACTAAATATAATGACTTCTATGATGTGTTAGAATAACTAAAGGAATATAAATTACAGTGCACACAGATTGTTTAGCAACATTAGTTAATTTTATTGAATGAAATGGAATACATAATAAAAAGCTACATACCCTGGTAGTCATCATCTATTTTATTTTTGGCTGCAACATCCTTAACATTTATTGCCGGTATTTTAGCTGGCTGATCATCCTCTTTTTCTTCCTCTTCATCTTTCAGCTCTGGATCAATTGCAGCAGCAGACGGTTTATCTAGACCCTCATTACTTAGCTCTACATTAGTTGGGGCAGATTCCAATGGTTTTAAATTCTTAGCCTTGTTAACTTCCACATCCGAGTTATCGGAGATCTGTTTATTATTTTCTATTTGCTTTATAGTAGATGATGGTTGCAGATTGTCGGGTTTCAGGATTGGTTCTTCAACTTTAACAGTATCATCCTGATTTTTCACTGACTTAGCAGTTTCCAGCTCTTTAGGGATTTTATTAGAAATGGATTCAACATTTGAAACTAAGGCAGGACTGACTTTACTCTCATTCCCTGGCACAATATCAGGTTGTGGCTTACCTTGAGTCTCAGGTGTAGGTTGATTAGACACTGTGGAATATACACTACTCACTGCTGATGGAACTCCTACTATTTTATTTTTCAGCATATCTGAACCCCATTTGTAGTACTTACAAAAGAAATTTGTATCTTGGCTCATAACGTCGTCGACGCCACATATTTTTACGCAAGTTATTTGGTTATTAAAAACTTTACTAGCAGTTCCGACATACTTTGGATACTCAGTTAAATTCAGGAAATTCCACTCTTTGGCGCCAGTACAGACGGTTCCAACCTCTACGGCCTCATTTATTTTATTCGTATAATCTTCGTTCAAAGGCAACTTTGAGACAGTAACTGCATCGCATAGTTGTTTGTTTATATCATAAAATATCAAGCATTCAAACTGTTTCTCATTGTACGGAGGTACGACAACTGTGCACTCTTCGAGATGAGCATTGATTTGAGATGATAAAAATGAATTTCCGCAATCTTTTGCAAGTGCAGTCAACGAGTCGAATAGTGAACCGTTATCTGTGCTTTGAGGAATAGTCAAGCCACGAATCACTCCTAAGCTTCCACTATACGTAATTAATAACGCTAATGCTAGAACGTTGCAATACATTTTGAAATACTGATTGCGTTCTAGATTATACAAATAATACACGATTAAGCTTCCTTGGAATCCTTGGACACACAGAATTCTGGTTTTGTTGGTTTTACGACTCGATTGCGATACTACGATTGACTGACAGTACTGACATTCACAACTGACGTTGACGTTTTTTTTTTTTTTTTTTTGGTTTGGTTTTCCCCGAAGGGTAAGGCAAAGGGAACTATGCCCATACAGCCATGTCTGACGTATTTTTTTTCTTGATGATTAATGAAATTATTATTATTATTATAAATGATGAAAGGTGATGATGATGAAACCTAAGCCCCCACCCTCGGAGTAGACTCCTACTCCGAACCCCAAACGAATTAACTCAAAAGTCCGCATAAACTTTTGAGTTATGAAGCGGCTTCCTGACACGAAGCGAAAATAGGCAGATACACTTTGTTTATTGAATACTCCAATATAATAACACTCGCGAATGTCTTCCGACTAACTTAATGCGATCATTAACCACAAAACACCACTTCGTATTAATTATTTAGATCATTCAATGAAGAAAGCAACTGTCCCGTTCCCGCCTCCCGCCAAAAAGCCTGACGTTGACGTTGTTGACAGCAATGTTGCCATGTATTTAAAAAACTACCAACACAATTTTTTAATTATTTTTTGGCCTGATTTCATAGATTTTTGTCTTAATTTTTAGGGTTCCTTACCAAGACGAGGCCTAGTTACTTATCCTACTCAAGTCGGCCTGTGTTCATAATTATGAACGTTATGGGTGAACCAGCTGCGAAGAAAATGCATAATAATTATATAAGATATTTTATTTGCATGTTAAAACAAAATGCTTAATGTAATGTTTAAACAAATTCATAAATAATTAATGATAGATCCAAGTAGTAAGCGCAACAATAATGTGTTGTCTAACTTCGAGTTTAAAAAAAATAAAGAGTCCGACATGCAATAAAAGTTTTTATTTTTTAGTCTACATTTTATTAAGCCAGTGATAACTTTGACAAAAATAAAATTCCATCTAGTAAATTATTTAATCTTCATTAAACTAAAACAGATAACAATGTATCGATTCTAAAGTGAGCCTAGACTTTACTGTCAAAAATATGCGGTTCAGTTTACTTTTCTCAGAAATTAGTGTGTATTCTTCAAAAACACAAAGAATGTATATGAACTGCGCATAACCTGTGAACACAAAATATAGAAAACATCTTTATTTATTTTTATTTTTTTTTTGAACCTACCATCGATAACATCATCATCAGCAATCGACGTTGGAAAAATTGCAACACTCACCGATATAAACGTGTTATTGGATAACGGTATGAAAGCTCCCGCCATGGGTTGTAAAGGTCTCTTGATTCTTTCCATGAAAATAATGAGATCTTTTCGATGTTTGACGGACAATTCAAGCCAATCCATTTTGTAGGCTGATTCTATGATACACGCGCTCTGTAGCAAAAACGAATTTAAGGTACTTAGGTAATTACAATAACTCATTTATTTTTTACTAATTGTAGCACTTAGAAAAAAATCGTAATAGTTCGACCGACGGATTTAATTGCTTACGGTCTTTCTACTTCTAGTGACTTCTATAAAGCAACCAAACTACAAAGTAACTAGATACCTGTGTTGGAGTGTACACTACAAATCACGCTATATGCTTGTGTTTCCTTGTCTTCTCTTACGGAAAAATCGAGGAAAAATCCTAGTATAAAATTCAAAAGCTACTTTGTCTCTCTAGTGGCTAAAATGCATTTCATACACTGTAGAAGTAACGCGGGAAATCAACCTTTTTGAACTGTAGTGCTGATTTTTTTTTTAATTATTTTAAGAGTAAAAAAGATTCTTATTTGATTTTCTTTTATTAGAGGTATAATATTACCTCCCAGTTCACCTCGTGACCGTAGTAGCAATATAGAAAGAGTTCTGTTATGATGCAGCTCATGTACATAAGCATTGATACTAACTCTATAGCAGAAGCTGGATCAATCTGAAATAAATATAATTATGGTCATGTACCTATACGAACATACATGAGTTGGTGTAGGTACTTAAATGCATTCGCACTCATGCCGTTTTGGCCACATACATTTAAATATTTTTTATCCGCATTTTTTCCTTAAATAATGATAATTAAATGACAGCGTTATTCGGATAAATACTTTTAAGAGCACCAAACTTCGGGTTCAAAACATTTCAACCACTTTACTACTTTTAAAATTTTTGAATTTTGATTTTTGAACGGAGGCCAAAGTTGGCGTTCGGAGAAAATTTGTAAGGAATAAATGTTATAAATGTCTCATAATTTCTAATATACATAAATATGTACCTAATATTAAATTTATGCTTTATTTTTATTGCTTTACGATTGTTTAATTAAGTATAATAAATATACGAAACGATAGATGGATAGGGTAATATTTGAAGAAAATCTACAATAAAACTCACGCTCACGGTCCTGTACGCCGTCGTGCAAATTATCCACCCACTTACTAAAAATTGGTACATTAAAACACCACTAAAAATATTCTGTTGAATGTTAGCAAAGCTGAAACACATTCGAATTAGTTACACATAAACATAACGTACGTAAACTCACACCCGCACTCCCTAATGGGGTGGGCAGAGCCACAAGTAATCTAAGATAACTTGCAGCCACTGTTGATACGATGTCGTAAGCTAGATATAATGAAGCTTAAGGTGATAAGGGATCAGCCTATCGCCCATAACATCAATAATTAGTTAGGCAAATGAAAAAGGTAAACTATACGACTCAAAATAGAAGTGTAAAAAGTTCCCTACTTTACAATCTCATCGTAATGTAACAATATTTTGTGGAAACGGTTCTCATACACTTCGCTGAACGGTATCGATAAACATTCTGCTTCTTCCTTACTGCTTTGTATTATATTCTCCAGTTCCAGTCTGAAATTTAAACAGATATTCTTTATAGTTTTAATCCCGTAGGGCCTAGCTCACTACATACCTACATAATGTTTTAAAGTTCACCTGAGGATAGACAGTTGTGTTTTGCATTGCGCCAGGAAAAACGATATAAAAGCGTCCATTGTAGTATTGTTAAAACCCAACCATGAATTGTGAATCCAAACGTAGATGACCACCGCATAAAAACTGTTTCAAATGGAACATTTCACTTTTACGTTTAAAGCTTTGCGCTTAGTACATTTTATTTGCTACTACTCTTATCTACTTTAAAATAGCCTCTAAAAAGCTCGTTTACCTACTCCTAGAATACAGATATCTACATGTAAATCGAGCAATGAGTAGGTACTATGCCAAGTACACTATAAATTCATGCCAAGTAGATTTATATAGCGAATAAACTCGTAGTTAATTTTACCTACTAATACCCGACTATATCAAAAGCACGATGACTAAAACTGGGTAAGTAATTAAAACATCAGCGAGGAAGCAAACGTTACAAAGTGCAAGTAAACCGCATATTACGGTAGTTATTAAGCGCCTAATTCGAGCGGACTTACTGCGGGCTCGTGTTGGCATCAAAGGGCAACCATATTTCAAATTCTACCGGTTGTCCCTGTGCGAACATTATAATCGGGTAGATCAACCAGAGCGCGGTTGTTGAGCAGGCAACACCGTTGAAAACTCTAAGAACTAGACGCGCCTGGTTGGCGGTCTGCAGGAGTAGGCGGTGATGTTCCTCGTGGTCTTTGTTGAACATTGGACCTGGGAACAATATTGCATAAAAAGCAGGAACAGGTTAATCCACTTTGATCACAGTATCTGTTTATAGAAATATTATTTTAAGAGTATCAGTTTAAAATGCTTTTATATGGTTAAACCAAGTCTTGAATCTTTAAATACTTTTAAACACTACATAGTAACTTTTAAGTTATCTGTGTTTCTGGTGTTACATTTATCACAGCTTTTATTAAAAGTTTTATTGAAATTTTAATTATAATTTTGTTCTGCCTGTACTTTAGTTACCGTAACGGATACTAAAAATGATAATCGGACACTTCGAAAACAAGTTAAGATATTTGCTCTAAGTGGGTATTGTAACTGTCCTTTATAGATATCTATACGGCCTATCATATTTTTAGGCCAAAAATTCGGGCGCATTCTGTGCATTAGTATATTAGAGAATGAATGATTATCAACTTCACCTACTTAGGTACAAAATTATTTGCAAAATATAATAGGTCATTATAAACTATTTTGAGGTATCTACATAGGTACGTCTTTTATATTAAAGTGGTTTTCCCTGTTACCTCTAACGACGTAGCGTTGTTGCTCGCAGGTGGATAGTGATGCACTATTTCATTAAAACTCACACTCATAAAATAAGGTTTTAGGAAGAAAATAAGTAATGTGAATGCGACATCGAGGTTGTAAACCCTGTATGAACATATTCATAAAAGGGTCGACAAAATGATAAAACTAGTGGAATATAAATTACTATGTTTCGTTCGAGAGGAAAATAACGTAAAAATAATGAAGATCTACAACTTTTCTTAACCTATTTTACAAATGGGCAAAGTAAGGACCTGTTTTATTTAATTTAGAGTTTCGCGTACCTAACTACGACAGAAAATATTTGATCATAAATGGGACTCATTAAACAAATTTATTCATCTACCTTTCATTGCGCTGAGAAGCAGTTCGACTTGGTCTGCTTTCTTCCAGAGCACTATTTCTTTGTAAATATAATCCGAATAGGTCAACAGCAAACACATCGTATATACCACTCTATTCAAATCACCTTTTACCTGAGGAAAAAAATCGGAATTATTTAGAAATGTTGGTAACAAAAAAGTAAGTACATTCATTGACGAATGATTAAATGAAATATTTTTTTCCATAATTTACGGTTTTCCAATATGTTACTTGCCGTCGTAAATACATCACTGTTTCATACTTATACATTTCATAGGTTGGTGTCGTAACCCCTAGATGAACACCTCTTTGCTGCCAATTAAATCCGCTGATTTTATGAACTACCTATCCCGCAACCAGGATAACAGGGTACTACTTACTTGATAAACCTTTATAATCTGTTGTATAATGTACAGGACGACGAGAAAGAAAACCGTGCGGCTATAAATTGTGTGAATTAATTTGTGCAGTTTCGGCGAATCTGTGCTAAGTTGATAAAAGCCACAGAAGCGTAAATTTTTTAAATGCGGCGCTAAGCTCAAATAAGAGAGCTTCTTCTCCATAGTAGGACTGAATGAAATCTACTCAAGAAGAGTCTATGTACTAAGTAGTATTAAAATGAAGTTATAAAACGCCACAGTGGCTCAAGAACTCTCATTATAATGCCTCAAATAAAAGCTTTGTATATATCTTATTTAATTTTCATCGACGAAAATTATTATTGTCACTTTGAAGTGACAATTACATACTAAAGGATAACGGTTTGTTTTTAATAAAATATTTTGAAGAGACATCATTTTGTTGTGAAATTTGTAAAATAGTAACTCATGTTTCATGACTAATAATTATTACAATCGTAACTCTTTCTTTATACGTCGAATAATAATGTAAACATATGCATGATAAAGTTTTATATTAGTTTAAGAGTATTTTTGTAGCTGCAGTAGTTAGGTATGTGAGTGGGTATGTATTTATTCACTTACCTACCAAGTTTATTTCATTCCAGCACCATCCGATTATGCGTCTAAAACAACAAAACCCTTCTAGCTTCCATAGTTGTGTGTTTTCAAGGTATAATAAATAATAAATCAGGTAACCCATTAAATAAGCAGTGTTTACATTTCAAACACGCCTACTGAAGACATTTTGTTATGACACCGGATAATTAGTATACATAATATCCCGCTACCCTACTATTAATGGAGTATACAGTTTGGCTTGAAATACATTATAACTGCTTATGTAACTATTAAGGTAAGTGCACGTTATGTTGGGGTTCAGCGGGCCGCATCGCAAACCTAGAGTAGGTACCGCAACAGCGGCGGGCGGCGGCGCAATAATGCGGCCCGCATTAGGTATATGAAATATTGCATTACAAGGGCTTGACATTATAATAATTATTTATGTACTAAAAGGACACACAATGAATATGAATTACAATCGATTTGCACAATAAATTATAATCGATTTGCAGCGACCCCGACACTAATCATAATCAGTAATCACACTGTGATGTGTCTGAGATTTGATTATAAATTATTTTTATTTAATAATCTTAATGATTTTTATATAAGTATATAAAAAAGAAATCATTTATTTCGGGTGTTTTCCCATAGCAATTGTTAGTAACAAAAGTCTTATATCTATGTAGTTACAATTAATTAATCAATTGGACGCGGGTCCAGTGCTGCATAATAGCGATATATATGTGATATACTCATATGCGAACATTTTTACAATTAAGTTCGTGTTTTGACTGATTTTCTATATAAACTTTAGACAAAAGCACTCAATCAGGTAATTTAAAATATAAGTACCTACCTATTAGTCTCTCTCTCTCTCTCTGTCTCTTATTATTTAAGAGCTGCGCTCTTGTCGGTGGAGTAATCGCCATTCCTCTCTTCTTCCTGCCAAATCCTTCACCTCCTGATTCGATACGACTTCCACCTTCTTTTTCATTTGTTTCTAAACCAGGTCTACCCCTAGTTTTTCCTTAAATTTTACCGTCCATGATGTTTTTTATAAGCGATTCATGTCGTGGCAGGTAGCCAATTCATATTTCCTTTCCGGATTTCAAGTCTCTATTATGTTTATTTTTTCTTCAACTCTTTCTAGCACTTTTTCATTTGAACCAATTCAGTCCAGCTTTTACCCTCCATCCTTCGCCAACACTATATCTCCAACGCTTCCAACCTCTATTTGTCTGTCTCTGTCATAGTCGCCGTGTCACTACCTATTGGAAGCAAATACACATTATTTCAAAAACTGTTTTAACATTGTTATATATATTCATTATGAATGATATGCGGGTCGTTTATTGATAGAGTTCAATGTATTGATAATCATGATGGTTTCTTCATTATGATTATCAATACATTGAACTCTATCAATAAACGATCCGCTTAATTATCATTCATAATGAATCAATCTTCCCCCTCTTAAGGGTTATCTAGCCTTATCTTCTCCTACTATGTTTTGTACATACATAGTTGATTATAAAAGAATATTAAATTTACATGTAGGTAGATCCCCTTGATACACCTACACTATTCGAGGTAGACTGCTCGGAGGAGGGATAAAGAGATGACGACGTAAAAGCTCTTCAAAACTTGCTAAGTATACGCAAACTGTGTAACTCAGCATATAATATGTAAGTGTAACAACAGATATTAAGGTGATAAAGGAAACGGGGGGAAGAAGCCTTAAGAGCTCGCCGGTTAAGGGGCAAACGCCGTGTTGCGTTACGTTGGCTGTAGGCCCGCCCGAACAGTCGTTAGTATGTGTTATTGCGCACTTAATTCTTTAAATGGCCTCGCGTTACTTGAAATGAACAACCCATTAAAACGTATCTGTATAAGTGCCAAGTTTTAATAACAGCCATATCGTGAGCCCTGCAGTTTGCAGAAATAAACATAAATAATACGTGAACAAGGGTTTGATTGCTTATGGGACTTTCCGTGAAAATAAACTTTATATATAAAACTATTCCTGTACATAAACTTCGTATCTGAATTTGAATGAATCCGTGATATCCCTGTTTTGGAGAACGCGTGACTTACATCGTAGTTTCACGGGTTCGAGTCCTGGTTTGGGCTATCTCTCTCTCTCTCTATTTAAGAGCTGCGCTCTTGTCGGTGGAGTAACCGCCATTCCTCTCTTCTTCTCGCCAAAACCTTCACCTCCCGATACGACACGACCTGCACCTTCTCTTTTATTTGTTTCATAAATGTTATCCTAGGTCTACCCCTTCCTCTCTTCTTCTTCTTGGTTCGGGCTATAAACCACTGAAATAGATTTTATGAATTTGAATCCATGATTGGATCATAGATAATTGATATCACGTGGTATCAAGAATGAGTTACTGTTAATGGCAAGAAGCTCGCCCCCTATTACATGGAACTTAAGCAGCGAGGAGTGGATGTATAATTATTATACTATACACCTCTGCCTACCCCTTCGGGGATACAGGCGTGATGTTATGTTGTGTTATAAACTTGGTTAGTGTTTAGCGTCCAAACTTCCTTTAAGACCGTGAAACTTGAATACAATAACGGTGTTCGAACGGATTCTGATAAAAGCAAGTAAGTATTAAAGCCGTTTAGTAATTTGCACCGTGCTGAAGTTACGAAGCAAAGATGAGCAGGAACAGTGAGAGTGGAGGCAAACGGCTAAATTATGTTTCAAGTTTGCCTCGCTTGTGCCATTTTATGGAGACCCGTGTCGCCGCCAGCGATATTTTTCCCATGTTATTGCTCCCGACTTTTGGATTAGCATAAATAACTGAAAATGTAAAAAGCTTTTAAAGAAAAATTAAGCATAATTCCGGAAATCGCTATTCCTGTTTGTTCTCATTCTGAAAGTCTTTTTTCTAATGCTTCGTGCCATGAAAGCTCCAAATTGTAACTTTTGTTTCTGTCATTGGAATTCATTAGGCGTAGTCGACGAAACTTTTGCTTTGAATCTCAATTAAAACGTCCATAGATATGCGATTGTTTCATTGAATTTCAATAAACATTAGGGGAGATAACAAATTGTTAAAGCGAGCAAACATGATACGAATTTTCTAATACTTATTATTATTATTTACGTACTTCCGCCACATCACAAGCTAGAATAGAAATTGCCTCAAACTCTGTAGTTTAGGCAGAACAATAGACTCGCGACAGTCGTATTTTCCATTTAAAAAGGCAAATAATTTGTGTTATCTTATGAACTGTGTTTGACATTCCGAGACCTTTTTTATCTCGATGGCAATTTGGAAGTGGTCGTCGAAACTCCTTTCAAAAGTCTCTAGTGGATGGAGACCGGATATTTTGCGGAAAAACTCGGTATCTTTGTTGTAGTGATTGTCTGTAAGGCGGCGTCGACGGCGGCGCCCCTCCCATTGTTATCGTCGCGTGAATTACGCAGGTAATGGGTCGCATTTACAGCGTACGTGCCCCGACATTCATTAAACTGGCTAATTAAAGCAGCGAGATTCCGACGAATCCGCCTTTTGAGGCGCTCTGCCGCCTCCTACATATTTCTTTCGGGGAAATTTTAAACGTCGGCATTCCTTGTTTCCCGGCTTTAATGAACAAGCTGGAACAGGCACGTCGCGAGGTATTGGCAATTCGACCACTTGAATATCGCTAATATGTTTTACAAGGTTAGAATTATCAGTATATTCTTTTTTCTACTTTAAGAACGAAGGAGGTTATGTCTACTTTATTTTATGCAGGTTAACCCTTGGGAGTTGTTTGGTTCCGGTTTGATTACATGAACCTGCTCTACTAAAAGTGTTCGGGAAGCTATGCTGTAAACTAAGTACCTACGTAGGTAAATATTAACTATGTATTATATTCCTTGGCCCACAACTTTCTGTTTCCTTTATCGATAATCAATCAATCAATAATACTTTATTGCACAGCGACATATACACAGGACATAAACATACGAATAAAAATAACCACAATAGGCGGCCTTATTGCTAAACAGCTATTTCTGCCAGGCAACCTTAGGGTGAAAGAAGTTTACGCATTGGAGCACGAGATGGTGCAATAAACATATATTATAATGATACTAACATATATTACTTTATATCTATTTAATTACAGGCCTAGTTAATTGCTAACTAATCATTATATGTAGTCCAAATTCACCATCTATCACAATGGTCTAACAGAAAGCTCAGTCAAGTGCGGCCACTTAGTTTATCTTGCGATCGGATGTACCTCTGACTACCCCATTTGGGAATATAGTGATATGTAGTCTTATGTTATGTAGTCTAAATTGTATTGAAGTCAAACGCGAACATTATCAAAATATATCCATGACGTTATTTAGACTAATCTTCAGTGCGAATGTAAATACATTGTTTTAAGTTTACGCGGTTATTATCATAATTCAAACACATAATAACGGGTTATTACCGCGTTTAAATGGGGATATGAGACTCCTGATATTTCGACACTGTCATCCCGTGATCATGGCACTTGCAACAGTGTCGAAATATCGGGAGTCTCATATCCCCATTTAAAAGCGGTAAGAACCCGTTATTATGTGTTTTAATTGCGAATGTAAATACATAGGTACGTAACGTAGGTACAGTAAAACATTGTAAATGCTGGCAATGCTACCAACAGAAGGAAGAACTACCGATCAATGAATCAAAAATGAATTTATGTAATGTCATTATTTTGTGTACAACGCGTCAATAGTAATAGACTAGACACGGAATAAAAGACACAGGATGGAAGTAACGGCCTCCGTGGTCCAATTGTTGAGTGCTCTGCTCACGATCCGGAGGTCCCGGGTTCAAATCTCGGTGGGGACAAATGACTTTGTTATCCCTAGTTTGGTTAGGACATTGCAGGCTAATCACCTGATTGTCCAGAAGAAAGATGATCCGTGATTCGGAAGGCACCTTAAGCCGTTGTCCCCGGTTACAACTTATTGATGTAAGTACGTAGTCGTTACTTAAGTCACGTCAGGGGCCTTTGGCGGCTCAATAATAACCCTGACACCAGGGTTGATGAGGTTGGTCATCCACCTCACAACTCACACAGGTAAATACTATTAGGTACTTATCAGCATTTGCCATTTGAATCCCTCCCTGCTGAGCAGTTCGGAGTGAGGTAATGCAGGTTTAGGCAGCCTACACGCGAGTGTTCTATCAAGCTTATTAGCTATTATGCAAACACGGAGTGCAGTAATTACGCGGTTTTCATTAGTTACCAGCTAATTACTTGCAGCTACGGGACTTCCTCGCTCATTATTCATGGTGTGTTGCTTCCGGTTGTTTATTTTAATAACAAAACTATTCGTCATTTTCTTTTACGGTGTACGCGTAGTCTGGGATGTAAAGGAATGCTTAGAACATAATTACCATGCCAATTATTATAATAATACTGTCCTTTCCGGAGATTACGCAGACGTTGTAGAGGTACAATTATTTTATTTTTAACCAATTTCATATTTATTCTATGACTAGCCTCGCGTTCAATTAGAGGTAACACGATTCCCCTTTTCTAATCTATCAATTTCTAGCTTCCTACCTTGAAAACTGCGAAAAGTCCCATATAAAATCTCATCCCCTCTTTGAAGGGTTGTTAATCACAAAAAGTCCGCATACCAACTTTTAGCTGTCTACCTTGAAAATTGCGGAATGCTCCATACAAACTTCCACTCCCTATTTTAGGGAAGTGGGCCCTTTCTATAGTCTCTGCTTACCCCGGTGGGAAATAGGCGTGAGTTTATGTATGTGTATGTATGTATGGACTTAGAAAGAGACAAAAAATAGCCTAGGTCACTGTCCATCCCTTCAACTATCTCCGTCCCATCAGTTTTGCCGTGAAAGACGGCCAAGCAAACAGACAGACTCACACATACACTTTCCTATTTCTAATATTAGTATGGGTTACGTAAGATATTGTTCGAAGTAGTCAACAACATAGTAAGTAAAATTATCTCTTGAAGCTTTGTAACTAGGTAGATACGTTTTCAGTCCGGTTCGTGAACTCGTAGCAGACGAAACCAAGTTAAACCACGAAACTTTCTGTTAGTTTACACACTGACTCGTTTACATAGCAATTTTGAATGCGCAAAGCTCAGACCAATAATTACCGCTGCCGTGCTCCCAGAGGATCAAATGTGCCTACACCGTCGCCTTTCATTTGCCCTGCCAAATTAAAGCTAGCAATCGGAGATATGTGACCGAGTTTGTTTTTACACTACAGTGAGATGGGATTTCTAACAGAACGAACAAAATGACTCAGGTTTTTTGCGTTTGTTCGAATAGGTATACATCTACTTTCGTGTTTTGGATGTTGAAAATTGATAGGTTGTGTTAGAATACGCGTGATTTCATTCGGTGGTATTTAAGTACCTTATTATATGAAAAATCTTAGTGATAAAGTAATCAAAAGGACGTGTATGTATGTGTGTGTGTGTGTGTGTGTGTGTGTGTGTATTTGAGTAAGTACCTATAAGAGTTTATGTGCTATTTACTTTAGTGATCTTGATATAAGACTTATTTTGATATTAGTAAAGAATCTCCGTGGTCCAGTGGTTGAGCGTTGGGCTCACGATCCGGAGGTCCCGGGTTCGAATCTCGGTGGGGATATATCACAAAAAATTACTTTGTGATCCCTAGTATGGTTCGGACATTACAGGCTGATCACCTGATTGTCCAAAAAGTAAGATGATCCGTGCTTCGGAAGTCACGTTAAGCCGTTGGTCCCAGTTACTAACTGATGTAAGTAAGTAGTCGTTACATGAGCCATGTCAGGGGCCTTTGGAGCCTCAATAGTAACCCTGACACCAGCGTTGATGAGGTTGGTACTCCACTTCACAACCCACACGATAGAAGATCTTGAATTCAGATTGTCAATTCTTAATATAGATACCTAAACATTAGACGCTAGAATAGCTTTTAGTCTAAAGAATATAAAAATAATTAAATCCTTGTACGTGTACCATATTAACATAATACGTATATTATAGTACATCAATACCCGACATGTATGGTCTAATAATGGTATTTTATTTTTGAAACAATCGAGGTAATAAGTATATCCAATACGCTAAAAATAAACGCTATGAACTTGCTAGAATTTAATTATCTTTTTCAATACAGCTCATTGAAATAAATAGGCCTATAATAAGATATTATCAAATTCATTTTTATTATAAGAACAATATAAAATTTCCCGTTTTTGTTTCTTAGACAGTAGGTATGTTTCAAGAATAGTGTTTCAGATATAATTTAAGAGGAATTTACCATCAATATGACAATACTGTCCTTTGTTTGGTAAGGACTTTTCAGGCTTGAATCACCTGATTGCGCGGCGGTTGGGGGCACGTTAAGCCGTTGGTCCCGGCTATTAGCTGTAAAAAACACACCTCCATCAACCCGCAGTGGAGCAGCATGAGGGGAGGCCTGTGCCCAGCAGTGGGACGTATATAGGCTGTTTATGTTATGTTATGTATGATAATACAAGTAAGTATATTATAAAGTATGTTACACCTGTATGCCTCAGGCCTCAAACCTACTGGTTTCTAAGCCAAAGATTTTTACTATTATCTGGAGATATTACATGTACTTTAATGCCAATAAGAGAGTACAGATCCATATTATACCACCTATATGTTCTGGACCCATCCCTATTGGTAGCTACGCCAGAGTACCTACTCGTCTCTACGTATTATTTGCAGTATTATGATTTTACATAATTAGGTACTTAGTGTATAAGTGACAGACAGAGTGAAACAAAAGAAACTTCGCCAATAAGGCATAACAAGCGGACCCGGACTGGCCATAGGGCAGATCCGGCAAATACCCGATGGGCCGGACGTCCAGAGGGCCTATCGCCGCCGGCTGGCTCGTCTAGCTGCTAGCTCGCTCGATCATCCATTGTTAATCAAATCAAATCAAATATACTTTATTGCACAGAACTAGAATTATCAAAATTAATTATTAGAATAATTATTAGAATTATTTATTATTTCATTGTTCTGCTATGATTATAAAAAATGCAAAAAATCCATTCACGTCGTACTGTTATTTTAGAAAATCTATTCAGTAAATAGTAGTCGTATTTTTTTATCAATAAATGATGAATGAAAATTCGGGTGGTTTAGGTACTTTCTAACGGTCCACCCCGGACACGGCACTCAAACTCGTAGAACAAATGTTGTTGTTTATGATGTCAGCTATCTATTCCTGCGAGGTTATTGATGTTTCAAAAATAACCCTGTATACTATATACAATTACTAAAACTAATAAATACAATGCCAATTATAGTTTATCGCAAATACAGTAGCAAATATATGTATCACAATCCTACGTAGAGGGGTCAATCGTCTCTCAAATGGCCTAGCCGGTTTCAGATGTCAGTCCAGGCCTGATTACAAGTAATAAGACGATACATTATACAATCTCTGTTACAATGTTACGTGTGTGTGTTGCTCCAACCCCACTGGCCACTAAGCCAAAGATTCGTCTCTATTATCTGAAGCTATTGCAGCGAAACAACGCAACGCTAAAACCTTCACCATTCGCGTGATTTAAAACACCGAGCTTAGATTTACTACGGTGTTTGTGGACACACGCTATTTGCTTTGTACCAATAGGTATGTAGGCACTACGCTTCTTTTTGACTTTTTATTTATTTTTAGGGTTCCATACCACAACAATGGAAAAACGGAATTGGGGATAAGCTCCCCCTGTGCTTTATGTAAAGAGTATACAAACAAACAAACAGAACCTAGATTCACTTTCTTGTGCATCCGTCTGTATGTTTGACTGCCTGTCTAGACCCTGGTTTTATTATTTATGTGTCCCTTCTGACATATTGGACTATTAATTATAGACGATGATGGTACCTAATGTGTATTGAGCTGGTTTTCCCTTCGCGGGTTGAAAGGTCAGACAGACAGTCGCTTCTGTATAAAAGCGGACCTGTCAAATCTTCAGGTTAGGTAAGCGGACCCTGTAGAGACGGGATAACGCTAGGCAGATGTTGTACACTTTCCATCATACTTGGATGGTTAATCATAAAATATGCATTCTTCGTACCAAAAGCATCTGCAAGTTATCTGCTGATTACTCGTGGCTCTGCCCATCCCATTAGGGATTACGGGTGTGAACTCATGTATACAAGGTGTTAGTGACATCGTAACAAAAAAAATGGAACGTCTATTTGATTGTACTAAAAACGATGGTGGGTGTTTTTCTTGTCGCAAATGCTTATTTAAGATTATGAGTTTTTACTGCGCCGCAATGTAAATCGAACAACATTATGAAAGTTGCTCATCAGATCTTTATTATAAAAAATCGGTTGCTGGGGTCAGTGTCTGTTTATTCCCAAGCTTATCATTTACTCAAAATCGTGGTATCAATTTATAATCTGTTCAACGAACTCTCAATCCTAATTCCAAAGAGGGTTTCGCAGTTGAAGATCCTACGACCAGACCGACTAGACTTTCAAGGCTTTTCAAAATAAGAATAGTACCACATGTAAAAAAATCACGTGGTTTCCAGGATTTTTGCCCGGTTAATGGCTATAGGTTCACCCCCTATTACATGGTAGTATATACTACTACTCGCCAGTAGTATGTATATGAGTAGGATGTATATACTATACACCTCTGTCTACCCGTTCGGGAATGCATACGTGATTCTATGTATGGTAAAAAAATAGGGGATTTATCTAAACAAGAGCAAGTGGACTTTTTCTCTCGCACCATATTGTGTATTATTTTAATTTTTTCGTGTTCCATGCACGCGATGAAAAGAGCATTGTAAATACGGGACGAGTTGCAACATTCACATCTGTTTGTTTTGGGAATAGTGAAAAATAACAGTTCATGAAGCAAATAAACGGAAGTGCGACATCACAGTTCGTATCCCAACTGGAGAAAAGTAATTTTTATTAGTTTCCCCGGTTTTATTGTGTGTTTTCAAAACTGTCACAGTTGTTTATCTTTTTCAGCTTTTTCAAAAGCTTTTTCAGGTTTAAAACAATTTTCCTTTTCAAAAATCTCAATATTGGGACAGTATACCTTTTGCTTTTGGTTTTAGTTTCACACAAGACCATTAACCCGGCCCCATGGGAGACAGAGTCACCTTTTCTACCCTCCACTGGGGCAATTCCTGTTCGGCGCGGGGGTGGGTGCCCCTTACTCAGTAGGCCGGCGTGAGATGGTGGCTGAGTTCGGATAGGTACCCAGACCTACGGAGTATAACGTAGAACCCTTGCCCAGGGATACAAGTGAAAACGTCAACGGTTACAGAGGCGGAGGCGGGAGCTATCGGTACGGCAATGCAAGACGGAAGGGGCGCGTCACAGGGACTGTAACCTGGGACCCGACAGAGTGCAGCAGTAACTGTCAGTAGTATTCGGAGGCAGAGGACTGGAGTCCTAGTAGGGCTTTGAAATAGACTACTCTGGGCGCCATCCCACTCGCGTCAGAGAGAGTACTGCGGGGCGGAAGGCAAGAGGGAAACCACTGCCCTATTTTCCCCTAAAAAGTGGCATGAAGAATGCTACACCGACAAGAGCGTGGCTCTTAAATTAGTGATGTGATGATTCAGTATACACTTTATACTACCCGATTATTGTAATCATTTTGACAGACAATGTCAAAAGAATATAAAAGTGTGCTTATTAATGTTACTATTTTAATAAGTTTACAACGGCTGTACGCACACTCAGTCCTTTACCTGTGTGGTATTTCCTGGAAATTATCCTATGACAACCCTATGACCGTCAATAAGTGCAATTTTATTCAAAACTTGTCAATAGTTTAGTAGCGAAGGTAATATAGACAGATATAGTTACATTCGCTTTTAATAATATTATTAATAGCTTACTCATCCTATGCACGATCAAATGCATATTTTAATGAATATCAAACTTTATTGCTCTTAATTTGAAACAGACCAACAGTGTCAGAAAAAGCAATAAAAAGTATATGTGAATTTTTAAATTTTCTTTTTATGGCAATGCAAATGTTTTTATTGGTTTGGCACTGGTGCATTTGTAAAGCGTAGTATAAATTCTCATAAAATATTTCGTTCATATTGCACTACCAGTACATAATTAAATAACATTTCATACAAATGGACTCGTTGATGTATTGTTGTTGTTACAGATATATGCTAGTATTTCATGCAGGGAGTAAAACTAGGATTATCATTATAATTTACAGAGTTGTAATAAACCGTTACCCACAACCCGTTCCAATACCGTTCCAATTGGAACAAAACGTGGAATGCCTAGATGTCATTTGACTTTTCTTACAAAAACCTATGATGGACTTACTCATAAGAACTATTAATTTGTAAAAACTATAAAAGTAACTAGGACTCGCGATGGTCGTGTTCGGAGAACGCTTGACTTATATTGTAATGTCACTGGTTCCAGACCCGGTTTAGGCTCTTAACCTCTAAATTTGAATTTATGCGTTTGAATTCGTGTTTCGAACATAGATAACTGATATCGCGTGGTTTCCACGATTTTTATTTATTTATTCATTTATAGTAAAGCTCTGCCAGTATGACGGCCCCACGTAGTAAATCCTATTATAATTTGATTGAACCATTATGATATCATTAGTATGACATACCTATTATTTAGTTCACAGGACTACACTCTGTTATAATGAAAAGCTCTGAGTGCTACTGGCTATTGTTCGAGCTTCGTTAAACGCTGCAGTAAATTCATTTTATACAGGTAGAATATTGTGTATGTTTATAATTAATTAAGTAGCTATATAATAAACGACACGGCAGTGACACAGCTCACCACACATCACACTGGTCTAACATGAAACTCGGTGAGGTGTGGGTTCTTGCGTACTGCTGACTATCCCACAATTGGAATATCATCGTGAACTTATAAATAAATAAAGTACTTACTTACCTTTGTAAAATATAATTACTTAATTAAGTAGATAAAAATCTACGTAAATTAGACACGTATTATAAAACAGAACGACGAGTTTAGTACAATCAATGATTATATTACAATAACATTTTACAATCGTCTCAATGCGCGGTAATAATTAGATCTGTCCAAATACGTAAGCTAGTGTTGTGACGTTCATTAGCATAGTGATGTGTCAGTCGATATTAGGTCGATATATCTTTTTCTATTCAACAGTATAATATGATAACTATTACTCTGCTCTACGCAAATGATTAACAATAATTGGTGAAAAAAAATATTTTTTTATTTTCAGACTCTGGACTCACATTAAAATGATACCTACCTTATAACTTCTGGCATAATATAATCAATATTTTTTAGACAATTTATTTTAAAACCTGGCAACTTTGACTCAATTTTTGTTCGCCAGGGTAGGAAGGTATTTAGGTATACTTATAACATATTGGCCCCGATTCCTGCAGACACCGCCTAATTTTATTTTAAGTTATATCCGTCATTTTCATATCCGTCGAAAATGAAAGGGACGGATGATTCACAGCTCTTAATTTTAGGAAGAATGAGTAAATGAATGAATAACCCGGGCGAATCAAAAGGTACGTTGCTGGTATGCAATCCGTTTGACCTGCTGTCTACTTACTATGTCGGGTTATTGACGGATGTAAAATTTTTAGACGGTTGGTTTAGATTTGTGCTTAAAATTGACGTGTGTTCCATAAATTTTATGCTTGTCGATTACCCGTCCCTTTCCTTTTCGGCGGATAAGAAAATGACAGATATAAGTTAAAATAAAATTAGATGGTATTTACAGGAATTAGCACCATTGACTGTTTATTTTTAACTACATACAAACTTTTATCGTGTGGGTGAGGTGGATTACCAACCTTATCAACCCTGTTTTCAGGGTTATTATTAAGCTGCCAAAGGCCCCTGACATGGTTCATGTAACGACTACTTACTTACATCAGTAAATACTTACAATAAAATGTAGATAAACACTCGTAAGAACGCGATATATCCCTACAAGACGTTGCGTGTCCTACATCCGTACGAAAATGTAATAGTTTTCGCTAATATATAAGTTGACTTGCGCAATTCGTTACCGGCGCAGTTATCTACGTTTTACTTTTGAATTATAAAACGCTATTGCCTCGGGGCCTTAAAATCCATCACGCACGGCGATCTTATTTAGATAAGTGGACTAGAACGGCTGTCGGAAGCCCACCCTGCTTACTTCACTTGACTGATTGCCGCTAATGAATGTCACGCTCTAATCTTTCCGTTAAACCCCCTTTTCCGAAAGCTATTCCACTAAAAACAATTTCAACTGAAACTCGACTAGGTTCTAAAGCTCCCAAGGAAATTCTGACAAAAATGCCTTTAAATTCGTTCTCTTTAGTTATAACAAACAGTTCTTCTTTTTTTCATAAATACAGGGTGTAAGTGACACCGTAACGAATACTGAGGGGGATGGTTTAGACCGTGATTCTGAGTTGATATCAAGTGGAATTTCTTGTCGGAAAATTCCTGAAATTTTTTGTATTTTTTTAATTGTTTTCAGTTCCATACTTTAGCGACCACCCACTTGATATCAACTCCGAATCATGGCCTGAATCATCCCTCAAAGTTTTCGTTACGATGTCACTAACATTCGGTATAATGTTGGCCGAAAAAGATCGCGTGATGATTTTGATAGGTGGCACTTCGCCGAACAGCGTGAAGAATATGGAGGGGAGGCCTTTGCACAGCAGTGGGATAATAGACAAAGCATAAACTAGAACTAGATAACTCTTTAATGAATATCGATTAGAATTATTTATTTATTTACCCACCAGTAGCCATATATTTTGAGTGCGGTCGTCGTGGGTAGTATGTAGGTGTAAATAGTTTTAAGGATGTTATTTTTCCCAATGGCTGAAATATACTTAGTCACCTAAGGATCCTCTTTGAAGAAGTTGAAAAACTTCTGTATAGTTTGAACAGTCCTTTCAAGAACTCGCATATAAGATCACCATTTGTAAGAACGTCATAATCGAGATTTCTAATCGGCGTATACGCGTGTGCCTCGTATTTGTAGGTAATTTCATTTTGCATACGTAAGCCTACAGTCGTACCGTAAAATTTAATACGCTTTACGATGTAAGTACTATGAATATGTACAGTACAAGGAAAATTCAGATTAAACGTGACTGGAACGTCCCGGGGCTGAGTCTTAAGGGTAATTCGCAATAACACGGGCGCTAATGACCCCGCATTCACAAGGGAGAATTCTCAGCTAACTGCGACATTAGGACCTTCTTATTTGGCTATTTCACTTCGTTAAAGGCCCTTTGTGGGTGTTGCGGAAAAATATCCAGTTTACATTAAGAAACTTAATAGAAACTGGACATGTTTGTAAAGCGTTTGTTAAACGCTAGGTTATGGCTGAGGAAATATTTTTGGCTTTTATTAATAATAAATGTCAGGTAAGTACAACCCACAGGGTCCATCAATCCATTAATCTTGATTTTTCTTATTTTAGTGACATCATGACAGAAGACAAAAAGATTTTATTACAAGAAAATCTGGTAAACCTGAAGCACCAAAACGCAAAATTAAATTACAAAAATATTTTTTTATTAAAAGTTGAATTACTTTGTGATTTGTTTAGGACATTACAGGCTGATCACCTGATTGTCCAAAAGTAAAATGATCCGTGCTTCGGAAGGCACGTTAAACCGTTGGTCCCGGTTACGACTTACTGATGTAAGTAGTCGTTACATGAGTCATGGCAGGGGCTTTTAGCGGCTCAATAGTAACCCTGACACCAGGGTTGATAAAGTTGGTTATCCACTTCACAACCCACACGAGAGAAGAAGAATAAGACCAAAAAGTTAGCAATTTATTAAGTACCTAATAATTAATAGAAGCCTGCTAAAATAAGAAACCATAAAATACATAACTTTTAAAACGCTTAACTCTTGCTTTAAGGTTGCAAATTCAAATCCTAGCACGGACCTAAACCAATAATTTTATTTTCGATTTAAGTATATAACAAATTCATGTAAGGATCGTAAATGATTATCACGTGCTCAAGAAAATATTATGAGAATACCCACGTTCCGGAAAAATACGTTTCGGAGGTGATGTGACCTGAACTGTATCTTAGAAAGTCAGATAGGCAATCGTTTCTGTAAAAATCGAATCTCCATGTTCTTTAGGTATGCGGACCATATGATAACGGGTAATCATGATAAATAAAAGATCATGATATGACATATCTACATGATTTCTCAAAATATACATATCTACATGGTTTCTTCAATAATACTTATCCAATTATTAATCGAAGCCTCTCCGCATTTTTATCCAATACCTAAGCATTTTTAAGCGGATTCAAATAAATATTGTAATTGGAACAGTAGTAGGTAACCCGGTTAAATTAATTAAAAGCAGTTTGAAATATAACCCCGTTTGTGTTCGGACCTAAGATAAATATCGTTAGCCCAATGAAGCAATAAATAATATTGTAATGTAGTTTTTGCAAGAGCTCAGATATATTATATCCTCGATTTCATTCCAGAGATATCCAGTTCTACTTTTTGTACTACTTAATGAGTTTTTGGAAAGCGACGTGGACACGTAATACTCTCATACACATACATAAGATCACGCCTATTTCCCATTCGGGTAGGCAGAGACCACCGAATTCCACTTACTATGATCCTGACTTGAGGAGCTCGGTGGCGCAGCGGTTAACGCGCTCGGTCTGCGATTGTTGAAGTAAAGCAACTTTCGTAAAGGCCGGTCATAGGATGGGTGACCACAAAAAAAAAAAAAGTTTTCATCTCGAGCTCCTCCGTGCTTCGGAAGGCACGTTAAGCCGTTGGTCCCGGCGGCATTAGCAGTCGTTAATAACCATAAATCCGCACTGGGCCCGCGTGGTGGCTTAAGACCCGATCTCCCTATCCATCCATAGGGAAGGCCCGTGCCCCAGCAGTGGGGACGTTAATGGGCTGGGGATGATGATGTAGCCTAGGCCTTCCTCTTCCGACTGTACAACTGACACCCGCATTACAGCTATAAAGGTGGGATTAAGAAACTAATCTCAGCCTCGAGACTGCCCTCAAGATCATGTCAATGTGACAGTTCTTATATAAAAACAGGGACCTGAGCATGATCTTGAGGGCAGTCTCAACTGAGATTAGTTTATTAATACCCCTTTAAAAATAAAAAACTCACTCAATAAGTAACGAAAACCGATGTATTTTTTTAAACTTGAATAAGTTGTAAATAAAGAACATGTACAGATGAATAAAATAAGCACAATATGCAGTCTTATTGCTCAACAGCAGTTTCTGCAACCTTAGGGTAAAAGAAGTTTATGCATTGGAGCGAGGGATTGTATTTCCTGCGTGTGTAAAGTTAAGTACTTATTTGTTACGTTATGTTGCTGGTTACTTCGGAACTAATCACTCAGCAAACCTCTACCCATTGTGAATCCTTAGTAATTCCAAATGATGGATTTATTGAACAAAAAAACTATTCGTATTGTAATCGAATTCAATGCAAAGTTCAAAAGCACTTTACTATAAACCCAACTCAAAATAGTTATGGTTACGGTTATAGATAAAACTTTATTGTGTTTAGCACTTTTCACTATCTACCCTGCAAAAGACATCGCGTCAACAATTACGCGCTTTGCTTTAGATTCGATTTCAATACTTCTTTGTTTAATAAATACGACTATACAAACTTTTCACCAGAAAAACATCTAGTGCTTTCAAAGTAATGAATTGGTTAATTATACTGTGATAAATCGTGGCTTTAAAACTCAAAGTGATGTATTAACTGTGCTTAATCAACTTCACTATTACGTTTCTCTGCTTGTTGTAAATTAATAGAGTACTTTTAAAAGTACCGTTGGATTTACATATATTACGTTTGTTTGTTGTTACTCTATAGGCATTTTGGAAAAGAGCAGTTATTGAAATTAGAACAAATAGTGAATGTTATCATCAGGGTCTGCATGACAAATTCGCCGCGCGCGGTTTAGTTCTTAAATTAATCCCGTCCTTTACTTTCAATAAGGATAAGAAAGAGACAGCGTTAGTTTTAGTACTGACAAGTTAAGATAAAGTTGGTGGTTACCCGAATCGGTACTATTAAGTCACGTAAAAAGGTATCAACGCCATTCATTTTAAGCTTTTAGTGCTCTCCACTTGTAACGCCAAGAGGTAATTGAATTCTATCCGAGGGAAATCTACAATACACCATACATAAAAAAGACATTTCAATCACGTACCTTTGCTGTATTTATTAGCGCTTGTAAAAACCTCGTAGTTATCCATTTCCCGGTATAGGTATAAAACTCCTTTGTGCTTTTGCAGTGCTGCAATCGTCGTAATCTCGTCGACCCACTTGACTAGGTACACGACCTAGTTACCCTTAAGCCTGACGCACACAGAGCCGAGAAAGCGGGACAAGCGAGCCTTTGCGGTTTGTACAATATTTAGCACAAGCTTTCCGTCCGCGTCTCAGTCCGCGTGGACTTCGGTTATCGCGCGCGACACGTCATGTGTCCATCCCCTTTTCATCCCTTTAGGGGGCGATTTCCGAGATGAAAATTATCCTATATTCTTCCCTAGGTCTCAAATCATTAATTGCAAACTATCTTCATACCAAATCTCATCTAAATCATTTCAGCAGTTTAAACGTGAAATGTAACAGACAGATAGAATTACTGTCGCATTTATAATGTGGATCCTAGTAGGAATTGAATAGGACTTACAACCTCGCTTCCCGCTCGCGGTAGCCACTTCTGTGTGCATTGAGCTTTATAAACGTTTACTCTCCCCGTCACCTATTTCACTATGCCCTAAACTCGTTACCGATGCGGATTGGGTCACCACGATAGATGGTTGTCGAATGCTGTCGACTTGCGGACTTGTGGAGTGAAACGTTTAAGATTGACGATTTGGTACGCTATTCCGAACACTTTTTTAACACATTGTTTGTGATTTACGCGGTTAGCGTTTAGTGTTAAAATATTGATAATTACTATGAACTTACTATGAATGCATGAAGATTGTATATTTTTATGCGGAATTAAAATTCAGTTATTATTTTTATGCCATTCACGCAATTCCGAAATCGACTATTTATTAGGCAATATGGGTATAATTGTATTATAAAAGGTGTTAATTTATAATACTTATACGTACGTGCTAAAACTAACGAGTAGGAACCTACCTTTGATCGAACGGTAACAAGCTGCACCTCACCTAATAACATACAGCAACTCTGATTTCCAGGTGAATCAAAGACGAACATCGTCCTTAGAGTTTGTGAACTCTAATGACAACAGTGTATAATAATGAACAGTGTATGAAGTGGTTATCGGTGTAAAACAAGACAAATAGAAGTACCTTATAATTCTATTAACAGTTAAAGTGCGGAGATATTATTTTTAAAGTGTCTAAATACCTGTCATTTTCTTATCCGCCGAAAAGGGTACCTAATCGACAGACATATTTATGGAACACACGTCAATTTTAGGCAGAAATATAAAGAACTCCCTCAAAATTTTACATTAGCCAATAAGCCGACAGAATTAAGTTGACAGCACACGTTCAACGGGTTGCATATCAGCGAGATACCTATTTGATTCGACCGAGTTATTCATGCATTCCCTCTTTCATTTTAAAATTAACAGCTGTTAGTCATCCGTCTCTTTCCTTTTCGGTGGATAAGAAAACGACAGGTATAACTTGAAATAAAATTAGGACGTGTCTGAAGCAATAAAGGCCAATATAGATCTAATTCTAACTAATAGGTAAGTAAATTAGACTTAAAATTCGATTGGTGCAGGTCACGAGTGCAGATTATAGATTATCAGTTAGGTGTTTGAATGGACTTCAGACACGGAAACTGCAACTGATATAATGGCTATATGAATTAAATTTGATAAACCAGGCGCTAGATGATCTTGTAGTAGCTTTTGTTTCAAGTCCACTTTTCTTTATTTTAACGCACCTGTCGATAACTTAAGGTGGCGGACCCCGTGATAAACCAAAATGTCTATTTTAAACGAAGTCGTAGGTATTTGGATCCGTGGAACTGACTACATGACAACAAAAAAAAGTAAAGTAGTAAAGTGCAGTGGATGGCCTTACCAGTGTAAATACGTATATGAAAGTAGACACGGATTCAATTAGTTCGGAGGTGTGGAAGCGTGTTACAGCAGTAGATAGGTAGCTACATGCTGGGCTGAACGCTGTGGCTTCCTGTGCACACTTACAGCTGACAGTAGCCCGAGTGAGGGACAGGAGCGGGGTAGACATGATCTTTTAACACTTTCAAGGACAGAACGTCTAATGACGCTCCGATTCCAAGGTGTCATACTATCTGTTATAAACCATCAATGACCCATCGTCTCTGCCCGTGAAAGGGTTAACGTGATTTAGTTGCCCGAATGGCATTCACTAGATTCGCTTTCTACTTTATCATTGGAATTGGTAAAGAGTGAAATACTCTCCCGGCGTCTTTGTTCCATACGTATGTATACTACCTACCTATAATTTGGGGTTTTCAACTTTTCAGCTTTTTTCACGAGTGAATAGGGCTTGCGTGCTCCACCTTAGAACATATCGCTGCTTAACATCAGGCGGGATCTTCGTCAGACGCACTCAAATCTTTGAAAAAAAAAAACATAGCCGGATAAATGGAGGACACTGAGGACTCTCATCTGGTGCAAAATTTTCAATAACAAGCTTAGGTAAGCTTGATTATCTGCGTCTAATGTTTAGCTTAATTAAAGTAAATATTAGCCCACTTGGGCACCTGCAGGCCTGTGTTAAACATTGCACCAGATGAGAGTCCTCAGTGCCCTCTATTTATCCGGCTATATATTTTTTTCAAAGATTTGAGTGCGTCTGACGAAGATCCCGCCCGATAAGTGGGTACTTATATTCCCAATATCTGCTATGGTTGCGGCTTCAGTCAAGTGACTGCAGCCTCACAACCTAGAATTTGCCGCACACTTTGTAACAGTGCCTCCGACAGGTGGAAATAATTAAATAATAAATGTGCGTTAAGCCTGAAGTTTGAATTTTGTGCCATACTCGTAGGGCCGCCTCCAAATTACCTGACTGACAAGCCTCTGGCTTCCATTCTACTGCTAGTTAGCGCTCCACCACAACATTAGATCACATTGACTGCATTACCTTGGCTTTTAACATCATTTGCCAAGAGTGCTCCCTCAAACCTTATTCTAATGAGTGTCATTTCCAAGAAATTATCATTAACTTTCCGAAAATGTTTTAGTACTGTAATTTATGTGAAATATTGTGTAAATTATTTGTAAAATAAAATAAATTATTTCGTGAAATATTGTGTGTTATTTAAATTATTTTAATATATTTTTCTGCAAGTTGCAATCAAAATTAATTACAGGTACTTACTGTATTTCAAATAAAGCTTATCCTAGACTCTGATGTACAATAAAATATTACCTTGCGATGATATTGATTTAGATCAATATGATAACATTCAACATTAGTGTTGAATGTTATCAAATCTTACTGGAAAACAGCAAATAATCGCAACTCCAAATTTGACACGTTTAATATAATATTTTACCACGCTGCTTCACTGCAGGTCTGCTTTCACATTTTTCGAATAATGTTTTTACGGTCTTTATTTTTAGTACAACGTCCTAAAATAGATATATAATAGGTAGAATAATCATTATGACGCCTGGTGACAAATGGTTAAAACATCGCTCGTAATAACAGTTGAACACGTGAGAAAAAACACAGGCCCTGTGTCGATTATTACTACAAGCTACGAAAGATAAGCACCTAAACGTATTCCATGGTTTTTATTCGCTCCCAATCCAGAAAATAAACAAATTTCGATTCCACTTCCGTTCCCGACCTCTGACACTGACAACCGAATCTATCATCAACCTTTCAATGGTACATGATTACGCTCCGTTAATGTTAATTACTGTTGTATTTTGCGGTTTGCAAATCGATAACGTATCATTAGCGCTTGCCTGTAATGATGTAATTTACAATGACCACATTGCAGTGAGCCGTTTATAACCTCACTATTATGTTTCTCTACTATTAGTAAATAAAAGGATGATATTTTATGATTCATAGTAATGGAGTATTGTTCATAGTACGTTGTAGTGTTCCCTGTATATGCTGGTATAGGACTGAATAAAAACAAAGAACTCTTTCAGGTGCTTGTCTTCTTGGGCATGTTTCAAACCCGATTGATTGTGTGCTTAGTGAGTGTTAGTGAGATATATTTACCTAGTTGGCCCCAAAGTTCTGTCACTGGCACATCATTTTTAAAATTCGAACATGATTTATGAAAATATTATTCAATACTATTTTTTTTTAATTTCACTATTTTAACCTCGTAAAGCCGAGGTTTCCAGACACAATAGTAAAACAATGGAGTTTGGATTTTAAAAGGACTGTCGGCGTTACGACTTTAAAACAAAAAAAAAATAGTCATTTACCACGATTTTTCACGATGAAGTGGACGTTAAAGAAAACTGTATAGCTGTTATAACGTTGTATCTCTGTGGGCACACGCCGAGTACCATTTTCAAGTGGCTCAAAAATTTGAATATTACGTTCAGGTTGGTGTACCGTACTATTGATAGATACAATGAAGTATCCAGTGTTGAGGACAAGAACTTTAACACACAAAAACATAAGTGCAAAAGTGTACCAAGAGACGGTTTTGGATACGCTTGTCAATGATCTACCTAACACGTTATTTTGTGGACATCATTTCGTGTTCCAGCAGGACTCTGCGCCTGTACACAAAGCCAAGTATACATATCATTAAATCAATCTGCTGGTGGGTGCTACTACCTATTAAAAAGTTTTTATTGTTCCAAAATAGTCACTAAGCTTAATTATTATTCACTTACTACTATGGGTTATTTTACTCAAAAATAATGATTATTGATTACCATTCAATACATTAGGAAAAGCCGATGGTTTATATCTGTGTTATTTACCGCTGTTTTTTCAGAAACGGACACAGTTATAACCCTAGTGGGTCTTCTTGAAGTACTGAACCAGTCATGTCCTGCAGCACCAAACAAAAAAGTCACAGAAAACAATGCTAAAAACCTTATTTACTTAGGTAGTTAAACATCAAGTTGAGAGCGGGTCGCGTCTCAGTGCGACTGATCGGAGAGGGCTGGAGGCGACTGTAATTCTGTTACTTCCAGCTAATTGGATCCAGCGAGGATCTGACACGAGTGTGTTGTTAATCCCGTCTCCTTACACGACTACCTACAATTATAGAGGATAAGTGTACCCTGATTCTTGCCTTTATCTTGGTGAATTTCTATCTAATTACTTAGATCACCCGCTGCATTTTAGATAACATGACATTTCTTGTTAGGTGACTCGTTGTTTTTCTTGGACATGTAATTGTAGACATCACAACGATGTTTTAAAAAATATTGAGAAAATAATCATATGAAAGGGAAGCTATCTGAACCACGGAATAGCAGAAAGAGGTTGAAATGGCCAAGTGAGCGCAACACGCACGCCATACAAGTATGAGCAAATAGTTCATACTTCAACTTTGCGCTCAACTCATTCCCAAACTTTACGACGCACGGAGCTCCGCGAAAATATATAAAAACGTCGTCTTGCGTATTATAAGCTGCAGGACTATAAGTAAAATATAGACTTTCATGCAAGAAAATCCCTCCTTATCACAAGAAAGCTAAAAACCTTAGTATGATCGGTTATTTATCAAAAAATATTTTTGTATCTTACGAAAAGTAATCACAAAATGGCAGCTTATCAAATAAAATATACATTACTTACCGGTAAAGTAGCTATGGAATTTGAGAAGCAGTAGAGCTATCGTAGTTAGGTATCTATTCACATGAGTAACAGTAAAAGAGAGTGGGGTTGAACCGGCAACGGCGGTTCTCATACAAAATGCGCGTTAGGGTCTTTTCAACCACTTTCTTCTATTCCGTGATCTTAATAGTTGAGTTTTTATAAATTAAACCAGTTGATGTAAGTTAATAAAATCCGATAACCGTTTTAATCTTCTTTAATAACAGTTTCAATAACAGTTTTAAAACTATATAAATATCGTTGCAAAACTTAGTAAAAAATATAAATTATAAACAAAATTTTGAAACAGTTTCAGGAATGGAGTTATGACCTGAACCTGATGCCTAGTTTAACTCACTGCATAGAATAAGGAATAGTAACCATACGGCAAAATATATTATATTATAATCTAAAATTAAATACTAGCGGTATAATATTAGATCACCAAATATAATGTTTCTATTAGCTAACAGAGAAACATATTATCAAAATTAAATGAGCAGCAACATAATAGTGAGGCAATGGTGCCGATTCCTGCAAACACCAACTTAAATCTAAATTTATCTTAGAAAACCTAATTTTAATTTAGTTTAGCAAAAAGTGCAATTCTGGCTTTATGGTCGTCTAAATTTAAAATATTTTATCAGGATGTTTGACACGCTTAAATTTAATAGAACGTCTACGAGGTCTATGGTCAACCAGCTGGTGTCGTTTTTTTCGTAAAGAATTGGTAAAGAAGAATGAATGGAAGTGAGTGAATGAAATCGTCATTTGAACAAAAAAAATACATGTTTTTCTTATAATTTCGTACGAAGGAATACAAAATCGTAATTTATGTGTGTTTTAGCAGCAAATACAATAAATAAATGCAATAAAACATTTTTCTATGAATTTTAAAACATACATCTGGCATTATTCTAAACCATAAAAAACACAGCGTCAAGATCATACTTAAAAAAAAAAAACGTGTTGAGATTAGGTATCGTTAGGTTTTCAAATCAAAAATACTTAATAAAACACAAAAATGACTAAATAAAAGGACGTCGATGAAGAGGAAGACCAAGGCGGAACTAGTAAAAGTGGAAGTTGTGTTGTATCAGAACGACGGAACTCGCTGTGAATGCATATTAAAAGTCCTCAACCAACAAGACTCCTATCTTCTTCTTCGTCGTTCCCTCACTGCTGAGGATCGCGACCACAGGTTATGGTTTTCCACTCGGTACGGCTATATGCAGCGTGCACCGCCCTCTGTATGCTGCCGCCCACCGTCTTCTTCACGATGTCAGACCACCTCGTAGGCGCCCTTCCTCGCGCACGTTTGCCATCCATTTGCCCAACGATGATCTGCTTCTCCAGACTGTGCTTCGGAGACCGCATAATATGTCCGAAGAAGCTTAGGGCACGATTCCGGCATATTGAGGAGAGCCGCGTCGTGATCTTGAGCTCTTTTAATATGGACTCATTCGTACACGTAAATAGCCTTAAATTACCAAGTAGAGAAAGTCCAGCATGAGGTGAGCACGAAGTTTTGAAGACAGGAGTGATTGTATTAGATTTCCTCCTGAGCAGTTGCACTACAAATTTAGTGATGAAGAGGTGAGTGATCGAAAAAATGTCATAGAAGAACTTGTAGACATCATATTAATCTGAGTTACTTGTATTAATCAGATTTTTTACTAATTTTCAGGCAATACTTGACAGAAACCTTAAGTGGGATGACATAATTATAAAGAAAATCAATAAGAGGATGAACTATTTTAATGTTTATAAAACAATAGTATGGAAGAATTTTGATGCATCTTGGAGCAATGGCAACATGTAAGCATATTCCTAGTTAAAAATATATTTAAGTGAGTGTTGCTCGTTGTAAGTGGATTTCCTTTACGGCTGATTAGGCTCAGGCCTAGGACGGCCAGATATGAGGAACGGCTAGTCCTGTTTTTTCTCTAATGTGGTTTGTAAGATCAATGACCAACCTCATCAACCTGCTGCTGTGACTATTCGGGTGTCCCGGACTAAAGGCCCTTGACGAAGCTTACTTATCTAATGAAATGACTATGTAGGTACTTAAGTAATTAGTAATGGAGTCAAGACTCTCTGTGAATTTGCCTCTTATGTATGAAACCGTTTTTCATGACGGTCATAGTAACTAAACACATAACGGCCTCCGTGGTCCAGTAGTTGAACGTTGTGCTCACAATCCAGAGGTCCCGGGTTCGAATCCCGGTAGAAAAAAATCACAGAAATCATCTTTGTATTCCTTGTTTTGCTAGGACATTACAGGCTGAACACCTGATTGTCCAAATGTAAGATGATCAGTGCTTCAGAAGGCATGTTAAGCTGTTGGTCTTGGTTACTACTTACTAGAGTAAATATGTAGTTGTTACATGAGTCATGTCAGGGGCCCTTGGCGGCTCAATAATAACCCAGACACCAGGGTTACCAACCTCATCGGTTGGTAATCCATCTCATAACTCACATGATAGAAGAAGAATAGTAACTAAGGAAGGGATCTTCTTCAGTATTATAATGGCCTAGGTAACAGACTCCAATGCGGGTTGGTGGAGGTGTTTTTTTTTGGAGCAGCATGGTGGAGTATGCTCCATACCCCCTCTGGTTGATTGAGGGGAGGCCTGTGCCCAGATGTATATAGGCTGTTTATGTATGTATGTAGGTAACGGACTGGTTATCTATCTTAAAAAAGTGACTGCATGTTGTCTTGATTATAATATTTGTTTTCTCTTCAGATTTGGGAGTTGTGAGTGACAACGAGCAGATTACATAACAATGGGAGGATAACAAGGGCCTTAACTGAAAAAACTGGGAATGTTCCCAAATAAACCTCACAGATGTAGAAGAATGACAAAATAAATTTGTTTATTTTATTTCTGTTCCCTACTAAACTAGTAATAAAACATACTTGTTACAAATACTTTTTGATTGTATTTTATTTATAACATCAAAACTTGCACAGAAAAAAGAAATATTTATATTTGTGATGGGTTGCTTATCTGTCACCACTCTGGTCATTATGTCCATCACAAGAGGCTGCAGTTGGTCTTCTTGGTAGTGCACGGCTCAGTCCATCCTGGTATGGTGGTGTGACTATGTATGTATGTACAGCACCACAATGGTAGGTATGTATGTAAGTATTTTTTTATACTCCTGGGTTCTTCTTTCTTTATTCATCACCATCTAAAACAAGTATAATGCTTAGATAATTATTCTAATAAGAAACAAACATAAATAGCCTATTTATTATGTCCCACTGCTGGGCTTAGGTATCCCTTCAATCAACCGGAGGGGGTATGAAGCATACTATATTCTGCTCGACTGCAGATTAGTGACCGTGTTTGGGCTAAATAGCCTGGGAATAACTGCTTGACGTGCCTTCTGAAGCACAGAATCATCTAACTTCTTCAGACAATTGAATGAATCAAGCCTGCAGTTTCCTATACATACAAAGGACCTTGACAGCCTCTAAGTGATTTTGACGATGTCCCCATTGGGTATCAGACCCGGATCTCCAGATTCTTCTTCTTATCGTGTGGGTTGTGAGGTGACGTACCAACCTCATCAACCCTGGTGTCAAGGTTACTATTGAGCCGCCAAAGGCCCCTGACATGACTCATCCATCATGATCCGTCATGATCTCCAGATTGTGAGCTATGGTTAGAGAACCATTAGACCAAAGAGGCTGTTATATATATAACTCATAGGTAGACAGATTTGCATTCATATTTAATGTACTTACATACCTGAGAGAACATTAGGGATCCATGTCACAGAAGTATTTTTTGTTATTGGTGGCTCATAATTACAATTCAGGATGCAGTGGCTATTAGGACTACTTGCAAATGTCAAAATCAAAGATTTATCACCTGAAATAAAAAAGGATTAATTAGAATACATACATACATCAATTCATGCTTACATTTCCTAACGGGTTGGACAGAAACAAATATAATGATCAGAAGGATGTAAACAAAAAATGTGGGTTCCGTCACATTCCCAGTACATTTAGCATGCCATGATATTCGTGGAAACTGAGATAAAGCAGTAAAGAGCTTGTAAAAGAAGTTTTTTAGCCCACCTTTTGTTACTGCTAACTGGTGATTTTGTTTGGTTCACATCATAAAGTATTTTGAAATAATCTAAAGGAATAAACCAACAAGTAAGGTATCTACCCAGAGCGGGATCAAGTGTGTTAGTAATTTGACTTGGGCAATAAACTGTTTGGTTGCTGCCATGTTATTTATACCTGATAACATTTACCTTGCTGTGGAGGCCTTCCTTCAGTGTACTTCTGTAGTTCCATTCCATAGATAGGTACATTACTTTTGTAGTAATTTTAAGTCCTTCAGGTCAAAAGGATAAGAAGAAGCAGGCAGTGCAGCCTGCACTGCGCGCCTGGTAGGAGTCATTACAGTTTTGACACACACAGAGCTAGGTATGTGTTGATGTTACACGTTAATCGTTAATATCACTGGCACTGCATTGTTTCAAGCATCCACCACACGGTCCAGTTGAAAGTAGTGTTTAAGATTGACACAATTAGATTGTCCTCTTAGATAAATGTTTGGATTAACTTTGAAGATGATACTCATGCCAGAGACATCATCATACCGGCTAAGAGTCTTTTGTTTCGATGTGCCTCCTCGCAGTCTTCTTTCTTTTACTGGTCTTGGGCGGTAAACGACGTAAAACAAATATTTCTCGTTGACCCTTCTATTCGTATATTTAGAAGATTCTTTATCGCTATTTAAGCTATTTTGAGAGCGGCAAGGTCTTCCGAATGATCTGCAGGTGAAATCAGTGGCCGGAATTCACAAAAAGCGCCCAAAAAGTGCCGAAAAACTGATTCATGTACTTAATTTTAAGAAGTTTAATTTTATCCGGCAAGTTTAGAAAACCGTATAAAATTAATTTAGCATAAGAGTTTAACGTCAAATTAATTTTCGCTAGAATAGCTTTTTGTCGCCTAAACCTAAATTGAGTAATTTAGAAACGTCATTCCTAAATTTAAGATTAGGCGTCAACTAAAATGTGCCGCCAGAATACAAATCCAGTTTTTGACATTTAAACCGTAATCTTAGCTAACTTAAATTTAAGTGTGCCTGCCGGAATCGGCACCAATATCGGCTCACTGCAATGTGGTTACTGTAAATTACATCATTACAGGCAGGCGTTAATAATACGTTATCGATTTGCAAACCTCAAAATACGACAACAATAATTAATATTAACGGAGCGTAATCATGTAAGTACCAATGAAAGGTTGATGATAGATTCGGTTGTCAGTCCCCAGGTCGGGAACGGTAGTGATCGAAATTGTGGATTGGGACAGAATAAAAATCATGGAAAACGGTTAAATCTTATCTTCCGTAGCTTCTCGTAATACTCGACACAGATACTGTGTTCTTTCTCACGTGTTCAACTATTATAACGAGCGATGTTTTAACCGACAGAGGGATTGTGTCCTCTAACATGATGGACTAATGTTATGGGCGATAGGCTGATCCCTTATCACCATAAGGTTCATCATATCCATCTTTGGAATTCGTATCAACAGTGGCTGCAAGTTGTATTTGATTACTTGTGGCTCTGCCCACCCCATTAGGGATTACGGGCGTGAGTTTATGTATGTATGTATGTTTTAACCATCTGTCACCGAGCATCATAATGATTACTATACTTATTTTAGGACTGTGCGAAAAGTAATTGTAAATTGTTTTATGGTTACTTACTTAATGATTCTGCCCACTCCAATAGCGCTTGTTTTTTAATGTACACATGATTAATATCATGTACCCACTTCAGAACCCTGTCGCACTATCATATTTGACATTTAATGAGATATTTTTTTTTACTTTTATTTACTTTAATTTGTCAAAAAAGTTAATGTGACATTGGTATCAAGGTGTATACATATTAGTACTCGTGACCGTACGTGTATATACGTTTAATATATTTTAAGAGACATGGCATGTTGCGTAGAGACTAACACTGATTGTAAAACAGCAGAGCCGCGTCCCTCAGAAAGCTTTTAGCCTCAGGTTTACTGCATTGTTTTACAACAATCGCCAAGATAAAGGCGAATCTAGTTTTAGTTTCAACACTTTGAGGTCTATTGTTCGCTAATGCAACGTCAAATCCATTTTCTTAGGCTTACGGTCGTTAAACATTAAGCAGGGGTGCCGCTCGCTATTCATTCGTATGCTCTACTATCCATTTGGTAAGCTCTGTATTGTTTTAGATGCCGCGCCCTCCTATGGCTATTACAATAATATATATACATAGATTCATTCCTGTAATCCCCATTGGGGTGGATAGAACTACAAATACTTAGTCAGAAGACAATCTTGACATTAGTGTCCCTAACATAGAATACCGAGGTCTAGATACCTAGAATCTAGATATTACAACGCAGTCATGCAGGTTATATTCTGACAATTTGTTGCTCTGCCTATCCAGGTTTCGGGCTAATTAACAGCGAAATTCTGGGTATTTATAACTGTTATGAATATATTGATAAATCTATCTACTCTGCCTGTATCCACCCACTGCTAACAATAATATATCGATACGGAGATACATACGATACGCCTTCTAGCTATGTATATAGTAGAGTATCGCATGCCTGTGTGAGACTTGAGGGAAGAACATTTTTTTATCCCGGAAATCACCCCATTAAGGGAAGAAAAGGGGATGCAAAAAACAGTTTCGGGCGAAAAGCTGCGTAGTAGCTCTTGTAGCCTACTGAAGTTATGCATGTACCTATTGACTTCAAGTGCTATTGTTTACGAACTAGCCCAGCCCCATGTTGGCACAAGACGTCAGTTGTCTGGAGTCGGTACGCGGGTGTAGTTAATAGTTTTCTGTGTGGGGCAACAATGAACGGAGTGTGGTGGTTCGACGGGTGCCAAGTCCCGCTAGGGGCGGCCGGCGGCAATTTTCGTTGCACCAGACCCTGTTAGCACCACCTGTGCCTAGACAAGTAACTTGCATAAAAATGTTATTAAACTCTTACGATGTCTCGTATCTATGAAGTTTGGATTAAGGCTCATAACTTGCGTGAATACGCCTAAACTTTTCTAGTATTAAGTTTCTACCTTATCATCATTTAGCATTAGCATTCTACATGCTAAATTTTAGGAAAAATAGGGCCGTGGTTTCCCTCTTGCCTTCCGCCCCGCAGGACTCTGAATGACGCGAGTGGGATGGCGCCCGGACACCTTACCTTATATCTGACAAAAACCTATCTAAGACTTGACCTCTGATCATTTCTAACTACGTAAGTACTTAAATATTATATTTACAAAGTATAGCAGGGAGCTAGGGATAATTTTTAACTGGGCCTTAACTATACTTATATACCTATAGTTTGTTTAGTTATAATGGAATTAGCTTTCAGTATTTCTCAACCATTGTTATGTCATTCATTATTATTTATCGTTACTCAAATACGTACGAGTTTACAAAGTAAGTTCAAAATATTGTAGGTACTTGTTTTTACAAGAAAGAAAATCTACTAAAAAATAAATCATTTTATAATATATAATTCAAAGAAACATAAACTGACCTCTAGACGAGACAAAGACGACGCGATATAAATATATTGCAATCCATGTTAGATGTATTGCAATATATTTATATATATATATATATATATATATATAGTGTTAGATGTTTGGGAACATCTAAATTCTTCCACATTCTGTCAGATTGTCAGTATTATATGGAATAGGGTAGTTTCCAACTAGTCAAATCAGTTACATTTTTCTAAACGTCAAAACACGAAATTACTATGGAATTCGTCATAGAAAAACGTGACAAAATCTGGCACTTTTTATTACAGTTTTCTTTATTAGACAAAAGAATACGTTTTTTGTCACCTTCATATCTGTCTTTATTTAGTACTTAATCAGAATTTCATATTTTTTCTTTGACCTTGGAAACTACCCAAATTGGGTAGTTTAATCACTATGATAGAACAAAGATGGTTGATTATTGTTTTGTTCATTCAAAAATTTCGGAACCTATCCTTTACATGAGAATTTTTGAAAGTAACAAAATAAAAAAAGACCTTACCTCTTCTGTATGTATTATTTATACAATTGAAAAAAATCTGACAGAGCGTATGATGTGGAAGAATATTGGTATGCTTTCATTATTCAAGTCGCTACATCTAGTTACTACGAGTTGTTAGAAAAGTTTATATTAGACCTAGCTGAAGAAGTTTTGAAACTATCTAAAAGGCAATTTGGCGTAAGTACAACCGACATGTAAATACGAAAGTCCTTTACTAAAAATATTTCCAAGAAAACTTATTCAAGTTTTTTTTAATTTTGCTCTCGAACATGATCTGGATGAGAGAGAAAAAAATAAAGTAAATAAAATACTATTAGAGGGCGCTACAGTAACAATAGATACAACAGCAAAACTCCAAGTGCCAATTATACTCGTGAGCTACTAACCTGAATATATTCAAGGCTATGAACACTTTATTAATGAATAAATCGACTATCAAAGTACGCAGTCATCACACAGAAACCGCAATGGGAATTGCAGGTCTGGTTATATTTTAATTACAATTGCATATTTGGAATTGAAAGCGTTGGGGCAGGTGTAGGAGGAGGCAGCGAATGTAGCTTTAAAGGAATTACTGCGAACCGTCTGTGGTGAGAGTTATTGCTGCTTTAGCTAAGGCAGGGCTCGGAATCTAATTTATAGACGGCGAATTTATCAATTGCCCACACTTTATCTCGATAGTGGCGCAATCATCGTTTTAGTCAACCGCTTTGGTGTATTTATCGCTCTACATTACTATTTATAATTATTAGGCAGGTACTATAAAAAACAATGTACCTGCCTATCTTATTTAATATCTTCTTGTAACGAGGTCGTTACTTATATCACTAACGTCGACTATCAAAATTGGCTACGACTACTGCTGACGTTTGGTAGCTCTGACTCATATAGACGTTTGTGTATTTATAGATGATTTTATGCTTCTCCGAAATATATACTAAATACTTGTAAGCCCAGGATAAGCCACTCTCTACAAATAAGAACAAACGTAATGCCAACATTTATATAAAGTCCCGAAACAGCTGCGTATAAGTTAGCTGGTAAGCCGCGGCCAAATTGTGGCGCTAAATAAACATTAGCATAGAGGTAAATCTGCACAGGTTGTGTGCAATAACTGAAATCGCAGCCGCACCCGGTCCTTAATGATGGTATTAAGTAACCAGATGTGGAATATAAATGTCAAAACTTGCCATCTTGTTCACCAAGCAGGATAAGCGCCGTAATCTGTTACAAACCTAAGTGTAAATTTTTACCTTATTATTGTGTCAGAAAAGTATATAAGTTGTTCTGTAAAGAAAGTTTTCGAAATTCCACAATGGACTCTACTTTTACTTTCAATTGTTTTGTAATTGGGTTTGTAACAAAAAAGTTTAGTACTTATAATCTTTCAAAATATATGAGGTTCCAAGAGGTGGTAGTACAACATAATTATCTGTTATAGTATACGTTATAATTGTCTCAAGCTCGGCAGTTTCCACTACAGTGCCGGTAGTTAGCACCACCTGCGCTGTACCAGATACATTGCCCGCTTTATGTCGCCATAACAATAACATCACACCGCTCTCCCACCCTCTGGCCCGGATCCGTAAAATAATAGCCTAGACGCGTCAACAATAGGATCGCCTCACTATTATCATAAACACACCATTAAAACTTACCGCCACTGAGATTACAACTTCCACCAAACCGGGCTCTGGATTCAAAACGAAAAGAACAAACACGTAATTTAAACATCGCCACGGTTGAAATTCTTCCAATACATTAAATCTGTATGAAAAGGTAAAAGTACGTCAAGAAGGAAAATTTATTCAATAATACAGAAGACAGGATTAACTGGGCTTGATAACGCTTCGCTTGAGCCGAACTCATCTGTGGAGCTATTGCTTTTTTGAGCCTGTGAATTTCTTATGTCAACAAAGACTACAGGAGCTCCGAGATTGACTTCGACATCTCTTTTATAACAACCTTGTGTTTACCGTTTGACGGATGGGCGGAATTGATTTTGTCCAGGCACGTAGCTCGGAAATCCTAATTAAACTCTGTTTTGGGTGTTGTCTAGTAAGTACACAGTAAGTGAGTAGAGCTGCCGGTAGAGGACAGCGAGTTAGAGCTGAAGTAATAGAGTTTGTTGCAGTTGACGTATACCGGTTGCGAGGCTTGTTTGTTCTTTAAATTACGCAGGCTGTGCGCAAACGGCTCGGTACCGTTGTTCCCGTCAGATTGCTTCTCGTCCAAGTTTCGATCTTGTTTGGTTTTCGACGCTACGGATCGCATACGATTTATTTTACCGTTGTTTATGCTCTCCTCTGTAATCTACCTGGGCTATCTTACCCAACTTCGCAACAGATTACGTCTGTGCGTTTAATTGTGTCATTTACACAACATAAAGATAATGAACAAAAGGGATTGCAGATAAAAATAAGAGGACTGTCATAAATAAAAATGAAAAATATTGTTTATTGCGCCGACTTTTTCGTTCCCCTTCTTTCGCAACATTTTATTCGCTTTATATTCCTGGCTCACTTCTAAATTATATCTTATTTGTCGAGTACTTAAAGAGTTTTAAAGTCAGAGTTTTAACGAGGACCTTACGTCTTTGATCTTTGACTTGCGTTATTATTGCTCGAATCACAGCAATTATTAAATGTCAATTTAGGCACGTTTACGCCTAAAACGTTAATCAAGTCACGTAAACGCTGACTATAACATCTATAGCTATAAATATACTTACAATGTGAAAGAATATCCATCGTAAGTAGGGAGGTTAGATCGGGTATCAACAAAGTAAAGGAATAAAGTGCACGGGTGTTGATGGCGTCGGAAGTATAAAATGCAGAATAGCCGCTCCACTGAACGATAGCCGTAGCGCTGAACAGAATTTTATTGGCCTCTTTATTCTCGCTTCGAACAGACGGAGTGGAACGCTTTATTATTTACCTACCAGCTCTTTTTCTAAAGTTTAGTTTCCACAACACCACAACACAAGTCACCCATGCTGAATCAACAACAAGAAAAATTTAAAAAGTTAAAAAACGTAAAACGTGCTTCAGATTCATGAATTTTTATTAACGGTTTTACAGCTCTCGGAAGAGAATGTAACGGTAAAAGGGAAATACCGCAAATAGGAGTTTTCAAGAGAATGCAGAGCGGTGTTTAAATACTTTTTGTGTCAATTGACTGGCACTTGCAGTGGAACAAGGAACAATGACCTGCGATTCGAGTTTGAAAACTATTTCCATAATAACACGTTGCCGGCACCTGACCGCCGCTACTGCTGCATGCAATTATATTTCAATAATTCACCTCTCTCTGTTATTAAAGTGGAAAAGAACAATAAGTTTTCTTTAAACAAACTAGAATCGAAATGATTCTCTACTTTGTGAGAAAATCAAGTTCTTGCTTTTAAAATAGCTGCGATGGGTAGAAACTTAAATGAAAGAACTCCAATTAATCTTTATTATGCTCTTATTTTGCTGAAAAATGTATTATTTTATTTAAAATCTTTAATTTATCACTGGTTTTCCTTTGAGGAGTAAACATTATATGGATGCAGAATCTGAAATAAATATTTTATTATTATTATTTATTATTAAAAGGGGTGCCATAACAATTCCATTTTCAAATCCAACGCTTGTTTGCTACTATAAATTCAATTGAATCTACTTGAGACACGAACATGTATGAAAATTGAAACAATAGCGAACATGAAATATACGTTGTTATAAATGTGATACAAAATAACCACGTGATAAAGATGTCCCTACCGGGAATATGTAACTGTAGAAATATCCTGTTGAATACTACTGTGCGCAATACACATTGTCCGAGGACATTTACATCTCGCAATAAACACCTCAACGTAAACCTGCCTTCGCGCATTTACGCTTTATGCAAAATAACTGAATAATAAAGGGTTTTTTATTGTTACCTGTCTCAGCCCAAAAATTCGCACCTCATATTATCCTGTTTTAATTACTCTGCTTTCGCATAATCAACGCGTACTTTTATGAATTTCTGTATCAGGTGCAGGTATTTGTGCATGCCATTGTACTACGATTATTTCTACATAGAGCCGTATGATTTCATAATAAAAAAAATACATTCAACATAATATAACTTGGGATTACGCCTGTATCTCCGCAGGGGTGGGCAGAGGTGTATAGCATATACGGTCACGAGCATTAATATGTATACACTTTGGTACCATGTCACATTGACTTTTTTGACAAATTGAAAATGTCAAATATGTTAGTGCCACAGGGTCCTAAAGTGGGTACATTATATTGCTCATGACTGTACACCCACTCCTCGACAGCTATATTTATCCATTATACTTTACTATTACTCAAATTATTTTTTAAACTTAACAACACGAGCCTACATTATTCATATACCTTTATTTCGAAGGTCTGCTTTACGCAAAGCAATACGCCAATAATGCAATATCTTACTTTCAAACAGAATGTACATCATTTTCACCCAGTATTTCATGCCGTGATCCTGATCAAATGTAATTACGGAATCAAAATTAACGTATACGTAGGGAAACTAACGTCTGTGTGTGTTTGTAAATCGAAACTTCTGCGAAATTCTAACAACGTTGCATCGCGTTGTTAGCAACGGGAATGCGATGTAGGTACTTGTATGGCAACGAAGCGGGAATTGGAAGGCGTTCGAAATTCCAAATTTTAATTACAATGGTACGTATTTCATGTTCAATTTTCCTACTTGCCATATTGTTACACGGCTTTTGATTGACTACTAAAGCTACAAAAAAATAAATATAACATTTGCGGACTGACTTCTGAACGATTCTTTTTGGCGCTTTATAAGTGTTTTAACATGTTTGTTTATTATTATGTTTTTATTTAAACCGAATTGAAGGTCGAATGAGTTTTTGATCTTGGTTAATATGCAGCCGTTTTTGTCCGGAGTCCGAAACACGACCCTCTCTATTTAGCTAATGGATATATCAGCGAGATTGGTTTCCTACACAAGCGCGCATGTTTTCTAGTTAAAAATACTGTGAGTGTTTCAACGTCCCATAAATTCAAAGCCTCTATCCAAAGGCGAATATATCTCCCATCTAAAAGTATCTATATATTTTTAAACTAGATTGGACGGGTAATTTTTTATCAACGAGAATTGGGACACAGTGACACCAATTATGTTATTTGATGTCTTCATGGTCATTTACCAAGCCAAAGTATTTAACTATGCCGTATACGGTCAGTCTACCTTCCTTAAGGTAAGGTCCTATAGGTCCCTCGGGCATAGCGTAATAGGACATATATTACAGGTTGTTATTACCACAGTCGTCTTTTTCCAATTGACCCCATTTCCTTTTTCAAATGGCGTCTCCATAATATATCCTCAAAGACATTAATGTGCAGGAAAAGTAAACTAGTTAACGTCCTAGAATAAATAGCAATTTAATATCCGCACATCCACACTCCGGCGACGTTTGTCTTCCACGAGTAAACATTAATATGGATCTAATTTCCCTCAGCAAATATACGTATTTTTAAATAATATTATGAAACAAAATAAGCACAAACCACAGTAACCGAAAAAAAAGTGTTTGGAGACATGTACAATTTAATAAAAGTACGACAACATAGACATTAAATAAATAAAATCACAAACATCAGCCGCGATTCATCATTAGACAGAAACGTTACGTTTTCCCAACTTTTCTCTGTAGCACACTTCTGCAAAAGCTCTTACCGTTTACATAATTCTGTGTAGACGCTCGATTTGGGGAATCTCGTTTATTAGTGCAAAGTGCGAGGGATGCGAACGGGGGAACGTGACGAATTCCGCTAAAAACGCACGTAGACAATTAACCCCCGGCTGACGTCTGCAGTGATACATGAACCGCCCCTGGAGGTCCCGGCCCGAATAAACACGACCTCACTTTCTTAACCTTTCCCTTTTCCACAATAAATGTATCTGATTTCGTACTTTTTTACTGTGTGGTAATTATGACAACATTTTTTGGTAGGTAAATATGTTAAATTGAACAAAAAGAATTAAGACAGAAATGTTTTGAAATATTATATATTATTGAGCTTTAGTTCGACTAATATTATTTTGAATATTAAACATAAAAACGAAGTTCTCAACGACGGTATACCTGTCGGCAAAAGGAGCGTGTCGTAGCCAAAAAATTAGAAGAATTTGGAATATTTCATAACATAAATCTCCGCGGCGTCTAATTACAAGGATCCAGCTCTCCGCTCTTTCTGCCCAGACTTATGGCAGTCATGTGTCATCATGTTTTTATGAAAAAATAGCGCCGCCGCAGACCCCTTGCAAGAATTATGTAGTCGGTAACTTACCGTGTATTTTAAACGTGTTCCAGATTAATATTACAAGAATGATATGGGAAAATTGCATTATTTGGCAACGATACGCAAAGAGGGCTTAGCCTGAGTTATTGGACGAAATTTTATTAGGAACAAAAATGTTGGGTAACTTTATCGTAGGGTGAAGCGAGTTCTAAACCAGAAGCAACTTGGTGTACAACCTTCATACGACAGCTTTCAAAAGTGCAAAAGTCGCGTAGCATTTAATATTAGCTTTGATGCGGAGCTGGGCTGAGTTGCTCTCTTGAACGCAGCCTGTGTTCGGATGAAGAGCTCTCACAGAGGGAAAAATAAACTGAGCAAATACTAGCCTAGCTCTGCGCCGTGGAAATTATTTCGAGTGCAAAGTTTCAAAAGTACTCCTCAACATGCATAAATAGCAGAAATGAAACAATGAAGCGCACTAACCGCGTCAATGTTGCTTTTTGGAACCGAAAGTAAAGCTTTTTGTTTTGCGTTTATTTTATAATTACATTATCTTTGTAACTTTACCCAACTAAGGTTATATTTGTTAGATAATATACATTCTGCTTGCTTTAATTTTGGTTCATTTGAGTACAAAATAGGTTATATACCGGCCTTCTTAATACATTTTCTGTGTTTATAAAACACCTCCACCTACCCACTGTGGAGCAGCGTGGCGGAGTATATGTAGTTGATAAAGAGAATGTATAATAAAGGCTACCTATTCATATTTCGAATATATTTAAAATCAACGCTCTATTTTGTGATAACTTGGTAAACTAATCCAGCTGCATTACTCTGAGCTTAGTAGGTACTGAATTTTGCAATAACTAAGCGATTTCCGAAGAGTTCACAGCTGCCGTGTCGTTAGCACGTGCTAATCTGCTAAAAGACGTTAATGTTACTACACATCTAATGTTCGAACGTGCTGCACTATTCAGAAAGGCGTTTGAGCTAGCCAATTCCGAGAGATCGCAAGCCCAGGCGTGAAGTGTGCAAAACACGCCTTTGAGCAAAATGTTCAACCTTTGTAAGCTGAATGCTCTATCGACGTGCCAGAAAAATATTTTTAACCTTCTAAACCAATCTAACATTAAAACATCAATTTGGAAATTGATTTTTTTAGTTGTAAACAATTATACGTCTCCTAAACTTTGTCTCTATTTTCGTTGTATAAACCTTACATGACGCACTTATTCTTTCTTGACTTTATTAGCTCTCGCGGGAGTCGTGAAACTTTAGAGCCGATCCTAAGAGATTATCTGTCACAATAACTTTTTAGGTATAATAAATGTATTACCATCGCTGATTTATACTCTTGTACTAGACTATTACGTATTCATTTACTCATGATACTACTCTCTCCTGTTGGAGTGTAATTGTCTTTCGGCTGCTATTCCGTCAAAAGCAATCTAGTGAAACCTGCCATTATAGTGAGCGCATATTGCATTGTCACTTGACCTATCCATATCTTACCGTTGCCTGTCAGCTTTATAAAGCGCTTTGGCAAACCGATTCCCTTTGTGACACCATATCGACGACTTCCATCTAAAAACACATAAACGCAGAGATATTCCCCAAAATTAACTGCAACACAACTAATCTACTGTTATCGCTCAGAAATCCCTCTTTTGTGGACAAACGTTACATCACAAAACCCCGAGGTCATAAAGTATAAGCCACAAGATGCCATAATATTCAATAAAGAGAGAATCCATTTCTCTCCAGAGAAGCGGTCGAATAAGAAGACGGTCGGCGCGTCGGTTACAATCACTATTGTCACATTCAATCAAACCATTCAAACAGTGTGTGCCCCGACAAAATAAAAACGGGGAAGTTGGTAACAATCCCCGGGATCCATACAGTAAAAACAGTGGGATCTCATCCAATTTTGCATTCAATCTACGACCACGAGAATTGCTCCCTCCGAGATGACCCGCCACTTCCACTCGCCGTAAAGCGATGACCTAATCCGGTTTATTTGATTTGGGTTCCTGACTTCAGACTTCTTTAACAATTTGATAGAATTATCTTAGACATGGACATCTGACTATAAGTGTAACAATGCGTTACCATTATTTTTTTTTTTTTGCTGCGTAAGCAATACATAAATAAATACTGTTATTGTTAGCACTTATTCAACCTCGTCGAGCGAAATTTTTATGCCACACAAATGAACTATACCCGCAAACGTAATACGTAATAACGGCGAATAATTTTCTAGAGAGCTTACAGCGAGACAACTTTCAGTTTTTCACTTAGTGGTAGCAAACCATCTGGGTCTTCTCATTTTGTAGAGTTCAGATGTTCAAGCCGACTAATAATTATTGTAAATATTATGCTGTCTCATTTAACATATATCATCGTGGTGACGTCCACAATGTGAATGGGCGAGATATTCATCAAGTTTCTATAGAGTAAGTTGACTCGCTGAGCAGAAACCGCCGCGCGTTTGTTCCACTCAAAACTCGCAAGTTGTCTGAAACCTTGTGTGCCTGACACAAGTTGCTTTGATTCTCCTAATTTTACGTCTCGCTGAATTAACTCTGAAATTCTGCAACACAGAACAAAGAAAACTTCAATTTGCGAATCTTGATTAGCATGTTGAAATTGCCTCATTAAATACAAAGACAACTTTTAAATGGACACATTTTCGTCAGGAAGTTTCATGTTTTGCGTCCAATGTCCAAAATACGCGTTATTTTGAATGTAGCAATTTCACAATGAGAAGTAGAACAACTGCGGTGTGCAGAATAATAATTCACAGTTGAAATGGAATAAAGAAGCTATCAAGGAGGAATCGTGAGGGCGCGAATAAACAAGACTGTAGTGGGGCATGTGATTAATTTGAGAGAACACTTTCCGGCCACAAATGGCTTGTCAGAAAGTTTATTGCAGTAAAAAGCTCGAGTTTGTACCGGGAGAATGACGCGAGGCTTACACTAATGGCCCTTGAAGTTTCGCCCATTAAAACAAGTTTTTTCTCATAACGTTTCGGATATGAATGTACTGAAAATAATATTATTCCCGCTCAGCCACTTAAGCTGTTGATAAGTTTTATGGTAGTCGCGTTCGAAATCCAGTGACATTTAGTAAGTACTAAGAATGTTAAAGGTGTTCTATAAAAGATTTATCAAAAAGGCAGACTTGTGACAGTTGTGAAAACAAAAGAGCAGAAACAATTAGGTAAAGTCGACCGGGAAAGTCTGATTGTCGACTTCTAGAGCTCGTGCTGAGACAAAATGGACTTAATGAGGAAGAATTTTCAGGTCAGTTTATAGACGGGACTAATTTGCATGTTATCGGGGTGTGGACAGAAGGTCGCGTGACAGTGGTCCCGAATTACCATAAGAATGGGCCAACGAGGTGAACGTTTTGTTAAGATCCGGACCGACGTCCCATTGTTACCTGCGCTTTCTTAACAATTACTGAGAAATGACGTCACAAAAATTTTCTAAGCCATATACATAATGTATTTTATATTTATTTCGTATCCTTTTCCTGTTTTTTGACCTGGAAACCTCTTTTTATATCGTTTGGGAATAAAATTTAAGTCCAGTGACAATGAAGCAATCATTTACCATTATATTTATTTTGAGTTATTTAAGACTATAATTATTTTTTTAAATAAAAAACTTTAATAATATGTAAATTGTTGTTGGTGTGTGAAATAAATTTTATTTAAGTATTATTTACTATTTAAAACGGCACTTATAGTTGTTGGGATTAGCTACAGATATGGTATGATATGGTATAGGTGCCTTCTAGTGGTCTGAGAAATTAAACATTAAATGAAAATTTATAATTAAGGCGTTTAAGGCTTCTTGCGCTTTCTTGCTATAAAACAATACTCTCAAGGGTTACTATTGTAATAGATAGATAGATAGATAAAATACTTTATTGAGCACAATGGACACAAAATACAGAGATAAGGACAGCATAATTATACAGAAAAGCACAACAATGTAAACAATGCAATGCAATGTATGTGTGTATATGTTGTAATGTTTCTGTGTTACACATTACCTATGGTTTTTTGATACAATACATATTAATACACAATTAAGGGATTACGTTTTTATTTTAATAACATCTTTCTCTTATTTTCTGTGTGAAATACAAAATACGATAAAAATAGCTACATTTTCGAATCACGCATATTACGTCAGTCCGCCTTGCTTCGCTAACTTTTACTGCGTCTTATTTATAGTATTTTTCCATTTGCTGTGCGATTGTCCTTCATTGTCACGGTGTCACCAAGCAGTCTGGTTTACCGTCGCATGATCCGGGGCAGTTTCCTGCCGACTGGAATTTAGGGTCTATAAAATTGATGAACAGCTTCTTAATAGAACCTCGTCAGTAAGTACGGCTTTATTTTCTTGGCAGCCGCGAAATGAGGCCGCTTTTGTTTTCTGAAAATCTTACATTATAAACTCATGTCTTTAATACTAAGGGTGCAGAGCTGTAAATCATTAGAAACTTGGAGCCACTCTCGGTACTTTTTACCCGACTGTCAAAGGAGGAGGGTAATGCTTTTTGTATTAAAATAAACATGAGAAAGTGAATAATGACGTATGAGCCGAAGTTGTCCATTTGGAAGGTGTAGAAAAACATCGTGAGGAAATACACATTCCCGAGAAATGCGTTTCGAAGGTATGTGATCATTTGGGGTGGTTTTCCTTTCGCGAGTTGAAAGGTCAGACAACCAGTCGCTTCTATAAAACACCTTCAGGTTAAGCGTAAGTAAGTACCCCTTAAAAAGAGAATAACGCTTGAGATACGAGTATATAATACGAGTAATCAAATGCGCCATTTTAATTGTTACAATACGTTTGACATAATTAAATTATCTAGTTGGCTTTTATTGAAATAACAATTATTTATTATTAATTTAACTGTAGAAATAGATAAATAGCTTAGATCAGCTTCTTGAAAGTTTTCTTTTATCCCAGACCATGCAGGGAACGTTTTTGTAAAATCAATTTAGTCAAACAGCATTTTTGCTTAGGTCGCAGAGGCAATATTTGAAGCGAGGGTATTTGAAACTACAAGTGGTGTCGGGTTATTGGAATTCGCGGAGCAATCTATAGGCGCAAAGAAACTGCTATGAGCAACAAGCCAATATCTGATTCGCAAATGCCAATACATTCTGCTTCTTGAAATGATAATCAGCAGTTCGTGATATGAACTTGGTAATGTTGCTTTTTGCTTGTACATAAATAAACATGTTATATTATATGTTTAGTCTGTGTTAAACCTGCACATGTTCAAGTGTGGTCGCAATCCTTTCTCAAAACAAATTTTTACTTTCTACCCGAGGTTTTTCCGGCTATACAGGTTGTGAGAAGCAGTTTTAGGTGGATTAGAAATTCAACAAAAATATATTTACTTATGTAAATATTTATTTATTTAAAGGGATAGTAACAACTTATTCAATATAAGATTTACAAATGGTAAAAACATGTTGCAAGCCAATTACAACTATCCACGGTTTACATGTTGTATGATTGAAGCAATGTAGGTACGCATACTTAAGTACTTAAAGAGGAATTACATTCTAAAGACTACAACAGAGTAACTAATATGAGCTAGATATAATTATTATGGGAACAAAAGAGGAGGAGAAAAAACAAAAACCAAATATAAACTTAACTAAAAGTACCGATACAAAAATAAACACATTATCAAAATATTAATAATTAAGACACATTATAATATATTATGTATATAATTAATAAATATAATAAGTAATAGATAGATGGCTATTAAATACGCTCGCAATTAATACCTAATTTAAAATTTAACTATTACTTTTATTAGAATTTTAGTGATCGGCTGATATTAACCTGTCACCTGCGGTTCATCAAATCTATCTACATTTTTATCAATAACTGTCGTTTTGTGTAATTGTTTGCAGCTTGACTAAGGCTTGATCCGTATTTAAGACAGTGTTAAGACTATTTATATATTTGACATAGGTAAGTACGTACAAAACAATAAGCAAAACCTATTCTCGCCAGATAAGGCGTATAAAGTTTGGTGGTGTAAGTTCCTAGATTCTAACTTTATAATATATCGGTTGCGAAATCAGAGTCCGTGATGCAAACAAGGAAAACATTTTACTCCCGGGGTGCCGACAGACCGAAACTTCACGTAAGTATAAAACAAAATGGTACCTAATACTTAAGCATTTTCAAACACATAGATCTAGGTACAGGAGCTATTATTCTCTATTCAGTAGATATTTAGCTATTCCAAGTTTTGGTATTGATCGCTATAGGTAAATTACTTAGTTTTACATCACATCTCTAATGTTATTCCCTTTTCACAGGGTTCACTTTTACTAACCTGAAGATTTTACATGTCCGGTTTTTTGCAGAAGCATCTGCTTGTCTGCCTCGCCTTCCAACCCTGTCACATACCTCCGTAGCTCATATATCAGGCATGTGGGTTTGTGTAATTTTGATTTTAAATCATAATTCAAATATGCTATGTATTTGCTCGCAAGTTGAATATAATGTAATGTCATTGTAATGTTTATATTATATTACCTTTGATTGGGTTATTGACAGCACTTTCAGCTGTATTGGTGACTAAACCAGAAGTCTGTAGTTAAATCAATCTGACTTAAGACCCCATAAAAAACAATTATTTATTTTAAAGCCATGGGCCCTTAAAAATAAACTCAAGAATTCAATGGCGCGAAATACGGAGGGTTGCCGCAGTAAGCGTTATTAAAATTTGCTTACGGTCGCAAACCGAGTGCCAACAGAGGCGAAACGCAAAATTAGCCAATTTTTCAGATTGTAGTCTCGATAACTTACTTACACCGTAATTTTCTGGAGATCTATGAAAATTCTACGTTTGTTACATTCAAAATACTTGAAGTAAAGAACTGCTTTTATTATGTGTGAAAAATAATGTAAGTAAGTACATGATAAATAATAAACGTACGCCTGAAACTAATTTGGATTTTTTGTAAACAACACACTGATATATAAGACTGAAGAAATAGATAATCGATTTGGATATACATATTTGGTTGAATATAATGAATATAAGGAACGGGAAAATAAAACGGCGTCGTTCTTGCTACTCCATTTTGTTTCTATATTTTTTTATAAGTAATAAAATATGTGGCCAGCTAGCTAAATTTGTTACACCCCGTTTTCGCTAGATGGCGCTTGTCTGTGACAAAGACGTTGTCACCGCTCAATGTGTATTGCAAGACTTGAATATCGACATTCATTACAAAAGTGAAAAGAATCTACCTGTATTCTTAAATATATACCAGTTACATCCATTTTTTTTTAATATTTGTACAAGGGGGATCAATCTTCTAGTAGAAGTAGAATCTTTAAAAGTACTTATAGATAGTATTTCTCTATTAAATAATGAAGGAACACAATCCTAACCACAAAGTATTCATTACCGACATTCGCATGAACAGAATGTAAGTACAAGGCAAAATAAAAAGCGCCAAACAAAAATATTCTCGAGACAAAAATAGCCCCAAAGCATTATGATAGAACATTAATATGGGAGGAAAAATGCTAACATTACGATCTACATAACACATTGGGCACTCTCGTCCCCATGGGCAAAGAAAGGGTTAATGTGCAGACCTTGTTGTTAACCGGCCCACTGTCCATTCGTGTACGTTAGCGTAGTTGAACCAGCTGGTTATTAAGTTCTTCAGCTTTTATTATTCTGTTTTTATTACAAACGTATGCACTTAACACACATCCGTTATCCTAATTTGAGTGAGTAGCGCCACGAGTCATCACGTTTTCTGATTCCTGATGACTTACAGCATTCTCGGAGTTGAAATTATAAGATGTCTGTGATGATTTGATACTCGTAAACTATGTGGTGAAACTTATTTGTCATTCAAAACACCCCGTAAAACGTCTGATATTCACTTCTCTCAGTCTTTTCATTGGACAGATTTTGCAAAGACGTCGTTCACAGAAACTTTCTCTCCATCCCTATCTTACTAACCTCAAAACGTTCTGAACTAAAAAAATATGCTTATTTTCTTCAATATTTTAGCTAACTGACGAGCTGCAGTCGCGTTCACCATGCGACCGTCAAACGGTCATATTCCGCCCAAGGCAGCTGTAGAAGGAAAACAAAGATTATGGCAATAACTTTTCGTATCCACCACATAATATAACGTAAGCTCACTAATATAGTCATATTTCAAATGGGATAGCCAGTGAGGTGTGAATACTCAGTCCATCTTACGATGTCCATCGAGCTTGCTATTAAAGTTTCAAGTTTCAAGTTTATTTATTTCTGAACAATTTTTACATTGTGTCGAAAATTAAGTATACAAAAAAAATAATAACAATATATCCGTAATAAAATAATATGAACGAGAACAGTAAAAAAAAATAATAATAAAAACAATCAAATAAAGTTAATAAAGTCACAAAAGCGTACTATGTGAATAAAATTAATGACAAAAATTATTAAGTACCTAATTTCATTATGGCTACATGATATCAACAGCACTGATTAAAAACTACAAGAAAATACGGAAAGTAAGCGACTAAAAGTGCCGATGATTTAAAAGTTATAACAAGAAGACGTAAATCGCATGCATCGTTTATTTATCATTCAAATATTCATCAATGGTATAATAGCGCTTATTAAGCAAAAGGCATCTCAACTTACAACTATTAGACCAACGTCATAGGTGCCGAGCGGTATCGCCGTCTGTATTGGTCGAGCCAACTGTGTTTGTGATTGGTGTCCACCATTGCTATGTTATTATGACAATTTAGTATATTGTGATGTAGATCTCTCTATCTCCCTATCCATCCATAGGGAAGGCCCGTGCCCCAGCAGTGGGGACGTTAATGGGTTGATGATGATGATGATGATGTAGGTATTATTATGATGACTTATATCTTTAGATGATGCTGTGATGGCTGATCTCTTGTCACCTTACAGTATCTTCAGCCTTTTAATGTGGCTGCAAGTTGTCTTCTAACTATGTAGTTGTGACCCTGTCCACCATGCGAGCGATACGATCGTACCTGTAAATAACAAAAGGTGTAATTATTAAAGCTTAAGTAAAGGAAAGTTGAATCAAACTTTATTATTTTAAAGATGGTTATCACTAATGGAATATTAATTATTATTGTATAGAAAATTGGATTTGATGACAAAAAAGCATTTAACTGTCGTATTTTCACAGATTGCGTGATGAAGTTGTACTGAAACTAAAATTGATATTGTTATTTAATAGATTAGTCATTTCGTTGTTTTATAGCGTACCTATTAGTCGGCATAGCAACTGAGTAAAACTATTCAAACAAATAATTATATTTGAGAATCATAAAAATATATCCCAAAGCAGTACTTATCCCAACACAATATTTAATACTTACAGGTTTTTGTGCCTGGATTTTAAAACATTATTTTCATGACATCAATCTATTTATTGGACCTCTAGAAGAAAAAAAAACACCCTGTTGCTATATTATAATGTGTGAATAATACCTACACTAAGTTATTATTGAAACCCATGGGTTTTAATGTTAAATAAAGACTGCTTTGTTAATTTAATTACTAATTTGTAGATGCTATGTACACTGTAATTGTCATATTATAATTCTTAATTTTAGTAATTGTCTTAGTTGTTAATGTTTTATAATAATAATATGATGTAGTAGTACTTAATAAATAAATAGACAAATAAAATGCAAATAAACATTGCAATTTATATCCCAGTAATTGTTACGGCGATAACACAGAGGATATGGTGACCTAGTTTTGAGATATAAATGTAGTCTAGCTTCTTCTATCGTGTTGGTTGTAAGGTAGACAACCAACCCCATTAACCCTAACGTCAGTGTTATTATTGAGCCGCCAAAGGCTCCTGTAACTACAACAAATTTACATCAGTTTCTAAGTACCGAAGAACGGAATCATCTCACTATTCAAGCAATTAGAAGATGTCCTGACCATGATGATGTGATAGGAACAGTCTAACAAAGTTATTTTTTTAGTATAACGCTATACCGAGAGTCGAACCCAGAACGGAAGTCGTTATCTAAATATGGTAATTTTTGCATCTCAAAGGTTGTAGGTAAACTGGGGAGTTTTCTGTACTATGCTGTGAATTATCTATTCTTATTGTTTGTTTTAAAGATTTCAATTAAGATTTTCTTTTACCAACATAAACAACTTATATGCACTTTTAAAACGCAGATATATTTTTGACATATGAAAATACTTAAGATCAAGCGATATTTTTATTCAAAGTTCAGTAGGAGACCAAATATTTCCTACTTATAAGAATGTTGAATTACGTAGTTACACTCAATTACAAATGAAATCACTTATGAATTTCAGAATCGTGCAAATTCGCTCCATTGCAAGTCATAGTTGAAGTTCTTAGTAATAGTCGAGCTACTAAGCTATTTTCAGCTCAAGTTTCCTTGAGTGGCATACATGGATAAGTCGTTTATAACCGAGTAAGTACTGATAGGCTGCCCCCTAAGCTGAAAGCAGACTAAAATTATTCCGCATCGTTCGCGCTGGCAAAATTTTCAGTTTTATTTATGGAATTGTAAAATCACTTAACTACAACATTACTACTACTACTATTTCTACTACTACACTCCCACATTCCAACACTACTTTTTACTTTTGTTCTTTAAGAGATAAGGCCGCCATTTGCCATGTCATCATCATCGCGTCCAAGCCGTGTCCGGCGACGGCGACTCCTAAATGTCTATCCCAGGTCGTTTTTATGATAGGCTCTAATGTGGCTAGCAAAACCGAACTTCGATTTGAAGGTTCGGCCACATGGCGCACAGAATAACTGGCCAGCAGAATTAAACGTATAGTTGTAGGAGGGCTTCTGTCGAGTCTTCCGTATTTGGCGTTTTACGTCAAGATCTTCTAAACGCTTCTTTTCGTACAGGTCCACGTTTTTGTGAACAGTGTAACGCCATTCCGGTCTACGACGAGCTCGCTCCTCCCAACTATCAGGTGGAATATCACAAGCCACAAGGTTGCGCTTGAGCACGTCTTTGTAACGCAGGTATTTGCCATGTACTTAGTTAAGAGTCTTTTTGTAATTATTTCTTTTTATTTTGGTGCAATAAAGTGTATTTGTATTGTATTGTATTGTTACACCATAACCCCCCAAACTTCCATTGCTCCATACCCCATCCGGTTGATTGTAAGGAAGCCTATGCCCAATTACGTTATGTTATGTATGTGTGTAATCACTTTTACAGAACAAATAAGAACGATGTATGTATTAATGTGTATGCTTGTACATGCTATCTGCCCTCTCCTCGCTAATCTTTCACTCTCACAGACCTACTGGAAGAATTTTCTGTTACTAATAAGTTATGTCTTTTGTCTATAATAATAATAATAAAAAAGTTTATTTAGTTAAAATCTACGACACACATATACATTGTCTCTCCTCATGTTGTCATTTTGTGTTTCTGTATTATCCTGTGTACAATAAATTATTAAAAGAAATAAATAAACAATCTTTTGTTCATTTGAAAATTCTGATGACGACATCAAAAGAATTGGGCGCGTGTCACTGAATGGGATGCGAATTTTTCAAATTAACCAAAGTATAATCGGCCCTTGTCTGTGCTAGTGATTATAATAATTCCATATAAAACTAAAAATTTTGACAGTGCGTTAGTTCCGGGAAAATTTTGATCTGCTTTCAGCATTACCGCAACCAAACGTAACGTGTACATCGCAAATGATTTGTACATCACTTCCTATTTATTCATGCAGTCTCTAAAGACGATTACCTACTCTGCGTTCATGAATAAATTTGAATAATTTGCAGCTGAGGTGTAAATGATGCAAGTTTTTGCATTTAGACCGTTATTAATCACTTTACTTTTTCTTTTGACAAATTACGCGACCGCTATTACTAGTGTAAGTGTGGTATTTGACTGTACCTTATTCCATAAATGGCTGTTCTTTTATATTACCAAGTTAAAAAACTTTAAAAATACTATTATATACTTTAAAAAAATATATTATATCGTTATTAGAATGTTATACATGACTTTGATGAGAGTAAAAGAAAGAAAGTGCTGTGACAGGATCTTAGTGGATATCCGTGGTCTCTGTATACACCCCAATTGGGAATAGGCGTGATTTTATATGTATATATATGTATTATAATGTTATAAAAAACAAAATAAAAAACTCGTATAAACCTCTAAAAACTATACCTAAACTAAACTACCTGTGTGTGTGTACCTGTGTATCGTAAATTACGAGATAATTACTCTACGACTTGGCGTAGCGTCTTGTAACGCGCCGTAGCAAATTCGTAGCAGAACAAATCCGATTTTATTAACTGCAGATGACAGCATATCGTTAGCCAATAACAACAAGAACTACTTTTCTAAAAATAGTAAATAATGAAAAATAGATACCTTGCTACAACACAAAAATATTTCATTTTGAAAAGCAACGAGGTTTCCGTGTTTGAAGCGCATTTTATGCAGTAACCGTCGCTCTATTGATTTTCCACTACAATGTTTTGTACCAGTTACATCCTTAATATGCAAATTATGACATTACATGGTAATTTTTGTAATTATGCGTCGTATAAGAGGCGCAACTATATTGCCAAGTGATTAGGCTATGTATGTATGTAAGAGAATAATTTATCGTTTACAACAATAACAATTTTCGTCTAAAAGAAATTATAATTAGCAAAATATGAAATAAATAATTTATAACTTTGACTTAATTTATGACTTTGACTTGTTCAATGCATTAATAAAAGAACAGAATGACTTAAGCTAAATATTAAAATAGTAAAGGAAAATCAGAATCATTTATTCAACGTAATTATCATGGAGAAACTTGTTGAAGGTCAAGGTTACATTTTTAAATCTACGTCATTTTGCAAAGTGTCATCGCTGAGGAGAAGAAATGACAAGAAACTGCAACAGTAACATATCTTTTAAATCAATGTAAGTATACATTAAAAATTACAAAAACTAGAGGAACACTTTTAATACCAGACATTCAATTGTAATACAGAAGGTTTAGTTTAGTTAGACGTTGATGAGTGATTTACTTGTAAAAGATATTATACTCGCACAGGGGCCTTAGCCAAGTTGCACAAGGGATTGACATGTCACATTATGACATACATTTTTATTACTGTCGCTATTGATTGTCGATAAATTTTGTTCGTGTAAGTTACCTAACTTAACATTAGTAGTGGTCTGTGATTGTCATAGTCATTTGCAACCCGGCTAACATCCCTAGATATGTAGGCAAAAACCTTGTTCATTCCTGCATAGATACTTATTCTAAAAAAAACCAGTTAAGTATATGAGTGTCATTATATTATATTTTAATCCTATTAATAAAAAATATTATGTTACTTTAGTGGTCTGTGATTGTCATAATCGTTTGCAACTCGGCTAGCGCCCGTAGACGGGTAAGCAAAAACCTTGTTCATTCCTGGATAGATACTTATTCTAAAAAAACCGGTGCAATATAAGAGTGCCATAAATTTTGTTCCTATTAATAAATAAAGTATGTTAAGATACTGGTCTGTGATTATCATAATCATTTGCAACCCGGCGAACGCCCGTAGACAGTTAGGCAAAAACCAGGTTCATTTCTGGATAGCCACTTATTCTGAAATGAAACTGGTTCAGTATACGAGTGCCGTAAATTTTGTTCCTATTAATAAAAATGTTAGGACATCAAAGTCGACTTCTGTAATTCGATATATCGGCTAGGATTGACAGCCGTACATTACCAGTATTGGCGTCATAAATTCATCTCATTGTCACCGGCGGAATATCGAATATCATCGGATAGTGTTTGCGGTAAACTGCTTTCTTATCGATAATTAATTTTATTTCGTATAAAGCCGTGGTAGCCCAGTTGGTAGAACGCTTGCCTCTCAATTTGAGGTCGCAGGTTCAAATCCAGGATAGGCATAAACCAATGATTGTCGAATTTGTTTTCGAATCCATATTTGGATCATAAATGATCATCACGTGCTCAGCGGTGAAGGAAAACGTCGTGAGGAAACTCACATTCCCGAGAAATGCATTTTTGGGGGTATGTGACCTAACCTGTATTGGGCTGGTTTTCCCCTCGCAGGTTGGAGGATCAGACAGGCAGTCGCTTCTGTAAAAAACCGGACCTGTCAAATCTTCAGGTTAGATAAGCGGACCCATTGAAAAACGGGATAATGCAAGGGGGATGATTTCGTATAAATAATATCTTATAAGTAGAAGGATTATAAATATTATATTATTATAAATATAATTATAATTATAAATATAATCACTAGGACCATTTAACTATACCTTCATTATAATAGTTAACGGTATGAGTTGTGATTATTATTTTATAAGGGTTGTAATAGGTTTTATATTTTTTTTTCATGTAATTTAAGTATTAATTTATTTAATTCACGCAACTGAGACACATATACAATGAGATATAAATACTGTGGCACACCATTTCATACAAACGACTACATCCTTAATCTAAGTTCTCGATAATATAAATAATAAAGTGCTCATAATGTCGATAAGTAAATTTTAGCATCACTAATTCATCCACAACAACGCTTCACGCATAACAAACACGATAAATCGTATTACAACCAGCTTAACTACAACAAGTAACCGCACACGTTGATTTGTAACTACCAAATAAGTGTTACATGTGTAAAATATTGTAATTACATGCTAATGCAACGTGGGATTGGCAACGATTCAACGATTCAAATACAAAATTTATAAAGTTTCACCGATTTATAAAATCATAGAAGCGAGGATTTAAAACTGATATTTCAATATCGCGTCGAAAGATGAAATGCTAAATAGTTTCATCGGAAATCTATATTGATAAATAAAAACCAGATTGAAAGCTAAATAATGACTGGCAACATTTAAAAATTGAAAGCGTTGCAATACATGTTATGTGTGTACCTTTAACTCATTTTCTCTGCGAATTGTGAACCTGTTCCGCCTATTGCAAAGACGGAAATCGATGAGATGTTGTTGTAGTTTCCTTTAAAACAATGTATATTGCGACTTCCAAAATATTTAAATAATAAAATACGATAAAAAAAATATTCAAGCGAAAAATCACCTCGGCGAAAGAATAATGACTCATTACTCTATCGCCTACGATTCATCCACGAATATGCAGTTGAACATCGTGGTGGAGTCTGCTCTCTAGTTTATTTCCTATTTGTAAACAAAGGGTAACCGTTGCTATTCAGTTTATCGCAGTTGAATAGGCATGAGTTTAAAGCCACATATATGTACATATATATATATATATATTTCGTTAGATTAGCAACTAGTTTAGTTTGTCAACCGGTCTCTCGATATCATATGACGTGCAGTTAAGTGGTGGTCATAAATCCAGGTCGTGACAAGCCCTGTCCGGCTGTCGCGTGTCGGAGCGTATGCATGCGTCGCTTTACGCACCACTGGGCAACATACATTATACTTGCACTGTGTAATATGATAGAACTACTGAAAATGCTTAATACTTATTTACTTGTATCGCCCTTAGTTCGTTAACTAAATACACGATCTAAATCATGTTAACAGAGAAGCAGGATATTGCTAAAGAATGATGACGATGATAATGTTGTGAGATTCTATATTAATGTTACGGAAGTGGGTTTCGGGATTGGAAGGAAACTCAATGAGTCTAAAGAGATACGAATTTATTCACCATACATACAGTTTAGCTCCCGCACCGGGCTTCGCGGTGTAACTCCGTCACCGTGTCCTCACTTTATTTCGTGACATTTTCAATCCGTCACCTTCCCGCATAGAGTAATCGAGAAAGGGACACGATTGATTAATTAAAAAACGCATTTACCCTGTTTCAATATTGCAAAAGAATGGAGTTTGAAAATAAAATCAATTAACCTCTTAATTAAATAATGTAACAACATTACAAAACGCAGTGGTCTAAGTTCTAAGACACCTCAAATAAACTGGCATAGTAACTATTAAAGAAGTCAAAATAACAATGGAATCTGTTTATCCGTTCCAGCTCAAATTCGCGTTAAATTAATCTACACAGAATTAGTAGGACACAAATAACAGATTTTAATTAATATCAAATCGGTTGTAAAGTAAACAAATCTTGCGCTATCAACATCAGTTCTTGGAGTTGATGAGCAAAAATAACAACCAAACAGAAAAAAAATATTTTCTTTTTTTTAACGAAAGCTAAAAGCTCGCGCGGCATCACCTCATTTGGACATGGAACAAATTTACCCAGGCCAATCTAATATGGCTCCGAGTACGCACGTACGAGATTGCGACTCTCTCTAATCTATTACTTTAATTTAGACGGGACTCGGACAAGAATATCTCGGATAAATGTCGAAATAAACATAAAAAGATGTGTTTAAGTATCAGCAATATCTAGTTACCTCTTTGAAAGTAGTCAAAACTTGTCTAGGCAAGACTTTATCCTCTTTCATTTTCCTTTTCGGTGTAGTAAGTAGTATTTTCACTAAAATAGGAAATACGAAATAATTATTTGTTTGTTTCTAATGTGACCCCAAAGGCAATGAAACTAAGCCCATATGATGATACGTAAGTAAGTAGTTACAACCTAACTTTTCAAAAAACAATTCTCATTGTATGCATATACCTTACTCGCACATTATCTACTTTAAAAATAATTACTCCAAAAATACCCATCTAATAGTTAGTCACTGTATCCGGAACCCTTATTAATATTGAACACTGTCAACCCTTGCACATCAGTGCCACTATGCCTCGTATTATTAGAGTACATTTGGAGCATCTGTTTCGGAGGGTTAGTTTCAAAATAGACACAATTCCGAATAAGGTAAGTATATTATAGGAGCATGTTTTTAAGGTTTACAGAAAAAGGCGAACCTTTTTCATTTTCCAAACAGAAAGTATAAAATAGACTGAGTCGTGATAAAAATATACCTCTTCTTATTTCAGCGCATTCATAAAAAATACATTTCTATGGAAAAAGCGCCTTTTGCATACAGTAAAGGAATTTTATCTTGCAACAGCTCGTAAGAAAACGAACTTTATCCTTTTAGTGTTGTTTCGTACTAAGTTTACTTACGACTCCGCGTTCCCGCAAATTGAAAGAAAAGTACCGAGCGTAGTAAATCAATAGTCAAAGCAATGTCACTGCACTGTTTAAGTAAGAACTTAAATAATACCTATCGCTTTAAAATTTTAGATTTAGTCAAAGCATTTTAGACACCGCGCAATATAACTTGTGTTTTCTTTGATCGTCACTGACTTACAGCCGCCAAAATTCTAAAACCAGTTATTACCTTCGAATTATTCAGAGTGCCAAGCAAAGTTCATTTAAGTTTATCCCGAGTCTCCCATAACTTGGAATCCCCAAATTCATTTTGAGCACGAGATAAAGGGGACAGCAATTCGGTTATCGGCGCACTGGATCACAAAGCAAGTCGTTTTTAACCGGGTATGAGTACAACGGGATATCGTGTGCCCCTGAGGCCGGTTGACCCGAGATATTGGGCTGGTTAGGTTAAAGCAACGCTGCTCAACATTTTACTTCACAACATTTACTTTTGACATCTAAGAGCTGTATTTTCGTGCTACTATATTATGTATAACACTCCTGGAACGGCGCGTAGTGTTTGAAAGTATCTAGGAAACTTCTTCAGAGTATTTTTTGATGATCCAAAACTTGCGAACGACTCTCGGTCCCAGAGGACGTCGCAGTGGCACGACATGCATTTAGACGAACAAAAAGGTTGAGAATGGCTGACATAGGAGAATAGTAATCCTTGTATCAGAGCGAATCTTTGTGAGATTTGCGCGGAAGTGCTTTCCACACGTTTCGACGTGCTCGATATTGTTACGCGACGCACGGATCCTCAGCATTTAATTTCCTCCGCTATGATCAGGCAATCAAAATTCCTGGTATTACAAACACCATGACAGAGATAAATAGGTACGTTGAGCACCATAATCTGACTATGCGCGCTCGTGCAGGTGTACCGTTTGTATGACGGCACGTTCGGAAATTCCATCACGTAGAATAAATTAAAGGCAAACAAACTGCCATGTCCACGGGCGATTGAGATAGTTAAGTTTATTTTCGATATCTGCCCTGACCTGAAATCGATTTTGCGTTATTAGATTTTTATAAGAGGGATATATTTTTCGTGAGTCTTCCAGGGAGCTGTTAATTTTTTGATGATCGAGTTTATACTCGTCGTTTTATGAGGCCCTTTCTGGAAATGCTTATACTTTATGCATTTACGCGGCATTCATTGCGCAGATCTCTTTAAATTTTTAGTAAGAAGATGGTCTTTATAACTCACTGCGTTTACTTATAAAGTTAAGAATTCTTTATAGTGCTGCCCTCAAGCACGTAATATATGGTGATATTTTAATTATAAAAAAGATACCTAGCGTAGGCCTCTGTCAAATTACGTAACGTATGATACCATAATGGCCATAGGTAGTAACCTATGGCCATTACGGCTTTCCGTACTTACCTATTGCACTGCTTCAACCCATCTTCGAGAGATCGTCCGTCTAGCTGAAACAGTCACACGCTATGTTACCCGAAGCTTTCCACTCAAAATCTCGTTAGTTCGTACTACCATCGTTCTTTCAGACATAACCAGACCGTTGCCTCTTCAGTTTGCTAATTTTACGAGCTATATCGATTACTATGGCTCTTTAGATCCCCAAGTTTGGTATCAAACTAAATATGCATTTAAAATATTACTATATCCTTTTGTCTCAAGTGCAGTTTTCACTAAGACAAGAAACTCGACCATTATAGACGCGATATAGCGTACCACCTATCACGTTACCTAACAGAAAGATCAGTGAAGTGTGGATTAGTTCATATTCGATGGAAGTACCACTGACCACCCCATTTGGGATAAAATCATGAGTTTATCCACTTATACCGCTTACTTTTTAGTTTACCATCAGCTTGTTATAACGTTTGAAGAAAACTTAATTAAGGAATTACAAATTTTTAAGACCAAACTCAATTGAAATGAAAGATCAACTCCAACTAGTATTACTATGTCTGGGGTCCGTTCCAATTATACGAGCAATCCTTCGCGTAATGAAACTGACGGTTTAGTCGCCAGCATCATAACAGCACATTGTCACCACTCGCTACCACATGGCTTATTATACTTAACTACGTCAGACTAACGAGAAACCAGACGGGTGGTGTTTATATTATGATAATAGCCCAGCGAAATTAATTTTTGGACTATTTCTTTATTGACTTTTGTCTGAGCACTAAAATTTTAATCTTCTTAGGGCTCCTCGAGACAATAGTCAATAGGCACTTGACGTTGCTTTATACTTACCTACGAACTACCTCTATATCCTCTTAAGACCGAGATTTCCAGACACAATAGTTAAACAATGGAGTTTGGATTTATAAAGCACATTCGGTCTTAGGAGGATATTCATACTTTTCTCTTACAACCATACATTATTTCTTAAATAAGAAACAATGTACAGTGTTGTTAATATATTGTATGTGTTTTTAATATTTTTATCTGTTAAAATTTAACTTGTCAGTGACATACACGCCTATCTCCTCTTCTATTATATCTCTTTCCCGGTCTGCTGGAAAACACGCGAGGACAAAGTGAGTGCGGTTTGTCGTAGTAAGTTTGGTGCGAGTTCAGATGGTTTGAACATCCTGACATCAAATGTAGAAACAAACGGTAAAGAAGGAGGGTAGACAGTTATGTTTGCCCTTAGAAAATTATGGATCTACCTCCTCCACTCCAATTTTATCAGTCATCCCGTGATCATGGCACTTGCAACGTGTTGAAATATCGGGAGTCTCATATGCCTGATTTTAACGCGGTAAGAACCCGGTATTATGTGTTTTAATAATAAAAATAGGAATAAAAAGGTAATCATGAATTCTATATTGAAAATACTTAGAAAATTCCCGGTAAATTTAAATTCAAAAACTATTTAACAGTGGATATAAATAAACACATCAACGAGGCTTTTAGTAATCCTTTGCGCTCGAGCTATAGATTAGTGGCCAGGCTGGCAAACAAAGTTGATAGGAACAAAATGCCGAAGAAATAACAAGGATTAGAATTTGCTAGAATAATGTTTACCAAACCACGATACATCTCGGGCAAACATTAGTTAAGAAATATTTTGATAAGTAGGGTTTTTTTTTTCAATAGAAAGCTTGATGAAGTGTGGGTACTCAGATGACCTTACTATGGATGTATCTTTGACTACCCCATTCGGATATAATCGTAAGCTTATGTAACATAAATAAATACGAAACCAGAAAACCTTTTGGTTTCCAAGCCAAGAAAGTATTTCCTAGCTTGTAAGAAAAAACAAGTTTTTAAAAGCATTTTACTATAACACTTAGTTTTTCGTTTCGTCCCATATTTTTTTGGAGCGAAGAATGGATAGGCAGATATCGATCTCAATACACGTTCCAAAGTATCATACAAAAGTGTTTCATGTCATGATGCTTATCATCCGGAATATGTCGTTAAAGTCGATTGGATTCTCGTTGTCTCTTACATGATAAACGTATAGGAAACTGACTACATAATAACATACTCGGCCATGTTACAGAAGACAATTTGCAGTCACTATTGGTATAACATAATAACTTTTATTAAAAGTTCATGATAATAATATGAACACATATACCAATAGTGATTGCAAATTGCGTTCTGTAACTTGGCCTAGTATGTTTCCTCATCTACCTAGCGTTATTATAAGGTCCGCTCATCTAACCTGAATATTTTACAGATCCAGCTTGGGTTAGTCCAGTTTTTTATGATTTGAACAAACATACCTACCTGCTTATCTACTATGATATGCTATTTTAATGCAATAATTTTTGGATAATTTGGTTCTTAAAAAGACTAACAAAACTCATATTTTATTCTGAAAGCACTCTATAAAGCTTGCGAAGGTCAGTCGAATATTTCCAAATTATATAATTTACAGGTATACTCGTATTTTCAAACGTATGCCCCTGAAAAAAATACTCGAGTAGGAACCCTCACGTTTTAAAATGCAAATTAAGTGGAATATTATTATCAATTTCAAAAGAAAAAGGCAGAATTATGGTCGGCATTCTGAATCCTTTTTACCAGCGCTGAATTGTCCAGAACAATATTCTAACGATATAATTAGCTATATACAATATTATTATTATTGTATGTCTTTTTCATATCTCGGGCCTATGGAGGCCCGGACTTTTGGAAGGCGTGCGTGGGGCCGAAGCCAACACGTAGAGGCCCCTTAAGACAGTTTAATCTAAATGTGGTGTGACACCAACCGGCGATTATCCCTGTATGCACTATGGGAGTGCACCCAAAGACAATCCCCGGTAAGGACATTGCAGATTATGGGAACAAAGGGAACTGGGCTATTGGGTTGGGGGTTAGTGGACCGGGATACTGGAGCTATGGGGGACTATGGCGCCTGCTCGACCAATGTTGGTAAACATGGATAAATGAGCAGGCGGCGACTCGCCACTCACTGGATGGGCCACCTATCTAGCCGACGCGACTGGACGGCAAGGCAGCAACATGGTTGTGAGCAGCTCAGGGTGTCGAGAGGTGTACACCGCTTTCTGCGAGGCGGTTTACCCGCCTCACCAACTCGCGACTTATGCATCTTTCACTTCCACCCTGCGAGCGTATAGCTCTAACGCCCCACTCTGGCCGGCCAATGAAGGCAAGCCAGAGGTGAGAGTCCTGCGGCCCCCGCTGGGGTCCACTCCGGTCGGCCAGTGAAGGCAAGCCGGAGACGGAGGGCCTGACCGACTCTCGGGGGATCTCAGCTCCGTGGTGTCGTCACTCACCAACAGCTCGCCACAAGCTGGCCTGCGGAGACTGACTGCACTGATGAATTCACCAGGGGGCGATGGGGTCGTCACATCCCGACGCCTATATTATTATTATTATTATTTGTATGTCGTATCCATATCTCCGGACTATAAAGTCCCGAACATTTATTATTGTCAATTCTCACGTATAGAAACTACAAATACAAAATAAAATCAAATCATTTGGTCTTAAAATTAATCTTATGGGTAAAGCCCACCAAACTCTATCTTTACAAACATTATTTACAATAAGGTAAAAAAAATATTCACAAATACAGATAGATAACAAAAATATAGCCTAAATTATTTATAAATTAATTGAGATCGTAATAGTTCTTTCTATCAACCAAATTAAGTACATTTTTTTAAATCCCTTAATATTCATATCTTTAAATTTATCAGGTAATATATTTTATATTTTTTAATAGATTTATTACTTATGAGCCTATTTCAGTATTTCACTTGCTACGATTCGGGCACACCTCCTTCACTTCTCCACTCATATCAAAGACAAAAACACAGACAAAAATACATATAGGTTCTTATATATAAAAAAATAAAACACAGTTAATTATAATATTCTCCACTTTTACAATATCCTACGCCTGACTCTTTCAACTTCAAGTGTTGTTTTAGGCTCTTTACACTCTGCGACTTTTTGCAGCGATTCACTGGCAATGCAGCATCGAGATTGTGTCGCTGCTTTTAATTGGTCGTGCGTGTCCTTCCCCCTCTACCCCGCATCCATTAATTTAAATATTATGTTACTTACCATCGCGTCTACATCGCTACTTGCTTGCGTCTGCATCGATGAAATCGCGACACAAATGTTTGTAAAGGCGGTGTAGAGATGCTGCTGCGCTGCTGCTGTCAAACGCACATATGCATTTTTAGGGTGGCGTAGCCACATGGCAAAAACGTAACCTTTATGGATTCGTCATATCTGTCTGTCCATCGGTCCGTATGTCCGTATGTCAGAGCCACTTTTTTTGTATGTTTCTTTTGTCTGTTCTATTGTGTACAAGTAAATATAATATATAATAATATGTATGTATGTATATTATTTGCCTCGCTGCAAAATGTGACTATATAAAAATATTCTTATTGCATCAGATAAAGCGAGCTTAAGCGGCAACAAAATTTAAAATCCTGAAATCGTTATTTTCCTATGTGAAAATCTAAAATCTTAGAATAATAATCTTAGGCAATACCTTGATCTGTAGTGGTGATATGTTATGTGTGTCTGTGAGATGTGACCTCCCCTCTTCAATAACTATAACGAAATCAAAGCGACGCGTAGACGCCAATCTCCTAGCACATGATTCGATTTACTTCATGACTTTCTTGGACATATTTTTATTCTACCAACTGCCTTTTTTTACTTGAATGGAAAATATGAACAGATACCATTCGCCGTTTATATAGATTTTTACAAGAATAAGTGGGTAATACGAAGACAGTTTCATCAACCCAGAAATACATTTGTAAAAGAAAAAAGTAACGAAGTGCCGCCACTTTCCTCTTGTTAGCAAAAAGCAAAAATACACTCTCTAGGAAAGTGTAACGTTTCACTAAAGGCGCGATAGTTAATTCGGAACGTGCGGTAATCCTTACTACAAAAATTTAACTAAAAAGCTAGAGCAAAATTTTCCAAATTGGATACCTACGTAGAAAAATATAGGGCTGTAGTGTTTCCGCAAGCACGTTATTAAAATGGCTAAATACTCATTTAGAAAACAGGCTTCCCCTGAGAATATTCAGAATCTAACCGAGTTTAAAAGCATATGAATTTTAAACTGAAAACTAGGTAACATTGGATGTGAGCGGAAAGGCGAACGTTGTGTAAACAGCGCGGTATATTTGAAAAAAGTGCCTCTGAAAGGATGCTGCACCGACGGAGAATAAAATATTCATACATTAGAATGAAAAAACTTTGCAGCAACTGTTGCGGGAGCTTAGGAAATTTCATTTTGAACCAGCCTATTAAATTCTTAGATATATGTAGGTATGTGTGTATGCTAGAGGAACGACTGACAAGGAAACCGCCATGCGCCCACAGGACCTCCGTGGACAAAGGGCTTAGTTTGTGCTTCGCAAGACACAAAAGACCCTAAGTAAGCACAAACAAAAAACAAACACAACTTTACAAATTACTTTGAGGTTTGATTTTTTTTACAATGCGGGGAGTCTTTCAAAAGCGAGGTCAGTCCCATTCAAATGCTAATATTTTTCGGCCAGTAACTGAGTGAAGGTAAGCTTTGTGACGAAAAATGACTGCAACGTTTTCTTTAATATCGGAGGAAAACAAAAAAGGGTAGCCTTTTTTAGGTAAGTAAATTAAATTACAAGGTTTCTTGTAAATATTGCAGGTAGGTGATTTCGTATTTTATTTATACGTGTTATGTTATCAAAGTCAGTATCGCGGCTTAGTGGCAGCCACAGTCAACCGCAGCGTGACTCAAACTGTTTATAATCCTGCCCGCGCCCCGCTGTGCTTAGGGTTACCTCTGAAGTAATAAATGTGTATAATATTGCAATAGTTCATTCATAAAAACGTTATATTGACGTACAAACCTGGTAAACCATGAAATAGAAGGGCTTTCATCCCCTATCCAGGTTCCATTCGGTACGGTGAATATTAGCATCAATAGCGTGTGTCGCGTATTTGACTATTCTGACATTCCTAACAAATGCGGGACATCAAGGCGGATTTATATGTGTCTGATGTGTTATGACGTATCATGTCGTGACGTGATGGCTAGTTTTCACATTTATAAGTTATGTTCTGACGCCTCATGAAGATATTTTGAATCAATACAGCTCTGACTCAACCGCGATCGTTTCTGATGATACACAACACAAGCCATCACAACACAATACGCATTACTAGTATGAACGTTACTATACTAAATGTATGAAACCGATACCGTTCTGACGCGTCACGTCACTACACGTCAGACAAATATAAATCCGCCTTTAGTCTACCACACAACTATAATAAAATTATTTATATTGTACATCGCCGATGATAATTAGTTATTTTTATCTCAGTAAAACATCTCATAAAAAGTGTTTGCAATAATTATTACACTACTTACACATTGATAATAAATTAAGTAGACTTATCTATAGAGACAAAACATGTCCTAATTCATTTTAGGTTCTTAATAAGTACTATGAGAAAATTGCAAAAAATACTGGGCCCAGAACACCCCCGGTGTATCACCTCTGGTAGTATTGCATTTCAAGCGAGAGCCTTAGAGCACGAACGTAGTTTGCCTGAAAGTTTCCACACTATGGGATGGAAGTATAGGCCCTTTCACTTTAGCACAACTTCCACATTTCTCCGCTTCATGCCAGCTGTCAAGTCCTGAGTCTTCAGAAACAAACAGACGGTGAAGTTTCTCCGACAAACAACTAAATGGCGCAATGCGATATCAGTGAACATCTTATTTTATCATTTACATCTAACAACAAACCTATATATGTTACGTATTACACAAGCAAAACTTAAGTAACATCACATTAACCTCAGTACATCGGTCGGTATAATAATAATCAATTCAATACACTGATTGAATGCAGATAAATATCTTGTTAAATACTACCGGCTATATTTTATTTTTATTTTCCGTAACAAAAATGTAACAATTTATTTCGTTGAAGTCCGCGTAATATCGTTCAATTCATTTGGCTTTCATTCGCTTAAGTAATATTTCCGATGGAAGCGATTTCAATCTGTTTATGAGCTTTGATTGGCTGCCGAAATGTAAAGTGAGGGCTGTAGTTGGCAACGCATGTGCATTGGGGCGCGAAGTTGCCGAGCCGGGGCCGAGAAAGCCCAGTGCTTCGCAGTCGCGCTTCGCCTCCGCTCGAGGGCGCACGTAGCGCTCGCTACGCGGCTACGGACTACGAACTTCTACGTACTCGAATCGTAGCAATGCCGAACCAAGTGTAAAGTTTCTCCGAAAGTTGAGATGTGACTTGAATGATGTTGTTAGGAAAACTTTTGTCCTACATACATTTCGGACTTGTCTTCCATGTAGTGATTTGTTTTAAGGATAGTATAGGTAAGCCAACGTTTTTCTATTAGTGCCTGTCATGCTATCCTAGACTGGGAATAGCCGTTGCCTAGCATAACGCAAATTAAACCACGATAAAGCAATCTTCTACCGTTGCCGTGACTAGAGTGTATAAAGTTAAACGTCTACGTTTAATCTGCATTCAAAATTTTGCTAATTGCTAAAAGAAAATCCATGCGGTTTCGTTAGAATTAGTTAGTTTGAAGTTATTATTTATGGCTCTTTTTAAAGTAGGTTCTTGCATATTAATTAAAACACTTTTTTTAATGGTTTTAATTTTGACTATGATAGGTATTACGTGTTTTTCAAGCATTTTATTTTCCTTCTTTGTTTGATGACTTAAACCAATAAGTTTAGATATTAATAAACTAGGCAGGTTCTACAATAGATATTATCACAAAAATACTTTTCAATATTTAGTATATAATACCTATTTATACAAAATAAATATATATTTCTTTCATTTTAGCAGTACTCATTAATCTTAGCCTATCTTCCTCTAAATAGGTAATTTTTCTCTGCAGTCTACACTAAGAACATTAGTCAAATCCTATTCTTATCTTATGCGCCGGGTGTGCACTGCCGGGGCGTCGTCGTCCTCATCATATTTTTTATATTTGTCGACTCAGCTTATTTGTGAAAATCGTCAGACGAAATTAAAAATAGAATACGTTTGCGTTCAGAGTACGTCCTTATTTGGGGAGTGTGGGAATATTTTAAATAAAATAACAACCGAATGGGTAGGCAGAGGCGTGTAGTACGGTCACGATCATTAGTACTAATATGTTTACACTTTGAAACCATGTCACATTAACTTTTTTGACAAATGCAACCGTAAGTTTCATTAAATGTTAAATAATGATAGTGCGACAGGGTTCTAAAGTGGGTAAATGATATTACTCATTACTGTACACCGACTCCCCGACTTTTTTTTTTGACGTGACTTATTGTAGATTTGCCGCAGATGGCATTAACTACTTGGCCGGACAAATGGGGAGCGCTGAAGGCTCTCACCCGCCCGACACCCCGCCAGATATGTTTAAGTCCTATGTAATAGGGGGCGAACCTATAACCATGTGATATCAATTGTCAAATTCAGTGGTTTAAAGCTCGAGCCGGGATTCGAACCAGTGACACTACGATGTACAGTCATGAGCAATATAATGTACCCACTTTAGGACTCTGTCGCACTAACATATTTGACATTTAGTGAGATTTACAGTTCAATTTGTCAAAAAAGTTAATGTCACATGGTACCAAAGTGTATACATATTAATGCTCGTGGCCGTATGTCACGCGTTCTCCGAACAGGGCTATCACAGATTAATAAAACCTATAGTAATCGTATTCTAAATAGTACATAAACACCCTATATAAATCCCCACTGCTGGGCATAGACCTTCCCTCAATCAACCAGATGAAGTATGAGCAAACTCCACCACGCTGCTCCACAGCGGCTTATATTTATTTATTTTACATTAAAACAGTATTTTCCCACTAATCGAGTGAATGATATTGAATAACTTATTAAGTCTTATCCACCTATGACGGAGCAAAATAATCGTATTAAAATACACACTACAGTATTTTCGTGGAACAGAAATATTCATAAAACTGAATACGTTCTCGTGTATCGGAAAGTTCGCAGCGCAGTTGGCTATTATGATTGGAAAAGATCTAAGTACAAAGTAGTCTTTTGCCTTGAGTGATACGTTAGCAGAATATGTACAAAAACTTTAGTTGCTGAATATAATACTCGCTTTGAAAACTAAAAAAGAAAGTAAACAATTTTTATACGTACCTAACACAGCTGTACCCAAAACTTAGCACTCTCTTCTATGCCTGCATTTGACCTGAATATATACATACTTCAACACTTTTCCACCTGGTTATGCCATCTGCGAGTCCTAGTACGTCGTAAAAACTTATTCTTCCCCTAAACGGCTAGTAAAAAGTAACAAGTTCACTAGCAAACAATTTGTGTAAGTAAATATGTCGAACTGCAGACGAGCGGAACATCGCGCATGTTCGCAAATTAGCTGTTTGTTTTACAACTAAGAGAGTAGGTACTTGTAACATGCTCCCAAGAACTCGAACAACCTTTTGAGTCACAGTACTTACATAACTGAAGCCCACTTCTCTTCATTACAACTATTGAGAACACTGTTTTGGAGCCAACAAGTCATCAACCTGTACGACAGCCTAATTGTATTGCTAAAGATCAATTTCGAATAGAATTGTAGCGTGGACAGCGATTCCCGGAACGGCGACTGCTTGACATCACATCTGTCATTTACATGTACAGTTCAAAACACAATTTTAATCACGCTACATACAATATTTTTTTTCCACTGAAATAATTGCATTTTTGGTTCATTTTTGTTTCATAATATTGAAAACCTTTCAGCCTGTTTTATAAATGCAGTAATCTTATGGGATTAAATATGTGATACAAAGCTACTAGGTATATATACTTACATCTTATCTCGATATTTTTTTTAATATATACTTATATCTTTTCGGATGGCTGGTTACTGGCACCTACTCTCAATTATCAATACAATCTTGTCTAATCTAGCCTACAAGATCCGACTGCTGAGCAAAGGCCTCCTCTTCCTCTTCCCATCATCGCGATCCTGAGCGCATTCCAGCCAGTCCCTCCGGCAAGCGTCCATGTCGTTGCGCCATCATAAGACACAACGCGTGACGATCCGTGCGTACCGCTCAGCGTGCATGCGACAAGCATGTCCGGCCCAACCTCATTTAAGTCTGCCATCAATACAATACAAAGTGCTTATTGGATACTGAAGAAACACATTATTTAAACAATCTCAGAGTAATAGTTGTTACAAAAGCGGCCTTATTGCGTAGCTAGCACTTTATGCTGTTAGGTATAGGATATAATTAAGTTTATCAATTAATATATAAATGATAGTTTTAGTAGCAGCAATGATGGATGATGATGTGATAACTTTTAAGAACCGATGTGGAGAGGTTTAAATTAATAAAACACATTGTCATCAATAGACTCTTATTTATGTATATAACGTTTATATTTTTAATAATTCTAGAACAGGCGCACACACATAAGCTTCGACGTCCTTTCGTGTTCTTCTCGTACACTGTGTGGCGTATTCTCATTATCTCTCTAGTACTCGAAGAACCTATGAACTCTGCAGCGGGTTCGCTGGGAGAGCATCACCTCGTCAATTACTTATAAACGTAAAAATAGATGAATCCCACCTGATGTACTTTCAAGCAGCCGTAGCTTTACCGTACTTGTTAGGCGCTTGCTGCTATAGGTCCACTCCGGCCTGCTATCGCTTCAACATCATCCTGCGCCCACGTGGTTACTCTCAGGCATTGCCTAAATTCTTATCCCGGACTAAGACTTTTCACCTCATCACCTCAGCATACAAGTAAGTTCGCACTCAGTTGGATCTTGAGCAATCTTGGTGGCTTTTAACAGATCAATAGCAACTTCTGTTCCCAGGGAAGAGTGACACTCTTTATGATACATAACGATGATAAGCAGCAATGATTCGATTATTTCGATTATTCGAGTATTTTTATGTAAAAATAAATAAAGTGGATACCTAGGTATTTACATATATTTTAATAGCAAAGGTAAGTATAGCCGAATTACTTTATTGACAAACCTTTCCTTCAACTCTGAAATTGGTAAACGGATGCATTCGTTGTCTTCCAACTTTTTGAAAAACTGGTGACTTTCACATCAGAGAGTAACGTTCAATGAATTTCGTCCAACCTTAGCATATAGGTAACTCGACCAGTCCAGTATCGACCATTCTTTTTCTTGATTATTTGGCAAAATTTATCAACGAATAATTCCAAACACTGATAACCACACAATAGGAGTACTTTGTTTCATCCTTGTTTCACAATTTTTTGATACTTTTATTGAATTTTTACAATGAAATTGAAATTTATTCTATAAAAATAACAATAGACATGACAAATGCTTGACATGACAGGAACATTATTTATTATTTGTAATTTTATTACTTATAATATACTAAACAGTCAAAACATACATACCAAAAACTGTAAATTAGATTGAAAGAAGATTACATGCTATGATAATTTATTAAAATTGTTCAATTTTATTTGATCCTAACTAATAAATAGAACAGAATAAATTCGAATGTGAGTTTGATTGTGTGTTACGTTACAGCACAGCAATAACTAATAAAATAGTACTACCTATAGAAAACACTCTCCACGCGTTTGGAGCCAGGGACAAATATTTTAGGTACTATTATTATTATTATTATTATTATTACTTATTAGGTATTACTTATCTAAATCAAAATTCATTTTATATTATTCAGGCAACGGGTTTAATGATTATAATCATGGTACCTACTTAAACATAATGGTTATGTTTGGTATTCTTGTAACACCTGTTTTTAGACTTCCGACAAGGCTGAATCGCATGCGAGTTTTTTTTTGACGTGACTTATTGTAGATTTGCCGCAGATGGCATTAACTACTTGGCCGGACAAATGGGGAGCGCTGAAGGCTCTCACCCGGTAATCGCATGCGAGTGTGTGCCTCCGCGCTTGGAAAAAGTTGTGTCAAATTAACATTTATCGAATGACGATGGCAACTTAAAAAAGATTAAGATGACCAAAGACTAGGCTGTATGGGTTAAGCTCCCTTTGCATGCCTTATTTTTAAAGTGGTGTGCCACGTCAATGATGTTGAAATGATGTTAAAATCTTTTGGTGAGTTTTTTTGTGATTATTATCTCTGAACTTTGGCTAAAATAAGTTCCACATGTCCATGACAATGGCTTAATCTCACTATCTTTCTTTCAGTGTAAAACCCTCAGAATAATAATAACTGTAAAACCACCTAAAAATCATTGGCTTAGTACATTGACTATCGATTATGCTGTTATACCGTCACACGTAATGTGGTTTACCTATGTTTCCGCGTCTTAACGGGGTAGGCAGACCTGTAATATGTCGTTTTGTTGCAGGGTTCAAAGTCCAACTTGGATGTCTATCTTCAAGGGCTACCTGGGGAGTTCCCCATTAAGATAATGTTGTGCTTACACTCGGAGTAATTGTCTTCTACATCTACATCATGCTTTTCGTATAGGACCGGCTATCCAGCGGTTTGCTTCATGATTTTGCCTAAGACCTGCCGTCCAGGCACTTAATATATCACTTTTTGGGTGAAACTTTAGCGTTTAAGTGGTTTGACTAAGCTTTGCTTGATTGTAATAACAGGATTATTCCTAAATTTGTGTTATCATGAAATAACCTAGACATGCTAAACTCTTTGCTGTATAAGAAGAAGTAATGTTAATATACATTTTTTAAAAGTGAAATTTTTAATTCCATCCCCTTTGCTTTGCTTGCAATAGGAGAGTATCATGTTCAAGGCGCCCAATCCTACTCTCTATTTTTTTGCACTCTATTAAGATCCCTTTTATTCTCTGAGTTCGGCAACTAACACCTATGCCCCGGGGCCAACCCTTTCTCAATGCCCTGCCGACGGCGTCCTAGAGGTAGGGTGGGCTCATCCCCACACAGAGGCTACGCAGGAAGTTTCATCCTTCGAAATATCCATTACAAGATTTTTAAAGCAGAATTTAACTTAACGAGCCCTATGTTTGCGCCAGCCTGTATTTACATGATAAATGTACTTAATTATTTTTTTCAATATTCTACCCCTTCGAGGATACAGACGTGATGCTATGTTATGTCCTTTATTCCCTGTAGTTCTAACTGATCAGTTCTACCGTAGAACTATTGTATTATTTCACAATATAAAGAAGGTATAGGTCTTTTTAAAACAATGTTTATAAAAATATATTATTATATCAAAATGGAGTTTCATTAGTTGCAGCCATTTTCTCCACATAAGTACCTATAATTATTATGTTTCTTAAAAGGTAAGTAGCTAGGAAAATAATAAGAGGAAAATTAATTGTAAGTATTTGTCTATTTAAACCAAATCATAAATAAAAAGAATAGGTCTAATACTACTACTTATATAAAAACAACGAACTGAAAAGTATAAGAAAACAGCAAAACAGTTTTTACCATAACTGTACAATAACGTCAAAACTCGCTCGACGTAAAGGGGAAATAAGGCCACTCGCCGTAAAGAGAGTCGCCGTAGCGCGGGTCGCCGTTCGGAAAGTCGCTGTCAACGCTACAATTCCAAATTTATCATTTTCAGCCGCTGAAATTAGATGACGCCATGTTTGTTTTAAATAGCCATGCTTTTGTACGCTATTTGTTTATTACTTATAATCTTCAACCGTATTTATAACGGTTTTATTACACCTGGAAATATCGTAAGCTGCATTTATTAGACTTGAACAAACTTGGACTTGGACAAATACGGAAGTGTCTAATGTTAGACACCGTATGTACGGAACGCTCGTATTTATAATTAATTTAACTTTTCAAAAACCTAATAAAAGACTATGACGACTGAAATAAAAACAAGTTTTGCATTTAAATGCAAATGCCGTTGAATACGCGTCAGCTGACTACGGCAACTCGATATATTTATGACGGCGTTGTCACGTTTTGACACTGCAGTTTTTCTAAATAAATGCTTGAACAGAACAAAGCAATTTCGAATTTATCGGTTCTATAAATGCGTGTATTTTCCTACCACCTACACGAAGCAAGTTTAAAATACGAGCTTCCACGTTTATTTTATAGAATAAAGCTCTTGATAGAATTTACTTTATTGAGACAGAAATTCACAAATAGAGCATCTTTAATTAACCGAAATCATTTCTACTTAATGTCTTGAAGTTACCTGGAAATCGCAGACTCATTAGTAGAAAAAACAATAGGTTGTCACAGCTATGTCAATAAATTGATACCCTCTGTAACATGACTACCTAAATAAAATGTCAATCTTTCTTTCATAAACGTACTATACATCAGTTAGGGACATAAAATTCGTTTTCGTTAAGCTTTTCCGCATACGAAAATAAATAAGCGAAGGGCAGATTTCGCGATTAGGTGCTTACTTTTGGGATTCGGAAAGATGAAAACTTGCAGCTACTTGTAAAACGTGTAAATATTTCACGGCAGAATAAGTGAAGGAAAACATCGCGAGGAAACCCACATTCCCGATAAATGCGTTTCGGAGGTGTGTGACCAAACCTATATTGGGCTGGTTTTTCCTTTGGGTTTAAAGGTCAGACAGGCAGTTGCTTCTATATAAAACTGAACCTGTCAAATCTTCAGGTTAGGTAAGTGGATCCTGTGAAAAACGGGATGACGCTAAGAGATGATGATTTCACGGAAGAATAAAATTATCTGAAATACGAAGATAATTTTCAGCCCTACACAATTTGTAATACGCCTGGTACCCCACCGAGTTTCAAACCCGGGGCCTCCGGATCGCGAGCCCATCGCTCAACCACTGGACCACGGAGGCCGTTATTGCTAAAACACAACAATTTGTTATTCTTTATAATTTGTGAGATAATTTAAACTTTGTCAGATAATAAACCTTATCTGTTTGTAAGACGAACGAACTGAGGAGACTGGTACTGAGACAATCCGTACTATGGTTTAAAGGTATCAGTGGATTTCCGAACCATATAATACTTTAATGATATAAATAAAAAAAGCGTCGATGTGATGACATTGCCGTGATTCAAGGATTAAATTATAATTTAATTTATTATTTTATATTTATATTATTAATCGTAATTAATAATTATTATTAATAATGATCATACAGAATTCAATTATCGAGCAAAGATAACATGTTCTTATTACCTTCGTTTGAGCACAATTTCACTAATGGTATGGTATAATGTGAAACATTACAAAATATTTTGCCAGTGGTAAACTAGATACTTAAGTATAGGTATTTACTATTTGAATTGTAAAATCTATAAAGTGATTCGTGGATTTCACTGAGTAGAGCACATAGGCCCGACGAACTGTATTAATACAAATATATTTATATTCGATTTACAGCTACGAAGTAAGAATACCCTTTATTTTTTTAGGACTGAAGCACTGTTCATTATAAGTCTGGGTACCTATATGTTTTGCTTTTTAGAATCACTAATATCACTGCGCAAAAAATTACAAGCAAAAATATTATGAATAAAAAATACCAGTCTAGTACGACCTTGTCTTACACACTGAGGGTTCCGTGCAAAAGTTGTCTTTGCTGTTGAAATTTATTGTTTCCATACATCGAAATAAGTCACGATTACTTTACCAACTGCAAAATATAACCTTGTAAACGCAAAAATATGTTTATCTTTGGGATGGAACAACAAACTTACGATTTTCGGTCGTTTTTCCTTTTGTCAAATTTCATTATTCTAGACCTAAGGGAAGTAGCCCATAGGTTTTGATTCCCCTGCTTAATTTAATTACAGCTTCAAGGGAACGCAAATATAAGTATTAGATGTTAATTTCAACTTGATACCGCTACGTGTTCCCGAAAAAAAGGGTTTTGATATACAGATGGACAAAGTGATCCTACGAGGGTTCCGTTTCTCATTTGTAGGTCCGGAACCCTAAAATGAAAACCTGCAGGAAAAAAGTACCTGAAATATAAGAAATGAAAACTTAAAACTTTATTTATAAATAAGGTAAGGAATGAGAAAAGAATTTAATTACGAGAAAGCAGAAATAAAAATAAGCACTAAAACCAGAAGCGCTTTTGCGGAATCGCCATTGGTAAAAGAAATAATATACAATTATATTTCTGAAACCACAACTAAAAGCAACTCCACAGCAGCGGTGGTGTAGTTGAATAATTAGTAATTACGTATCATTTCCCAATCGTTACACCGTTTTCATAGGGTCTGCCTACTTAAACTTGAATATTCTGACCGGTCTGATTTATCCATTAGAATCATTTATTCAACGTACCTCATTATCATGGATAAACTTATTGAATACCAATTTTTCATTTTTAAATCTACGTCATTTCCCAAGGTGTATGTGTATTAGGGAATGCAATCGCGACTCGAGATTCCGCGGGATTGGAAATATCAATCCCGCGTGATCCCAACATTTTCGGAATCTCGTCTTGTTCATAACAAAATGTAAAGTTAGGATGGCTGAAAACGATGAAAAGTGCTTCTTTGAGATCGTGAGGTTAATTAAAACATGAATTCTTCAAAATTACCAATTAAATAATTACGTTTTCTGAGTAAATCAGTATGATCAAAACTAAAAGTATAACTCAAGGAGATTCGACCAATCTAGTCAATCTCGAATGGGATCTCCCTCAACCCTCAACAGTCTTCCATTTCGTTCAGGCAAGTAGTGAATGCCGTATGCGGAAAATCTACATTAAGTCACGTCAAAAAGAAATAAAATATAAAAAAACAACTAGCTGCGTATGCCTATTACTTAATGTCTAAATGTGTGTGTTCATGTTCATGTATGTCTAAACCCCAGGACAGATTTACTTATATTATAATTGACAATTTATTAAATCCGAGAACGGACATAAGGTACATTCCAGGGAAGAACTTAGAGTACTTTCTGCGATAACAGAAATCCACGCGAATGAAGCCGCGAGCGAAGAGCTCTTATAATATAATCAACTGGGCTATCACGCCTTCAAGTGGAATAATTAGTATGATGAGCAAATTATAAGCGGCTACCAAGAGTCCCGGCGGATTGTTGTTACAAGGAGCTAATCCGGCTCAGCGGGCTGCAGTCGCGCCCTCCACACACATACCTAATACGCATTGTTGCTAGAGATGAGACGGTTGTAACTAATACGTTATCTTTTTATATTATACACGCTCTTTTTAAATGTAACTGACAGATTTAACATATTGAACTAGTTTTAATAGGTGTCAATTTATAATGGAACCTATAGAACGATAAAATTACGAGTGTTTGGTTTTTGGTACGGTAAACGTACCTATGATTTTATTTCTGCAAATATTACAATACCAAATTGTATCCATTCGCTTGTAAGTATTCCATTAGAAGTCAGGCACCTATTTAATAAAAAAATTAAATAAATATATAATATTTTTTATAAATATAATATTATATATTATCTGTTGTTAGTTTATGTATTTGTGTGCTCTGAGTCTAGTGATGTGATGTTATTGTAATGTATCTATAATAATCCGAGTCTGTGGTATCCTAAAATAATAAATGCTTCTATCTTCTATAATATAATTATCTAAGTAATATTCAGTATCCTTATCTAATTACTTTAATTAATCTAAATCACTTTAGCTTTCTAGATTGTGCAGACAGGGGAAAGCAGCTGTTGCGTAGTAGTTATTCAAATCCTTTGAACATCACGAAATTAAATGTCCGGATCCGTCTAGAAAAATATTAAAGACTAGGACCAAGAATTCTTAGAAATCTTTATAAAATGGCTCTCTTTTATCAGACACTATCATTGAAGTGTCCTCGTGTATAAATCCGTAGAAGAAATCAATCATCCGCCTTCAAACTTTATAATTATTTTACACCATTAGTTAGACCAAGTATCAAAGTCTATATTCTGGTGACGTCATAGTAAGTATTTCCAAATTCAGAGAGCAATTCAACTTTCTGAACGCTTCAAAGTTTGCGATCGAATGGGTAATTTTAGAACGAGTTCCTCTAGAGCGGATGTGTTGTTGGTTAAATAAAGTGCACATTAGGGATAGGATGACAAACAACAATTATTCATGAAATGTAAGTTCTAGAGTAAACTGTTCTGTAACATAATCTGTTACATTTTAACATAACAAGGCGTCACGCCCGCTGAAGGGGTATTTCTCTTGGCGATACATCTCTATACATGTATAGTATACCCACTCCTCGCCAGCTATGTTTAAGTCCCATGTAACAGGGGGCGAGCCTATTTCCATTAACTGCGCACAAATCTTGGAACATCCAAACAAGAATTCAAATATCATCTGGTACATTTTATGAATAATTATTGTTTATCATAACGTATATATATAATGAGATGTGCAGAACTAAATTGTAGCCACTTTTGGAGTCTAGGTAGATAGATAGGTACGATGAACTATAAATAATAACTTTGCGCATTAGTAACACACAACATAAAGTACATATTTATAGAGTAGAGTAGACTTCTATAAGATCACGACTATTTCCCGTTAGAGTTGCTGTAGAAGCAGTCTCTATAAATAATATACAATATACGGATACTTAAAAATACTGACAAGTTGGGTTAAAAAGGCCACATCGAAGCAATTCATCTAAAAAGCAATATCGCGATTTGACATTTACACATATAAAAGTAAGTGAGCAATGTCAAATAGCAATATTGCTTTTTTAGATGAATCGCTTTGATGTGGACTTGTTAACTCTCAAGTACGTACGTATTCCCCGCCCTATGGAGAAGGCAGCCGAGGAAAACAAAGGCTTGCTTTATTATTCCAACAAACTGAAATTATGATAATCGCAATTTGTCCGCCTTAGGTCGATAGTAACTAAACACTGTTTATAGATGTTAATATTCAAGAAATTCAATACAAAGCCACGTGACTTAATTCCTCCGAATAAATTGTCTGTCACGTACAGAAACACCATTTTATTTATAATAATAATTCCATGGAATTCCTAGATTAATATTCCGTTTCTAAGGAAACTTTGCCTAGGTAACTAATTACGAACACACAAGGTTCATAAATGAAAATTCGAAAAAGGAATTACTTACAAAATTGGTGGAAATTTCTATTTAATAAAAAAGCTATTCGCAAATTTCAAATAAATTAAAATTCTGTTTAGACTGAAATTACCACGACTCAAAAGTCCTTGCGTGAAAGTCAAGAAACATAATTTATTTTCCATATACACTTCTTAAAAATATCCTAAGAGCTTCAAGCCTAAAATATTTTACATAATAACTTGAAAAAATCTTTGCGCAAAATCCTTTTTCCATGGTAATAAGGCTACTTCTATCTGTAGTTCCTGAACCTTGTATGTTCTTTAACACGAACAAGATAGCACTAACTATAATAGATCGCCCGAGGGCCGGTGACTTGCTCCCAACTTGCGAGGATTTTCGCGGTTTTTTTCATCTGATGTGTTGCCAGCGGCATTTACCGAATAATAGGGTAAAATAATATTTTTCTAAGCGAAGGATAAGAAAAATATACGTGGTGAATGTAACGTAAATAACGGTTAAAAGTACAATACGGCAAAAAATTGGGTGCGTCACAAAGTTTGATGGTCAGCATCTTACTAGCTACAACTCGAAATATGTGGGTTCACATTAAAAAAAAAAACAAAATTCAAAACATACATAAACTTACGCCCATTTCCCACCGGGGTAAGCAGAGTCTATATGGAATTCCATTTGCTTCGATCCTGACACACTTCTCTTGTTTCATCCACATACGTATTTATAGTGGAACTGCATAATCAAGGAATACGAAGCCTGACAGTGTCGTATTTGTCGTCCTAGGGTCTACGGTAAAGGTAATTCAAATTCAAATTCAAAAATATCTTTATTCAGTATGTAACAAGTTACACTTTGAATAGTATTTTTTTTACATAACCAATGTCTCATCCGCCTAAAACTACTGTACTGCAGCTTCTCACAACCTGTATAGCTGGAGGTAAAAAGGTGCAAGAAAAATAGGGCCCCAGAAGTTATTTTTCTTAAAAAGAAAATGCTGCTAAGTATACAATTCAGTAATTTGGCTACCTAATATCAGTTCCCAAGCAAGTAATCATATAACCACAAAGTATAATATACTCAACAAAAGGTAAACCAATTTACATTTCCAAATCTCATATTATCCAGCCTGAAATAATGCTTTCAGTGTTGTATACCCAGCAAGAGTAATAAAGAGAACCTTTAAATCTTAAGTAAGTACTTGGCTTTTTTAAACTCACCCCTATTAGCCAGTATTTCGGGAGCAAGAGCCTACACCTCATTAAAATCGACCCCGTAGTTTCTTACCGTTGTATTTTTACTCGAAAAACATTGAAAAGGGTAAAAATAGGTGAACGTTTCGTGAGGTCGAACGACGAACGTAACATTTGACAGTAAACGATTACATGTTTGTATATTTTAAGACCCTTTGGCTTTGGTTTCATACAAGACCATTAACCTGACCCCATGGGGGACAGAGTCATCTTCTCTGACCTAGACCTACGGGGTATAACGTAAAAACCCTTACCGGTGGCAGAGGTGGAGATGGGAGCCACAGATACGGTACGGTAATGAAGGACGCTAGGAGCAAGTCAAAGGGACTATAACCTAGAACCTGACCGAGGACAGGAGTCCTAGTACGGCTTTGAAATAGACTACTCCGGGCGCCATCCCACTCGCGTCAGACAGAGTCCTACGGGGCGGAAGGCAAGAGGGAAACCACTGCCCTATTTTTCCCTAAAAAAGTAGCATGGAGAATGCTACACCGACAAGAGTGTGGCTCTTAAATTAGTGATGATGATGATATTTTAAGAAAAATGTGTAAGTTTATTTTTATATTTCCCAACTTATTTGATAAAGAACTGAAATTTGTAAAACATGATTGCTAATAACAAGAATTTTGTACCTTAATTGAAGAAAATCTATACATACAATATTTTACTTAATACGTCTATGAAGTTATTTTAAGATATACTTCATAATGGACGTTATTTGTTATGTAACCTTTACATACGGTTAAATGCCAATTTATCTTTATCGTAGTTAAACTAATAGTACACTCCGGCCTAGACTACGAACAAATATTATCTTTTTTAAAGGCAGCCGATTCCGAGAACTTTAGCACAGTGGGTTACTAAATCAACTAACTTAATGAAGCAGATATTGAATCATGTTGACGTTTGTTTTATTTAAAGATATTTTTTATAATATTCTAAATAAAGTGCTAGTTTGTATAGTCTCTCGTGCTTAATTAAAACGTAAAGTCATACGTTTATAAAAACAAACATAACCGAACATCGTAGGTACTCGTACGTGTGGATCTTATTAATAATTGGACAATAATTGGGCTTAAGGCCCCTCCCACTCGGTCACGTCCCCAAACTTCCGGCCAGCCATTAAATTAAGAGCAACTAAACTTCATTTATCTCGGCTTGTTACTTCTACGGGCGATAAGGTTCTGAAACACGGCTGGAAACTTCCCACAACTTGTGGCTAACTTCGGCGAAAAGTTGTCGAATCACGCCGATCGTTCGCAAATTTGTTACTTGCTCAATATTTTAAATAGTCCCCTTTACGTCACTCCTTATCTTAGAAGTTACCGGATAACTTCTGGCCCTATTATTCGGTTGGGCTAATTATTTACGATAGGGATTTACTTAAAAAGCACTGCAGTGTTATCTTTAGTTCGCTTATTCGAACGTTGACCGCCCCTGGTACAAGACGATTTATGCAATGCAGCAAAAATTTACTAACATCAACTCAATGCTACTCGTAGTAAAGCAAGCGATAATGTTTCTGTCACCTGTACCTAATGTTCACTGTAAAGATATAGTGCTCTCATATTTCGTGACAAAAGTAATTTACCACGATACTTGATATTTTATTTAATTTCGAGTTTCCTTGCACGCTAGTCGCCGCATACCAGGCTTTATTTCCCGGCAATATTGATAGAGGCAGTTTTAAAATTACACACTATTTGGAGCGTGGTGTGTGCCCTTAATTCGCGGAGAAACCATCGATCGTAATAAAGGGGGTATTTAAAGTGGAATAAACTTCTTACATTGAGCCGGGAGATCGCGTGACGAGCCGCGTTTGGAGAGAGGGTCGGCGTGCGGCGGCCGACGATGCGATACGCAAATATTTATACCGCCACCCAGGCCGGCGCAAGTCATCGCCTGAAAGCGTAGTCTTGTACCTGGCTCGTTGTAAACAGAAAATATTGCCTGTCGATAACATAATTTACCCAACAACAAAGTCACGGAGTAATTTGAAAGCGATGCAGCTTTTGAAAGGTGCTCCCCCGAAATTGAGATTAAGTGAACTTTCAGTCGACAAATAATAATTTATTTGTGTCAATGCTTCTTTGCCTTATTGAATAGGCAGGGGAATGCTTTCGTTCGTTAAAAAGTTTCTAATGGAAACACGATTTAACAAGACACGATATAAAATACGGAAATGTTGTTTTTTTTTAGATTTATATCTAATTGGATCATCAATTCGGAGGGAAATAATGAACGTTCAATAACTGGGCAACCTTCATAATGATATTCTGTGTTGATGAACAATATTCATAAACACTGTTCAATGCTTTTGGAATCGTCCCGTATGCGATAGTGTCTTCGCAATAGTTTACTTGACAAGATTTGGGCGCGTATTACACTGCCCTTAAGTTAATCATATCACATTAAGTAGTATTATGATTAAACAACAAGGAAAACAAAATCAACGTAGTTGGTTTTACTTATAAATATAAGGAAGATAGAACCTAATATAGCTACAATTGGAGTTTATTTCAGCTAAGTGAGACTGGCATCAAGGGATTGTGTGAGGTAAACATTATTGTTCCCGGTAACTGGTAGCCGGGATTACGGCCCACTCTAGTAGCTTAGGAGCTAAGCTCTAACTTAACTTCTTTCATTGTTGTGACTACTTGGCAAGCTAGCAGTTGTGCCGTAGTTAAAAGTTGCTACTACAGAACCAGGACTCCTTACATTTTTCGCCGGTTAGGTGGCTAACTTGCTTAAAATCGACTTTTTGAAGAGGAAAAGAATAGGTATGTTTATTTTGAAGTGAATGAGTGAGTGCACTATAAAATAAGACAACTTTGTCTCCTGTGGCAACTTTTTCCAAAATTTATATAAGTATAAGAAAATCATTTAATGTAAAAATACTATATACCAGAATTATTGGGATATTTGATTACTTTACCGTACAATGAAACTTAAAATGATGTGTAAAACTTACCTATGATCGAAAGTAAAACTAAAAGAAACCAATTACAAATGTAATTACGCAAGTACGCAAGTATTTTACTAGAAATTTGGGGTAAATACTTATATCTATAAAAAGGAAAGTGCTATAAATACGCAAAATAAAAGCAATATTTTTGTTTCCTTCTTCCGAAACAGCACCGATTTCTTACTACCAAACCCTTGTAATTTATTTTCGCGTTTTAAATTACTCTGTTACCTAAGACAACGTTTTCTTTCTCCACTGGCCACATGAAGACAAAGCGACAGTATCCTCACTGAGGTTGTTAAAATTATTTTATGAATAATTCCATTGTCTGTCTATTTGTATGCAAAGGAATCTGCATAAAACGCTTTGCAGTACTGAGGCTAAGATAGTGAGGCACTTTAGATGTCTTTTGTGAGCTTTTACTGGAACTCTAGAACGTTTTAAATAAGATACCTTTGTCGTTACTAAAGCGTTGGCAAATCTGTTCTAGTTTCCTAATTGTTTGGAAATAGTGTTTAAACTTCTATTGTAAGTAAATTGTTTTATGTGCCAAGACTATACAGTTTGCGTTTATTCCGAGTTCTAACAGTTTCTTTGTAAAACTAGAACACCACACATTTTTAAAATATTGAATACTTAAATAGGTAATATTATTCAGAAAATATCTTCGGGTCAAAATATTCTGTCAAATCTGCAGGTTTGGTAAACGGGCCCTATGAAAACGGGATGCAGTTGACACCAGTTGAGTCGGTTGCGCTACAGACGAGTTGAGGTCACGTGAACCGTATCATAAACACTTGATCATATCATCGTCCGTATAATATAGTTCTCGGAATGGTGTCTTCAATCAACTACGAAAGTTTGAATTAGATAGGGCTACTTTGCTGTCCCACGCATTCGTATTTTTATACTTCCAATACCTACTAGCACTTGTACTTGTTATATTTTTCCTTGAACCTCAAAGAAAATTAGATAGATACCATCCAGAACCATAATAAATAAACACGTTCTTAGTAGGCACAATAAACGATGGGACAATTAAGATGGACTTTAACCAGTAAGGGCAAAGCTGAGACACTACAAATAATAAAAATAATGTGAACAAGTTTTATCAGGCAGTACCTTTTTATTAATTCCCGACGAAAAAAAAGAGTGTTTGTTTGACTTTTGTAAAATCTGTGGCTATTTCAAATGGACGATTCACATTGATTTCGTTTTGTTTATCTGACAGGCGCCTTAAACAAAAATCTATTGAACCGTTTGAACATCATAATTTGTTTTAGGTAAGTATATCGTAGTAGTAAGTACTACTAATAGATCTGACTAACTTCTACACGCCAATTTATACCTGATTTGATGCGGTTTGGCCAAATTTTCCTAGCCGTAACATTGTCTTACTTATAAACACTAGTAGTATACACAACCTCGACAAAGAGGATATAAAAAGTAAAGACATACAGCGCTATAACAATTTTATTACTAACACTAACGTTGCCCAACGTCCCCGCGGCATTGGCCGACATCACTTATCGCGATGCTGAGATTAGCTCCCACATAAACAATTGTTACTGGAAATTACATACACACATAAACTCACTTCTCTGCTGGACTGGGAGGAATAACAGAGAAACTCGTTATTTTTAAAGTTACTATATATAAAGGCACTTCGAGCCGCGTGCGCAACGCAGTGGTTTAGGTTTAATTTCTATGTCTGTTACGGAATGACAAAATCGTTGTCCGTCGTTAAAAGCGTTCCCACTGCGCCCCCGCTTCAACTCCGCCGCGCCCTCGCCTCTACTCCGCTGCACCCCCGCCTCTACTCCACCGCACCCTCACCTCGACTCTGCCGCGCCCCCGCCTCTACTCCGCCGCACCTTCCCCTCAATTCCGCTGCACCTACGCCTCTACTGCGCCGCACCATTGCGTCGACTCCGACGCGCCCCCGCCTGGATTTACCAATACTGTCATTTATTCCTAAGTAGAACATACACACAAACTCACGTGTATTTCCCACCGGTGTAAGCTGAGACTATGGAATTCTATTTTCTTCGATCCTGACACAAGCACTGCCTTCTTTTGTTCCTAGATACAGAAAAAAACACCCCATCATCCCTGGCTGTCGTACTAAGCCTGCTTGGGAGCTACGCAACACACAAACAGATATCCATTACCTACATGTTAACCTCGACGCAAATAGTAAATCCTATAGTCTAAACGAACAAACGATCTATCTATCTATCTACCTCTCTTACCCCAGTGGGAAATAGGCATGAGTTTATGTACTTACATGTCAACCTTATAACACTTCTCAAGCGGCCGTAAAATTAGAACAATCTATTTTTACCATAAAGTACGAGGAACGACAATTATAAACAATAATAACAAGTACAAGAAAAGCAGTTCGAAATGATACTATCATTTAGATGAGGGCTCTTAACCACCCTGTATTTGAAGAACATAGAACGTAGTGGAGTAGGCTTTATTTAATTAAGTTCATAGTGCTTGTTAATGACGAGTAATGAATATGCGATGCTATTTTGTATCAATTATTGTAGAGAGATTTTTAATTTTATACACGTGTATGAAATTAAGATATTTCTTACACAAACATACGAAAAACCTATCACTAATTTTGTGCCCCAGTAGCAAATATCGTTCGAGGACAGTCTACAATAACTATATCCTAAATAAATGTCTTATTATTTCCTTTTTAGGTACTAGAGTTATGTTGGTACCTATGTTGATTTTATTTCACCACTCTTAACAATGCTATATAAATTGTATTTTTTCTCCTTTTGATTATTTCGCAAGTGGGCGACGATGATGGTAAAAGATCATTCTTTTTATAAATAGCTACAAAGCGTTATCCTTAAATGTATTTAAATAACGTTTTAATTAATACGGCCTAAAACAAGAGGGTAAACAGGAAATATAATCCCCAAGATAATTTACATTAGAACAGTCGTTCGGGGAATGCTGATTTGTTAGAAATAACAAATCAGGGAAATCGCTTGTTAGAAATCATTGATTTTTTTGAGCTCTCAGTCGAAACGAAAGTAGTCGTTTTTAACAGTCTTATTATTGTAGAGAGATGCCGCATATGACGCATAACCGGTGGGACTGATATATGCACAAAACGAGAATATTATACAATTTTTCGTTGCTTGTTTGGTATTGCGCAATCACAACTAGCGTTGCGTCGACTCGACTGCCCGTATCTGCGTAGATGCTGTTAGGCCTCGGTCTCGGATTTTGCGGGCAGCGGAGCGGCAGCGGCGGCGGCGCGGGAGAGGGGCGGGCAACGCATACCTGTTCTCGAAACCAGCGGGCAGATCGCGCGGCACTGTAGCGGTGTAGTGTTGTGTTCGTGGTTGTGTTGTCGACATTCGCAAACGAAATGTCTGAAAATCGGCGACAACGGCGTTTTTTATTTCTTCCCATAAACGATTAATTATTCTTCTATTTTTATGGTTCACATCTTTGCTGTTCCATATGGGTCTCCTCTCAAAGATTGCCGAAATAATTTGCTCTTGCACGTCCGAGGACATTTTGATACCTACGTCACGAAAAAAAAGTACAACACTATACTACAATGCAGACGCGCAACGGTCACCGCTCGACTGGAGTGCACCGCTCGTTGCCCGCCCCCGCGCCGCTCCCGCGCCGCTGTTTTCGAGACCCGGTCCATTTGACGATACGCATAAGATCCTGCCGCTCCCGCGCCGCCGCCGCCGCCGCCCCGCTGCCCGCAAAATTCGAGGCAGAGGCCTTACTTGCATGTCATAGCATCTAATATTAGATAAGGCTACTAACACCTAGAATAAGTTTACTAACACATATGAGACATGTTTTACTGAATTTTTTTTTGTTGGGTTACTACGCAATGAACGGCGGGTCAATCGACGTAGCGGTCTAGTTAGAAATGTCTTGGTGCGGCCACTTCATGCGCATGCTTCATAACATGCGACATAGGAACTTGTGTAATTAGTGCTAAGGACATACCTCTCTTATTTCTATGGTTATTTAAATTAAACATAAATCTTGTATCTTACCTAAAGAACGTTACAGATATCGTTTAATAATTTCGTGTAATCTTGAGGTCTTTGTACCTTTTTATGAACCACGCGGAGTAGTAACTTCATAATAAGAAACTATTAAACTGCAACTAACTTGTAACAGTGCGTATGTACTGTATTCATGGTAATGTGACCTAACATTTAGGCGTGACTTACGACTATTTTATTCTTTTCAAGTTTTATCATATTTACTTAACAAATTTTTATATCTTGAATTAATTTATTTTCTATAATTGATGATTGCTTTGTTAAACTTGTTTTTTATTTTCTATTCTGTCTATTTTTAATATAATTTTTGTAATTGTTACGCGAATAAATACTTATTCGTTCATTCATTCATTTAAAGTTTATAACGCCACCGCTTCATTTCTTTTTTCGTAACGTGAATTTAAAAATACTTTTAATAACATGTCGACTTTAGCAAAAAGAGATGAATGTAATGTCTGTGTCTGGCATACTCTCACGCATTTTATTTAGAATGTACTTACACGTAATAACAAAATGAACAGGATTACGTGAGCAACCATGTTCTGTATACGCTCGACATAAAAGCATTTAAAACTTTCTTTTACAGACTCATAGGAGAGGTAATGTTCGCACATAAATTCTCCCTAGAGGTTCACCCTCTCCATAAAACGATAAAGATCATCTTTTGTTGCCGGGAGTGGGGTAGTATTTTAAGTCATATATCCGAAATACATTTACAATAAATCGTAAATAATCTGCCGACCGCTGGGATCAAATAAAGCTACGCTTACCTCAATCTGACCCTGAAACAGTTTTAAAACAATGCACGAATATTTCATATTTGGAATTCGATAATGTTTTAAAAAAGTTGATTTCTGGCTTTACGTCACTAATTAACAGACAGACGAAACATGACATGATGAAATCATTAGTTTCCATTTTGGTTACATACGGAACTTAAAAACCTGGTCATCTTAAGTAAAAATAGACATTTCATGAATACCGGGCACCTTCCTGAATTAAAGTTCAATTTATTTTGCCTTCTCTTTCGGTATACTTTGAAAACAAACTCTACATATTTCCTTTAAACATTTTATTGACTATCAATACCGTTATCTTATTGTTAACTTTGGTTAATCTATATCGTAATGGGTGCGTTAAAGGATTTTGTGTCTTAAAGTTAAACAAGTAAAGGCAAGTGTTCCAGTAGCGCATCTAGAACACATGCAGCGTTTGATTACATTATGCGCATATAAAATTTTAGTGCGAAGTAAAGGCAGGCATACAGGAGCTACTAAACCGTTATCCTTTATTGTACCTTTACTATATTGACTCCTGGCAATAGCTACAGAGAGAAAAAACGTTCATTATCGGCTTTGGCGCGCAAATAAAACAAGATAGCTCCCTGGGGGTCGTTCTCTTGGATATTGCGACCCGCAAGCAAATTTGCTCTAGGCACAATAATGCTCACGACTGCACGTATCGTACGTGCGAGAAAACCGGCCCCCACCCCTCAAAGATAACATTTGTATACGACTACAACCACAATTAGACCCAAATTACATCCAATGCCAGCTTAATTTATTTAGGATAAAATAAATTTGTATGTGCGTATTTCATTTTCAATTTCAGCGCCTCGAAAAATGAATGAATCGCCTCGAATAGCCCAGAGGTACTCAATTAATCTCCTTTTAAGAATTTTCCGCCTGACGCTGTCTGTTTTGCACAAAATTCCTGCCTTGATTTTTGATAATTTATTATATTATTAATTAACTATACAGCCATCTGAATAATCAATTAAATTATTTAATTGTTCTGTGGGTGTATTTTATAACTCTAAATCGTTTAAATAATTAGTTAGGTATTTCCGTTATTAATTATTTACTCTTTATCGTACATATTAATACATGATTTCACTTTTCAATTTTTTGTTTATCTTTTACATTAAGTATTTTAAAAAATATTTATTCTTAAATGGTAACCCTCGGAAGCAGCGTGGTCACGTCACTAAAATACTGGGGAAAAATAAATCTATTTTTATTATTTTATTTTAATAGTAAGCATAAACTAATAGGTACCTAATTGAAAACTCTTCTTCCGATTTCCGTACATCTGGAATGGGATATTTTTTATAAGAAATATTTAACAAAAACTTCAATAAAGCCATTGAAGGAAAACTAGTCGAAGCCATCTGAATAGTCGGAAGGTTTATTGAAGAAAAACACAATTGTACCCTTAATACATTTCCTGGATATCCAATTACTCTGCCTTTCACAGAGAACTGATTGAAGAATTTATGAAGAAATCCTTTTTTTCTCTAGTTATCTTCGAGATTTTTTTAATCATTGCTAATATTATATTTCAAATTTACATATAAGTTATCATCATCATTAATTCACGACCTTTGTCTACCAACCACATATATAAGACTCATACAAATATTACGAAACAACAAGAGACACACACAACAACGAACAAGAGAGCCAACGAAATAGAGAGAAGCAACATGAGAGTATTACATATAAGTATTTTACATAAATAGCGAATACTGATTCAGAACGCAACATTCAAAATAATTACAAGTAAATATTTGTATCTACTGGTTCAAACTGCACTTTGGTGCTCATATTTAAAATGTAGTGTGACTTTGGATTTCATTGGTGAAATGAGTTAATGCAACAAGGTACTAAAATTTATATCACGTTGTTCGTGGCTATACCTTAACTTGTTCCCGTATCATATTAGAAAAGGCTAGCCAGGGCTAGTAGTCAACAGTAGATAGCAATATCAATACGATAAGATATTCATGGTGACTTGATGATCTCCGACCGATTTCGGACATGGCGACCACTTCGACTCCTAGTCGGCACGACGCTGATGCGCCCGAAGATGGCTTATGCAGCCTATCTTCACAGTAAACTTCCGCGCACAGTGAGGGCACATGAGCACTTTGTTTCGGTAATTATAATGAATAGCGACAGGGGGACGGGCCTTCAACTCGTCACGTTTATAGTCGAGGTCTGCTCGTACCCTGTTGCTTGAACTCGTGGACTCGCCTCATCACAAGCCTGAGCCTTCTGGGCGCTGCCAAACTCTCCCATTACGGCCTCTCTAACGGCCTCCGTGGTCCAGTGGTTGAGCGTTGGGCTCACGATCCGGAGGTCCCGGGTTCGAATCCCGGTGGGGACATATCACAAAAATCACTTTGTGATCCCTAGTTTGGTTAGAACATTACAGGCTGATCACCTGATTGTCCAAAAAGAAAGATGATCCGTGCTTCGGAAGGCACGTTAAGCCGTTAGTCCCGGTTACTACTTACTGATGTAAGTAAGTAGTCGTCACATGAGCCATGTCAGGGGCCTTTGGCGGCTCAATAATAACCCTGACACCAGGGTTGATGAGATTGGTAATTCACCTTACAACCCACACGATAGAGGAAAAGAACCCTCCCATTGAAAAGACTCAATGTTGCATCTTCTCATATGCCGGTTCAGAACGTCTTTATACCTGAGGTGTTGTCCGCCATGTTTTCGCTTAACCTCCTCAAGCTCAAAATAAAAGATGCGCTTCGCCACTCTCTCCTCCGCCATACGTGTTACGTGACCACACCACCGAAACTTCCGAAGCATTTTTTTGTTGTTTTATAAAACTTGTCAAGCGACAAGTTCCCGTGCTCAGGGTAAGCTCGCTTTTATAAGTACGCGTCACTTCAGGTCCTGGCTTGACAAGAGTTCACATCCCGTCCGGGTCAAAATATATTCATTTTATTGTGAGTTATTTTGTACAATGTGAATTGTTTAAATTGTTCTCCAATTATCGTCCCAACGGACAGTTCACTCTAAGGAATGTTTTCACAGAATCTATTCCTTATACAACAGCCTGTTCAATTTTCCGTAAATTCAATGTAAATCCTGCTATGCTGTTCTGGGAGCAAATAAAAAACATAGAAAACGTTCAGCTGCTTGTCTTCCCGGGCATGTCGTAAAAACCGACAGAGGGATTGTGTCCTCTAACATGATGGACTAATGATATGGGCGATAGGCTGATCCCTTATCACCATAAGGTTCATCATATCCAGCTAACGATATCGTATCAACAGTGGCTGCAAGTTGTCTTTGATTACTTGTGGCTCTGCCCACCCCATTAGGGATTACGGGCGTGAGTTTATGTATGTATGTATGTATCAATGTAAATATTTCCTTAGGTACAATAATGAGTAAACTAATGGGATCATACTGTTTGTTATCACGCTCCACATTTCATTATCGGCCGCAAACCCCGGTAAATTTGTTGCTGTTTACTTTATTCCTAATTCCCTGATTGCCCATATGGTATGCATCACTTAACTCGCTTAATTACCGTTATGTACATGTATTAAGTTATTTTGTATTGCCTCTAAAGTTCATTTCAGTATAATTATGTAAACAATATCTATTATTAGTTTCATAGAAAACGAAAACGACTATGAAGATGAAGATGTACATAATTGATTGCATACAAATGCATGAATCATAAATAAGTAAAAAAATAATGAACTTATTATATACAGGATGTTAGTGACATCTTAACTAGTATTAAGCATCCCCCTTAGTATTCAGACCATGATTCTGAGTTCATATTAAGTTGAATTTTCCGTCGCTAAATTCATGATTTTTCTTTTTAGTTTAATTAAATAATTTTAAAATCTATGCTTTTGGGATGGAAAATATCACTTGATATTAACTCAGAATAATGAGCTGAATCATCTCTCTCAGTATTCGTTACGATGTTACTTACACCCCGTACAAGTACGTATAGGTAGCCATACAAGTAGGTATGGGTATTAGTGAGTGACACAATAACGAATACTGAGGGGGATGGTTCAGTCCATGATTCTGAGTTGATAACAATTTCCTGTCCAGGGACTGTGATGTAAAAATTCATGGAAATGTGAGTGTTTCTTTTAATTTATATCAACTCAGAATCATGGTCTGAATCATCCCCCTCAGTATTCGTTACGAAGACACTACGTAGTTTGAATTCGAACTTTTACGTCTTAGGTCGCTTACAGACCAACGACGATGGTGTCGACATATATTATGGATATTTTTATGGTGTTGATTTTGTTTAGAAGGTTACTGTACGTAGATCCTACCTACTGAAATAAGCAACAACTACTACTTTGAACTATATCAAAATACTCATACCTTTTCATCGCCTTTATTATTGAATATCTCTATAACACCTATAAGTAAGTACTCTCAACATGCTGTGAAATAGTTTAGAACATGATACCTTTCATGTTCAAAACTTATTCAGAACTAACAACTTGTGTAAATCTAGTCTGTGATACGTCTGTAACAGCATTACCTGCAAATTCTACTAAGACCCTTTAGCTCAACCTTACGAATTAAATGTTGGTATTTGTTTCAGAAATCCCTCGCTTTGAAGATAGCCTAAACAATTTGACTGTTTCTTTGGGAAGAGAGGCAGTGTTCACTTGTGTGGTGAATGACCTCGGCTCCTACAGGGTAGGTACCTTGAATGTCGTCTAATGATTAATGTTTCGACGACACCTTCAATACTGACGGATAGATCAATTTACGTGACAAAGCTTGTATACAGTAGACATTATCATTCCGATTGATATGTTAAAAAATACATGTTATTTTGATTTAGAATCTTCGTATTCTTTACAGGAAAAAGCTGTTATAAAACTAAGTGGTACTTGACACACTTAAAATAATGAACGTAATTTTTATCTAAAACATTCATCAATCGACATTGAGACCATTATTTTTGTAAGTTTTCCTTAACTTTATCGCTGCCTTGACCTTTGGTGACGTTTTTGCTGTTGTAGGTGGCGTGGCTACGCGTGGACACGCAGACGATCCTGACGATAGCGACGCACGTGATCACGAAGAACCATAGGATCGCGGTGAACCACAGCGACCGGCGCGTGTGGTTCCTGCACATCCACGACGTACGGCAGTCCGACCGCGGCTGGTACATGTGCCAGCTCAACACCGACCCAATGAAGAGCCAGACTGCTTACTTGGACGTCGTTGGTAAGCGCTGCTTCTTCTTCTCCTCCAATATTCAATGTGACCTTGACTGTTAGGCACAATATTATCCTGCGTGGATCATATGTCCACATGACATTACAAATACTTAACACACAGGAAATACAAAATTCAAAACTAAAGAGAAATAGAAGAGTACGAGTAAGAGTAGGCGGCGTTATTGCTAAGAAGCAATCTCTTCCAGGCAACATTTGAGTATAGGAGATAAGAGGATCTAGAACTAAGGGAATGGGAAGGAATATTTAGAGAATGAAGGCCGAAGCGATCTTTGAGGTAGAAATTAGATTTAGGAGGGTTATAGGGAATATATAAGGAACAGACTATGGCAGTCTCTCCATCGATGAATAGGTAACCACACACGCTTCGCACGGTAGTCAGAAACATGGTCGAACTTCCGCAGGCCAAAAATAAACCTTATGCGCAGGTTTTGTAGACTTTCAAACTTTTCAACCAGTTCCACAGAGAAATCCGGGTAACAAACGTCCGCGTAATCTAAAATAAGCAGGATGAGACGCTGTGCTAGAGCGATCTCAGTTTTGGTCGGTAAGAAGTTTTTAAACGCTTGAGCAACCCGTACCCGGAAAACAACTTCCTAATAACTTCTGTCACCTGAGATTTCCAGGAGAAACACTCGTCGAAGTTGATGCCCAGATTCTTAACCGTATGGCTATACGGAATATGGATACCGTCGAAAGTAATAGGGGGAAAATTATTAAAAACAATTCGAGACACGAACCAACTCCACTCTGATTTAAGCGCACTCAACCAAGGCTGCCGCATCCGTCACATAATGCAGCTCGGCTGTGCTACCTGGGAGCTGGTGTAGGGGGCACTCGTTCACTATTTGAGATAGGGTTTGATCCGGGTGACTGCCACAGCTTGGCGTCTCCTTGATGTTTCATTTATATAGGTGATGGTTCGACTTTCGGTTGTTTATTGTTGTTTTGCTTAAAATACTTGGCTGGACTTCCTAATTACAGAGATTAGCTTGTGGTTTCAGCCCCAAAATCGCAATACAATACAATACAAAAACGCTTTATTGCACATATAAACACAACACTAAAAACAATTACAAATGTGACAGGAGAAGTACAATTGACCAACCAACCAACAATGAATCACTACTTACATTTCTATCTATAGGCATTAAATATGGAAACACGGGTAAGATGTGAAGAATCTTGTGTAAGTAAGTTCACTGATTCTATAAAGGCTCGGCCAAGTATTAAATGTATTTTGCGGTAAATCTACAATAAGCCACGTCAAAAAAATATATGTGAAGAGCGAATGAATGGAAACTTTCTAAGAAACAACATTTCTGCTTAGCCTTTCTGTATTTATACGTTATAGCAGCCATATTATTCTATAAATCTTGCTATAAATAAATGTAGGTACGTATAGTACACGATCTAGCCCATAGCGATGCTCGTGATCACCACATGATCGCGGCGCGCCACAACATTTCAGTCTGTCACATCTACGAGCTTCCCGACGTGAGGAATTCTAATCTTGTTTGTTCAGGGTGCCTACGTATACCTATCAGTTGAACATTGATCAATTTTCGACATTGCTTAGCTTACTTATATACGAGTGTTAATATTATTTCTCTTTAGTTCAATAATAACCCTAACAACAGGGCTGATTATATTCACATGAAAGAAGAGAAGAGGATTATTTCCCATTCTGCATCAGCGGCAATGTTTAGAATTCGATGCGTATTCGTTATAACGTATTCGTTACATACTTTTTAATAAATAAAAAACACAAAACGTCTCAAAAGTTTTTAACGAAATAGATCGGTAATATTTTAAGACAGAAATGAATTTAAGATATCCAATTAAACTTTGTTAGATACAGTGTAAATAGGATAATATTAAGTACAAATGACCCTTTAAACATGTTTATAAATACATCTCAATAGTCTTTACTATGATTAGTAATCACTATTAAACGTAACATTCTTGACATTCAATATTTAAAATATTTAAAATATTATGACGAACAACTGTTTTTCCTCTTTCTAGCCTTATAGCTTGGGATCTGTGCCAGATATCATATTAAGCAGCCTAGTATTTTCCTAGCAGGATCGCACTGTTGACAGCATCCATCAATCAAGTCTTCTCGCTTACAGATGGCAAAGAGAAAGAGCGGACTGACTAGGTGAATATTTTAACTTGCAATCGCAGTGAAAGGATTCGCCAATCTGTATGGTAATTTGTTTGACCTTATTCGCAGATTGCCCAGATTTAGCCGGTCATAACGGTTATACAAACCGGAAAGTCTCACCTCTTAGACCATCGCTGATAGTAAGGCAGAATCTGTCGATAACGTATCAGGCCTTATACAACAGCCCGTAGCCGTTGTTTGTAAGATTCCAGATGATTTATACAGGCACTTTTTAAATGACTACGTAGATGCCCAGATGCCATTTAAAAAAAAATAAAAAATAAAGAGTTTATTTCGGACATGTTCCATAGAGGTTAGTAACAAGCAATAAACAACTTAATCTAGTGTTAGTAATAGAACGAATAAAAAAAATATAACGTTTACACACGACACGACTCCACAATTACAAATAACAAGAAAACGTACACATTAACACAACACATTACTGATAACCAGGTTCCCACCGCCTGGTCACCGGTATTTGCAAGTCTACTTCAGTATGTAAGCGCATCCAGTTAAAAATCTAAAAAAAATAAAGTCCAAATCCCATTGCTAAACTATTGTATCTGGTAGCCCAGGCCTTACGTGGATAAGGTTCATCACATTTACCTTCGGACTTCGGATCAAACCAAACTGTCAAGGTTATCTTCTCGATACTTGTGTTTTTCAATTTATTCTATGTAAATCATTGATGTAAATACAATAAACTATCCAATAAACAACCTACATACGGGTCCCTCTGTAAACTTAATATAACGTTTCAACTTATTTTCCGTAACACAATACACAAATTCGCATTTATAACAGCAATCAAAAAAAAAGACAAATTTAGAATTCCTTTTTTCAGCCGTTTCTAACGAAACAATATTTTCGTTATTTCTCCTTCAATTTTTGTTGCATATTTTCACGCTTTACGCATACTTTAATAATTGTTCACGCATGTTTGCGTATATTATTCAACCTTTTTATTTCGCTTTGTAGAACATTCCATTAATCGTTATGTACTTATTCATATTAGCGAACGGACCGACTGGAGTACATGCAGCTTAACCTCACCGTCTCGTCTCTTCAGCCGATATTTCTTCGCAGTTTAAATTGAGCTCAGAGCTGTCTAACTGCGGTTGTTACCAAAGATCTTCAATGGAAGAATTTTCACTAATGTACTAAACGGTTCACACATGTTTTATGAGTTCAAGTGTACCGTGGCAAGTAGATACTTTATGATACAAAATGTAATGATTATATCTTTATAAAATAATAAAAAGAAAGTGTACACACAAAGAAAAGTTACTTAAAACTCCACTACGGTTGCGCCACCAACAAAATGTATGCAGGGTACTTCACCTGGTTGCGCAATCAATTTGTTGCCAACAAATGGATCCCGAAAATTTTCCCGGCGGTGGCGCAACCATGGTGTGATATGGCCCTTACTTTGTGGATGTACTCATCATCATCAGCCCATTAACGTCCCCACTGCTGGGGCACGGGCCTTCCCTATGGATGGATAGGGAGATCGGGCCTTAAACCATCACGCGGGCCCAGTGCGGATTGATGGTTATTAACGACTGCTAATGCAGCCGGGACCAACGTCTTAACGTGCCTTCCGAAGCACGGACGAGCACGAGATGAAAACTTTTTTTTGTGGTCACCCATCCTATGACCGCCCTTTGCGAAAGTTGCTTAACTTCAACAATCGCAAACCGAGCGCGTTTGCCGCTGCGCCACCGAGCTACTCCTAAGTGGATGTACTAGGTACATAGTTCAAAATGTAATGTTTTAAGTAGAAGTATTCCTTAGTGTGACTTTTGTCTATCTGTCTGACATTTACATTAACATTCGTAAAACGAAGAGATATCTCACATCAGAAAAGCAACAAATACTGAAACAGACATCGATCTTACCTTTGCTACTACTTGTAGGTACTGTTGTCTATGTGGGTTTGCACAAAATAAACCTAAATAAACGTTTTCACCAGACGGCTAAATATAGCCGCTTTATGTAATGCCTTATCATAATAGGCTAAATGTTCTTTAGGCCACCAATTGAATGGATTTTCGATAGAATAGGCGGTTAATTTGCTTACTTAGTTTAGATCGTTGCGATACACAAAGCAACAAATTACGTGTTATTTTAGTCATCATTTCTCTACATATGCGACCTTTCACCATTCATTCGCGTTTTATTTTGTATTTTCTTTAAGTAAATCTTGTTCATATAAAAGGGTAAACCAACTACGGTCCCGCCAAGTAATTTTTGTAATGGCAAATAAATCAATAGTTTCCGTAGAGTTTCCTACAAATCCCGTTCAGTTTTCTTTGAATAATTGGATTGAAATTGTTCTTTCAATAGAAACGCTTTTGCTATTGAATTGAATTAACAGAGTTGTATACAGATTACTATGATAGGCGTATACATAGAATATCAAGCTTGCTCCTTTTAAAATTTCGAGGAATCGCTATTTATATTCATAATAATTATCAATTCTGTAATAAACTACACTATCTTCTCTCTGTCTAGGTATTCACTCTAAATTTATTTAATGTGTACTAGGCTGGTTTATCCTTCGCGGGTCGGAAAATTAGACAGGCAGTCGCTTCTGTAAAAAACCAGATCTGTCCAATCTTCAGGTTAGGTGAGCGGACCCTATGAAAAACGAGATAATGCTAGGGAGAGAAAGATGATGATGACTTAACTAGCAGCCATGTAGCCATTCATTATTTAAGATAAGTTTAATGAAAAGTCCGCTTAGTTTTCTCTATAAAACTTTATTTCCTCTCGCAGTGCCGCCAGATATCCTGGACTATCCGACGAGTAGCGACCAAGTTGCTCGAGAGGGGGCGAATGTTACTCTGCGGTGTGCTGCCCACGGGGTGCCCACGCCCAACGTGGTCTGGAGACGAGAGGCCGGTGACGTACTATTGGCTACCAACTTCAGCGACACGCAAAGTAAGTGAAACCGGGTAGTTTCCAACTAGTTACTTTTTACCAAACGTCAAAACCCGAAGTTAACCCGAATTGCTATGAAAACGCAACCTGTGACGTCATAGAAAACCGTGACAAAATTTCGCACTTATTATTATTTTTTTCTTATTAAAATACTTACATAAATACTTAAGTAGAAAAAAGAAAACGTTTTTTGTCACCTTTAGATCTGTCGTTGTTTAGTAATCAGAATTTCATAATAGGTATAACTTCGACCTAAGAAACTAACTATTATAACACGTTTGAAACTCTTTCACTGACCAATCTTCATTCAGCAATGCATTACAATACCGAGCACTAGCGATACAACCGCGATACAAAAATGCCAACTTAGTTTAATACTTAATTTTTATAATGATTTTAATATGTATTTTAGGTTAAGGTGTATAAGTGCATGGGTTTTGTTACCTGATTGATATAAATAAATAGAAATAAAATAAAAACATCATTATTTTCAATACAGGATCGTCGAGGAGTAGCTACATCACTTTTCTGTAGGACTATACAGCACCCGTAAAGTAGTATTGTAGATATGCGATGCTACTACTTGACGATACCCATATTCAATTCCAGATTTATTGAGTTTGATTTACCCGTTCACTAGCCTAGTATTTCCAAATGCAATCTACTACTACGATTAATTCCGGTAGTAATTTATGTAATCTTTGGAAGAGGGTGACTACTACAGAAAACTTGAAATATCTTAATTGTTTTTTTTTATCATACCAACCTGTAGTGAGTCTACAAGGTGGAATATTCGTCATATATAATGTGTATCACACACATTTACGTCGATGGAAAGGGTCGTTAGAACTAGCTCGTCCAAAAGATTCTCAGCAACTCGATTTTTTTTTACAAAAAACCAGACTGTGCGGATTCAGCAAATAAGACGCACAGGGTAGTTTTATACCTTAAAAGTGCGAAAAATAAGAAGGTTAACTATGAAGAAAATCGTATTCAACAAAAAGAAATCATAATGCCGCATCTCAGAACTACAAGACAGTTGCAAATCTTCGTTTTTATCAGTATTTATATACATATAGTTTCCGAGCGTTCGTCGAATTGGAAACGGGGAAACGCAAATTGAGGTTATCCTTCCAATTGCTATCGCACCATTTTCGCGGTTTGCATACGTCGTCGGCTTTTAAAATAGTTCAGCTCGTTTTGGGATCTGGGGTCGTGTTAGGGATTATACACCAGAACCATGACCTCTGTATTCCCCCGTGTATTTATAAACATCAGTCAAATGAATGGTGGAGGTGGAAGGAAATCTTACAATGCCGACACTGTTAGCTCGTTATTTTGGAACAGGAATCCATCTTGTAAAACTATATTAAACCGTAGGTGTCTCAGAAATGTTATATTTTCTAAATATATCAGTTTAATAAAAAGGAAATATTTGTCTGATGTCGAAAAAAAATACCTACTCACTTAAGTACTTATATTTATTTTCCCATTGGAAGGCATACAAGGCTGTATGTCAATATAATTTGCTTGAAATTGAGATTTGATTTCATAAGACGAGGTTTCCTGTCTTAATGTTCTTCTTAAAATTCTACTGGAGTTTAGCAGTAAACTCAGCAGGCGAAAAAGCTCTTGATCGGTGGTTATATCAATTCACTTACTGTAAAAGTTCGAATCTAAATACGACCGCCAACCGCTAACAAGATTCGTTAACTATGGAATTTTATGAACTTTGAAAAAGTAATGATTAAGTGCTAAATTAAAGCTAATATGCAGGAACGTGATGGAACAAAATATTGATTTGCGAAATATATACAAATCATTGGAAATATCGGTGATTAAAATTATTTATTGATAGTACTCTGGTGCGATGTGTGAGTGGGAGTTCTAAAGCACGTAAAATAATATATTCATAAATTAATATGACCATCACATTGCGTAGTTTCCTAGGTCAAAGATAAATTATGAAATTCTGATTAATTACTTAAAAAAAGACAGATCTAAAGTGTCAAAAAATGTTTTCTTTTTTCTGTTTAACTTATTTTTGAATATTAATATAGAAAAATGTGCGACATCTTGTCACGTTTTTTTATAACGTCACAGGTTGCTTTTTCATATAAATAACCATAGTAATTTCGTATTTTGACGTTTAGTAAAAAGTAACTGATTTGACTAGTTGGAAACTACACTGTTACAAAAAAAAGTAATAAATTGCAATAATAACATCAACAGTATCTGATTGCTGCGATAAAATTATATTAAAGCGTCAATGGTCCATTATGAGGTTTTGCTTCGTTTAATTAGCGACAGTAATCTGAAATAGTTGTGCAATTGCTCAAACGCTTAATCACTGTAATGTATAATGAGAGTTGATTTACCATTTGACATTGATAGACGGTAACTAGTGCTTTAATTAACATTGTGAGGCCCTCGGGCTTTATACCCGCTCGGAAATTTGTAAAGTCAAGATTAGTACTGTGTAAAATTATTAATGTGAACTTGGGTTACTGACAGTATGTTCCGGGAAGACATAGAACGGATTCATTAAGTTTCAACATATAACCCGCAAAGTCGTTTATCGGTCTTTGTTTCTTTGAAACTTTAAACATACTTACCTGCTTACAAGTTGTATTGGCATTGGTAACAATGTTATTTCGCCCCTACCCTAAGATTTAAAAGCGAAAATATAATCTAACAGCTATTGAAACCAATGCCACGACTAAGTCCATTGTCCAGTGCAAAAAAAATACAAAGCCTGAAAGAATTTAATATTAAAAGATTATGGTGTTAAGAATGTTATAGACCTGGCACTAATGACATCATCTCACTATATTGCACAGTTATACAAGGAGTCCTGGAGTCTTTATACAGAATTATTTTTATTGGATTACATACATACATAAACTCACGCCTGTTTCCCACTGGGGTAAGCAGATATTACGGAATTCCATTTGCATTGGCATTGCGTATTCTATTATTTAACTTAAAGTACAATGTGTATGAGCTCCTAAGGCTGAATAAAAAACTTAATATGTTATATCTAATCTTGAGACTATCGAGTCACAGACCTTTGAAAGCGTGATATCGTAATCAACCCGATTAAAGGTCCCTAACCTAAAGGTGATAGTGACCAGTGGTGTGCAATTCCCGGGAATATTTCCAAAGTGGGTAAGGACACAGACTGCTTTTTTCAAATTGTTTTTTCTTGTACTCTGGTCTTATTTTCTTAAAAGTTAGGTAATGAAGCGCTTTTTACATAAGTTTTGAGTCTTTTTACTGCCGGGAACGTTCCCACAATGGGAATATTCTCGGGAACGGTACATCACTGGTGACACCATCCGGCGATTGTGTACTGTACGATAGGGTGCAAAAGTCCAATCAGTTTCATGCAAAGTAATAAATTAACTGGTTGCACTTAAGACCTTCTGGTTACATGTCGTTTCTGTAATAGACCAATAACACCTACAAAAACATAAATTTTATAATTATGACAACTAATGGTTCATAATTTCACCACTGTTTAGAAATAATTCGCTGGGCTCAGTGACAACCCTTGCTTAGGATGGAACTATAATAATGCCTATTACCAGAGATGTTAGGGAGCTCCGTAACCGTAATCGAAATTATCGGATATCCGATATAAAAAATCATTCCTAACCGTAACCGAATCCGATCCGTAAAATAACATAAGTAAATTATTATTGCGTATGACAGACAAATATCCTACGTGGATCAAATATCCAGCTTAAGCTCCCTTAACCAAGTCTCTGCTGCATCCGTCACACAATGCAGCTCGCCTATACCACCTGGGAACTAAAACCACTTTATTACCTATTTGTATTTTACTTTGAACACATACATACATACATACATAAACTCACGCCCGTAATCCCTAATGGGGTGGGCAGAGCCACAAGTAATCAAAGACAACTTGCAGCCACTGTTGATACGAAGTCCGAAGTCCTAAGTTACTTTGAAATTCCTTAAAAATACTAACGGATAATCCGAAATAATTTATTATCAGTATCCGTAACTGTATCCGGTATAATAATCATTCTTAAATCCGTATCCAATCCGTATCCGAAATTTCATATCCATAACATCCCTGCCTATTACTTTTATTTTCAACAGATACGTCGGTAAGCGGCTCAGTCCTGCACTTAGTCAAAGTCTCCCGCCTTCATATGGGGCCGTACCTGTGCATCGCCAGTAATGGAGTGCCACCTTCTGTCAGCAAACGGGTCATGCTTGTCGTGCACTGTAAGTAATGATTCATAATCATACACACATCAACTTAGACATTTCTTTATTCCTATCAAGGTAGAGCAACTAACCAATCCGCAGTGGAGCAGCGTGGTGGAGTATGCTCCATACCCTACCTTGATTGAGGGGAGGCCTGGTCTCAGATGTGGGACGTATATAGCCTGTTTATGTATATATGTATCAAGGTACTTAAGTTGCCGCGGAGCGAGGGACTCTTTTTAAAAAGCAAAAATTGAATTTTGAATTTAAACTTTTAATGCGTACTTTACAGTGGTCAACTTAAGACTAAACTTATGAGCTAGTTCTATGATCTAAGAAAGCTATGAAAACAACAATACCTCCCGGTAGTTCAGGCTTATCTATAGCTGAATGCGCAGGACGGATGTTGTTCGTCTGCGCCGGAGGTCTGGGAATGCGCTTCATACAATACTTAGAAAGCTTACGTCGGGACTCTTACAGTACCCGCGGTAGGTCCGGAATACATAACTCCTCCCTCCATAAGATTGGAATTATCGGAGGGGTGGTTTTCAGTCCTTTGATGATTCCGATCTGATAATATGAAGTTCTTAAAACGTTTAAATGAATATATGAAAATACTTAAAATTATGATTACATAGAGAAGTAGAGTCCCTATACTAATGTTTCTTGCGTTCACTACACTTCCATATGTGCTCACTTCACTAACTAATTCACTTTCACTATTTTTCAGGACATGGGACAGGCTTTGCAGGGTCTGTAAATCTATTTCATCCAGGTTAAGTGGTTTCTTCGAGACGACTGGCTTTGACGTCGACAGTGATGGTAGATCAATTATTGGAAGTTTCTCGTATAAAACGTTGCCCGCCTTCGATCGGTGTTGTTTCAGAGTTACATTTTGGATTGTTATTTCGCAGGCGTCTTCAATGGTAAGTATATAGGTTCCTTCAACATATGTTCTAGTGACATCCTCTCCACATTGTGACGTCATTAGAGTAGCGGTTTTGCAGTAGAATATCCAACGATTTGACTCTATTGGCTGTAACTTGAATTTTGTTATATCCACGTGAATAGGGGAACACATGGTGGTATTAATGACGAACTTCAGTAGATCGGTGATGCAGACATCTTCCATAGTCGGCGGAACAATGGAGTCTTCATGACACATGAAGATGCTTCTTTCTATTTCCAGGCAAGAGTGGGAGAGCGACAGAGCTTTCGACTGATTCACAATAAGGTAAGGATATTTAGGAATTATTAGGGTAGTTAGATTTAGGTTATCTGTTACAGGTAATGACAAGACTCGATAATAATGATAACTCTCGGATCTGACTAACGGAACTTCAATAATAAAGGTAATCTGATTTTCTTTAGAAAACGCTTTTAACTCTACACATTGTTCAATTCTTATCAAATTATTTAACTCTACAGGATAAACCAATTTATCAGTTAATTCTATTTTCCTAAGTACAGTCATAAATTCATCGGTATCAATAATCGATTGATGTAAAGTTCCTACCTTACTAAATGCAACGGCAGTTTCAATTTCGTCCAGCTTTATGTAGAGCATTTGGAAGTTATGTAGGAAAAGACTATAGACATGAATAACTTTATTTATACTTTGGCTTGTCTGGATTGATTCATTTAGTAATATTTTCAAATCGTGTATTTCTTTATCGAGCTGGATAAAATTGTTCTTCGTAGCATTTGTTACATTTGCAACAGATCCCATAATTTCGGTTATCAAGGCGATTTTCATAGAGACACTATGTTGTTGTTGTTGTAATTTACTGATCTGACTATCGTACCTTATTGCGTCTTCGTTATCTAAGTTCCCCGTTAAAACTTTAATTAGTGAACCTATTGGGTTTAACAGTCCTCGTTTTTGTCTGACAGAAGGAATAAGTTGTCTAAACTTTTGTATGGTTATGTTTTTTATATGTTCAGTTTGCACTTTAATATCAGTGCATTCGGAGGTAATGTTTTGTTTAAAGTAATGTAGCACATGTTCATTTAGATCCGCAAGTCGATTAACATTGAGCTCTAAATCTTCATATACAAGGTTTAAATCTAATGTCTTAAAAATTAACCATTTGTCGTAGGTAATAATGGCGCGTCCCTTTCTCACAGGAAGTATTCCAGGGTTCCGTTCAATCTTCTGCAGTTGAAGGGCCTGGCTCTGGCTCTGGATGCTCATTACCAGCAGCACGGTCGCGAACCTGTGGGGGCCGTCGAATATCCTTAATAGTTACCTTAGTTTCGCGGTTCCTAACATGGATGGGTACAGTGTTCCTAACTATATTTCCAGATACTATTGCCCTTTCAAAACGTGGTTTGTCTTTGCTACGTCTAGTGTTCACTCCTTTGATGTAAACTGTCTCTCCTTCGTCTAAGTTAATGTTTTTCTCACCTCCTCGCTTTTCCCTAATATTTTCCTTGTGGTCTATCATTTTCTCTGTTAGGTACTTATATAAGAATTTTGTTCGGTTCGCATGATCGTTGATTAGTTTTTGGGTGTAATGTTTATTAAAGTCTACATCAAACGCGTTTGAGGAATCCGTGTGTCCTAATACTACCTCGAATGGGGTTAATCCAGTAGTAGAGTGTATTGTATGGTTGTATGCCATGATAGCATACGTCATGACGGAAGCTGCGTCGGTAAGTTTTCGCTCATACTTTGCGATACGATAAATTTCTAAAATGGTAGAGTGAAACCTCTCTACTATTCCCATGGAATTTGGGTTGTGCGGAGTTCCGATATGAAGGTTTATTTTGTAGAAACATAAGGTTTCTTTCAAAAGGGTATTGTTAAACTCTGTGCCGGGGTCTACATTTATAATTCTAGGGGTACCGTAATAAGAAAAGTACGAAATTAATGCGCGTACTATTTCAGGGGTGTTTTTGCTTGGGATAGGGATAGCTTGTCCCAGTTTGCTGAAAGCATCTACTATTGTGAGGAAGTATTGTCCTTCTATAGAGAATACATCCATAAAAAGTTCTTGAAACGGTTTATTCTGAGTTTGCGTTAACTGTAATTCCGGTTTGAAGGGTTTCCGATCGTATTTAAGTTTTTTGCATGTTTCACAGGAATTGATAATAGCGGTTACTGTAATGTCCATATTGTTCCAATAATAGACACGTTTTAATTTCATTAAAGTTTCTTTTATACCACGATGACATGTAGAGCCCTCATGATATTTCAGCACTATCTGTCTCTGTTCTTCTTCATTTTCAACGGTTATTACTCTTTTGGTACACTCCATGAGATGTACAGCGCCCTTCTTGAATAGGGATATAAATGCCTGTACAAACTGTTTGCGATGAATTTCACTCTCAAAGTAAATGAATTGTTTTATTTTGGGTCTTACATAACCTTTCAGGAATTCTTTTACTAAATCCGGTCTATTCAAAGGTAAGGTTACTTCAATTATTCTTTGCTTTGAATTTGACAAATTATTAATTGATGTTTCATTTCTGTTCCAGGTATAAACCAGTATCTGATTGGGTTTGCTGTCGATCGCTTCGTTCAAGATGGGGATTCCATTGGTATCAATATCGCGTGCGGAATGGATTGTATCGGTGTTACTATTAGTGTTTTCAGGGATTGTAATGGTACTTTCCGATGGTGAGACGATTGGGAATTGGGACTCCAATTCGTTGTGTCCCGCCCTTGGGGTCTCGCTTCCATCGTCCGATGAGAGTTCTATTATATCATCTGTGTTTACTTGCTCATTACGTCGATTTTGGGGTCGGCTTCCTAGTCTGACTACTTCGTTTACCACGTCATCCAAGTAGGATCTGAGTCTATGTTCACTTTCGTCAACATTGACTCGCATGGATTCCGAATCGTTACCTACTGCGTTTACCCTTATTCTGGATAATGCATCAGCATTGTTATTCTGTTTTCCTGCTTTATATACGACATCGTAATCAAACTCTGCCAAACGTAGTTTCCAACGAGTTAATTTACTCTTGGTTTCTTTCATGGACTTTAACCATGTTAGTGGGCGATGATCTGTATATATGGTGAACTTATTCCCATATAGGTATGGGCGGAAGTATTTAGTGGCCCACACAATGGCAAGAAGTTCCTTTTCAGTTGTGCTATATCGGGTTTCTGCATCGTTTAAAGTACGACTAGCGTATGCGATTGGTTTATCCGAACCAATTGGTCCTTGAGATAGGACTGCACCTATCGCATAGTCTGAGGCATCAGTGGTAAGTACAAAGGGTTTTGTGAAATCTGGAAATTGTAGCAAAGGGGCATTTACCAAAAGCTCCTTACACTTTTCAAATGCGTTGATGTATTCTTGATTGATCTGAATCCGATTTCTTTTCTTTAAACAGTTAGTGAGTGGGCGTGTTAATTTGGAAAAATCTTTTATAAACTTTCGATAATATCCGACTAAACCAAGAAAGCTTTTAATTTCTGTAGTTGTTTTTGGCAAAGGGAATTTCAAAACGGCTTTAATTTTGTCATCGTTTGGTTTCAAACCATCCTTAGTTATTACATGGCCTAAATAGAGTACTTCTTTACGAAGAAACTCGCATTTATCAAGTGTGACTTTAAGATTTGTTGCTCTTAATCTTTCGAATACCTTTTTTAGCTTTTCTAGGTGTTCTTGTAGGCTGGATGAATAGACGATTATATCGTCGAGATACACCAAGCAATGTAATCCTTGCAAGCCACGGAGGACATTGTCCATTGCTCGCTGGAACGTCGCGGGTGCGGTTTTAAGACCGAAAGGCATACGGGTAAATTCGAAATGACCGGCTTGCGTAGAGAACGCAGTTTTGTGTCGATCCTTCTCGGCTACTTCTATTTGGTGATATCCACTCGCTAGGTCGATGGTACTGAAGTATGTAGATTTGCCTAGTTTGTCAAACAAGTCGTTGATGTTTGGAAGTGGATACTTATCGTCGACTGTGATATCGTTGAGGCGACGGTAATCAATTACCATACGGAATTTGGTTTTTCCAGAAGCGTCTTGTTTTTTGGGGACCAAGTGCACTGGCGCACTCCATGGAGAGTGCGACTCTCGAATAACGTTATCTTTCAATAACTTTTCAACCTGATTTTGAATTTCAAAATTTTGTGCAGGTGGGTGACGATAAGGCCTGATATAAATTGGATCTTCATTTGTCGTGCGAATTTCGTGTTTTACTTGATTTGTAAAGGTTAACGGGATGTCTTCACTGTAGAATATATCTCGAAACTCGTAGCATAATTTTGATATTTTGTCTCTTTCTTCTTGATTCATATGGTCCAGTCTTAGTCTCTGTAAATTTTGTTTCAATAGGTCGTCAACGTCGTAACTATGATCGGTAAAATTTACTATGATCTCGTTCTCTTGGAATGGTGTCACAGGCAAAGGTTTATTAAACGTCACTGTTATGGTGTCATCAGTAGCGTTTTGTATAACTGATGTAGCCATAAAGTCTACACAGTTTACTATTGCGGTTGGCATGCGGACACCTTTGGTGAACTCTATAAAGTCCAAAATTGCATGTCCGTTTTGTAGATCAGTTGGGATGCGAACCCTAGTTTCGGTACGAGGTCCTAAAATCAACTCGTGTGGTGCTTCGTATAGTATGGGTATTTCGGTGTCACGGGTCCGCAGTACTTGGTGTTTCATATCTATGGATGCGTCCAGTTTTTTCAATAAGTCTGAGCCGATTAGACCGTCATAGCGACTATCAACATCGTAGACATAAAATTTTTGTTGTAACTTGCTTTTAAATGTCTTTAAAAGGGGAATTTGTATTACTTCATTATGGCAACTACGGGCATGTGTGCTGATAACCTCGAATGGTTCCAGAATTTTGAATTTTGCAAAAAATTCGTTTGCCTTTTTGGGACTTATGAATGACCTAGAGCTTCCGGTATCGATCATAAATGTAGCGTTAATTTCAGGTATTCTCTCTCTCTCTCTATTTAAGAGCTGCGCTCTTGTCGGTGGAGTAACCGCCATTCCTCTCTTCTTCCCGCCAAAACCTTCACCTCCCGATACGACACGACCTGCACCTTCTAATATGGGGTAATTTTAGTGCATTTACGCAATTTATTCGGATTATTTGAGACGGGGTTTTGTTGAGGCCTTTGATTGAAAATTTTCAGCTGACAAGTCCGTTGGAGTCAATTCACTTTTTTCAGCTTGTTGTTCAAATTCAGGGGGAGGAACGCCCTCGCAGTTCTCAGAAAAATCGTCTTGCGCGGTGAAATAGTTTTCCTCATAGTTGTAATCGTATGGGACAAAGCAATCATCGGTATAGTAGATATTATTATATTCGTCAGGGGAGTCGATCATGAATTGCGCTGTAGCAGTCCGCATCGACACGTCAGGCTCGGGTAATGCACATGCATGTGGTTTCTGAGGTTCAGCTTTAGGCATAATTTGATACAAAGGTCGTGTTTGTTGCGGGTTATTAAAGTTTTGCCTATACCACGGATGATTCATTGGGAAATTAAATCGTGCGTTTTGGTTTGGGATTCCAAATCTGAAATTTTGTTGATTAGGGATACCGAATTTAAAATTTTGGTTATTAGGTAATCCGAATTTAAAGTTATTTTGGTTGGGGATACCGAATCTAAATCCTTGATTTTGGTTCGGGGGTCGATATCCAAACTGGGGTTTTGGTGTGAATCCGAATTTATTAGGTTGGAATTGTTGTGTAAAAGGATTACGGGACTGTTGTGGAAACGGTCCGAATCCAGCACCGGATGGAATGAATCTGAAATTTTGAGCTGTTCTCGTAAATGGTGTTTGTGAAACTTGTGCGGATTGAGTTTTGTTCTTATTTTTCGCGTCGTATTGAAATTGGAAATTTACTTCCTCCGTAACTACGCTTAAGGCGTTCTCGAGCGTGTTAGAACCCTTAAGTCGCACCGTCCTAATGAGGTTCTCGGGCAGATTATACATAAACACATTAAGGCAAGTGTTATTGTAAATTATCATTTTTGCGGCCTTAACGCCTTCATCCTGTAATAGATTCACTTTCGCAAACAAAGTGCTTCGCACTTGTTGGATTCGACAACAAAAATCGTGATACGATTCGCCAGATTTAATTTTCATTGATTCCAATTCGATAGCTATACATTCTTCCGACCTTGGGTCACCGAAATGTAGGATTAATAAATCTTTTAGGGAAGACCAAGTGTTCACATCTTGTCTTTCGCTTAGTAAATGTGCTGCTTTGTCTATTAGTCTGCTTGAAATAGCATGAAATACATATTGCGTTTGGTGTGGATTGTCCTGTTGCTGGGCATATGCCGATAATACATACTCGGCTTTATTAATGAATAAATTTAGCAACTGTGGTTCGCCACTGAATTTTGGAATAAGGCTTAGCATTTCGTTTGGAACAAGAGAAATTTGTTGCGTCATTTTTATCTACTTAAAATATAACACAAGACACAAAATACAATAGAAACACAATAAAAACACAATAAAAATACACAAGTAATACACAAGCAAAATAAGACAATAATATAAATCACTTTCAATTATTTCTTTTCAATTATATTTTATTATTTTTCTTTAGAAAATCAGATCACTTAACTACTTTATGCTAATTATCTAAAACATTCGGCGATTGTGACCAAATGTCAGATCCTATCTAAACTATGCTAGTTGTCTAAAACATTCGGCAATTTATGTCCGATTGTCAGACCCTACCTAAATGAGTCTCACAATTAGCTGGAATAGAAAGGGATAAGACAGGATAGTGAAAAAGTCTACTCACAGACCGCTCGATCCCATTTCCTCCTACTAGAGTTGTGCGTTGCCACCGAGAGAGTACTCGTCCTTGTCTCACGCCGCTTGACCAAAAGTTATTTATTTGGTTCGTAGAATATCCACCGTACTGTAACCCGTGATAACCGAGTTGCAGGTCTTCTGGGTACAGCTTCTTCCAATAGCGGATATCCTACCGGCTGCGCCACTTAAGTTGCCGCGGAGCGAGGGACTCTTTTTAAAAAGCAAAAATTGAATTTTGAATTTAAACTTTTAATGCGTACTTTACAGTGGTCAACTTAAGACTAAACTTATGAGCTAGTTCTATGATCTAAGAAAGCTATGAAAACAACAATACCTCCCGGTAGTTCAGGCTTATCTATAGCTGAATGCGCAGGACGGATGTTGTTCGTCTGCGCCGGAGGTCTGGGAATGCGCTTCATACAATACTTAGAAAGCTTACGTCGGGACTCTTACAGTACCCGCGGTAGGTCCGGAATACATAACTAGGTAGAGAGTGTCACAAATTGCCAAATATTATGGCGACATTCAGTGTTTTCAACTCTCAAACTTTATGTGCTTTTATTATACATATTTGCCTATACTTACGTCTTTTGGTGAAGTTCCACAGCAAAGGTTTCATGGCATATAGGCCAAGCTTATACCGCAAGGCATTTGTAACCACTCTGTATATATTTCATAGTTTTCAACGACGTGTCTGGGATGAAAAACAGCATGGAACATTCTATTTTTGTCTTTTAGCCCCAGTCCGTGCATGGAACTTCATTTATAAACATCCCACAGAATACCATTAGCGTCATATATCATGTCATTTTAATCTGTACTCCGTCGGAATAGAACAAGTTTAAGTTCTAAACGACATGAAAAAGGTATGCGATGGTTATACATTGTTTTGCAAATATAGGCAGAAGTAATTCACATTAGAATGTAATATAAACTTCACCACATTCCTGGCATATAAACATTTAAATGTATATTGTTCTTCTTCTATCACTTCATTGGTCTATAATTATTTGAATTGTTTACTTAGGTATATACTTACCTAACATAATTGAATTATAAGCATTATTTAACTACACTTTTCCTTTATAATAAGTCATAATATTACCGAGATCGCTCTAAGATATGGAAATGGATTCGCTGATTAAGTACGGCTTTAATAATGAAACGAACTTAAAGACCTTGGGAGTATTTAGTGCTACGAATTTACGTTAGCTGTTTCGTGGTGTCGTGAGGCAACAATCAGCATTTGTCGGCTTGCCCTCACGAATACCCGAAACTGAATACTCACAGCCTTGAACAGACAGCCTCATTTCAAGGCTCGTTTGCCTCCCAAGGCACCCTTATTTTGATACTTAATACCACTATCTACTTTAGTTGGAATTCCTCAAATCCTTTTGTTTCAGTTCCGCCGATAATGACAATACAAAACCAGTTGGTTGGAGCGAAGGAGGGCGACACGGTTCATCTCGAGTGTCACTCCGAAGCGTTTCCAAGGTCCATTAACTATTGGACGATAAATGATCAAATTATATCGCAATGTAAGTACCTCATTAATACCCAAAAAGTCAAAAATATTTTTCCAGTACTGAGCTCTTGTTGATTTAGAAACTTAAAAGTTTCAATAAAAATAAAAATTAACCAGTAAAAATTATACTTGCCTTGAAAATGAATTCACTGAAATTCCATTTAAACCTTTATTTATTACTGGAATATATTAATGCTGATTCCAGTACACACCAACTAATTTTATTTTAAGTTATACTGTTTTTTTTATCCGCCGACAAGGAATGGGGCCGATAATCAACAGACATAAATGTATGAACACACGTCCATTTTAGACAGAAATTAAAACAACCCTCTCACACTACATTGGTCAATAACCCGGCAGAATTAAGTCGGCAGCATGTGTCAAATAGGTTGCCTATCAGACACCTATTTGATTCGCCCGGGTTCTTCATTCATTCACACATTAATTTTAAAATTAACAGCTGTCAATAATCCGTCCCTTTCCTTTTCGATAGATAAGAAAATGATAGGTATATCTTAAAATAAAATTAGGAAGCGTCTGTAGGAATCAGGGTCATTGTGCTATTAATTTAAGAAATATAATATGCGTAAATGTAATTTGATATACCACCCAATAGCTATTATTAAAGCGTGGGCACAGAAAACGCGATTAAAAGTGTTAAGTAGACAAAGATTAATACGATAACTTTAAATATTAATAACAACATTCTCTGCCAGCGGACAAAAGGTTCGAGATAATAGCAACGGAGCGAGGTTACGAAGTGGACATGCGATTGAAGATCAAGAAGGTCGGCCGGAACACCTTCGGCACTTACAGCTGTATATCCAAGAACTCGCTTGGAGACACAGACGGGACTATAAAGTTGTATTGTGAGTATTATACGAATGAACACACGGACTCACCTCGCTAGTATGGAACACCCTTATTGCGTTCGTTAATTCACACGGAATATTACGTCTTTTTTTCAGCTTACGTAGGTACAATATTAGTATAATTGCCGCCACATACTACCAAACAATCTATAATTACACTTCGATCGATTGTTGACATCTTCTGACTATTGTAAGGATACTATTGGTTTGTTTAGTTAGTCTATCGATAGCCAACATTGTTCTAAGAAGTTATCACAGTTTTCATATTGACCAAAGGCTTTTAATAGGTACATGAGTACATGAGTGGATCGGAACAAATTCCTTCCTCTTAGTGATTATTAATTAAAAGCTTCACGTTTATTTTCAACACAATGTTATTTAATTACTTTAGATAATAGACATACTTAATATTGTAAGCAAAAACGAATATTTCTCCAAATACACCGCAAATATTCCAGAACTTCTATAACCACAAAGGACAAGAACAATAGCAGTGTAGTAGGTATATCTATTCCCAAGGAAATTCACCACGATAATTCTATTTTCGTCTTCGTATTGTTCTAAGAAGACCTTGGGCACTCATTACGGCAGTAGAAAAGGTTCCGCCTCAGACCTGTACGGTCTTCCGTTCATTACCAGGTGCATCGCGTGCGAATGAGTTTCGTATCCATCACCAGTAGCGTTGTTAGGGTAGGGTGCTGTTGATAACAGCGCAAGGACGCTAGACGTGAAGGGGCGCCAAACGTCACGCCTACTTCCCATTGGGGTAGGCAGACTCCATGTCTTTCTACTTACTACCACTCTTACCCTGACTGACCACACTTTTTCTTCCACTCTCATCAAAACCTTGCACGTTCGCCGGTTTAGACTTACTCTTGAATGCCGAAGTAAGAAAGGAAATACTAAGTTTTAGAGGTGAACTGTTGCCATAATGCGGCAACCACAGTAGATATTCTTGGTCGTAGTGATACAGTGCATGAAATAAGTCATGAAAACCCCAACTTCAACGGGTTGCCGGCCCAGGTTTCCCTCTTTCATACAACATGGCGTCCTTCAAGCGAAGCGTGAGGAAGCACTTACTAGGCCAATAGGTATGGTAGACGCAACTGTATGGTACTAAATTGACGCGACGACCCGATTACTCTAGCCATAGAGGCAGCCAATCAGCTCGCGACACCAAACACTTCAGGACCCCGATACCGACCCCGCCGGCGCGGTCGGCTACTTCCCTCAATCAGCGCTAATCGCTATCGACCCACTAGGGTCGATTAATTCTTTCAAATATTTTTTTCTCTCAGACGACGCCCTGAACCGAGGTTCGCGCCCAACTGCGCACCCTCAGGCCTGTTGTCTTAAACGTTGTACCGGGTGAGAGCCTTCAGCGCTCCCCATTTGTCCGGCCAATTGACTCATTGCAACTGATAAATTATGGCTTCTCTATGCTCACCATCAGGCATGGTCGAGCCAACATATTTGGCCATTACAAAAAAAAACTTCAACAAAAAAACTGAGGTTTAAAAAGCCGCGCATTTTTATTACTACATTCTACATGTACTTATAAATAGGTAAACAGAGAGGGAGCGTCGGTAGAAAAACCGCCCAGGGCACCGGTAATGCCAAAACCGGCACTGTCCATCTGTCTAGTTAGCTCCTCACTGCCGAAATGTAGAGCGGCGAATAGTAGCCTCAGGGTGAACTGTTTATATAATATGAGTGTAAAAAAATGGTATCTGACCGTATTTTGTTTTAACAATACTTAGTTGAAGAGTCAATGTGGTCTTGTGGTACAGTTATGAGCTTTTTTTTTTTTTTTTTTTTTTTTTTTTTTTTTTTTTTTTTTTTTTTTTTTTTTTTTTTTTTTTTTTTTTGACGTGACTTATTGTAGATTTGCCGCAGATGGCATTAACTACTTGGCCGGACAAATGGGGAGCGCTGAAGGCTCTCACCCGGTACAACGTTTAAGACAACAGGCCTGAGGGTGCCCAGTTGGGCGCGAACCTCGGCTCAGGGCGTCGTCTGAGAGGAAAAATATTTGAAAGAATTAATCGACCCTAGTGGGTCGATAGCGATAAGCGCTGAATGAGGGAAATCGTCGACCACGCCGGCGGGGTCGGTATCGGGGTCCTGAAGTGTTTGGTGTCGCGAGCTGATTGGCTGCCTCTATGGCTAGGGTAATCGGGTCGTCGGGATCGTATATTACGTCCTTCGGACGCCGATACTTTTCAGTACCGTCCCTAAGCGGGATGTATTCGGAAGCCGCAACTACCAGGGGATTTGGGTGGTGCGGAGCAGAATCGAAAAAACGTTTGGAAGCTAATTTGAGCCATTGGGCAATGGTTGGCAGACCTAGGTCAATGTGCAGATTTTCATTGCGAAGGAACCACGGAGCTCCCGTGGCTTTCCGCATGAAACGATTTTGTATTACCTGTAGACGGTGAATTTGAGAGGGGCTCGCGTGAGCGAAAACTACCCCTGCATAGGTCATGATCGGACGGATGCAAGTCGTGTAGATTTTCACCTTATTCCTAAGGGACAATTTACTTCGCTTGTTAAGGAGACAATGAAGACGGCCCATTACAAACGCGGCGCGATCGCGCACTCGTTTGATATGGGCCTTGAAAGTAAGACGTCTATCTAAGACTACGCCGAGATATTTGACTTGCTCCTCCCAAGGGATCGGCTTGCCAAACATCGTAATGACTTTAAGTTGACGGCGTGACCGTGGCGTGTTATAATAGCCCTTTGAAAAGTACACCGCTGCACTTTTCTCCGGGTTTACCTCGATTCTCCATTTGCGAAACCACTTGCCCAAGGCATTGGCCGCGCGTTGGAGGATTCCGGTCATCATAACTCGACCACGGCACGAAGAATAGATGGCTGTATCATCCGCAAATAAAGCTAATTCGGTATTAGGGGATTTGGGAATGTCACTAGTATATAATGAAAATAGTAAAGGGGAGAGGACGGAGCCTTGTGGGACTCCGGCATGTATCGGGTGCGGTGACGAGAGCGTCCCCTCCACGCGGTAGCGAAAGGTTCGATTTGAGAGGAAGTCTCGTATGATGTGCACGAGACGGTCTGGCACTCCCAGTGAATAAAGCTTGTAGATCAAGCCGTTGTGCCAGACTTTGTCGAACGCTTTCGCCACATCGAAGAAGAGCGCTCCCGTAGCGACAGGTTTTTTTAAGTTTAATCTACTAGAGATATGTTCAACAATACGGTGCACTTGTTGAACGCAGGAGTGTTTGGTTCTAAAACCAAACTGCTCTGGTGGAATAAGACTATTGGATTCGGCGTAGTCCCGTAATCTAGCAAATATGAGCCGCTCATAAACCTTCCCCATGGAATTGAGGAGACTTATGGGGCGGTAACTCGAAGGTTCGTTTTTAGGTTTCCCAGGCTTTGGTATACCAATTACAATTGCTTCTTTCCACTGCTGTGGAAAGACGCAGTTGCTCAAGGCGACGTTGAATATTGCCGTTAGTAAGCAGATGAGGGGAGCACCGAAGTTTTTAAGGACACGATTCGTGATACCGTCTGAGCCAGGGGCTTTTCGGGTATGAAATCTTTTGATAATACCTAGGACCTCTTCCTCAGTTACCTGTGGAAGAGGAGGATCGGTGGGAGGTACAGAAGCCCTACGCTGAACTTCAGAGTTCACCGTCGAGAGGTGCCTACGATCGATAGGGAGAGTGCTGGGCGAGCATTGGGCTTCGAGACTGTCGGCAAGGCATTCGGCTTTTTCGTCATCGTCGAAAGCGGGGGGTTGGTTAGGCCTATTGAGAGGAGGAGTAGGAACAACCGTATCCTTTTGAAGAGACCTAGACAGCTGCCAGATGGCCTGGTGGTGGGGCTCAATGCCGCTCAAAAGATTGTCCCACCGATTCTGTCGCATGTCATTAATACGTTTTCTTACAGTATGCTGCAAGAGACGCAAATGACGGCGACATTCCTCGGTGCGATTGGAATCATATGCGCGGGTGGCTGCGTTTTTCTCCGTTAGCAGATCACGGATGTCGGTAGGCAGTTTCCAGCGATGGTCTTCCATCTCCGGAACCTGTTTTGAACTTTCGTTCAAAACCGACCTCACGTGATCCGTGAGGGAGTTAATAGCTGTCGAGGCCTCCTCTAAGGAGGTTATTTCTACTGGGATACTATCTAAGTACACTGAACTGGAAGACTGGAGGCCTTCGGCCACCTTCTCCCAGTCCAGCACTGTCTTAGGGGGTGCTGGATTATCAGGGGCGTCTAAACGGGAGCCTAGTTTTAATATAACAGGTCGGTGGTCAGATTGTAACTCGTGTAGTACTTCTATAGAACATAAACGTAAGTTTATGTTCTTTAGAAGCGCCAAGTCGAGTATTTCTGGTCTGTGGTTCAAGTCAGGGGGATATCTAGTGGGCTGCAATGGTGTTATTATATCATAATAGAGGGGCTCGGCTAGAGTTTCTAATACCCTGCCTCTTGTGTTTGTTGTTAAGCAACTCCAAGAAAGATGTTTAGCGTTAAGATCGCCTGCAATTATGACTGAATTACTGAGATTAAAGAGGGCTTCGAGGTCACTTCTAAGTAACCTCTTAGAGTTATTAGGAGATAGATAAGCCGACACTAATGTGATCGGCTGATGTCCTGTCATGCCTACTCGACAGATCGAAGCCTCAATGTCAGTGAGGGCAGGTGGGTCTATGGGGATACAGTGAAGTGACTTTTTATAATAAATGAGAGTGCCCCCTTTGGGCGCGCAGGTCCTGTCGTTTCGCACTAGATTATAATTTGCCATCTTGGGGTCGCGGTTAGAGGGTTTGAGGAAAGATTCCTGCACTAATAAAATATCTACCTGATGATGTTTTACAAACTCGTGAATCTCTGCACGTTGACCTAAGATGCCATCAGCATTGAAAAAACCTATTGTAAGGGAACGCGGTTTGACTCTACTTTTATTCGTACAATCCATTATTAGGCTTTAAATTGGGACAGGGAGTCTAATAAACTGTCAAGTTGACTAAGGGCCGACTTAAAGAGAATACTAAATTCCCTAAACTGGTTGACAGGAAATGCAGAGGCCTGAGGGGCCATCGCAGGAACCGGACGAGGCGCGAGAGAGGCTGCAGGAATACCTAAATTGCTACTAGGTTGGGCGCGGGGCGGATTTGTGGGTCGGACGATTGACGGGGGACGAGTCCATGCGGATGGACGCTGCGGCGCGAGTTTGGTCTGCGTGAGTGGCAGAGCCGGGAAATCGCGAGTAGAGTGCGAGGAAGGGGCCATATGGGCTTTAGTGGGACCGGGTTGGGAAGCTGCAGCTCGGGCTGCCCTTCGTTGGGCTACCTTGTGGTGGGTGCGTGGAGCCTTGGTGCATCCGCGATAGTTCGCAGGATGACCTTGCTGACCACACAGCACACAACTAGGGGGTTCTACCTCGTTTTTGCCTCTAAGGCAATCCGAGGTAGCGTGATCCCCTAGGCACTTTACGCACCTAGGCTTGGCATGGCAATGCCTACTAGAATGCCCGTAAAGTTGGCATCTATGACACTGCGTTGGGGGGCCTCCCTTATGGGGAGTTTCGACTTTAAGGCCAGATAGACCGCAACAAGTCTTCAGGTTGAAGATCTTCTTGCCCTCATCCGTCCTTTCTAATATGACTGTGACCATGTCATACGGGACCTGGCCACGACCGCGATGCATACGGTGCACCTCAAGCACCGGAAAACCGTTGTTAACAAGGTCCTCCTTAACAAGAGTGGTTTCCCACTCCTTAGGGATTCCCTTTATGATGATACGGAGGATACGTTCCTCCGGGAGGGCGTAGGTATGGAATTGTATTCCTCTACCTTTCAGAATTGTAGTGAGCTTTCTATGCTCAGAAGATGACGGGACTTGAATTTTGATCCCATCTTGGGTCGTGCGGGCGCTGGTGATTACGATGTTCTCCTCTTTCGCCCGAAGGGAGACTTCGTTCCACCTATTTTTGTCCCTCATATACAAGGGCGGAGGGGTGGGACCTTTTTGTACTTGAGTGCCGCTGATGGCACTCTTACCATTGGGAGCCTTAGAAGGGCTGGAAGGGGCCTTACGGGCCTCGGGGATGGCAGAGGGAATCGACGTTCCCGAGGACGTCTTCTGGACCTTAGCAGGCTCAGATTCGCGGTGACGGCGGGCTCGTTTTCCCTTACGGCCCTCCACGAGCGTGAATATGTCCTCCGAAGAGGACGACTCCACACACTCCGACGACGAATCGGACTCGGCAACGTCCATAAGAACATCGCACGATTCCTCATCGTCACCGGTGAGGAGGGTAGCAGGGGAAGGGGAAGAAGCGCGCGATTGGGACAATGCAATAGACGCGGTGGGGTGGGCAGACGCAGTAGGCCGGTCAGTGCCGGGAAGCGAAGCGAGGGACGCGGCGGGGCCGGGGGTCGCGGGGAGACAGGGTGACGACGCGCGGTCGGCACGAGCACTATCAATGCGGGGCGCGGAAGGCAAGGTTAACGCCGCAACTTGCGGTACTAATCGACATATCTCAGCGTAAAGCGCGCTGCTTTTATCCGCTAGGATATGCGTCAAAATGATTTTACCGATTTCGGCCCACAGCTCGGAGCTGTCGGCCATTTTTAAGGGACGGCCAATCTGCTATATAATAATTACTACCGCTTCGCAAAAGCGTTCCTCAGAGAATAAGCGGCGCAAGAAACTCTGAGGCGATCGCTGGCTAACTTTCGCAACTCGAGTGGGATTGCTCGAGGGTGTGTAAGAGTGAGTTTTGCCTCTTTGCTTGGGGTTAACAAAGAAGATGTGTGCTTATGGTGTGCCCTAAGCTGGTATCCCTTTGCCGATCTTATTGTGCAAGAGGGTTCCTATGCTCTAAGTGCGGAGGGTTTTTACACCCCGAAACACGAAGAGAAAAATATAAGGGGTAGAGATTGGTCACTCTACCCCGGGTGACAGCTAGGGTCGACTAGGGTAGACCCCAAGGCCGGTGGTTCTAGCCCCGTCCGGGTAATGTGCCTGCCTCAAAGTGAGGCAAGCGGACGCCCCAGGGCCACGTCCCACTCAGCTTAGTTAACACCGCAAGGTATCCACTGAGGACCACGAAACTGTGGTTTTAAAATTAAAATCGATGCAACTGTAAAATAACAGTCGTTATTTTATCCTTGAAACTTAGATAAGCCAGCAAGTTCTGAGAAGAACTATTGTTGACTCAATGAATGGCGGCAGGGTCACGCCAGCAGGTAGCCGGCAGACAATGGCGGCACGGGGCGCGGGGCGCGCGGCGGGGGGCTGCGGGGCGCAGCGCGGGGAGCTGCGGGGCGCAGCTCGGGACCTCTGAACAAACGACCGTTCGGGACGGCCGCTCGACGCAGAGTACAGTTATGAGCAATATAATGTACCCACTTTAGGACTCCGTCCCACTAACATATTTGACATTTAGTGAGACTTACAGTTCAATTTGTCAAACAAGTGAATGTGAAATGGTACCAAAGTGTATACATATTAATGCTCGTGATCGTACAGCGCGGCCTCCTTCTCAATCGGGGAGCGAACCCCGGTACCGTACTTGCACCAATGAATTATGTTTTCACTTACACAGTTGGCTCGACCATACGGCGATTCGGCTCACTACCTATCACGCTTCTCTTATGATGGATGTACCTCTGGTTACCCCAATTAGGATATAGTCGTGAGCTTAAGTTATGTTAGTTGAGGATAAAATGTTTAGTCTTCAGAAACAAGGTTTCCGAGCTGAATAAATGCGTTTTATATTTAACTAAATCATTTCCAGAAATTATATTTATTATAACACCTAATAAGTATATAAAGTAAAGAAGTAATCAAAATAGTCACTTGATGGTTCACTAAAGCACTTCTTTGCTGGAGTAAAGAAAAAGCTTAATAAATGTCCACCATAATTACATATCATCTTGACTTCAATATCAATTAATGTGTATTTTCTTGGAAAATTTGTAGTGAAATATACAGTAAATAAGTAAACTATTTTTGTAAGTTTGGCTCTCAGCCGGGGTCGAGAAGGAAGCGTGGGTTAATTGACCATTAACTCCAGCCAAAATGACGAATACGGTCATGCTTTATCATACTGTGAACATTTTTTGCTTTGTTCGGGTAATAATACAGGCATTATTTTCACATACAAGTAGGTATTAAAGCTTCTCAACTGATACAGCCGAGAAAAAACAGCTGCTAAAAACATCGGCACAGGGTCCAAAGCCCTAGACGTTTTCAAAAAATGTTTTAATACAATTTCACAAGTTAACACCATATTGCAGAGAGCATAATCCCGTAAAACTACATTAAAACTTTCAATACAATAAAAGCACATTATCAATGCAATTTATTTAGATGGAATGTTAGGTACGGTCATGAGTACTAATATGTATACACTTTGAAACCATGTCACATTAACTTTTCTGACAAATTAAACCGTAAGTCTCGTTAAATGTCAAATATGATAGTGCGACAGGGTTCTAAAGTGGGTACAGTCATGAGCAATATGATGTACCCACTTTAGGACATTTAGTGAGACTTACAGTTCAATTTGTCAAAAAAGTTAATGTGACATGGTACCAAAGTGTATACATATTAATGCTCGTGACCGTACATGATATTGCTCATGACTGTAGGACATATAAAACAAGTAATGCCTAAGTATATTTCCCTTCCACGGTCCTCATCTTGCTTGTTAGAAAGACCTTTGATGGACGGGAAAATCAAAAGCAAGTTAATGGTCGAGGGAAACCTGATATTTTCTAACCCTTTCGACTCCCATCTCTAGTGATCTATCGTTACAATCCGTCGGACCAACGAACCATTCACTTACTTCGCATGCCGGAAACATTCATACATTTTAAGATAGTAGGTCATACAAATACGGTAATATAAAACCTTACGAATATAAATAAAACATCGAAGTTCGCACAAAAAGCAATCGCCAAATCGATCATCCATCATATTTGTAGAAAAACAATGTAAAAGTGCTGAGCGCAGGGTTCGTTCGGTCGAGCTGTCATCTATTCGTATGTTACATTACCTAATTTACCGTAGATTTTTTATTTCCTTTTCGTAATGGAACACGGGACTTTTGTGTGTTTTAAAGGCCTGCTTGTCAAACCAACAACAACAATAACAAAACAACTAAATAATTGGCGATAAAAGAAAGAGCGCTCTACGATTCCGATACAAATTTGTATTTTATTATTTTGTTTAGTCTACATTTTATATTTGTAAAAATCTCTCTTTTATTACTAATAAGCAATGTAATTTTCTTTATTTAGAAAAAGTGTTTTACAGTTTTTAGTCAACACTATCCCCAAAACAAATTGTTTTTAAAAAAAGCATACAAAAATAAATGGTACTATTACTCTGTTTTTACAATGAAAAGCATTAGTTGTAATTAAATGTAGTCTGGAAAAGTAACCCAGACGAAAAGCCCACTAATGAACTTTGTAGAATAAATAATATGAAAAAAGTCATGATGTTATCTTAGGCAATATTAACTAGATGTCTGGGGGTTTTTATATTAATAAAGAAGAACGTACCTACAATATAATAGTATAAACTTATTTAATTCAAGCTGATTATTATGTTATCAAACAAAATAATACTTGCAGTCGAAATGGTTAATGAACCTTGACTATAATCTCACTGTGTCTCTTATCAAACCTGACATTTAAGTTCTGCAATTATCTTTACCTTTCTCAACACTTATGTACGATAAACACACATACACTCACCCCCACACACATTCATTCATACGCTCTCTCACTTATGCACACAACTCACATACACTCACTTATTCCTATTTAAGTTTATATTTATATTTTAAGTTTCCTACGTTTATATTTTTTTGGCTTTTGTGACAAACTTACTTGTACCCCATTGTCTACGGTTTTCCATGATGTATCTTGGAAACCCGCGGAGCTTGTAAGCTCCGCTTAGTTTGGGAACCTCTGTTCCTTTGCAAAACTTATAATAATGTACCGTACCTCAATCATGTGCCTTCTCTCTTTTTTGTTTTAAGTATTTCTTATAATAAATATATTTTATTTATTACAGCTTTATCTGGAAAGTTTGAAGAGATGCAATACAATGAGGTGGGCGAGTTCGACGAGACGCCAGACGTGAGCGAATTGGAAGCTCTCAAGCGCAGCGCGTCGCCGCTGTCTGCGCCGGCGCACCTCGCGCTTGCCCTAGCCATTACCACCCTAGCCGCATTATAATTGTAATTTACCTTTGTATATATACAGAATATATTGTTACATTAAACATTCCCTTGCCCTTTCATTCCAAAAAAAACGACCATCAAACCGTTCCCTCTGGCAGCGAAAACGTAATGATCGGAAATCAATCTTCAGAAAAGGATCAGTTGCCAGTTTACTTCAGGGTTCGCAAAAAACCGTGCTATATATAGGCTTTTACTGTTATATATAGAACGTGAAAGATTTTCGTTTTTACGTCGAGATTGCGGAGTGCTCAAATATGTCATTGTTCAAGTTCTTGTATGTTTTCTAAGTAAGTATTTTATTCTATTCAGTAAGTACCTTTGTAATAAAGTAGTCTACTAAGATAAGAAAAAATACATTGGTGCCGATTCCAGTACACACCATCTAATTTTATTTTTAAGTTACACCTGTCACCTTCTTATCCACTAAAATTGAAAGGGACGGGTAATCATCAGGCATACAATTTATGGAACACACATCAATTTTAGGCAGAAACTAAAAAAAGCTTCCCAAAATTTTATATTGGCCAATAACTCTACAGAATTAAGTTGACGGCCCTCGTCAAACAGGTTGTAAATTAGAGGGATGCTTATTGTATTCGCCTGGGTTATTTATTTATTTTAAAATTAACAGTTATCAATCATCCGCCATTTACTTTTTCGGCGGATAAGAAAATGACGTGCATAACTTAAAATAAAATTAGGAAGTGTTAGATGTTTAAGAACGAATTAAACTTATCGATAGTTTGCTTTAATTTGAGGACTGCTTGAGTTACCTATAAGTATTTGCGTACCTATACTCTTTTGCAAAAAGACAATATTCAACACAATCAGCACATCTTTACAATCAACTTAATAAAATACTAAACATTAATGAAAAGAAAAATAGGGACTGCAAGAAATGTATTGTAGAATGGATCAAAAACTTAACCTATGAGAACACAGAAGCACTGCTGAAATACACTACATAATAACACAAATACACACACACACGCTTACACATACTCACACATACACACACACAAACACACGTGTAGGTGTTAGTGGAAGCTGCTATAACAATAGCAGCTTCCGATCCCAAGACGCTGTCGCATCGTAGGGCTATCATCACACACACAAACACACATACACACACACACACACACATCTTATCTCATAAGTATTTATATTTATTTAAACATTGATTATTTTGGTTAAAAAAAAAAATAGTACTGTCAAAGATGTAATGCCGATTAGGAAGAGCGGGGCTTCCTGACACAGGTCTTTAAATGAGGCTTACTATGAAGTCCCAATAACGAGGTTATATATTGATGTAATATTTAAAGCAAATAAACTATTTTGATTTTTTTTTATTTTTGATTGACCTATAAGTATTTTTAGCTAAGAATCTTCAATTATCATATATGTCAACACCATGTTTATTCGCTTCTCTGTGCACTTTAGTAGCACGAATTACATTAATTATTTTGTGCTCTCTACCTGCGCCAAGACATGCATCGTTTACCTGTTATACTAGGTATATGTGTTAGTAATATATAGTCACATACCTGGACATAACGTCGTTACTACTCGTACGTATGTAGACATCGTTGTCGTTGTCCTAGAATCTATGGAGTTTATTCAATACAATACAAAACTCGCACACACACATATATATACTTAAGTTGCTCCAAATTGTTACAGAGTTGTCATAGCCTTCCAATCTGAAGGGAAATCAATTACGTATATCAAGCCACATGTTACTAAAACGATTTAATAATATTTACGATCTTCAGTGGTAAATAATAGCGTAAGGCCGAACTCGAGATTCGAACATTTCGAACCTACCTATGCAATCTTAAGAATTAACCCTTGAGCTATGTCTCACTAACTCCTTGGTTGTGCAACCAACAAGACATAGGTATCAAAGAACTGCATTCCCATGGCACCACCATGACGTCCTAATGAGATATGACCCTTAGAATGTCGCAACGACGTCGATAATCTCGATTCGATCGATCGACAAACAATGCAATAAATTCAGTTAGAGTCTGATATCTAGACAAATCAGGGTTTATAAGTGCGTATTCTGACCACTTGGCAGAGGCATGATGGCTCATGGCCTATAGCAAAATAAATTACTTAGTGAGTCCCAGTCTGACTAAACTGACGTGGCACTTAGCATCCTTTCCCACGTCAGCAGGGCAATGAATCATGGAGGTATGTGTAAGTTGTATATTTCACATGTCGCGTCCGAGTGAGGCCCGCACCTGTGCCCGTGGGGTCGGGTGACGTTACTTCGAAAGGAGGGCTAGGAAAGAGGAGGTTACTATAACATTAACTCCCATTTGCTCTTGGTGTGACACCATTCTGTATTTATTTCTAAATACCTTTTAAAAACCACCTATTACGTTGGTCTAGCAGAAAGCTACCAAGCTTTGGGTATTGAGTGTTTCGAGGTGTGGGTAATTTAGTTCATCTTGTGACGGATGTAGCTCTGACTAACCAAATTGGGATACAGTCGTGAGCTTATGTTTTATGTATGTTGTACTAATAACAACTCAAAACTTTTTGTATCATGCAAGAGCCCTCAGCGCTTCTCATTAGTTCTGCCGAATAGCTAATGCTATCCAAAGATTCAGTAAGCGCTCCGAGGCAAAACTATAAGACACGTGTTAAAAAAATGTTTCCAATCGTATATACAACGTACTGATAAACCCGTAAATGACAAAAAGACTGAAATTATAAGACTACCTCAGGATTTTTATTTCTCTACTTCTGCATGAAATTTTGGTAAGTATGCTGAGAGATGGGCTATGAAACAGGAGGTATTGATCATACAAATGTGTAGATAAAAAATATTAAAAATTTGCATGTTTGTAATATGTATTTTGGATCATACTCGGTATACCACGAGTGCGGGAAGATTATCGACTTCAACTTTTTCAAATGTCGAAAGCTGGACGACATGTGTGGAGTGGAGTGTGTGAAGAACGAGGCCGAAAGAAGGTTGTTGCTAAGAAGGTTTAATATATCACAGGCGAATGTCGGAATATTCCAAAATATTCTGTTGATACCAAATTCGTACGCCGTGAGACTTACCTATGATATGACAATTTAAAACAGTGTAAAATGTAAGATTTATGGAGTTGTCATATCCTCTAGGACAAAAACTCTCAACTACCTGCTGGGGCACGGGCCATCCCTATGGATGGATAGGGAGATCGGGCCTTAAACCATCACGCGGGCCCAGTGCGGATTGATGGTTATTAACGACTGCTAATGCAGCCGGGACCAACGGCTTAACGTGCCTTCCGAAGCACGGAGGAGCTCGAGATGAAAACTTTTGTTTTGTGGTCACCCATCCTATGACCGGCCTTTGCGAAAGTTGCTTTACTTCAACAATCGCAGACCGAGCGCGTTAACCGCTGCGCTGCCGTCGAGCTCCTCAACTACCATAAGGATAAAAAAAAACTTTTTTAAGATTTCTCAAGCTTCCCACGACGACCACAGAAAAAAAGAACTAACAAACTAGCGTAATTTATAGATAAACAGAATTTCTATCTCTCTTAATCTATCGTGGGCAAATATTATATTTAATAAATGTATAATGTACCTAAATACATAATGTATACTTTGTAGCCTTGTCGTTCTGCAAAGGCCAAACTCGCGCCTCGAATGTAAATTTGTCACACAACATACATGTGTGGTGTCACGTGACGACTGTTATCTCACTTATGGCTTCCCCCACTACAACAACTTCACTTGGGGAATACTATTTCGTTGCCAGATTAGCATGATCTCTGACTTTGCTATAGAACGTTATAAGTACATACAAAAACTTACCTATTCTATTTTCTGAACGTGTAAGCAACACTGTTTTGCGCTCTCCAAAACTAGAATAGTGGGATAAGACTGGACATACTCGTATTTGCGGAATGGATCCGAAATCAGTCACAGAATGAACACTTCTTAGACGCAGAGGTAGAGGCCGGCCCTAATATGTCGGGGAAAGATGACCAGGATGCTCGGCACAGATAAAGATGGAAAAGCTGAGCAGTTATGCTATCAATCAATAGCAAGCCCTTGGGTAAACCTGTGGGGTGCTAGTAATATGTACATATTACTAGCTTAGCACTAAATTCAATGTGGCGCCTTTTAGGGGACATAAACTGATGAAGAAATATTTTATTTTTTCGCCGCAGGCATTTAAGACGCTTCTAGTGATAAAATATTTCTTAATTTCTGATTTGGTCGTATAGAAGTTAAGTGAGAATAGGCGTACATGCACACTTACATAGTTGTCAAACATATAACCCTCTTTTTTGGTTCGCTGCAGTCGAGTACAAATACCTAAGGATATTCCACTGTTTCTGCATACCCCTTAAAATGTTAAGCTTCGAGTTCATTGTATATTTAATTGCTAAGTATAAGTAAGTTGAAGGGAACCCATCAAAATTCATTTCACATACAAACGTAGGCACTCTAACACTGAAATTTCATAAGCCCTTCATAAGCCTTATTACGTAGCGCTCTCGTTGTTTAGTTCCATATTACCATAATTTTATCAAAATGTGCATAATTACTGAATTAGAAACGTAGTTATTATACATCGTAATACAGATTAGCCTAAACTTAATCAAGCTGGGTATTAAATTAGAATCTTCTAGGATGTACCTGTCTGTATAAAGATACAATATTCTGAAACAAGACATATTTCGTCTACACGTATGATACTACTGGAATCAAAGTGCGTTACGGTCAGAATAAAAGATCTCTCTCTCTCTCTTTCTCTCTCTCCCTCTCTCTTTCTCTCTCTCTCTCTCTTTCTCTCTCTCTCTCTCTTTATTTAAGAGCTGCGCTTTTGTCGGTGTAGTAATCGCCATTCCTCTCTTCTTCCCGCCAAATCCTTCACCTCCTGATACGACACGACCTGCAGCTAAAAGATAAAAGAAAAAAAAGAATAAAAGATGATTGACTTCAAATAACTATGATCATTCTATGATTTATACTGTCATGAACCACTCTAGGGTCTCTTTTTCAAAAAAAAAATAGATACTAAATTGCAAAATTATGGACAGTTATAAACATAACATGATTGGTGGTTAGACCCTCGTACCCTCGTGTAGAGCTAAATAACATGTAGACGCGAGTCTACATTTCACCTCTCAGAGTATCCATCATTTTGACAATTTTAACAAAAAGCAGTTTATATTTAGTGAACTCGTAGGAGGCCGAGTATTGAGCGAGGTGGGATGGTCACGCAGCGAAGGGTCCGGATGCATTCATTCTCGAACAAGCGCGTCCATTCACTTTGAATCAGACGTTGGATTACGGCGTCCGTGACTTGAAACCTGGATTAAATACTTACATTGTTAGAAAGACAGTGAAACGAAAGTGCTTCTTGTAACGCTGAACACCTTTACCCGTCACGTAGTTGCCATTGAAGAATACACTAAGCATTTTATATTGGCCGATAATTGTAGTAGATAAACATAACAGCATCATGCCTGTGTCCGCGAAGGTAGGATAAGCACCCAGCCATATTTTCGCCAGCTATACGTATTTAAGTCCCATTAAAAATCCATGATAGTCCTGTTCGGAGAACGCGTGACTTACATCGTAGTGTCATAGATTCGAATCCCGGCTCAGGCCCTAAACCGTTTTATTCGACTTTACGAATTCACGTTTGGATTGTAGATAGTGATATCGCGCGATTTCCAGGATTTGTGCGCGGTTAATGGCAACAGACTTACCCTTATTGTTATAGAAATTCAATGAAAGTACTTTTTTAAAAGATACAAGTCGATTCGAGGGGTACCAACATCATTTTGAAGCATTGAATCAATTTGTATCCCGCACAACAGTACGCCGCAAGAATGTAGTTTGAACAATATTTTACACAAGATTGCTAGAACTTGCGCAGTATGACAAAAAATTGAGATAACAGAATAATACTAAGAACTCGGACGTTCTTTACTTCGTAATACAATTTTCTAACCCTTAAAATGTAGTTCCAGATTTGCATAAACTCTGTTTTATATCTCGGGATAATTTAGGGCTCTTGTTGAAAAATGAAAGCGGCGGCCCAGAGCGGAAGTCTAGTTTCTGTATAAATACTAAGTACAGGCCAGCGTTTGCCGAGTTGTTATAATTATACCTATACATTTTTTAAAGAAACGTAGCGTATAATTTTACTAAGGCTGTTTTCAACCAGTAATTCTCATAATAACCATATCCTCTTGCAGCCGAGATATACAGACACAATAGTTACACAATGAGGTATGGATTTTACTAGGTTATATAATAAGAACATTCGATCTTACGACTTTAAAGAAATAGAAATACTCTTTATTTGCCTTTGAAAAGGGTACACTAATAGAAAGATGTACATAGAAGTTCCTCCTTATCAACTATCAACAATAGCATGCAAATATTGTTACAATTTAGTTATACTTGTATGTCATGTCATGTACTTGTGAATAGTCATTACATTATTATTTATAATAATCATATCAAGTAATTAGGAAAATATCTCAATAAAGTTAATCCCTTAATACAATATAGACACGTAGAATAAATAGCTATATTTCCGTGGGGGCACAACTAACTGAAAACTATTCACGTACCCCACCCCCACTAACAAATAACTTTACGGGGTAACAACACCAACACGCCCCGTACGTCAGTAACACTTACTGAAACTCGGCATTGATACGATGGGAATAGTCGGGCACTTATGAACAAATTGTAGTGGTTACTTTATCGAATTACAACCTATTTGTTACTTCGTCGAAATGGCACTAATTAGCTTCGCTAAAACTAGCCCCGGAATTCGGCTATTATCAAACTAACAATACCAAATGTACGGGCCCGCATTTGCCGCTAATCCAATGTGTCCAATCTGTTTCTGACATGTCTATATTAGACTACCTTTTTTAAGTTCCACTTTGCAAACTCTATTCAAAGTTCGCCGTACATTAGTAAATGGAGCTATTTCAGACTCCATATGCTAACAATACGTAACGAAACACTACAAGTTTACTTTTTCATTCAGAGGGCATTAACTGTTGAGAACTGTTGATAAGTGCTTCTACAAGAACCGCTCTGGCCCCATTCCAATAAGAGACACGCTGGATAACCTACCCAGCGCACGCCTTCCATCAAGGTCACCGATCTGGAATGACGATCAGAAGAGATAAGAAGTCAATTCAGTGTGGAAGATACGTGGCGGCTGGAGTGGAACATGTTCGACGGCATAAATTCGGACCTTATTCAGGATCCCGCGCGGAGGGTCCCTGGCTTTGACTCCAAACGAAAAATCTGAACCCGACTGAACCGGTATTGGACCAACCATGGAAAGTCGAACCATCGCCTACATAAATGGGACTTAAAGAAGTCGCCATACTATGAATGTGGTCACTCGGATCAAACCCTATCTCACACAGTAAACTAGTGCTCTCTACCCGGTACCCAGGTGGCATAGCCGAGGTGCATTGTGTAACGGATGCGGCAGAGACTTGGTTAGGGGAGCTTAAGATATATGATCCACGTAGGAAATTTTATTTTTGTCTGCCATACGCAATAATAATAACTGTTGAGAACGAGGAATCTGTTATTTTTGTTTTCTATAGTACCTACTAACCCGTGCTTACTAGGTCTCACTACAACTCTGCTGGTTAGTAGGTTACGGACCCACTGATTTCGATAACGATACAAGCATGTTAAGAACGCTTTCTTAAAATACTTTCTTTGAGTACTGGCTTTAAAGAGCAGACTTAAAAAAGATCAGCTAAATAGGCAAAAGGTTCATAATGTTTTAAGCGAATTTCAGCTACATATTTACTACATCATAAACAGCCTACATACGTCCCACGTCTTACGTCAATCAACCGGAGGGGGTATGGATCATTCTCCACCACGCTGCTCTGCTGCGGGTTGGTGGAGGTGTTTTACAGCTAATAGTCGGGACACCTTAATTTTTCAGAAAATCAGGTACTTTAAGCCTGCAAAGTCCTTACCAAACAAAGGACAGTCTCAGAAAGTAATTTCGCCAATGTCCCCATCGGGAATTTAACCCGGACCTCCAGATCATGAGCCCAACGCTTTAACCACTAGACCACGCAGGCTGTTCATACTCACCAGAAATTATATCTCTTCCTAAATAGGTACTGTTGTCGAAGAACGAAGTAAATGCTCCTTTGGCCAATACTCTGTGGTCCAGTCCTTTAAATAAAACATAATGGCGGACATTTTTAAGAAGAAAGTAAGACAGTTGACGATGGGGAGCGAAAAGAATTGCTCATGGTTGAACAACAGATTTTAATTAAGTAAGTATATTAGGTAATCGGAAGAAATGTAAGTAAGTGTATAATGAAAGTTGGAAGTTGATATAAATGTGTATAAACTAATATGGTTTTTCTTTAATAGTACTACTACGGAACTTACTACGTACAAGACGATACTCCTCAACAACACGGTTGTGTTTTAAAATTTTCGTCTAAAAGACGCTTGCCTTTTGCTACCACTTTTTGCACCTTACCTTAAAACAGTAGCCAAGATCATATCACAAGGCAGCGCGATAATTTTGTGACTCGTTAACTACACGATTTCAATTTATACCGGCGCGTGTGGAATTAACGCTAACCGGTACTTATTTTACCGAATCGTTACAATCCATAGGCCCATTAGCCGCCGTTCACCTAATGAAATTATATTGGACACGCACGAGTGACGTAGTACTTACTGGGGGTTAAAAACGCCACATCAAAGCAATTCACCTAAAATAGCAATATTACTATTTGACATTTGTTTGCATTGCGCACCTACTTTTATATGCGCAAATGTCAAATTGCATTATTGCTTTTTTAGATGCAATGCTTCGATGTAGCCCTTTTTAACCTCTCATGTCACCGGATTATTTACGTAGATATATCTGGAGTTCGTTCGTACGTTCGTTCGAATAAGACACTTTAAAATTCAACTGTAATTCAAGTATTTCAGATGAACCGAAGTGTGCGGATGCATTCAGAAAAATCTCGAAAAACAGTCGTTTCCGCGATGAAAACAGAGCAAGCTTGGACCTTTACACAATGTAGATAAGAGTGTTAATTAGAGATAGTTTAACAATAAAATTATAATCGCATTGAAACTTGCAACCCCGGCAAAAAATGTTGAATAACTTTGAAATATTGAGCATGTCCAATAGCTCTACTGACTGCGGTAACGATGGCAACCGAAGGGATCTCAGTCCGATCACACCCCTTGTTCACTTTTTTACGTCCCCTAAGTATCTTGTTGGCACTGTAACTGTGCTTCTAACTGCTATGAGTATTTTGTCCCAATTGAAGGTAGCTGGTATTTATAGCACAGGTTAATTTACTGTTAATACTGTCAACATTATACATATATACAATAAACAGTGCATTTAAGTTACTTAAGTATTTTGTTTATATATAATTTTCTAAATTCAGTAAACTTCCCATCATAAAGTGTATAAGATTTAATTTCATTTGACTAATAAAATGTACTTATAAGTTAAAGCAACTGAAGAAATCTTTGCTAAGAATATTCAACGTAATTAGGTAGTGTTATTATGCCCCTGTTACCCAATACGATGTTAATCGATGGAAAGCAAGCGGCAGTGTCCAACAATTGAAGTATCATCCTCTTTATTATCCCCAGATGGGACATGACGTGACGTAACGACTAACGATGTATTCACTGCCGCTGATTGAACGATGCCACCTTATTGAATTTTCAAATAAACCTATGAATTTTACAAGTGAACCATAAAATACAACCATAAACAGCCAAAAACGTAGCAACGCAATAGTCACATTCGGCATAGAAGGAAAATATGCTACGAGTAAGTACAAAATAAAAATATCGATTGAATTTAATCTCTCAAGATTTATGGATGTAACAACACCAATATAGTAAACTCGCCCTTGATTAATTCCACCTTGAGAACGATTATAAATCCGTAAACATAAAAATGCGATAACAATCTACCCTGTTTTCTAATTTAATGTTCACTTGAATTCACTTGACGTGCTCCCAGGAACAGGAAATGAAATCAATAGTTTTATTGTGTCTCTACAGCAAGACGTAGCTAATAAACTCAATTTCCAATTATTAGAGATAATACCTTTTTCGCGTCGTTCCACTGATCGCTTGATCAGCTTTTATGAAAGATGAGTAAAAACGAGAAAATAACGGACTCGACTGTACCGGCGTTTATTGAAAATAAATTTGCTGATGGAAAAGAATTTGGAGCTTTTGTTGGCTTTCTGAAACCAAAATGCAATGAACCCTCCGTTTTTATATCTGCTTACCTTATAAAAAAAATTGTTTTTCAATAAAACAACGATCTCATGACCTAAAAAACTTTAAGATGACTTTTTAAGGTATAAAATTATGTGATATGTACTTAATAAAAAATGGTTACTTATAATGAAATTCATTATTACAGATCTCTAATAATAATTTAATACCTGTGAGTTATTTCGCGTACATATTTTATAAAATAAATGATTCATCTTCACAAAATACCCCGCAAAAAACTTTCTAGTCACAATTTCTCGAATACCGTCTTCTAATTAGACAAAAGCAACCTCGATATAAACAGGTAAGCTGATTTTCCGAAATTCTAATTACATCATTTCGTAAGTATCGTTACTGAAATAATAAAAAAAGATTTCATCGAAAAAGATCCTTTTAAAGAGGATTTACGCAATTAAAGCGGAAAGGAAACTCCGATAAAGAAAAAAAATATTTATTCCTGGCTTTTAAATACCGTCTCGAAGCCGTGCGGAGGTGTGCGGAGGCGTTTTTCATTTTGTTTCATGTAACATTGTTTAAATATGGGGGTCGGTAGGAATGAAAACACAGTGAATTCTTGAGCGCGGCAGAGTCGTCTTCAATCAGGCGGACGGTCGGGGGAAACTGAGCGACGCAGATACGTGTTCCGCTTGTGGATCAGCCACTAACCCTTGAAACGCCAACTACATCCCAAAAATTAATACAATCAATTTATTTTTCGTCCAAAACACTACGCGTCAATCGACTTTATCGAATTGCCTAAAAGTACCTTTATTTCCATAACATCACTTTGTTTACTCGTCATTCCAATTAAATTAATTATTTCAATATCATTTAAATTACGTGTTCCATTCTTTATGTACCTATAAAAACAAATGAATGAAGGAGACTTTTTGTCGAGCTGTTTAAAATGAAATGAATGCTGACTGAGTGGTTGGAATTTTTCTTTTATTCGGTGCAGTCGATTAAGTAAGGAATTTTGAATGGGTAGATGCAGTGATGTGATGCAATCCCGTTCGTCGGCCCTTGACGGTAATAAAGTAGGCATCAAGCGAGGTACGTGCCGCAACGAGACGACCTCTACGTGATGACTCCTCGTACATCCCAGCTCTCCCGACATAGGGGATTTAAAAAGAAAATTCTCAGTACTCCCATTCCATCCCAGGTCATCCCAACTTCAATAGAACTCTCATTGCAATGAAAACGCTATTTCCCGCGAATCTACCATCAATCACCAATATCTGACTACATCGACGTTTATATTCCCCAAATAAAACCAAAAATGTTCATAGTATTTTTGTTTTGTAAACCCTTTGAAGTACAGCAGACGAACAAAATTCATTGTCTTTGTGTACTAGTTTCAATGAAACTCGCTTTCACAGCCATTTTCAGTTTGTATCTTCAGCAACTTACCTACTAGTTTTTGAATTCAGCGGAGTTTTGTTTAAAAAACAGTATGCTAGACAAAGTGTTAGTGTAAAGTAAACTTTAAGACTGCGTTCCAACTATGCGGTACTTTACCACGTTCTTGTTGCTGAAAATATATTCTTTGTTTATTTATAAAGCCTTTCTTATTATTTATACTCATTATGTCGTAAGGTAAGTATACATACATCAGTATAATATGATTAGAATGTATTTCAATCCAACTATGTATTTTTGACTACTTATAAAATAATTTGTAGTTACCATATTTCGGAGGTATGATATTTTTATGATGCTCTTTCTGATCGAAGTGACTGTACCTTTGTTTAATGTAGAGCAATCGACAGCAGTAAAAGTAGGTGGTAAGGTGAAGAATAGGAGAAGCCTATAATGTGATTTTAGTTTTGGTTACCGTGGTGCAACGGTCTCCGTGGTCCAGTTGTTGAGCATTGGGCTCGCGAACCGGGTGCTCGGTTTCCAGTCAAGACATACCACAAAAATTATTTTGTAATACCTAGTGTAGTTAGGACATTGCAGGATTAGTGATTACCTGATTGTCCGAAAGGAATATGATTCGTGATTCGGAGAGCATGCTAAGCAAGCGGTCCCGACTACTATCTACATAAGTAGGTAAGTGTGTAGTCGTGACATGAGTCATGTCAGGGCGTTTAGCAGCTCAACCCACACGAAAGTAGAAGATAAATTTGTTTTTTTCCTTTACGACAAAAAGCTTTCTCAGTTTAATACTGTAAATTAGAGTACCTAAGCTAATGTATCTCACGATGTTTGTCGTTCTCGTCTCTATCCAATCAACCTCCCCGGCGGCAATAAACTGCGCGTCACGTCCGCACGTGTCCTGCACTGACAAACTACTGCGCTGCCCAGCACTACTGCACACTCTCCCACTAGATTTATGACGCGCATCACGCGTTAAGAGAACCAAAGGTGATCTGCTGACAAATCGTTTATTTGACTGTGTGACTAGGAATAGATGGATATCATTATCACTTGGATGTATATCCTTATGTTCTTTGTGCTCCATAAAGTATTAACTTATATCAGCTGGCACTACTAATTGCACATCTTCATAGCGTTATTTATCTTCCTGCATGCGGTATCACAACGTAGGGTTCCTATACTGATAATAAAACACTTTATTGCACACACATTCACAACGGCCTCCGTGGTCCAGTGGTTGAGCGTTGTGCTCACGATCCCGAGGTCACAAAAAATCACAAAAATCACTTTTGAAGCACATAATAACGGGTTCTTACCGCGTTTAAATGGGGATATGAGACTCCCGATATTTCGACACTGTTGCAAGTGCCATGATCACGGGATGACTGATGAGATTTGTCGGTTTGTCGTAGTGAGTTTCGTGCGAGTTCAGATGGTTCCGAACATTCCGATATCAAAAACATAAACAAGCGGCAAAGAAAGAGAGTAGACAGATATGTCTGCCCGTAGAAAATTATGGATCTACCTACTCCACTCCAATCTCATCAGTCATCCCGTGATCATGGCACTTGCAACAGTGTCGAAATATCGGGAGTCTCATATCCCCATTTAAACGCGGTAAGAACCCGTTATTATGTGCTTTAATTATGATAATAACGCGTAAACTTAAAACAATGTAAAAATCACTTTGTGATCCCTAGTTTGGTTAGGACATTACAGGCTGATCACCTGATTGACCAAAAGCAAGATGATCCGTGCTTCAGAAGGCACGTTAAGCCGTTGGTCCCGGCTATTACTTACGAATGTAAGTATATAGTCGTTACATAAGTCATGTTATGGTGGCTCAGTACCTAATAATCCTGACACCAGGGTTGATGGGGTTGGTAATCCACTTCACAATCCACACGATAAAAGAAGAAGACAACACATTTACTTACAGAAATAATGTATTCTAAGGTGGAGAAAGGGAAAACCTGTACATATACATAATATATTGAAAAAGCATTTTAAAGTCGTTCCGGATAATTATATATTTTCGATTACTAGTTTACGTAAGCATTATTTCCAAAGTAAGCAATGTAATTGAATAAACCTACAAAGCCCATTTAATGTAACAAACAACAATATAAATTTTAGAAGAAATAAATGTTTATCACTTGCGACGAGAAAGTATTCTTCGAATGGAGTAAATCACTTTTAACTACTTCTACTAACTCTCATTGAACATCAGCGGTAAAAGCCACAGGGGCATTCATCTGAGAGGAGGCGAGGACTTTTAATTCAAGTCCAGGAATTCAGAGCACAAAAGGTTTAATTCATGAGCAGCAATGGGCAAAACCTGTTCGCCGCACACTCGGTCTTCAGTCAAATTAATAATTAATTAGCCACCACCAAATTACTAAATAGAGAGTTTGATCGAAATTTAAACTGATCAGAAAAATTTAAACCTACCGTAAGAACAGAAAGACTTCGCAGGAATTTTTAATGAGTTACTAATTAATAGACGGAACGATTTAAGTTTGAATAAGTACTGTGAATTATAGAAGACGACCCCGTATAAAGTGATATAAGGACAACAATATGATAATAGAAAATAAATACCTGTCAAGTCTGCGGTAAAACCAGAGTAATACACGATATTCTAAAGAGTTTGCATACTTTATCGCTAATCAAGTATACAGGCATTTAGTCGTTCCAACGTGCTCTGTAATCCGGGCGTTACTTAGGTGTTGGTAGGTAATCCCCGTTTGCTCGCGCCATCAATCCGTCACTCGCCACAGCTTTCAATACCAACCGCTGTAACGCATTCAGCTAATCGCAGATTATCCGTCCTCCTTATTGATCCAATCAATCTGCTTCAATCGCCATTCGAATATAATCGCCACGTATTTGCATTGCGTGCTAGTAACGGCATTGTTAATGCGCCTATAACTCTCCTACTTGTGAAATATGGAATCTCTCAAGTTTCCCTTCCTTGCCCTAAAGGTGTGTTTTATAGTCGTTAGTTCACTGAAACTGCTCGCCAAAAATATTATTTAAACTTAATAATACCCTTATATTTTAGTGAAAGAAAAACGTTTTAACAGCTGTAAAACCTCAAGTCAAGTACGAAACGACCTCATTTCCGGGGGATTTATTCGCCTAAGAATTTCCTGAAAATTTTAGATTCGTTAGCATTTCCAGCAGCAAAAGGAGTCTACAATTTAAAGGAATAAATAAAAAAATATAATCTTCGTAGCAGGTACGTGTGTTATCTACTATGAAGCTTAACCTTAACAAATGCTAAGTAAATTGATATATCTACCGTCTATCTACCTGTTTAACCCTGAAACTGTGATAAACATATTGGAAATTAATAAAATGCAGACTCCAATTTACTTCCCTTTGTTTAATACAAAAAAATAGTTTGCTACGTCAGTAGTAGCTGAAGCTAAAATTAATAAGGTGGAACAATATAATTCAATCGAGCGCTATAGCGGTTACTGACTTCAGAAAGTGCTCTGCTGTAGGTATCACTTTACTCCGAGGCCAAGCCGCAACCTGATAGCATCGGTTACTTCCTCAGAAATTGCAAGGAGGTATAATTCCTCAATTTTCCTAACTGCAACTTCGCTTTTAGGGTATTAGAGTGTCGATATCGCACCGCAACCGCTTCGATCAAATTGAATATAAATTTGTATGTTCGAGAAACAACAACATGCAGATACTCTCCAATATTCACGTTGAACGTTTTCACAACAAAGATGAAGATGTTACGATAGTTTATTGATAATATCAATCATTCTTATCGCGGGTTGGGGTAATATATTATAACGTAATTACATAATCCACTCCAAATTAGTACGTGGCTATAGTTTAAATAAGACGTGTGGAAGAAGTAATGGCAACACTGGGCAGGAAGCGGAAAAACGAAACGGACTAGTATTTACGAGCAGAACATCCGCCAGTGGGCTTCATTAACACACGCGCCGGCGAAAACAGCCGCCTGGGTAATTTGCATTCTTTGAACTTGACGCCTTTCTATGAATAGCACATGTTTACAGAAAAATATACGTTTTGTTATTATAAAACCCTTATAAGTAATATATAAAAGGCTTATATATAGGCTTATGGAGGCACTTTTGGCATGAAGTAATCCAGCTCAACCATAATTAACCACAGAACTATAGCTGATTTTGCGACTTTAAGTAAGTGATCCAGAATGTATGATTCTGTTAGAGTATCTTTATGCGTTAATTCTATTTCAGTAAATATAATATGTTTGCAAATTTGTGTGTAGTGGGCACCTGTGTTTTAGTGTGGGGCTAATAAAGACACGTATATTTTAGCGTGGCTTTTATATCCGCGGCCGCATTCTGAGTAGTCCATTGTACGCGCAGTCAGTGCCGCACTGGCTAATTAGCCCCCACAAGATAAATGTCAGCAATCACGAACGCGAGCCCGCTACCCCTTCCGCCGTAGTAAAACAGTATGCCAACTTCATACACCGCCCGACTTTAACTTATCCTAGACACGAATGAGCAACCCTCTTCTATGTAGAGACGTCCAAGTTTACACCACCTAATTGAAAATTATTAGAAGCCAAAAATGAACTTGCAGGAGAGATGATGCCGCAGCGGACCCGAGTATAATAAAAGTTTGCCATGGTAAAATGTAAACGAGTCTAGTGAAATATAAGGAAGAAAAATATTATTTTGCAGTTCACTGGCAGTTCTCTCTTAATAAAACACTCTCGGGGTAAAATGAGACGATCGACTCTTTAAAGGCTATTGTGGTAAGCAAAAATAGTTTCTAAGAAAACGGAGTTGATGAACGGCGTTCAAAAGAACCATAATAAATAATGCTGTGTTGCGCTGACCGTTCCGCGACTGCGTTCGCCTACAGCCTTACTCATACAAACTAGCGTCGTCTTAGGGTGTGTTTTCGATAAGGCGGAGACCAGCGGAATAGAGATCAAAACGGAGCATAGTCGAACGAGGCAGATTTAGGCAGATACTTTGTATATACTTACGTCGAATAACGCGATTCGTCGTTTAATTGACCTAAATTATATTTGATGAGTATGTGACAACCAACAATGTCCCCTATTCAACGAAGCATGATTAGCAATACAGCAGGACCGAGATAGTACATCACCTAGTGCGAAAGATTTTTCAAAATGGCCCATGCATTTTATTTGGAGAAAAAGACATAACTCTCCGCTCAGTTTACCGTATACGACAAATTGTATCCACTTCACTGATCGGGTCTGCAGTATAGCGGAGAAAACACGAGATGTGAAATTCATGCATTCCTATTTATATACAAGTTCACGTCCACTATGCTCCACACTTACTCCAGTTGGCAGTCCGAAAGCCTATAACCAGAATTGGGTAGTTTCCTAGGTCAAAGATAATTAATTATGAAATTCATATGATTACTAACTAAAGACAGATCTAAAGGTGTCAAAAAACCGTTTTTTTGTAAGTATAATAACTTATTTATGGATTTTAATAGGTAAAGTAAAATGAAAATAATAAGTGCGACAATCTGTCACGTTTTTCTATGACGTCACAGGTTGCTTTTTCATACAAATTCTGTAATAATTTCGTGTTTTGCCGTTTAGTAAAAAAGTAACTGATTTGACTAGTTGGAAGGTAACCTATTGTGAATGTTACACGCCTCATATCCGCTCCGCTCGTGAACGTTTCTGTAGTAACCCAGACTAAGCCTCGATTCTTATTAACACTTTTTATACCACTCGCCCCAGATCTGTCAGAAAAAGGATTAACTTTATTAATTGTTGTAGATGCGTCTTGTTGCATGAACTACTTGGTCCATATTACTTCTGGTACAAAGAGATAGTTTGTTTGGTGAGGTCAATAGACTAAAGCCGTTCGCAAGTTAACAACAAAACAAATTGAAACGCAAGTAATGTAATCTTTCGTAATCTAATGATAGCTAGGCTGTTTCTAGTTTGCTGGATTGAGGGCAAATAAAAAACATTGGTAAGTGCAATGCGTTCAACTGTTTCTGACTGAGGAACGTTCTATCTAACCTTTCTTTTATTATTATTATTAGCCTGTATGATCCCACTGCTGGGCAAAGGCCTCCCCCATGTTTTTCTACGTATCCCGGTTCTGTGCGAGCTCTATCCAGTCTTTTCGATAACCGTCGAGATCATCGCGCCATTGTTTCCGGGGTCTACCACGTCTACGGAGTCCGTCCTGTAATACCCAGTGCGTGATCTTTGCCCATCGTTCTGGATGCATGCGGCACACGTGTCCAGCCCAGTCCCACTTTAGCCTGGCGGTCTTCCTGCCAACATCACCTATACCGGTTTTTTTCGTTTATATTTCTTGTTTTATTTTTTTCTTTTTTATCTATTCCTTTTTTTCTATATATATCCTTTATAACTTGTTAATTATATAGACGATGGACTAATATACAATGACCTGTCATTAATACGATGCATTAAAGTGACTGCAAGTTGTTTTCTGATAACAGCTATTGTATCACTGATACCATTGAACTAGTCCTGCGTTCGGTATGTAATTGGTAATAGATACCTAGCCGGGTTGATTCACATACAAGACGTAGCTCAGGCACAGAGCAATCACTTTGGCTGCAAGGCAACGTGAATAGTTTTGACTCGAAATGCATCTATTGATACCAATAAGTACGCATGTATCATATAGTAGTAGGTACAGTGCACTAAAATAAGTAAAAAGACTTATTATAACTTTTTATTAATAACCGGTTAGTCTAGTTCGTAATGGCCTCCATGGTTCAGTGGTTGAGCGTTGGGCTCACGATCCGGAGATCCCGGGTCCGAATCTCGGTGAGGACATACCACAAAAATCACTTAGTGATCCCTAATTTTATTAAGACATTACAGTTGGTCCCGGTTACTACTAATATAAGTGCGTGGTCGTTACATGCGCCATGTCATGGGCGTTTGGCGGCTCAATAGGTAACCTTAACACCAGGGTTGATGAGGTCGGTAATATATCTCACAACCCACACGATAGAAGAAGGAGTCCAGTTCATTTGTTTATCTATCATTATGTTTATAGTTGAGCGAAACTAAAGATTCTTAGTGGCTTAAATTATGACAATAATAAGCGCATTGCGAGGTCATGAACAATAATTACAGTTTGCCTTTTTTCTGTAATTGTAAACAAAACTCACACAAATTGTTATCAAGGTGCTTTGTTGTCTCTGATATACTCACATACTTACTGACTCTTAGTTTTACTATAGATATTTATATTATGATCTGAAAGTAAACAGGCGTCTATGCAGTCAGTCACAAGGGTGGTTATACGGTGAATAATAAAAACAGGAATTGCTGACATGATAGTGTCTTCGTAGCAAATGTCAATTGTTGAACTTTTAAGGGCTGTGTAATGATAGGGGAGGTCTTGTTGAACCGTAGCGCTGTAAATCAAGGCTTTAGTAAATATTTGAAGGTGAATTAGCTTGCTGAAAGTTCAAGCTAAACAGAACATAAATCATAAGTATTGTTTTAGGTTCCCTCTCAAAATGTCAATGGCCCGCAAACTTGCCGGTTCCGAACAAAAGTCGGATTAATTGTGGTGCCTTATTTAAATCTTATTGAGAATTTAAGGTCACGAACTACCTCACGCTCCGGAATATAAAATGAATTAAATGTCATTCATTCAACAAAGAATGAAAAAGTTCTGTAAAAAAATAAAACCGTTTTGTTTCGGAGTTTGTTGCTCCACTTCTTCTCCTCAACCATTATACAGAGTGTGAGTGACATCGTAACGAGAACTTTGAAGGATGATTCAGACCATTCTGAGTTTATATCAAGTGGAATTTTCCGTCGCAAAAGTATAGTAACTGAAAATAATTGAAAAGATACTAAAATTTTCATGAATTTTCCAACAGGAAATTCCGCTTGATATCAACTCAGAATCATGGTTACGATACGTTACGGTGTCACTAACACTCATAAGTACTTGCAGGGCTACCTGTACTTACTTACACTTGGTGTAAATGACATCGTAACGAATACTACGGGGATGATTCAGCTCATTATTCTGAGTTAATATCAAGTGGAATTTTCCATGGCAAAAGTATAGAATTGAAAATAATTAAAAAAAAAATCCGCTTGATATCAACTCCGAATCACGGTCTGTATTCCTGACGATGTCACTTACACCCTGTATACATAGTAGAAATTAAAATAGTAGTCCTGTTGTAGTAAATATTTATAATAAAGTAGAATCTATTTTCAATAAGTATTGTCTGATGTTCGTTCGTTACAGATAAACGCCTTTTGATTCGTATGAAAGTCAAAAATAACTTTTAAATCAAGATTTTGTAGAAACAATTGAATAACGTAGCATAAACAGCGGAATTAAGCAGAACAATCAGTAGTTCTTGGAAGACCGTCTTGCACCCACTTTTGATAAACAATTAAGTATTATGATAAGATTATAATGAAAACAGTAAAAGGTCATCGACCCATCGCCTTCGATCCGTCCATCATGGGAGACACGGCCCTTTGAATATCAATACAGGTAAGAGATCCAACAATCTGTAGGTAGTACCCACAATTCATCATCAGCCCATTAACGTCCCCACTGCTGGAGCACGGGCCTTCCCTATGGATGGATAGGGAGATTGGGCCTTAAACCATCCCGCGGGCCCAGTGCGGATTGATGGTTATTAATGACTGCTCATGCAGCCGGGACCAACGGCTTAACGTGCCTTCCGAAGCACGGAGGAGCTCGAGATGAAAACTTTTTTTTGTAGTCACCCATCCTGTAACCGGCCTTTGTGAAAGTTGCTTAACTTCAACAATCGCAGACCGAGCGCGTTTGCCGCTGCGCCACCGAGCTCCTCCCACAATTAGTTTTCCTTAACTACATAATCGTGTCAAAAATTCATTATTATCAACAGCCTATACCGCCATGTTCCTTTCTCTCTCTCCAGCACTTTAAGTCATGGCGTTTCTGATATGAAGAAGAAAGTGAACAGTGTTATTAATAATGGTGTACTTCGGCCAAGATGACGTCGTTAAAACCCCGGCACGGAACTTGCACCAATGAGTCATTAATTTTAAGTGCAATTTTCACTAACACAGTTAGCTCGACCATTGTAGATGGTGATACGGCTCACCACCGATCACGTTGGTCTGACAAAAGTCTCGGCGAGGTGACGGTACTTAGTTCATCTTGTGATGGATGTACCTGACTTTCCCAATTGGGATATAGTTGTAAGCTTATGTATGTATGTACGGTCACGAGCATTAATATGTATACACTTTGGTACCATGTCACATTAACTTTTTTGACAATTTGAACTATAAGTTTCACTAAATGTCAAATATGTTAGTGCGACAGAGTCCTAAAGTGAGTACATTATATTGCTCATGACTGTACTCCGGCAAGTAATTAATGCAATTTGCGGCAAATCTACAATAAGTCACGTAAAAAGAAGTCGTTAATAATTAATGATGGTGATGAAGAAAGACATGCGACTTGTTTGTCGACAATTTTGACATATGTTACTTAATAATGGTGCTCTTCAACTCAGCTGTGGATTGCCTCTCCCTCTGCCCTCCTACTGTTAGGAAACCCACCATCCTGTGCGATATGGCCGCCTTTGCCCACTTTAGTTTTAGTTGTTTCCTTGTAAAGTTAAGGTGTATTGTTCCAAATCAACTTAAATTAAGATATATAAGATAGGTACAAAATTGACAAAAAGACTTTCCACAACCGGCTTCGTAAAATAAATAAATATAAAAAGTCAATAAAATCCACACAAGCTTCGACGAGAAAGAAAAAAATACCTTTCATAAACCACCGCCACTTTTACACCTTCATAATTAAAAAGTAAGCCTATGACGCAGCGTAAATGAATCAAGGGATAAAGTTATAAGTTATTAAGCAGATCGGTTTCCCTCATTATAACAAGTAGAAGCTTAAGTACGCCGTGACGAGATGAGCACATTAATTATCAACTTTGGACTTACAGACTTTTGACTCGTAACATTTCTACGTTAATTAATATGGTTGTCGTTGGAAGTTCCATTGGAACAATATTGCGTAGTCTTCTTCTTCTATCGTGTGAGTTGTGAGGTGGATTACCAACCCCATCAACCCAGGTGTCAGGGTTATTACTGAGCCGCCATAGGCCCTGACATGACTCATGTAACGACTACGTACTTATATCAGTAAGTAATAACCGGGACCGACGGCTTAACATGCCTTCCAAAGCACGGATCATCTTACTGTTAGACAATCAGGTGAACAGCCTGTAATGTCCTAACCAAACTAGGGATCACAAAGTGATTTTTGTGATTTGTCTCCACCGGGATTCGAACCTGGGACCTCCGGATCTTGAGCACAACGCTCAACTACTGGACCACGGAGGCCGTTCGTACTGCGTAATTAACGGATAGTAAGCTTAGAACATATGCATAAAACACACGTCCTGAATCCCTATTGGGGTAAGTAGAACCATATAGGGTTGAATGAAACGGAACGTTAAGGTGAAACAGACCGAGGATTGAGTGAAAGAGAAAAATGGATTACGGAATGACAGGGAAATGGCGGTCGGTTGGTTTTGGGTTGAAGGTGTAAACCTGGTGAAATTGAAAAAATAAAAATGTTAGTTAAAATAATACAGTTGTTTCCATTATACCCCGTCTCACACATCATTTTTATACTTACTGCTTTTTTATTAGTTAACTAAACAATCAAACTTTCGTAATAAATAATAGTTGTATTAATTTAACTTATTCAAACATTCATAATCATTTGCTCCAACGTTTATGACTCTTCTGTAATGACTTTAGGCGTAAATTACCTAACTGAAGAGCGAAATGTGATATTCTGAGCCGTGTGAGTACCTAGGTACTCAATACCTAGTTTATATAGCATAATAACATAAGCTCACGACAATATCCGAATTGGAGTAGTCGGAGGTACAACCATCGCAAGATAAACTAAGTACCCACACTTCACCGTTTTATTAGACCAACCTAGTTTTTAGTAGGTGATAAGCCTAGTTTCTTAATTTTCATTTTTATCTTTTTTTTTATGAAATTATACCACAGAAGGACGATTTTTGTTTCTCCAGCAGTGGGACCATTGGCTGTACAGTGTGCATGTTATATGTATGTAATAATTACGTAATCAAATTATACAGCAATAAAATCATCATCGTCAAAGCAATAGCAACTCTTTTCTTAAGTAAGTACAGTCATGAGCAATATAATGTACCCACTTTAGGACTCTGTCGCACTAACATATGTGACATTTAGTGAGACTTACAGTTCAATTTGTCAAAAAAGTTAATGTGACATGGTACCAAAGACTGATCCACCCTGGCTGCAAACTAACTTCGGGTTAGATTGCGGCCACATAAAACTCATACAGGGTGGCCTTAAACAGTATTGTTTATAGATTTCAACAGGTAAATTTCGGTAGCCGTAAACTAATCGAAAAATGTTGTATTTTAAAGGGCTGTGTGTCACTTTTGGGGTCTCGCACCACTTAAATATTTTGCAAGGGCCACCGCTGAACATACTGGCAATGCGGTGGAGTCGAGGACGGTACGACAGTTGGTGAGCATCTGTGTACGGACGGACACCCGGTCGGCTTTGCTTTATTAATCATCCCAACTTTCAGAAATATTATAGGCACGAAATACTTACTACGTAATAAATGAAAAATTTAGGTAATAAACAATGGAATAAGAAAGAAATTAATATCTTATCTTGTCTATGGATCATAATCCCATTCGTATATATACAAGATGTTAGTGCTTGATTGTACTAAAACCGATGGTAAGGTGTTCTCTCGCGATTTCTTCCAGACAACCATAAGGCGAGTACCTATATAAAAATTTAAAGATTGCAGGTGCAAACTATAAGTATAACTTACCAATAAATACATGCAAAATAATAAATAAATTTACATAACATACATTTACTATGTCACTATATTTTTAATTTACACACTTGCGTAAACTCACGCCTATTTCCCACCAGGGTAAGCAGAGTCTATGGAATTCCAATTGCTTCGATCCTGACATACTTTTCTTCCTCCACATTCATCAATCGTTTTGTAAACATACGCCGATTCAGAGTAGATCGTAGTAAGTACTAAATAAAGAAACCCCCAATTTGGTATGTAACATAGTTTAATATAAAATAGTCTTACAACTTAACGTTAAATAGTCCACCAACCTGCTGAGAATGCTTAATACCCCCTTCGGTTGATTGAGGGGAGGCGTGTGCCCATCAGTGGGACGTATAAAGGCTGTTCATGTTATGGTGTTATGTTTGTCATCCTTTATTTTGTTATAGTCAATCTCATCGGTAAAAATGGATTCGAGGTGAAAGTTTAAATTCCGTCCGAAGTTATTATTGCGGGCAAGCGGTGTTGCTCCACCCATATAGCACTTCTATATACCTCCTATTTTCCTTTATATTTGAACTCTAAATCCGTCTGGGGAATTCTATATCCCTAGTCATTCCAGTGAAAAGTTCTCCGCAGATGAGTTGGTTGTTGCAATATATACTTTACTCGGGTCTCTTTAAAGTTGGAAAGTGCATAAGCTATGAAGCGCCAGTGTTTGCGTTTGACTTAATCGTCGGTCCCGTAGTTGGTGGTATGTTTTATTAGCTGCTCTTTACTGGTCTAGCGAACGCGATCAACATTTTAGTTTAATTTATTTTTTCAACAGCCTCCGTGGTCTAGTGGTTAGAGCGTTGGGCTCACGATCTGGAGGTCCAGATTCGATTCCCGATGCGGACATTGTCGAAATAACTTTGTGATACTGTCCTTTGTTCGGTAAGGACATAGCATCACCTGATTGTCCGAAAAAGTAAGCTAAAAAAAGTATTTTATTAAATAATTTTCGTTCCATACTTTTGCGACGGATAATTCCGCTTGATATCAACTCAGAATCATGGCCTAAATCATCCCTCAAAGTTTTCGTTACGTCACTAACATCTGTATAGTCTAGATATGATTTTTATGTTTTGTTATGTTTTAAAACGCGCGTGCTGTTATCCTGTAGAATACCCTGTGAAAACGAGAACCTTTTTGAAAAGTCACATTTACTGAATTAATTTCAATCAGGGTTAATTTTGATACCAAGGTTTCTAACCTGAATCAAAACTATCGTTATTGTTGTGACTTTTTGTTAACAAAAATCACATCTGAATGCTTACGTGGTTTTCTAGTGATAACATATTATATCATCGCATTGGTAACAATGCGATCATCATCTATGTGTAAAAGTGGTAGGTAAGTATAGTAATAGCAAGACACTTTTCTAAACATCGACGCTGGACTGGGAGCGAATAAGAAACATAGTACAAGTGAAGAATAAGAAAAATAAGAATAAGAAACATTTATTGTGAAGCTGTGTAGGTACATACATGCAGGTGTCAAATATTATAAAATGAGTATCAACTGCAGCATGTCCATGTCGGACGTACAATATTATAAATAATGTCAGTATTAAACATCAAGGAATTAAGTAAGTAAGTAACTAATAATAGTCACATAAACATTTGTCAATTTTAAATATCATTGTTGAAGTTATTTTTTTTATAATGGCCAAGTGTGTTGGCTCGACTATGCCTGACAGTAAGCATTGTTGTCTTCCCGGGAATGACGTAAAATCCGATTATGTAATTTTTAACATGATGGAGAATTGTTATGGGCGATAGACTGATCCCTTGTCACCATGTGGCCGTCTTAGGATTTTATATCGACAACGGCTGCAAGTTGTCTTTGATTACTTGTGGCTCTGCGCACCCCATTAGAGATTACGGGAGTAAGTTTATGTATGTACGTGTATGCTTTTTTTTTCACCACAGAATAGCCAAACTCATGTTATAATCGCGAAAGTAACTCTGTAGTTTTAAACAGAACGACCAGAGTACAATTAGTAATTATATTTCAATAAGATAACATTTTACAATCGTCACAATACGCGGTAAGAATTAGATCTGTCAAAGTACGTAAGCCAGTGTTGTGACGTTTATAAACATAGTTATGTATCAGTCGATATTGTCGATCGATTCTTGTCTAACAGTAGTCTACACCTTATGATGCTGCTGGACAAGTTTGTATAAAATTGAAAGATAGATTAAAACTCAAAGGCTAACATATGTATCTTTTCAGGTATGAACGTTAGAACATCTTCATTCCAAAGATAGACTAAGTATTATACCTATTTACCGCGATAATGAAATGCATGAATCTAATGCGTAAGCTAAGTTTACAATAATCTAAAATGGTCTCAAACTAAAAGACAATAGAGTAGAATACCCCGTAATACCCCGTAGAGGAACTTGTTAATAGTTCGCCGGGCAAAGCAAAACTGGAACTGTCAAACTCTAATTTTCACCAGAACACACAGTGTCGGCAAGCTTGCCTTTTAGATCCAGCCTACCTTACATGCTACCGCTCCACCGGTATGTAGCAGCCGGATTGCATAACTAACCGTTTTAAATTCCGGCTAGTCGTTTTCAAAAAGAGGGTCATTCTGAAAAACGGTGGGTCACATACACGTTACACAGTTGAGTCGACTAATATAGACGGCGATATGGCTCGCCACCTAACACGTTGGTCTAACAGAAAGCTCGATGAAGTGTACTTAGTTCATCTTGCAATGGATGTACCTCTGACTACCCCAACTGGGACATTGTCGTGAACTTATGTTTTATGTATGTTGTACTAATAACCCCTCAAAACTTTTTGTACCATGCAAGAGCCCTCAGCGCTTCCCATTAGTTCTGCCGAGTAGCTAATGCTATCCATAGATTTAGTAAGCGCTCCGAGGCAAAACTATAATAAGACACGTGTCAAAAAAAAATGTACCGTAAGCGTTTTATGTTAATTAATTTATGTTAAGGTTATTTTTGTAGACATTAAATGGATATAGTGTCATATTAAAATTTGTTCAAAGCTATTTCAATGAATTTGTTTAAAACACTGTATTGTTCAAACAATTTTCTCTATTGTGATCTAATCATGACGAATAAAATGTGATTAACTAAACTTTTGTAAACTTATTTACTTAACAATTTTCATAATATATAATTATAAAAGATGAATCGATTAAATTGAAATTGTTCAATTGTGTGTGCCATGTTAAAGTATTTTAAATAATATAAAATTGACAAAATTATGTGATAGTGCATCTTATCAAAATTCATTGGTAAGTTAATGTACTTACTGAACTGAAAGTTCCAACTCATTAAATATTAAAGTACTTGATATTTATTTATTGTTCTGTTAAGTGTATTCGCAGTTTCAATTACTGATAATTATAAAATAATAATAATAATTGCAAATAATTAAATTATCATTGTGTGATACCTGTGTTTCAATTTAATTTACATTCCCTGTAGGTAAGTACTTGGTTTTCTTTTATTAGGTGTTATGTACTAAATATATTATATTATTACGTAATACATTAATGCATTGTAATGCCGACCCGCACAGATCATCCAAATTATCATGATCCCAGTTTTAAAGTAAGTAATATACTTCCGGTACCGGACTTGCATTAATAAGTTATTAATTTAAGTATCTTAAGTGCAGTTTTCACTAACAGAGTCGACCATTATAGACGGGGCGGTAAGGCTCACTACATATCACGTTGGCCCAACTGAAAGAACTTATTTCATCCTACGATGGGCGTCAGACGGCGTGAGCTTATGTTATTTTATGTACTTGTGATATACTCGGGTTTCTTCAGCATTAAGATAATACACGTATAAGCGACTATCCCTACAACTCAACTCACATCGTACAGAATTTTTTACGATCCCAACTTCGGAAACAGACGCGAAATTTTATCTCCCTTCCAACGCTAATTTTTGCCATTAAAACTTTATGCAAGCGTCATAAAAATTAAATTCACCAAGTATTTAAAGCACTTAAGTTTCTGAATGTGATTAAAATTAATGATAACAAAAATATGAAACAGCATTGAGAATAACGTTTAATTTTACGGTAAAATTTTATTTGTTTAAATGAGCATCCACTGGACGATGAAAACAGAAGCACAATAAATTGTTAGAATGTAAGCACTTCTTACGCTTCAACGAAACGAGTTTTGTTATAAAGAATTCTATACAAATCTTACAAAGTAAAAGTTGAGCAAATCTCCTCACAGAACAACATTGTATTATTCTGTTATATTATCACGTGCTGTCATTATGATCCCTTTGGATTCATTTTTCTTTATTTGCGAAAAAGGGCCACTCACTTTAGTGTGTGTAGCATTGCCGTAGCAAAAGCGTAGCAGGAGAATAGCAGGCGCGTAGCAACAAACAACTGGCCCACGGCCCAGAAATACTTAGGACCAGATTAGTTACCAACCTTATTGTCTATGGATATAAACACTATTCGATAACATTTTATCCCTTTAATAAATGTTGTAATTTAATCCGCAAGGTCACAGTCGTTGGTTCTCTGCAGTAAATCAAACTAGAACTAGTTTACTTTCTCCGTTTAAATTGACTATTGAGATTACAGCCTGTCTGTCCCAGTATTGACATATCGAATCGGCTGGATCACATCATTATCATTATTGACATAATTATGTCTTCACCCATTAATCTGAGTCTGCTGTGTAAAAGCTGCTTGAAAACAATGACGGGTTGAGATATCTGGTAGGCTGTACAAAGGGCATTGAACATTTCACTATGGAGGCTGGCATAACCTGGTGGCGCCACCTAGCGGATTTTTAAAAACTGCGGCGCACGATGAAACCTGTGCATATCGATAGGGGGCACTTTTCTGCACAAAAAAGCTTTAATGAACCTATGCTCTAAAGCGTCACGTTTTCAAGATATTTAGCTTGAAAGTTCCGAAAAGTGTTGTATGAACAAATCGATTTTACTTTTATATGCAATTGGAATATAGTGACTAAGTGATTATGCATGGAATATTAGTGTTTAATATACCACATATTAACTTTATTGAAAAATAAATAAATAGAAAATAGATAAAATAAATATCTATAACTTACTTTTATGTGTAACTTAAAAGAAATCCAGAAACGAGTCGTGAGATGTACAGCTCATGACTTATTCTCGTGGTAATCACGCTCAAAGTTATTTGCTATGACTGTCTAACGATTTCACACTTTTTGAGTTTTTATGTTTATTGAATGAAAGCCAGCTTAAATGTCTAATCACAGTGAAAGCATGTGGGGTGTGAAAATTCGCTTTTAGGACTACTTTACAGCAGTGTATGGAACATACCTAGTTTATACAAATTCGTACTGAATATCAGTCTTCTTGAATAATCAATCTCCTTCTTCGTCAGATATAATAACTTGATCTAAAAAGGCAGCAGGGGGTTGAATGGGGATTTCTTGGTGCCGAGCCCATCGCATATAACAAACTATGCACATGACGTGAGCACAGCACCCGAGTGTCCGTTTTCCAACTACGTATATACAGCTGCAATAGTGACCGACAAGTTTATTTCTGTTTTCCAAACTATTATTTAGCAAGATATATACAAAATAAATTCTGTTGCTCTGGTGCCTCGAGTGTATTTTAGCTTTTGTCCGCCAAGGATCACAAACTACTATGTTGTATTGATTTAAATTATAGTCAACTTCAAAATCTTCATACACTTCAATGAAAAACGTTCCGTTTTCTTTTAGGTGTTCGCCATAGTAGCTTCTTGCCTGCGTCACTTGATACGGTCCCAGAGACATTATCAACAGATCCTCATATGATAAGATGGGAAACTGTTGAAAGCCTTCACTTGAGTTTATAGCTTGGAAAGCGGTTCTGCGTTGATTTAAATTGTTTTGTATTACTAACTCGCACAGATAGTTTGGGGCGTCGTGCTTAAGGTATATATCGTTGATTATGTCATTTACGAGTGGGTGATCTGTCACCCGTTTTCCGAAGGCATTTATTAGGGCGCAAGCAATCCTCACTTCCTCTTTTAAATGTGGCATATTCGGTATTGCGTCGTTAGCTGGAAACGATAATAATACTGTTCCATCAATAATGAAGTAAGTACGTCACATTTAGACTGCGTTTCCACCAGTAACATGCTAGATGCTACGTTGCATACCCTAAAATCGGGTTCATTGTGCCGATCAGAATCAGACCCAATTATCTGATTGGTAGATATTAAACCTAGCAACGTAGCACGTGTCAGATGAAAAAACAGCCTGACCGTTGTGCTTGCATTAATATGAACTGATCACTCTCTACTGTTACAAAAATGCAAATATCATTTATTATACATAATTATGTGGTAATAGTTGGCTATAAAATCTATTGAAAGCGTAAATCTTGAACACAAGTGATACACTTGGCGTAAGACCTATCTCTGGTGACCTATCTAATGTTTTGCTTTGATTACTTCGTCTAAGACGCTACATAATGAAAGAGCTTCGATAAAGTAGGATATATTATTTCCATACATGAATTTTTTTCATATGACATTTCGATTATGAAAAGCACGATTGAGAAACGAGCCGAATTATACATTGTCATTTTATGTATTATACTGACCAGGGACTATAATATAGATACCAGATACACTGCATACTGAGATTTTTATTTTTTCAATGTTCAAATAAGATTACTTAGCTCTCGATCGTCAAATAAGTGGCGAGCATAATTCAGGATGTTGGGGTGCCTAGCAATATAATCTTCAGTTGTCAAGTAAGACTGTATAGGACGCCGAGATCTTCGGCGCGGGCCACGAACAGTGCTTACACCATAAAAAAAATCATTGCCTGGCACCAACATGACATCTTGCCAAGACAACAACAACAAATTCAACAATAACACTAACAAAGTCAACAAAAATACTAACAAACTCAAGAGGAATATTAACAAACTCAACAGTGGTAACAAATACAACAGAATGAACAGGATAGAGTCTCAGAACAGAGAAAAGCGCGTGCGCACGTTGAAGATGAAAGTGGCAAACTGACTGAAAGTTCACCCGGCTGCCAATCGTCCTATTGTATTTATTGTATGATGTTGTCTCACTCACACTTATTGTATGGCTATTCGCTATCCTTGTTGATTCCGCCGAAACAATAGAAATTCGTGCAACTTTAAACAAAGGACCTCCATTTTCGTAGTTCCTGGAATTAAACGAGAAAGCAAAATGGCAGTTAATAAGTTCACCATTTTGTTTCTCTTACACAGATTTCTTAAACTTCGAGAATTTATTTTGCTTTTTAACGAGTACTAATGATCACGCACTAAGCGCATTGCGTATATAAAAATGTAAACTTTATTTTATATTTCATTAGATCCTGTCGTTGTGTCAAGTAAAATCAAGTTAAGGAGTAAATGACGCCTATATCATACATAACACAAACTGATAAACTCAGTTTGCAATTAGTAACGTTAGATAAGGTGTGCACAGTTAAGTATCTATGTACTTTCTATAATAATGTAGAAAAGACAAAAACCATTAATGTTGTTGCAAGTATTTATTAAATTTCAATTTTTCAATAAGATAAATATGTTGTATATTAAATAATGTTTCATGTATAATCAATCACTTTGTCACTATATTACGATTGTATATAGATAAAGAGTAAAATCGATTTATCCATACGACACTTTTCGTAACTTTCAAGCTAGATATCTTGAAAACGTGACACTTTAGAGCATAGGTCCATTAAAGCTTTTTTGTTCAGACAAGTGTCCCCTATCGATTTGCACAGGTTTCACCGTGCGCCGCAGTTTTGAAACATCCGCCAGGTGGCGCCACTGAGATATGCCAGAAAGGTTCATACCCCTTTGATACTAGCTCGACTGACAGTTGTTTTTTACTCGTCGTTGCATTAATGACAATACATTAATGACCCTATAGTGTAATGGTTAACACGCTCGTCTCAGACAAGAGCTGCGGGTTCAAGTCTCGTCAGAGTCAGATTTTATCGTTTTTATTTTTTCTTTGTGTTTTGTACTCGTTTCTGTTAGGACCTTATCTTACTAGGGTACTATGGTGGCGCCACCAGCAGGTACTCGATTGCCAGCAAAATATTGTTTGCTCAGCCAGGTGAGGTACCATTTACAATTGCATAAATATTTTTTTGATAGCGCCACTATGATGTCTTGGTGGGATAAAGCCCACCAATAATCAACTTGTTGACAATATTTAAATTATGTAGCAGCCATCATTTTATGCATGGGTTGGTATTAACCAACGCATTAGCTTGCGTTTGTATTACACACACACGCGCATTTGCAATGTTACTGCAAATGTGTGTATATTACATGTCTATTAAAAGATGTGTTGCTGTTGCAGTTTCGTGTCATTTTTTTTCTCAGCCATAACACCTTGCAAAATGACGTAGATTCAAAAATGTTAAATTGATCTTCAACAAGTTTATCTATGATAATCACGTTGCATCTGATTTCTGATTACGTTACGAACAATATTCTTATTACAAAAACTTAAAACTACTTTAACGTGTTTATTTTTGATTTACTTTATTATTATTTTGTATGCGTATGTGTATCATAACAGGGAAAACCATATTTAGAAAACATCTTAGAGAAGCGACCAAACTGAATAGAATAAAAGTGTAGGTAACACGATTGTGGGCACAAATCCTATCGACCTCTATGGAATAATCTGCACGTGTCTCTTATATCTATCGAAGAATGAAACGGAACAAACAGACAATAATAATAGATACCTACCACGGGAAGGTCGGGCAAAACAAAGCATGAAGCTAAGTATCGCCAAGTTATAACTTTACACGGATTCTCGTATAAATTCTTCATTATTTGTCTGGTTTACGTTCTACTGGAAATAAGCCTCTATGGTAAATATTTATAGTATAAAAATACACATTCCTTCGCACAAAATATCACGTTTATTTATAATTTATTCCAGTAGGAACAAGGGGTAGGCAAAAATTAGTAGATCAATAGATAGATAGATAAAACTCTTTATTGAGCACAATGGACACAAGACACAGAGATAAGGGAACAGTTACAGAAAGACACAACATGCGGCCTTATTGCTCATGCAGCAATTTCTTCCAGGCAACCTTTGGGTACAGGGGAAAAACAGTAGAATTCGCATCACACAATTTCGTTATTGGTCTTTCACTCGTTCATTCTATAGGCACAAGTCCTCAATTCTAAATACCAGTAAGTATACAGGGTGTTAGTGACATCGTAACGAATACTGAGGGGGATGATTCAGACCATGATTCTGAGATGATATCAAGTGGAATTTTCCGTCGCAAAATTCATGATTTTTTTTTAGTTTTTTAAAATTATTTTCAATTTTATACTTTTGCGATGAAAAATTACACTTGATATTAACACAGAATAATCAGCTCTTTCATCCCCCTCAGTATTCGTTACGATGTCACTTACACCCCGCACAAGTACATACTGTACCCATACAAGTAGGTATGGGTGTTAGTGATACCGTAACGAATACTGAGGGGGATGATTCAGACCACGATTCTGAGTTGATATCAAGTGGAATTTTCAGTCGGAAAATTCATGAAAATTTTTGTTATTCTTTTTATTATTTTCTGTTCCATACTTTTGCGACGGAAAATTCCACTTCATATCATCTCAGAATCATGGTCTCAATCATCCATCAAAGTTTTCGTTACGACGTCACTAACACCCAGTATGTTATGTCACACCAGAACCTATCTTATAATTACTTGAACAACTTGTCTGACAGAACAAATCTCCACCAGACACAATGTCAAATCAATTGTATCTCGACGGATGAGAGGTTAAGTCATCATCATCTCCCTAACGTAATCCCGTTTCTCACGGGATCTGCTTACCTAACTTGAACATTTGACAGGGCCGGTTTTTTACAGAAGCAACGGCCTGTCTGTCTTTTAAAATAAGCCCATTCTTCTTCTATTATTAGGCCTCATGAACCCGATTATTTTAGGCCACATGCGAAAATATATCAAAAAATCCTACAATTAAACCTTTATTTATTTATATAACTCTAGTTTTAAATATTCCTTTACAAAAGATCTAACCTAATCTAAGGCCTCCAAGATCCTATTGCTGAGCAAAGGCCTCCTCTTCCTCTTTCCATTTTTCGCAGTTTTATGGGTAAGTACATTACAAAGTTGTAACAAAAAAAAATAGATTAGGTTGGTATTTACATTTACCGTGAATCGTAGTGCAATATTACAATGGACAGCATGGAACAAAGTAGAGGCCATATAACGTTACATTTAATATTTTCAATTACCTCAGCTTATTAAAAATTCAGTGCACTCAGTTAATAAGTACAACCACGTGGGCTAGTGCTAATGCACACAATATGCTTTAGAATAATTTAATGGACAGCATTATTTTAAATGTGAAACGTTTTAGTGGAAAATATTGAACGTATTATATTGTGAAAATGCTAAAGAACGCGACATCATGGAACTACGTTGTACCTATAAAATCACGCCTGTATCCCTATCGGAGTTAACTGAATATCAAGGCATCATAACAGCTATTACTAATGTTTGATTTACGAATGCTAATAATTCCTACAATTGTTTTTTTTTTTGTATTAAAGGCTGGCAATCTCAGTGCCTTTCTCTTTTTGTGTTGGTTTGATAGTTTTTAATGAATATTTCCGATCTTTTCTCTCGACACTTACTTACAGATAAATTGGAAATGCCAAATGACGCAGTCGACAACAAAATAGATTTCGTGATGAGCCAGATGCGCCTTGCATTCAGTTGTAAAAAAAAAACAGAAGAAATTTTAATCTTTTTGGGTAAAGTAACCCTGGAAATGCGCTAGTGACGATCGATAGTGACGGTAATAAAAATGTATGGTTAATGTATGGGTTTGACATTTGGTTTTATGTCAATCTCATACATTTTTATCACTGTCCCTGTCGCTTTTCGAAATCGTTTGCAACTAGGCTAACCCCCTGACTAAATGAACTAAGTGAATGAAATTGTATATTTTGTGAGAGCGTTCCCGGGTCGGAGCTGCAACTTAGCGCAGTGCATAATGGCAAAGATAATGACGACAACAGGCGGAAGAAGCAATTACGAGCTCTCCTCTGCAATCACGCTGAGATGTTTCCAGAAACAAGGCGCAAGGCAATGAGGGATCAAGTTCCCAGGAAAGTTGCCTCGAGACGAAAAATAGTTTCCGGTTGGGATCCCGTATACTTACTCATTTTTTAATCATTTTTATAACACAATTGCGGACCGCCAAAATTATGTGAAACACTTTATTACGATGTATTACATCACATCGTATAACAATCGTTTACGAAATACAATAACAAGTAATTAACTTAAAGTGATGTATGTATTCGGGTAAAATACACACGATAAAAGAAGAAAAAGAAAGGATTTTTAGAACTACATATAAGCAAGTAATCAAAAGGCAAGTTGCAGCCACGTTTTATACGAAGTGCACTTTTACGGACACAACGTCTATAGGGTCATACTATTATGTCCCAAATTTCATACTATTATGAATAAAAGGTCAATGATCGATGGTCAGTGTCCGTGACAGTGTGAAGTTGGATATGATGAACCGTATGGTAACTCGACAGAGAGTATATTTCTTTTCCGTACTCGTTTACCTACTACTTACACAGTTATTCGAATATTATTTGTTTATCAATACAAAACTTTCAAAAAATAACTGTTGTTTGTCCGCGAATGGTAAAATGATTGTGTGAGTGTTTTATTTGTTTACTATATGGATGAGTAAGTTCAGTGTTTTTTGTTTACGTTGTGGCATTAATAAAGAATAATACTATGTATAGAAAGGACAATCTCCGCGCCGACCAATACGAGCTTGGAGCGAGTTTGATTTAAGACGGGAACCACTTTAGTCTATTTAAACCGTAAGCCGTTAGGGAGCACGAGTGCGCACGAGATATATTTGTCTCCCTCGCACGCATAGGGTAAGACGGCATACCATAAGTACGAGATTTTTGTATGCAGTCTTTCAGCTGTAATTATACCTTTAGATAAGGTAAATAAGATTTAAAAAATGTAAAACCTTTCATCAAAAAAATAATCAATCATCTTTCTCTATTAAAATAAAGCTCGCTCCTAAAGAGCCGGTATAAAGAACCGCCATTATATTCTCAGAATATCATTGTGATAAGTATCTGTGAGACTAGTGGACTTTTACTCTTTCTATTCTGGAGACAAGCGGCTTACCCGGTGTGGGTAGCTGTAAGAAATGAGCTTAGAACTTTGTTCCTCTCATCTTTAATAGCCACTTCACAAAACAGCTTGCAGGAAAGTTTTTATCGTGTTTAAAAAACAAAGGCACCGTTTAACACAAAAAAGGTTTTCCACAACCGAGCATGCATTTTTCGATACTTATCAAGTTATCACACATATTATGCGACATTATACTTCAACTTTGTTGTTTCTGACAGTATATATCACTAATAGGTTAATGCATTTTAGTTTAAAAGCTAATTGGCTTCCTAATTGATTTATTGACCAGGCATTTTTAGCCTGTGGCACAATTCCCGATAACACAATTACGGACCGCCAAAATTATACGAAACATTATTACGGAATATTACAACACATCGTATAACAATAACACTCGGGATACATCGTTTACGAAACACAGTATGTCAAGTAATCTTCTTAAAGTGATGTATTCGCGTAAAATAAAGTGGAGTTAAGTCTTAAAGCAATTTGTATTATTTCGCTCCATGTTCCGCTTAATTATTCGCTACATCTAGGCAGGCAGGTGCGACGAATCTGTATTTATTTGCATTAAAAATAAATTTTGCCGAGAGAGTGGCGTAATTCAGGATTATGATCCGACAGCTGCGCCAGACAAATTCGCATTTGTGGATTAAATCTTAATTTCGCTATCAACTTGATTAATACATAATACAACAATTCCGCATCATGTGTGTAAACGGCTAATTAATCAATAAACCAGCTAGAAGCTTGTGTATTTAAATATTCAAGCTTTATAAATACATTTCTTTATATTTATTAATTCTGTGATAGAAAAAAATATCTTTCTCTGCTGAATGTAGTGCTCATTCATTAACCTATTCATTCCAGAAAGGCGCCCCAGTTCAGAGCTGCATTTTAAGAGGAAAAGATACGGGAAATTCCTGATTTAGATTCTAAATAGATAGAAAAAATCGAATCTGCCATTTTAAATCACGTTCAATCCTGAGTAGGATGCACACAACTACGTTTAACAATCATCAGATTTAGATATCTTTTAAATACAAATACAATCAGGTAATGCCTGTAATGTCCTAACTAAACTAGGGATCACAAAGTAATTTCTGTGCAATGTTGTGCATCGCGTTAATTAACAAAAGAAATTACGTGTTATGTTTCTTCAATCCAGTAGCACATTCAATTTTTTATACAATTAAAAAAAAACTTCAAAATAACGAAGTATAATGTTGCTATCAACATTAGATACTTCGTTATTTTGAAGTATTTTTTTAATTGTAAGTATGAAATAATTAAATGTGCTACTCGTTTGGAAAAACATACTACGTAATTTGTTTTGTTAATTAACCCGATGTACAACATTCTTGTCTGTAAGTAGATACCATCTGCTGACAAGCAAAATAATTTAACTTTGTAAGTATGCCAAATTTTTGTTTATCAAAGAATTAAGTACAGAAACAGCCGGGGGCAGCTTGTAACTGTACGACGAACACAACGCACTCGTACAAAATGTGGAAATGAGGTCTTTTGAAAGAATTATTATACCACGAATAATGTCATTTGAGATGGTTTATGATATCTGATTTTGTAAATATACAGATAAAATACACACGTAGGCGAATACAGGCCCGCGGCGCGCTTGACTATTGCTCACGAACAAAGGGCTGCCACAAACAAACAAAAACGTGATTTAGGTGAATACAGAATGACGGTGAATGTGGAGGGCATATAACTCCCTAATTATAACGGCACGATGGCACAGGTTGTCTCGGAGTCCGCGATGTTCGCTTCCTGCCGACGTATAGAAATGTTTGTGTTGTGTTTATTTCAAATTACCTCCTCGAGCTTCCATGAAAATCGTGTTCTTTGTAGAGCCAAACCACTGGGAATACATTCTACGGTCATTGTTTCATGACTTCAAAATTCGGTGCCGCACCTAATTTTGTAATGTATGATGCCCCTAAAAGCAGAAAGTATTACTGTCCTCTTTATCTGCCCCAAATGGCAATGATAATGACGTTTAGATACTAATCATGAAACATTATTTCAAACAGACATTTGAGTAGGTAAACGAATAGTTTCGCCCAATGATTCTTTGAAAAGACAGAATCATTATAAAAGAAAGAAAGACAATTATATATATATATATATATATATATATATATATATATATATATATATATATATAATATATATGTCTACTAGTTTAATGGATGGATGTATCTACTACATAGTTTAATTAAAACTTTGATAGACTTAACTAGATGACTTTTAGTTGCCTGGAGTTTGAATATCTTAGACGTGATTTTTTTAAATGTAAGTAGGTAAAGTAAATAAGCCCATTCTTTATAATAATAAATACCTATATTCAAAAGTGCTAATGAGTGTTTGTATGTAAACGTATATATCGTCATTCCACATCATTTACCTGTGGCTTCACGGCTCACACTGCTTTAAGCTCTTGGTTAAACGACTGTTCAACTGCGACGCTAGATTGTTTTACAAAATGTCTGTCTATTTATTTTAAGCCACATTTCACCTTTCGCACGCAAGAAGCTAAATTTACAAACACAACCTTGGCAGTGGGAACACAGTAGGTAGATAAGGGAATATAATAATTGAAAACATTCGAACATTGTTCAGTGATTAAGTAATGGTTGTGTGGTGGTTTAGTAGAGGTTTCTTTAATTAGTACCAAAACATACATATGGAGTGATTGTGACTACACAATCACAAGTCATTGTCCCGTTTTTCACACGGTCCGCTTACCTAACCTGAAGATTTGACAGGTCCGGTTTTTTACAGAAGCAACTGCCTGTCTGACCTTCCTACCCGTGACAGGAAAACTACCCTAGTACAGGTTAGGGCACATACCTCCGAAGATGTTTTCGTTCACCGCTGAGCACGTCTTTATTCTGCACATTTATGTTCTAAAAAATAATTCGAAAACAAATTCGATAATCATTGGTTTAGGCCTGTGCTGGATTCGAACCTGCGACCTCAAAGTGAGAGGAAAGCGTTCTACCAACTGGGCTACCACGGCTACACCAACTACACAATCACAAGTGCGGAAAGAAAAGATTTATTTATTTATTTGCACACAAAAGAAACATAAAGGAGAATTCTTCCAGCTAACCTACGTGACAAGGAGACATGCAATGTATAATGCTATAGATAGTATCACAATTTGTACGCGTATGTAGGTATACCTCAAATCTGCATTTTGCCATTTTTAATATCATGCTTAATTTTATTATTAATAAATAAAAAGCTTAGTTTAACTTTCACTTTACCTAGGTTAGCAATTAATTGAAAACAAAACTACAGAAAGTCACGTCAATAAAAAATATAAAAACGATATTATCGTAAACATGTGACCAACCCTTCGGGTCACAAGTGTTAAAAAGCCGGTGTCTGACAATTTTGACACGTTAGGTAAGCGGACTCCGGATCAAAGGCTGGGACAAAGAGAAGAAACTTAATACGTTGGATAAATCTTTAATCCTTGAAAATGCATAAAATCAAAAGAAGTTTTTCAATCAGATACAAGAACATTCAAATAGAAAGAAAATCCTTTGTCCGACAGCTAAGAAGATGCGTAACTAAAATACATATCTCACGGATGTTATCCATATTGGTGTCAAAGCCGCAGTATGTTTCCGATTTCCTTTTAACTTTTCTCATTTTTCCTAAAAGGGTTTTTAGGGAAAGGTTTTTCACGCTTCTCCAAACTCGTTGTTAGATAAAAGTGCGTGTGAACAAGGCAAGGTGCGGCCCCTATGCTCCATCGGTCAATACTGTAATGAGTTGTTGCAGTTTGCTTGAATATCCCTTCCGGAAGAATAAGACCCAGCGATATCGGGTATTTACGCTTCCGGGAGTTTATTTACAACACACATTCGTACACGTATTCCCTATTTGTATTTCTTATCCCCACACATCGTAAAAAACAGGTTGCAGCTGCTTGAGGTTTTACGGCGCAAATTAAACATGTATGACATACCACACAATTTAATCATGCAGTCAACTTGCGCATCGTATCTTATGTAAGTAATATATATAATATCACAACAACATAACTATATTCACATTTAGGATAGTTAAAGATACGTCCATCGCAAGAAGAACTAAGTACCCACGCTCGAAATATTATGATGAATGATTACTAATTCGAATAGGTACAAAAATATCGAGATAAACTTGTTAAAATCGAACCACCAAATGCGGAGGATGTAATTGATCTTCGATAATGATGATAATCCAGGCGTATTTGATTGTCGCTCATTAAGCAAATTGAGAATTCTCAGAAAACATTTATGTAAAAACTACCGCACACAAAATAAATGAAGGTAAGCTTTGAACCTCCGCCTATTACAGGAATGAAGGGCTGGTTTACACAGTTTACATCACGTCGCTAATTCGAAGGCAGCAATTGCGGTCTTTATCTAACAGGGACCTTGGAAATTTCAGCTCTTTCGCTTTTATTTTCCGCTTACCTTTGTATACATTTTCGTCGACCCATCGCTTTGAATTAATTTCACGCCAGGGCGGTCGTTTGTATTTCTTTTGTTTCGAAGGTAGGGATGCTTTTGGCCCCAGTTAAAGATATATTTGGGCCGTTAGCACATTGCGTCGAATTTGAAACCGGCTATTTATTTGCTTGTCTCAATAGGCGTCGCCGCGACTCGTATTTCAGATTTAATCAAGTCTGACAGCATGATTAACGCCACCTTGCGCGTTCGACGAGCTATCAATGCAAACGCCGACACTTGATTTCGGCCCTATTAGTAGAACGCTTTTAATGGAGAGACGTTTCAGGCCGTTGTTGTTCGAAATGTTTGCGCGCAAATGTGATTAGCTTTGAATGAGAACGTTTCCGATTCTCGGGGTTATGGATCAGACGGTCGTTGACATTCTGATACGTTTTGAAAATGTCTAAAGCAAATTTTAATCTACTTCGGAAGTTGTATTCGAATATGTAATATTTTCATTTGAAATTAAATAGATTTCAAACCCTGGAAAATGGCCACTCCTCTAAATTGTAACAGAATTCGTTATTCATAGGCGCAAAACATTGAAAGAGCAATCTAATTTTGTATGTAATGGATTCTTTTCAAATGAGAAAGACTACCTAAATCTAAATAAAGATAAACTAACATTGTACATACATCTCAAGGTAATGACACTGACTAGGGCGCCATATTTGTTATAAAATTAAAACAAGTAGGTAGTAACAAGTAGGTAGGGTTAATCAAATCTTTTATGGAACTATCGGGATAAGCATTAAGCATGTAATAATGAATGAAGGTAGCTCATTTGCAAACATTTGATTCTGCTTTGTATACAGACTATGAACTTTTGTTTACCCGTGGGCATTTCTATGTTTGCCCTCAGCAGGCATTATTGCACGCGAATTGCAATAGCAAATTGACTGGAAAAGCTAACAACATGTTTATTTGACGTATTGTATTGTATCCGGGTTTATCCGAAAATACTAAACAGATTTTTTTCTACCATTCCATTTCCATTTACAACTTTTAATTTAAATGATTTTTGCAATTAATCAGTTTGTATAATATCCATAACTCACCTAGACGCCATGGCCACGTCGCGTCGCCAGCGACTTTTACTAAATCATTTATATTGAAATGTATGGCAGGTACCTACCTAACTCACTTGACGACACATTGGCAACTTGGCGCCACTTTGGGAAGACAACAAAACCATATAAATTTGACGATGTTGAAGGCGACGTGACCATGGCGTCTTGCGTGAGTTATGTATCTTATACAAACTGATTAATAGCAAAAAACATTGAAACATAAAAAAAATTGACGACATTGGAAGCGCTCCATAAAAAGGATATGCCTTAATTTTGTATTTTCATCCAAGACCAAACTCTTAGCGCTATTTCATGTTTTAGTGTGGTTTTAGTCCTGAGGTTAAAAGTGATAAACATACTTAATCAGATTTCTACTCTAATGATTAACGCTCTTGACCTATTCATTCAGAATAAGGTCAGCTACTTCCGTACTGGAGATAAGCATCGCGGCTCCTAGAAGTTGTGTGCGCAACTTCTCAATGTCGTTATGTGAGTTTACCCATCGGCTTAGGAAACATTTTCGTAAGTTTAGCTGGCAACTATGTAAAATATTCCTTGTTCACGCAGATAAGTTAATTGCGAGCGGTAATATATTTCGAGGCACGTTCCTCCGTCTCGATCGCGACTGACTTATGGAGCAAACTTGTTCAACCATGTGGCTTTGCCTCTGACACCTGGCAGTAATTAGCTCAAAATTTATCGCTCTTACTTACACCTTCGTCGTTACTCGATCTAAATCATTGTTTCATTTTCACTGACAAAGGATGCCGAGTTCGCTTGATAAATGTATGCAGCAGCTAGACAGAATGTAGACTAAATTACACTGCGCTGTCCCTCAAGGCTTAATGTTGTTATGGTGATAATTTGTGCAGATTTCTGTAATATTATTATATTACAGAAACCGTCACCCGTCGCTATTGCGGGTGACGTTTACAGCACTAACAATTTATAATCTTATAAGAGAAAAAAAAGAAGTATGTTTGCTCTCTTATATATTATGTCATGTCAGTATAAGTACGAGTATTTATGTATTACTTATTTAGTTTATTAACCTACATCACTACCGTATGCTGACTGACTCGAGGACCTTGATGCATAAAAGATTTCAGAGTTTTGCAAATAGTTTGTGCATATAGATTTGCACGAAAGTGCTCCGTAACGGTCATTAAATATTCTATTAATTGTCAACAGTGACCGCTGCATTTCATTCCCTCTAAAAAGCGGGCTGCCAACTAAAAATTTAGTCTCCAAAATGTAACAGAAAAGTAACTCCATTACGGTAATGGAAAACAGTGGGCTCTCACGTTGCTTGCTAGAATTTTTTTTCGCTTTACCATCGCACCGATGCCGCAGTGCAGTTACAGAAATACATGTATCAAAGCTCTCTTTCATTTGGATAGGTGCACAGCAGCTGCATGCAGGAAATATCGGCTTTTATTAACATTACACCGAACCACAAATTACGAGCGAGCTCCAGCTTTTGCCAGTCATTTTAATAATTTCAATTTAAACGCAAGCGCTCTTCGCATCACAAAAATAGCTTATAGCCTCAAAAGTGACTACAGATTCTGTTCATGACCCGCATTTAAAGCCAAACATTTAAAAACGTAGTTAAATGTCTGTAACGGTTCGCTTCTAAATAAGAATGCCCGTTTAACAAAGAAAACACTCTTTTTCTATTTCTAGGTTTTTCTAGTTCAATTGTTTTACCACCGCGCAGTTAAAAGAAACACCTGTATTTAACTCGCAAGCAGTATAAATAAGAAAGGCATGCCTAATGAAAGTGTGTCTGGAAGTTTATTGCCTGCCGTACTTTTCCTCATTTAACCTTTGTCGCGGGCAGCTCAACAGTTGTTCATTCGACAATAAAGGCCTTTCTTTTATTGCGTGTCCACTAAAACGTATGCACCGTTCCGTTACGAGCGCGAAAATTAAGTTTTACCCTTAGCGCTTTCAGCAACGAGCTAAATGTACACGTTATACATAAACAACCAGGGAATTCACCACGAGTATAACGGAATACTATTTAATGGAAAAATTTAATTTACGATAGGTAAGGTAATCTACCCGATTTTCATATTTTGCATACAAAATAGTGATGAATTTCCCTTCGCAGGTGTGTCGGACGCGTCGTTGATGGGTGCTGCCCACAGGGATTTTGAAAAATGTAACCTGCATGTTTCCAGGTCACTCCCATGCTCTTGTAAGATGAGATCGATTGCGATTACCTACCTCCACTATTGAATCAAACTATGTCAACATGTGAGGAAGCGTGTGTTGCGAACTGTACTAGATAAGATCGCTTTCCTTCCACCAAAACGTTGAAAATGTTTGATTCGTACTGATCCCATTTTCGAAGTAGAATTAAAGCGAAACATCAAACCTACATTTTCGGCAATATAAGGGGAACGACAAAGGCCAGTAGTTCGATTGGTTGGTCCTTGGATGTCTATTCATGGTTCTGTCGCGTAATGGGGGCTTAAAAGTTGCCATAATTGAGGTTTTCGTCACAGGCGGCGAGCTCTCATTGGAATTCTATACAAATTCCTTTAGACATTTTCTGTTTGCGGACAATCATCTTATTTATCAATTCACAGTAGCTTCACTCGCTTTGTTCTACAATTCAAAATTTATTTGTTAAGTTAATATTGCCGTTCTGTTTTTGTGTTGGTTACGTACCTACTTATTTGGTACTTAATAATAGAGTGTACTAACTTCATAGATTTATTATAATAAGCAAATCTAGCAAGATAGGTTTGGGAAAGGAAAGTTAGGTTAGAAACTTTAACTTAATGTATTCCAGACTTTCCAGTTAATATTTATTAACTTTGGGTACATTCATAATTTTGATAGGTTTTATTTGATTGTTTAAATAAATCTTTTAGTGATTACGTTTCAGCATAGCACAGATTATTAGAAGAAATTAGAAGTGTGATGCTCCTTGCCGGAACACAACTTCTAGGTAACGCGATAAAAGCTATAATAACGTGCATACCAAGAAAAAGAAATAGTAAGTATATCAAAGTATTAAAAGAATATGAACATTATTTGTGGTCCGGCTAGGGAGCAGTCTCCCCAACCAGACCACTGTGGATCTCAGAGATTACGTGATGTAATCAAGCAATAAGGACGTAAAACAAGTAGGAAAAATCTCAACGAAGTATCTTCAGTGCGCAAATCTTAATCTAGCTTAGAATTATTTAAAAATTGAATTTTCTAACCTAACTTTCCTTTCCCAAACCTATCTTACTAGATTTGCTTATTAAAATCAATCTATGAAATTAGTACACTTTATTGTCGCCACTTTATGGAAGTGAAACTCTAAACAATACTAACACATCATATACAAATAAGTAATATAGTCACGATTTGATTTTTGTTTATAAATTAAAATTAAGAAGACATCTAGACACCACTCACTTAGTGAAAAATAACTAACTGAATAATAGATAAAAAGGAATGATGGCGTTGACAGCGATTCCCGCTAAGGTGAGTCTCTTAATAGAGAGATTGTGTTTTGTTTAAACTGTACAAAAAACTAACGTATCTGAAAATATTGGCGAATCCGATTTACATCTTTTGCTATTTTCAATAAGACACATTATTTTAGCAAAATATTGCAGATACGACAGTTAGCAAAGTCAGCCACGAGTTGACAAACACGATCGCGCCACTCCCTGTAAAAAGACTCGCACCATAGGGGGGGCTGGGTGATTCGCTGGCAACGCCAAAATTTATAGTGGTAAAAAAAACTGTGATTTGAATAAAAACACTATCCACCTTTGAATAAAATTATCAGAAAAAATAATGGTTACATCTCGATGAATAACTCGTACCACCGAGCTTTTGTAACTAATTATAAATTTATTTGTTTATTTACGCTATCCCTCATTTTAATTCATGAAACGTTGTTACGGCGTTTAATATATTATTTAAGAATTCATAAAACAAATTCCTATTCATAACCTGTTTGGCTTTATTAGGTGTTTATTGGGCGTTTGTAAAGTGACCGAGACAGGATGTTGATTGTGGAGCTGGAAATAAAATGGAGGCAGCAATCGAAATGCTAAATTTCATGCAATCACATCGATTTCGGCTGGTTGATATTCCAAGGGTTCCTCCACCTGTGAGCATTATACGTTCATCTTCCTAGCATTATCCCGTTTTTCACGGGGTCCGCTTACGCAACTTGAAGACTTGACAGGTCTTGGTTTTTTACAGAAGCGACTGCTTTCCAACCCGCAAAGGGAAAACCAGCCCAATACAGGTTAGGTCACGTACCTCCGAAAAAGCATTTCTCGGGAATGTAGGTTTCCCCACGATGTTTTCTTTCACCGCTGAACACGTGAGAATCATTTATAATCCAAACGTGAATTCGAAAACCAATTCGACAATCATCGGTTTAGGCCTGTGCTAGATTCGAACCTACGACCTCAAAGTGAATATTATTCGTTATTGAACACAAATCTCCCTGAACATTTAATAAACCTATTCCACTTGTGTCATTCAGTACTTCGAAAGCTAGAGAAACTAAAGGGTCTCTCAAGTCCGCTGAGGGCTCTCGATCCCCTGGTTAGACTCATTACACTACACTATAGACCTTTTAAACTGTCCATATCTTCACCTTTACTTGGCGCGTAACTAAGTATCTCGCAAGTGTCAAAAAGTAGCCTCCTCCCTGTTTAAAAAATAAAAAGTAGAAGTTTGTTTTCGAAAGTTTGTGAACGCCGCACATCTATGTCCTTATGTTAATTTGTTGTCAATGTTAAACAAAGACCTTCGAATGACGACGTTACCGAACATTTTAATCGTCACGTGTTGCGTCAGTTGTTTCCTAGTGAAATAGGTACATGACATTGTATAAACAGTAACGCTACGTATAGAGGGACACTTTCCGCCCCGCACCGACACGAGCTTGATTACCTCACCCCTCCTTTGCGAACGGCTACTTTAGCCTATTGGACTTTAGCCTATCTAATAAGATGTGCGTAAGGAGTAAGGGGAGTGCAGTCTGTCTGTCTCGTTCGCACAGATGTGGTAAGGCGAAACACACTGCGTCGGTGTAGTCTCTGTGAGAATAGGGTTTTTGTATGGAGTGTCCGGGGTGTGACATGATTAAGTAGGTGTAATATTATACTGTGTCAAAAATTAAGAATAACTAAGTACATAGTATTACCTCCATTTGACTACAGCTTCACGAGATCGGGCATTATTCTGAGCGGGCTCGTACGTGGCCGGGGTACGGCCCGGCTTCCCTCACAGCCATTTACATGTTTGTCCATTTCGAAATCAGCGCGTGTGTACGGATGGCACAGATAGTAAGCTACATAGACAGTACATAATTTTTACATTCTTAGGCCGCGGTCAGGGACGCGCGGCGCGTCAAGCGCTGCAGGAAAAACAAACGTATGATAATGTACTGAGCCTTCACGGAGAGGCGTTTTTGCAGGCATTTGTTTGAATTGTAGCATCACATATGACGCAACGGGCAACGTGGCGAGTGACGTGATATAGGTGACGCGGCAGGAGACTTGACTGCTTGACGCGCCGCCTCTCCATATGAACGGAGAAAACGCTTAAGGCTGCCCCCACATTGGGCGTTGGCCGAGCGTACGCGTTTCCTGAGCGTGCTGCCGGCGTCGGCGCGGCGCGGACGTCGCGTCAGCGCACCGTCTGCGGGGCGCGGGCTTCGCGTTGTCCAGCGCCGCACAAGCGCTGCGTGAACGCCGCGATCTCAGGAAACGCGTACGCTCGGCCAACGCCCAATGTGGGGGCAGCCTAACGTCCCACGCAACGCGCCGCGTGACGCCCCGCGTATCCCTGAACGCGGCCTTACACGTACAGTTGAGCAAATAAGGCTACTAGTAAAACAACTGTGATTAATATTTGTCTATGAGTGTTACTCGGTAGAGCGTTGCAAAGTTCGCATCGCAGCATAATAATATGAGTATGTACTTTCATCGGTAGGTAAGCGCTAGAAAGTAAACACCAATAAACGTTTAGTACGCAACTCGTTTAGACTGACCTACGTCGCTCTTTGAATAACTACTTAGGTAGCTATCTAGCGTCGACTTTACGGCAAAAAAGGAAACGAAACTAATTTCTGTTCCACTCAAATAGAATAGCCACGAAAAATCGATGATTTGAAAGCTCGTTAAGTAACGCTGGCATGGGTATGCGCCGTAATGCGAAGTCTAGTAACTTTTTAGTCTGTGACGGATCGCCGCTAATAGGCCGGTTGTCTCCCGTGCGGTTCACGGAGATTTACGCTTCCCGGCCAATTTGCATAGTAGTAAATAACAGCTCTGTCGGTACAGCCCCGCTTATTTAGACGTTATAAACTGATTACGCACTTGATAACACCACCCCACATGTAAATGTCTGACTACAGCACCGGAATATAACAGCCACGGCAATAAATAACACGACCCACGCAATTTTCGGCTGGGAAATAAAACCATTTGCGACCGAAATATTTGTAGAAGTTAACCGAGTCAATTTCTAAGTGTTTTCACACCGGATAATGCTGGGTAACGAAGTTGGTGCGTGCGGTTGTAGATGAGGTACGCGAGTGCAATAACTCAAAACGCTTATGTTTACACAAAACCTGTTTATGTTGTGACCACAGCCCGGTCACTCCACACCATAATCTCATTCTTAACGTCTGCCACCTAACGTGTAAGTGAGAGCGAGACACAGTCTCCGCGCTTTCCCCCTTACTCTTTAGCGACTTACGGATATTAAAGACTAAAGTAAGACCGTTCCGTTCTATACTTATTATTATTCTTTCCTTTACAAGCTGTTAGTGACATCGTAACGAATACTAAAGAGGGTGATTCAGACGATAATTCTGAGTTAATATCAAGTGGAATTTTCTGTCGCAAAATTCAAGTTTCTTTTTATATTTTTTCCTGTATTTTAGCTTGTGACAATACGATTTATGACGATTAATAAAATCATGTATCCAACACACGGAGTGATCCAACGTAGTAACATAGTCGTCTGGTTAATGGCAATAGCTGGCCAATGGGAACGGAATTCATATAAAGTGTGAAGTGTGATCAATAAAATGTGTCAGTATCTGACTTCGGTATGATTCATTGCAATTTAAAAAAAAATCAATAAAAAATATTACTTAAAATAATTAAAATTTGTAATTTCTGGTTGTGTTCACGTCTTTTTTATTTTTATTTAAGTACTTATATATTATTGCACTGCCTAATAATAATATGCAGACTAGCAACAAGTTGGGCGACATTTCATAACCAACAATTTTTACAACGTGAATAAACGAAATAATATTTTCACGTTACAAATGTATTCCCATAATAAAATTCGCAATTTAAAAAATTGCCGACGAAAAACAACTTTATCGCAAATAAGTGGAATCCACGTATCTGTGTAATGACATTTTGTTTCAATTTACGCGAATATTTTTGTTTGTGGGTCGTTGTTTGCTCCGGCCCGCGACTGCAGCCCCGAACCAATGTGCAATTCCCCGTGATTGAAGATTTAAACTTGTTATGGCGAGATAAATTGGTTGCACTTTGATTGCGAAACAAATCAAACGAGCCGTACACCAACCGCGGGACAGTTTCATGCGGCCAGTTAAAGTGGACTAGACTAACTGCCGCTTTAGGATTTCTATGAAGAAATAAATGTAGTGAAACTGAGACAAATCACATGCTTTATTGTTTCACGAGTAACCTATCCCATATGATGGTATAGTCAAAGGCATATCCAACGCAAGATAAATTAGGTACCCACACCTTACCGAGCTTTGTAGACCTACGTAATAGGTGGTAAGTCGCTCTTTACATTAATGATCAAACCAACAGTGTTAGTGAAAACTGCACTTAAGATAAATTAATAAATCATTGGTGCAAGTCTGCCACCGAGGTTCGAACCAGCACAAGCGAGCCGGTGTACCATAGAACAAGAGTGACTACATTAGGTTCAGATAGGAAAAAATAGATATCAATCACGTTGATTTTTTATTTATTTATTTAATCTTACAACTATCATTACAGGTTATACCGAATGCGACAGTGTATCTTATACAGGGTGTTAGTGACATCGTAACGAAAACTTTGAGGGATGATTCAGGCCATAATTCTGAGTTGATATCAAGTGGAATTTTCCGTCGCAAAAGTATGGAACGGAAAATAATTTAAATAAGCTCTAAAATTTTCATGACTTCTCCGAAACGGGAAATTCCACTTGATATCGACTCAGAATCATGGTCTGAATCATCCCCTTCAGTATTCGTTACAGTGTCACTAACACCCATACCTACTTGTATGGCTACTGTATGTACTTGTATGGGGTGTAAGTGACATCGTAACAAATACTGAGAGGGATGATTCAGCTGATTATTCTGAGTTAATATCAAGTGGAATTTTCCATCGCAAAAGTATAGAATTGAAAATAATTTAAAAAAAACTAAAAAATATTAACTCAGAATCATGGTCCGAATCATCCCTCTGAGTATTTGTTACGATGTCACTAACACCCTGTATAATGTGTAACTTATAATGGCTTATAAATACGATCTTAATTCAACTAAACATTATAACAAATTACAAACAATATTGTCCTTATGAATTCACTCTGAGAGCAGCAGAATACGTCGATTCTCTCTGCCATCATATTCAGATAGCATAACGCGCGCGTGAACGGCGCGTTCGCGAACAAGTTAGTACGAGAGCGTGGTACCGCCAGCAAGCTCGGCCGCCGCCGCCGCCGTCGCCGCCGCCACACATACCTATCAGGCGCACACAGCCCTACTAAGAGCAACACCAGCATTTATTAGAAATAATGATTAAGTTATTCTGATGTTCAGACCCAGTAACCATGCTTCGTTTTTGCTTGAGTTGTTATGTAAAAGTTAGGGTGTAAATTTTTACGACGCATTTTTATTTTCCCGCTCCTTACATTCATTATATTCAACAAAGTCATACCAATTCTACATCGTATTTCTTCATAGTTATTTCTTTGGCATCAAATAAATTTTCATTCTAATTTTGCGTATGGCAATTATACTCCAACGAATTCCCTAAATTATGTTTTAAAGGTACTTATTAATACTTCTTCAGAAAACAACGGAAACCGAAACTCTTCTCATTAAGTTTCGCTTCGTTGAGGTTTTACAACTTTCGGCCGACCTCAGATCAAAGGTATATTTATTCAACAGGATACTAATTTAATAGGATCAAGATGACCGCATTCAAGTTAGTTTCTAGTTAATGAACCACATAGTTACGGAGAATGGGATTACGGCTATACCCACCTACTTAAAGTTTGCTGCAATCGATCCTATTGAGGCTCCATAGTACTTCGAAATATCTCGTAGTATTACGAGACACTATTTATATTATAAACTCTAGAATAATCTATCTATGTATATCGAGCACTTCATATAACTTTCCTATTATTTTTCTTCTTTTTAGCGCTCCAGTGATCAAGAATAGGCCTAAAATACATAATACCTAGTAGAAATTCTTTAATGCGTTTGCGTGGGAGCAGACATCATTCAATTTGAACGGGATATTGAGATAGATTGTGTAGTACAAACACAAAACGGAAACGTGTAAAGGATTTACGGAGTATCTTGCTACATCTCGTTAAGACGTGGGAAAAGTCAGGTTGGGAATATGCACGTCGTAAAATATCGAAACTCTGCCAAGAATATATCAGAGACGTGTATAATGTGCACGTTGATTTTGACATGAACTTATTTAGATTTAAGTTGAAACTAGTAACAAAATGGTGCTGATTCCTGCAAACGCCATATTATTTTATTTTAAGTTATACCTGTCATTTTCTCATCCGCTGAAAAAGAAAGGGACGGGTAATCGACAGATAGAATACACGTCAATTTTAAGCAGAAATCTAAAACAACCGTCTAAAAATTTTACATCGGCCAATAACCCGACAGAATTAAGTTGACAGCACACGTCAAACGTTTTGTATACCAGGGAGATACCTTTTTGATTCGGCCGGGTTATTCATTCATTTACTCATCCTTCCTAAAATTAAGAGCTGTCAATCATCCGTCCCTTTCCTTTTCGGTGGATAAGAAAATGACAGCCATAACTTAAAGTAAAATTAGGAGGTGTTTGCTGGAATTGGGGCCACTGACTAGTTATCAAACAATAAATTTTGATAAAATATTACAATAGAGTTCTGTTACCTGGTATTAAAATATAAAAAACCGTTTAAAAACTAAAACCCGGCTACTTATCACGCTCGAAAAAGTATGAAACAAGAAAATATTTCTCTAAAATTCATGTGAATAGTGTAATGTTTGAGTGATAAACCGTACCACGGCTATGTTAGTTATCACTATGATAACTATTATTTTTCTGATAAGTGAATTAGGAGTTAGGAGAGAACCAGACGTGCATGCACACATACATTATATAGCGCTCCTTTTGGCTTCGCCACAATCTGGTAAAAAAAACAAAAACCAATCCAAAAAGACCGTCAGCTTCATTCTTGTCTCACAATCAAGCAAAACGCTGAATATCGTAAACGTTTCTGTTCATTTAAGTATAGAAATTCTGTACAGGTACACCATATAATTGAGTACATAGCATAGTGCGCGATGAATGCAGACGTCCTGAATACAAATTACTTTAAAGCTATCGAAGAACCGAACGGAGGTAAGCTCGCTGAGAGTGTGATGGCTCATTAATCAGTCTTAGTTACAAGTAATCGACATTGAAACAATTAATATACCTATAATATGTTACGTCAGTAGGCACATAATAGGACTTGCTAGGTCTGAGAATAAATATAATATATATTATTAGTGTAGGTTGACAGCCTCCGTGGTCTAGTGGTTAGAGCGTTAGGCTCACGATCTGGAGGTCCGGGTTCGATTCCCGATGGGGACATTGTCGAAATCACTTTGTGAGACTGTCCTTTGTTTGGTAAGGACTTTTCAGGCTTGAATCACCTGATTGTCCGAAAAAGTAAGATGATTCCGTGCTTCGGAGGGCACGTTAAGCCGTTGGTCCCGGCTATTAGCCGTAAAAACACCTCCACCAACCCGCAGTGGAGCAGCGTGGTGGAGTATGCTCCATACCCCCTCCGGTTGATTGAGGGGAGGCCTGTGCCCAGCAGTGGGACGTATATAGGCAGTTTATGATTATATGATGACTTGTCTATACCTTACTGAGGCCCAGATTATAAAAGAAACTAAGGAAAAAAAGAGTCGAAAAAGGGGGGAAGGTGTCTAGTATTAGGGAAGGTGTGGTAAGGGGGGAGGGTGATTATAATGCCATATCAATATGAATAGTTTTAAAACAATTACACAACTCAGCTTCGTAAGCTGGCGTCCTCCTAGCAGATTAGTGTAAAGCAATCGACTGGGAACCAAGCGAAGGCTTCGCGGCGAATGTTCGCCTCATTAATCACTGCAGCCTAGACTACCATTTATATAAGTTCCACGTGTCCTTGTAGTTTAGAACGTGACGTGTTAGTGACATGTGTGAAGAGCAAAAACGGTATAGTAGACATGCGAATTTGCTAGTACTATTACCTATTAATCAACATAAACAGCCTATATACGTCCCACTGCTGGGCACAGGGAGATACCGAAAGGGGTATAAGATCATACTCCACCACGCTGCTCCACTGCAGGTTGGTGGAGGTGCTTTTACGGCTAATAGCCGGGACCAACGGCTTAACGTGCTCTCCGAAGCACGGAATCATCTACGTCTACACCAATCTACTACAATCTGCTACGACTACACCACGGAGGCTATTATTATCTTTGTGTTGGCATTATTAATCATTAGATAAAAATGAAACGCAAATTAATACAAGTACGTACTATATAGCAGTAGTAGTACTTAGTAGGTACGTATAAGCACCTATGACCTATACCACAGAATATGGAATAATACTACGGATATTACTACTGCTTATACTTTGATTTCAAAGTAAGTTGGTACATAATACAGACACATATTGTCTAGTCTCAAGAATTTATTTATCGACCAATAATAGCGGTGAGGTTTTATCTGGAAGCCAGATTATTTTAAATTAATGTAGTTTCTACTTAATTGGCGGACGGGGATTCTGTGCCTAAATAATAATAATACCATAGCTCAAAATAAATTGTAGGTTATGATTTTTGTTTTGTATAGCACTTACTCGTGCTTATAGAAACTCACAAAGAGAAAATTTAGGCTTCGGCTTAATGACGATACATAGATCGAAAGAATTTCGCATGGACAGGAGGAGGACCCGGTGGTGTAAAGGTTAACAACCTCGTCCCGGCTTGAAAGAGCTGCGGGTTCAAGTCCCGTCCGAGTCAGATTTATTTTCGATTAAATTTTTTCTCTTTGTAAATTGTAGGTTGGTATATGTTACCTATATGTATCTAAACAGGTTCTCCTAATGGATTACTGTTAAGTAATTATGTAAGTAAGTACCTAAATGTTGTTTGTGTGTTGCAAAATTACGAGGGGAGGTCTAAAAGTTCGCGGAATGAGGGGGAAGGGGGTCGAAATTAAACACGAAACTATTTTTCCTTTTCAATATATTCTCCCTTAACCTTAACACATTTTCCGGATCTATCAAATAATTTGTTTATTCCATCATAAAAAAAAGATTTCTCTTTGCTGTCAAAATAGGCCGAAATTGCAGACTTGACTTCTTCATCATCGCCAAATTTTCGTCCACGCAGTTCCTTTTTCATTTTTGGGAACAAATAATAATCGCTGGGGGCCAAGTCTGGACTGTAAGGCGGGTAGTTTAATTTTTCGAACCCGCATCGGTGAATGGCAGCCGTCGCAACATGGCACGTGTGGACGGGTGCGTTGTCGTGCAAAAGGAGCACACCTCTTGACAGCTTTCCTCTTCTTTTTTCCTTGATAGCCTCTTTCAATCTATCCAGTAAAGAAGCGTAGTAATGTCCCGTTATAGTCACACCACGATCTTTATAATCAATCAGCAAAATACCTTCTGTATCCCAAAAAATAGTGGCCATGATCTTTCCGGCCGATTGTGACACCTTAAACTTCTTTGGAGGAGGTGTGCCTTTTTTATGCCACTGCATCGACTCTTGCTTCGACTCAGGTTCATAGTGGTGAACCCAGGTTTCATCTCCAGTAACAATCCGGGCCATAACTTCTTCCTTATTCTCTCCACAGAGCTCTAAAAACTGGCGAGAACACTCGACACGCTCGCTTTTTTGAAGTGGCGTGAGCATTCTTGGAACCCATCTTGCGCTGACCTTAGTCATCCCAAGATGTTGATGTAGGATATTTAAAATACTTGTTTCGGATACACCGACCATTGCTGCAAGCTTCTTCTTCTTCAAGCGGGTATCTTCTAATACAAGTTTCTCTACTTTTTCGATGATTTCCGGTGTGGTGGCCTCAATGGGCCGTCCGGAGCGGGGGTCATCTTCAATCGACTCTCTTCCTTGCTTGAAAAGACTATGCCACTTGTAAACCATGGTTTTACCAGGGGCAGAGTCCGCGTAAACTGCTAACAGCTCTTGAAAAATCGTCTGAACTTAATGACGGCGCGGTGTTCAATTTTCTCCATATTCGCTGAGTTCTTCCCGATTCACTTGTTTGCTGGTCGATAGTTCAAACGTTAATGACCCGATTTGCTTCAAACTTGGTACATATACTGTTAATGAGGTGTGCAACTAGCGGCTACCTGTACGAGCAAACCAACCCCCTCCAACCCCTCCATTCCGCGAACTTTTTGACCTCCCCTCGTAACTAAGCCTGCCAAGGTAGACAGGAGAGCTTACGCCAACCATCCGCTTGAAGTTTTAATAATTATCTTCAATAACCAGCAGTAAAGCGTAATTTCTAAGAAAACCTGTTTATGATAACTCCAAGCACAAGAACTAACGTATACAAATCAAATCTTTTCAACTTCAACTTAAGGCTGCCCGCCCACGTCAGTTCAGTTTGTAGGACAGATAATCGGGCTGATTTTTCCTCCGATTCTAATACCCGGCCGATACATTTCCGAACGATAATCGGATCGATCGGGATGCACCGATTTTATTTGTGACCGACTTTTTGAAGGACGTGGGCGTTGCACTATTGCGAGCAGTACGTTCTATTTTTCTGATATAAAAAGTCGGTCGCCGATTGTCTGACGTGGGCGGGCAGCCTTATGGTTGTATGGCAACCGGTCGTCATAGAGAAGAGACTGCCAATGTATTCAATTCTTTTCTAAAAACTTAATCATACTTCATTCTGATTCATGGTCATTGTGACTTTAGGGATGCGACACGAAGCACGTAAAGCAAAGTGAGCGAGGTAAGCTAAGTCAGACAAGCGGCGTGAGCTGTAGCGGTGAGCTTCAACTATAAATCACGCGAAGCCAGCGGCACTGCATTTTATCCGTCTCGACTCGATCGCGGATTGATGGTAACGGATTCCTTGTCAAACTGTCTCCTGCGAATGGCAAACGCTAATTTTGCTTTATGTACGTCATTACGGAATGAACGAATTGCCAATAGAAGAAAGATTTTGTTAAGGAAATCAGTGGAAATGATGGTACAATAGTGAAAATCACAATACATCTTTGTCATCTGTTAACACTAGCGCATCGATTTCATCTTAAATAGATTCATGTATGACTAATGTCAAGTGTGATATGCAATTTTTAAAATAGACTAAGTACACAATAAGTATTTCAGTTACCGTCCGGGTGAGAGCCTTCAGCGCTCCCCATTTGTCCGGCCAAGTAGTTAATGCCATCTACGGCAAATCTACAATAAGTCAAGTCAAAAAAAATCAGTTACCGTCCTACAGGACGAAATCAGCTATTTGGCTTTTGTGGAAATCAACCAAGTTACACGCGTGTAATAAATATATAACGGACTCTATCAAATTGACTACTAAGTTGTATTAGTTAAGATTTTAATTAGGTTTACTTCCGATTATTCGCATTTGGTATTTTGAGTTTCGTATGCAAATCGAATCGGGTGTTTAATATCGATTTGAAGCGGCTCATCTTGAGTGGAGTTGTAGGTGGCGCTGGTGTAGCTAGTGTCAGGAGAGTAAACAGGGCCCACTGCGAAACCATTTGCTCCAAACTTCAATACGATATTATTTACGAAATTAGTTCTATGTTAGTGTTAACATTAATTATATGGTGACCACAGAGTGCCCTAACCATGAAATATCAATCAAGCAGTTCGGGACTCCGTTATATAATATACAATGTCATTTTTAATTTAAAATCTTTGTCTTTAGACAAACATTTTTGGATAACGTATTTCTAGAGATTCAGAGAACTAGGTTGGCATAACAAATCTTTAGACGAGATTTAAGTAGACAGTATTATTGGCTTGTAGATTCTTTGGACAAATTGTCTTAACGAACCTTATTAGTGGGGCCCGTGAGACAGCCATTACTTGTCTTCTTTCAGCCGACTCATTGCTATAAGTAATTTTTTTTAATTATTTTCAAAGCAGAGCAACAGTAAGGGAGAGGGAGAAGAAGGAAGAAGGGGGGAAGGGGAGGTGTTAATAAGCGAGTCAAAATATGAATCAATCCCAATCGAAGATACACAATGTAGTATACATGACCAGTTTTTTTTTATATTAATTAAGGTACGAAGCACACTATCTAGCAGGGAACCTTACAGAATGCGCCAGGGACTGTGCTAAAGGTGCTACTGGAACACGGCTGTTAAAGTGAAGTAATTAAATTAAGGTTTTCTGTGACTAATTAATTACCTACGAATGATACAGTAAAAATAACGTAAGTTATTATTTATGTACATTTTTTTTTATTAAATTGTAATCGATCATATCGTATGTACATTGAAAGAAAATTAAGAAAGAAATCGATCTGGTATATGATCTCTTGTTTTGATTCTGGTGTCAGCGTTATTACTAAGCCGCCAAAGGCCCTTGACATGGTTGATGTAACAACTACTTAGGTACTTACATCAGTAAGCCTTAACCAAGACCAACGGCTTAACGTGCCTCCCGAAGCACGAATAAGATGATCTTATAAGATGACTTTCGGACAACCAGATGACCAGGCTGTAATGTCCTAAACAAACTAAGGATCACAAAGTAATTTTTGTAATATTTCCCCACAGAGATTCGAACCCGGGACCTCCGGATCGTGAGTCACGAGTTACGGCCGTGAGATTTATGACAAAATTATGATAGTACCTAACACAAACTAGTCAAAAATAGCTTCGGGATTCAATCAATAAATCTGGCTATTACATTATGCAAATCAAGCGACATTGCGCGGACATTCCACGTAACGACGTCCCCCGTCCCTAGAGCACCTACTTTTCACGGATTTTTATAACTTTAAGCAAAAATCGGTGTAAAAAAACTACCGTTGAAATTGTTCGGAAGTTAAAATGTCATTCCTTATTACAGCGGCAGGAATGGTCAGAATCTATTGAACTCATGACGTGGGGGAGTTCGCCTCCTATATTCAGTGGTAATTCCTAAGAGGACGTCGATTCCCTGACTTCCGGACACGAGTTTCATATTTCTGTTTTGACGTGGCTTATTGTAGATTTGCCGCAAATGGCATTAACTACTTGACCGGACAAATGAGGAGGGCTGAGAGCTCTCACCCGGTACAGAATTTAAGACAACAGGCCTGAGGGTGCCCAGTTGGGCGCGAACCCCGGGTCAGGGCAAGAGGTTCATCATTTATTATTTACTTTATTATATAACCGATTGATGAATGCGGAGGAAGCAAGAAAAGTGTGTCCGAATCGAAGCAAATTGATTTCCATAGTCTGTGCTTAGCCGGTGGGAAATAGGCGTGAGTTTATGTATGCATATATTATATAAATAAACAACGAATTACCTAATACTTATAACTATTAATAACTCTGTTTTATCAGAGTTACTAATTGGTATTTCTCTTCTTGCAACTTTGGCCATTACTAATAGGTTAAGTACCTAATGTTAGTAACTATTTATCCATACGAACATATTTCTTTTTGAACACATTTCTGTGTGGTTCAAAACCAAAACAATAGTTTGAAGAGTTGTTTAAATTTTGGTGTTTCGTCAACTGGGCCCCTCATTTCTCTTTCACACGCGTCAAAACAGGCTGGTAAAGAAAATCACTGCAGCTTTCATTGTTTGTGACATCTGGCCGCCCGCCAACAATGCAGGTTCGCAGCCTGCCACGTTCACGCCCAACTGGTTTTCACTAAACCTAACATAGTTCTAAGACAGCTTCATTAGCATGTGCTAATTACAGAGAAAATGTAATCGAAAAATGTGACCGAACGGGATTTGAACCTTCTTGTCACGCCTCCACCGGGTCCACATCCTGTCCATTCGAAGTCAGTATGCCGACACCACGTCGTTATTTGGGGCTTATAATGTATGGCGGTATATGCTAATTTATAATGAACGAAATTAACATTCAATCGGTCAGTAAACATTTGTATGCTTATTTTTTCAATCTCCGACACGACCTCATAATCACTTTTAATTTGCCTTTTTTGGCATAATTTACTGTAAAAAATTTAGAAGAAATTATTCATTATTTGGCCGGATAAATCGGTCTCATTTAGATCCGTGACATATTTAATTTCTGTTTATTCTTTGCCCGTATCAAAGCACAATAGTCAACAACAGTCATTGTTTCTGCCAAGTCTGACCCTCTGGCTGCGTGCCAACAATGCAGGTTCATAACCTTCCACGCCCAAGTGATTTTCACTAAAACTTGCCTAAGTTGTTCTAAGATAAGTTCATTAGCATGTGCTAATTTCAAATGAGCCCTTCTAAAGTATTTGGTTCTAATGTTACATGTCTCCTCTCATCTGATAATTTTACTGAAGATTCCACTGTATGTGAGAATATAGATATAGAAGTTTATTGGTGTTAGGGATTTTTTGGTAGTGGTGGTAATACAACCTGTGATATTTAAACATTATATTATATTATTATAAGATATATACCAAACTATACCTGACTTCCTTCATAAAATTAAGTAAGTACCTACTAAATCTAGCATTCAGTTCCATCATCTACGTATCTCTCGAGTGAGAAAATGCGAACAATCGCATCGGTACACTTTATTTGTCTGACCAAGCAATGCCATCCAAAGCAAAAGGTACATACAGTAAAACACATCAAACAAAACTTCCTCGGTTGAAAATCGGCGCAATGTGAGAAAGTAGTAAAGTTTAACAATGCAAGCTTGATCAATGAAGCAACAATCAGTTCTAATAATAATATCATTATCTTATTTTACAAAGACCACTCACCACCTCTGTAACATCTCTCAGAAGATTACATGTACAGAGTCAGCTTAGCTCCATCTACTTTCTGTAAAATGATAGGAAATATAATTTTTCATCGATGATTTCTGACAATTTACAGAATCGTACAAGGTCATGCGTACGTAGGATCCGTCTATCGATCTTTCAAACCCACAACACAACATAAAGAATAAAATAATAAACCTAAATAAGCTTTAAATTAGAAGTTAAGATAAATATATACATTATTGATAAGACAGGACACAAGATACAGAAAATAAGAAGACATCAGTGTAAACGACTATATTCGTATAGTTACTTTCTGATTAAACTAGAGCCGTGGTAGCCCAGTTGGTAGAACGCTTGCCTCTCACTTTCAGGTCGTAGGTTCGAATCCCGCATAGGCCCAATAAACCAATGATTGTCGAATTTGTTTTGGAAATCATATATTATTTGAATCATAAATAATTATCACGTACTCAGCAGTGAAGGAAAACGTCGTGAGGAAACCCACATTCCCGAGAAATGCATTTTCGGAGGTATGTGACCTAACCTGTATTGGGCTGGTTTTCCCTTCGCTGGTTGGAAGGTCAGACAAGCAGTGGCTTCTGTAAAAACCCGAACATATCAAATCTTCAAGTTACGTAAGCGAATCTTGTGAAAAACGGGATAATGCTTACTAATTAAACTACAAATAATTCCTTAAAAATATCAAAGATATCACACAATTTAAAAAAGTTAATGCCTAATAAATTATAATTAAGGCCTTATATTTTTTTTAGAGTTCAATAAATAATTGAATACACTACTGCGAAATATTTATCAAAATATTATTCTCGGTACATATTAAATTCATTCAAGCCTGTACACGTATTCATTATTGTAAACAAGATTATCGTTCTCAATTCTCCAATATACACAATTGCACATTAATGTAAAAAGCTTTAGTATTTGCTTTCACAATGTTTGTGTAAATATCACAACACGAACTGTGATTTAAATAAAACATTGAATAAATGCATTTATGGTAACTTTTTATATAACTTTGTAAATGACATGACTGTTTTGTAATACTTTATCAAACATTTTGTTATCTAAACAGTTATGTTGCTTAGTAATACAAAGTTCAGTAGTCACTCTGTTTTGTAAACAATAACCAAAGTTGTGCTAAATGTTCTTCTCGGTGATACTGCTTGTCTTCCAAAATATGTTGAAGAGGTCGGAGGACTAGGGCGAAATTAGGGTTAATACAGCTTGGACTTACTATTATTGTACAAAAGTCCCCAAAAAACACTACAATAGGATGAGGGTTTCGGTAATAAAACTCCAAAATCCTGATGTGGAAGATTCCAAACGAATTTATTGATCGCCACCAGTACAGATCTCATGAACCAAATAATAGCGCGTTTCAAAATACAACTAGCGACATCTAGTGGCGTTCGGTTGGTACTAACCTTTTAAACTAAATAAAGCATGCAAACAAAGTGTGACGCGTTAACATACCGCCCGCCATGGACCAAGTCCATTAACATATAATTAAGGCGTTGCGATATGTCTATAACTATATATGTGAATGAAAAGGTAAAACAAATGGTATTGTTATCTAAATTATGTGAAAAATCTAAATCTAACATGTGGTCAATTGACCGTAAAAAAAAGTAAAACAACGCAAAAATAATAAATGATTAACAAAACTTAAAACAACTAGGGCATGCAGGTCAACTTCAACGATCCATTGACAATAATAAGTATGTAAAGCATATATTATTCTGATTTTGGTAATACAATTAACTTCGAGATTGGCCGCTTAATAGTATGTCCCTTGCACTTCAGACTGACAACTCGAGTGAGTCCATCCTGACCTAGGTGTTTGTGAGTTATCAAACCATACAACCACCGAGCTGGAGGAAGTCCGTCCTCTTTAATGAGGACTACATCACCGACTTCTGGTTCCGGAATTTGGTTCGCCCATTTATATCTGTGTTGTAATTGTGTTAGATATTCTTCAGACCATCTTCGCCAGAAACCTTGAGTTATTCGTTGAGTAAGATGCCAGCGTTTCAAGCTACTTATACTGGACGTCTCATAATTATTTTCGGGAACAAGTACCAGTGGCTCACCGACCAGGAAATGGCCAGGTGTCAGAGGACGTGGATCGTTTGGATCACACGACAACTGTGATAACGGTCTCGAATTGAGACAAGCCTCGATCTGGGCGAGAGTAGTTGTCATCTCTTCAAAGGTAAGAGTGCTTGTGCCTATGGTTCTTGCAAGGTGGAATTTTATGGACTTAACCGCAGCTTCCCATAGTCCTCCAAAATTTGGAGAATGAGGAGGTATGAAGTGCCAAGATGTTCCATTTGTAGCAAACCAATCTGCAATCTCAACAGCAACACTCGAGCTTTCGACATCAAAGAGTTCAGCAAGCTGTCGGGCAGCTCCTACAAAAGTGGTGCCATTATCACTCCAGACTTCGGCTATATGACCCCTTCTGGCTACAAACCTCTTAAAGGCCGCCAAAAATGACTCTGAAGTCATGTCACTGACGACTTCAAGGTGAATGGCTTTTGTGGTCATGCACACGAAGACACAAATGTACCCCTTAGTGGAGTGATGTCCCCGTCCTTTATTGGCTCTGATGTTGATCGGACCCGCATAGTCTACACCGCTTTTAAGGAAAGGCCGATGTGCCGTGACTCTAGAATTGGGCAATTGCCCCATCATCTGCTGATTGGCTTGGCTAGAATGGCGTACACAAGTTGCGCATTTTTTGACAAACATGCGAACTAAATTTCTAGCTCCAATTACCCAATATTTAGACCTCAAGTAGTTTAGAACTAGTTGAGGTCCTCCATGCATTGTTCTGCGATGAGCTTCATCAATTAAGAGATTGGTCAGATGAGATTTATGAGGGATGATTAGGGGATGTTTCGTGCTCTCCTCAAGATAAGCATTATGAAGTCTACCATTTACTCTCAATGCTTGTTCGTCATCTAAGTAGGGGTTTAATGAAGAGAGCTTACTCTTCTTATCAACTCTACCAAATTTTTGAAGACCTTCAATCTCCCTTTGAAAGTGTTTCCTTTGGCACATCCTTATACAGGTAAGTAACGTTTTATTTATTTCTTTAGCTGTTAACCCATGGTCTAATCTTTCAGTTTCCTTTATTTCAGATGTCTTCCAGCGCATGACTCTTCGGCAGAGCGACAGTACGCGGGTAAGTTTTGTCAATGAGGAAAAACGCCTCATCAAGTCTTCACTATCATCTATTTGGGTATCTACCGTCACGTGACTCTTCAACTTTGTCTTCCTTTCTTCCAGGTTAGTGTCTTTAATATCTTTCTTATTATAATCTATGTGTAAATTCCATAAAGATGCAGGTCCGTGGCGCCACATGGGCGACGCAAAGTGTGACGCGTTAACAATTATTATTACTACTATTATTATTACTACTAATATTATTATTACTACTATTATTACTACTACTATTATTATTACTACTAATATTATTATTACTGCTATTATTATTACTTGTATGTCGTTTTCATATCTCGGGTCTATGGAGGCCCCGACTTTTGGAAGCGTGTGTGGGGCCGAAGCCAACACGTAGAGGCCCCTTAAGACAGTTTAATCTAAATGTGGTGTGACACCAACCGGCGATTATCCTTGTATGCACTATGGGAGTGCACCCAAAGACAATCCCCGGTTCGTGTAGGACTATTGCAGATTATGGGAACAAAGGGAACTGGGCTATTGGGTTGGGGGTTAGTGGACCGGGATTTTGGAGCTATGGGGGAGTATGGCGCCTGCTCATTAGCCTATTATTACTAATATTATTATTAGACTTGTTATTATCATATCTTCCCCAAAGTTAAATAGTACATAAAGCTTGTATAATTTACCTAATATATTGTGTAGTTAAAGCTAGGTATTTATCAAGTATATTCCCCAAACAAACTAAGTCAAATTCATTTAAAAACATTCAACGTTATTATCAAAGTTAACATTTTTAAAGGTCAATTTTACAAAGACTTTTATGACTCGTCATTTAACAAGGTTTCAGCTGAGGAAAAGAAATCACTAGAAACTCAATAGAGACACTATCTTTACTTCTACCCCTCCGTAGGTGTATTTATCAGGTCCACGACCAAAGTACTTTGTTGTGTAATACAAGTAGTTTCCAAACGGAAACTCCCAACTCATTTAATAACATTATGAAAATCACTTGAGACATCGCACAGAATGGAAGAATATTTAAGCTACAATTAACAAATTATAAGTAAGAAACTCTGCCTGCACAAACATCTTTCGCTCGCGTGTTTGGAGATAAAGTTTCTGAATTAATTTGCCAAATAACGCCGAAACACGAGATTTAAACTTACCATCCAACTTTGCTTGTTAAATGTTAATTGTTACCAGACGGAATATATGCCGTTTAAATGACTCAAATTTATTTATTTTAATTTATCCGAGTACGCAACATCAATAGACTAGGAATGTCTAAGTAGGCTGATAACAAATCTAAACCAAAAGAAGGCTTAATTTTCTTTTTATATTGGTTTTGTTAGAGTGTGAGAGTGAGTGCAGAATAGAGATGCTGTAACACTGTCTTATACTATGGTATACTATGGTATACTATGGTATACTATGGTATGGTATGGTATCCTAAGCGAATAAATGATTTCTGATTTCTGTAGAAAATAAAAGTACTTAGACTAAAAAACAGTTATTATCGCTGTAACTGGAACTATCGACCACAATTTTAATTATTGGAGAAACCTTGCTTCGACCCCCGGGGTTTTCTAATGAGGACATTGATAGACTAGATAAGGCGAATTCAATTTTTAAAACGGATTCATGAGGGCGCATTACTCTGCAGGAAATGGAATGTCGTCGATTTATTTTAACCACCCAGCCCTGTTCCAAACCATTAGCTTTTTCAATCCAAAGATCGGTATAAAGTGGTAATGATGACACAAGAGTGTTATTATTATTGTCCCGATATTCTCGTTTTATGATACGGCTTTCATTGTCGAGCAGCTGCAATCTAAATAGTCACTGCCACTGCTCAAGTTACTTTACATCCACCGTTGAGAATTAGAGGAGAGCCTCTAATTCTACTTAAATTAGCTGAAAAATAACGCCCTTCAGCCCTTTTCGTGTATCAAATAAATCTTCACAAGTTACTCCGCGCTACAAAGTATGTATAGGGGCCTATATTATCAACACACTATATCAAAACATACTCTGAAAAGGCCAAGACTCAGGCGAATAGTTTCAATGTATTGAGAAGGGATGTGAAAACAGTTTAAGTAGAAAGGATAAGTGTGTTTTCGTAGCATGTGTAGAGAAATTCGACACCCACTCGGCTATTTACGGGCGATGGTGCGATAAGCATTTTCTCTTTCAATACCATCAAAGAGACTGGCCGCCTATTCAGGGCTACACCCGACAAAATGTAGCCCATAAAGGGAATAAGAAGATTGCAACGCTGTTTCTGACTAGCTCACAAAAACAGACCAGAACCTATTTCAATAGCGTGTAACGTAAACCCAATGCTCGCGTTACTTAACTTTTTCATTTGAAGTTGGCTAAGCGAAACATTATCCGCCGTAGCGAGCTCCTGATGAAGCCTATCAAATCATTTGTCGGCATAGCGACGCGAAACTTCGGCTATTATTCCGGTCGGTTTGCTAAAACAAAAGTGTTCTTAATTCTTGATCTGGGATTTCATGTGATCATTACTTTCCTCGGTTCGTTTCCCGCGAGTCAGGGCCCACCACTGCCGGCGCCCCACGGAGCCACCGCACCCGGCCCGCGCTGCTCGAGATGAGGATTCGTTCTTGTCACAAATTAAATTTTAGCAAGCTACCACAACCAGCAATATTATGAAACATTATCCTTTAGACGAGTTCCACGCTTCGTATAAAAGCCCAAATTGAGCTATCTTATTTTATGCTCGGTGTTATAAAATTAAACCGCCTGCGTTTACATTGTGTTTAGACAGAGCCGTCTTGTGTAAAAATCAACTAAACAATCTGCCTTATTTGATAGAGCTAATAAAAGTTATCGCGTTGTGCCAAATTACCAACTTATTCCTGAGTATTATTATATTACTTAAGGAATCTATTGAGTTTGCTAAAGTACCGAAGGCTTAGTCAGTAAGAAATAATTCCAAATATTAGTGGCACGTGTTTATCATATATTTTTTAACATATAAATATTGCACGAGGAATACGTTTTCAATGCCTATACGAATACTTATTTTTTTGATTTTACAAGCATTTCCATTAGACTGAATAGAAATGTTTTGACTGGCGTCAATATTTTTATACACGATTTTTACACACTGATTCAATTAACTTACTAAAAAAAATAGTCTGAATGATTACATAATCCCAAATCATCTTTACGTACCTACTATATATATATATAACATATACCTAACACTCAGGTTTACTTGAAAAATAGTTCAACCCGCATTACAACAGTCTAGTCATTTTTCATTGAACACCCTTGTTTTATTCCCTTAGTAAGTTCTCATAAACTCTACTTTTACCTCCATGTCAAAGACAATCCCACAAATTAATATGGTTACTTCACCGCAAGATCTTTTTTTATATTTTGTATGTAATGATATGGGAATGTTCACGCCCATTTCGCGGAACTTTTATTTCGTTGAAAGCTAGACCAGCGCAGAAAAGAACATGAAGAAAATTGCACCTCCTTTATTGGGTTATTCCGTTCCACATGTAGTAGGTAAATTGTTACAAAAATCGGCTAGGTTCCGCGTGAGCGCCAAAAGTGGCGGCGGACGAAGCGGAAGTCAGTGTTGCTAGCGAGGAAAAGGTAAAATGCGGGACTAACTACAGAAGAAACGGGACACTTATTTTTTATCTAGAGTTAAGATAAACGAACTTTCTTTTCAACTACACACTTCTTTCTAGCTCCTATGTATCTACATCGGAGTTGACCTACTTAATGTACCGCCGAATTTTATTTAATCAATTCATTTAAGTATATAATAAAATAAAACCAGTGAGCATACATGATGATTTTGATGAGAGTAGTGGAAGAAGCGAAAGAGGTGTTTCAGGATCGTAGTAAATGGCATTCCGTAGTATCTGCCTGCCCTTACTTGGAAATAGGCATGATATTATGAACGTATGTAAGTTATAAATAATTGGCGGTGTTTTAAACACTAATTGCAGGAACTCTTAATTAGTTTTAAACATCTATATATAAACATTTATCTTTCTTTCTTTATAAAGCACTTACATTCATAAATTGCAGCATTGGAATAAAAGATTGATTGTGTTATATACTTACGTAGAAATTCATACTCTACTTACCTACTTATAAAGCTTTTATTAATTTATAAAACTAATAAAAAAAACTCTGGCAGTTTTATCTCGCTTTAGCGAAGTCAAAACTTTGCTGATAGCCCATTTGGAACTTTACAACTATCCTTTAAACTTCGGTGTAGTCGATTAAAAAGACTTGGTTTTTAAAAGACATCTGGCAACACTAGCGGAAGCATTCCGCTCGTAAATCCGAGGAGCAAGCCTCTTCCGCTCGCACGCTACCAACCTGATTAAATTCTCCAACATTAGCGCGTTCAGGCAACAGATAATACATTCAATCGACTCGCTCCCGTTCGATTCATTGATTTATTCACTGATAGCTTTTTACCCGAGAATGAGCCCGCTCTATAATAAATCTTCTAATCTTTCCCAAAGAGACGTTACGTTTCGCTCTCTGTACCTAAATTACGAAAGTTTTGAACGTAAAAATGTGCATTTGAATTATTTTTTCTCGCATAGGCAATAATTTGATTTCAAATAAAAAAGGATTTTAATTCTTCATACAATTCATTATTAAATAAGTGAAACATTGGTGCTGATTCCAGTAAGTACACAACATCAATTTTTTTTTAAGTCAAATCTGTCAGTTTCTTATCCGCCGATAAGAAATGGGACGGGTAATCAACAGACATAAAATTTATAGAACACACGTCAATTTTAGGCATAAATTTAAAATAACCCGACAGAATTAAGTTGACAGCACATATCAAACATGAGACATGCATATTTTATTCGCCCGGGTTATTCTTTAAAATGAACAGTTGTAAATCATCCGTCTCATTCCTTTTTGGCGTATAAGAAAATGACAACTTAAAATTAGGAGGTGTCTGCAGGAATCGGGGCCATTGTGTACTTAAAGTGGAAACTTTGGAAACCAAACGTCCAAACCCCAGTTTGGCACCGTTAATGAGGAAACCAAAAGCCATAAATAGTGCAACCCTATTATCGCGGCAGGTAAGGTCCGAGTCGCGACGCTCGCGTTTTGATTGCGATCACAGTAGCCGCGCTCCAATCAGATTTGCCGCTGATTTGCGGTCCGCAACTCGCGCTAAAATCCACTCACCTCGTTGCAGGGTAGGTAATGGACTTACATGAAATAATTGGACCTAAAGAGTTCAGTAATTACGTTTAACACACGAATGTGAAACTCTTGATACACTATAGTACAGCCAGATTTTAATACGACTAGGTGCACGGAATAGTTCATAAAAAGATAACAGAAACTAAATCGTACATTGGCAGCTGTTCAATCGACGAAGCGGAAATTGGAGACGAGAAATGTCAAGAGACCACCGTGGAAGATATAAAACATGATAATGTGCATAACACATGTAAGTACTAAAATGTATGTGCAGATATTTATACGCAGTTTTGAAGTAACACTTACCCATAAACATGCAAACTACTTAGGGATTCGGAAGACCAGTATACAAATTTAACCTACTTTAAAGAACAACAACTTTGATAGATTACACATTCATAAATAGGAATATGAAGATATTTCAGTAGCAAAGGCCGGAGGCTATTAAATATGAAAATACCCAACGTCACTTTAAATTCTGAACACAAACAAACAAAAGTCCCAAACGACCAAAAAGACAGAAGCCAACTTGAGCTATTCTCGACCGATAGCAGTTTTTAAAAGCGTTTTTATTAAGCCAGTAAAGGTATTGACTGCAACTTGAGGGGAGTGAAACTTGTGAAATAAGATTGGGCCTGTCTGGTAATGGCTTTCTTGTGTACCGGAGACAGTTTGACGGCTAACTCGAATTTCCTACTACGATATCCCCGCGGAACTTCGCGATGCAGTCCTTATGCGCTGACACTACATGTCCTAGATTTTGTTCTTTGCTCACTGTTTAAGACAGCTAAAGTGCTGTGAAGTTCAACTGTTGCTGTTTAACAAAGAGAAAACTTGGCCTCTTTGTTGTTTTCCAGCTTTAAATCTGTGGTTTGGAAAATCGCTCTTGTGTGTAAGCGATAAAAGGAAGAAATATGGCTAGATTAATGTGATATTGTATACCTTCCCAAAATATTTTTTGAACTGTATTGTTCAAGGGGTAACACATAGAAGTAAATACATCAAAAACTCTCCTAACCATTATTATACACACAATCAAGTTATTCAATATAAAATATAGCTTTAAAGTCCGATAGTAAAAAAGTAAAGAAACACAACTAAAGCAAAAATCGCAGCCTTAAGCTTTTACTAGCAATATCGTGCTCCAATACTTTGAAACATTTTGAACCCGTGTCCACTGAACCGTGGACTAAAGCCCAGACTATGAGTTTTGATTTAGACTTCAATACTTCTGACGGCTCTTGCAAAAAAAATAAAGAATCTTTCTTTAATACTTATCTAGATAGGCAGAATCATAAATCCTGTGCAAAATACATGAATACTTTTGTGAATATTTACCTGAAAACATGTAAAAGCGGTAAGTGTTTTCCTGACAAGTCAAACTGTTTCACAGTTTGTTGTTCAACATGTTGATAGGCTGGACTCACCAAAGGCACTTACGACTTGGTTGAAAAAAATGAAGTCATAAATTGTCTCTTTGTCAACCAACAAAATAAAAATAAGCAAGTTAATTTAATATGCCGTCATAATGACGATCAAAGTAGAGATTACGACAATAATGTTTTTGTAATGTTTGAAATCACGAGCTTCCTGATGAATAAAATAAATAATATTTACTAGTACTTAGAAGTTTCTTCACTGATTATGAGTGGAACAATGAAAGTTTTGCTCCGTAACCAATAATAATCGTTCCCTAATATCTTCTGCGTGAATGATTCCCTAAAGTTTAGCCATTTATTTTTATTGCCCATTTTCCTGCCTAACAATGGAATCTGGTATTATTTAAGTTTCATGTTTTATTGTCCTTTTAATCGAATAGTCGTAACTTTTAAAGCCTGTGGGTTAATTGTACTTATAAATATAATCTAATCTGGTTATAAAAGAGTGTACTTCAAGTTTTAAAATAGATCCTTTTAAATCAATATAATTTCATGCGAACATACTGGAAAAATAAATGTAAGTAGATTCCACCATTTTTTTTGACGTGACTTATTGTAGATTTGCCGCAGATGGCATTAACTACTTGGCCGGTTAGATTCCACCAAAGTACCACCTAATAATATCTAATACAAGTAGGCAATCACATTTTTTACTAAGTTATTCAAATCACATAACCTAATTTGACGAATTACAGCTCCTGTCTGGAGTATGAACCTACTTACTTATAAATAGAAAGTTCAATATTAGCAATTACATATTTAGTAAGTAGGTATAATGTGAAACATGTAACAATATAAGTAGGTATGATAGATAGGCGATGTGGGTTCGACAGCGTAGTGGATAGATACCCTGTCCAACTTTGACTGGAAGCTGTCGATAACAAACAACGCATACACCAAACTCTATATAAGTACCTAAGTATCTTAACCAAGATATCTTAGTTCACCAACAAGTGAAAGAGACATAATTTACATGACAGGCAAGTACACGGTAATAATATATTATAAAAAATATATTTTTGTAAAGATACATTTATATAATTTTATTTAGGGATCCGAATTCCTGTGGCACAGCGATGCACTTGAATAATTCTCTTTTTTTATGTCCCGTCTCACACTATTATTGTCTTTCGCTGGTACAAGAATGAAACAGACAATAGTTACCTTATGCTCATAGTGACGGATGCAATGTGGTTTTTTCACCTTACGCTCATGTGATGGTAGAAAAACGACCAAGCCACATATTTTGCCTAATGTGTAGAGTTTGTGAACTTAGTTTTTGTATAGTTAGGGCATGTAGAGTTAGAAACACTACATGAGATCTAATAACTTTTTGAGATTGCGATTCAAGTACTTATACTTATTCTCACACATAATATTTAAAACAACTCGTGTAATTATTATACTGCAGTTAGTTCATATACAGCCATAGAGACACTTAATACTAGTTTTAAGGCAGTAAATAAACAGAAACTTTGTAAAAAAGGTTATGAATGCATGAGATTAATTGTTTGGGGACTGATATTAGGCAGCCAAATTACGAGGCTGCTATTTTTAAAACAAGACGTATAGGGCCCCTTGTCGAGGTTTTTCTTGCAGCGTCTTTTCCGCGGCTATTTAGGCGGATGAGTTCGTTATATAAAAATTGACGATTCAAATTATAACTATGTTATCTTCTGAATAAAGATAATTTTGAATTTGTATAAATCATAATTGATTCAAATAAAATCGTAGGTTATTTACACGTGCCAAAACAATATTATAATTTCGCAGCCGACAGAAAAATAGAGCTAAGTAAATATTTTTTTTATTCTAAAATACTTTTCTAAAATACTTTGCTTGATTCTCAGTCAGAAGTCAAATATGTAATCATGAAATTGACAGTGTTCAAACCTACGTAAGTATCGCTTTCATGATTTATTATAAAATAAATAGCGGTTAGTTAATGGAAACTTTCACTTCTTCTTTTTTTCTTTCTTTTCTTTTTTTTTTCGATATCGATTTTGCGCGGGACTCAAAGCTATTGACACTTTTCGAGCTTTATATACGTCGAACGATATTACAATGACGGACTTTCCATACTCCGTTTTTCAAAATAAATATAGGTGGCGCTGTACAGTTTTGCCCTCGATTAACCTTATTCATGGATAACAGACATATCCATCGTTTATTTTTAGTTTTAGCTATAAATGATGACCCTTGTTATTACACCTAGGCACGTCACATTTTCCATCCATTATTATTCTAACCACATAATTCTACACAAAATCTGATCAAAATATGAAGCAACAATTATTTTTATATATGCCTCTGTCATTGCATTATATTATTAAATAATTATGTACCCGAGCAATGAGAAAATAAATAAATCTGTACAGCGCTATCTATATTTTTTTAGGGGAACGTATTCTGGAAAGTTCCTCATTGAACTCACATAGGTACTAACAATGCTCGTTTCAAATCCTACCACTTCACCGTCTAAAAAGTAGCATTTTTTGTAAATTATTTAAGTCAACAAAAATTGCACAATACTTAAAAAAAAATAGTCACGGCCTCCGTAGTCCAGTGGTTTGAGCGTTGGGCTTACGATGATCCGGAGGTCCAGGGTTCAAATCCAGGTGGGGACATATCACAAAAAAAAATGTGATCCCTAGTTAGTTTGGTTAGGACATTACAGGCTGATCGCCTGATTGTCCGAAATTAAGATGATCCGTGCTTCGGAAGGCACGTAAGTGTTGGTCCCGAATACTACTTACTGATGTAAGTAAGTAGTCCTTACATGAGCCATGTAAGGGCCATTGGCGGCTGAATAGTAACCCTGACACCAGGGTTGATGGGGTTGGTAATCCACCTCACAACCCACACGATAGAAGAAGAAGTTATTCCGTTTATGAGTACTTACTTCCCTAAGAACCTGCACAACACAAAGTTTAATATTCCAATCCAATGTTTATAACCTAGAACAACTAGTTTTTTTCCAAAAATATCGTCACGTAAATTTAGATGCAAAAATGGTGCCACACGTCATGTGACCTGACAGGTAACATTGGAATCAGGGGCCCCGGCCAACCACGGGCAACCACAAATCAGACGTAAATCAGATTTCGAATCCACGTCCGTGATTGCAAACGAATTTGTGTTCTGCTGTTGTGTTATGCGGACGGCCACTAACTATGTAACCACTTGCGTCAGTGTGTCTGTTCATTTACACTACTCGTATGTTGCCACGTATGTGTGGATATGCTTTGTCTTTAACGCTGGCATAGAATAAAGAATAATAAATAATTCGTAGAACGGACACTCGGTGGTGCCTCGGATAAATTTATCATTTTTTTACAAATTACGTATTTTCTACTAACGTTTGCCCGCCTTATTACAAAATGAAGGCTAAAGATAATAAATACCAGGTTAAAAATATAGTTCGTCCCACAAAACTCCTGCTGTCGCAGATTCTGCTTAGATATTCATTGTCAATTAGTCCCTTTAAAATCCGTTGACTACTTACGTGGCGCGGACTAAGTAGGATTTTAACCCGTATTAGGTATTATATTTAGTCTTCTTTTTTATAACAAGGCAGTGTACGTTTAATATTGACTTCTGTTAATATAGTAGCCACATAATACATATGATGTATATGTAGTAGTAATGTGTTATGTTAGTGTAGTAGGTATTAGACTAACGGAAACTAACGGTAGGTAACAATGTACCAAACCGCAACACAACTACAAGTCTGCAACTGATATAACAGTTGCAACGTAATTGATGCGTTTGTCTATCTACAAAGATGCTACAAATACTTTGTTAGACTAGTTCTATGTAAATTTAATAATTGGTTTCCTTTGCCGAAGTTCGAGAATAGGTACATTATCCAAAACTCTAACAAACGAATGACTCTATATCGTCACAGAATTAATCATTGTACTACAGCTTGTGTCAACGTTGCCAGCAGTACTGTCTAGTTTGGTATCTACATAATTAATTAAAAGATAAAACTGATATATTGCTAACATCATTAAAAATTTCGCTGCAAATTTTCTATTTCATTAGCTACATAAACTTACATATTTAAATGGACGTTTTACATGTACTCTACCTACTACAGTTTTAATCTCCACTTCCTTATTTACAAAGTTAATTTTGGTAGCTTTACCCACTGAAAAGTCAGCAATTAACAAAGTTGCACACTTTTAAAACAGTAAAATTTTCTGTTATATCGACATTTCGCCCATTGTTTGTGGCATGACACGAAAAAGCGAATGCATGTGACTTGCCGACCAATCTACTTAATGAACAGCGAATTTCCATTCCGTTACCAAGTAGGTATTTACTACGGGTAAATTATCGTTAAAATTTAAAATTGGAGGGCAAAACAAGTGGAAAAAAGAATACAGTGAACTGTGGCAGAGTTGCATCGCTGAATTCACTCGGGTTTGTTTGCATTTCATTAACTTTGGTCAACAAACGATCTAATTTATCTTTTTCTTCCGCGCCTCCTGATTATTTTGTTCGACCCGACCCGGATTATAAAGTATTTATTGATTAAACACAGTTTAGGTGTTATTATTTGGATCTACAATTATTTAGGCGGATAAATTGGTAGTCTGCATACTTGAGAAGTACTTTTTAACGAAGTTAGTATAAGCAGCTATTTAATATGACGAGATCGCATAGACCCTACTACTATTCCACTGCTCTACTATCTTGTACGCGTACAATGCGTAACCTACTCAGTTCTATAAAAAAAAACAAGTTTAAAAACATAAACCCAACTATGGAAAAATGCGCTTTAATAAGTATAAAACAAGAAAAATACTTTACATTTTTTCGAAATTAAAAAAATAATAATAAATAGACAACTTATTTATTTTACACACTATTACTATTTACACTCCGCAAAAAGGGGTTCCAGAAGTTCGTGACCTAACCTGTATTGGGCTGATTTTCCCTTCGGGTTCCAAAAAATCGGACCTATCAAATCTTTACGTTAGGTAAGCGGACCCTGTGATGACCTACTACTTAGCTATTTTAATTCAATAGGAAGGTATTAGAGTTCGCTGGAAGCCGTATTAAGTAGGTACGTTACTCAACCAATGATCTATCCGACACGAGGGTGTGTTTCTTGTTACATCGTCTGGCCCCAGATACGTAGCGTCCAATAGATTGGATACCTAGTTTAATAGGACCTTTGCTACGGCATGTCATACGACCACCATTCATCAGTTCATATCTTCTAGAGAGCCCATCATTGAATTTAGCGTGACGTCATAGCCTACAACAACACAATCATGACGCTTCTAGTGACACCTCATTTTTTAAATTGTGATAAGCAGTTTCGAAGTTAGGCGGAAACAGACGTAGACACCTACATATACGAGTATACATAGCGGTCAAACAAATAATCCTCCTTTTTGCATCGCCGGCTTTGGCGTTGGTTATACAACTGTTTTAGCGTAGTAAATAGCAAAATAATCCGTTTTCATGTACGAAGGTAAGTAGTACCCGCCAGTGTGCCTATTAGTAGACGAATTAAGGACCTCATATATTATTAATAGTTCGCTTCCTCATTGTTTCCTTTGCCGGAAATCTCCTGTAATACCTTCCTAATTATACGCTGAAACTTTTGACCATTCATTAGTAAACCATGAACTCTATTATTACTTTATCAGTAAGAAGATATCTGGATATTCTATTATAGGTTTATTTTTTTATATTTAGATAGGTATACCTATAGTATATATAAAATGCAAGTCTTAAATTAGTTTTTGTATATGTGCCCCAATTACAGGTATGGTCACGAGCACTAATATGTATACACTTTGAAACCATGTCACGTAACTTTTTTGACAAACTAAACCGCAAGTCTCATTAAATGTCAAATATGATAGTACGACAGGATTCTAAAGTAGGTACATTACATTGCTCATGGCTGTACACACTGCATTAATAATTACGACAACAAAACGTATATATTAAGGTGTATATAATTATATATATAAATAAGTATGTATAAAACTTAAACAGAAATTAACTTCTAAATGAAAACAGCGATAAGATCTTAATATTGTAAGATGTTTCGGTGATATTTTTAACTAACACTTTGCTCGTAGTATACAATATAACTTGGAGTTAAAATTAAGGTAATAATAAAAAATAAGCCTGCTATATTTTATTTACAAGTATAACATATACATACACAACTTTAACTAACACAAAGACAAATTAAAAAATACAGCGCGTGTAACAAAACCAGCGCTGAAGCAGAACGCCCAAAATACTGGCTGCATTTCCCACGGTTTCCGTTTCGGTAAATAAAAAAGTGTAATTATAAAATATCACAATCTTATTGATATAAGTTGTGATGGCGCAAGAAATTATTTCTCCAGTCATCATAGGTAACAAGAAGATCCCTATGGAACTCCGCTACACTGCTTACTACATGTTACGGAAGTACATGCTCGTATGTACAACAAGAACTTAATCTATTTGTACACTCAAGTCATATTAACTAGGGAAGTAATTGCCAGTTAGGCAAGATAACACGGAGAAAGTTAGGCAATTAAGTGAGGCCAATATTTTCTAAATGTGCAACTATCTGTCTCTCAAGTGTCGTAACGATACACCGTGAAGTAATTTGTATTCGGTTACCTTCAGTACATCAGGTTGATAACATAACATAAGCACAACTATATCCGATGATGATGATCCCAATTAGGGTTGTCAGAGGCACATCCATTGTAAGATGAACTAAGTACCTACACCTCACCGTGCTTTGTTAGACCAACCAGATAGTAAGCCGTATCGCCGCTTCAGGTCGATACTTAGCAATATCCATACTGCTCGTAATATTATTACTACAAATGCAAAAGTATGTCTTTCTGGAAATTTTTCACGCCGCTTGATAGATTTGGATACAAATTGGCACACACTGAAGATAAAATATCATTTCCAAGAAAGTAAATTACTTAGAACATCTAGGAAAGTGTTACTGACGCTGTTAAAAAAAAATTTTGAAAACAACTAAGAAAATGTCATGTCATACTAGTTGAATGAAACTTACATGAATGTTAATTTAAATAACGTAGCTGCATGTTCCTCTGGCTACTATTCTGGTGCCTATTCGTTGAATAGAATCACAGTACTCGTACCTAATTTATAAACTTTGTTTCCCGCGAGATATATTGTTTTCAAATTTAATAACTAGCAGCACTCGCTTTTGCCTTAATTAATGAGTTTGTAATTGCAATTGCTGATGAGGCTCTACAGTACTAGGGCATTACGATACGATTACGAAAATACTGTAGTTTTTCGTAATCTTTTGCAACTTGGCTAAGGCCCCTAGTGTTCCCAAAACAGTCCCGGTAGTCCTATAAATAGTGTTGTCAGTGTGCAGTAAGCACACCTCGGACACTTCATACAAAAAGCCTCGTTTTACACACACTACCTACATATTGACGTTATGATACACGCGCATCTGTGTGTGTGACGTCTGACGCCCATACGATTGAAGACTAAAGTAAGACCGAGTGGGGGTGAGGTAAACTTAGCTTGGCCGCTGGTGGGGAGCGGAGAGTTGCCGTTCTATATGTAGTATTAATCCTTATTGTATAATTACGGTCTTCTCTCTATATTTATTCTGACCTGGACAACAATCTCGGAGCCACTACAAGGGCTCGATAAAGCGATTGGGAACCAAAGCAAGCCTTTGTAAGAGAATGGACGACCGTAATTGGTGCGAGTCCAATAGATTTTACTCCGCTCTGTTTTTTTCTAGCCCGAAGCTAAGTCTCTAGGGCTCAGAAGCTCCGATTTAAACTTTAATCACGAACTATTTGTCCCGGGAAAATGCTAACTAGATTGGAAAATTAACTTCTTTTATACCACCTTAGCAAGTTTTGCCGCATGCGTACATTGCCGTTAAATTGAGTGGAAGAGTGTGGGAGGTCGCGGTTGCAGAAGTTGGCATTGTTGTCAAGTGTTCTTAAGGCCATATACTTGTCTCTTCCAGATCCTTTATCCAATGAACATGGTAGGGGTATATAATAAATAAACAAATAGACTTATTAGTCTATTTAATACATTACTTGCGCAGGTGGTGATTCAGAATTAAATATTTTTCAGACTTAACTGACAAAGTACCTACACAATTTATTTTGAAGAGTATTTCAGTAGAGTGCGACATAATAAGAAGAGCGAGTAGAAAAAGAACGAAGAACTTGTAAGAGAAAAATCGAATCGCTAAAACAACACATTTTCTGATTAATTTTAATTACTTATTGGCCCCGATTCCAGCAGACACCTCCTAATTTTATTTTAAGTTATATCCGTCATTTTCATATCCGTCGAAAAGGAAAGGGACGGATGATTCACAGCTCTTAATTTTAGGAAAAATGAGTAAATGAATGTGTCGGGTTATTGACTGATGTAAAATTTTTAGACGGTTGGTTTAGATTTGTGCTTAAAATTGACGTGTGTTCCATAAATTTTATGCTTGTCGATTACCTGTCCCTTTCATTTTCGGCGGATAAGAAAATGACAGATATAACTTAAAATAAAATTAGATGGTATTTACAGGAATTAGCACCATTGTGTTACTAAAAAATCCTTTCGTTTAGATACCTGCTTAAAAAATCTAATTGATTTATTCCAGTGTAAATAAGTTACAATTAATGCAATTTAAAATAAACCAGTGCGTGTACGAAACGATTGATGATGAATGAAGAGGAAGCAAGAGAAGTGTATCAGGATCGAAGCAAATGTAATTCCATAGTCTCTGCTTACCTTGATGGGATATAGGTGGGAATTTATGTATGTATTCCTCAACCTGGATTAAATAAAACCGTAAGACATCAAAAATTTTGCTTGCTTGCTTGTTTACCTTGCTTGTATTTAGTATAGTATTGTATAATTAATGCTATCAGACCGATTTATACTATGTCTATTTGTGGAAACCTATAATTGGCTCCCCTGTATCGTATATATTTTTACATTGTTTAAAGTAGCTGTTGGTTTTCCGAAAATAAATAAATAAATAAAATTTATAACCTCCGTATACTCTAAAATTAAAAAAAAATCTAGCATGTCGCTATTATAATATAAGGGTCGGATATACCGTAGACAGTGCATAATAAAAACACATTCAAAACAGTCTTTGGTTTAGTTCACTTTTTCGGGAATATTTGAATAGTAATTTAATAAACTTCAAACGCCACAGTTGGACAGCGGGTTAGGTAGCACTTTCATAAATGTCACCGACGACGCAGTAAAAGTTTTAACTCGACGAGTACTGCTTTTGATGTGCGTTTATACTGCAGTATATGTCGGTTGTCTTTTTGGTTCAAAAAGCAGCCAAATAAGTTGATAAAAATCGGATCAGTTCCATTTTCACATAGGTATAATAGGGCACGGTATATACAGGGTGTTAGTGACATCGTAACGAAAACTTTGAAGGATGATTCAGGCCATGATTCTGAGTTGATATCAAGTGGAATTTTCCGTCGCAAAAATCGTGATCTTTTTTAGTTTTTTAAAATTATTTTCAATTACTTACTTTTATTATTACTTTTTTTTACTTGTGCGACCGAAAATTCTACTTGATACCGAACACTGCATACAAAAATCTTATTCTTACCGTGTGCCATCTAATGCGTAAGTTCGAGCGAGATAGACATTCTCTCTCTCCTTTACTCCTTAGTGGCTTACGGCCATTTAAAGCTAAAGTGAGACTCAGAGGGGGTGGGGTGCGCCCGATACGTATTGGTACGGGGGGCGGAGAGTTACTGTTCGTACGTCGCGACGTATTCATTATTCTAAGCTGTTGGCTAGCAAATGCCTATTAACCCTTGCCATGAAAAGTCAAAAGAATTGGTTATAAGTACAGAAGGAAAAAAGTAAAAGGTTAGGAAAGTCCAGAGAGTGATTTTAATTTATTGATTTATTTCTTACAGACAGGCGACTGGTAGCTGGAATTACAACACATTGTCATGAAGTAAGTAGTGCTTTGTTTTAATCCTATTACCCTACTCGTATATAAGTGTAGGAACATTCACTATTAACATAAGTACTGTTGCATCGTTAAGAATACCTATTACGAGCACGTTCTAAATTGCACTTCCTTAATTAGTCCGTATAATACCGGTGAATATAAACCATTAAATTTCTCAATTCGTTCTCAACGTAAGTCATTTATTTGTATCTTAAAATTACTTATCAGCTAAAAATACTAATATATAAACTAACGACGTATTCGCATTCTGACCACTTTGTCGTGTTGTGTCGTGACAATCGTCAATAACCCACAAGTGGCTGCAGCGACGCCACGGCACTTTATTTCCATAACCCATTTTATAATTTAATCACTTATTTACATTAAGTACAAGAAAAAACTACTTATCAATCCTTATCAGAACAAGAAAAAAGTTTACGAAGTGTCGCAGAGTAATTTATCTTTGTGCATGCTAACGATGTACATTGTACACTCTAGAGGCACATTTCTATTCAAACAAAAAGTTGATACAGATAATCAAAAGGATTTTCATAGACAGATTTCTCTGCAAAGCGACAGGACGCACCAGACAGACACAAACGAGTGTCACTTGACACCAGCTAGTATGTCGAACTCGAACGCTGGAAATAAAATTCCGACTGCAAGGCGTAATCTCAATAGTGGCGGGCGAGTGACCCGGCGACGTCAATGCTACTCTATTTGCTCTCATTGACAAGTCTCGCGTCGCCGCTCGCCGGGCGATTGCTTGTGCCCACTCGATGAAATTTTTAAATCAACATAAGTCCGCACAGTCACCGCCGTCAAGATATTACCCCACTTTTGTTCGAAAAGACCATTCAACCAAGAAGATAAAAATTACCAACTCTGAGGTGCCGCGGCGTTTTTATCAATGCCCAAAACAAAGGGTTGTTTAATGACGGTATTAGTGGAAAGTTCACGATAAATTCTCCGTCGTTAAGAGGTTCTTTGTCACCGTTGTATTGTGTCCTGACTCAAGTGCTTACGAATCGCTTCGGTGGAAAGCATTGTGTCTCAATATACTTCAGTTGATATAACTCTCGCCTGATCGCCTTCAGCGCAAAATCACACGCTTTGAAGGATACTGCAGTTAGGTATTTCTATTTTATTTCAAGAATTTCTTTCAGATTCTGCACGCTGAATGCGCGTAACAAACTGCTACGGCCGTAGTGTCTACGGCGATATTCTGCTACGGCGCTTCATGTTTACTGAGAAAATCTGTTTTTAATAAACAGTTATATTTCCTCGTTCTTAGACTACAAACGGAATAAGAGCAGTAAATGTACATATCTCAGCGAGTTACTCGTTCAGTATGTTCCAGTAATTTACTCGACGTAGCAGCGAGAATCTAGGATTTACTCGGTTAAGAGCGTTGTAGATTACATTAACAACATTACGTTAGCACACAATGTTGCAATCAAAATGTCTTACGGCGAATTTATAAAGTAAAATGCGAACGCTTGTTGAAGATTGCCTCCGCAGTAGTCTTCATAAGAAGATTTATGAAGCATTTCTTGTTAAGCTCATTACACAGAATATAATAATGTTATTTTCCAGTACAATGTAATATTATGTTTGCAAAAAGTGACGTGTTTTGAAACGTGATTATGTATCATTATTACAATCGTTAAAGCGCCTTTTTGCTAGCAGCTCTTTTTTACACCATGCAAATTCCAACAAATTGAATGTCGTTTTAGAATAAACTATTGGATATTTTTAAACCAACCAAGCAATTGTTTTTTTTTTTCAATAGAACTTTAGTTAAGTACGTAAAAACCGAACGACGTGAATTTTTAAAAAGGTACTTAGTTTAATGCACGACATATTTATCGAAAATTTAACTTTTGTATCTATGTATTATTTCCATTCTGTTTTAACTAGTATTTCAAATAATGTGTATTTAGAAGGGGCAAAATAATACGTTTAGGTATAGGACAAAAGTTGCTTATAAATACATGGAAAGGCTCGTCGTGTAATGGGATAAAAATAAGCAAGTAAATAAATAAACTCACATTACCAATCGTAGTAATCAGAAGATAACTTGCATGCTTTTAATACGAACTCCTGAGATGAATTATGACGAGCCGCATGGTGACAGGTCATCAGCCCATCGTTCATGTAATGATCCAACATATTAGTAAGGACACAACCCCTCAGTTGGGTTTTATTATTATGCGCGGGAATAAAAACAGCTGAACGCGTATTGTTTTGCATTCGCTCCCAATATCTGGACTAGGACTAAAGAGCTAGAAGACTAATGGGATAGAAAAATTACTTACCCTCTCGGAAAGTCATCAGCTAAAGGACCAGCCAAGTGGCGGGGAACAAAGCTAATGCCTGAGCTGTTGGCCCGAGCAGTGTGGCGCACAATCCATTAGCGCGGTGTGTTATTACGCGAGCTGACACCACGTCTGCCCACAATCCCGCTAAAAACACACAATCTCGCTCCTTGCGCCACCTCCCGAGCTAACGGAGGGCGACGGGTTTAAATACGTACCTCCAGTTAGAATACTTAAGTGTTGTGTGATTCGCTCCGAGATCTTGAATATTTACTTACATGTAAATTTAGTAATTGTTATTGAATACCCAACCGGCAGTGGAGCAGCGTGGTGAAGTATACTCCATACCCCCTCCGGTTAATTGAGGTTTTTTTTGACGTGACTTAATGTAGATTTGCCGCATATGGCATTAACTACTTGGCCGGACAAATGGGGAGCCCTGAAGGCTCTCATCCGGTACAACGTGTTAGACAACAGGCCTGAGGGTGCCCAGTTAGGCGCGAACGTCGGCTCAGGGCGTCGTCTGAGAGGAAAAATATTTGAAAGAATTAATCGACCCTAGTGGGTCGATAACGCTGCTTGAGGGAAGTTAATTGAGGGGAAGCATGCGCCCAGCATTCGGACGTAAATAGGCTGTTTATGTTTATGTATGTTATTTATGCTAGGCTTGCTCACTCAAACAACTGAAATATTATCTTTATAAAAAGGTAGCCCTAATATCTTGTCATGTGGAACATTTTATGGAAATGAATATGATTAACGGCAATCACACTGTATACTTCCAAAAAAGCCAACAATACTCATTTCTTGATATTTTATTCCTTGAGTCTTCACGGGGAAATGATTCTAAAATCATTTGACACTGTATCTATCCTTACCTCGCGGTATGTATCTTTGTAATGTGCAGTGATAATTAAAAGTCTCGTCAAAAGTAGTATCGCAGCGTTATCGTTGGATACGGTAACAAAAACTCTTTTGTGATAATGAATACTTACCCATTTAATAACGTCATTACCCATAGACTTACCACTTTCTTCTTCATCTTTTAACACATGAAACATAGGTACCTACTCTCAGGCCGATTAAAGTTTAATAATAATAAAACACTTTATTGCGCACAAAACAAGACATTTACAGAAATTAAAGTTTACTTATGTTCGAATAAAAATCGTCACCAAGGAAAAGTTATATTAGGTTAAGGTTTAGCCCAACAGAGAATGACGAATTTGTCGCTAGAATAAGTAGCGTATGATTCGCTCCGAGCTCAGAATTATTTCAAGTAGAACTACATCTCCACAGAAATTGCGAAACGTGGGTCCTTACACGCGACTGCGTTTACTCGAACGTGTCTTCAAATTTCCTACAAAATTTACCTTCCTTTTAGTAGGTATAAGTACATATTTTACAGAATTCTTAATCTCGCTCTTGGAACATTAACCAAGTTAAATATTATTCAGGCGTAAGACACGTGGTCGTACAAGAATGTAGCAATATGGTACATAGGGTTACCGACCTGTTGTTGGCGGACTACGGTTTAGAGAAATTTTAAAATACAATCACCCCGAGCAATCACCCAAATAAAAAGCCGGTTAAGGGAAAGGTATTCTGGGAAGCTGCTGACGCATTCTTCAACGGTTTTACAGACTTTATAGCTCGACTTTACAGTCGACTAAACTTGTTTTTAAGGGTTGAGTTAGAGTTTTCGGCAGGAATCAAAGCAGATTTTAGGCGGGAATCTTAGTCAGTTTTCTAATACCTATTATACCTAAAACAAGCAGTCGAGCAATGAGGGACTTTCCAGCCTACATTCCCAAAAAAATAGACATGGCTTTGTACAGAGTTGCATTCGTTCAACCTTCTAATTCATTTATATGGTCTACACATATAGACATATGCATCTTTTATCTTTGTTTTTAGGTATACATGATGACCTTGATGCTATTACACTACACATCTTCCAGCCATTATTATGCTGATCAAAATACATAGCAACGTAATTCTATCTGATCCCAATATCAACCAACAGTTATTTTTAAATATGCCTCTGCCATTATATTTACTTTTGAATAATTATGTACTTAACCGAGCAACGAGAAAATGGGCAACTATCAGGTTAAGTCTGTACAACGCCATCGATATTTTTATTGGGGAACTTACCCTGGAAAGTTCTTCATATGATGGAGTACGTACTCACTTTCTTTAACTATCGCCTCCAGTTTATTGAAGGGAGATCTGTGACCAGGACTAGTAGACTACGTAGACCACGTAGACTATTCATGTTATTTGATGAATTGTGTAGATATAACACCCAATTAGCGCAGATGCATCGGCGCTCATATCGACAAGATAACTGGCACATGTAAGTGAACCTGATATTTCCGACCGGGCCGCGCTCGCCGAGCATCGAGCGCTACTATGACCTACATTGCGGAAAATAATAATAAACACTTTTCCAGCCTGTATCATCGAGGGCCGTTAGCGCCGATTTTCCACTAGCCTTAATTAAAAATAACCACCAGAAGTGAAACGGTTTGAGGAAAGCGCTTCTGAAGCTGAATACAAACGGCGCCTTCAGAACAAAAGAAACTGCAAAGTAAGAGCACGTTTATATTCTTTACACCAGAATCAAAGTGCTTTCGAGAACAACTGCAGAACGCACTATCACTCGACAAAGTTAGAATTTTCATCACAATATTTTAATTGGCGAGGAACTTTTTAACCAAGTAGACAGGCGAGAATAAAGAAAACAATTTCATTTATTCATAACTTTTCAAAGTGAATAACTCGTTTAAATGAGCAAAAACAAAGCGTTTCAGTGTAAATGAAAACAATGGCGGCTGGGCTAGTGGTTCGCGTTGCAAATCAAATTACAACTTTTACATTACGCCAGTTCCTAGATTCATTCAACACATAAACTTGTGAGGCCTTTTGCACTTAAAACTTCCTCCGGGAAACTGCGGCCACATTATATCGTCGAACGAATTGTTATTGTTTCTGAAGGCAACTCTAGCCAGCGTGGATTAAATTCAGACAAAATAGCTACACCGCTTTTTGTTACAAATAAACTGTAACATCGAGGTGACAGATGACTGCAACATGTGTTGCTCGATAGTTTTATGACCAAAAATGTTTTGATAACCATCGCATACGTAGTACTTAACTACTCGTGTTGCGCGTTCCCGTTACAACCAGAATAAACCCTCTAACTCTTGTTGTGAAAGCAAACTGATGTTGAAATATGGACCGAAACAGAAAAAGCCATCGACAAACTGCGCGATGCTGTTTTATTCAGTTACTTTGTGACGGCGTAGAGATGCTGTGCAAAATGAACGGTGTATTTTCTTTCTAAATATTAAAATTCAATCACACTCGCTCATTTCCTCTTTGTGCGAGTAGAGAACGACAAAAGTTCTTTGTCTCTCGAAAATCCATTTTCCCGTAGTTTCTACATGCCACACTTTTCAACGCCACTTTTGAAATTACGTCTTTGGAAGTAGGTAAGGACATGTTAATGATATTTTCAAAGAATTGCGTTTAGATGGGCCTCACACGTCGTCCCCGTGGAGTATAAATTTCAGACGTTTTCTTCCGTTTTCTGTAGGAAGGTATGCAATTATTCAGCCAGTACATATTCGTATTAAATCAATTTTGGAAATAAGCCCTCGCAAAGCATTCCCTCGTGGCTGTATGTTTCTTTTCACGCGAGGGAATTCAAAACAACCATTAATGCTACTCGGGTAATCATGAATATTCCATTGGTAAACCTTTTTAAGAGATAACGTATCTGCAGAATGCTTTTACAAAATATATTTTTAAATAATTAATGCAGGACAGATTCTAAAATAATTCATGGCTTGTTTTACTTAGGAAATTGTACGTATTTAATTTTGAATTCCAATAAGAGAATGTCCCATCCTCCGTGAAAATTACATTTTTGCGGAACGTTTCTTTGTATAAGTTAATTATTTAATAAATTGTCCCGACGTTTTCTTCTAGTAGCGTCAAGTCTCAAAATACATTTCCCAGAATTACTTTGTTGATAGTACATACAATAGAAGGGAAAAGTTTATTTTAATAGGTAGGAATTTATTTAAGCTAAAGCAGTTAAAGTATAAACTTAGTAGGTATCAGGTGAAGTAGTCCACAACACCCAAAAGAACGGTTATGTAGACTTCTCAGAACAAAGAAGTCAAAAGTGGAAAATAAAACGTAAGGCTTTATAGAACTTGTGGAAACGGAAAGTTTTCCAATTGATAATAATTTCCATTGTGATGCAACACAAAGGAGCGCAGGAAAGTATGAAGTTGGAAAATAAATTCTTAATTTAAGAGCTGAGTGAACGCTATCTGAAAAGAAGTCGGATTAGAAGAACAAAGACGCGGCTCAGTCCAGCGGTGCTTCATTTTTTGTTGACTCGTGTTTCGCTCTTTGCTGCTTTAGCAAAACTGCCTTCGACTTCTTCAAACTTTTTAACTTCACAATTAACTACGAAGACATATTAAGTACTGCGGTAGGTAAGTACACTGTAGAAAATGAGGCATTTACTATGAGAGCATCCTAGAACCTTCCAATGTGGTCTTACATAAATGGTAGCGTCGGAAGAGGAAGGCCTAGACGGAGATACAATGATCAAATTCAAGACGTCTTACAACAAAGTGGGTGTCCAGTACCAGGTCAAGTGTTCTAAACTATATCTTTGTTGGGAGTGGATGAAGCCGGAGTGGTGTGTCAGGATAGTCGCAATTGAAATCCTGTAGTTTATACCCCTACGGGAAATAGACGTGATATTATTAAAACTCCCAGTCTTTTCGTTGGTGAAAACTGTATGACAATCTGTTCGATAATTTTTGAGTTAGCTGCGAACAGACAGGCAGACGCCGCGGGAGACGATGATTTTCTTTTAGAATATGTACTAATACTTATCATAATAATATATGTAAGTATGTATTGATGTACCTATAATGTGTTTTCACGTTAAGGAGCACGCGGTACAAATGTAGGTACAACTCATATCCGTATAACGACTTTGTATCAGGAGAGTGACTACAAGCCGTCATCTGATTACCTACTCATGGCTATGCCCACCCTATTAAGGATTACCTACAAGCGCGAGTTTACTATTTATGGTCCCAAAGTATGAGAGGTTGAATTAATTACATCACGTAATTTTGCCGTTAATTCCTTGTCAAGTAAAAGTAAGTACTAAATATTTTCGCGGCCTTTTCACGCAATTGAAATCGTTAACTTTAAAAAAGTTTGTACAAATACCTAATTAAAGAGACAATACCCAGAATACCCACCTGAATTTACTTGGTTAATCTCATTTGTAACTTTTACTTAAGCTCACTTTCGTAAATTGTTTAACTTAGAGAGTCGTAGCCAAAAAGATTAGTAGGTACTTACTGAACAGAAAGATTTTCTTGAAAAACCAGGGACCAATGCAAACATAATTAATTATCTACAAAGCTTTTTTTGGAAAATTCAGAGCGTAACGTTATATAATTTAGAATAACCATGCCTTATACCTACTCACTTTTAAAATAAGAACAGTACTAGTTTTAAATTAAAGTAGATACAACGTAATAAGAAGGCAACTACATTTCTAATGGTTAATTAAATGTACCTTTAACGAATATAATGGCGTAAAGGGGGTAGTTTTTCGAGTGCGCGGGCCGGAAGCGGCGCCGGCCGTAAATCCGAGCTGGTTCCGTTCCGGCGCCCCCGGCGATTACATTCCCATTCCGACTGCATGCCTGTATGCACACATGTTTATATACCGCTCTATGTGCCACCGCTTCCCCAGGTATTCGCCTGTTTGTATGCCTTCATGCTTCGAATTAAGCCGTTCGCCGCCGCAATGCAATGGTTCCTGCACTACAAGACCATTCTCCCCATAAATATTAAATGCTTCCAAACATCAGGCTACGATAAATATGACATACTGAATAGACCATAAATATACAGATCTATAACAGGACCTTTGTTTGACCATACTACGGAACGTTGAAATTAGTTGGGCTGAAGTTCATAAACTCGCGAAGTACTTACCTACTTACTTTGTTTCTACTTGCGATGCGAATGTTTCAACGAGAGTTTATTGGAAATATTGAAACAGACTTTGAGTAATATTGAATCGCATTTGAATGCGAACTAAATTACTTTCAGTTGGAATGCAATTCGTAGCTAACGAACATAATGCTCATCATAACATTCCTATTAAAATACCTTTAGTTCAAACATCACTTCCATTTGCCTTATGACAGTTTACACTTCATTTATACCCAGCCGGAAGACACCGAGACGTTTGGTCGTCGTAGTAATTTATAGTCATGCAAATTACATATCCTCCTCCACATATATACCTAATATCTGTAAATGGATGACACGGCTCACGCTGACTTCATGTCTTCCTACTAGTGTTGGGTTCTTACCCGGAAAATTCCCGCGTTTTGGGAATTTTCCCAATTCTGAGGGAAAAAACCCGAAAAATTCCCATTTCAAGGGAAAATATTTTTTATCGCATATACTGGGTGTTAGTGACATCGTAACGAATACTGAGGGGGTTGATTCAGACCATGATTCTGAGTTAAAATCAAGTGGAATTTTCCGTCGCAAAATTCATGATTTTTTTTTAGTTTTTTAAAATTATTTTCAATTCTGTACTTTTGCGATGGAAAATTCCACTTGATATTAACTCAGAATAATCAGATGAATCATCCCTCTTAGTATTCGTTACGATGACACTTACACCCCGTACAAGTACGTACATACGGTAGCTATATAAGTAGGTATGGGTGTTAGTGACACCGTATCGAATACTGAGGGGGATGGTTCATGATTCTGAGTTGATATCAAGTGGAATTTCGTGTCAAAAAATTCATGAAATTTTTTCTTTTCTTTTTAATTATTTTCCAATCCATACTTTTGCGACGGAAATTTCTACTTGATATCAACTCAGAATCATGGCCTGAACCACCCCTCAAAGTTTTCGTTACGATGTCACTAACACCCTGTATTTGTATTAAAAGTAAAGATTTCCAACAAAGACCATTTAAATATAATGTATGCCTACTTATGCCCAATTTATTTTCTGTCGTAGTGTCGTATGAACTCTTAAAAAACTTATCTAAAGGAGATAGATCATCGGATTTCGGCCCAGAAGTCAAAGTGCCGGCCAAAAAATAATTTTGCTATATTCCGTTAGATCTTATCCGTATGAGCATTTATTACTATGGCACCAAAGCTGTAGGGTCAATATCTTCGGTTTTATTCGATTTTAAAAAACTGTATTTTTCATACATTTTTGGTGAAAATGTAAAGTGCCGGCCAAGTAACAATAATGGTATTATCCTTAGAACTTATCTGTCTGAGCATTTATTACTATGGCACCAAAGCTGTAGGGTCAATATTTTCGGTTTTATTCGAATTAAAAACAAAACTGAATTTTCATACATTTTTGGTGAAAATGTGAAGTGCCGGCCATGAAACAATATTTGTATATCCCGTTAGAACTTATCCATTTGACCATTTATTATTAGGGCAGCAAACGTCTATGACCATTATTTTGACTTTTGTTGGACTTTACGTTATAGTTTCTATGTGAAAAGTGCCGGTCAGCAAAAACACATGTCAAAGCTATCGAGACATTATTAACTATGACAAAAACGTGTATGACCATTAATTAGTTTGGCTTTTGTTGGATTTAAAAAAAAACTTGGTTTTTGATTCATTTTGTATAAAAATAAAATACAACAGGCGCGTTATTTAAAGGATCGTCAGAATGTTTATTACTATGGCATTAAACGACTATGACCAATATTTTGAACTTAATTCGATTTTTCAAAAATCAAAAAAAAGTTTTATCTAGTGATAATGGAACTATCTTGCTAAAGGCGTAATATGGTGGTCGTCTTTTGAAAAATAGGTTTGCGTTTGACCACTACCTTACCTGATGGTGATACACGCTTAAGAAGCTACTTTTTTAAAGAAAAGTGTATACAAGGAATAAACAGTGGGGTGATAGAGGTAAGTACTATGTTATCGGCTGAGTAGCACCAGGACATTGTGATAGGCATACTTGCAAAGTAGAATAGAATAGAAAAAGTTTATTATAAGTACAACTACCCGACTCCTGTTTTCCCTAACAGATACTTCAGACGTCATGCCAAAATACGAGTTTCGTCACTAGATGGCAAGCTTATCTTTGGAGGGTAGTAATCATTTACGGTCAAGGTGAATCAATACCATAATTCAACCTAAACTTAGGCCGTAACGTTGAGTCGAATGCAAAAACTACAGTCAACGTCATATCTAAAATCAGATAGTATTAATATAGAAGTTCACCTAACAACACACAAAACAAAAACACAAAGTATTTATCTGACTAATAACTAGTCATTGGGAAAGCTCTGCTTGTTGTCATTGTTAAAATGTATAAAAAAAAGTTTTTTTAAAAGTCAAATAAAAGCCAAAGTCGACATTTGGTAGTATCGTAAAAATACGTTTCAGGTCGTTTACCAAAAGATTTGACTTATTTTGTTTCGCTGGCTGACATTTTCCCATTTGAACCAAAACGGAAAGAGAGACGAATAAAAAGAACATAACGGTCAAAAATGTTTTGCGCCGGATTATTAAATGTTCTAAAGGTCCTTTGTAATCCGCCGTACCGCATTTTTTACCCAAAGCACTTTATTTTCATACAAAATAAATAAGAAATCAAGATTTTTAAAATACACTAAAAGCCAAACTAATGGTCATACATCTTTGGCGCTATAGAAAAAAATGTTAACAGGCATCTACTCGATACTCTCAACATGATATTTTTGCTGGTCGGCATTTTTCACATTTGAACTAAAACGTAAATTCCAATAAAAGTCAAAATAATGGTCATAGATGTTTGGTGTTATTAAAAAATATTGAGAAGCAACTATTAGACAGATTCGACATATTTTTTCGATGGCCGGTATTTTAACATATTAACCAAAACTGAAAGTCCAATAATGGTCATAGAAGTTTGGCGCCATACTAATAAATGTTCTAACGGTCCTTTGTAATACGCTTGTATACCTCTTTTTCCCAACGGACATAATATTATTTTTTACAAAATGTATGAAAAATCGAGATTTTTAAAATCCAATTAAAGCCAAATTAATGGTCATACACGTCTGGTGTCATAGTAAAAAATGTTCAGAACAATCTACTCGAAAGGTTTGACACATTTTTTTTCTCTGACCGGCACTTTCAAATTTGGGCCGGCCAAAGTATGGAAAGCCGATGATCTCCTTTGTAATTATTTTAAATGGAATGTTCGATTTTCATAATTCCATGCAAAGATATCTACATATTATAGGATATATAGGATGCTTTTGGCACGAGAGAATGTCATCATCGAGGAGCAACATGGTTTTGTGCAAGAAATTGGGAGGCACGAATACCTACAGATATTATTTACTTGGACTATGAAAAAGCTTTTGATCGAGTTCCTGTCACACGATTGATTGCTAAATTAGAGCCCTTTGGAATCAGAGGCAATGTCGTGAAGTGGATTGAAGACTTCCTGTCAAATCGCACATTCTCTGTGGGCATCGGAGAATCATACTCTGTTCCCAGAAAAGTCCTCAGCGGTGTACCGCAGGGATCGGTGTTAGTACCTATTTTATTCAGTATCTACCTTACAGATCTTAAACATGGTATCATGTCTGATATATCACTCTTTGCAGATGACACGCAAAAAAACGGGGAATCCACTTATTAGCCATAATATAATCTAAGATGATCTTGATAGAGTAATTGCTTGGACCCGAGATTGGCTAATCATATTAAACATAGACAAATGCACTGTGTTGCATGTTGGCAGTAACCACTCCACGTTGAGTTACACCATTGACTCAAAACCTCTCGAGTGTGTTAAAAAATAAAAGGACCTTGGCATAACGATAACACATAATCTAAAGTGGGACGAACACATTATTGGAATCACTAAGAAGGATAACTCCCTCTTATACATAATTAGAAAAGCTTTTTATCATATAGATACGGAATTGTTTCTTAGGCTTTACAAAACTTACTTACGTCAGACCGCTGTTAGAACATGGGTTTCAAATATGGAGACTTTACTATCGGAAGGACATTGCACTATTAGAGAGAGTCCAAAGAAGAGCAACAAAGATGGTGACAGTACTGGCTGGCCGGAGTGGACCTTAGCGGGGGCCGCAGGACTCTCACCTCTGGCTTGCCTTCATTGGCCAGCCAGAGTGGGGCGTTAGAGCTATACGCTCGCAGGGTGGAAGTGAAAGATGCATAAGTCGCGAGTTGGTAAGGCGGGTAAACCGCCTCGCAGAAAGCGGTGTACACCTCTTGACACCCTGAGATGCTCACAACCATGTTGCTGCCTTGGCTTCCAGTCGCGTCGGCTAGATAGGTGGCCCAACCAGTGAGTGACGAGTCACCGCCTGCCCAATGTATCTCTGTTATTAAAATTGGTCGAGCAGGCGCCATAGTCCCCCATAGCCCCAGTATCCCGGTTCACTAACCCCCAACCCAATAGCCCCGTTCCTTTTGTTCCCATAATCTGCAATAGTCCTAAACGAACCAGGGATTGTCTTTGGGTGCACTCCCATAGTGCATACAGGGATAATCGCCGGTTGATGTCACAACACATTTAGAGTAAATTGTCTTAAGGGGCCTCTACGTGTTGGCTTCGGCCCCACGCACGCCTTCCAAAAGTCCGGGACTCCATGACAGACCCGACCCGAGACATGGAAACGACATACAAATAATAATAAGATTAAAAATAATTAAATAAAATATATTTTCCCATGATTCGGGAATTTTTCGGGTGTTTATTTTATTTTCCCATATTTTCCCGATATTTTTTCTTTCCCACCCAATTTTTTCTTTCCCTGCCCATCACTACTTCCTACATACATGCCGGAGCGAGCACGTCAAGCCACTTATTAAAATAACCCACTCAACGTATCACCCCGGCACCTACAGCGTAAATAATACATAAAAACAGAAATGGACCAAAGTTAAAAGGGTTGTGTATTCTGTAATTAACATACCGCTGACGAAAACCCTTTTCTTTTCGATTTACAAGGGATGGGCTGGATTAAATCCGCACACTTTTTAAAGGGTTGGTGCAAAGGTCAATTTAAAAAGAAAACAAAACTGGAAGTACTCAAAATCTGTTATTTTCACGGTTGAGATACAAAGACGAATGGAAGGGACTTCCATTACGGTATCAGGATGTCGTCCGTTTATCTGCAAGTTCATTTGAATATTATCATTGACGTCCGCTCGTCGCTGCGCCACAATGCTATCAGACTCACTTTGCCACGTTCACGCTGCCTCTTCCATTTTTATATCTTTGTTTACTTTATACGGAATTAAATGAACCGTTTTCAATATTCAAATATTTCAAATAATATTACAGAGAAGTATGTGGTATTCTGTAAAGCTTTTGTGTGTACTACAGTCGTATTCTGAAAACACCAATCACAGCCAGAAATCACAAAACAAAAGAAGACATATTGTTACAAGACCTTATTCAAAATAAGTATTAGAAATAAAGCAAGGATCGTGAAGGCTCAGTGCAAGTGGCGTGGAAGGTGAACCGTTCAGAATGATCACATTTCCATACAATCACTATTGGCACCATTGCACTCTTCCACCGTTGGATGGACGATCACGGAGCTCGTTTCACGCTGCCACCCGAGTTCAATTTTATCATTATTTAATACTGCGTATAATGTTACGATGGCGGTAAAAAATCTTAATGATAGAACACAGCTTGAAAAATTCGACGCGGTAGTAACATAAAAATATTTTATGAAGCTACTGAAAGCGTAAAGACATGTTAATAAGTTTATTAACGTTTAAATTTAGTACCTAGTCATTTAAGTTTTTAAAGAACATTCGAAAAACCAAAAACTACACTTAATTTGAGGGTTACATGAGTTTTCTCAGATTTCCTCATTGTTGTCACAATTTAACCCTGAAAGCAACAAACAATCAGGGACGCCAGTAATAAATAGAAAATGGGAATCTATTTAATATTTCCCACAAGACAAACAACGGGCGCACGAAAACAAAAATTAGCAAATATATTTTTTAATTGAAACCTCGTTTCATTACAAACACTTTCTGAACAAGGCCCATGTTTGTGCGTTTAAATTTTAATCCCTTAACATAAAAAGTTGATATTGTGGAGGCAGACGGGCCAGCTATCGGAACCACCCGATGGACAAGGTAAACCTACAGTGTTTGCTTTTAATTAACCCATAGTCAACATCAGCTTTGGCCCATACACTTTTCATCAGACAATTCTACTGCACTTACATACCTTCATATTTGATTTGAGGTGGTAGTCATAGTAGTATATCTACTACTCAATTTAACCAAATCGATTATCTACATTGTTGATTTCAATTTATAAAACTTCCGATGATGCAGCAACATCATTTTGATCGACGCTAATTGCGTATTCGAATACGATTTCAATCGACTATCATCGAGTGATGAATCGGTTTTTATTATTACGAAAATGATATTATAATATGCATGATAGATGCTATCAATTGACGGGCTTAATTCTACGACTCATCCGAGTTAAAAGCTTAAAGTAATAACGTTGTACCGACGGGGAAGCGTATCGCCTTAACTTAAAGGATTTATTGGGGTTGAAACTTTGTTGTACTTTCTATTGCTGTGCTTAGATGTGTTAATAAATACATTCGTGGTTCGTTCAATTGACTCCTCTTCATATGTATGTCATGGCTTGTAACGCGCATAGCATAATAGACATTTCCACTTCTAGATACTAATCCACGTAAGTATATTCTCTTGTGATATGACGCAAGTACGAGATTCAAATTTTCAAATGCTAGCGTAGGTATTTCGTTCGCTTTGTCCAATTTCATCGTCAAGTTATTATGTAAACTTGACGATGAAATGCCTCAGGGAATACATCTCACATTTGACCTTACCATTTCCGAGTACTTGGATTTCTGTGTAGGTAGGTATAATATTTGTATTACTAAAGCCTTCAACAAACTCAAGAGCAAAGTCTGAAATCAAATCTATGGACTCTTTTGACTTGGAATTTTAAAAATGCTCTTTTCTTGATATTTCTTAGAGTAATATCGACTGTAAGACTCGGGGGACAAAACCGGCCGCAAAGCGTTCTGCTCAGAGCTAGCAAAGATTCCAGTTCCAGTGAAAAAGTTAAATGGTCTGGAATGGAGCATCGGTAATAGAATGGACGACAATCCTCATTTCCTTGTTCGATTCCATTCGCGTCAGATAAGTCGTAATGTTACGTGAAATAGTTTTAATATTTCAAAGTTATATTATATATTTAAATATTATATAATTTTTAAATTCTAAAGTAAGTTTAGTTATATAAAAAATAGTTTATATTTTTTTAGTTTTAAGTTATTGTTGGAATAATTTTGCGGTGCCCTTACAGGGTGTCACATGCTTGTACATTATCTACTTTAAGAACTGTAAGCCACCATGTGACATGCAACAAATAAATAAATAAAAAATAAATAAAATCATAAGCGGGAAATTTTATTCCTATAAATATGTATATCAACATTTAAAGTTAATTTGAAAAACTTCAATATTTCACTGTAAAATACGAAATGTCCTATAGAACATTTCATTCACGAATTTCCTACTTAGATGTAATTAGACGAAAAATAAACATAAATACTTTAAAGTAAAATAATACGAATTCGAAAGTAACAATCAAAAGTATGTGATCCTGTTAAGTTATCAGATCAAAAGTAATGTCGTATTTAGCGATCGTAATCTCTTTCCCCCCAACATAATTACGTAGGTTCATGGCTGGATGGGCCCGCGTAACTTAACGTGGCATGTCCACCTCAAGTCACAGATGACTGTAATCAAATTATCCAAAGAAATTATTCCAATGTGCCATTCCTTCCCATTTCCTTTTAATACGAACGAATTACATTAAATACAAGCCTACACAATTCGCAAAAGGATATAGTAGAAACTACAACGCTACGCTACGAACGCTCTCCGGAAATTAAAATTTTCTAAAGCGCTTGCAAATGAAGGCGCATACATCGAAATTACTTTCCAAAGCCTTTGTTACGTCTACATTCCTCACGAATCCCGCTCGGTTCAAGGGAGAATGATGATACACTTCTAATGAAACGTTTTTTCGACTTTATTTGCTTAACACTCGATCTGAGGTTCAATAAAGGATCCCTAAGATAGGGACGCATTTAGATATTCATAATGCAAAGGGAAGCACAATCAGATTTTCATTGGCGTCCCGACGTCTGTGCAAGGGGCCAGCGGTGCGGGGGACGGTGAGGAATGAATACTTATTGCGAAAATGAAGCGACCCATTAATGAACGCCGGCTCCGTTGAAGCGATCAGACGCGATTTAATTCCCTTCGAAAAATATTCAATAATCGCCGCAGAGACCCTCGCGGATCAACGGCAAACAGGCCGAAGCCAATCGAGAAGAAAAATTGCACGGAGTCGGAGAGTTATGAACTGCACGACGGCCGAATAAACACTTTTTACGATCGAGAGATACTGAATAGTGTCGATGGAAAGCTCTGACTTGCAAATGGATAATAATTTTATATTCAATGAACTCGTAACAGTAGGCTGGTGGAGGCTGATGTCTTTTGCGTACGTCTCTTTGTGCTTTTCGGTAATCTTTAGTTACTTAGCCATAACCAAAAGACATTTTTCTATTCTATTATTGTCTCACATTATGCCGTCTCGCTAAGATGATTATTACAATATCATCACAGACAAGATTATTCGCAGACTTCATAAAAACCCACTTGTGTTCACAATAAGAGAGAATCATCTATTATGTTCCTTTGTTGCGAGTGCTGCTTACAATAACGTTTGGGTTTACTTTTTGTGCTAACAGAGGTTGTTTTTGAAAAATTACTTCATACTTTTACGCGCGCACTTTCAGTAACAATTGGTGCTTAGAATTTTCTTCATGTATAACAAAAACCCTTTTTGGATGAGATAAATAACAATTGCATATTATATTTTATAAGTAAACGAAATTATACTTTATTACTTTACATATCCTTCAATGCTTTAACAACACATATATTGTACATGAGCTGACTTTGCAGTCTCGACCATGCTTTCGTTGCGGTTTCCTCCACGGAATCTAGAATGTTTCGTAGCTCTTCGTCCTGGGCTATAGTATTTGTGTGCGTCTTCAGGAACAAACTCAAGTATGACTGTGCCAGTTCGAAATCTCGATTCGTTTTCAGCATAGTACCTACCATAACAAGGAATTGTTTCATGACTTGTATAGAACCTCCTGCATCGGGGGCCATGCTCGTCACTTCAGCTTCAATAGCTGCGGGAGCCATAAGTTTTAGCTTCTCTATACACATTTCATACCCTTCTTCGTCGTCACAAGAGACCAGTTTCTTCGCAAAGACTGTTAATGTGGATAAACTATCCGGTATTAGAAGTTTAGTATCTTTGTTTCCATCTTTGTCTTTCTCCAAGTCAAACTCCAATTCTATACTAGGGATAGTGGGTAGGAAGAACGGCGCGGACTTCGGCACTGTCAATGGCGTCTTGGGCTTATTTCGTCTCTTCACAACATCTAAATTGAGTAAGTTCAGCCACCTAGACGTAGGTTGACCTGACAATGTTATTAATTCTTCGCTAATTTGTACGGGGGACTTGTACTCTGGTTCCTCTCCAAGATCTATAGCTCCTATGTCTTCGATGCTTGGTTTCTCGGGCGCCGTGTTTGGAAGTTCTAAGAAGACAGAAAAAGTAAAGTCAACAAATACGATTAAGGATGTAGGTATGTGGTCCCCCACGGATTTTTAGACTACTCAGATGCACATCTGCTTGAAAATGTAAGATTATAATGGGTCTTGTATACACATAATATGCAATATGTGCCTATGATAAATTCTAAACCGCAATTGTATACCGCATACCGCTACGGCATAAACCATTAGACCACGCATTCGGCGCTCCATGTAAATGTTTATTTCCAATGTTAACAAAAATAATATAATTTCCCGTTTCATTAAACATATAATAAATCTACCTAATCGGCAGCCCTACATTCTACCTAACACTATTGTGGGTATAAACTTTCTGATCGTTATTTTTGCTTGGCAAGCAGTGCCGCAAACAAGAATTTAACAACGGTGAGTTTAAAATACGATCGGTATAGAACAAATTGAATCGTTCTATCGATAAAAATATAATGAAGCATTTTTATCAGTTTATATTGCTAATCAATTGCCGAAAAATCAAACAGAAAAATAAACTTATTAAGTCACTTATTTTCAAATATGACTGAAGAGAAACAATGTCAAATTTCGGAACCATGCATTCAAAAGACCAATAGTAAGTGGTTGCAATACATACATCATTATAAAGTGCTAACATTAGCCGGTTTCTTTTCGCTCAATAGAGCGAACTTTAAAGTATATAAGTACTCACTTAATCTGGGGATGTCAACGGCGCTTCTGTCGATGGGTTTGAGGAAGACTCGTTCGTAGAGCAGCCTGTTGGCCCAGAGGAATACGCCTAGTTCGCCCACGTGTGTCGTCGCGAGGTAGTCACCCGTAGGCGACATACTCAGCGATGTACACGGTTGCTCCACCTACGTCATTTTAACATGTCAGGCGTTTCTTATCCGGTTATTTAAAGATATGCTCGGTTGGTCGATATGTTTTGTACACATAGGGCAACTCGGGCCTCCGTCGGCCTTGTACAGCCTCTGTGGTCTAGAGGCTTGCCTCTAAAGTTCTTAAGCTTTGGCCTCACGATCTGCGGGTCCAGGTTCGATTCCCGATGGAGACATTGTCACTTTGTGAAACTGTCCTATGTTTGGAAAGGACATTGTAGGCTTTAATTCCCTGATTGTCCGAAAAAGTAGGATGATTCCGTGCTTTGGAGGGAGGAGCTATTAGCCGTAAAAACCTCCACCAACCCGCAATGGAGCAGCGTGATGGAATATGCCTCATACCCCCGTACGATTGATTGAGGGGAGGCCTGTGCCCCGCAGTGGGACGTATAGTATAGGCTGTTTTTGTAGTCGTTTGTTGACTGGCTGAATAAAGCTTGGGCGTAAAGACGGATTATTGTAATGTTTGTTCTAATGTCATAGTGACGTAATGCCGCAAAATTACGTCTATTATGCTGTTAATTTACCTTTTTGTCTGCAATTGTATTGAAATATATTTGTTACTTTTGTAATAGTCTTCATATTTGTAAGGTATAAGAATCACTAGGTCAGTCGCATTACCAGAACTTTAATTGTTTTATAATTGCAAAGTTTTCAAGTTCCTTTATATTAAAAAGCAGATTGAAATGTTAAATAAAAAAATATGTACTTACAGAAAATATGTCGACTAATTTAGCGCTTGGTATGTCCCAAGTACACACAGTACAATCCATTGATGAACTGATCAACCATCTAAAATAGAACAAAATATTTGAATACCTGACATCTTGGCATATTATTAACAATAAGAGTAGAAGATCTAACCGCACAGTATTACGTACCTACTGGTCCTGATTCCCGCAGACTCCTAATTTTATTTTTAGTTATACCTGTCATTTTCTTATTCGTCGAAAAGGAAAGGGACGCATGATTGACAACTGTTAAATTTAAAATGAAAGAATAACCCGAGCGAATAAAATAGACATCTCGCTCGTATGCAATCCGTTTGACGTGTGCTGTCAACTTAATTTTGTCGGGTTATTGGTCAATATACAACTTTGGAAGGCTTTTTTAGTTTTTGTCTAAAATTGACGCGTGTTCCATAAATTTAATACATGTCGATTACACGTCCCTTTCTTTTTCAGCGGATAAGAAAATGACAGGTATAACTTAAAATTACGTAGTGTGTACGGTCACAAGTACTAATATGTATACATTTTGAAACCATGTCACATTAACTTTCTTGACAAATTAAACCGTAAGTCTCATTAAATGTCAAATATGATAGTGCGACAGGGTTCTAAAGTGGGTATATGATTTTGCTCATGACTGTACAGGAATCAGCACCACTGTCAGGAGTCCCATCTGACTAGGTACCTATTAGCACACCCAGGATCCTCCATACAAAAATCTCATTCTTACCGTCAACCGCCTAACGCCCTTACTCTTTGGCGGCTTGTAGCCGTTTAAAATAAGACCCAGAGTCGGTAAGGTCGGCGTCCGATACGAATTGGTGCGGGCGGAGAGTTCTATACATAATATTTTTCTGTCCCATATGTCTAGTCCATGGCAGCGAAATTCGTGTTACAAAGAATAAGCAACCACCTACTATGCAGTTTCTTCGCAAGTTGTGACTCTCCCCACACAAATAGAGCCACAACTTCGAACGTAGTTTGCTTGTTAATATTATAATGAAAATTGTATTTTCTTACCTACTCTGACAATCAAAGTCAATAGCGTTAATTTTGCCTAAGTGTCCTTCGAACTTCCTCACAATATTCATAGTGTCGATGTCAATGAGTGTAATTGTGAAGACTTCATTCGCGAGGGCCAACAGACCACTGTCTCTGTGACATTTTGTGCTTGATACTGATTCCTCTAGTCGCATTACGTGGTAGGGAGATGTAGCTGTAAATAATTATAAGTTCAGTATTGATTCATATTAGGTTAGTTAAGTTAGTATAGTAAGCTGGACCCCACGAAACAACGCCAAAAGGAAAAGAGGCCGACAGATGCAAAGATGGTCAGACGATCTGAAGAAAATAGCGGGCCCACTATGGCTAAGAAGAGGAAGAAATCGCTAGAGGAGGCCTTTGTGTCGAAAGGACGCACTACACAAGGGACTGTTAGTACTCAAGTTATATTTATTTATTTTATCATTGTAAACCTGTCTTGTGTTTAGTTAAATAAAAGGCTTTGATATTGAAATTGAAATTAGTAAGCAGATTTATATTAGTTAATTAAGCACCTACCTCTTACCTTCTAAAATTTCGCATGCTTATATCTAGCGGATCATGTGATACTTAGAACATAAAACCTACTTTAACCTACCAACTGTTTACTAAACCATGAATCCTATGCGAATAAATGATTTGATTTGATTTGTATTTTTTTGCAATATAGTCAATAGACATCTAGCTGCGGAAACCGGTCCATGTATGATAATATGTAGAATTAATTTGTTTTATTCTTTTCTCCATAAACTTCGTATATTGCTTCATATATTGATTTTGTAATAAATTACGTATTTCGCATTGTACCAATATTTAAGTCAGTAAGTAAAGAATTGTATAGCTTACTCTTCTGAAAAAAATACCCTATCACTGTGTTGCTTGGTACAGTATAATAAAATAAACAAATGTACCAAAAACAAATGTGTATTATATACCTGATTTAAAATGCCAGAACTTCAGTTTATCGTCAGCCCCAACAGTGATAACCCTCTGGTTGCAGAGATCAGTCTCTACTCCCCTCAATGCCCCTTTGTGAGCCAATCTCTTCTCCTTACCATAGAAACCTCTGTGAATACCAGATTGCATGTTGAACTTATGAACCTGACCATTGCTGTAACCTGAGAGGAAATAAAAAGTAATTAAAATAATGTTTCATTTATTAACTGCCACAGAAATAATCATACTATGAATTTAATTATGAACAAATGGAATTGATTATTTCCAAATAAAAACTCAGACATAGACAAAACTCAGATTAAACTGTATCTATGTACCTCACATGACTAATTTAAGAGCCACACTCTTGTCAGTGTAGCAAACTCCATGCTACTTTTTATGGAAAAATAGGGCAGTGTTTTCCCTCTTGCCTGCCACCCTAAGTACCTATACAATTATAATTATACGTAAAATAGTTGTTGTATAACTGGCCTTAAAAAACAACCTGCACTTACCAATTATAACAAAATTTCCACAATGTGTAACAGTCAAGCAAGTAGCAGTGACTCCCTTCTCAGCCTGTGGTGGTTTGAGCTTGTGATCACCCATCCTGATCTTGTTGTATGACCATGTTGTAGCCATGTATAACCCCTCGTGAAGAGATGCTATGCTGTCCCATTGCTTGTCTCTTTGCATGCAAGAACTTAGTTTGGTGATTGGAGGCAAAACCAAATAGTCTTTTTGAAGTCTATCTGTAGGAAAACAGTTTTGAAATTAGAATTATGTTGACAAGAACAATAACATTTAAAGTATACAGATATCAGACATCAGAATTATTTATTCAACAATAAACTTGATGAAGGTCAATAAAACATTTTTGAATCTATATCATTTTGCAAAGTATTATGGCTGAGGAGAAGAAATGCCAAGAAACTGCAACAGCAAAACAATGTAGATTAGGTATATAAAAAGGTATTTTATAACTAGAGGAACATTTACTTTAAAGACTTTACATTACATTAAAAAAAATAAGAAAGAAACTTACTTTTTTTCTTAGAAGCTTTCCTGTTATGAGAGGCTTTCCCCATGCTCTTGTTAAAGGTCTCTGTGACAGTATTCATGATATGGAGACTACTGTCACTGCCTGCTGCTAACATATTCTCTCCCGTCGGTTCACAATGCTGAACCAAGTTGGGAGGCAAGGAATGACCCTCTCTGCAAAATCACAGGTTGGTTAGACATCTTTCTATTATCTTTCTATATTATTCATCAAAGTTTAACCTAACCTAACCCAAGTTAGTAAAAACATAGGTATAGCATTAAATTATCCAGATAAGTTACGCTACATTATTAATCATCATCAATTATATCATACTCATTTAAAATAAAAAGTAATACCATAGAACAAAATACATATTTTTTTGTTTACCTTTTCCTCAGAAGTCTAGCACCACCATCAGGGAGGTCAAATATCCATAACTTTAAAGAGTTGTCTTCAGAGTTAGTCACCATAAGGGGCTCTGACATCAAACATTGTAAACCAGCTATCTTAGATGAATGAGCAGACTCCACTTGAGATGCAACTCTCTTTTCTTCCAAGTCCCACATGACAATGTGGCCTTCTGTACTGCCCGTGACCATTACAGGAACCCCATCAAGTCTAAACGATAAACTACTGACCATCCCCCAATCATGTGTGAAATCCACAACCATCTGGTCATATCTCAGATTGTGCAGGATGATCTTCCCATTAGCTAGAGCTATGGCGACCACGTCCACTGCAGGAGCAGGCTCCGTAATAGTTACGGCACTTCCCCATCCTTTGAATGTAAACACCAGTTTTGATGTTCTCAAGTTCCATAACTGTAGTTGCCCTTGCTGGCTTCCAAGCAACACTTTGTTGAGATAAGTGGGAGGGTGACAAAGTGTAGACACTTTGAAATGCTGCTCATCAAATTCAAGCTCCAAAAACTGCGATTCTTCCTTTATATCAAAAACTTTCAATACATTGTCTTCATCTATAGAAATGAGGTGAATTCCAAAGGGAAATATTAGATGAATGGGGGCGCTATGACCTTTGTACACGTGCTTGAGTTCACAGCCTCTTCTCCAAGCGTAAACATTACTCTCACTCGCGGTGTAAACATGGAAGTTATCTCCGCTCATACATGTTATAGGCCCGGGATGCTCACCGCTTACACTCAGCAGACGAAACTTATCACAACCATAGGTGTGGAACCACTTGCCTACACTCGTACAAAGAAGAGTTTCGCCGCGTCTTTTAATAAATCTGGCAACGAAGGGAACGTGCGTGCTGACATAACCTAAAACTCGTGAACCGGTGAAAACACGACTACTTGTCTTCTCCGACATATTGGCAGAGTACTGGAACAACGTCACAATATATAATAACAGCACATTACTCTGTGATAGTTCACTAAAGAAGCATTTTTTTGTTTAGTTTTACAGAACGTAAAAGCACGACAAGCATGGGCAATGTTTTGACTTTTGACATATGCTCGCTGTCGCTGTCAAATTGTTTTTTTTTTCCTTAGCCTTTTTATTTATAGGTCAGGCTAAGATCATGAGATCATACTGCCTAGTGTAAAATTTTGATCAATAACCTAAATAAAAAATCATACTCTTTTGTTTATTGCCATAAAACAATGCACGTTCTTTTTATAGGTACATACACCCAACGCACTTATAAAGCAACACGGACCTCCGCGGATAAATTAAATTAAAAGAAAACGTTATTATTACAGTACACATGAATGACTGGATTAGGAAAATGTTTAATCCTTCGAAACCATCTCAACCTACATTCTAAAAGGATTATTAAAATAAGAAAGTTTTGCCACACTTAATCGTATTTAATATATAATTTTAATAATGGGAGGTACATAATATGTATTCATTAGTTTACAAAAGTCCTTGTCGCTTTAAATCCTCATACGTTTTCCGATTAACAACATTGCCCAACGAATCTTCAAATTCTTCATCATTTTCCGCAACAAATCTCTCATTCTCTTTCTGGTGCTTGATTTTTTCCCAAACTGTAAACAAAGAAATTTATACAATCAATAAGCAAGGAGTTTACAGATTATGGGTAAGTGGTGCGTGAACAGAGAAGAGACGTGCAGAATGGACCAATAACAACGTGCGAGAGAGCGAGAAAGAAAACTTCTGTCACTTCCGTTTTCGTGGTGATTGGTCGCTAGTCTCTACTCTGCTCATCTTCTATGAAAACTATTGAAAACACTTCCTTAGACGGCAACTTTTTGTATCGATAGACAGACGCGATACTTACTAATTCGCATTCTACTATCGCTGCAAAAATGATCCAAAATAAATGCCCTTAATCTTTTAGTTACAATACTTACGCGCGAGTGCATCCTCAATTTGAGTGACATTAGCAAAATGGGCAGTGTTGGGAATGCCAAGGCACCGCATGCCGTGAGCGTGACGCCATTCAGCGAAGTGTCGTTGGAATGCCTTAGGTCCCTTGTACGTGTAGTTGCCGCATATCTCGCAAGTGTAGCTGATGTTCAGTCCGTGCAGTTTATACAGCCAATATGGGATTGGCTGGAAGAAAAAAGAACGAATAAAATATTATTACTTTACAATACAATACTCTCTAATAAATTTCTTTACTTTTTTTTATTGCGCATGGAACCAAGAAAGAATACACTAATAATTTGTTTCGAATACTGTACGCCGATTTCGAATCGTCAGATTATGACTACACTGTAGTGTTACTTATCGATTGTGTGTGGATACTTGAAAAAAACAATAATATCGACAGGCTATCGATTTTAAAGGTCAACTGCCGATAGTCAAACTATCGATAGTTCTGCAACGCTACTGCACATGAATACTTTTTTAAAATACGAATTCTCTATTTTCTTTCTATAGTCTTTATTGATGAGTGTAAATTGACAAATTAGAAAAATCGTTTGATAGAAAAAATCAAACATACTTTTCCGTCCCAGCCGAGTGGCAGATTCTTAGGGTTGTACGGCACTTCGTCGTCATCGGAGTCGATGTCGGGCGCGGCGGACGCGTCGCTCTCGTCGCCGCTGTCGTCGCGCCGCTCCCCAGCCGCCCGCGCCGCGCGACGTGTCACATTCTCTATGGTCGCCGCGCGGGTACTGCTCACTATACCCGCGAATCTGTTAAAGAAAAAACTTTATTTGTGCACCATACATTTTTACATATTGCATTTAAGGTACTAATTTACTTAGTGTCAATGGACAGGGAACCCCGAACTAGGCTGGGCCTGTATCTCGGACGGATGGTCAGTATGATTGATTAATTAATAAAATAACCATGATGTATTTGCGATTGCATATTTGTACATTGACGTCGCGTTTTTTACGGTGAAGAAAAACATCGTGAGGGTTGAGTTTCGCTAGTAGTGAAATTAAACTGCCCATAAATATGATAGATATTTACAATTACTGCCGCCCACCCGCGTGAAATTATAGCCTATATTCTAATGTATGTAAAGCTTCATCAAAATCTGTTGAGTAGTTTTTGGGTGAAAGAAGAAATATCCATACATACAAAGTTTTGACTATATTAGTAGGACAGATAGTGACAAGTTTACACAGAGTAGTACCTGTAAACCTGGGCTTCGATAGCAGCAATATCCTTGTGTCTCTGCTGAGTGGAAGCCTTTGCTTTGTTGCCGCCTTTCTTAGCGACCAGGGACTTATCCAACGCTGTCTGACCTTTGGTGCTGAACAACCTGTCAGGAAACGGGTATTATGAAGAAATACGTATACTGTTAAAACACATAATACCGGGTTCTTACCGCGTTAAAATCAGGAATTTAATACTCGCGGTTAAGCGGTAAGAACCCGGTATTATGTGTTTTAATTGTGATAATAACCGCGTAAACCTCAAACACCGTATACTGTTGTTTTGTATTCTCAGTCGTGAATCGGTATGTATGCTATTATTATAATTAAGATATATCTTATCATTCTTATCTCACCATTTGCAAAATGAGGAGTAAAATAAACACAAAAATATTTTTATGCGAGACAAATCAGTCCCGCTTGGCTGTTTGACTATGTGGTAGAAAGGTGACGAACTTTTTTATGGCCTATAACTGCCAGTGTATAAAAGTGCGTGTTGACAGATAAGGGTTGCACTATTTCCGGCCGCACCGCATCGCTCTTTCCCTTGCGTCTATCCTTTTCTGTCACTGTGCTAAAGCGAGATAATGCAACGTGGTGGTTGGAGTGTGGTCGCACTCACGTTTTATATAACAATTGTCATTTAATTGCCTTAAAAATGGAACAATTTGTGCGGTTCAACTCCAAGGACTGAGATTAGGCTAAGATTTTACCTCTGTGCTCGTTCTTCCAGAGTGCCGCCACATTTGAGCCCTAAAGCCATGAGCGCGGATTTCAATCTATCAAGACCCAATGAAGCCAATTCTTCCCACGAAGAAAACGCTGAGAGATCCAAGTGGGCGCCCACGTTAGTTAGAGCGCCTCCAGTTTCTTTCTGTAAACAAAACAAGGCACACATGTGGAAACTTATGGGGAAAACATTTTTATTTCCAAAATAATCAATCCCGGTTGATAAAGATGAACGCGCACCTAGCCGAGCTACAGGAGCCACACGCGCCAAAGTCATCGCATTTTGCGGTAAAATGCGGGTCGTGCTCCGCGGATAGGTTCGCGACGTCACATTTCATAAGATTTCTAAAATGGGATGTCTTCGGCGCGTGCTGCTTCTACGGCGCATCGGGGTGCGCGTTCACAGAGAAATAAAAAAGGATTTCGTATCAAAATTAAAAATAAATAAAATGTCAAAGTCAAATTAACTCCATATCGTCGCCTTATAGTGAAACGCAAGTAATTTTGTTTTTTTAAACCCCATTCGGATGTAAGTTTGCTAAAAAATCTTCCCAATAGACAAGCTAGCGATAATGCAGGTAAAAATTTCATTTGTTTTTATTTTTATTGAGAGGTTTTTTTGAAGAAAATCACATCTGAATGTGATACGCTTACGTGGTTTTCACTATGAGGCGACGGTATGTACATAATTTTTATTTTTACGAGTTTTTATTTACTTAAATTCTTTAAGCACTTACAGGCCATCCCGGGAATGTACCAGCCTCCCATTGCTTTAAGAACTCCTGATGAGCTAAAGCCATCTCTTGCGCTTGATCCTGCAACGGCTTGACACGGTTCACGAAGTCTTTCAAGTAAGTCAACAGGGCACGAATATAGTTCCTGTATTCACTGTTCTTACGTTCACGGGGTATGTCAAACAGATGGTCGAATATGCTCAGGTAGGTGATGTAGTCCACTTTCTGCAAGTAAAGATGTTTTGAGACATGTATATGTATTAATTAAAGACCGTAAGACAACATTTAGACGCACAAGGGGACGGCCCCAAAGAGACCTGGCGACGCACGGTTGACTGAGAATTAAACTCTAGGCACATCATGGAAGCAAGCTATAGAGACTGCAAAAGATCGCGAGGAGTGGAAATCTGTTGTTCAAACCCTACGTCCCAACAGGGGATAACAGATATCTTTGATTTGACTGGTTTTATTTTTTCAGCTTGTGGTTCACTTCCTTACGAATAGGTATGAAGTAAAACAAAAGTTATTAAGACAGAGATAGCAACAAAATAATGATTTCTGAAGTATGGTACTTCAGAAATCATTATCTTGAAAAAGGTACAAAATGTCCTAAACCATAAATAATTGCTGAACATACATGGGGATCTTTCTGGTAGCCAGTGATTCTCTATCTAATTTTTCATTTTGAATGTAAATCACTGAGCCATTCTGTATATGCTAACATACCGAAAATCTAGTAAAACCTCAAGGAAGGCCGCTTACTAATGACGGGGGCCTATACTACTAACCACTAAAAACACAAAGAAACATTATATATTAGGGTTATTTCTATTTTATTACAGCATGTGTTTATCCAAATTGAAAATTTAAACACATAATTAGAATAAAGTCTTACTTTTTTCATGTTTATCTTGGAAAACATTTCTTACCTCAATGCCTTTCAAATTAATGTACTTTTCGTAGCACTCGTGTAGGTCCAGATACTTTCCATAGCCCTCTTCATCTGTGAACTCCACAGGACCTAAATACAAAACAGAAGTATTTTTGTAATTGAAAACAAAGTGAAAACATTTCAATAAAAATATTCAATACTATAAATTCCTCCAAAATGAGATTTTAGGTTGTTACTGGTTGTGGTGGTATATATTTTAACTTACATGTAAAATCTTCAGCAGGGTTTTCTCTTAAGTTTGCTAACTCTTCAAACTCCACCGACATTGGTACACAAATCTGAAAACAATACACAACAAGATTAATTAAGTTTATTTTGTTTGTAGTCTATAAACAAACAAATAATTTATTTGTGTTTATGTTATGAATTTCTAACAATTTCTAACAAGTTGACAAATATTTGATTTCATAATTGAACTTTTCAAAACAACATAATGTACCTAATTCTTTTGATAGTAACACAACATAAACAGCCTATACATGTCCCACTGCTAGATACTGGCTTGCCCTAAATCAACCGGAGAGGGAACCTTTTGGACAGACAATAACCTAGTTTCCAATTAGTCAAATTAGTTACTTTTTGCAAAATGTCAAAACGCGTAATTACAATGGAATTTGTATGAAATAGCACAGTATGACGTCATAGAGAAACGTGATAAAATGTCGGACTTATTATTAAGTTTCTCTTGATTAAAATTCATAAATATGTTAAATACAAAAAAGAAAAAGTTTTAGATTTGTCTTTATTTAGTAATCAGAACTTCATAATTTATCTTGAACCTAGTACACAAACCAATTATACCAAATAGGTAATTACTGTAAAGTGTAATTAACAAAATATTCACCTCATTAGGATGTTTTCGATGGAATTCCTTGATTTGCTTAAGCCTTGCATAAAACTCCTGAAACTCATTGGGCCCTGATAGGGCTGCAATCTCCTCTTTCCTCAGGCCATCCTTATCTTCGTACAAGTCCTTCAATCTTATCGTTGATTCAATGTATCTCTGCAACATATTTTACTATTAGTTATAAATATGTTTTATATAATTCATTAGTTAGTCTAAGAGCCTATTTATTTATGAATAAGACAAGCAAGATAATGTTCCCTTATAGTGACAAACATAGCGCCATTTTGATAGATCACATTCAGATGTGACTTTCTTCAACAAAACTTCTATTTTGTTTATTAATTAATTTTACCTGGATTGAATCTAGCTTGTCAGTTGCAAAGTTTTTTAGTTAGGAAGGCACTTCACTGTTTTCACTGTAAGGCGACAATAAATACACAACTATAAAGCCAGATTTACATAATATTCTTTATTCGTTTTTAATTAAATATAATATAATTTTTAGCTGACCAGATTTTTGGTTGCAAGAATAGTTTTAAACCTTTACACAAGCTTATATTTGTAATATAATACTCAATTTTGTATATCTTAACACAAAAAAAAACAAAAATGCAGGAATAGCTAAAGCTAACCCACTTACATCATGTAAATTCTTCAATCTATGATCTCCGTTTATCGTTTCTCGATGCTGAAACAAATATTATAATTAATACTATTGAGTGAAGCTACAACTTTTATTAGAAAAAGTTCTGATAAATAATGAAACTGAACTCTTGAAATTTTAGGTTATGTTATTTAAAAAAACATGTTTATATTAGATACAGATTTCTCACCAAACATTCGATAAAATTTATAATAAGAAAAGTTATCTGAAATATTAAAAGACATGCAATCATAATAATTCTACTTACTCCTGTCTTTTTATGAAGAATTTCCTTGACCATAGCATCCATGGTACGCTCCCGTTCTTCATGGTAACTTCTCTGCTGTTCCAAGATAGTATCCATATCGTACAGCGATAGTTCATCAATATCAAAAGTAGGTATAATATTTATTTTTATCCTATAAATCTAACAAAATCACTTTATTTATATTCAAGAAAAAGCTTTACGTATTACTTCATTCACAACATGAATGAATGAAATCATGGGCGGTTATCTTCATACATATCATTCTCGCATTAAGTCTATGGTGTGCTCATATTGAACATGACAGTTCCACCCCGCCCCTCCTTCATACTTCTTTCCTATTTCGCCTGCCATACCAGAATGTAAAGACCAGTCGCCATCTTGTTCGACATGACATTTTCAAAGTTCCTCCACAACATTTAATTCGTTTCATTCCGTAACTTATCCTCTCAATTTTTGTCTAACTTTCACCATGTACCATAAGTGTAGTGTTGTGAGTTGTGACGAAAGGACGTAAATTTTTGTAGATTTCCGAAATCTGAGATAGAACTCCAAAAATGGGTAGATTGCGCATTGGTTCTGAAAGATTGTGAAGTGTCCTGAACTTACGAAAGCAGAAAAGATTTTTCTCATCGCCACGCGTGAGATCTTGCCTCCGCGTCGACGCCTATCCAACATTATTTAGTGCTGATGATATCACTACTGATATACCCCAAGGCTTACACCACGACGCCGATGGAACCAGTTAGTATCCTCAGAGTTATTCAAAATAATGTATCACATTATTTATTATTAAGTGGCTATTCTATTGACAATTGATGCTCTGTTTGTTGTTCTGCTTAGATAAGTTGGTCTGTTTGGGACAGTTGGTAGTAAAAAGAACAGTGGCAGAAGTCTGAGAATGCGACTCACTGAAACATTTATTACTTTTCAGAAAATGTCTCTCATGAGCACATTTTTTGCAAGAGGAGACTGCATGAAGACCATTCCTACAGCAAAATAGAAGTTCCAGAGAAACGTACAAGAGTCGAAAGTGGTATGTTTCACACATCTTGAAACAATGATTAATATGTATGATATACACAAATATCCAGTTACGGGCAATTATTTTGATATTGTTTTACTTTTCATATTTATCTACAGATAGAACACAAAAAAAAAATGCCCTCGACAGGCTGGACTAGGTATGGGTGTGGCGTAGTAGGATGTTTATTTGTTTCTGTCGATTTAGAGCTGTTGTGAGGTTATTATTATTTTTTTATTTTGTATTTGAATGGAAAAAAGCTAGGATTGTACCAATTTATAAGAAAGATGATCAAGCTAATGTAAAAAATTATCGTCCTATATCCATTTTATCATGTTTTTCGAAATAGTTTGAATCCCTTGTTTATCCCCTGATATATAATCTTGTAGACGAAAATATAGCTGATTTTCAACATGGATTTAGAAGTGGTCGGTCAGTCGAAACTAACTTAGTGTCGTTCATAACAGACGTTTCAAGAGAAGTTGATAAAGGTTTACAGGTTGACGCTATTTATACAGATTTTTCAAGCGCATTCGACAAAGTAAATCATGTAATTTTACTTAGTAAACTACATTTATTCGGAATTGATGGTGCTGTTCTGAAATGGTTTAAATCCTATTTGGAAAAAAGACCTCAAGTTGTGGCTGTTAACGGTTTTGAATCTACTGTATACTTTGCGAATTCAGGTGTTCCACAAGGATCCCATCTTGGACCAATATTATTCCTCATTTTTATCAACGATATTCAAAAAATCATACGGCACAGTAATGCATCCCTATTCGCAGACGACTTAAAACTATTCAAGACCATTAACAGCCCAACAGATGCCGCATTATTACAAACTGATCTGAATAGTCTGGGCACTTGGTGTATTGCAAATGGAATGACATTAAATAGTAATAAATGTTACCACATCACTTACACGAAAAAAAAAATCCACTCCGTAATAAATATTCCGTAAATGATAGTGTTATATGCCATGTCAATGAGATAAGAGATTTAGGAGTTACACTTGACAGCAAACTTAAGTTACGCCTTCGCCACCCACTTCGATAACATTATCAGCAAAGCAGCCAGTATGTTAGGATTTCTCAGACGGAACACAAGAAAGTTTAAACGGCTACAGACCAAAATGGTGTTATTTAATAGTCTTGTACGTAGTCATTTGGAATTTGCCAGCGTCTCCTGGAATCCAGTATACAGCGAACCCTCACAAAGGATCGAAAGTATACAGCGATCATTTACAAGACATTTAGCTTTTTTATCATCCGGAATAACGCACAGACATCCTTATAAGCAACGATTGCAATATCTTAAAATGGACTCTTTACGAACTAGACGGACGCTGACAGATATGTTATTTCTTCATAAACTTATTAACGGACAAATCAGATGCACTCATTTGCTCAACAAAATCAATATTAGTGTTCCGTACAAGTATCCTCGGCACCCAATCCGCAGAATTTTTAATGTTCCCCGTTCTAGAACTAACCTAGGCCTACATAATCCGGTTTCTAGAATATTGTTGAAGTTCAACGAATTAAACAACAGTGATGTGGACATACACAACGATTCATTTATTCAATTTAAAAGTAAAATGCTGAAACTTATCCACACCACTAATAATTTTATGTAATTTTATAATTTTATGTACTTAACCACCTACCTCTAAGTTTTATTGCGATAGTTTTAGTTTTCGTTTGATTTTTTCATACCATTTAAACGTTGTTGTGTTGTATTAGACGATTTATGTTTTTCTTTTTTAAATTTTATTTTCAATTATTGTTCTTTTTAAGCTAACTTTAGTTTAGGTATACTTTTTATTATCAGTGTTGTGTGCGTCTATAATTGGCAGGCATACCGGAACTTTTCCTATGTGTATTTTATATTGTGTGTTTGTGTATGTACTGCTGTTGATGTACCATAATAAATAAATAAATTAATAAATAAGTATTTCTTATTTTAGATCCACTCATTTACTCCACCCCTCGACGCCCTAGACGAAGAAGGCGTGTGATTGTTACGAAAAAACCTCTGATATCAATTTGTGCAAGAATTTACTCTGAGTACATGAGATCCAGAAAACAATCCATTAAAAAATAAAATAATTAATAAATAGCACTACCTATTTCATTTCAAATTCCCATTCCAAATGAAAATAATTAGATCTAATCATGAGGGTGAAAAGGGGAGGCGATTTAGGCTTAAAAAGGCTAAAATTTCTACCACCCAAAGCTATTAACTTCCAAGGCAAATAATTCAATTAAAAAAAAGAGCTGTCATGTTCTATAAGAGCAGTTTCCACAGAGCAATTTTTTTACTATGGAACATTTCCGTCTGTTGCGTAGCATCTCTACTTGGTCTGTGAATGAAATGAATGATTGAGTGGCGAATAGTGGTAGAAACAAGGTAGAAAGAAGATAAAAACTTATTGATTTTTTATCTTCCTCTCTCTAATTTGTAACATTGACAAAACCGAAGCGAAAATCACTCAGGAAAATCATCTATCTATCCTTTTCTAATTGTCTATGGTTAATGAATAGAGTAGTGCACACATTTACGATTCCATAATTATTATATTTCATATATATATTTTAATCGATTTCTTTAACTAGTAACCACATCTCGATAAACTAGAAACCGGTGACCAGGTTTCCTTTTGTGGAAAAGTGTCGCTCGTCACTGTTTCGTAAACGTCAGCGCTGTCATTTGGTACACGTTCTAGTTGTCTATCACTGTTCCTAATTTTTCGCAACTAACCGGTGTTTAGAAAATTATATACTAACCATGAGTTATTCTTCATGGATTAGCAAGTTCCACACGTGTGTATTTGTTGTCTTTTCATTTGTAATATGTGCGCAGTCCGATGTACCGAGACCTCGCGGGGTATCTTTATCTAAAGCGTCCCTGTACCCACCGGACAAAGATTTCACCTGTTTTGATGGAACTATTACAATACCTTTTAGTTATGTAAACGATGATTACTGCGACTGTTTCGACGGGAGCGATGAGCCGGGTACATCGGCCTGTCTGAATGGTGTTTTCCATTGTGCTAATGCAGGGCATCGACCGCAGAATATTCCGAGTTCGCGGGTCAACGACGGTGTTTGTGATTGCTGCGATGGCACCGACGAGTATACCACCCCAGATGCGTGCCGCAACATATGCGAAGAGCTCGGCCGAGAAGCCAGGGCAGAAGCTCAGAGGCTGGCAGAACTACATAAGGCAGGTAGCCAGGTGAGAATAGAACTTATTGAGAAAGGAAACAGAAAACGGAGCGACATGGCTGAACAGCTTGCCCAACTAGAAAAAGATAAAGCTGATGCTGAGAAAATCAAGGCTGAAAAGGAATCCCTAAAAAGTGAGTTGGAGGCAAAAGAAAATGAAGCACTTAAAGTGTACCGTGAAGCAGAAGAGGAAGAGAGACAAAAGAAAGCAGAAGAGGAAAGACAAACCCATATGAAAGAAGCAACAGAACATTTTGAAAGATTTGACTCAAATAATGATGGAGTACTTACCAAAGATGAGATTCAGGTTGTAAATGTGTTTGACAAAGATAAGGATGGACAAGTAGATGAAGAAGAGTTCAAATATTTCCTCAATGATCATGAAAGTGTTGATAAGGAGACCTTCATTACCACTACCTGGCCATTGTTGAAGCCTTTGATGATGATGGAACAAGGCATGTTCAAACCAGCTGAAGATCCAGCTGAAGACCATGAACTTGAACATGATCCTGAAGAAGAAATAGATGATGTAGGTAAAGAAATTGATGAAGAGTTAGACACTGATGATGAACATGGTGATACTGAACTTCCTAGTGATGACATTGAAGACCATGATGAACCTCAGCAGGCTCAAACTTATGATGATGAGACACAGAAGTTAGTTGAGGAAGCCTCAGAGGCCCGTCGCCAGTTGACAGATGCCGAACGTACAGTTAGAGAAATTGAATCTAATATCAGAAATATTAAAGAAAACTTAGAAAAAGACTATGGTCTAAACCAAGAGTTTGCCACACTTGATGGTGAATGCTTTGAGTATGAAGATAAGGAATATGTTTACAAGATTTGTTTGTTCCAAAAAGTTACTCAGAAATCAAAGAATGGTGGGTCAGAAATTGGGCTTGGTAACTGGGGAGAATGGGCAGGTGATGAAAATAACAAATACTCGGCAATGAAATACACAAATGGTGTTAGCTGTTGGAATGGACCTAGCCGATCTACCACTGTCCAGATCCAGTGTGGCCTAGAAACCCAACTTCTGTCTGTCACAGAACCATTCCGCTGTGAATATAGAATGGAGCTAAGCACTCCAGCTGCTTGTGATGATACCCATACACACCAGCAATCATCACATGATGAGCTGTGAAATAGTTCACAGCATACATTTCACACCTTCAGGTGAACAGTTAACATTAATTATTGTCTAAGAAACGAAGTGAATCAGTCATCATGTCCAATCTACGTTGTATAATATGTATGTGTATTTTGTCACAACCCTTTTCTGCCGTCATTGAATGAAATGTGTAACTTCAATGTTATTTTCCATAGGAAAATTAACTTGTAGAGTAAGTAGAGAATAATAATAATTTTAGAACGTAATGCAAATCACAACTTCAATTGTTTCAGTTTTTCTAATTTATTTTGAACTATTTTATCTATAAGTATGTATGAAGACTGAAGCAATATACCTAACAGCATTTCAAACAGTAATTTATAATTTCTTACACATTCCTGAAACACAAGGCTGTTTTAGTACATGTAATAGTAAGTCAAATAAAAATTGAAGAAGTGAACAAAACAATGTGAGTGATCAATAAATGTTGTTTTTTATTGAATTTAATTTATTTGTCATCTTTTCCCTTATATCTGGGGGCACGGAAGTGTCCCCGCCAAGACGAGCAAAGTGAGCGCAAGGGCAGGGCACTACCTACCATTTCTCGAACTGTGTTTTAAACTTCATTATGGGCATATTTTGGTCACCTGACGTCATGTTTCGTTTTAATTAGGTAGTTAGACTAACTAGAACTAAACACGCTAAGTGTATTATTATCAATAATAGTATATTACACATTCAACAGTTATTTACAAAGTTTATATGTATAGGTACTCCGTTATATCCCTACAGAAAAACATAGTCGTTAAAATCTGCCGTTTCAAACCGTAAAATATGGTTGATTTCGGTTTTTGACGGCTTTTTTCGTCTTCCTCTATCGTGTGGGTTGTGAGGTGGAGTACCAACCTCATCAACCCTGGTGTCAAGGTTTACTATTGATCCGCCAAAGGCCCCTTACGTGGCTCATGTAACGACTACTTACTTACATCAGTAAGTAGTAACCGGGACCAACGGCTTAACGTGCCTTCCGAAGCAGGGATCATCTCGGCTTTTTTATTTTAAACAGATTGGTTTAAATGGTTTTAACCCGGTCTTACATCTATAGTTAAAGTTAAAACCGTTGAAATGTTTCGCGCTGCCTCGTGTAGAGCCAAGCATGGTCTTATACCATGGAGCCAAGCTTCTAACTTTACAAACCCTAAGTTTAAAAACGCGTACGCGCCACGAAAGTTCCTTGTTTTATTTTTTTTGTAGCGGATTATACAAATGAAATAAGCGTTGAAAAACAAGAACTGTGTATCCAAATTCAGAGGCTGAGGCCAAGAACCAAGTACTGAGGCCTAGTTGCAAACGATTTAAAAAAAAATACAGTGCATGTACTATGTAATAATCGAATAAAATTTTCATAAGAGGTACATTCCATAATAGGTACATGCTTCTATACGAAGGCTACGGTACGAAGGACATTTTATTATTTTGAGATTGGTCACGTACCTATCCGATCGGAAAATTGTGTTTGTTATTGTTGTTAACTAGGTATTTTTAGCGCCATTGTAACGAGGGAAAGAGAGAAGAAAATACGTTTTTTTATGTTATCTCTGTCTATTAGAATGGATGCGGATGCTAATTATTTGTCAAAATTGCATATCTGTCAGTTGCACGTGTTACGTGTTTACATTTTGTTGCTGAATTAATAATTGTGCAGTAGAATAGCTAGTATTTTCTTTTATCAATAAAATTCTTGTTGTTATAACTGAAAAATATATCAATTTACTGTGTAGCAAAGTGTCCGTAGAGTGTGGAACAAGTGCTGGTCCCAAAAAATAGGTTAATTCAAAGGAAATAAAACACCGCAACTATTTTAATTTCTCGTATTCATTTACTGTAAAATGGATGTAAATAAAATAGTGGCTGAGTCGAGTTACGCAATGCTTGAGGGGAAAATAGACAACAGAATCCTCCACACCTTGAGATCAATGGGTATCGAGAAGCCGACGAGAATCCAGGCTGAAACTTTACCTCACTTTCTACTACAAAAAGATATAATAGGAGCTGCTAAAACAGGCAGCGGAAAGACTCTAGCATTCCTCATACCGGTAGTTGATAGCCTAATCAAGTTTAAGTTTACCAGAAAACATGGTAAGTAATGATTTTTTAATTTTTCTATTGTTATCCCATATGAAAACTCGATATTATCTAGCTAGGTAGCTTTAAAAAACTTGACCTAACCTTTTCATAAAAGATGACTGTGACTGAGTTTAGAGAATTTGAGGCTACTCTTCAATAGGCATAATATTATAATAATATAACCTTTAAAAACTAATTGGGATACATGTTCTTAGGTACTGGTTGCATTATCTTATCTCCTACTAGAGAGTTGGCTCTTCAGACATTTGAAGTGTTAAAGAAATTGCTATCAGACATAGATTTATCATATAGTTTGATAGTCGGAGGAGAAAAGAAAGTTAAGGATATCATGAGTTTGAAGAAAGGTATGTTTTTATACTTTTAATTATGTAGTACATATTCAATAAAAAGGACTGTGACTTTGCCAATGTTTGATCATCCTTAAAAACACTAAAATTTTACTGTAAATAATGTTATGATGACCTTTCTTTTCTACCTAGCAGTGGAAATCGTAAAACTGCATAGATTATAATTATTATACAGATTGACACATGTTTTGGCTAGCTTTTTTCCTAAAAACAGTTTATAACAAGTAAAATAGAATATTTAGGTAGGTATTCTATTTAAAAAAAAAAAAAAATTTTAAGATTATTTCATCACATAATTTTTGCGTGGGTTTAGATTGAATTGTGATTTTTTTGTAATTTTTTCAGGAGCAAATATAGTAGTAAGCACGCCAGGTCGCTTGTTAGACCATTTACAAAACACTCAAGAATTTAACTGTACAAACTTAAAGTGCCTAGTGTTGGATGAGGCTGACAAATTATTGGAGGCCGGATTTGAGAAGCATGTTACAGGAATTATTGAATTATTACCAAGTAATCCTTTTGTCTAAACATATTTTTTTATTTATTTATGTATAAATAACAGTTAATTTTATTTTAAGTTATATCTGTCATTTTCTTATCCGCCGAAAAGGAAAGGGACGGGTAATCGACAAGCATAAAATTTATGGAACACACGTCAATTTTAAGCACAAATCTAAAATAATCCTGTAATAATTTTGCATTGGCTAATAACCAAAGTTCTTATTTTGCACTAGAGTATTGAATTAATCACATGAAATTATAATGACAAATGGAAAGACAAAAATATTTCCTTTGCAAAAAAATTTTTCATTTTTTTTAAGGCTTTTATTTATTGTTCATATTTCAGAAAATAGACAAACAGTCCTGTTCAGTGCGACAATAGATGGTAAAGTGGAAAATTTAGCTAAGTTAGCTCTGAGAAGCAATCCAGTTTTAGTATCTGTTAGCAACAATACTCAGTCTACAGTTGCAGGGTTACAGCAAGGGTAATCTATTTTACTATACCTTAACAGCTTATAAAATATCCTACCCTACAATTAGGGAGGGAAAATCACGACCCGAGATCGCAAATATCAATCCCGCGAGATCCTGAAATTTTCGGGATCTTGTTTAGTTCATACAAAATTTAAAGTTAGGATGGCTGAAAACAATGAAAACTGCTTCTTTATTTTGTGTTTTTTTTTAAAGAAAACAAAGTACCTTTATTCTTCAATATGACTAACTAAATAAATAAGTTTTTTTTTAAATTTTGGAAATCAGCGTATTTAAAACAAAAAGTATAACTCAAGGAGATCGCCTAATCCCGTCAATCTCGAATTGGATTTCGTCATATGGTCGTAAGGCCCAGATGCCTTTTAAAATCCAAATCCCATTGTTTAACTATTGTGTCTGGAAATCCGGGGCGTTACGAGGATATTATGCTTCGGGATTAATCCCGAAAAATTAGACGAGATCTGGCGAGATCGGGATCCCGTGAAATCGGATTGCATACACACGTCTCTTTATTAACTGAAGGACGTATGGATAAGAGCCTACTATGCTATGGAACCCTACGATCTATATACATAGGTATATTCACTGTTGGTTCAAACACACATTGTAAGTAATAAACGGTTCTGATATTGACTACTAGATAACAAAGTCTCTTAACACATAAAATATGCATAAAATACATCCATCGAGGTACAAGATAACAGCTACACATATAAGCCAGAAAGCCATAGTAAAAGCACTTATTCTGCTACTATCGTGTGGGTTGCGAGGGAATTACCAACTTCATCAATTAACTTATGGATATTATTGAGCCGCCAAAGGCCCCTGAGATAGTTCATGTAACAATTTCTACCTTATACCTATAATTATATCAGTAAGTAGTGACTGGGACCAAGGGCTTAACGTGTGTTTCGAAGCACGAATCACCTTACTTTCGGACAATCAGGTGATCAGCCTGCACTTATTGCAATCATTGGAACATACAAATATTTATAGTATTTCTTGATTAAGTACTTAACGATACGTTTTCATCATAACTTAGGTACATAGCTTCTTAAAATTCAGAAAATGGACAATGTTTTGATCATAGCGTAATATCAGCAAATATTGCTATTCAGTGCCGAACCATACTAGTAAGTAGGTACTACTGGATATCTCATAAATTCATAAGTTCATAACCAGTTGACAAGTGCAGTATTTGATGTCGTTTTGATCTATTATGTTTATTTTTTTCCAGGTATTATGTATGTCCAGTGGAAATGAGAATACCCTGGCTCTACAAAATGCTGAAAAAGAGCAAAAAATTAAAGGTCATGGTCTTCTTCTCATCTTGTAAATCAGTGGATTTTCACAATGAATTCTTTAGGCTCCATTGTAAAGCGAATGTTTTGAGTATACATGTAAGTAAACAAATATTATTTTGTATGTAATCTGTGTTATTGAGTCGAGTACGCAAGCTTATCGCTCTTACTGTGAATATGATTTAAACCCACGTAAATAACTAGTTAAGTTACCTATACATACATATTTACAGCAAATCAAATGTTTTATCAGTTTGTGAAAATACCTACTAAAATTTATCAAACTTAAATTATAGCTGGATTTTTATATGTAACTTTTGTAAGTAATGAACACAAGAAAGTATAAATGCTATTCGATAGCCCTTTACTGTGTTATACGGTGTTATACAATTTCGAATTAAATAAATCAGGCGACCGATAAAGTTTAGTGTGAAAAATATTATAAAATACAATCTGTTACCCGCGACTTCTTTCCCGTGAACCCCTACTATTAAAACTATAGAAGTTGCATTACAAACTTTGCCACCCTTTGTTAGAGATTGAATTTGTCTTAAAAGGAACCCCCATGATAAGTTTTAACTCCTAGCACTTGTAGTTTCTGAAGAGTGAGTCAGTCGGTCAGTGACCTTTCGCTTTTGTATATAATTATATTTTATGTAATATAATATAGATAATGCTGCTTCTCTAGGGTAAACAAAGTCAAGCAAGAAGAAAAGAGACATACCTCAGCTTCGTGAAAGCACAGAGTGGTGCTCTGTTCTGCACTGACGTGGCTGCTAGAGGATTGGACATACCAAGTGTCGATTGGATAGTGCAGTACGATCCACCTACAGATCCTAAGGTAAAACATATTTCAATTTGTATACGTAGGTACGGTCACGAGCATTAATATGTATACACTTTATACCATGTCACATTAACTTTTTTGACAAATTGAACTGTAAGTCTCACTGAATGTCAAATATGTTAGTGCGACAGAGTCCTGAAGAGGGTACATTATAGTGCTTATGACAGTTATGACTGTACATAAAGTCGTAATTTCGTAAACTTATTGTAGAACTGTCTGTGTAAACTTGTTGGTCATTTTTATTACGCCGAATAATATTTATTTGTCTTTATTACATTACCACAGTTCGTATACTAGCTAAACAGATTTCTCTTTTTCCGTTATGCTTTACGCTGCGCTGTCACAAATCAACCAAAAGTTTCTTATCTTCATTTGACGGCTATGTGGTAGTAAAGTAAGCAGAGCTCGCGTAACATAAATACTTTATTGCACAAACAGGAAAATACAAAAGAGAAATAGAATGAGTACCTTATTGCCTTATTGGCGTTATTGCTAAGTAGCAATCTTTTCCAGGCAACCTTGACGACGTGGATGTTATTTTCTTTTCTAAGACACCCACCCGAACTAGGGTTTACTCATTAACGTTCTTTTTTTTCCCAGGAGTATATTCACAGAGTAGGTCGTACTGCGAGAGGGTTAAGCAATACTGGCAACGCGGTCATTCTACTTCGGCCGGAGGAGGAACCGTTCGTCGATTTCTTACGTAAACAGAATGTTTATTTGGATAAATATTCTTTTGGTGATCCTCCTGGTGAAGTTCAGGAAATGGTAAGTGGAGTTGAGAAGATATGCACATCTGCGGGAGACCTTAAACATTGTGGCCATCCTTATTGAAATGTGAGGACTTTCTTTAAAGTGCAGGTATAACTTACATAAAAGTTGGCCTGTTACTTTAACGGCAGAGCAACAAGATAAAGTTATTAATCGGCAATACCGTGAGAAATTCATTTTCAGCAGTCTTAAATTGTTATGTGTTTTATTTTATTTCAGTTACAACAACTTATAGAGAACAATGGAGTAATGAAAGTTTTATCAAGGAAAGCATACCTCTCTTTTCTAAGATGCTACAAAACGCATCCACTGAAGAAAATATTCGACATTAATACCTTGGATTTAAAAATGGCAGCGAAAGCGTTTGGCTTTTTGGAGCAGCCACATGTCGATTTTTGTATCCTTTTGAAATAGTGATTTGCAGAATGTAAAACTAATAGCCTCAAAAAAATCCTTCTCTATGGACTCGTATCTTTCGTGTGACTGGTCTCGAAGACACGAGAAGTCAGTCTGATCACCTGATTATCCGAAAGTAAGATGATCCGTGCTTCGGAAGGCATGTTAAGCTGTTGGTCCCTGTTACTACTTACTGATATAAGTATCTAGTCGATACATGAGCCATGTCAGGGGCCTTTGGCGGCTCAATAATAACTCTGACATCAGGGCTGATGAGGTTGGTAATCCACCTCACAACCCACACGATAGACGAAGAGTTGTGCAAACGACTGTAGAGGTATACCGCACTATACCTGTTCTAGTTGCATATGGATTGATCCACATCCAGCAAACTTATAGCACTTTTCTATGTTTCTATCCTTTTTTGTTATTCAGAACCGTCATTTGTTAGAGCGAGAGACATGTAGTAGAAAATTCGTGAAATTCGGTCGGTTTCTCATTTATTATAAAATTCCTATTTGTTCTCAACTTGACATTATACAATCGAAAGTCATTTAAGAAAATTCATGTTTTAAACCAGTGACGATTTTTTGGGTCTGTATGACAACCGCGCGCCGCTAATTATATTGAACGCTTCGACCAATAAACGATACGAATGCTATCTACGTAGATGGACGTCAAACGGCTATTGGTCGACGGCCTCGATATAATTCGCGCCGCGCTCGGCGCGGTTGCCGTGCAGAGCCCACAGATGTTTTATCAACTTGCATTTATTCAGCTGAGTCAATAAAAGGTTAACATAAAATTTCCAGTTATACCTTGTAGCGATAATATTATTGTTGATGCATAGTTGCAATCATATTCAGCTATGCTATCGCATTATTATCGTAGATCATGGTCAAATAGGTCTAGGAAAAGATAAGTTATGCAAGGTTTCATATTTATTTCCTTAAAAAAAATCAGTGAATAAACGAAAGAAGAAAACATGAAGACTACTAGCGACGTCCTCCGTGGTCTAGTGGTTAACGGTCCCCACCGTTAACGATCTTGAGGTTTCAAGTTCGAATCCCGGTGGAGATATAATCACAAAATCCCTTTCTGATCCCTAGTTTGGTTAAGACACTGCAGGGTCAACACTCGATTGGCTGAAAGTAAGATGATCCGTGCTGCGGAGGGCACTTTCGGTCCCGTAACAGTCGGTCCCGGCTACAATTTACTTATGTAAAAGTATGTAGTCGTTACACGAGCCTTATCAGGGGCCTTTGGAAGCTCAATAGTGACACTGACACCAGGGTTGATGAGGTTGGTCATTGATCTCACCCACTCACGCACGAGAGAATAAAATAGAAGCCTGCAGCGAAGCTTTTCAAAGAATGCGGCAAGGATAAAATGACTGACGTCCTAAAACAAAATGTTACTAGCCCAACGTAAATAAATTTGTTATACCTTCAGGACGTAATCTTTTAGTCGACTACGAGACCTAATGGGGTTAAAAAAAGAAAAAGGGGTTGACAGGCAGACGGACGGACAAGAAAGTGATCCTATAAGGGTACAGTTTTACCTTTTGAGGGTCGGAACCCTAAAAAGAGTAATTATCATGGTAAGTATATTGTTTTTTTTTCATCCCCCAACTAGTCAAATCCGTTACTTTTTACTACGCGTCAAAACACGAAATTACATGGAATTTGTATGAAAAAGCAAGCCGAGACGTCATAGGAAAACGTGACAAAATGTCGTGCTTATTATTACATTTTTCTTTATTAAAATTTATAAATAAGTTAAATAGAAAAAACAAAACATTTTTTATCACCTTTAGATCTGTCTTTATTTAGTAGGTAAATAATCAGAATTTCATAATTTATCTTTGACCTTGGAAACTACCCAATTATTCTATGAAATGTTTGACATTTCTCGTAATCGGACAAATAATGTAGTGCGCTGTCAATTAAGTTTCTAATCAACAACTTGGCATTTGCCCTTGTCTAGGTGACATAGGGTGGTATTAATAAACTAATCTCAGCTGAGACTGCCCTCAAGATCGCGCTCAAGTCTCTGTTTTAATATAAGAACTGTCACATTGACATAATCTTGAGGGCAGTCTCGAAGATGAGATTAGTTTATTAATACCACCCTGAGAGATTACTCTGCAAGTTATGCAATATTTCATATTTATAGAACTATCGTTTCTAACTGGGATAACAAAATTGCAAGCTTAAGTGTTTGTGATATTATGAGGAAAGTCGGTAGTTATAATATCAATAAGGAAAGTGCTCAATAAAACATTTTTAAAGTTAAATATTGTTTTTATTTACGATGATAACTTATAACAATATGTCCCGTATAAGATGATTTCAACTAAAACTTCTCTTGTTGTTGCCTTTCTGTCGATATATTTTCGTTTTCTCCGCTCTCTTCTGATTTCCTGGGTCGTTGAGCGATTTGAAGTAGCCATATCCACCGCCACCTTTCCTTTTAGTCGGAGGACCTTTGCTCGCCACTTTCAATTCAACCGCTGGTGGAACAATGAAACCGAATGATTTTGACACCTTTGCCATGTCGATCGTGTCAATATCGAAGATAGTTTTCAGATGGTGAGAGTCGTAAGCTCTGAGGTAGCTCTTGAAGGCTTCTTTAGCGGATTGGTTGAGGAAGTAATTCCTTGAAATTAGTTTTTCTAATTGCATTTGTATGTCTGAGACTTTGTTCCATGAGAACTCGAATTCGTTGAGCGTGACCTTTGACTGTTTCAAGTATCTGAGGAAGCCGAGCTCCTCCGGCCGCAGGAAGAGCAGAGCGTGGCCACTCGTGCCGAGACCTCTAGCTGTTCTGCCCACTCGGTGGATGTATTCCTATTACAAATAATTTCTAGTTAATACACAATGAAGAAAAAATAATTAATTTCTAAGAGTGTAACAATACCTACAAATACATTGTTTGAGGTTTACGCGGTTATTATCATAATTAAAACACATAATACCACCCGGTATTACCGCGGTAAAATCAGGGATTCCGTAATCATGGCACTTGCAATATTGGTCTTGAAATATCGGGAGTCTCATATCCCTGATTATAACGCGGTAAGAACCCGGTATTGTGTTTTAACATTTTCGGAAGCTTGATTTCGTTTAATTTTAGACTTACACAATAAATATTAATCAGCGAATTCCGCGGCTATTGTTGATTTTAGCAATTTTGTAAAGTCACGATTTATCGAAAGAAACGTGATCAACACAATTTTTTTTTACATAAGAATTTGCTTGAATATCTTAAGTGTTGTTTCCATTTACATAGTTGGCTCGACCACTATAGATGACGATACGGCTCACCACCTAACACATTGGTACTTAGTTCATCTTGCAATGGGTGTACCTCTGGCTACCGTGTGCGTTACCCCAACAAGAAAGTATCTCCTAGAGTTATATGAGTAGAACGTATAGTTGGTGCCTTATCTGCTGTAAATGTGCCCCCACATAAAAAATGTGTGCCCCCTGTCGTTTCGAAAAAAAATCGAAAAAACGATTCTTGCTGGGGTAACGTTTTTCTAGCAGGAAAATTCTAAACGAATGATCGGAGAGAGAAAAACTGTGCATGGCCAGATAGCTTATATGTGTGCCAAAATGTGCCCCCAAAAATAAAATCTGTGCCCCTTCAGATTTTCGAGATATTGCATTTCCTGCTGGAGTAACGTTTTGATGAATAGTATATCTCTAAAACCATTGCATGTGCCCCTGTAGAATAAACATACGCGAGTAGCTCTTAATGTGTGCCCCTTTGTGCCCCAATTAGATTTTAGAAAATATTTATAGTTTTCAAGTTATCGCGGTTTTATGAAAACCCGAAAAAACATCGCAGCGCCTAAATGAGACAAGGCATAACTTCGCTGAAAACTGTATTCGGTCTTTCTTGACGCTAATAATAACCATACAAAGTTTCAAAAATGTTCATGCATGCGTTTTTGAATAATCTTGCTAAAAGTAAAAACGATGGTGTCATAACTTTGACGGCAAAATACAAGGAACTGGCACAATCCCAGATGTGTAGGTGTAAACCAAAATCTTGTGCCTTTAGTCAAAAATATATGGTGAAAATATTGAGCTTCAAATGTTACGCATTAAGTAAATATAAACAAAAAACCAAAATATGTAAACAACGGCTGGTTATCCGACCAAATTTGAATGACTACTAAAAAGCGACGGATTCATACATATCGATGACCTTCTTTACTTTACTCACTAACCGGTTCACACGTGTTGTGCCTGAGTACACTGAAGTAGAAAAGTAATAACTAATAAAATAAAGTTGTTATTGGATTATATTTTAATAGCTGTTTCTATGACCTTACACATGATTAAGTACATTTATAAGAGCCATTTTCAAATAAAATGTACATGTGACTAACATGCTCAAAATCGTGACCAAACTGTTTTGTGACATACCTGTATTTTTATACTAATGTAAATAATAATTTCCACATCAACAAGCTGTTTCATTTATATAGTCACAAGGTGCATTTAATATATTTTTTAATTAGCCCTCAAAACTTTTGAACGCGACTGTAAGGACAACAGCTTAGGTATAATACGTCCAATAAAGAAGGTCCTCGTTAAGTATGAATCCGTCGCTTTTTAGTAGTCATTCAGATTTGGTCGGATAACCAGCCGTTGTTTACATATTTTGGTTTTTTGTTTATATTTACTTAATGCGTAACATTTGAAGCTCAATATTTTCACCATATATTTTTGACTAAAGGCACAAGATTTTGGTTTACACCTACACATCTGGGATTGTGCCAGTTCCTTGTATTTTGCCGTCAAAGTTATGACACCATCGTTTTTACTTTTAGCAAGATTATTCAAAAACGCATGCATGAACATTTTTGAAACTTTGTATGGTTATTATTAGCGTCAAGAAAGACCGAATACAGTTTTCAGCGAAGTTATGCCTTGTCTCATTTAGGCACTGCGATGTTTTTTCGGGTTTTCATAAAACCGCAATTACTTGAAAACTATAAATATTTTCTAAAATCTAATTGGGGCACAAAGGGGCACACATTAAGAGCTACTCGCGTATGTTTATTCTACAGGGGCACATGCAATGGTTTTAGAGATATACTATTCATCAAAACGTTACTCCAGCAGGAAATGCAATATCTCGAAAATCTGAAGGGGCACAGATTTTATTTTTGGGGGCACATTTTGGCACACATATAAGCTATCTGGCCATGCACAGTTTTTCTCTCTCCGATCATTCGTTTAGAATTTTCCTGCTAGAAAAACGTTACCCCAGCAAGAATCGTTTTTTCGATTTTTTTTCGAAACGACAGGGGGCACACATTTTTTATGTGGGGGCACATTTACAGCAGATAAGGCACCAACTATACGTTCTACTCATGTAACTCTAGGAGATACTTTCTTGTTGGGGTAACGCACACCTGGCTACCACATTGATGTGTAGTTGTGAGCTTGTGTTTATACTGGCAAAAAACGTTTTAAATACTTTTGGATCATCCGGAGGGTCGTATTGTACGATCCAGTCCACAGCGGGTATGTCCAATCCTCTCGCCGCTACGTCGGTGCACAGAAGTATGCCTGACTCAGCATTGCAGAACTGGAAGAATGTCGTCGTACGCTTGGTTTGTTGCTGCTTGCCCTGTGAATAGGCTGATAATTAGTCGAAATACAGAGTGGTTTCGGTGGGACTGTACGTAGGTAGCCTGTTTATTGGTGCAAGTCGATAAAAATAAAGATGTGGTGGATGTTTCCATTAACCATAGTCACACCATGGAAGCTCCACACAAAAATCTTATTCTCGCCATGTGCCATCTGAGGTGTGAGTGCGAAGGAGCCACAGGCTGCGCTCTCTCCCTTTCTCCTAAGCGGCTTATGGGCATAGTAAGACCCAGAGGGGTGTGAGGTCGGCGCTCGATACGAATTGGTATGTGACGGAGTTACCGTTCTATACATGTATTCTTTATTCTATGCCACAGTCCAGTCATGAGCAATATCATATAACCACTTTAGAACCCTGTCGCACTATCATATTTGACATTTAATGAGGCATACGGTTTAAATTGTCAAAAAAGTTAATGTGACAAGGTTGCAAAGTGTATACATACGAAAAAGTAACTACTAATAAGCATCCAATAAAACCAACTTCAGAAACTAACTAAAAAAAAACACATTTTAAATATTATGTTTAAGCTCAATATCAGGTTTTTATGTTTTGGTTATAAATATTGTTTATAGTTAAGAGTTCATAATAAAGGCCCATAGTAACATCTTCATAGTACCTACAACACTCTTGTGCCAACAATGAGCCTGCTAGAATAGATATAAATAAAATGTTGCAGGAGACGTGCATAAGTCTAGTCTTAGTTAGCGTACCTTAGTACGTGAAATTATATTATAAAGATATTTGAATCAAATATATTTATTACTTACATGAATAGACATGACTGGTAGGTCAATGTAGTTGAACAGCTCGTGGTGGTACTTGACAGACATGCAGGTAGAGAAGAACACCATCACCTTCTTCTTTCTGTTTTTCTTCAGGAATGTGAACAGCACTAAGAATCTCTTCTCTGAAGGACATACTATGTACCTGAAAGATAAAGTTTATATTAATATATCTCATTAGTCTTGAGCTTGAAAACTTCAAATTGTCGCTTTATGGCATTGATTTACAACTACCGTAGATTGAACATCAGCGCTCAAAAAGTGGGACGCCAAGTTACTGTTAATATAACGACGTTGACAGTACTTTACTTCAGTGCGCGAATCGCCGAACTGGCAACACGGGGAAGTGCGTAGAAAAATAGAAGCTTAAAGCGAAAAAAGAAGATCAAATTTCCAATAAGTAATGATATTGTGCATGTTATCATAGTATAAACATCTTAATTTTCGCAGTGAAACCCACCAAAATTATTATTTTAGTTTAAAATACACTAAAACAAGTACTCCTGGTCAATCCGAGTCGCGGAATAACCCGATCGCGTTTCTAAGCACCACGCGCTAATATACGTAATAAAAAGATGCGTACTTCCTTAATTCCACACGATTTTATTGAATGTTACCGCTGTGTACGAATGTACAGCTAAGCAAGCGACAAGTTTTTGCCGCATTCTTGTATTAAGCGCTGTATCTGCGGTAGTAGTAAATCAATGGTTTATAGTGAAAATCTAGCAAGCGCTTTTTGAAAAGTCCCTCTCGGATGTGATGTTTGTTAACAAAACCACGCTAGTATCAATCCTGGTAAAAAATTGTGGTCTTAATTTTTACTCGGAATCAAATGAATGAGTGTATGAGTACTGACCCCTGTTCCAATGAGTCGACGGTTGCTTGTTCCCTGTGATCGTCAACACCGACATAGACAGGCTCGTGTTTCACGGCTAGAGCTGTTAGCGCTTCGGTTTTCTTCGTCTGTGTCGCACTGAACAACATGGTTTGACGCCGCTCTGAAAATAACGATAGTGTACTACAAATTCCCTTTGCTTCATTAAAGGGAGGTTTGTGTGCGCACAGAAATGCAAAATCTGGGCTGTTTTAGGGAAACCGTTTAAGAGGTCTTAAGGTATAAAAATAAACGGTGATGGCTCACCACCTATCACGTTGGTCTAACATAATATAGCTTGGTTAGGTGTGGGTACTTAGTTCCCTAATACCTTTTGACTACCTCAATTGGGATATAGTTGACAGCGTATGTTGTTATGTTACTATACTAGCGTTAAATAATGATTTAAGTATATTTACTTTAAATTATACATACTGATTAATAATCAGTCCGTAAATACACGCATATAAGCATTTGCTTATCAAGTCTAAATTATGCATGCAAAATTATGCAAATGAGAAGCTGAAAATTATATCCTAAACTAAAAAAATATATCTTAATAATAATAATAAAAAAGTTTATTTACGACACACAATCTTCAAACAATCTTTTAATATATAAGATATATCCTAAGATATCTTTTACTTACTAGGTAACAGCTTAATAATCTGTTTGACTTCTTCTTCGAAGCCAATCTCGAGTATTCTATCAGCTTCGTCGATGACGAGGCACTGCAAGTTCTTGTACAGGAAGTCTGGTGTGTTCTGGAGGTGGTCCAGCAATCTACCAGGTGTCGCCACTAAGATGTTGATACCTGTTAATGACAAAGGGTATAATTCAAACTCAAGAATATCTTTATTCAGTTGGTAACATAGTTACACTTTGAATCGTCATTTTTTACATAAATATAACTATTTTTGTTTAACGTCTGATCAGCCTAAAACTACTGCAGCTTCTCCCAACGTGTATAGCCGAAAAAAATACCAGCAAGGAAAACCTCGGCATAGGCCCTAGACATTCTAAAAAAAATATTGAATAGAGACTACCCTATTTTTTTTCTTAAACTTTTTAATAAATGTGAAAACACGAAATTACAATGGAATTTGTATGAAAAAGCAACATGTGACGTCATCGAAAACCGTGCAAAATGTCGCACTTATTTTATTACTATAAAATACATAAATAAGTTAGATAAAAGAAAATGTTTTTTGTCACGTTTCTGTCTGTCTTTATTTAGTAATCAGAATTTCATTATATGTATATCTTTGACCTAGGAAACTACCCAATTATTGAATTTGTTTTCTAGGCAGTCTTCTTTTTGTTCTGTTTTATTGTGTACAAAGAAGCGTCGTGCGATATTAGGGTAAGTTAGTATGCCAGCATTCGGCCACAACATGTAATGTAACAAAGAGCTGCATAGTGGAAAATGTTGACTAGGAATTTTGACATCATTATTTTCATAAAGAATGTTTCACAAAAAATATTATATCAATTTATATCATGTTTTGGTATTTAACTTTTAATTGTTGCAAATATGTTCAACAGCATTGCTATGGATTAAACAACACTATTATTATCAGAGCATTGATGTACCCCATGTTTGGCACTCAGTCTTTCCATGAGTAGGAGAAGCTAAGCGTGGCGAAATGCATAGGGATATTTATATTGCTTATGATTTTAAATATATTTTGTGAGGCTCATTACGCGCACCCCAGACACTCCATTGGATGTGCGGCCTAATGCGTAATTTCGAAAGTCCGCGTGCGCTTCTCACTCCAGCTTATGGCTATGCAGACTAAAGTAAGGTCCCAGAGGTGAGGAAAATCAAATTTGCGGTGTGGGGTGCCCACATCATGCCCAATTCTTCCATGTTGATAAGAGAAACTTTATTATGAAACATTATAATTTTGTTTTACCTTTAGAAAGCTTCTGTGCTTCGGTACTCCTGTTGGCTCCTCCCATCACCAAGCCATATGTATGGTGATGATACTTCATCAACTCCATTAACACTCCAAATGTCTGCATTGACAACTCTCGTGTTGGCGAAAGTATAATCACACCAGTTCCTGAAAGAAGTACCAGTTCTTTAGAACATTTCAATGAAAGGAAGTTTTCACAGTATCAAGAATGCTATCAGATATCCATTCTGTGTTCATGAAACAACTCATTTACATATTCCTACAATGTAAGCTTCAAATGAACAACAAATGTGCCTCAACAGAGATCTGGAGACTCAATCTGTTGTTGATTATCAGCACACACTGCTACGGACTTATGGAGTATGTTTTCACATTCGCCTTTTTATCATCATTTTCCTTATGAAATGCCCAGGTAAAGTTCTTACTTAATTGTCAATAGACAAATTATTTTTTTAATGGTAAATAGAAGATAAATATCTCTAAAAAATAACTAATTCCTATTTAAACTGTACCATAGGCGTGGAGCAGTTAAGGGTTGAACCACATCTGCCAGCTTACTCTTACGCACGCTTTCGCCTCGTCGATTCTGATGCTTTCTCTTGCTTTAGCAAATGCCTGTTCTGAGCAACAAAAAAGGATAGAAACATAGGAAAGTGTGATGAGGTGCTTGCAAATGTGGTTTGACACTAATAGGGCAATACCTGGGCTTTAAAGTAAGCCAAATTTTGATGACAAAATACACATATCTGTACAAACCATTTCTCGGCTTAAACTTCAGCTTGTAAATGAGATCTATAGCTGGTATGAGGAAGGCCAAGGTCTTGCCGGAGCCAGTCCTGGCAGCTCCCACAAGGTCCCTTCCTTCGAGCAGCGGTGGAATGGCCTTAGCTTGGATCTCTGTCATAGTGGTGAAGCCCATATCCTTGATGCCCATTAAAGTAGGCTCACAAACTTTGCCTTCCAATGAAGAGAACTTCTGGTCCGATAGAATTCCCAAGCACAAGTTGGACCCTGGCACTGAAAGAAATAACCTACTGATTAAAGATAGGTATCTTAAACAAATTTTCGAATTATCAATAGTCCTTTTATCACCAATTGGTACAACTACAATGTGACCTGACACACCTACTAAAGCTATGGCTACTCTTCACCAGACTGCGGACGTTTCTGTTGCTCTATGATCAAGTGAGATTAATAATCCTTACAAACTTTTTTTAGATTATTTCCATCTTTAGCCTGATATTAGATAAACAGTATAATAGTACTGTTTCTACTTAGTTTAATTATGTGCATGTCTGTAAGTGATCCATTAAATAATTAAAGAATTAGTCAGTGACTTATTTTGATGAATGTTAAATCAATGTATTACTTGACTTTTACTTACATTGACTATCTTGATTTTGTTTATTTTCAATTTCCTCCTCTTCCGTATCATTCTGACTGTCTTCTACGTCTGAACCATCATTATCACTGTCAGATTCCTCTTTTACTTTAAGTTCTTCCTTTACTTCTACTTTCGCCTTCTTTTTCTTTTCTGTTAGATGGAGAATAGTGAATAATAGTAATTCGAAAAATAACATTCTTAAGTCAAAGTACTGCACAATTCAATATTGTTTAAGAATAGTTTTAAGTCCTTTAAGCAATCTATTAGCTTACCTTACCTTAGAATTTGAGAATGCAGTCATAAGTTGGACAAAAGTTTTGAGAAAACTTATACTAAATTATAGAATAACTGTGTAACAAGACGTGTTTTTAAAGGTCAAGAGTTACCCTAACTTACTTTTTTTGGATAGTGTTTGTTCTGTAGCTTCATTATTTTCTAGTGGTCTTTTTTTCACCTCACTTGCCTGAACATCTTCTTCTGTAAAGAAAATCCAAAGAATTTGAATAGCACTGAGATTCAAACAATCACGCAGTCGAAACACGTGTTTATTTTTTGGAAGTAAGAATAAGTAGCTATAATAGGTTACCTGAAATACTTTCTGAAGTTCCATTTGACTTCTGTGCTATAAGCTTTAACTTCTTCTTTTCGCGTTTTTTGATCTTTCGCATTAGAATTTTGTCTGGTGTGGGCATTTTGCTTAAAAATTAACAAAAATTACAATGAAATAGCATGCGTGCACCACACGCGGATTTGACATTAATTGAATGAATGAATGTGCTGCAGTAGTAGAGTCGAATTCGATTATGACACAACAAAATTGAAATTGTTTATTCTTGCAAATAAACTTTTGATTTGATTTATAACAAAAATATGAAGACAAGTTTCTGTTGCACATTTATACATGAAATGTACTTTCTCTACCAGCCAACAACACTTTTTTTGAAAAAAGCGCGGGAAACTTCCGAAATTGGCGGTCGTGTTTTTTAGTGAAAATTTAATTTAATTGATTTCGTGTGGGTTCAGTGGAGTATTTCTGTATTATTTTATCTGTTAATTCATATTTATATATATTCTTCTAAAATACTTGCTGCTGTGTAGTGGTAAGTGAGTTTTTCTTTTTACTATGGGGGTTGATCCCCCCGACGACCCCGGTGGCGACCGGGATCGTCATCGTGTCCCTCATGTAGGGATGGAAGTTATTGTTGACGATACTTCGTCAATGGATACGGAGGACGGGTGCTCCTCTCAAGTCAGAAAACGTGTAAGACCCTTGAGAAAGATTTGCAAACATTGCAACAAAAAGCGCAAAAGTAAAAATGGTAAAAACGTTTCGGGTGTAGACAAGTGCAATTGCAATTCTGACGAAGACAATTCTCTTTTATCAACAATACCTGATCCTCCACCTCCACCACCAACAGTCACAGTAACTAATCAGCAAACCCAGCAGCAACAGCAAGTTGGTAGGAAATATGTTTCTTCCGACCTAGCACCCTATGTGGTGCACATTCAAAAGGAGCAGTCTACTCCTGACGATCCTGTTTCACTGCATCCCATTCAGTTTGGTAGCGTTCTAAAGAAAAATATGATTAAAAACATAGTGAACGGTAGCTTGAAACGGATCGGCAGAAATAGACTATCCATGGCCTTTTCCACATATTCTGATGCTAACGCTTTTATTGAAAATCCTTGCCTTGCCAGCCATAGTTTGAGAGCTTTCATTCCAACCTTTATTATCACACGGATGGGTGTTGTCAGGGGTGTCCCTGCTGACTGGCCTGAGGATGAGATTTTGGATAATGTGAGTGTCCCCATTGGTTGTGGGAAAGTTATTAAAGCTAGGAGAATTAAAAGTAAAAAAATTATAAATGGGTCTCCAGAATTTACTAACACTGAAACAGTTGTTTTAACTTTCGATGGACAAGTACTACCAAAACGTGTGTTTATGTGCTATACTCCATTGACTGTCGACTTGTACATTTATCCAACCATTCAATGTTACAGCTGCTGCCGTTTTGGTCATACAAAGGCTCAATGCCGCTCCAAGCCTCGCTGTTATAAATGTGGGCAAGGTCACACTGCCGAATCTTGTTCAGTAGAACAAGAGGATGGATCATGCTGTCTTTGTTCTGGTTATCATTTTGCCACTAGTAAGGCTTGTCCTGAATTTTCCCGACAAAAAAATATCAAAGTGTCAATGGCTCAAAACTGCATCTCATATTTAGAGGCTTCCAAATTACACCCCGTTGTCTCCAAATCTTTTGCTGACGTTCTTAGAACTTCGCAACATAAACAATCTCAAGATGAGGCTGCTAACCCAGCAGCTCGATTGTCCCCATCTTCCAGCTCATATAAAAAAACAGTTTTCCTTAAGCCTCGTGCTCCTCCTACGCCTTCGGCTGGGTATGACCGGGCTGCACATGCATCTCTAATAAAAGATTATGATATACCTCTATCTTCACCAAATGGTTCTGCTCTGAAAAATGATAACTCAGAAAATGATAAATCAAACCAACCCATAGCGAAATTAATTTTGTCTCTTATTGAGCTTTTGTTTAAATCCAGTTTAATTCCCACCAATTCTATACCGTCCCACGTTGCCCAACTAATTGAAAACACTGTGTCTATCAATCCCAATAATGGATCAGGTACTCCTACAGTGGAATTGTAGAAGTGCTGCTGATAAAAAACCTGAAATAATATTTTTAATTAATAAATATAATCCTTCAATAGTCTGTCTCTCAGAGACATGGCTTTTGCCTGAATATTCTTTTAGAATATCAGGTTTTAATATTCTTAGGAAGGACAGAGCTAGTGATGCGCATGGTGGTGTTGCCATCCTTATCAATAGTTCTGTTCCTTACAAACAAATATCTCTTCCTCCTGTAAATAATGGTGTTGAAGCCATTGCTATCTCTGTAAATAATGTGTGTATAGTTTCTGTATATATTGCTCATCCTACTTTAGCTTTGTATAGTGATCTCACTAATATATTAAAATGTATACCAAGCCCTTTTTTAGTACTAGGTGATTTTAATGGCCAGCATCCGGCATGGGGAGGTTCATCTAGACATATTTTTTATGGAGAAGAAATGTTGCGAATTTTAAATTCTCTCAATCTCTGTATTTTAAATGATGGTACTCCTACTCGGCGTACTGGCCCTGACGAGGGCCCTAGTGCTCCAGATCTCTCTATATGCACGCCTAATCTCGCTTCTATTCTTTCGTGGTCAGTTCACCCTTCTACTTGTGGAAGTGACCATCATCCCATAACTATTAAGTTTCCTTCGTTACATCCAATGATAGCTCCGAAACCTACTCCCCGTATGAAATATAGATTACCTAGTGATTGGTCTGCATTTAGTCAGCAAGTTGACAGTAAAGTTTCAAACCTCCCTTCTGTCTGTATGGGTAATGAGATGGCTTGCTCTGAGGCTCTTGTCAAAGTCATGATTGAGGTTGCAGATGCTTTATTCCCAATTAAAGTGGGCGGCTCCAGAAAAATCCCCTGTCCACCTTGGTGGGACAACGAGTGCACAGAGGCTATAAAAAGAAGGAGGGAAGCAGAAAGGGTTTATTCCTGTTTAATGACATCTGTGAACTATGAGCTTTACTGTCAAGTGGCACGGGACACTCGTAAATTTTTGAAAAAGAAGAAGTTTGAGGGGTGGAGAAGATTCTGTAATAATATTTGTCCAGATGTTAATGTTTCTGTTGTTTGGCAAAGCGTTAGGAGATTCAGGATGGGTGTTAATCCATCATCTAGAGGCTCTTTATCTTCAGAGCTAGCTGAACAATTCCTAGATAATCTAGCTCCTTCTTCAGTTCCTGAGTTACAAATTCAGTGCTTGCCAACTTCAATTTCTAATAATTTATCAGGATTAAATTCACCTTTTTCCATGTCTGAAATTAAAGGCATTTTAACAAGTTTAATTGACACGTCACCCGGTCAAGACGGTATACCCTATTCCTTTTTCTGTAACAGCAGTGATAAAACTTTAAATTACTTCTTAAATATTATAAATTCTATTATGTTGTCTGGCAACATTCCTCTCTCATGGAGGTCCCAGTTAGTAATACCTATCTTAAAACCAAAGAAACCTCCTTCTGACGCTTCTTCTTACCGACCTGTTGTTTTATCTTCTGTACTGGCCAAATTGGCAGAACATTTAGTCAAAAATAGGCTAGAATGGTATTTAGAAAGCAATAGATTGCTCTCTGAAAGTCAGTTCGGCTTCAGAAAGGGCAGAAGTACTTCTGATAGTTTGAGTCTGTTTATGACTGACATTAGACTGGCATTTTCAAAAAATGAATCCATCCTCTCTGCTTTTTTAGACATTAAAGGTGCCTATGATAATGTTGTTATTTCTATTCTTCTTAAGAAATTAAAATCATTAAATGTTCCGGAAATGCTCACTTCATTTATTATTAGAATGCTGTCAGAGAGATCTATAAGTGTTACACTAGATGGGTCCCAGATATCTAGAGTTGTTTGGCAGGGCTTACCTCAAGGCTCAGTGCTGAGCCCTTTACTATATAATGTATATACTTATGATTTAGAGGATTCCTTAAGTAACTCAGTTAACATTTTACAGTATGCAGATGATCTTTTATTGTATTGTTCAGGTAAATCTGTTTCTAATTTATGTAACACACTTACAACATCTCTTGGTTTATTGAAGGGTTGGCTGAATGATAATGGCTTAGAATTATCCGTTTCCAAAAGCAATGTAGTGCTTTTTTCTCGTATGAGATCTCCCCCTGAAATTAATGTTTTCTATGATAATATCCCCATGCCTGTAAGTTTACAATGTAAGTTTTTAGGAGTTATACTGGATTCCAAACTTACTGGTATCCCACATTGCAATTATATTGAGGCTAAATGTGAAAGGAATCTTAATATTATTAAATGCCTCAGAGGTGTATGGTGGGGCGCTCATCCTACTTCTCTGAGAATCATTTATAATGCACTAATCAGGAGTGTGATTGATTATGGATCTTTTTTGCTGGAACCATGTAGTGCTGCTGCTTTAAATAAACTAGATAAAATTCAATCGGTAGCTTTAAGGATTGTTCTGGGCGCAATGAAGACTAGCCCTATTAATGCAATGCAAGTCGAGTGTGTTGAACCCCCTTTACAACTGAGGCGGCAGTTTCTTTCAGATAGTTATTTATACCGTTGTTTACAACTAGGTGACCATCCACTTTTAACCAAGCTAAAAATCCTCTCTGAAGAAGTCAACTCCTCAAGTTACTGGACTCATAAATGCACTCCTTGTTTAATTAACAGTTTTCAAAAATTACTGGCAATTGATACGCCTATTCACAACTCAATATGCTTCCCTCTTTACACCTCAAACTATGAATCCCTTGTTTATAAACCTGATGTTCGTTTAAACTTGGGTATAACTAAACAAACTTTTGAGGCATCCAATGTTTTCAATTTCGTTCTAGACACGGAATTTGACAATAGCACTGACAGTTGGCATCATGTTTTTAGTGATGCGTCCAAACGATCCACAGATAATAAAGTAGGTGTTGGCATATATCACTCACAATACGATATAGTTCAAAAGATTAAATTACCTCCTGAGAGTTCTGTTTTTACTGGTGAAGTTTTTGGTCTGTATAAAGCGGTTGAGTATGTACTTTTAGCAAAACTTAGGAAAACTATAATCTTTTCAGACTCAATGAGCGCTCTACAATCTCTATCTAAATTTTTATTTAAAACAAAACTTATTAGTCCATTGATAATAGAAACCAGAAACATGATTGTTCAGTGTGCTGCAAAGGGATTATCGATTATTTTTGCCTGGATTCCGGGACATAGGGGTATCCGTGGAAACGAACAGGCTGATAGGCTTGCTAATGACGCCATTGATTGTGGAGATATGGCTTACTATAAAATCTACCCTCATGACCTTCTTGCTCTACCCAGAGTGTATCTACGTGATTCGTGGAGGGAAGTGTGGTCTGTCAGTTCTCAAACAAAAGGAAAATATTTCGCATCTATCCAACGTGAAATTCCTGCAAAACCCTGGTTCTCGCGGTTGCTGTTGGGCAAGACGGCATCGTGCATCCTGACTCGTATGAGATTAGGTCACGTTTGTACGTCTGCTCATCTAGCTAAATTTCATATAGTGGACAGTGCTTTATGTGAGTGTGGTGAGGTGGAGGATGTGGATCACATCTTCCTGAATTGTCCTAAATATGATAATGCTCAACTTTTTCAGGGACTTACACATTTACACATTCCTTTTCCTACTTCTATCCAGATCCTTTTATCTTCAAATAATCCTTCAGTCTATCGTTTATTAAGTATGTTTATTAATACTAATGATATTAAAATTTAACTTCCTCTTTTTATTATTATTTTATTATTATTCCTCTCCTGATCCTCACCTTTTCCAAATTCCGTTCCTATCCGGTATATTTTATTATTGAAAAGTTTCCTCGTTTTTAACGACTGCACAGTAACAACATGAAAAGATAATTATTATTGAAGACTAACTCACGATTTATCACTCAAGATTTGTCATTGGCGCATCGCTAGCCGCGGAAGCCAGAAGAAATAAAAAAAAAAAAAAAAAAAACAACACTTTTTCATCTCAAAAGTGAATTACCGGTTTTATAACAGCTCTAAATTCATAGACAAGCAGAATAATAAAACATTTCATTCACTCTTAATGATATTCTTCCTCGTTGGGTTATAGGACTCGTTTCCAGGCCAAAACACTTTAAAAAAGTTAAAGTTGTCATTTTTACTATGAAGGGCTTTTCGGCGGGAAACGGGAACGGGACAGTTGCTTTCTTCATTGAGTAATCTAAATAATTAATACGAAGTGGTGTTTTGTGGTTAATGATCGCATTAAGTTAGTTGGAAGACATTCGCGAGTGTTATTATATTGGAGTATTCAATAAACAAAGTGTATCTGCCTATTTTCGCTTCGTGCCGGGAAGCCGCTTCATAACTCAAAAGTTTATGCGGACTTTTGAGTTAATTCGTTTGGGGTTCGGAGTAGGAGTCTACTCCGAGGGTGGGGGCTTAGGTTTCATCATCATCACCTTTCATCATTTCATTAATCATCAAGAAAAAAAATACGTCAGACATGGCTGTATGGGCATAGTTCCCTTTGCCTTACCCTTCGGGGAAAACCAAAACAAAAAAAAAACTATGAAGTGAAGTGAAATTCAAAACAAAGCGCGTGAGTTTTGTATATTTGGTTCCCTTACAGCTATTTGTGTTTATTGCAGAAAAACGGCCATAAAGGTATAATTATGATAAATTATATTTTCAATTTTCGTTCACTAATAAAATCTTTACTAAGTTTACTTACTTTACATAACCTTACCCTCCTGTTTACTTCTAGATTTTGATAATCTTCCTACTGATACTTGTTTAACATGAATGATGAAGATAAAAAAGTTAAATTCAAGAGTTTAAAAGAACAAATATCGAAAGGAACTTATAGTGCTATCAAAGGCATGGGATTTAAATACATGACTGATATTCAAAGTGAAGTGTTGCCCAGAGCTTTAGATGGTGCGGATATAGTGGCTACGGCTAAAACTGGTTCTGGAAAGACCCTGGCGTTCTTAATACCAGCTGTAGAAGTTGTTGTTAAAAGTATGGAAAATCAACAATATCCAGGTAAAAATTGGTTAATTTATTCTTACTTACTATAGACTGAATGTTACTTAAATAACTAATTTAACTCTTCCTAAATAACGTTATTAGGGCGATATTTAGATTTAATATTCAAAGGATAGCAATATTATCTATTTTAAGAGTAGTCTCTGTTAACTTGTAAAGATTTTTAAAGATTGGCATAGTTATTTTTATAATTGTTAGCTCATACCAACACATGATCATTATGAGGTTTACTTTTTGTTATACGAGCTTGTACTTGCAATTATATCCTAATATAAGTCTTACTGTATTATATCCTTCCTTTTTAGGCACTCTTTGCATCATAATATCTCCCACTCGAGAACTGGCAACCCAGTCATATTCTGTTCTTCAAGATCTGATTTCCTATCATGAGGGAATGACGTCCACTTTGATCATTGGTGGAGAGAGTAGACAAAGACAGAGTGCTGAACTTTCTAAAGGTAAGTGACATTTTTTGAATAACTCTTTATGATGACTTGTGGCTCTGACCACCCCAAATAGGGATACAGGTGCGATAGGGATATAATAGGGATATCAGCTCAATAAGATTACAGGTCAAATTGTTACTATATACATATTTTTCTGTATTGATAAACCTTCATTTGAAGTATTACATTTCAGGTATGCACATAGTAGTTGCCACTCCGGGGAGGCTGTTTGATCATATGAGGACAAAAGAGTTTGATTACAAGAGTGTCTTATGCCTTGTGTTGGATGAAGCTGACAAAATATTCCAGTATGGCTTTGAGGAAGATGTGAAACAAATTGTAAACAGACTTCCAAGTAAGTTGGTAACACAGTCTTCAACCATTGTTGATCAAATGATGTAATATTCAATACCTATTCAATGATCATAATTGTATACCTCATTATAGCATACAGAATATTTTACTTATTTACTCAAATATTCTTGTTGCACGGGTATACGCTACCGCGCGCGCGCTTTTATATCAATAGACATATAAATGTTTTACAACTATGGTGGAAGCCTGCTATATACTTCGATAATAACTTTCTATATAAAGGATTAACAGAAGACTGTTCTAATAGTCCAAAAAAAAATATACTGTCATGAGAAAATAATAATCAGTATTGTATCTTTCAGAAAATAGGCAGACAATGTTATTTAGCGCGACACAGTCAGAGAGGACAGATGCTCTGGTAAAATCTGCCATGAAAGATAATATTCAATCTATCAATACTGATGAAGATGACCTAAGGGCAACAGTTGAAGGTTTGAAACAGGGGTAAGTAGTACAGAATTTATTAAGTAATGCTTCAGATTTGTCTCATTTAGAGGTTCCAGTTGTAGTTTACTGCTGAGGATATGTCAGTGACTATGTCTCTCAGAAAGCCAAGTTCCCCTTTAGCTCATCTGCTCATACTAACACAAACAGACGTTTACTGATTACAGATACAACTCAAAGAAAAAAAAAGCTGTAGTTTACTGTTGTAAAAGTTTTATACTGGAGCAGTATAACAATCTATTTAGGCAGTTAAGTCACTTTTCTGAGTTTTATTTTCACCTTAAGTTTCTCGCTTACTTAGGGCTTTAAGGGTCTTCTGGTAAAGCATTATACCATGTTCTTCTTTCAGGTATGTTATTTGTGAAACCCAATTTCGCCTGTGGTGGCTCGATAAACTATTGAAGAAGACGAAGAATCAGAAAGTTATGGTATTCTTTTCAAGCTGCAAGTCTGTAGAGTTTCATTATGAATTCTTTAGCAAATATTGTGGTGCTTCAGTATTATGTATTCATGTAAGTGTATAAATGCTATTGTAAGGAAAGTTTCTCATATGACTTCTTATAAATGTTTCAGTCGTGTATTTTTGGCGAGTGTGTTAATTGTAAAAGGATGTTTCAGGGTAAAATGAACCAAGCTGAAAGGACATCAGTAATAACAAACTTCTATAATGCTGAAAAAGTGGCTTTATTTTGTACTGATTTAGCTGCGAGAGGATTGGACATTCCCGCGGTGGATTGGATAGCTCAATTCGACCCACCAGCAGATACAAATGTAAGTTTGTTATTGTCTTGTAACATTTTCCGTTGAATGTTTGCCTCGTTTGTAGAGACTGTTGATGAAATTCTAGATAGGAACTTCCAACGTTATGTTATTGTTTGTTTTATTTTCAGGAATACATTCATAGAGTAGGTAGAACAGCCAGAGGTTTTGGTACCACCGGAAATGCCGTGTTACTACTGCGACCAGAAGAGAAGGAATTTGTATCTTATTTACAAGAAGCTAAGATATATTTGGACAAATACGAAATGTGGGACAAGCTGTCCAATTTGCAACCTAAGGTGGGTAATCTACAGGTATTAGGGTATTTTATACCGGATATTTACGAAAATGCAACATTTTTTACCAATTTTCTTTTTCAGTTGGATAAAGCATTAGAAGATCCTGATTTCCAGAAACTAGCAATAGAAGCTTTCGAAGGTTATATAAGGGCACTTGAAGTCAGGAAATTGAAACATGTGTTCAATATACTTACTATGGACATGGATGCTTTAGCAAAATCTTTTGGATTGAAGGAAAAACCTGAAGTGGATATTCGTAAGTTTCAAGAAATAATTAGTTATTAAGTAATCTGGAGTACCTATCTTGTTCAACAATACCTTGGCTTATGTTTTACTTCTATATTGTTTTAGGCGTAGGATTTAGCAAAAAGCACCGACCAAGAAAGAGGATGGCAGCTATGCTTGAAGCCCAAAATGAAACAAAACACCGCAAGATGTAATATAATTATGTATATACTTATCAATACGAATCATGTAAATACTGTAAATAAAACTAATTCGTTACTTTGAAAAGTAAATATATTTTTTCTTACTGAAGACCTTTTCAAGTTTTTGAAACTTACAAACTAATGATAAAAGAATCAAAATAATCTATATTCTGACTAGAAATTCTAGGGTATATTTTTGTCAGACATAAAAATAACTCTGATAGCTGAGAAAATACTATGAAGAAATTAAATATTATAAGTAGGAACTTTACATTCTTACATCTAGGAAATTACGTAGCTGTATTTATTTGGGAGAAACGTTCATTTCGTAAATGTTGTTTCTGGATAGCTTTTCGTAACAATCTTCGTGATTGTGTTGGTGGTTGATAGCGTAGATCATGGCGTCTATTGTCTCGACTGTGGCAGGACACCGGTTTAACGAGAAATACTGCACACATCGCCACGATGTCTTACCGTGGGTGGTTGAATGTTTCGTATACACGAAGTTCATATGTACTAACTGTTTGTGCCCCTTTCTGCTGTAGATATATTTGTACCGCACTGGCAGCTGTTGGCTCTCACACGACCCATTCACATTGACTACTAACGAGAGCGCACCTGAAACCAAATAATAAAATACATAGTAACATTTCATCAATTCCAACAGGAGAATGCAAGGTTATTCATTAAAAAAAATAAACTATGTTTGCTTTACGCAATTTATTGATAAGATTATAAAAATACATTCGCTTAATCAAATTCACACAGATATAAAATCACACAGTACAAAACACCGTTAATTTTGCTCGAATTACGTCATACGATGACTTGGTCTAACAGTGAATAAATCTAAAAATTTCAAAACCTTTTATAAAACTCTGGAATGTAAATCTCAATTTGGCTTCACAAGTCAAGCATACAACTCATTTTGCTCATAAGAGATCAATAAAAATTAAGAACTCAAATTGTAAAAAATCCAAAGTCTAATCTAATTACAATTTTACACATTAAAATGAGTTTTATAAAATCCTTAATACAATATAGACTAGAACATGAGCAATAAAAAGTCTTTTTTTATTTTACTGTATATGGCAGAATGTTGATGGCACAAATCTGATGTAACTTGCTCATTGTATAAAAATATATTTCCTTTGAAATTGGCACTTCGAGCTTGTGTTTACTATCACAGTTGATTACCTAAGTTATTGTGCTTCTTGAGTATAAGTGCTAGTACTATGTACATTAAAATAGAATTTAAAAGTGCCTGTAGATTTTGCAAATAGTTTTCAAACTTATCATTTCAGATTTGCAACTTGGTCCCAAATATTGTTTTATTAATCCATAACATCTGAATCCTGCACAATCTCAGGCTAATCTAAAAGCAGCCAGCTTGAAAGTATATTGTAAAAATAGTTATGTCTTACATTACCTCTTTAGAGGGCTTAAATCTAATTAAAAATATATATTTAAGTTGCATAGTAGTCCCCTTGGAACTGAGATACTTTGAGTACGTCATTGTAATGTATTTCGAAACATGGAGATTTACAGAAAGGCAATTCACAAGCACTGCACATGAATCTGGTGTCCCGTCTCTTTCCCATTTTCCAGCAGAGCCTGCAGGACCGTTGGGGGTACTTCTTCTTTCCATCTTCTTTCTGCGGAATCGTGACAAGGCGGTGCTCTAGGCTGTGTCTAGGGTACTCCTCTTGTGTGTTAGTTCTCAGCATGTTAGTTACCTTACCGTTCACTAAGTTCTTTAGATCCATAAATAAAGAGTTGAGGCTGGTGCAATCTGAAAGCACGATGGGCATTTTCATTACAACATTCTCCATTACAAATAAAGATTGAGACAAACACAATTATGTTGAAAATGCCATCGTGATTTCATGGTTTGAAAATTCGCAAAAGAAAGAAGAAAAATTTAATGAATGAAAATAAAATGATTGCATTTTCAACAATCTACTCATGTTAACATACAGAATTAATTGAATCTACTATCTTTGAAAATGTTCTACTAAATGAGTGCAAGTGATGAATAAATAAAGAAAATATTTAGCACAAAAGCATTAGTATGCAACAGAAAATTTTCTAATCTGTTTCTTAATCAATATACTAGACAAAACTACTTAGAAATAACAGATACTTACTGTCCTGAGGAGATTGGTAGTCTAAAGGCAGTGATGACAAGTCCTTTTTAGGGTCTCTAGAACCATCAAAACTCTTGGGGGTGCTGCATACTGCTGGATCAGTCACTATGATGTCCATATCATCACACTCTGTTTTCAATTCCAATGAATTGTCAGTCAAACTTTGATCTTTGCATTTTTCATTTGAATCTTTACTCGAATGGTTTTGTTTGAAACTTGTAGATATATCTAAGGGGCTCTCTTCATACAGACTTTTCAGATTTTCATAACTGCTGTTTGACAGCATGTGATTATTTTTGTATGAGGGTTTATCTTTTATTTTTGGCCTCTTCTCGGCGCTTAGGATATCTGAGTAGTAGTTTTTTTGGAGGAATTCTTCTGATTTTCTTTTTAAGGTGCTCAACCTTTGGAGTCTTTCTATGAACTGCCTTTGTTTCATAATTTCAATCTCATTACTTTGAGTCGTTTCCTCACAGGGATGTTCACATGTTTCCGACACTGAGAATTCTGCATCTTGGATGTTGTTATGGGTCTCCACACTGTGCTTGGGTATTTCTTGTTCTTGTTCCTTTTCTACATCTTCTTCAGTCTGGAATAATTAATATATTTAAGAATTAGGAATGAAAAATAAATTAAACCCTTGATACAACATAGGTATTTACCTGTAAAATCTTATTTTCACATTTACCAAAATTATAAGATCCAAGTAGACATAATAATTAAACCTGAGAACAACAGTAAACCATGTACCAACCTCTTTATTTGTTAATCCTTTAATTTGCAGCACTTCAGCAGTGCCTATAAAACTAGTGAGATCCTCCCTCTTCACACTCACTTCTCCATGATACATAAATTGAAGCAAATCTCTCATTGCTTTGTGTGTAACATCCCTTAGAACAACTGCAAATAATAATAACAAAATGATACAGCCTATTCAGTAACTGGCAAGTTTATTGGTGGTAAAAAATAGCAATTTTGAAACTATGTTGAATGATTTTTAAAAATATAAATTATTTAAAAGATAATTTTACGTACGTATTATTTATTTTGCAAAAAAGTAAGTTTAACTTTGGCCTAAAATTTTGGTAAAGAATATTTAAAACCAGTTTACTACTAGATTCCTAGTGATTAATGAACTGTAACAATACCGGTATATAATAATCCTTTCTAGTGGATTTAAGCACAATGGAATGTATGAAAGAAGGCACTTACCTATAGGATGTTGACATGGATTCATTTGGAACATTTTCTTGAAGTACGGCGAACATATTGAGAGTATAACTTTATGAGCCTGCAGCAGGTGACCTTCGACGGCAATCGTCACGTCCACGAACTCCCCATTACCAAGTAAACCGGCGAAACCTTTCGTCAAATTCCCGTGGAAATTGTTCCAAGACAATGAGAATTGCTGTTCCATTTCTAATCACTTTTACGTTGCATCTGAAATTATACCACCCATATTATACGACCAGCATGTCAAAATATCTTGGTTACATACATAAAATGCACTTTACTAACAGTTTTTAGAAAATATTTGCAAAATTTTATACATTTAGCACAATTGTTAAAATTGACAGCTGTGTATGTGTGTGAGGGAGTGAGCAACGGGGCTGCGCGTCGCATAGTGTTGTGCGGTGTGCGGAGGACAATAACTAAAACGTGTTACCGGTTTTTTAAATCGATTTTGCACACGGATAATATTAATAAATAGTGCCTGGAAACATTGAAACTGATAACTACTTACATCCCAAATCAACTACCAGAGCAGTCAAATTAATTGAGTTGACGGCTGCACGGCTTTGCATTTGCCTTTCCCCAAAGGGATAAACAAGTTAAAAAAAAGAAATTGAGTTGACATAAAATAAATTCACGCTTATAATTCTCACCGGGGCAAATAGAGCCCGCAAATAACGGACGACGACTAGCCACTTTAAAGAGTTAAGTTATGATGTGGTACTAAGATACTTAGATACACGCATGTAATGCATGTCGGGGTCGATAGAATTATGAGCTATCAGTTGCACAGTCATGGTCATATACCTTGTTACATTCGTATGTACGCGCCCGCGGCTAGGGTTCTGCATGAATTATACCGTGAGCTTTGACCAATATAGCCTGATGGCTATTTAGGGTGTGATCACCCACATAATAGCAATGAATGGTTTGCATAGCGTAACATAACAATATAAAAGCTCACGACTATAATTATTCCCAAATGGGGTAGTGAGAGGTAGAGTCACTGCATGATGAACTAAGCATTGAACTAAGGATTGGGATTTATGATGAAATAAGGATTGGTTTGCATTGGACTTGTATTAATACCTACTAAGTAGTTCGGAAGTTGTTCCCAGAGCGGTCACAGAGTATCCGACTAAATTAAGTTCCACCAACTTCGAGTTAGGACGCTGCGGAATTCTGACCAAGACGTTACAATGACCAAGTTTGCTTTGCCCACATGCATGTAACATTCTGCTTCATATGAAATGTTGGGTTAACTTTGTACTGATTGATAGAGTCGTGCAATTACTTGGTCACCTTTATCTTCTGATTTCAATGTATTCTGGTGACTTGTGGGTAGTATTATTACTATTTACACCAAAAGGGTTAATGGGCGTGAATTATGAGAATTTGTTAGGACAATTTAACACTCCTGACCTACATTAGTCATCGCGTCACTGTCATCATTTAGATTGAATCATAAGCCCTGAAAAAAAATCAGTGGGCATAGGTAGGCACTCCCACTGTTGGGCACAGGCCATCCCTCAATCAATTGGAGGATTTATCGATCATACTCCACCCCGCTTCTTCAGTGTGGACCAAAATCTTTGTTCAAAAGTTTTTTTTACTCTATGAGTAGGTAAAATTATGGTTTGTCGAACATCTCATCCGCCTAAAACTATTTACTGTTATGTACCTAGCTTTCCAACCTGTATAGCCGGGGAAAAAGTAACTACTAGAAAAACCTCGGTACAGGCTCTAGACGTATACTTGCTTATAATACTGTTGTGACATACATACATACATTAACTCATGCCTATTTCCCACTAAGGTAAGAAGAGACTATGGAATTCCACTTGCTTCGATCCTGACATACTTTTCTTGCTTCCTCCACATTCATCAATCGTTCATACACGCACGCCGGTTCAGAGTAGATGGTACTTAAACCTTTTCTAAGGATATCTCCAAAACTATTGTGACATACTTATATTTAATTGATAGTTTGATATTTTTAATGTACCTATAGCAAGTACCTATTAGCTGATTGATTGTACTTGAATCTGTCACGTGCAGTTCATAATCGATTTCATCGACATGCCTGATTATTAAACAGCCTCTGTATGGTCAAAATGTCTCCATTGGGTCTGCTGGGTGAAATTTCCTTAAGAAAAAGAAAAGAAAACATAGTTCAGCTCTTGTATGGTACCTTTTCCTGCATCTAACTCAATAAGTTAATTTTATCTCTTTCTATGTTCAACATAAATTACTTATATAACAAATATAGGGACCTAATTAATAGGATTTTATTCTGCCAAAATATAACCAGATTTTAGTATTAGTGTGTATCAAATGATGGAAATTATTGCATTGTAGTCAAGCCGGGTTTTGGCGTTGTATCGATTATACGTCACTTGCAGGTCGCGGCGAAACATCCGCGTCAATAAACCGGGTATCTTTAACCGGGGTTTGTGAAGGATTTTATTTGTAATTACATTACTCTGTTCATTACCCAAGTTCTACTGTAGTTCTGTTCCCTAGTTTGGTTAGGGTATTACAGGCTGATAACATGATTGTCCAAAAGTAAGATCCGTTCTACTGTAGTTCTGTTCCCTAGTTTGGTTAGGGTATTACAGGCTGATAACATGATTGTCCAAAAGTAAGATCCGTGCTTCGGAGGCACGTTAAGCCATTGGTCCCTGTTACTAGGTACTTACTGATGTAAGACAGTAGGTAGTCGTTACATGAGCCATATCAGAGGCCTATGGTGGCTCAATAATAACCCTGACACCAGGATTGGTGTGATTGGTAATCCACCTCACAACCCACGCGGTAGAAGAATACTCTAGTTTATTTGGATTAGACTAGAAGGGTATTTTCTTGTAAAAAACGCAGTGACAATTTTGACAGGTTAGGTAAGTGTTACTAACCCAACCCGCACTGAAGAAGCGTGGTGAAGTGTCCGCGTAATCCGTAAAGAGTATGGAGTATAAAAATAAATTATTAATGGATGATTCAGTGTAGGCCTGTGTCTAGCAGAGGTACATGTAAAGACTGTTTATACTTATTATGTAGATAAGTGTACCAAGTGTGCTCCGCGTTATGTGAATAGATATTTAGACTTTTTACCATAGACTTATGATTTTTTTGGGCTTACGACATAAAAACAAAACATATGATGTAATATTAACTTATAATCTAAGATGACATAAACGTCCTATATACGTCCCACTGCTGGGAACAAGCGTGCCCTCAATCAACTGGAGGGGTATGGAGTACACTCCACAACACTGCTTCACTGGCGTTGGCGTTAAATCTAAAAAAAAAAACAACTTATTTATTGGCCCCAAGGACTGTCAACTGAGTGAATGTGTGAAAACAAAGTAATTACTTCGTAAAAAGGCGGTCCCACACGGCCGCAGCTGAACGCACGCTCACGCCTAATTCCCGTCACAAAGGATGTCCAGCACACGCGTCCACCAATTAATGAAGTTCACAACCGCCAGTCACGTCGGTCTTCAAGATAACCGCACCATGACGCTGCACTTTTAATTTTCTGGTGTCACGAGTTAGCGATAAGACCCCTCCCTCACCCGGCTAAAGGAAAAGTATGCGATGAATAGCCTTCTTATTAAAAGTGTAGAAAAGTTTCATCAAGACAAAGTTCTTTTCTCCATTGTGTTGTTGTACACCATAATAAATTCGCTGTACGGCACGGCATTTTCGCAGAATGGCCTCAATCTGGCTAAACGTATTTCGTTGGAAAGAGCTCTAGACATACAAAACAAAAAACCTTGTTATTTCAATCAAGATGTTTGCTGAAGAGTTACAGAATTCATATTGAAGACGATTTGATAATATCTTACTAAAACACATATTAGTTTGATGTGGAAATAAAAAAAAAATGTATCACAAGTCTCTCTCTCTATTTAAGAGCTGCGCTCTTGTCGGTGGAGTTATCGCCATTCCTCTCTTCTTAACCTGCACCTTCTCTTTTATTTGTTTCATAAATGTTATCCTAGGTCTACCCCTTCCTCTCTTCCCTTCAATTTTTTCTTCTATAATGTTTGTTATAAATGTATCACAAGTAAGTGTGAAAAAATCCAAGTATGTGGTCACAATAGTGACGACGCAATAATTCATAAATCTTGACGACGACGCCTTGCTCTTATTTTGTTTACAAAAATCGTCTAAACAATTGCCCATTCGAATGTAATTGAAAGAAGTGGAGTATATTAGTGATATTAGTTTTGCAGTTAGTGAGCGGCGCGGCGTCGCCGACGACGCGTGGTCACCCGCCAGCCTGCCGCTGACAGGTAATCGATGCGCGCTAGTTTATTTGGCTATCGGCTCCATCCCCACATGTATCTACTCGATATAATCGCACCCTAAACGATACGGTTATGACTCCGAGCGAATTCGATTACAGTCTCCGATAGCTTTTGCAGTAAATAGAACGCTACGGCTACGAGGGAGCTACGATTTTCGTAGACCGTTGCTACGTCATTTTATGCAAGATACTTTGGCCTGCGCATGGACCGTGTTCCGTTATAATAGGTTCCATGACGGTTTGTTGCATTTCAATTTCGCGTTTGCCATTTTTTGTTTGACATCCATCGGTTTTGTAATTGAATTTGTGCCTATAAACGACGTAGGGTATCGTATAGGGTAGGTAGGTGTAAACTGTATTTTGTAATAAGGGACTTTTCAGGCTACGTTCCCAAAAAAAATGTAGATAGCGCTGTACAGATTTAACATAATAATTACCTATTTTCTCATTGCTCGGGTACGTAATTATTCAAAAATATAATGTAGTGGCAGAGGCATACATAAAAATAAATTCTTAGTCCGTTCAAAATCTGAACAGAGCGATGACGATGCGATGTTTCTAGGCTTTACGTATAATATACTAGTTTTTCGCCCGTGACTGCGTCCGAGTAGACTTAGATAATATGATAAATAATATTTATATATTATTATTTTTCTTTTCTTTTCAGGCTTGAATCACCTGATTGTCCGAAAAAGTAAGATGATTCCGTGCTTCGGAAGGCACGTTAAGCCGTTGGTCCCGGCTATTAGCCGTAAAAACACCTCCATCAACCAGCAGTGGAGCAGTGTGGTGGAGTATGCTCCATACCCCCTCCGGCTGATTGGGGGGAGGCCTGTGCCCAGCAGTGAGACGTATATAGGCTGTTTATGTATGTATATAGCATGTAACAAGAATTATTAGATTCTTACTGTATAGATTTTATTCACTCAAATATTGCACCAATGAGTTATTTATTTATCTCAAGTGCATTTTACACTAACACAGTTGGCTCGGTGAGCTGTGAGTACTTAGTTCATTTGCGATTTCCCGTCGCAACTTTGAGTACCCCTATTGTTGTCATGTTATTTACTTACTAACGTCTTACTCGCATAATTTTCAGATATTTTTAGATACTTTATTCAGTATCAGTTTCAAACACATCGTAACATTAAATCCAGACTGTTGATTGTGAAGTTGTTGCTTTATACCCTAACAACGCCGTGAGCTATCTGACGGATCCAGTCGATACTCTCAGACAATCTTGTGGCTACATCGATACAAACTTGTATTGAGTAACAGTCTGATTGTAAATGGGTTAGCGATGTGGAAATGCATAGGTAATAGCAATAGGAAATCAGACGCCGCAGACAATAGAAGCTTTGTAACACTATTTTATGTGAACGTTGTTACTAAATTATAAAACGAGATTTTATTGTAGTTTGAAAAATTAGTGTTTTGAATTATATGAAGTAATTTTATATTTTTTTTCCTAAATAATTATATTTGTATTGTTGAAGTAGATACACATCAGTAAGTATATAATAAGTTGACAGCCTACGTGGTGTAGTGGTTAGAGCGTTAGGCTCACGATCTGGAGGTCCGGGTTCAATTCCCGATGGCGACATTGTCGAAATCACTTTGAGACTGTCTTTTGTTTGGTAAGGACTTTTCAAGCTTGATTCACCTGATTGTCCGAAAAAGTAAGATGATTCCATGCTTCGGAGGGCACGTTAAGCCGTTGGTCCCGGCTATTAGCCGTAAAAATACCTCCACTAACCCGCATTGGAGCAGCGTGGTGGAGTATGCTCCATACCCCATCCGGTTGATTGAGGGAAGGCCTGTGCCCAGCAGTGGGACGTATATAGGCTGTTTATGTTATGTTATAAAATAAGTACGTATAGAAGGGTCACTCTCCGCCCTGCACCGATACGAGCTTGAATTACTCCTCTTAAAGATTTGACAGGTCAGGCTTTTGCAAAAAACCGGACCTGTCAATTCTTTAGGTTAGGTTAGTGGGCCTCGTGTAAAACGGGAGGGAGATGACATTCGATATATTAAGTACTTATTTTATACTAGCTTTTGCCCGCGACTTCGTCCGCGTGGCGTGTTATATAAGAGAGAGATCTTTGTGTGTGTGGGAGTGCATATCAAATTTCAAGCATCTAACTTATGCAGTTTAGATTTTTTCATACAATTTTTTTCCCATTAACTCCCATTTTTCAAAATACAGCCAAAAATAAACTTTATATTTACTAAGGTATGCATGCATGCTAGATTGAATCAATTGATTGAATTGATTTTTTTTTAATTGATTGTTCATTGAGTTTTAATTTTAATACACACTTCCTCTCTTCCCTTCAACGTTGCTGTGCCCTACAGGGTCCATGTTTTAGTTCCTATGTCTATGTAACACCCCATTGTACTACATGGAATGCAATAAATAATTTAATTGAATTGAATTGAAAACATCTATCTTACGCGGTTTCGATTTTTTCATACAAATGTTTTTTTCCCGCTAACTCCCGTTTCCGTGGGAATTTTGCAATATCCTGTTGCAACTAAGGTTTAAGTTAACTAAGGTACCTGCATGCCAAATTTCAAGCGTCTAACTTAAGCGGTTTAGATTTTTCATACAAAAGGATTTTCCCGCTAATTTCCGTTCCCGTGGGAATTCCGAGAATTCCTTTCTTAGTGCACCTCTACGGTACCTAAGCTATGTCCCTTCCAAATTTCAAATGCCTACATTTAGCCGTTCAGGCTATGCGTTGATATGTCAGTCACTGAGTCAGTCAGTTTCTCCTTTTATTTAGATTTGATTTTTTCATACAAATGTTTTTTCCCGCTAACTACCGTTCCCGTGGGAATTTTGTAATATCCTGTTGCAACTAAGCTTTAAGTTTACTAAAGTACCTGCATGCCAAATTTCAAACGTCTAACTTGAGTGGTTTAGATTTTTCATACAAAAGGATTTTCCCGCTAATTCCCGTTCCCGTGGGAATTTCGGGAATTCCTTTCTTAGTACACCTCTACGGTGTCTAAGGTACCTGCGTGCCAAATTTTAAACATCTTACTTGAATGGTTTAGATTTTTCATACAAAAGGATTTTCCCGTTAATTCCCGTTCCCGTGGGAATTTCGGGAATTCCTTTCTTAGTGCACCTCCACGGTACCTAAGGTACCTGCATGACAAATTTCAAACGTCTAACTTGAATGGTTTAGATTTTTCATACAAAAGGATTTTCCCGCTAATTCCCGTTCTCGTGAGAATTTCGGGAATTCCTTTCTTAGTGCACCTCCACGGTACCTAAGGTATCTGCATGCTAAATTTCAAATGACTAACTTGAGTGGTTTAGATTTTTCATACAAAAGGTATTTCCCGCTAATTCCCGTTCCCGTGAGAATTTTGGGAATTCCTTTCTTAGTGCACCTCTACGGTACCTATGGTACCTGCATGCCAAATTTCAAACGTCTAACTTGAGTGGTTTAGATTTTTCATACAAAAGGATTTTCCCGCTAATTCCCGTTCCCGTGGGAATTTCGGGAATTCCTTTCTTAGTACACCTCTACGGTATCTAAGGTACCTGCATGACAAATTTCAAACATCTAACTTGAATGGTTTAGATTTTTCATGCAAAAATATTTTTCCGCTAATTCCCGTTCCCGTAGGAATTTCGGGAATTCCTTTCTTAGTGCACCTCTACGTTATCTAAGGTACCTGCATGCCAAATTTCAAAAGTCTAACTTGAGTGGTTTAGATTTTTCATACAAAAGGATTTTCCCGCTAATTCCCGTTCCCGTAGGAATTTCGGGAATTCCTTTCTTAGTGCACCTCTACGGTATCTAAAGTACCTGCATGCCAAATTTCAAACGTCTAACTTGAGTGGTTTAGATTTTTCATACAAAAGGATTTCCCTTCACTACTCTGCTCCTATTGATTGTAGCGTGATGAAAAGTATACTATGACCTGTCCAGGAGTGTGAAGAATAATTGTACCAAGTTTCATTAAAATCCGTCCAGTAGTTTTTGTTTCTATAAGGAACATACAGACAGACAGACAGACAGACAGACAGACAGACAGACAGACAGACAGACAGACAGACAAAAATTTTACTGATTGCATTTTTGGCATCAGTATCGATCACTTATCACCCCCTGATAGTTATTTTGAAAAAATATTTAATGTACAGAATTGACCTCTCTACAGATTTATTATAAGTATAGATAAGAAGGGAGGAAAATCTCTGGAAAAGACTTTATAACCGTATTTAATTAGTTAAATTTTAATTTGTTTGATAATTGCTTAGATTTAAGCATTTTTTTGTATTTCTGGGGCACAGCTGAAAATCAGCGTTGTGGCACTCCCTCAATGTCGGAGTGCCACAACATATTGCTGAGCTGATGTCCCTTTTTAGAAATAAGGTTTAATTATTATGTTCACTCCTACTGTGTACCTATACCTACTTATATCTAAAATAAATATATAAATATTTATATAAATATTTTTAATGATTTCTATTCTATTATATTCTATTCTATTTTTTTTCCGTAACTAAACTAAATCAGATAATAATAAAGAAGTAAAACCTACCAGAAAACGGATGAGCCTGCTTTACGTACATTACCTTAACAATAAATTCATCAATTGGGGGATTTTTCTCCGAGGAGTGCGAACTGGCACTCAGCTAGGGACGTGCTTCTGCCCTCTCGGAGGTCTCCGCTTGATTGGCCCATTGTGAGTGTGGGCCTCAATGCTCGACCACTAACTGAGACGTTTCATGCTCAAACTGTTGGCCTTACTTCCAACCAGTTCGAATAACCCATGAATTTGTATACCTATCAACAGTGAAACTGTATTTTTGAATAAGGAAATACTTATTTTTTTGTACACAATAAAACAGACAGTACAAGTACGCTTATCTCTAAAAAAAAAAACAAAGAGATTTCTTCCAGCTGACCTACGTAACAAGAGAGATATTCAACGTATATTATTATATATCTATATAATGATATGTATTATATAGCGTACAAATTATTTATTATTTATTCCTTTACCTTCATTACGTAACAAATATTTTTAATTAAGTTGCTAAATTCGACAAATTATATTAAACCAATATTTACGAAAGAGGAAGGAGCTATTTTTGACGAAGGGACGAGTAAGGGTAAGTAATAAGTCGTCGTTTAAAATCGTAATTACTAGCTTCAGCAACAGAGGGCTCAATCAGCCGCCGGCGGCGAGTGACCGCTTACCAATATCTCAGCTGAATGGACCTCAATTAAGGCTCGCTAGCGACCTAGAATAGAATCTTTCGCCTTAAAATCCGATCCCTTACAATAATGGAGTCGGCGACAATCGAAATGTAGATTACATCCTCCCTCGCGATGAATTTTTGTGAATTATTCCTTAGAAAATCTATAATCCAATCTGCGACACCCGAAGTCACGTTTACCGCGGCATGGAATTGGCAGAATTTTGTAGAATCAATGAATCCACAAGCTCAATTAAATTATACGGTGGACTCTCTCATCGAAAATATTCCTTGCTTTTCTCTCTTATTTTAGAAACAGAAAAGTGTGTGCTTTCTTTACGAGCTCGTTTGTTTTCAATATGCCTGCCATCAGTGTCTAGTGGCTTTTTGTCTCACATTGGTCGTTTAGAGCGATATTTGGGAAAGATCCAAAGAGACAATGGCCAGCTTTCACGGAAATTACTGCGAAACCATAGCCGTGACCATATCGACGTTACTGGTATAAAAACTCGCATTTGCATAAAATCTTTCCGATACGTATCTCCTTGCACCGTTTTATAACTGAGAACGAGTCTGCGGTCCACCAAGCTATCAGACGAGCTATAAAAACCTTGATTTTGTTAAAACGTAAAAGGTTATTTGACTAACGCGGAATTGATTTCTCCGAAACACTTTTACGACTATTTTTGATAAGTGTGCAGCGTCTACACCAACAGGAGCCTGTCTGGGACGTTTGTAAAGAGGTTTTTAGGTAAAAAGCTCTTGTCAGAAAGGTTAGTACCAGAAGTAATGGCCGTGAAGACGATGTCACCAACGTCTTACTTAAGTATTTCTCGGAATTCAATGCCGAGCGGTCCTGTATTTACTTGTTCCATATTTCACTTGTTCTGTTCACTTTTGTATTTACAGCACTCAACTTAAGTTTAGGTTGGTAAGTACTTAATTTTGTTCTCTGGCTTTTAAGAGCTCAAAATAAACTTTTATTTAGGAATCACCTTATTTAATGATAGTTGAAAGTATTCTTTATTTATTACTTGAGGTGTTATCTCTATAGCACCTAAACTACTGTTCTAAGATAATCTCAAACGATTGTTAATTATGTTTCCAGACCACAAGCGTTGGTTCGGGTATTGATCATCGAAGTATGTATTAGTCTATCTGTAAGTAAGTAGGCATAATGTATAATGTATACAAAAGGCCATAATAAATCCTGCGATCCTTTTTGATCCAAGAAAACTCAAGAGAATCAGCAATGCTTAAATAGCGTATACTTATTAGTAATCCCGATAAAAACTTAAAGGAAGGTATCAATATTCAAAAATATGCAAAAGTCCCGGTCTAAGTTTCAAGACAAGAAAACTTAGAAGACTACTTTTTTATTTCATACTTAAGTAAGTACTTAGTCTGCAGCTAGATTATTTAAAAAGCTTAATAATTTAAATACCTTTTCTGTTGGAGAGCCACGTTCGCGAGAGTGACGGCAGCCACTTGATCGTATTGTCAGTCGGGAACACGAGTGCTAAGCGCAAACGATTCACGAAGTAATCCTCTCCAGTAGTATTACCGTCCTCTCGGTGCATTGTCATACTCCCAGTCTCTCATTGTACGCTTTCACTCCGCCACGCAACAAAACATAATACTCAGCTATTTATTTACGACCGGCTTTTCGTCAGTCTTTTTGGGCGCGGGCAAAAACGAGATTGGAATACTAAAATTCATTTTAACTAGTTGGAACTATATTTAGCCAACATTCGTATATAAAACTCTGTAGTACTAAGCCTTAGAGCTAAGTATTGTTGGAGCTAAGCTTAGATGCTGAATCAGTAGTTAACTAGCCACTTTGCTTAGTAGTATTACGACATGCCCGGTGTGATTAAATGAAACATTCAAGAGTTTTGTCAGTCAGGCGGAATTTTGTTTCTTATGTCGTCCTAGACTATATATGGTCGTAAGGCCCAAAGTCCTTTTAAAATCCAAATCCCATTGTTTAACTATTGTGTCTGGAAATCCGGGCCTTACGAGGATATTATCTGATCGTTCGGAATTTTCTTATTAAAAAACGAAAAAATATATATCGAAGTTTTCTGTTTCAACTGGTAAGAAAATCCAATAGAAACAAAGGGTAATCGCATCAGAGGCGAGCAAATCCCGGCTTCGTCGTCCGCTGCCATCGAACGCCTAGATGAAGAAATAAGCCAACAATAAGCACATACATTTTCTTTATACGATTCATAAACTATTTTCGTCCCGGCCTGTGACTCCGTCCGTGCCTCTTGGACTATATAAGCTAAGCCGACATCTCTTCCCCATAATATTACCACTATACCAATAATTTATCATCATCTCCCTAGCGTTATCCCGTTTCTCACATGATCCGCTTACCTAGCCTGAAGATTTGACAGGTCTGGTTTTTTTATAGAAGCGACTGCCTGTCTGAACTTCTAAACCGCGAAAGGAAAACCAGCCCAATACAGGTTAGGTCACAAACCCCCGAAACGGAGTTTTCTCGGGTATATGGGTTTCCTCACGATGTTTTCCTTCACCACTGAGCTCGTGATAATCATTTATGATCCAACCATGAATTCGAGAAACGATTTACCCATAAATATATAAACTTATTCACGACGGTAAATTGAAAATTTCTCTATAGGTACCTATCTACGTTTAATATGAGACAAAACTAAATAGAATTTTCAACGAAATCTGCAACTAAACATACCTCTATATTTTTAATGGAGAGCAAGATAGGCGCTGCATAGTAAAAATGCTTTTGAACAGCTGGTGAGTGTTGTCTATGGGAGCTATTTCTATCCCTAGTAGACCAGGTGTATAATAGTAATTTTATAGACATGAAACATAACATAAGCTGACGACAATGTATAAAGGGTTCATATTGTTATCTATTTATATTTGTGAATGTGATTTTTCCCGTATTGTAAATAATGTTTGTATATGTCTGCAAAGATAGAGTTTGGTGGGACTTAGCCATAACATTAATTTTAAGACCAAAATATGTACCTACCCAAATTCATACAATAAATGATTTGATTTGATTTTTGATTTGATTTATAGCTCGGTGAGGTGTGGGTACTTAGTTCATCTTGCACATATGACTACCCCAATGGGGATACACATAATTGTGTGTAAAAATGTATTTTATTTTAAATGTTGTAACAAAAGTAGACACAAGATGTTATCTAATGACCTGTAGTTCTGTCGCCTTAAAGGGTATTACGGGTGTTAGATGATATATGAAAGCGTAAAATTATAACTAGTTTGGACTGCGGTCCATTGTTTTGCGGCGGTTTAATTATTATGCTTATTATTTGGGCTAACGGTTCACCTATTATAAAACCACATTCAATTCAGCTGAATATGTTTCAAACGAAAATCTAATTACATTTACGTCCGCTCGTAGCCTCCCTAAATATTAATGTTTACAATAAAATATGCAATTATGTTAACAAATATCTGGAGGTCTAAAAAGGGCCATATTGAAGAATATCATCTAAAAAGTAATATTGCAATTTTACATTTGTTGACATTATACGCACTGACAATCCACTTGTATTTTTTTTATTTAAGTATTTATATATTAATTTAAATTAATTGCATCCGTGGTACAGTGGTTGAGCGTTGAGTCTATGATCCGGAGGTCCCGGGTTCCAATCTCGGTGCGGACATATCGCAAAAATCACTTTGTGATCTCTAATTTGGTTAGGACATTACAGGCTGATTGTTCGAAAGTAAGATGATCCGTGCTTCGGAAGACACGTTAGAACGTTGGTCCTGGTTAGTGCCTACTGGTGTAAGTAAGTAGTCGTTACATGAGCCATGTCAGAGGCCTTTGGCGGCTCAATAGTAACCACCTCACAACCCACACTATAGAAGAAGAATTTAAATTTATAATTTATATAAAATGTGGTTAAAAAAGGCGCTTATGTGACAAATTTATTCGCAATACAACTAAATTGCAGTTAGGTATAATCAAAAGTAGGTACCACAGATACGTGCAATAAACTGAGTCTGTTTTAAATCAATAACTATTATTGGTTTCCATTGGCACTGGCAAAGTTTCTGTAAGGAAGCCAATAAAGGGGACGAAAATAAAAAAGTTCCACTGAAGTTTGTCCAAGTGTCAAGCAAACTTCGACAATTAGGTTGAGGGACTCCGGGAATATCCCCGACTTAATTCCCGGGACACTATCAATATTTTTATTGGTGTTATTATTATGTTATTTTCTTATTTTACATATTATATAAATTTACGATAGGGTTGGTAGAGCAACATGTAATTAAAACAGCTTGATACTCGCGCATTAATTGCGCGCTTGATATTCAGGACGTCCACTATTATGATCATTCTGATAGCAGCATTGTTTTTCTTTTTTAATTATAATAATAAAAACACCACATTAGATTAAAATGTCTTAAGGGGCCTCTACGTGTTAGCTTCGGCCCCACGCATGCAAGTCCGGGACTTCATAGGCCCCATATATGGAAATAATAATAATAAACTTTATTGCACAAAAAATATTTACATTAAATTACCTACAACTATAATTTGCTCTTACAAACTAATAATATTAAAAATTGGACAGGGTTCTCCAAACTAGGCAGGTACTTAACTGTTTTTTGGGAATTGACAAGTAAAGTAAGTAAGTATAGTAGTAAGTGTAGTGTAGTTTTGAATCTGAAGTTTTTGTATTGTTTTTCGTGTGTGGCGTGGCATCCTTTTATAACAAATAATTTATTTGTTTCTTTACAACACCATCTATATTTTTTTTGGAGCGTGGAAAGTCTCTCATTGTAAGATTAATCTAAAGATTTCTAGACTTTAAGATGCTTACATGTTTAATTCCTGATTTCTGTGTTCCTATTATTTTTTACCTCGTTGTACCTGCCTATTATTAGCTAAGTACTTATTATTATTGTCCGCCAGCCTTTGTATACTATCTTCAGGCAAAAATTGTAAAAATCATATGGCCACTGCGATACAGGGGAAGCCCTACTGCAGGGCCCGCTATTAACCTGTGTTAATTTCACTTTAATTAAATAAATATTTTTTACTTTTTTACTTTCTTTACTTGTGGCTTTTTTCACGTAACATCCACGTTTGTGCCGTGAGTTTATGTATACAAGTAAAGATAAAATTATAAGTGAATGATAGAATATAAATTGTTTATTATAAAGTGTACTTACTGGTAGTTGTCGGTCGGCGCCTGTGGTCGGTGCATTTAATGCTTCTCGGAGCGGATTAGACTGGGATGCTTATCTGCGTCTTCACCGCACACTGACGTCATGCTTGTTGATGCATACTGCATGACCTATTAACATTTAAATGTGTATATATACATCTATATACACACACATATATATACGTACATAATATCACGGACTACAGAGATCGTTATCTTCTAAAATATGGTAGGTACATATGTATCATCATCACTAAAGGTGGTATTAATAAACTAATCTCAGCTTCATGACTGCCCTCAAGATCATGTCAATGTGACAGTTCTCATATAAAAACAGGGACTTGAGCATGATCTTGAGGGCAGTCTCAGCTGAGATTCGTTTATTAATACCACCCTTAATTAAGAGCCACGCTCTTGTCTGTGTAGCATTCTCCATGCAACTTTTTAGGGAAAAATATGGCGATGTTTCCTTCCATCCAATAATTACAAATGAATAATATTATAGAATATAAACTTACATATTTAAGCATACATAATAATATATTTATGTATTTCTATTCGTTTGTTATGAGTGTGTTTTATTGTAAGAGATCGATCTCTGCCTTTAATTTCCTGCTTGGGTACGTATGACCCGCTACTATTACAGTTAGTACAAAAATTTCCTATACCTATCCAAATGTTGATTGGAAGAAATTTATGCTTGAGCAATAAGGCCGCCTATTGTGTCTTTCTGTGTCTGTGTGCATTAATCTTATTCGTAACGAGAAAAATAAAACTTATAAAAATCTTTTACAAAGACTACATTCACAGCGATACCTTCCAGCGTGACTCCACCTACCACAGACCTCAAAAGTAGGTAGTTGGTTCAACAAGGTTCAACACAAACACAGACCCAGAGTAAACATTTGAGTTTTGCAGGAATATTTGCTTATGCCAAAACCGACACACTTTTGGACATTAGACATAGCTGTTGACTGAGTTAATGGTGATCATAAAATTAATGTATCGTGCAATTTAGCAGTCCATTCACAGATTTATGTCTAACTAGTGGACACTCAGTAGATTTGCACGGTCATTTGCTAGCTGCTGAGCTCATCAATGAAACATACTTAATTCGGATTTTGTTAACATATATTTTTTTTTATATAAAATACGAATAATGTGACTCTTTATAATGTAACAAAAATGATCTTTTACCTATTGTATTTAAGTTCTTTTCATAATAGTCAAGAATAATACGGAGTTTTGATGATAGATATGCCGCTACTTCCTAATATGCGTGATACCTATTCCCTTTAGTAGGTACAAGTATAAGGAGTAATAAGGGAAAACTTATATATTTTTTCTTATCTAATTTATCTTTACCGTAAAATTGGAAGTAACACAAACAAAGTGATTCATTAGTAAGGTAGTAAAATTGTATTACTTTCTGGCCTAAAACTATCACAAACACAGAACTTTGGAGATTGACTGGTCAAAATACTGTGGAGGCTGATATCCGCACATGGAAATGGCGCTGGATTGGTCATGTAATCATGTTCTCAGAAGACCTGTAGAACACCCGTCTCGACGAGCTGTGACCTGGTGTGCGCGTGGAAAACGCAAGTTAGCGGCCCAAAGAGTCTTGGCGATGCTCGTTCACCGGGAATTAAAAACTCTCGACATCTCATGGGAGCTAGCTACATAGGCTGCAAAAGATTGCGAAGAGTGAAAATCTGTTATTCCAGCCCTACATCCCAATAGGGGATAAACGTACTTATTAAAAGAAGAAGAAAAATACATGAAATTAGTAAGCATTATAAAAGCTTAAAGGTTGTAGCCTAAACTAGTATATCCTGTGATATAGGACACCAGGCCTCCACAAAGTTATAAATTGCTGGTAAAGAGAAAATAACAAAAAATATAATTTAAAATTGTTCATTATTATATATGTCGTAACAGTGGGGGGTCGTAACATCATCATCAGAATGGAGGGTGGGCGTTAGAAGACAATAATGGCCGTCATCAGTATCACAATCATTTTATTTACTTCCACATAGTTTTTTGTATCACGATTAAATAAAGTCACAGCATAAGGTACACACTCACGGCAACGTCACGGTATTCGTAACGGTTACACAGTCTCTCGTTATCTAGCGCGCATAAGGACGTTAGCGCGAAGGGGCCCTCCACCACCCATGGTTCCAACATTCGGACCGAATCATCGGGACATGTGAACGTACTTGCTAGGTGCTCTTTTCCGATCACACTTTCTTGACGTCCCTACAAGTTATAGGTGAGCGACTATAGCACTCCACGTTCCGATCGTAATTATTCGACACGTCCGTTCATGACGAAGGTTAGCGGTAGACTGCCCGACTAGAACGGCAGTCCACGTCCGCTCGACACGACGACTCTGTAGTGACTCTCTCAACTTCACGCAGCTCTGGCCGTACGCCACCTTTCGTCGGAGCGTTGCAACTTCATAACGGAAGTGATGTAACTTCATTTTATTTTCCGATTTGATCAATTTCTCTTCTTAATTCATAACTAACGCCGACACGGCCATCCTGCGTTACACACGTCCTCGTGTGTTAATCTGAAACAATATACCACAGCACAGTATCCAAGTTCGCTCGGTCATTCCTGACCTAACATGAGACTCTACATGAGCTCTACTTGTGACTCTACATGAGCTCTACTTGTGACTCTACATGAGCTCTACTTGTGACTACATGAGCTCTACTTGTGACTCTACATGAGCTCTACTTGTGACTCTACATGAGCTCTACTTGTGACTCTACATGAGCTCTACTTGTGACTCTACATGAGCTCTACTTGTGACTCTACATGAGCTCTACTCGTGACTCTACACGAGTTCACATTACATCATGATAAATCAACTACTCCGACACGGTAAACGGACCATTGACCAGTATTCACACACTATAAACAACCAAACTTGAAAATCCAATTACTCTTTACACGTCTGTCGTTACTATCACCTAAACGAGCGATAGTAACTCATGCCACTCTACTGAGCGACGATATCTCAAAACCAGGCGTCACTACCACCTAAATCGAGCGGTAGCAACTCATGCCACTCTACTGAGTGACGATATCTCACAACCAGGCGTCACTACCACCTAAATCGAGCGGTAGCAACTCATGCCACTTACACCAAGTGACGATATCTCAACACAGCTAGCACACAAACTTTACATTTTAGTTGGTAGAATAGTGGTCTATGCGTTACACAATTTCTTTTATATCACTAATTTCTAATTTGTGCAGTTCGACTAATTCTACCGGAGGTCAACTTGACTTAGATTCAGGTACAATGTCATGACCAAATACAAAGTCAACATGACATCCTGGCCTCGACCGCATACCTGTAGTTTCTAAGACGAGCAGCACAAAAGTGGCTGCAGCCCCGAACACTACAAGTGCGCAGCTCCCTACCAGAGTTGCTCCGAAACAGGTCAATGGGTTACACAATTTCTTCTACATCACTAATTTCTAATTCGTTTGACTAATTCTACCGAAGTTCAACATGACTTAGATTCAGGTACAATGTCATGGCCAAATACAAAGTCAACATGAAATCCGGGCTTCGACCGCATACCTGTAGTTTCTAAGACGAGCAGCACAAAAGTGGCTGCAGCCCCGAACACTACAAGTGCGCAGCTTCCTATCAGAGTTGCTCCGAAACAGGTCAATCATAGCTTTCATTGCTCAATTAAATCAACCAACATTACACATCTACTGCAAAGCACAACAGGCTGTAATATTCCTCCCCAAACTTCGGTTACGCTACAAAACAGTCATGAGTCACAACATCCCCTCCCGGGATGGCCACCATGGTCCACGACCACAAAACGACAGAGCACCCTGCTCTCACACACACAAGTCATAAAGTCACAATGTAGCGACCAACACCTTGAGGAAATATTACCGCACTTACACAATTACTGATTTGGTATGAACATCATTTAGAATGTTTTGCTCCAATTTTCTCACTAATGATTTAATCTGTTTCGGGCATTTTCTAAGCCTATTTCATTTAATCATGATCCAAATAATTTTACTTCGCAATGTTTACTTCACTTCATTACAATTTCCAATTTAACTAAAGTAAAAGAGAACTTTCTGCACTAAGTTCGTTTGTATCTTATTACAACTTCCCATATTTCAAATCAGGTAAAACAGATACGACTCACCAGGACTTATAAGAATTTCCAATAAAAGATCAACCACTGGTCTTGTGACATGGTTTAGGTCGTCAACAGCACCAGCGCAGTAAGTCCGGCTGGTATACAACGTGCTGCCATGATGTCGTCACTTTACACGGCTACGGCTCAGCCCGCGCCATTTTCATCCTCGCTTGCAATCCACCAATTGCCGAACCAAGTTATGACATGAAACAAAAGAATTCACTGTATTATCGTATTTACATGACTTTCTTTCAATCAGTTTAAAAGATTACAATAAAGAATGTTGAATATTGAAACATTTGATGAATGACGGTAGATTACAAAACACGTTATTTAACGAGACTCAATTATCATGTCATGATTAATTTCTTTTTGCTTGGAGTGAGAAAATACAACTTTGATCACGCGGGTTAAGCGTGTCTACACCAATTCGAAATATTTTTAGACCAAAATACAAAGATTTGACAATGATGAAAACAGATTGGAAAACGCGGTATGATTGACACGGATTGACACAATATTTCTCGTCAATTTTCTTTTTAAACAAACGGAAATAGTAATTTCCAAGTTAATTTTAAATCAATTTCCTCATTATTAGAAACGAAAATTCACCCAGCAATGAAGTCAATAAGGTTCCAGTATGAAAACGACTCACCGTAATTACAGTTTCCAAGTTGAGGTACCATAATTTCCTAACACGATTGCACACATTACGGAAATATTGTGATGTTCACGCCATCATATCTCACGGCATGTAGTGATGCCGATCATTAACAAGGTCCAGGTCACTTCAAAGTCAGGTCCATCTCCAAATTCAGGCATGGCTGTAGACTACATCTTCATCACTTGGTCACACGAATGTGATAATCATCATAATCTTCTTCTGATTGTGGTAACGAAACTTGCATTGTCTTGTTGTGAACGTCGCATCACGTTGTCTTCATCCAAGTTCACTAATCCCGCTTCTGATGTCGTAACAGTGGGGGGTCGTAACATCATCATCAGAATGGAGGGTGGGCGTTAGAAGACAATAATGGCCGTCATCAGTATCACAATCATTTTATTTACTTCCACATAGTTTTTTGTATCACGATTAAATAAAGTCACAGCATAAGGTACACACTCACGGCAACGTCACGGTATTCGTAACGGTTACACAGTCTCTCGTTATCTAGCGCGCATAAGGACGTTAGCGCGAAGAGGCCCTCCACCACCCATGGTTCCAACATTCGGACCGAATCATCGGGACATGTGAACGTACTTGCTAGGTGCTCTTTTCCGATCACACTTTCTTGACGTCCCTACAAGTTATAGGTGAGCGACTATAGCACTCCACGTTCCGATCGTAATTATTCGACACGTCCGTTCATGACGAAGGTTAGCGGTAGACTGCCCGACTAGAACGGCAGTCCACGTCCGCTCGACACGACGACTCTGTAGTGACTCTCTCAACTTCACGCAGCTCTGGCCGTACGCCACCTTTCGTCGGAGCGTTGCAACTTCATAACGGAAGTGATGTAACTTCATTTTATTTTCCGATTTGATCAATTTCTCTTCTTAATTCATAACTAACGCCGACATATATCTAATTATTTAGTTAATCTTTATTATTTTTGTTCTTGGTTTTCTGTTTTCATTGTGTATAGTTTTATGTTGTTATTGTAGTTACAGAGTTCCTGTTTGTACTTTCCTCTACTTTTAAGACCTCTGTAAAAACATCATCATCATCATCATCATCAGCCGTACGACGCCCACTGCTGGGCATAGGCCTCCCCCAAGGATCTCCACGACGATCGGTCCTGCGCTGCCCGCATCTAGCGGCTTCCCGCGACCTTCACCAGATCGTCGGTCCACCTTGTAGCGGGCCTACCCACTGAGACACACGCACGCCACGCCCAACACGCGGCCGCCACTCCAGAACCCTTCCGCCCCAGCGGCCATCGGTTCTCCTCGCCATGTGTCCTGCCCACTGCCACTTCAGCTTTGCAATTCTCCGAGCTGTGTCGGTGACTTTAGTTCTCCTGCGGATCTCCTCATTTCTGATTCGATCAAGCAGGGAAATACCAAGCATAGCTCTCTCCATTGCCCGCTGAGCGACACCGAGCCTCCTCACGAGACCCATAGTAAGCGGCCACGTCTCACTGCCGTAGGTCATCACTGGCAACACGCACTGGTCAAAGACTTTCGTCTTGAGACACTGAGGTATTTTGGATGAGAAGATCAACTCGGTAAGCTTCTCGTCGGTCCTCAGTGTGCACGTGTTATATGTTGCCAGGTACAGTCGTCGTTGGTGGTAGCCGAATCCAGCCCGGAGATTCTTCGCACCCCCTGCCCCGCCGTTACCGTAGCCGCTACCGTAGCCACGGACAGCGGGGCTGCCGGGGACTGGGGGCCGTTTTTTAAGTGTTGAGGTCATATTGGGGGGGATTTGGACCATAAGCCCACCGCGCTGGTCCAGTACGTGTTGGTGGGTCGCCAGAGCCTCTTTCATTGAACAGCAGGATGTACCGCGTGCAGGCGAGGTTGGCTTGGGCTCCGAAAGATGTCATTTGGAGCCCCTTACATACCACAACATCAGAATGCAATAAATATCTTATCTTAACTTATACGGCGATGCGTTATAGGTGGTGAGCACCACCTATAACTGAGAGCTCGAAGATGTGTGGGGTACTTGTTCATCTTGCGGTAGATGTACTTTTGATATAGTAGTGAGCTATGTTATGATCAAAGTAATAATTAAATTTAAAGTAATGCATTCGAATATTCTAGGTGCATACATCTTCTCGCGTGTAGGTAAATATTATAAAACATATAAGTATAAAATGAACAGCTAAAAGCTTCCCACACAGAATGTCCACGCAGCGGCCCGTATATTCATGTTTTCATATTATAAAGTTGTCCATCATTCGCTGTAAAAGTTGGAACATGCCTCTCTATTTCCGTGAAGGGACGGACGGTCGTCACACAAGCAGACATTTATTAAACGCTCCAACTTGGAATAACGTTTCAGAGTTCGCGTTTTGCTTGTTTCAGCATTGGCACCGAACATTTCATATGGAAAATTGCATAGAACATGTGTATGAATTTAGGTAGATATATTCGTACTACCAACGCTATTTTCTGTATACAGTGTTCAAGTAGCTTGTTAAAGGAATGTACTTACTTATCAGTCTAGTCTTAGAAGGCAAGTTGATCTTTATTTTAGTCTTTCGCATTATTACTATTGCGGCTGAAAATATTTAGTAAGTCGTGATAGTAATATTAAGGCGGGTCGTGTTTACTTATGTTTTGTTATATCATAATCATCTCATCATGGTGTCCCTTGTAAATATTCGTCGTCATTATATCGCTTTACCAGGAATTGCCAATTTCCAGAAATTTATAATAATATGATATTTAAAAAGGATTATACATTTAAACTGTAGACTACTTATTAAATTGAAGCAGTAGACAACAGTTGCGTGCTATAAGGAAACGGCCCCAATGCATTAATTTAAATGACGACGAAAAATAAAGAACAATAAATGGCTCGCCTTGGATACGAGATTTAAAAGAATGAATTATGAATTAAACTACGACAAGTACATTAAACGTTGCTGAGAAAGTAAAAAGAATGGTAAAGTAAAAGCCGCTCTATTGTTACTCCAGTTGTAATTCTTGTAATATTAAACCGCGCTCTATTGTAACTCCAGTTGTATTTTTTTTCAATATTGATGCGCGTTCTATTGTTACTCCAGTTCTAATTCTTGTGATATTAGAGCGCGCTTTATTGTTACTCCAGTTGTAATTCTTGTGATATTAAAGCGCGTTCTATTGTTACTCCAGTTGTAATTCTTTCAATATTAAAGCGCGCTCTATTGTTACTCCAGTTGTAATTCTTGTAATATTAAAGTGCGTTCTTGTTACTAGTTCTTATTCTTGTATATTAAGTAGTAACTGCGATGCAGTTCATGTATTTATTTAAGTAATTTTTTTTTATAAAAAAACATAACAATAGTTGACAATCTTATCCTCCTAGCTTTATCCCGTTTTCCACTGGGACCGCTTACTTAACTTGAAGAGAAAAAAAACGTCATAAAGCTAATTCCAGTAAACATTCTGAAACTTAACAATAAATATGTAACCTACTTACTTTATATGTCTGATTAGCTGTTGGCTGCGAATCATCCGCGTCTACTTCCGTTAGCGCGGGAAGTATTTTTGCATATCATAATGGAATATTATGCAGAAAAATAGTACGGATTTTGTACTTAAAAGTACTAAATAAAGAAAATATGTGCTTAAAAGCTTTGAGCGTTGTTGTACGGCAAGTCTTATTCACCGGCCATCCTGACGTCGGAACCGCTAAGAAAGTACCACATACCTCATACTTCAATTTCAACATGTAGAAACATGTCATCTTTACAGTTAGCAGCAGCGTCTGAATCGATTTTATGATCGCACCTTATATAAGACAGGTTGCACAGGCATCGTTTCACTTTCACGGGTGATAAAGTAGCTTAGATCAATTAAAATAATAATGCTAGAGTTGGAAAGCGGATAAGGGTCAAGGTACTCTAAGTCTGGTGTACATACCTAGATTGCGTAGATCCTATAAGTGAATTGGTTGGAAGCCAGTCTCTATAATGTCCGCATTATGAATTGAAACATGTTTGAAGAAGTTGTCTTCAGGCTCAAACTTAATGGTAGATAATTGATGTAATTTTAAAATGGGTTGTAGCCTGGTTATACTGTATAGTCATGATATTGCATTATTGTATTTCGGGAACTTTATAAAATACATTGTTTTAAGTTTACGCGGTTATTATCATAATTAAAGCACATAATAACGGGTTCTTACCGCGTTTAACTGGGGATATAAACGCGGTAAGAACACGTTAATATGTACTTACTTTATAAAATATTTTCGTTATTTAATAAAATAATTTAAAGTAAATATAAGATTGCCGGTTTGCTCTCTCAATGAAAAGTTGAAAATAAAACATTGTTTGAGGATTTACCTACTCACATAATATAGAGTAATAACTAGCATATACATATAAGTAGTGGTTTTAGAACCGCAAAGGTTAATTACTCTCTGAACCAGGAGCACATAAGGTATTGTAGCAAATGGAAAGCGTTATCAGCGGTAACGATTCCTGTGTTCGTAAGCCGAGATTAGGTCGGATTGTGCCGGGACGTGCCGAGCAGTGTATGGAAGACGTATGGGGGCATACTGTAATGCCCATTACTCCAAAGCTTCATTAATTCAGCCCACATTTTAATTGATTTCATTTGTACCTACTTCCAAATGGCGATAAATTTGGCTTAGAGGTACGAGTATGATTGTGTTACAGCAATATTTTAACTTATTTATAACAGTGTAAGTGATTCGATACGTAGGGGGTGCTGCTAGGTTGTGAACTTTATTGGTAGTTGAGTTATTGTAGAATACGCGAATGATTCCGCTTAAACAGGTTGTTACTTATATCAAATTAAATATATGATATACTTACATCGATCGAAGGAAGGAAGGGGAAGATGAGACGCCACTACATCTGCTATGCAGCTGTGAGGCTCTCATACATAGTAGAAGCCGTACACTTGGGGGCCACATAATGGACCCCCAGGAAGTCATGGAGCTTTCTCCCAAAAAGACGTTGGATCTATTCGAACGGATCGGTCTAGAGGAGGATATTTAAATGTAGGGATTTAGGGTCACAATAGATCTGTCAAGGTCGCAGTGACCCCGCGGGCTGCATTCGGTCCGGCCCTCACAACTTTCAAATAATAATAATAATAAATACATCGACCGAGTATAGCGTCGACCCGGAAATTCGGGCCTTAATCAAGTTGTAAACGATTATGAAAATCGACAGTGACACTGATGAAAATATATTGGGATTCACATGTTACCTTGTACAGGCCTCAGGTGTGTTGTCCGATTTATTTTTCTGTGTGAAAGCTCTCAGCGCTTCGTATATATCAGCGCGTATGTGCCGCTACATATTACTTATTGATGATAATGATGATAAAAATGATAATATCGTTTGAGGTTTACGCGGTCATTATCATAGTCGGTTATCAGTCATTCTGTGATCATGACACTTGCAACAATGTTGAAATGTCGGGAGTCTCGTATCCCTGATTTAACGCGGTAAGAACAGTATTTTGTGTTTAATGATGATAGTATCTAACTAATATCAAAATATAATCAAGTTTTCTTTAACATTTACTTAGTATTGAATCGTAAATACAACGAAGTACTTAATAAAATTTTATTATAAATATATTTCATGCATGATTCATTTGAATAATTATTTAAAATGCCAAGATTACTTACTTACTTATTATCCAACTTGAAAGTCTATACTCACGCTGCGCTTAGTCTGAAGACTTGTTTACAGATAATAAATCACATCAAGGGTATTCGGTTACTGACAAATGTGACGTGACCTTTTACGAACGCTTTTAAATTAATTCTTAAAAAAAATATCCAAATAATTAAACAAAGATCATAAATTATTTTATTTATTTACTCGTATCATATCGAGCTTTAGTTTTGGAGAAGGTAGGTATGAAGGGGAGGGGGAGATCCTTGGGGGAGGCCTATGCCCAGCAGTGGGCGTCGTACGGCTGATGATGATGATGATGATGATGTATGAAGCGGATGCAAAGGATTACGTACATATGTATATTTAATATGTTTTTTATACTTCTTATTTATCATTCTTCCAAATGAAATAACTTCAATAGTTTCGTTTAATGAGGGCTTTTCAGGCTATGTTCCCAAAAAAATGTAGATGGCGCTGTACAGAGCTGCCTTCGTTTTACCTTCTAATTTCACGGATAACAGATATGTTATGCACATTTTACTTTTGTTTTTGGGTATAAATGATGACCCTTATTATTACACCCAGGCACAAATCACAACACAGCTTCCACCCATTATTATTCTGATGAAAATAAAGAGAAGTAGTACAGATAATAGAAACATAATTCTACTCCACGTCTGATCCAAATATCAAGCAACAATATTCTTTGTATATGTCTCTGCCATTACATCATATTTTTTTCTTCTTCTTCTATCGTGTGGGTTGTGAGGTAGAGTACCAACCTCATCAACCCTGGTGTCACGGTTACGACTACTTACTTACATCAGTAAGTAGTAACCGGGACCAATGGCTTAACGTGCCTTCCGAAGCACGGATCATCTTACTTTTTGGACAATCAGGTGATCAGCCTGTAATATCCTAACCAAACTAGGGATCACAAAGTGATTTTTGTGATATGTCCCCACCGGGATTCGAACCCGGGACCTCCGGATCGTGAGCACAACGCTCAACCACTGGACCACAGAGGCCGTTATCATTGATCATATTTTTTTAATAATTATATACTTTATTGCACTTAACAACTAGTTACATCACAAACAAGAAATGGACGTTTACAAGGGTGGACTTATCTCTAAGAGAGATCTCTTCCAGCCAACCCAGAGGTAGTATTAGAATAACTGCGGAAGAATAAAAAGAGGTGCAATGTATTAAATACATTATAATAATTACGGTCGTAAGGCCCAAAGGCCTGGAAAATTGTGTCTGGAAATCCGGGCCTTACGAGGATATATCTATATATAAAACCGTTTAAAAAATAATAATAAATATACACAAACATATGACTAAGCCTCTATAAATATATACACATATATAATATACTATCTACATACATATTATGTACCCAAGCAATGATAAAGTAGGTAATTATCATGTTAAACCTGTACATTACCATCATTGATTTTGGGGAACGTAGCTTGGAAAGTCCGTCATTAAATTAATTAACGATTTTAATAAGTCCTTTTCATGAGTACTCCATATTTGTTATTAAAATAAGTCAAGCATATATAAACAGCTTCTAAATAATTTGTCTTTCATATGATACGGTTAGTTTAGGGTTCGGTTCTTCCCGTAAACAAGGTTACCTCAATCTTATTAGGGTACCTTTGAGGGTCGAGTTAGTGGTCCCTCCTTGAAAGCCACGGATAGACGTAGCTACTTATAGTACCTAGGTAATACGAGGTTAGTGAAGTCATTCGACGTGTACAGTCATGAGCAATATAATGTACCCACTTTAGGACTCTGTCGCACTAACATATTTGACATTTAGTGAGACTTACTGTTCAATTTGACAAAAAAGTTAATGTGACATGATACCAAAGTGTATTTAATGCTCGTGACCGTACGTAGGACAAGTTAGGCTTGGTGCAGTGTTTACCAATTTATACCTACTATATTATATAAATGTGAACTCGCGCCCGTGATCCCTAATGGAGTGGGCAGGAGCCACTAGTAATCAAAGACTTGCAGCCGCTGTTGATAGGTAGTCCTTAGATGGATATGATGATCCTTATGGTGACAAGTGTCTATCAGCCTTAACAATTGTCCATCATGGTAGAAAGGAAACATTTCTCTGTCGAATTTTATGACATGCCCGGGCAAACTGCTAGACTGTATTCTATCTTTTTATGCGCTCCCAGAACAGAATAGATTCTACCAATTTTTTTTTATATGACTTATCGTAGATTTGCTTCGAACTTCGACTACTTGGCCGGGCAAATGGGAAAACACTATTTTATTTAAAAAAAAACAAAACTCTATCTTCAAATAAAATCCGAAGAAAATTGCCCATAAAAAGAACCGTAGATCATCTAAATGCTTGGTAGCCTAATTAGCAAGACGGACTTCGGAGGTTTTCCAAAATAAAACATTGCAGAACTAATTTGGATGTTAAGTGCAACGGCAGAGAGTTGTATAGAGGTAGGGTGAGCCTGCGGGTTCATCTAATGAGCATCCTGCCTCCACAATGTTCCGAGATGATATTCCGAGCCTCGACGACTATTATTATATTCCGCCACGCGCGGTGCCTCGGGCGCAAGCAAGCCTTTTCCGAATAACTACCTATAAATGTGGCTTTAAACTAACCTCTGCGCTCTGACTGTGCTATATCATATTGCATCTATTAAGTATAGACTAATGTAAGCTTTCTCGCCTTTGTTAGAAAACTCTCCGAATAAGTAGATAGACATCTTTAAGTTCATATTCCTTTGATTTCACATAGGTATATTGTTGAGTCATAAAGCTTCTAATATAACATAGCATCACGTCTCTGTCCCTGAAGGGGTAGGAGAGGTGTACAATACAAAAAAACACACAAACAAACTCACGAAACAGAAGCACAAAAAGTTTGTATTGATTACATTTTTCATCTTTATCTGTTATACATATATGTGTCTTATCAATCTGTTTCGTAACCTTCGAGTACTTTCTGAATTCTCATCACAAAATGTGGTCACATTTTTTTAAAATTAATATTTTTTTTCTCAATATCACACGTTTATTGCATGTAAAATTTTAGTAAAGTTAAGTATTTTAATACTTTGTTATTATGTACCGTTCCAAACACAAAACTCCCATTCATAACAATTGCGGGTGAGATGGTAATAATGAGTGTTGTAACTAAGTAAAGTGACATCTTAGCGAGTTCTTGAAGCCAATGTAATATTTTAATCTTATCAGAGTTGAGTTCCATGTCTCGTGAAACTTTGATCCGCGGTTCAACTTCAGAGACTGTGACTGCTGCGCTGAGTTCGCTCCTATAAAGTGGGGGCAAGGAAACTGTTTGTTTTTCTCCCATTCGACTCCACGCATATAAAAAAAAAAAAATGGAAGCGCTGTAGGCTCCAAAAATGTCTTTGAAACTGCTTTGCTTAATTCTGATAACAGCATATTTGCTTGTTCAAAAACGTGAATACAACCATTTCGACGCAATCAGGTTTTCCACTACGTAGCAAAGCTACGATGTAGGTGTAGCACTAGTAGCAGTCGGCGTAGCGCGTGGCTCATTCTCGTAGCGACGTTTTTCCTCTACCTAGTATTTGTATAACATAGGTACTTATATTAGTACCGTACAGTTGAGTTCACGCCATTGATCCAAATTGAATTTTGAAGCGATGAATGAAACTGTGAACAATATAAACAAATGACGCGGCCGATCAGGCGCGAAACTCGGAACAAACACACACAAACAAGCACAAGAGTGAACGTAAATTGAAAGTTGAACTTTTATCGTAGATTGTCCCCAAAACGTGGCACCTATTCTCTGAGTCGCCGTTTGTTTCCAAGTTATCTCTTTGTTCCAGCGCGCTGACTAAGCACCTTCAAAGTTAAGGAGCCTTGTTTGGACGTTCCCGATATTTGTTAAGCCCGTGTCGGTTTTACAAGATGCCAGACTAAGATAATTAATGTGTAGAGCCTCTCCTGAACTCCGTCTAGTTATTTAACAAACTTATAATTGAATAAAATTTAACTTTGTTACTTATGTATAGCTATTGATGTGCTAAAATACAAATGTATTTGATTTTGCGATACACTGTAGGTATTATTGACATCCTGTTAAAACAATTTTGGTGCGCACGTTATTTGAATATTTTACATAACAAAATAATATGATGTTCATTGAATTATTCGAATCACACACAATTCAAGTCAGTGCACAAACTTCATTTTAAAACGTGACGCCTGTTACTGACAAGAAAATTGCTTGTGCTCTTTCATTTTCTGTTTTCATTATTGGGAAGACTATTAGTTTTATTGAAATTATTGCATGTCTGTCCATGTTTTCTATACTTATATAGCAATATTACTATATAGATAGGTACTTATGTACATTATCAATATACTTACAGAATCACGGGATACAATATCATATTAGTACCTACAAGTACAGGGGTGTTAGTGACATCGTACCGAATACTGAGGGGGATGATTCAGACTATGGTTCTGAGTTATCAAGTGGAATTTTACATTAATTTTCATGATTTTTTCTTTTTTCGATTATTAATTCTATACTTTTGCGATGGAAAATTAACTTAGAATCATGAGCCAAATCATCCCCCCAGTATTCGTTATGATGTCATTTAAACCATGTACATGTATGTACAGGTAGCCATACGGGTATGTGTTAGTGACATCGTAACGAAAACTTTGGGGGATGATTCAAACCCGGATTCATGCGAAACCTTCTTGTTACCTATCATTTAATTGCTTTATAAGTTACATAAATATTCTTAATCGAACTTATCTCGCCCAAAAATAGCGTTCCTTACCTCAATCCCAATATGAATTTATAATATCGTCTAGAACAGTCTAGAACCTTTCAACTAATTCCCGTTACCCACACAAAATCGAGCCAGCAATTACGTGAGTTTGTTAAGGTTTCGTTTGGTAAACTATAGTTGGTGCCTGATCAAGATGACATAATAAATGGAGGGCGGGAACACAATTAATTGCTGTTAGGAATGCGCCCAGCTGCAGCGGTGCAGTGATAACGTACGTAAGATAAATAGCCTTCGCTCTTTAATTAACGACCTATTTTTAAGAACCTGACTATCAGCCGCCATTAGAATACAAAATTTTAAAGCGATACAGTGTAAGCTAAGTAGATGGTGTAAAATGGATATTACTTAGAGTCTTTAAAAGTTTCGATTATTTAAACAGTACTAAATCCTATAGTTATGTTCTGAGTACTTTAAGAATATTGTGATCGAAAAGTGTTTTAATGTATAGTTTATACGTAAAGTTCTTTTAGTAAGTACTCTGATCCTAATTAAAGAGATAGGGTAAAACGAAAAAGAAAGCTAATTGTATTGTCCCAGATGACGTTGCTTATTTTAAGTAAGGGCTCAATAAATGAAGTCAATGCTTATTCTGCGTGGCTAGCTACTTAACAGTGCGGCTGCCTAATTACAGAGTAAAACCAGAAACCCTAATCGGATCCATTGAAGGTAATGAAACCCATAACTCCGTCTTGTCTAGATGCCGCTTAATCCCGCGCTCGTGAAACTCCGCAGATCCAGATAGAGAATAGAAATACGATTAGTGTGGTTTGTTTAGTTTGATTGGAGCTTGACTAAGCCTGCATTACTGGGAGATAGCACGATTTCTTCGCGGCCGCGGTTGATAACACCAATTCGCTGTAGCGGCGGGTTAATCTGTAAGCCGGTCTACACGATACGGATCTGAGTCAAGTAAGTCAGATGTCTGTCTTGCTTAGAGCGGGAAGGGGTTAATGACTCGGAAATCATTCGGGTTAAGTTCCCGACGGATTGGAAGATAAGGGCCAACAGATTTGTTGGTGTCAGAGCGACGACGCCCGCCGGGGCGCCGGGGCGCGGCGCGACTCCAGTCGTCGTAAAGTGGCCGCGATACGAAGCCTGGATCAGCGACACCAGTTCCTACTAATTGGATTGCGCTAGCAAAACTGCTAAATAAAAACTTTACCAATCAAAGAGGAAAGACCAGGATGTCTAAGTAGGTATAGGTACCTACTTATACATTCTGATCTATTACAACCTCAGAACATAGTTGAGCTTCACAAGAGTAATCTAAACATTGTGTCATCATCATCTCTCTAGCATTATCCCGTTTTTCATAGGGTCCGTTTATCTAACTTGAAGGTTTGACAAGTCCGGTTTTTTACAGAAGCGACTGCCTGTCTGAACTTCCAACCTGCGAAGGGAAAACCAGCCCAATACAGGTTAGGTCACATACCTCCGAAATGCATTTCTCGGGAATGTGGGTTTCCTCACGATGTTTTCCTTCTACATGAATTCTAAAACAAGTTCGACAATAATTGGTTTAGGCCTGTGCTGGATTCGAACTTGCGACCTCAAAGTGAGAGGCAAGCGTTCTACCAACTGGGAAACCACTTTTTTTGGTAACACTAAAAAGTTTTAGTTGAATCTTGGTAGTGTATTCGTAAAATGATATCTATCAATTAACATTAGTAATTACACCTACGTGCTTACCACAAATCTAAGCGTATGACACAAAGTTCGTCTTTATGGCTCACGTACCTATGTAACGTACTTAGTCGGAAGCTTTGCGCAGTGCCCGCATTGTAAGCACTAGGTATACTGTGACCGTAAGACCGAGATTTCCGGTCAAATTCAAATTCAAAATTCAAATTCAAATTCAAATTCAAAAATATCTTTATTCAGTAGGTAACATAGTTACACTTTGAATCGTCAATTTTACATAACGAACGTCTCATCCGCCTAAAACTACTGCAGCTTCTCACAACCTGTATAGCCGGGGAAAAGAAGCTGCAAGAAAAACCTCGGCACAGGGCCCTAGACGTTCTTTAAAAAAATAAAAATAAACATAAAACATGAAATATTGGTATACAATTGAGTAATTTAGCTGCCTAATATCAGTTCTCAGACAGTTAATCCCATGCATTCATATCTTCTAAATAATCACTAACTTTATAATAACCTTTTTTGTAAAGTTTTTGTTTAACTACTGTCTTAAAACAGTTGAAAGGCAAATTCTGAATGTCAATGGGAATCTTATTGTAAAAACGTATACATTGCCCCTTAAAAGATTTAGTAATCTTATGTAATCGACTGACTTGTAAAGCAAGTTTATTTTTGTTCCTGGTATTAACAATGTGCCGATCGCTATTTTTTGCAAATAATCCTATATGTTTTTTACATATATTAAGTTTTCAAAGATATATTGTGATGCCAAAGTTAAAATATTAATTTCTTTAAATTTATTTCTAAGTGACATCTTGGGTCCCAATTTGTAAATCGCCCGAATGGCTCGCTTTTGCAGAACAAAAATGCTGTTCATATCTGCAGCATGACCCCACAGCAAGATGCCGTACGACATTAGACTGTGGAAGTAGGCAAAATAAACTAATCGCGCGGTTTCTACATCGGTTATTAAACGAATTTTTTTGACCGCGAATGCTGCTGAGCTGAGCCTTTTGGACAACTTATCAATATGAGGACTCCATTGCAACTTAGCGTCCAAAGTAATTCCCAAAAATACAGCAGTATCCGTGAGGTCCAATTCCTTATTTTTTACAATAATAGAATCGAGGGGCCTACTAACATTCGATAACGTAAAATAAACATATTTTGTTTTATTTTCATTAAGTAGCAGGTTGTTTACAGTAAACCAATCCACTACCTCTGAAATGGCGTTGTTTACATCGTCAAAGGAATCTTGTCGTCTCTTTACTTTAAAAAGTAAGGAGGTATCATCTGCAAACAGCACCACCTCATGTTTTACAAGACTAGGTAGGTCGTTTATGTAAACTAGGAATAGAAATGGACCTAGAATTGAGCCCTGCGGGACGCCTATAGTGACGTTAGATCTACACGATCTGGAGCCATGCACATCAACCCTCTGAACGCGGCCACTAAGGTATGACTCCAAAAGAGCGATGGCATTATCAGTTATTCCATAGTGACGAAGTTTCGCGATCAAGATATCATGACAAACGCAATCGAAGGCTTTGGAAAGGTCGCAAAAGACACCAATAGCATCTTTGGACTCCTCCCAAGCCTGAAAAACATGATTTATTAACTCAACACCAGCATCGGTTGTTGAGCGACCCTTTGTGAAACCAAATTGTTTATTAGACATTAAATTGTTTAAATTGAAATGTTGAAGTAATTGCAGTAATAAAATTTTTTCAAATATTTTACTAAGCGTGGGTAGTATAGATATTGGTCTAAAATTAGTAGGGTCAGAAGTACTACCAGCTTTAAACAATGGAATGACTTTACTGTGCTTCATTAAATCTGGAAACACACCATTGTCTACACATTTATTAAATATACATGATAGATAGGGAGCTATGCAATCAATCACGGAGTTAATGACTTTAACAGAGAGACCATGAAGATCTGCAGTCTTTTTGATTTCTAAAGATTTAAAAGCTCTTAAGACGTCCCTAGGACTCACGTGTGTAAATGTTAGTTTATCTACTTTGGACGTATCTATGTGCTCCCTTACAAGTGATTGAGCGAGTGCAGGAGATGACTTCAAGTCCTTGGTAGTCGAAAATGGAATGTCAGTAAAGAATTTTTCAAAAGCTTCAGCAACTTGCTTATCATTTGTGAGTAGTTTACCGTCAATTTGTAATTGATACTCGAGATCGCGTGCTTTGACTTTCCCAGTTTCGCTATTAATAACTTTCCAAGTCATTTTAATAATATCTGAGCTACCTTTAATTTTACTGCTAACAAACATTGCCTTCGCGGTAACGCAAACACGTTTGAAAACTTTTGAATACTGTTTTACATAGTCGTGAAAAGCTACGCTATGATTGTATGTTCTTTCTTCGTAAAGTTCATACAACCTGTTTCTACTCTTATAAATTCCTACCGTCGCCCAGTCACTAAAAATTGGTGTGTCTGCTTTCTTAATTGTTTTTGCCTTAAATACTTTATTAAATTCCGATTTTGTTAGATTAAATAGGGAGTTATATAACAAATTTGGGTCATCACAGTAAGGAAGTTCTGGTAATTTGTTTGACATATTATCTTTGAATTGTTCTAAACGACTACTTGATATGGGATTGCATGTAACATCCTTTTTCAGTGAGCGGTCAACAAATAAGTTGAAAGATATTTGTTGACCACAGTGATCTGACTTTAATTTATTAATTATTAATTTATCACAAGGTTCTAAGTTACTAAAAATATTATCGATACATTTCGCGGACTGTGACGTGATTCGGGTTGGTTCTGAAAAAAGATTTACAAGATTATAACACAGAAATAAAGATTTGAATGTAGTACTTAATGAGCAATTTTCCAGAATATCAATATTAAAATCACCGCAGACGATAACATGTTTGCTTTTATTACATAATTTGCATAAAGCTGCATCAATAACTTTCTCAAATAGATCATAAGATGAAGCGGGGGGTCTGTATACGCTCAATACAATAAGCCGGCTGAGTTCAATACAGGCTAGCTCAACAGTTCGCTCAACTGAGAGACTTACAATATCCGTTCGTTCCTTATATTTTAAACAATTACGTACTAATATTAATGAACCGCCACGGATAGCCGTCTCCCTGCTGTACGAGCTGGCAACCTGGTGATTATTGAAGCAAACGAACTCATGTTTTTTTAGCCAATGTTCAGTTACGCACATAATATCAACACAATTACTGTTTAAAAAAAGTTCAATTTCAAGTTCCTTGCCCAATATTCCTTGTATGTTTTGGTGTACCAGGTTGATTACATTTGTATTTTTCTTATTGCATTTTATATTTAATATGTCCTCATTTAACTTACTACAGCCAAAGTTTTTCTCTGTTGTCATTAAATTTAATTTAAATTACAAATGTCAGAAATAAAAATAGGCTGCTCAATAGGAGCAGACGCGTTAAAAGCCAACGAATTGGCTGATTCTATTGTAAAAAAAAAGGATAGCGACTTCGCTATTTGTCTTTTGTAAAAGTTAGATAGATAGTAATATCTACCTTTGGTCAAATAAAAATTCCTAACATAGGAATTCGTATCAATGAACTGAAATTTATTATAATAATCGCATACTAAAGTATGCAATGTCAGGTTTAGATCATGCCTAAACTTATTTTCGGATCCATATATAGTTATTTATAGTCCATTTATCTGGTGTCTCATCATAGTTCCGCTGCAGGCGGATGCACCCGGTCAACGGTTAATTGATTATCCGGCAGTTGCCCGGTTCCCGCATACCCGGGCCGGGTGGGCTTGCTTTATGACATATACTATTACGGGTGTTTATCTCGTGTGTCGGTGGAATTGTGTGGTAGAATTTTTAAGTCTTTTGATTGAGATGAAGTATACGAATGACAAGCTTGGAGCGTGGATAATTTTTACCGACTTCAAAAAAGGAGGAGGTTCTCAATTCAACCGTATTTTTTTTTATGAATTGAATTGATCGGATAAACCAAAATTCACGTCAATGTCATTCAGTGGCTTTACTTTCTACACATAGTTCCTATTCGAAGGGTTTCTTATTACAATGATGTACGAAAATTTGGTAAAAACTGAAATATAGATGAATAACGTAGATATGATAACGTCGTGCCAGTCACATAGAAACAAAATTTATAATGCGACATAAACAGTGTCGTAAGGTGTGTTATCAAAAGCCTCCTCGGCAGTAGGCCGTAGCCTCCTGATAATTGACGCCCGGGAAATTACATGTCGCCCCGTAGACATTTGTTGATGACGCGGTGAAGTCACCGCTTGATTATAAACGATTTATTTCACAAATGACGCTTCTCCGTGCTCGCTTCCACTGTGGCTTCGTAGATAATAGGCTGTTTATATGATGTGCTGTTATAAACGAAAGATACGTGACGAATGGGGCAGAGTTTGTTTAGAATGGGAGTGCATATATGCGTGTGTGGGTGAGTGGGTGATTGTAATGTGGGGTGTCTTTGTGAGTCTTTCGTCACATTCTATTTTCAAGCGAAAACCTCTACAATTAGTAGATCGTTTAGATGATAAAACTATATGCGACAATAATAACATGCCTATATTTAAAGATGGCTATGCTTTAAGATGATTCCGTGCTTTGGAGGGCTATCAGCCGTAAAAACACCTCCACCACTCCGCAGTGGAGCAGCGTGGTGGAGTATGCTCCATACCCCCTCGAGTTAAATGAGGGCAGGCCTGCGCCCAGAACTGGGACGTATTCAATTCAATTCTTTATTCATAATAAATATTACACGTCAACAAATATTTCGATGAGTAGGTACATATTATTATATAAAGTGTATATAGGCTGTTTATGTTAATAATTAAGTAGGTACGTTGAGGAAACGATATTGATTTCTGATGGTTAAGCGTTTCTGCAATTAAATTACATCTAGTGGTAATCGTCTAACGATGTCTGTAGTGTAATGGCGAAAACCGGACACAGTTTTACATAACAGAGTAATAAAGCATCACGGCCCACCCGGGTAAATGGGCCGGTAATTAATGTGCCGCCAAACGAGTGCCCGGAAAACCCGGATGCACCCGGTTATGGTTAAACGACCGGCTGCCACCGTGTGGCGTTTTGTTGATTATGTGGTTTTTTATTGGTAATTAAAATTATAGTAAGTATTATTGAGTTATTCTATACTTCTAATTCCTTTCCGTCAAATTCGAATATGGAGTGTTGTTAACAAGAGTTGTTGAACATTTTGTTGGAGATGTCAGCACGGCGCGATATGAAGTTGATATGAACAGGCCGCAGCACAAGTTTCATATATCGACGACACTCGCGAACAAAGACAACGGTACTGCCAGTACATACGGAGCTGAGTGAAAACCTAACAAGAAATCAAGCTATAACCAATAGTCCAGCTTTATGGAATCATCGAAATCAAGATTTTGTATCTGTATTCCTTTTATTTTATTCAAATGTAAATATTTTGTGGTATCCTTAGCTCAGTTTTAAAACAGCTGACCCATAGTAATTATGTCACAGCCTGTAACTTCATACTTATAAATGTAACAAATATTGTCATATGTTTAATAAGGCTTTAATAGTACAAATAAAGATATTATTATCTGTCAATCTATTTTCAGTGACGTACACGCATCGCATTACGCTGCTAGTGTACTTACACGATAATAATAAAGGTTATTTTATAGGCAAGTCATAATTGTGATAAAAGTGTGTCCAAAATTTACTACTATCATTTTTTAATTATAATAGCAAGCATTAATACTTATGAATTACTTACAGAATACGTCTCCACTACGCTAGGAGTAAGTATAATATAATATTTGAATAACCTTTTTGATGATTTGTTAACTTGATTAATTAAATGCAACGATAAGATAGTGACTCATTTTACACAGGGTAATGATGAAATTTATAATGCTTTAAACTTTCACTGAATCCACGAACTATTATAAGGATGTATAACTATGGGAAGGTTCCGATCGCTCCTAGATAGATATCTAATATGTACCTACTATTGCAGACTATCCAGTCACTGCAAATTCTGCAATAGTAGGTACATATTAGAGCTACTCGTGTAACAGTGCAATCCCAGCAAAGTTGCGGTGGTTATACTGTACAAACTCCACTCTCACTGCCTCACTGGCGGAGATAACACACATCGTAAAGATGAACACCACTAAACTTCCTGCATTGTTGCAAACTACGAGTATAACAATTATTTGTAATAGCTACAAAGTGTCGAAATAATCGCAACGATCAGCAGTTTGCCCACTTTTCTGCTCCAATATCGATATATTTGGCAAAATACTTAGATTGTTAAAATAAACACTTTAATGACTTAAGTTTCATATCATCAACATTAATTTAAGAACCACGCTCTTGTCGGTGTAGCATTCTCCATTCTTGTCTATTAAATGCCAATTCATGACGTTTACCTTCTCTTTAATCTGTTCCATGTAAGCTCTTCTTGGTCTTTCCCTTCCTCTTTTTCCTTGTAGCTTCCCTTCTATGACTTTTTAATAAATTCATCGTGTCTTATTAAGTGTCCAATCATCTTGCCTCTTCTGTCCTCAATAACTCTCAATATTTGCCTCTTTTTCCTTACTCTTACTAGCACTTCCTCATTAGTAACCCTTTCATATAAGTAATGTTTTTCCTTTAAATGTATTAGACACACTTAAATCAGGTTTATCAGAAGGGAAAATGTATATCCTAAAACTATGATCATTCCACTACTTATCTATTTCTCACTTGTTATAAATAGACACACACTACACTACACTAGCCTTGTTACAGGCTGATCACCTGATTGTCCAAAAAGTAAAAAGATCCGTGCTTCGGAAGGCATGTTAAGCCGTTGGTCCCGGTTATTACTTAGTGATGTAAGTACGTAGTCATTACATGAGTCATGTCAGGGGCCTATGGCGGCTCAGTAATAACCCTGACATCAGGTTTGACGGGGTTGATAATTCACCTCACAATCCACACGATAGAAGAAGTCTTGTTATAAATTGTAAAATATATCTATTGCTGTTTTTGCCGTGACTTATTGTAGGTTTGCCGCAGATGGCATTTATTTGGCCGGACAAAACTACTTGGACGAACAAAAGTAAAATATATTGCAATCTTCGCAGTAACCCTCGAAAAGTCCATAGATCATGTGTAATCAAAAACCAGCAATGCAGAGCAGAACACTTCGCGCGGCAACTGTTACTTGCACTAACTCATTGCAAACACAGTCGTCTCATGCATAATGCTCAACAAGAACAATAACGTAAGTGTCGAACAAGAAACAGTTATAAGGTCCATATGGCACGAACCAATGCCACAGCCGGTTAAATACGAAAGAGCGGATTGCTGTACCGCAGGCAAGTTTAACCGCGGCCCGACGTCGTATTGCCTTGTAAGGACTGTACGCATTGTAGAATAGAATAAAAATTGTTTTTTTATAAAAGGACGCCACACACAAAAACAAGATCATAACATCATAATAAAAAATTCGCAAATAAATTAAATAAAATAAATAAAAAAGAATAATAATAAATAAATAATACTATTTCATTATCGCTTACTACGCGGCGATTGATACGTGCTTCCCATCTAGACCGCAGTGCTCTGAATTTGTTCTAAGTCTCATTAAAACGCAATAGCAAGACCTCGCGTATGGTGATCATTAATTTATACTCAAGCTTGGTATTCGAGATACGCGTTGAGTTCAATATTTTCACAAAGAGATTATTGTTCTATTTAGGTTTATAATATGTTTAGTTCTTTGCGACATTGACCGTGCACCTCTAGGTTAAATATAAAAGTTTTACCACAGACTAAAATAATAATTGACGGATACTTAAAACAAAAAGATAATTATGTCGTACCGCTACGTTATACGTGTGTCTCACCGGCCTTACTATAGCCACCGAACGCATAATATACGCGATGTTTGCAGACGGAGATTGCAATATTATGTACCAATCTCCAGCCTTTTCCGAGAGACGTGCAACCGTCGCCATAGAAATGGAAATATTATCCTATTGCCTTGCTTATTGTGGGTTTAAAGTGTATCGAGAAGGCTTTTGTTGAACGAGAATCTGCGCGGATACAGAGCTTGTAAACCAACTGAGTTTGCGAGCTCAAAATACATCTTTGCATATTTTATTTGCTTCACAATTGAACTAGTTCAATCCGGTTTGTATTTATTAGGATTTTTCATTGGCAACAAGAAGGAATACGCAAAACATGTAGAGAATGTTAATCTTATAAAGAGTCATTGCATCTTTTTCCTGTATGCGTAGAGATATAGTCAGTTAACAAGGAAAGAGTATCAAAGAGCTTTGATCGTTAAAATCACACTCGTAATACCTATCGGAATGGGTAGCGCTACAATGTTACAACAAGCAACCATACTCTTTATTAAAATCCTAAGATTTATAATATAATGGCATTATGGTAACAGTCTTTTTTCTTTTTGTTTAGGAGCTTGTGTCTAGAGGACACATACGTTAAAGGGATATTTTACCTAGCCGTAATATCCAGTAGGTACTAAGTACTTAGTGAACTTCTTGCTCGAATGTGACCCTTTCCCGCTTTAAGGACTTAACTTGTGATTACAAAAATTTTATCTACACACGCACGCTGTACATTATTATTATACCACCAACGCGAGGCATTTAGTTGACAAGCACTAGTAATATTACCTATCCGTAGTTTGTAGATAAATAATAAAACAGGGGAGTGTCGACACCTAAAGCAGTAGATAGCGCCGGCAATGTTTGCTGAGAGATCAACTTCGCACAGTAAACGCGCGCTTTTGTCATACGGCGCGAACGAATGAACGAACAAAGTCGAACTGCGCCGCTGAAGCTGTATAATGAAACGCTTTTACTAGTCTTTAACTGTGAAAAATATTATGTGTAAAGAGAATCTTAAATATTTTTTGTGTCAATGAAAGCTCATTAATAGAACTATTTACTTCGATAGCAGGTACGTCGGTTTATACATATAGATAACTGTGTCACGTAAATATATGTGATTTGCCTGTGTTTACAATAAAATAACAAAAAGTATGTACCTACCCACCTAACAATTTTTGACGCGATATAGATGATAGTGGTAAAATAATCAGATAAAAGGTTTCAATCCTTCGTGGGAGATTTGTTAATTCTTTTATTTAACATAACGCAATGTAATATTGTATGTAGATAATTAATTTATATTTTGTATTTTTAACCCATTGATGTAATTTATTTTAATCATCTTACACAACCAGGTGATCAGTCTGAGATGTTCTAACCAAACTAGGGATCACAAAGTGATTTTCGCGATATGTCCCCATCGGCATTTGAACCCGGGACCTTCGGATCGCCCAAAGTTCAAACCACTGGACCACGGCGGCCGTTCTGACAGAGTCTGCTAAACTTAAAATACTTAAAATATATGTTATGTCTATGTTCTATGAAATAAACGTATTTGTATACTTTTTTGTAATTTTCTTTTTCCACCTTATCCAGGCAAATTACACTAGCCTATTAATAAGTTACAGTTAAGTACTAGGTAATATAAACACAAGTAACTTACAGCATAGCTCCATAACCTGCCAGTAGACCCACCATCATCGTCATCGTAATGCTATCACTGCCGACGACAGTTGCAGTGACTATAGGCGTCGCGACGCATGACAAACGGTCGCGCCCCACTGAAGATTTACTGTGCCGCTCTCCGCGATAACTACCTCTGTTTACACTACATTTAACTTCGACCAAGTGCACGGACTTTAAGTTCTAGCTGTAGGTACTAGACACGTAGATTTTGTCTAATGACTGTAATGACCTAGTGAGCGTTACTAGAAGAAATCAGCTGTTCATCAACATTTATGAAGGCGAGTTCTTTTGTTTTCGTGATTTTCTCGTAAAACAAATCATAAAGTATTATGAACTATTTTATCTAGACACTGTAGTGATGTGGCCGTGAGACGCGCTGGTTTATAACTCGATTTTCAAATATTTTCGAGTTGAGCGTGTCTTGGGCGCCCGTGCGCCTGCGCATACGTAATGTTATTTATCTGTTTCTAATCTACCACGGGCAAGGCTAAATAAAATGTTATTGTAGAATATTAAAAAAGTGAATATACAAATATTTATATCTGACAATTTATTTGATTTAAATCCGATAAATACGTAATAGGAGACACCTTACATTTCTAGTTAATTTTAACGAAATGCCTGGTATGATAAAAGATGAATACGTACGCTTTTTATTTACACCCTTCCAGCGTCAAAAATTTACCAACGTTAAAGCAGTGCATTACAAATCTATGAAATACTTAAATAATTTTAAAAGGCCAGACAATCACGAGAGACGTGTCCGAACTAACTCACAGTTTGCTATAGAAGAATTTAATATACTTTACGTTCCTGCAGCCGTTCGCATGTGCTGCTATTTCAAAGCGTTTAGAAACTTTCCTATTGATTCACTTAACTTTGTTCTGTGCTTGCAACATTTTAATGTTAAGTTTTGCATATTCAAAGCAATATTTCTGTGAGTGTTTTAAATTTCGCTTTGAAAATGCAAAACTATGAAACCTGTAGAGAGGTGTTGTGGCATTGTTGTAAATATTTGTTATTGATATTGTAACTATGGTAATAAAATAAAAAATTTTTTTTTGAAGTGAACGAAATATTCTGAGGAGGGAAGAATTTTGTGCAAGTGGAGTTTGAACTTGTATGAGATTTCTTTATTAGTATAATACGATTCCATATATTGCCTAAGTCTAAGGAAAAAATATCTAGCAAAAGCACGCGAAAGCCTAAATCAAATATGACAAAATAAATACTCACTTTTCCCTTACCAGCTTCTTACAAGTATGAAAACTTTATAACAACGTCGCGACTCGCGACACAGTCAGCCGACAAGACGAATAGATTTCACGAGTTGTCAGAATAGATTCCGAGTTGCGGCAAGTTATCACAGCTCTGCACTTGAACAAATATTACTTAGACGGCAACCTCATTGCTATCTAAGCTGGGTAGATATTACATATCATGTACAATTTATATTATTATGTCTAGAGAGAATCCGGTAAGTACATTTTATAAGCTTTATTACCTACCTCACTAGGACTCCCATCGTGGACTAACAAAATGTATTTATTCAGTTGTACGAAGGTCCTCACCTGGTTCCGGAGTCATTTTGTTTCTAGCTACTTAATCCTGAATTTGTACCAGCACAACTACTTGTTCACTATAATACACACACGCGCAGAGTCATCCTGCATGTTTATTTGGATTTCGAGCGCAAGACCTACGGCGATGGTGAGCTGGTGGTGGTGGGAGGATATGGTGTGTCCGAACCTTAGTTGGCAGCTGCATGTAGGCGGTCTTCTGGTGATGTTCGCTCCACGTCCCGATGAATCATGAATATTTTCCTACTAGTGGCGCAACCATGGTGAATTAGTGAGCTTTAATTTAAAAACATACATAAATTATATGACATAAAGATTCTATAATACTTCTCTGCTGGATGTAAGCTTCCGTGCTCGGGCTACTTAAAAACAATAAACCCCAAACCAAATAAAACTTAGTCCCAGTCAATTTTCAGTTCCTGCTCTGGCTATAAGTAAGCAGATATTCGGGGGAAGTGAAAACATTCAATAACAGAATTGAATGCTAGTTCTGACGTTTCCAACAACCTGTAATAAAACAGTGATGGAGTGTGCTCCGTACGTCTTTTGGTCCAAGAAAGCTTTCGCTTAGTCGTTGGTGGGATATAGGATTGGGTTCTCGAATGTGACGCGAATTACCTATTATAGTAACTTATATATTTTAAATCATAGTTCTAAAACGTTTCAACGTTTGAGCTAAATAAATTTTGTTACTCTATTCTCCAATGACGTGAAAATCTGGCGGAACCTCTGTCACAGATCAAAACACAAAAGTGGAGCCTTTGTAGGTGCGCGTTATTCACAACAGGATGCCACAAAACAAACAGGCGGCATAGGTGGCTCGTTAATCTGCAACATTTATTTGATTGTTGGCACACCTTGCAGCTTACAAAGCTTTGTGAGTGGACAAACACTCCGACGCAATAACCCTGCAATTGGAACCCACTCGACAAATTTACCAACCGAAATGAAGTCGCGACTACTGCCCCCAGTCAACAGCCCACTGGTTTTATTACTCGCTATTGAATTCCACTGTTCCGTTTCCCTGACCGACATTGTACTCGAACGTCCTATAAACTATTCAATAACTGCATCCGTCGGCAAAAATTAAGATTTTCTTGAAACTCGATCTCGGGAAAATAAAGTCTAGATGTTGTTCCGGGTATGTTTTTATTATGCAGCCATAGAGCTCTGAATTTGAAAAAGGAGTCATGAGAGATATTTATTAATCTTCGAGACCAGGAAAATCTCTTGGTAAATTCAAACGTACGTTGGTACGATCATTATTTTATATTTACTTCCTTAATTATAATTTTGTCAAAGTACAGCGGGATAGTTTTGACATTTCTATTTAACTTTCATAAATAAGTATAATATTAAAACATTTCCATTTAGTTACAAAAATTCAGGTCATTACTCAAAATAAGTACGGAGCAGTAGAGAACAAATGGCCACTGAGTGTAATGAAAATAGTTGCAGCGCTCGCGACGAACGACCAACGAAAGAAAAGCAAACGAGTTCCAAAACTCTCTTCTAATTAGTTTAATTACATTAAATCTGATGTTATGAAATATAATATAACGAGTAAGTTATTTGGGATGTCTTTTATAAATTGATTTACTTAAAGTGAAAATGGTGGTTAGATAACACCTAAAAACGACAAGAACCCGTAAGTAAAAAAAAGAAAAACAGGACGGATTCTTTGGTCAGAAAAATGAGAGCGACACTCGAGAAATATTTTAAATTGTTTCACTATATACCAACTTATATTTTATATTATTGTGCTGGTTACCCGAATTTACTCTTTTCTCAGTAAGTACGTAAACAATCATAATCCTTGCAATGAAACCAGCTGTTCAAAAACTAATTTAAAATTGGAACAGGTTTCTACACGAGACAACCATCCAACAACCAACCCTTTCAACGCAAAGTGTTCGCTTGACAATGAAAGCGTTTCAATGAGTTGTCCATTTCTCAGTGACGTCATCTGGTTTGCGCCCGCGGCACAAAATGCGTTAATGGACCTCGGCCGATACCTGTCGGATGAATGTCGTCACTCCCGGGATTTTAAACCGAAATGGGTAGAGTGTAAAGTGGTAAATGTCGATGGAGACGGAATCCTTTAAGAGAAGTTACTTAAAATGGGCAACAATATTTTTGGGGTTTTAAGATGTGTTTTAAAAGGTTGTTTGGTTGTTTGTTTGGTACCGTGAAAATATTTTTAAAGTTGCTCGTTTATAAGTAGGAGGATTATCTAATGTAGTGTCGTTATAAATATGCGACAAAGTCAAAAACTCAATTTTTGATGTAATTTCAAGTTTGTTACTTTATTATTATGCTGTAAGCGCTTAGCTGAAACTCTTAAATAAGTATATACTTAATTAAATTTTACTCCCGCAATAAACTGTGCAACTTCACAAAGAACTCTAAACTCGGAGATTAAAACGTTAATTCGACATCGTACGTTAGTCGTAAAAGAAAATTGTTTAAAATTAAATCGGAGTAAGTAAGTATTTAAAAACAAATCAAAAGTCCGCATTGGATCGAGTTGCGAGGGGAACGAGTAAAAAGGCATTTCCACCAACTTTTCAGCTATATTTCCAGCGGCCGCCGTTCAATGGAATCCTGATTTCTATTCAGATGCAATGTTAATGAAATCGCATAATGGAAATGTGTGAGTACCGCGCTTTTGAACATTCTAATGATGTGAAAAGTTTAATTAGAAATGACGTCGAAGTTGTGTCTTCCATAGATTCGTTTAATGATGGTAATTCTGTCAATGAATGAATATGTGAGTAATATTAATGTCATAACCGAGTAAAACGATCTAAACTTTATCAATTTACCGTCCTCGTTACTCATGAATATAGTACACAAAAGGCGGGTGATTATGTAGTCGAAACACGGAAAAGTCCGTTAATGACATTTTAGAATTGTTCTGTCCGTATAACAGTATACTATGTAGCGAGTCTGCAGCAGAGACCGCGATCCCATTTAACATTCATCAAACATCCATCCCAGTCTCAATATACGTGCCGAAACTTAGCACAGCCCCAGGGTTCATCTTACTCGGAGCAGAACTTCCAAAACTTCTCACCGCAAGTTCGCAAGGTCAACTTGCCCACCAAAAATCAAATTCTGTAAATCACAGCTGAAATGAGTCTTGTGAATTTAGTGACTTAGTAACTTCCCAATTTAATTTGGCCGGGATATATTTTCGGAGCGAATTAACGTTGGAGCCATAAACATTTAAAATTATCCGGATATAATTTTCTGTTCTTACTTTCAGCAATTTTGATAACTTTCAGTTGAGTATTTGATTTTCTTATTTGAAAGCTTGTATTTACAAATTAAATTAATTTTGTATCGTTTTGTGATTTAACAAGTTGTATTCTTACTTCGTTACTACTATGATTGTGACTGCTGCTGACTGCAACCAGAGTGTCAAAAATCATGTTCTTAATAACTGGTAAGTAATAAAAGTTATTTGAGATCAAATTTTAGAATAGCAGTTGTTGGACTGAATTATTAATATCGTCCGACAGACAGTGCGGTTGCGATGACGAGGGTACGACTCGCGACACTTGCAAATGATCAAATGATTCCAAATCACCTTACAAAAGCTTTTTTCCTGTTTGGGATGGCCCAGGCAATGAACCGTGAAGCAATTTTGTGCAATATCTGGAGTTTTTTATGAGACCGCAGGTGTCTTTTATAGAACATAGCTGTTCCATTTAATAATGGTCGCCAGCCACCTTTCATATTGTGTTTATAATGTGCGGGGGAACTTTAAAGGGGTTTTATTGGTTTCTATTGCAGCACACTCGTTGTTACGTACGTTTTCGTAAAGGAATAATGCAATATTTGATTTATGAACGTTCCTGTTTTATTGGAAACCTTACTTTCTACTCGTACCTGACTATATATCCAGATTCAAATTCAATTGTTACCGTGTTTATTTTTAGACCAACCTGATAAAAAACCGTCAGTGGAGGGTTTATTTTTCCTGGAATGAGTGTGTATCGAATGTCCATTATTTCCAACAAGCCAGCCTTACAATTTTGGCGGGCAAGTAATTCGGGCCTGAGCCATTTGTGGCGTTTCACTGGCTGGAATAAAACATTTGGACCCGGGATTAAAGGACATGGAAGGACTCTTATGTCAAGAGCCGACACGTTTTTAAATGAAAGCGGCCTTCAAGATTTATGTACTTACCTACAGTTCTTTCAAAGATTTAAATTAGTACTTATTAGTGGTTGATAAATGGTAAGTACGTATAAGTAAATATATTACAGAAAGTAAAATTTATATACTTTAATGTTTGGGTCGGTTTATGAATTTTTTAAGTACCTGCTGGTTTACAAAATAAATACGTTAAAACATAACAGGGTTAGAAAATATACTAATAGTAGTAAATAAAAGCAGTAAATATACTAGTAGGCGAATACAATACAAAAATGTCTCTTCTAGTTCGTGTGAGAGATGTGCGGGGCAGCTCGGTAGAGTCCCGAAGTGCGGAGCGCTGTTCCCGGCGACCGCTGCGCCGCGGCTCCGCAATAAAAAGACCCGGATTTGAATAATATATACCGACTCTTTAATTCCCCATTCTTCCACACATCATCGCAGATAACGCAACCGTCCCTCCTAATAACACCAGATATAAGTAAACCAGAAAGTTTTAATATAGCACACGCGCGGAAACATGAAAACTAGCATCAAAACTTTTTGTTATTAAAAACAGTATGCGTAGAAGCAAAGTTCATACTAACTCCGAGTGCAATTAAACAGCGACGTACTCGTATGCACATGACAAATACATCGGACATTCAATAGGTGACAGTGTCTAGTTTATCCAACAATAAAACGAAGCCAAAAATGTGAAAGGGCATCATAAATAAAAGGCGTGGTATAAAAGTATTCTTTATGAAGTGTTGCCGCAGCCCCGCCGGGTGGCGTTGATACCTATTTGAAAGTCCTGCGATATTGGACTCTGCTGGCCCACTGTCACATACACTACGATTATCGATACTTTATTCCACCAGCTAGCTCTGTGTCCAAGTTTCCACTAAATAACAGTTTACATCGGATAACCTGATTCTGTTTGAAAAAGGATTTGAAATTTTCTCGTATTCTTTAGATACCTACGTATGTGTAGCCGGGTATTTTCTAAAGCTGTTTGTTATACTTTTTAGGTGGGACTTATATTCCACACTAAGCCATGCAGCAAATTATATGGCGGTAGATTTGAAGTACGTGACGAAAACTTTCTTAATACCTTTCTTTATCGATATGTCTTAAGAGAAATTTTACGTCTCTAGCGGCGAACGGTCTCGACCGACAGAGGGTTGAAGTTGGCGAGGGAGTCTAATAAAATATGTAGATTTGATGACTTGTCACATTTTTTGCTACAAATCTGAGACTCAATGTTTTCAGCCACTACCGTTCTCACAGTTCTTTTATTAAGGCTTTAATGACGCAGCCTTGAAACTTTGAAGTACTTAAGTAGTACTCTATAAAGTTTTTCTTCGAGTTAAGACTTGAGGACTTTAGTCAAGAATTTTTCGCCGGGTTAGCTTAACTGTAAATTAGATATTACTAAGGTTAACGGAAATGCTTCCTATATGCATATTGAAGAGATTGAAAACTGGTCAGAGTAAAAAGTGGTTTTACTCTAAAAAAATGTTATAGACTGCTTGTTTAATCATCTACGGACTAAGTGATACTCATCTTTTACCTATTTGTTATCAATGATTCAACAGAACATATTTTTATCTTATAAAAGGTTTTTTCACAAATCGTATACCTAATACTTATTATTATTTAATAAATGACTTAATTATTTTTAACTCATTAAAAACCATAAAGGTGCTGATTCTAGTACACACCATCTTAGTTTATTTCAAGTTGTACCTGTCCTATTCTTATCCGCCGAGCTTGAAAGGGACGGGTAATCGACAGGCATAAAATTATAAGTCCGACATTTTATTACGTTTTTCTATTACGTCACAGTGTGCTTTTTCATACAAATTCTGTAGTAATTTCGTGTTTTGACGTTTAGTAACTGATTCAACTAGTTTCATCAATCATTGCTTCTTTGGTATCGCGCAACCTCAACTAGCGCTTGCGTTACTACGCAATGAACGGCGGGTAAATTGATGTAACGGTCCAGCCAGAAATGTCCAGAAATGGCTCATATAATTGAGTGCAGAGGACATATCTCCCTTGTTTCTGTGATCTGTGGTCTATACAAGGTGTTAGAGACTTCGTAACGAAAACTTTGAGGGATGATTCAGACGATGATTATTGTGTTGTGAATCATCCTCCTCAGTATTTGTTACGGTGTCACTAACACCCATACGTACTACTCGTATCCTGTATCTACTTGTACTTATTTGTCCGGGGTGTAATCGTAACGTAGGTATAATGAGGGGGATGATTCAGCTCATTATTCTGAGTTCAAGTGGAATTTTCACATTTGTCCCAATTGATATCTAAATACATTGTACATAACTAGTACTTAACTGCATACTAAATCAGTGCATTGGACCGCGTGGCACTGAATATGGCCAGTCTAGCCTGCATTTGAAGGCCCTTGCAGACGTCATAAATCCACGGTCAATGCTTGCAATATTCCTTTAGGGCGATAACACAAACATGCGGTTCGGCCCCGCATCGCAAAAGTTGCAATTTACACAACATAAATAGTTATTGACAGTTCGATGTCGCTGCTGTGTTATCGCCAGTGATAGATAGAGCTATGAGGTATTTCTCCATTGGTTGCATACTTTGGAAGCGGCTTCATAATTCCGGGACAAATCCGGTGTATTATTAAAATTACAGTAATAATTATTTATAAAATAAACGATCTGCTCATGTCATCATCTCCCTGGCGTTATCCCGTTCACAAGGTCCTCTTACCTAACCTGTATATTTGACAGGTCCGGTTTTTTACAAAAGCGACTGCCTGTCTGACAATCCAACCCGCGAAGGGAACACCAGCCCAATACAGGTTAGGTCACATACCTCCGAAACGCATTTCTTGGTTATGTGGGTTTCTTCACGACGATGTTTTTCTTCACCGTTGAACACGTGATAATCATTTATGATCCAAAGATGAATTCGAAAGAATCATAGGTTTACGCGCTTGCTGGATTCGAACCTGCGACCTTCCTATGAGAGTCAAACGTTCTTCCAACTAGGCTACCAAGGCTCAAACGATCTGCTCATGTACTCTAATTCTTCAGGTACTTATTCAAGTAGCGACCGTCACACTTCTTTATCTTTTGCGGTCAATGGCGCAAAATGGCTGTATCTATTTCGATTACTGGTTACTGCTCTTACGACTTGACCCGACAAATGAGAATCGATTGTTATGCTTACAACGCTCAAACAGGTAGTTTTAATTAAAATCCCTAGCGTAGTTATTGCTTGAAAGGGAACTGTGGATGTTGTTTTTTTTATTGGAGCAGATAAACATCCTATGTTAAATTAATAGAAAAACGCAACGTCGTTTACATTTAAAGTAGGTTTATTATAAAACTTTTATTAAAAATCAATATTTTATTTTCCATGCATATTCAGATTGTTTCCAAATCCCTCTATCGACCTACAGTGGAGCTGAATGGTGGAGTATGCTTCATACCCCCTCCGGTTGATTGAGGGGACGCCTGTGCTAGACTATATAGGCTATTTATGTTATTTTATTTAAGTAGATTGTTTAAAGAAAATGTGTCGTTTTGCTATCATCCCGGGCATACCGTATTAAGTCACTATTGATGGTACCACGTCGTACCTATGTGATGAGGAAATAAATACCTATACTTACATAACATAAACTTAGTTAATATCTAATGATATTAGATTACTCCTGGTCAAAGATTGCAATGGTAGTTGTCGTATGAACGTAAAAAAATCTTTGAATTTTCTGCCTACAATTGATATCAGTTCCATAAACTTTTAGCCTGCCGATTAGCCGTCCCTTTCCTTTTCGGCGGATAAGAAAATGACAGGCATAATACATTTAAAATTAATTAGGAAGTGTCTACTGGACTCATAACCATTATTTCTATTCAAAATTATTTATTAGTTAGAAACTATTTACAATAATAAAGATGATTGGAATCTCCTTTTAAGCGTAGTGCCTGTGTCAGGAGATTCTGCTCATCCGTAAAAGCAAGTTGTACACAAATATGCTAATAAGTTTATGGTGTGTGTGTGTGTACGTGTGTCCGTGCGTCATTAATAACTTCGGTTGTCTCACTGCAAATCTCCTTCATCTTTCCACCCTTCAGTGAATTGTCTTGCTTAAGTATTCTTGTTCTGGTCACTCATAAAGTTATAAGTATAACTTTTCTAAAACGGACATATTATTATTTTGTATTGTATAGACCGATAACATTGTTTCATATTCTAACATTTGACAGACAGACATACAGTAGAAAGCCCATTTTACTCGGAATTACGTCGACCTTCATTACAATCATGCTAGGAGTCAGGCCACAACACCGCTGCATACCAAAAGCTTGTAATTTCTATTGTTTCCCATTGTTTACTTAATTATATGAACAAAAAAAATGAAACTTTTCACAAAACTGCACAATAGTATTAGAATTACATGGTATTACAGTACATACAGGGTGTTAGTGTCGTCGTAACGAAAACTATGAGGGAAGATTCCGGCCATGATTCTGGGTTGATATCAAGTGGAATTTTCCGTCGCAAAAATCATATTTTTTTAGTTTTCTAAATTACTTGGAGTATTCGTTACGATGTCACTAACATCCTTTATTAATGATTTCGGTACAATTTGATAAATTGCAATTTTAATCAATATCAAGAAGGATAATGGACTAAGTACCCGTAGCTTAGATTGTGAAATTGAATATAGCTAGTTAACACTAGCTATATTCAATTTGGCCTACACTACATTAGCTATTTAACACTAGCTATATTCAATTTGGCTTACACTACACTAGCTAGTTAACACTAGCTATATTCAATTTGGCTTACACTACACTAGCTAGTTAACACTAGCTATATTCAATTTGGCTTACACTACACTAGCTAGTTAACACTAGCTATATTCAATTTGGCTTACACTACACTAGCTAGTTAACACTAGCTATATTCAATTTGGCTTACACTACACTAGCTAGTTAACACTAGCTATATTCAATTTGGCTTACACTACACTAGCTAGTTAACACTAGCTATATTCAATTTGGCTTACACTACACTAGCTAGTTAACACTAGCTATATTCAATTTTGCTTACACTACACTAGCTAGTTAACACTAGTTATATTCAATTTGGCTTACACTATACTAGCTAGTTAACACTAGCTATATTCAATTTGGCTTACACTACACTAGCTAGTTAACACTAGCTATATTCAATTTGGCTTACACTACACTAGCTAGTTAACACTAGCTATATTCAATTTGGCTTACACTACACTAGCTAGTTAACACTAGCTATATTCAATTTGGCTTACACTACACTAGCTAGTTAACATTAGCTGTATTCAATTTGACAATCTAAGCTACGGGTACTTAGTCCATTATCCTTTTTGATAAAGTTATTACCTAACGGTAATAACTTAATCTGTGGTTTTAATCCACTAGCATTACTACGACATACAGGTATCTCCTTAAATGTATGTAAGTAATGTATGTAAGTATTATATAATGAAAGTACTTGTTATGTTATGTTATTCCTCACGTTCTAAAACAGAAGAACACATTTCCTTATCTATTTCAACAAGAACCACCAAATGATTACATTTCACGGTTAACTAGTTTTAATATCGAAGGATCACATACTTATAAGGCTGCGGCCTGAATCGATGGTTCAATCGTTGGCAGCGCACCACTCTATCAGCGATTAGTTTTGGTCTGGTGGACACTGTCCGTTCCTTGCCCGCTGCAACAGCTATATTATATTACCACGTAATTCCGTAACGTACTGTGCGGTTAGCGGGAAAACCTCGTTCCCTGTTATGTTTTCCTCTGATCTTCTCATGGGTATTACTTCTTTTTGTTTGGTTTGTCCTATCGTACAACAATTGGAAACAATACAAGCAGAAAGTTTAGGTTCTAATAAGATTATTCTTCCAGAGAACATACAGAATTTGCTTTTATATAATAGGTATAACAACTTTGTGCAATGGATATTTAAAAACAAATTGGTAATTTTGGAATGTGATGTGGACAGCAAAATGGTCAAGAATGGCATTGCCCTATTTAGTAATTAAAAATGAATGGATTTTACATGTATTGTTCGGTTTTCGAATCCAATAGTCAGCGTTACAAAACGCTCTAGTCATTTGAACACATTCATGTTTTTCAATTTGTAATTGTAAAAGTTATAACGGTATAAATAAAATCAGTACATTTCATAAAAGTTACAGGAACTGCTGTCGAAAGCAAAGAGTAGCAAAGAAACGCAAACGAGGAACCAAATGAGGGGAGGTCGGGAAGACGAATGACACTAGCTATCTATCGTGGAGCCTTCCTCACCAACAAAGAATCGGCCGAGGTCCATTATGGTAATGAAAGTGACTCCCGTTTGTCTTAAAGTCGTAGCTCAATTTGCAAGGCGAGAGATAAACGCTGTTAAACTGTCGAAGTTCGTGACAAAGCCTGAATAATGCAGATTACACCGAGAAAAATACGGCCGCAGTCAAATCTGCATATTTTATTGGACCCTCCGTGCTCCTCATTTCAAAAGTAACTTGAGTTAAAAATATAATCTGTTCACATTCACTTTACTTATTTAAATTAATAGGGTCAATGTTTTAATTCTCTGGCTCTCGGTGCGCCATATGCAAACTGTGCATAATAATAAGACCGATCAGATCTATGGCCAAACTCGGATTTAACAGTCTGACAGCGGCACTAAATTAATTCCTCAAGTTAAACAAGGTTTACTGGTTCACAGTGCAGGAGATTCAATTCCAGAAGTCAAAGTACAAATTACTGAGGACGGAGGTGAAATGTGCTCGGAGGGCGAACTGCATGCCTTTGTATCTGGATTCAGTTTCACCGAGATAAAGTTGCCAAAGTTCTGCCTCGCTGTTCTAAATATGTACTAGCCTAAACTTATATCTGAGCTTGCTTAGGAATGAATTTATGTCACGCTGGGCTAGCCCCCACTCTAAATTGTATTGCTTGCTCTGAAATATATCTCGTGAAAGCCACGTTACAAACAAGCCAGTGTAGCACACTACCTCAATCTACGTATGGAGGATTAAGTAAATGGGTTTCGACCCAATACTTATTTAGGTGTCTACATTTGATTTTACACACCTGCGCTTATGGCCTACCCCGTTAATGTGTTTAGTTCGGTTCATTCACTTTAAGTCCGAGGGCACTCGTGTTTATAGTAAACAGTTTTGTAATCAAAATTTCGCATTGAAATGTTGTCGATACGTTTTTGTGTAAGTTTAATATAAGGGCAGGTATAGCATGATACGTTATATCTGCATACTTACACGCGCTTTTGAGGAAAATCGGGATATGAATGTTTAAAAGAGGGAGGATTTCTCGCAAAGCCTTTAGCTTTTGGATTGCGGGTTATTTGCGACTCTCGATCGTTTCTGTTTGAATCCGACTCCTGTCGTCTATACATACATTATTATATTTCTCTTCGCAAGACTGACGATATTTTTCTCCTCTTTAGCAGCATATTTAAAACATGTGATTTTTCGTTTGAGTTATTTTAGTGTCAAGGTATTTTAGTTCTGTACGTACTTCCCCTACTTCTTTAATGATTTTCCTATTTTTGATACCTACTTAACCAATCCTTTTTATAGCGTTCAAAGCAAATAAAAACACTCCGTAATTCACTATTAAAACCGAGCCATTAAAGCTAAAATCGGTCCGGGCTGATTGACTTTTAACTTGTCCGCTTTTGACGAAGGTTGAGCCCTGAATTAGGCTTCGTTTTGTTACACAACGTAAAGTTAAGGATTATCATACTTTGTGATTATATTGCAAGCCTATTCATTATGTTTTGCTCTTATTTCAAAGGTTATTTTCACAAATAACACGTTTACTTTCCTCAAATAAAATATCGTATTTTAGACTTTGGTCTAGGATTACAACTTTTGTAACGACAATAAGGCGGACTACTGCCTGTTCTCTGTAAGTCCCGTCCCCTAGTCCGTGTTTTATATTTGTTTATGTATTAAAAATAATTTGTGAAGAATCCTTTTGAAATGACTCACTTTGCGGTTTACTTTTTACGTGCCTCCTTTGCCCACATTTTTCTTTATCTCGGAAATCTTTTCTCAAAGGGCGAGTCTGGAATGCTCAAGCGTATTCATTCATCTGATTATTTTTTCTAGAGAACAGACAATGAGGGGCTTATCATTTGAACTAAGACAGTGGTCAAAATTATTTTTATATTTATTCATAAAAATGTGAAACGAGGCAGTTAGTTATATAAGAAATATTGCTAAGCCTTTAGAGCTGGTCTCCGGTTTAACTCATGCTATTAGCCCTGCAATAAATATCTGGGCAACGCATTTAGGGGATTTAGACTTAGCTTGTACCGCGCTGATGGAGGTTCAGCGGTTTTATACTCTCAAACCGGCTCCGTGTTTTTATCTTCTAACTTTAACATGAAATTTAAAACGGTATTATACTAAGTTTTGTAATTAATAATGTAGCCGTATTTCTTTTAAGTACGAAGATTAATTAACGTAATCGTTAAATAAATTTGCTGAAGCATTCCAACCTTTTAATCGTACGTATTAAGTCATATAAAGAAAAAAAAATACGAGCGAGTCCCACAACAAAGTTTTCCTAATCTAAGCGTGTCAGATCATCGAGATTGTCGGCAGATTTCGCGACGATTAACCGTATTCATAGCATTTACGTTTTGACGTTGCGCGCCCGTCAGAAGCAACAGGGCCGCGATTGGAGGGCGGGCAGGCACATGCGCGCACACGCGGCGGGGCGCGGCGCGGGGGTCGCAGCCTCCACGCTCGCTCATAATGAATCGCCGGTACCCGCGGCTCGCGCTGCGCTCGCTACAAATTTGAGCGCTCTCTTAAAAAGTTGTGAACCCTTCTCGCCGTCTCCCTCGCGCTCGTGACCACCACCGCGGGTGCTGCTGTGGATGTTATTCTACCATCATGAGGTATGTCCCACCACCTACTAACAATACACTCATATTTTCAAATTTAACACGCGGCAAACCAATATTCCAAATAGTTCATGTTATAACTTCAAAAGTTTACTCGCTTAAGAATTTTCTATTAATTTTTAGCTTTTGGTGGTAATTCCACACTTTTTAAATTAAATTCTGAAGTAAATGGCTGCTCTGTTTAAAAAAGGGAAGCTGTAGGAAATAATTTTTGATTGCATGTCTGATTTATTACGTAGGCTTTTTAAATGCGACGAATGGAGCGCAGTCGGTTATTGTTGAAAGCTTCTGTTTACTTTCAGTATTTCGAGTTCCATTAACCATTAATGTAAACTATTTTTGAGTGTGCATGATTTAAATATTCGAATTGTATAAAATATAGAATTAAAACTTTCGATTTAATCTGAGAGCTAGAGAGTTCATAAAAGCTGCCGTTCACGGGCACAAATGTTCCGATGCATTTTAAAAACGATCAATCGAATATAAAATTCTCATTATAGCGGAACCGGAATGGCAAATCTCTTAGAGCGACGTCATAATAGGGCGAAAAAGGCCCTTATTATAGCAAAATTTGCGTGGTGCCGTTTATTGTTCCAGCCTACAATAGACCTGTCAATGTTTCACTCGGCATGAATGAACAAAAACTGTCCGCTGCTTGCCATTCAATAATGATGATGTTTTTGACAGCTTTTTAATTCTGAATTTTGAGACCCGCAAGTGACAGGCGGGGAATAATTCTGGTTCTTTTTATCTTTCATTACTTTTGTAAGATTTTATGGAGGATAGGCGAGGGTGGGGGTATACTTATCAGTTATAGGTGAACGGTGCGGTACAAGGTACGATAGTAGTACCTAAGAACTAAATTACTGGAGCAGAAGTAATAAGGAACAGCGGAAAGGTAATCCTTGCCGTCCAGGAAAAAGAAAATGTTCGGGAGAATCCCTTCACAAAGTTTAATTTTGAAAGTATTCTGAAATTCTCTTCAGCTATTTTCAGAGTCAAAAAATACCTACATATCTATTTGAAATTCCTGGACTCAAAGAGTCAGTAATTGCTGCTGCAGCATTTATTCTTACAAGGTCTGTTATTTCCCTTCCAGTGCACTTTCGGGGGCAGGAGTGGGGGGAGTAGGTACACCCCCCTCCTCCCAGTACAACTTTCGAATATTAATGGATAATGTTAATAGTAATCACAGAGTTTTATTATGATACCGTTGTTTGTTTGTCAATGGTTTGAATGCGATAACTTGTTATCAGTTTATGGTTAAATTACTTAATGAATTTTTACTATTTTACTTTTAGATATTTATTTATTTTTCTTTTTTTGGGGGGGGGGGGGGGGTTAGACGCAAGAAGAAAGATGAAAAATATGCGTTCTTTTTGTAAATTTCTGAGAATATTTTTCACCAGCAGCCTTAACGACCTCCGTAGTCCTGTGGTTGAGCGGTCTGCTCACGATCCGGAGGTTCCGGGTTCGAATCCCGGTGGGAAGAAATCACTTTGTGATCCCTTGTTTGGTTAGGACATTGCAGGCTGATCACCTGATTGTCCAGAAGTAAGATGATCCGTGCTTCGAAAGGCACGTTAAGCCGTTGGTTCCGGTTACTACTTACTGATGTAAGTACGTAGTCGTTACTTGAGTCATAGCCCAGTCATATTAGGTAAAAAAAGGGGTCAACCTCGGAATGAGAGATAATAAGCTATAAATTGGTATGGACCTTTGTTTTGTCGTTTTAAATGTTATCTCAAAAGTCACAAATGATACCGTGTCCGCGTCTTAAGATATTGAAGGTCAAAGGTCATAAAAATTGGTTTTTTGTGAATATCTCGCTTCCTATTGCTTAAATGATATTTTTACCTATAATAAAAGTTGTAGAGTATAAAATTCTCTACAATTTTTGTTTCATGTTTTTTTTGATACGATCAACCGTTTTTGAGGTAGAGCGCGAAGAGTGCGCAGCGCACAGTTATAAATGGTCCAATGCAAGGTCAAGCGTGAGTTACGCTTATCAGTACGTGATATAAAGTCTATTATTTATTAAATTAATATAATTATTAAACAATGGCCATTATTTATATTTTTGTTGATATTTTATTAAAATCAGTAACTTAATTATTTATATTTAACTATTCAACTATAATATATTATTAATTCTGGAATATATATTTTTTATTATATATTTTATGTATATCTTTATTTATCATTAAATATGCCATACTATACATTTGTTGAAATGTCAGTTTAAATATCATTTTTATTGGTTTTAATTATAATAAAATTGTGAATAGAAGCTAGTTATCTTCATCTTCTTCGTCGTCTTCTTCCTCATCCTTATTATCGGTCATATTCATCTCCAAACCCTCCAGAATTTCAGGATCGTATGCGTTTTCTTCATCGGGATTACTTGGATATTGTGCAGCGTTCAGGCAAGCTTGTCCATTGCACTGGCCACAAGCTAAAGAACATAGTAGCCCTGATTTTCGACATCCACAGCGGGAACCACAACCATTTTTGCAATTGCAAAATATTGTATTTAGTAGTTCGGTTGGTGCTGGAGGTAATAACGTTTTTATGGGCTCCAGGATTCCATTTTCAAGCATCCAGCCCCATTCTTGAGGTTCTAAGTCATTCCCTAACCACGTTTGAATCTGGTAGTAGACGCGATTTATATATTGATGAGCTGCTACACTTGTTGGTGGAAGTGTTGACAATTGTACAGGTTTATTTAGTTTCGTTAACTTAATGAATTGCATGTAGCGAAAATGATCAATGTTGTCCTCAGATTTTGGAGCATTATATAATGCCAACAAGATGCGTACTCCATTTTCAAATAATGTTTGTACCGGGCAGTTTTCTTGTTGAAATACTTCCACCAGTTTATCCAAATTGGGAATTTTCTCCAATGCTCTGGTAACAGTTTTTTTTCCTTTTTAAACAGCGCAGAAGTCGTGTCACAGCCACTAAATGCGTGTAAAAATAGAATGTGTTTTTTAGTACGCGGATATTGGTCAAAACTTTTGGAAGAGTATATTTGTGTCTTAAAATTGCCTTTCCCAACTTTTTTAAAGAAAATTTCCTGTTGATGTGATTGAGTACGCCCAATTAAAATTACGAGCAAATCAATATCTTCTCCTATGATGACGGCAGTCTTTTGATGTTCTGATAATGCAATAGCTGTCTCGATGATGAGAAGGTCAATAGAGAAGGTCATAGGGTAGGGACAAGTATATCCAGGTATATAAGCTTTGAAAAATTTACACGTTTTGAAGAAAACGTATGTAATGACGTTTTAACTGAAAATATATATTCCAGAATTAATAATATATTATAGTTGAATAGTTAAATATAAATAATTAAGTTACTGATTTTAATAAAATATCAACAAAAATATAAATAATGGCCATTGTTTAATAATTATATTAATTTAATAAATAATAGACTTTATATCACGTACTGATAAGCGTAACTCACGCTTGACCTTGCATTGGACCATTTATAACTGTGCGCTGCGCACTCTTCGCGCTCTACCTCAAAAACGGTTGATCGTATCAAAAAAAACATGAAACAAAAATTGTAGAGAATTTTATACTCTACAACTTTTATTATAGGTAAAAATATCATTTAAGCAATAGGAAGCGAGATATTCACAAAAAACCAATTTTTATGACCTTTGACCTTCAATATCTTAAGACGCGGACACGGTATCATTTGTGACTTTTGAGATAACATTTAAAACGACAAAACAAAGGTCCATACCAATTTATAGCTTATTATCTCTCATTCCGAGGTGAAACCCCTAAAATGACTGGGCTATCACGTCAGGGGATTTTGCGGCTCAATAATAACCCTGACACCAGGGTTGATGAGATAGGTCATCCACCTCACAACCCACAATATGATAGATAGACCACAGCCATGTAAGTAGTAGTAGTGTAAGTAGATTTACCTCGGATGACTTTCACTGCTTTGTTGGTTGCTGAGGAATTAAAATATAAGACGACACCATAGCTCAAGTACCGTTACCGTTCAACTACCGTTTCTTACGCCGTATGCTGCTATATTTTATAATTATTATAATAATCCTTGGTCTGTACCTTAGCACTATAACTTTCCGGACTCGCTGACCCCCAAAATACAGGTTTTCCTAGTTTGGGGGACAGAGAATCACTATCTGTATCAAAACTCTATACGATCAACTGCTATTGTAACTTTTCGTTTATGTTATTTTTGGAAATAAAAAACTTATTATTATTATTAAAAAGTATCGAATTTATTTTTAAAAATAATTATATATTTGCTTTCAGATTATTAGAGATTTGAGTGATTATCAATCAATCAATATTATTTATTACGAAAATTCCATAAATGATAGGATTATCATGTCTTAGCTGTTTTTAATCTACAATCATGGACTCCGCGACTTATAGCTATTCCTCTCACAATGTACGTACCTACTTACGTAAAAAAATCTATCTAACAAACGGTAGACTAATGAGAGGCAAAGTTTCTACTGGCATTTCCTGGCAGATCCTACGAACTGGTCAAGTAATTAATTACCTATCTTAGAAAGTTATCTTGGATAATCTGAGATAAATTAACATTACACGTGTAACCAAATGTCAAGTTCCTCAGACAGTTGGAAGACCTATTTGGAAGACCTATTGATATTAAAAGAGTAAATAATATTCATTAAATTGTTCGACCTTCATTTCACAATTTGCCTTTCCAATAATCGTCTACAATATTTATATTTTTAAGTACACACTTAGATAAATAAGTAAAGATACTATCTCGACATTATTATGTGTGCAGGCACATTAGTATTAGTCATAACCAGCTATTTGCTTGTAGGGAGCAGCTTGGTATACTTAATGGAAGGCTTCTCGAGGAAATGTGGTTATCTATTTGCCGGAGGTAATGCAACACTGAGGCCACAAGCTGAATGATAGCGGTAGCGGGTGCGACGGCAATGGCCGCGTGGGGAGTGGCGCATTCAAACACAAAGATATTGAAGTGCTCTCGATGTTGCCACCACAGGACGGGCGGGGTAGTACTGTAGGCAGTCGCAGCCGCTCCCGCTATCGCTGCTATCCAGTTTGCAGCCTAAGTAACAATATCGGATCTCTGCGGCGTGCGTGTGTCGGGTATTAGCGAGCAGATTGAGGCGGCGCGCCACCAAGCATGCCTCGCTCGGAATGGCAGCCTCCTGCGGTCTGCACAGATGTCTGACTCGACAGCCTCCCAGCCCCGCACGCCTACAAACACTGGTATCACCACCGACTGAAACATTTTGATAAAACCGAGCACAATTTCCTGCGCTCGGCCGGTCTAGCCGAAAGGGCTAAGCGATAATAACGTAGGATTTAACACCCCGATGTGTAGATACTGACAGTACCCGTTTATTTGTTTGTTTATTCGTTTACGTAAAAAGGTATCTGAACGTAATCGAAACATTTTCCTTTCTGTAAATCCTCGACGTCACAACAACCTTTGTCTCGACACAAAAGAGTTTATGAGACAACGCAGAGCTTTTTTAAAAGCGATTCTCATTCCAACGATCTAAAGAAGACTACCCATAAAATAGCGATATGAAAGCAAGCATATTGGGCATCACGTTAAAAAGCGCGACCCGAATATATCCCACGCAAAATCCAATATTGGAGCCAATAATTTTTCGGAATGAACGTGATATTTTAATGAGATTTTCCATAGTGAGCATTCCCAAACAAAAGGCACGAATATGTTATGGAGTATGCTAATAAGTCAAATTCCTTCACGAGCGACACCGAGTATGTATGGTATTTTCTAATAAAAACTTCAATAAATGTACAACGCGACGGGTATTAGCGCCGCGAAATTCCTCGTCGCGTAAATAATAACATAAAGATTTTCCAATACATGTCCCCAATAAGGGCCCGCCACTGCCGGCGGCGCGAGGCGTGAGCCAAGACCCCCACACGCGCAACCGCCTTGCCTCGCGCTGATAAATCTATAGCCCTTATATCGCAATTTGATGTCATATGTCACACTCATTCCTCATAGAAACAGGGACCAATTATTGAATTGAAGCCACTTATGTCATGTGGAAATTTTAGTCTTTTTCTACCGCGTGGATTGTGAGATGGATTACGAACCTCATCAAACCTGGTGTCAGGGTTACTATTGAGCCGCCAAAGACCTCTGACATGCCTCACGTAACGACTAAGTACATAGGTACATCAGTAAGTAGTAACCAGGACCAATGGCTTAACGTGCCTTCCGAAGCACGGATCGTCTTACTTTCGGACAATCAGGTGATCAGCCTGTAATGTCCTAACCAAACTAGGGATCACAAAGTGATTTTTGTGATATGTCCCCACCGGGATTCGAACCCGGGACCTCCGGATCGTGAGCCCAACGCTCAACCACTACACCACGGAGGCCGTTGGAAATTTTAGTAAAAAATATATATATAAGTACTTACCCTACATTTAGGCCTTAATACATCTAAGCAGGATATAGCTATATCCGATTACTCGATCATACGGAATTAGTAATTGTAGGCGTTTGTGTATTAAATAATGTATCATCAGTATTATTGACACGTGAATATTTATTATATGCAGGTAGTCGAGGTATATATTAAAGTAGAACCATTTTTATTTGAAAAAGTGGGACTTAGGAACCGAATACCTTTTTTACATACGATACGCTATTATTAAGAGCATAAACTTTTATAGTCGGGCTCTTACTTTCAGATGTAAGTAGGGGAAAAAATGCTGCGACAAACAAAAATATAATATTGACGAGGGATGCATCGAATGTTCTAGTTTCTTGGTGTAAGACTTTGCAGTATTGAGTAAGTACTAAAAGTATTATTGATGTGCTCGTACGAATGTCCATTTTTCTTTTGAAATGTTGGTTAGCTCGTGACGTCAAACATGGTTTGCAGTACAGAAAAATGGTCTTGCGAAAACGTAAAACACTCTAAAAGTCTTGTCTTTACAGTGCAATACGGAACTGTCTATAAATTCGACATACTTTTAAAGATACGAAACTAAAAGAAAAAGATGAAAAGGACATTTTAAACTCGGAGTCATTCGAACTCTGATATTTGGCGAGGAGTGGGTGTGGGTTTGTGGAAGAGGAAGACTTTTTTATCAATCCGTATATTTGGTGTAATAACAAGGCTGCTCTCGCGTTGGCTTATATAGGGTGTTAGTGACATCGTAACGAAAACTTTGAGTGATGATTCAGACCATGATTCTGAGTTGATATCAAGTAGAATTTTCCGTCGCAAAGGTATGGAAATGAAATAAATGAAAAAAAAAACACATTTTTTTATGAATCATGGTCTTTTATTCACTCAGAATCATGTTCTGAATCATCATCCTCAATATTTTTGCCCTAGTCATGAAAAAATATGCCTCCTAGACACTATATAATAAATCATGTGGAAAAGATGTATGAGGCCGGATGATAATGATGAAAATAAGTTAACATTGCTTGAACCTTCAGCTCGAATCGGCTCATCACGGCTACCTTCAAATGGGTGAAATTCTCGCACTATCAGTTTTTATTTATTTATTTACTTTTTGAAAAACCAACAGATACATTAACATTATAGTATATATAAAAATATATAGGATATAGAAGAGCCATTTATAGGTTTCCACAAATAGAAGAGAGTTTCATAAAGAATAATGGTCCAGATAAGTAAATAGAATATTTTGAGGCAAACAAGTAAACGGGCAGAGCAATACCCGCACACCCCATGTCACTGAGCCTTTAAATGTATAATCGATAGGTATGCGGACCTCCGAATATAATGATACAGAGGGTCAACGAGTTTGCAAGAAAATAGGCACGATTCTCTTACAATGCTAGTGTAATATTCCATTATTTGTGAATTTTCGCACTTTTGAGTTATCACTTCTATAAATAAGACGTCATACAAAAAAAATAAAATGTTAATAAGTATGTCACAGATCATAGAAAATCAATCGGACGCAATTTTAAGTTCTTTTTACGAGACTGCGTCGAAGCAAAAAGGGTTATGTTTGACCGTTGTCCTAAGAGTTTTCTTACCACAGCATGCGTCAACGGTTATCGCAAAAAACATCATTATTCGGAAGAATTTCAAAGAATCGCAGAATATTTTCTTGTTTCATTCTATTATTACTATTTAAAGCATGATTTTTCCGTAGCCGTTTAGGGTTTCAGTTTTCAAACTAATATATTTTTATAATTATAAGAAATCTCCTTGTCGACATCTTCTTAAGACTGTTTGTTATTTTTTGAAATAGGATTGTTTGTTATTTTTAACGATTTTCCTATCGTTTATACTTAGTGTACCGTTCCCTAATGAGGAAAAATAAAGCGTTTAGGGGATCAAACTGTAATACTCGCCATTCCCTTTGTGTATTTTCGGTGATTTTGGGGAAAATATGAGCAGTTTCATTGTATTTTTTGGCACTTGAATGGGAACAAATGTATGATGTCTTGTGGCATTTTCTATTAATCGCACAAATGTACCTACATAAGACACTATGTTTTTGTTATGGTGCTACATACTTCACTTTGTGTGTATGAAGTTAGAACAGAGTATTTTTTTTTCTATTTCTATAAAGTAATAATAAGTCCGGGACTCCATAGTCCCGAGATATGGAAACAACATACAAATAATAATACTTCTTATTATTTACGTTAAGAGTAATAGTCCCATAAATATATTATTTTGCTTGTTTAGTTATAAATACTTACTTGCAATAGTAAAGGTCAGAATTATAATTGATACTGTTTGCAAGATCCTCGGAATTTGTCTAAGTTTCCGACTAGTAAACAGTCCGCTATTCGAATCCCTTTGTGAAATTCCAGACAAATTTCACGGATTCCAACGTGGCCCCACACAAATTAACTCATTATTTTCAAACATAGTTTACAACATTCATTAACAGTTTCAAAATACTTACCTACAACAGATATTTTGAAAAATATTTTTCAATTTTGTTTTTATTACAACTGGAATGTGATTTCTTTATTCCATATATTATTCCATTGCATATACGTAGTTCATAAATTCTTTCATTACAAAAAGTGTATGTTCCTAACTTTTCCATTGAGGTGTGCGCCACAAAATAATACGAAGAGAAATTTGGGAAATCCTCTTCAGGCTGTCTCCGAGAAAATCACTGTCACCCTCTTGGCATTACAGAGATAAGCATGGTGGAATTCTTACATGTCTCGCATTCTAATATTGCTTTTGTACTTTGAACAGCAACGTTTGTTTTTCAATATTCTCTGCGATTATTGAAGAGGAAAATAAGATTCAGTTTTATTTATTTTTCAGATTCATGTTCAATATCTGCTGTTGTAGATTAGATGAAGAGGATTAATGTGTATTTCAACAACAACAAGAATACATTGTAAAATTCTGCTGTCAAGCCTACGAATAAATAAGTGTCAAGCAAATGATAACAAGAAGTAAAACCAGAGCATTAATGTGATTATGTACATAAAGTTAATGCCGGAAACAAAATATGGCGCGGACAGATAATGAAATGAGGGTAAAGCTCTTAGGATACCGCGATCTGAAGTCGATAATATCCGCCACGACCCTTCGGTACATGTTTCACTGCAAGCGAGGAGCGAAGCAGCGAGTGCGGTGGTCTTCTTTCCTCCCTAGTGTTACCGCGTTCTTCACGGGGCCCGCTTACTTAACCTGTAGAATTGACAGGTGCGTTTTTACCAGAAGCGACTGCCTGTGTGACCTTTCAACCAGAAGGGAAAATCATAGCAATACAGGTTAGGTCACACCTTTGAAACTCATTTCTAGGGAAAAGAAAACTCACCCTGGTTTCCCCTGATGATTTCATTCACCGCTGAGCATGTGATGATCATTTATGCTCCAAACATGACCTGTGTGTTGGGATTTGAACCTGCGACCTCACATAATGAGAGTAAAGTGTTATTTCATTTGAGCTAATACGGTTCAAGCCACAAATAGATTATAAGAAACCTTGCAGTCTCCTTTGATAATTATGAAGTCCTAAAGTGTGTTGAACCTATTTGGTGATAGATGATCAGCCTATCGGCTATAATTATTATAAGTTTCATCATATTGGAGGCAACACAAATCATTATTCATATTTACCACATGTCCGGGAAAACAAGCGGCTTGATGTAGCATATTTGTTTCATCACAATGATGTAAACCACCTAGGTTTAAAAAGACTACATCGAATAAAATTCATCTAAAAAAGCAATATTGCAATTTGATATCTCTTTACGCGATGTAAACCAACCAACTATGATATGTGCACATGTCAAATTGTAATATTGCTTTTTAAATGAATTACGTCAATGTGACTTTTATAGACCTCTAAATTGTCGTAGTAATTTAATGTACATTACTATAAATATACCTACACATATACATTATACAAATACATACAGGATGTTAGTGACATCGTAATGAAAACTTTGAGGAATGATTCAGACCATAATTTTGAGTTGATATTAAGTGGAATTTTCCGTCGCAAACGTATGGAAAGGAAAATAATTAAAAAGAAACACTAAAATTTTCATGAATTTTCCGACAAGTAATTCCACTTGATATCAGCTCAAAGTCATGGCCTGAATCATCCCCCTCAGTATTCGGTGTCACTAACACCCATGCGTACTTGTATGGCTACTGTGTGTACTTACTTGTACGGGATGTAAGTGACATCGTAACGAATACTGAGGGGGATGATTTAGCTGATTATTTTGAGTTAATATCAAGTAGAATTTTCGATCGAAAAAGTATAAAAATGAAAATAATTAAAACAAACATGAATTTGACAGAATCATTCTCTGAATCATCCCCCTGAGTATTCGTTACGATGTCACTAACACCCTGTATACTTGTTTTGGGCACATTTCACGTTACGATTCATAAAGCGTGACTCCTTTCGTCTTTTTAAATCCCCGACTCTTTCGAAGCACGAGCAGTCGAGGCTTTGAGCACTCTTGACCTTGCCTTCTGTAAGCACTTTGCCTTCTTGAATTTCAAAGGTTAATCGCGGTCCTCCGCAAAATCACTTCACTCTATAAAAAACTGCGTTTGGTTATTGATATTTTTTTATGTTTATAAAATAATGATAAAAAAAATACAGTGACTTCCATGGATCCAAAAAGGTCGATACCACAGAAAGTAAAGGTGCGCTGATGATGCGCCATGCGTGCCTGCGGCAAGTCACCCATTCGAGGCACCCGCGGGGTAGCCTTTCTTATCCTACAGAACATACATTGAGACGCAAGATTTTTGACAGTAGGACGCAACTGAATTATATCTATTACTATTATTGCCAATTTATGGGATCTCCCTAATTTTTTTGTTCCTGTTGGGAGTAAATATAACAAGATAAAAATGCGTTCAATGGCTATCACCATACATTACAACTAATATGATATATAATTATATTTTTATTTAAACAAAACATTAAAATGAATTATATGCTTCATCATATTACAATCTAGCCTACAAGCTAATAAAATTTATCTATTTAACCTAATCTACTATACTTAATTAAAATAAATTTGTAACTTTGTCCACTGACTCATCTTAGTTTAATTACAGCTAATATGCTGCATAGTGCTGGTTAAAAAAATATTTATGCATTATTTTTTCTATTAAAATCTCATGGCACTATATGGCGCGGTATGCATATTACGAATATAGAATTAATTTCGTGTACCACAGGTTATATCCAGATTTATCCGGATATGGCCCCGGATCAAGCGGTGCTTCAATATTTGGGCAGCTCTTGTTCAACGTGAGTGATATGGACAACATCGGAGTTTCACGTCAGTAAAACTCCAATGCCTATTTAGGTTTTATATCGAATATTATTAAACAACAACATTTTTGGGGATACGACAATAATGAGTTAATTATGTTGTTTTTGTTGTGGAAAATAAATATAATTTGTTATTTTATATTTTAGTTTTAAATGTTCATAACCCTATATTTTATTTATGAAGCCTCTTCCAGTTATTAATATTATTTATAACTATGTAACAGCCCTTAAGATCAGTATAACCAAATCTGAAGAATCACTTGAACAATTTATTTAAAGGGCCCTTTTGTATTTTTGCGTGTCGACGACAGATCAATAGTTCTTTGGAGAACTTTTGCAAAGGGATTTACTACTTAATTAAACCTGAATTTAAGGGAATCGGTCGTAACGAGCAAAGTTTTCGCCACAACGAATCGTAATTAATCGAAAACTTCTTTTCAAGTTAGTGATAAAGTAGGTCTACGTCGGAATTGCAATTTATATTTATATTAAAACACTTCCCATAAATATAACAATATTGAGGTTGAGGCTGATTCCTTATCACCATAAGGTTCATCATATCCATCTTAGGACTTCGTATCAACAGTGGCTGCAAGTTGTCTTTGATTACTTGTGGCTCTGCCCACCCCATTAGGGATTACGAGCGTGAGTTTATGTATGTATGTATTGAGGTTCATTGTATTAAAGTAAAATTAAACTTTTCAAATATATTAACTATCAATGAAATTCCTAACGATACTGTATTAAACTCTGCTATCAACAAAGTCACTCCAAATTGTCGCGAAGTTTTGGTGTACGCAAGTGAACACATCAAACTGCGAACACAAATATCGGTTTGGAAGTTAACCGAGAATTCGGTGACTGTAATTTATTTAATCCAAGTTCTTCACTTCGTTTATTAAGCAGAGTTGAGATTAACACTCAGAGCTTAACGTAAGACGTGAACCCTCCCCGCGCCCCCGCCGCCCCGCGCGTGACGCCGACAGATAAGCTAATTACTTATTGTGATTTACCAACCGGTTGCCGACAAATTTTTCACCAAATTTCAGACACCAATTGTTAATAACGACCCGGACTAAGGCCCCGTCCACCACAATAGCTGAAATTAACCGGACAATTTAACTTTTTAATTGCGAATTAAGAAACTGGGAAGTGAAAAGGTTGAACATGGCCGAGTAATTAATTGTCAAGAAAGGTTTTGTTACCGGCCGCCGCTTTTAAGTGGTCACCAATTTATGTCTCCACGTCTTCAAATGGGTAATACGCATTTTTAAAAATGACCATTTAGAGCAAAGTATTCACTAAACTTTTATAGCCTCGCGTAAGTACCACTACGAGTGGCAATGTCGGTTTCTTTCAGCGTCCGTCGCTAAGCTACCTGTTTCGAGGGCAAACTTTTGCCAACTCCAAGCCATAGATAGACACTAGAATTTCTTGACAAACTTGAACATAAACAGGAACGGTTGTGCAATAGTGCGCATTCAGTTAGAAATGGAAATCTAGAGTTACCTATTTATTTGAGGAAATAAACTTAGTGGGCTGTCAAATGGAGATAGTTACTTTAGTAATGTGGATTAGTTTTGCGCTAATCGGAATTTAGGAATGAGCATAGACAATGTAAACATGACAATGGAGTGGGGTCGTGGGGAGGTATCAGTGGCGTGGCACTCGCGAGATAACCGGCGTCTTTGTGCGCGTCGATGTAAAATTATTAAGCAGCGGAATGCCGTGGATGGGTCGCTCGGTGGAGGGTTTAGCCCGAATCGGCAGCCCAGGAATGTTTGATACAAGCTTGCTTTATACAATACAAAATTTCATTAAATTATTGATTTAGCCTTTAGTCACGTAAAAATGTTCTAAAAACTCCAAGTTACTTTTTCGAACAATTCACAGAAAAATGAGTTCTCTCAATTTGAGCCTCAGAAACATTTTTCGAGCACATTTCAAGCGGGATTAGACTGTTCAAAACTTTGTAGGACAGACTGTCGAATAGGGATGTCGCTATGAAATGACAGTTATCCGACGGCGACAGCGCTTTTATGAGAAGACACGCACATCCTCCTGCGGCCCAAATTTCCAGACGCAATAGTTAAACAATGGAGTTTGGATTTTAAAAGAACTTAAGACCATATTGAAGTTCGATTATTTTAACAACAGCAGTAAAGTAACCGCAAAGTAAACACCATTCAATTTTATTAAGGCGAGCAGACTCCCTTTGAAAATCCCTCGGTAGCAATCCCGTAAATCTCTATTTGTCGCAACTAAAACAGGTCACGGCGGAAGGCTATTACGCTCCCTAAATGCTGCCGAACTCCCTGTAGAGCGCTCTAATCCACTCCGAACGGGCTGGTGTCAAACGCAGGCCAGGGTTGTTTGTATTGTTTATTGTCGCGCTCGTTCGTTCGGCAAAGAAGCCGCCGTCGCCGCCACGAGAGCATGTTTCAATTGATAGAGCCGAACAGTCCCCCGGGTGAACTATTATACTCCTGTCCATGAAAACCAGTACTTATCCCCACTTTATGTCCTCCTTCACTCCCAAATGTATAGGTAGATTTTGCCGAAACGAAATACGATTATAAGGATATTTGTATGTGGATATTAGTATTCGTGTAGCAAAGAAATACAAGTGACGAAGTGTAGTGTTCGCATGGAAGCTGAGAGACGGATCGCGGGCGTTATTGCAAAGGAACGCTTACTCAGCTGGATGGTTTTTATGCGGCAGTTCGGCGTTCGGGTGTGGATGAACAAAAAGCGCCGAAGAGCTAGCAGAATGGAACAAAACACTTGAAACAATATCGCGACAGAGCGGCAATCATTCCTGTTTTATCTCAGTTTGCTCACGCTGCGCCGCGGAAACTGGCGTAATAAAAAACTACCATGTGTTTGTACGTAGTAGATACGTTCGTAGGAATATTTATAATGGGGATGTGCATGATATACCACCTGACATGGTGGTTAACTACACACTGGAAACAAATGTTCACATTATAGTGGTAACAAAACTACTGTGTAATATACTGGAACAAAAGAACAATATTTATGAAAGTCCCCGATTCACCAGTCTAGCTGGGCACCTCGTGTTGCCTCAAGAAACTTGATTTATAATTTTCTTTCTGAAAACTGTAATATTCTGTCGTTTTTACCAAATGTGTATACTCGTATTGTTAGTTTTGTATTGGGTGCGTGTACTCACAGTTTAATATCTCGTTTACCTTAAATAATTTATTTTCATATGACTGCTTGGTAAAAGCGGCGATACATTACATCCTGTGGGCATTTTACAAAACCAATCGCGATAAAATGCTGAATGGCTCCGTAACTCGGATTTTTATTTCACCGGCCTTTCACAACTTTTGTCAATTTATTTGACTGAAATTTTATCTACCTATTCGTGTGTTTTGAGTGGTTTCGAATGAAATTCGAAAAGGTAGTTTTTTCTATATGGATTAGGCTAAATAATTCAATAACCAGCAAATTGTAAATTTAGATTTAGTTTTGAAGCTAAATTATACATAGCGTAGTTTTTGGTACGTAATATAATATTTTTTATTACAATTTAAGCAAGTGTACAATAGACAGTTAAGTCTACACCACTAAACAAGCTTCGTTTTGTTACAGATTCACAACAAGAAGAAAAAAACTGAAGACAATAAATAAATAGATGTAAAAGCTTAAGAGGTACTTATTATATATTTTTATTTACAAGTGCATATAACTTGACATGAATTTGAGACAATAAAGTTGGCGAAGAAGATTGTTATGACAATAATAACTGAAGACTGTATATGAAATGTGTTGACATGAGGGCGGCGGAGTCGTCACGCCGACCGCGGCCTGTTTCCATGGAAACCGGCGGGCTACCACTAGTATCCACATTTGCCCTCCTCACTATAGTCGCAGGTAAGTGCACAGATGTAACATAGATTTAGTGACGTGTTTCACTTGACCTTTACAAAAGGCGATACGGCTCACCAGCGTGAAAAAAATCTAAGTCTATGGGCTCACCACATTGGTGTAATAAAAAGCTCTGTGTAGCGTAGGTAATTAGTTCATCGTACGATAGTGCATCGTATAATATGTATATACTTTGGTACCATGTCACATTAACTTTTTTGACAAATTGAACTGTAAGTCTCACTAAATGTCAAATATGTTAGTGCGACAGAGTCCTAAAGTGGGTACATGTTATTGCTCATGACTGTACCTATCTCCGAAGTTCCCAATTAGGAATATGGTCGAGAGCTTATGTTATGCTTGTTATGACTTGTCGAGCGAATATTTTTTTATATGAATATCAAATATTTTAATCGCTTTGAAAATGTATGGGGACATGGAAATGTTCAACATGGGCATATTAACATAACTGGTTAACAATTGCATACATTATGAGTACAGGCGAAATACACTGATATTTAGTAATATCGACAGTAGGTTGCATATTCATAAAGCCTAGTTCATTAAAACGCCATACGTATTATTCACGGTGTTAGCGAGACCGTAACGAATACTGAGGAGGATGATTCAGACCATGAATCTGAGTTGATATCAAGTGGAATTTGGTGTCGGTTTGTGTTTTTTATTAATTTATTTTCAGTTCCGTACTTTTGCGACGGAAAATTCCACTTGATATCAACTGAAAGTCATGGTGTAAATCATCCCTCAAAGTTTTCGTTACGATGTTACTAACAGCCTGTATAGTTAGTAAGTAGGTAAGTAATAAACAAGTAGGTAGGTGGAGGTGGATAAGTATAGATAGATGGGTCATTTGTTTTGTATTTCCTGTGAGTGTAATAAAGTACTGTTACTTTATGTTAATAATGAAATTACGCGTGTTACCAGGTATTCAGGTTTCGTTAATCACGAATTAGTAAGCCTTTGGACTGTAGCATATCCTAAACTCGACATAATTATTCTGCCACTAATGACCATCCTAATGAAAGGTTTAATATCGTGTCTGCCGCTTCTTTGCCTTTGGGAACATTAATTCTCTCTTCCTGCCTTCAAAGGCAGGCAAACTAATGCGAGTGCTTCATGTTTCATATTTCCTAAATATTTTGCCCAGTTCATATTCAACTCGATCTTTGTGCTCAGCAAAAAGATTAACGGGAAAAATGTATAGTATGATATAATGGTGTCACGTATCAAGCAGTCTCGACTCAATTCCATTACAGTTCGATTCAGCAGGAGGAAGTGCGAGCGGTCTGAAACTAGGTTACCGATACACACCTCAGTCCCATTAAGTAGAGATATGCCCGCACGTAGCTGGCTGTGAGCTGCCAGGTATCTGTTACCGTGTGTCACGTACGTTGCGTTAAAACTGAACCGTGGTCGTCGTGATCCAAGGAAATTGTTGCACTTTAACTGTCTAGGTTGCGCTGCTAGCAATAGCTCGGATTCCCTCACGAGCGCGCCTGACGCGGCTACACACCGCGACGTTAGCTGGATTCCACATTTAATTGAAAACACCCCAGTGGCCTTTCTTTTAATTTTAATTATTTCTTCCACCGCGTTTCACCTATACGCGCGGAATCCAACAATTCCATTATCTAACGATAAAATCGTCGCCGAAAATAAACAAGCCGGATGGTATTTGTGTGCAATAGATTGCACAAACCCACATTCGGATTAAAGCTAATAATTGGATTAATTGTATGGAAATTAGTGATCGCACGTGCGGTGAATTTAACGCAATTCTATCAGAATGTAATTACAGACGTCGATGAGCGTGAAATACTGAATAATTGAAATACGTAATCGGATATGAACTCCAAAACTATGACATAAGAGTCAGGGGTAACAAAATTAAAATTGTTGAGCGACACTAGTTGTTGGCTGGCTATATGAAAACGTTTTTGAAGTCAAGCAATATCTTTCGTTTGGCCTCATGTGGTTGTTTTAAAAGATATTAACCTCTCTCAAGATACCAGACACAATAGATTTTACATTGTATCTGATGGAGATCTGTCTTCCGATGTTGTTAATTAGGGAGTACAATATTGCATAATCGGTCGAAGCGGACGTTGCCAAACAGGGAGCAAAACGCAAGCAGTAAAAGTGCGCAAGCATGCTGACCCGAGATTTTAACATCATTACCTACATGAATCTGTCAGTTCCCTGGTAGTTGTATATAATAGGTCAATGTTTCGTAGGTTATACCTAGAAAGAAAAGGCATCTCTAGTGTATAGTTTTTAATTGTAAGAGCAATATAGTGGGCTAGAGGAGGTGATAAAGAGGTCGGTGGTCGGAGCCGGCAGGCAGCGCGCGGCGCCGCGAGCGCTCCCAGTTATTAATTTTCATTTGACACGGATAAAGACTTGCTTCTGTCTTTTAAACTTACTTGAGCGTCACATTTTGCTGTTTTGTGTTATGTTATGTTTGAGGATTTATTGAGGATCTTTGTTTAAATTATGCTATTAAATTATACATAAACTGCCTATACACGTCCCACTGCTGGGCACAGGCCTCCCCTCAATCAACCGCAGGGGGTATGGAGCATACTCCACCACGCTGCTCCACTGCGGGTTGGTGGAGGTGTTTTTACGGCTAAAAGCCGGGACCAACGGCTTAACGTGCCCTCCGAAGCACGGAATCATCTTACTTTTTCGGACAATCAGGTGATTCAAGCCTGAAAAGTCCTTAAAAAACAAAGGACAGTCTCACAAACTGATGTCGACAATGTCCCCATCGGGAATCAAACCCGGACAATCAGATCGTGAGCCTAACGCTCTAACCACTAGACCACTATTAAATTATAAGTACAAGTAAATACTTTGTAATTAAAATACATTTTATTTTAAATGCAGTTTTCACTACAGTTGGCTTGACCATTGTAAACGGCGATGGCTCTTATCACGTTGGTCTAACAGAAAGCTAGGTGAGTTGGGGTACTTCGTTCATCTTGCGTTGGATGTGACTAGTTTCATCTACTTACATCAGCATTGCATCTTCTTTACCACCGTCATAAAAACTTTACGTTGGTCTCTATCAAACTTTTTGTTTGTAACTGATAAAATTTTTTAACATTATTTATAAAACATTTTATACTTACCTACTCGTACTTATATAAAGCAGAAATTAACGGGAACGCTCACTCGTGTCCCGTATCGGGATGTTATTAATTTTCATTTGACACAGTCGACCAGCCGCGTACGTGACAAAGGCACCCCGAAAGAACCGTCTTTGTTTTCCATTATCGTCAAACGTCACAGCCATTTGGGGAAACGAGCGCCAAGTAGTTCCACCTCCCTTCAGTGAAAACAAGTTGCAGTACCAGACTGGATCACTTATAAGCGGACTATGTAGATACTTTAAGTGTGTTCTGCTTCTTGAATCATCCGCTGTCTCTTGACATCTTCGTCATAAAATCTAAGTTGCAAATTAATCGTGTCTCCAAGAAGCAGAACACACTTAAAATATATTTATTTATTTTAATCTTTAAATATATTTAAAAATATATTAATCTTTAAGTATTGTCAAAGAGGTTGTGGAAGTTTCTTCGCTTTCTCTTACTTAGTGTGATGTATGTAGATATATGTCAAAGGTGGTCGAATTCTTTATTATTGACTTACGTTGCAGTGGCCCAAATTTCTGAAGGATTTTTGTGTATATCTCACAAAATGGAACTTTAAGACGCTTGTCAGTAAATTGAAAAAAAAAAAAAATTCATAAAAGTATTTCATACATTGCAGACATTTCGATCATAGTGGACGAAAATTTATGAAACGAGTATTGAACCCAGAAACCTCTAAATAATAAAAGGCAGGGCTTTTTGCTAAACAGATTGTTCATCAATCCTTAACAAAGCTTCTAAAACTTCATTAAAAGATACATGTTACTTCGTTATCGATATAAAAAGCGGTTGGAAGTCGTTAAAACAATTTCCGGTCGTCCTGTAGTATATTCGTATAATGCGGGTCATATCAATAGCTGATCCGGAAACCATTGGTCGGCGCTTCTCCTCGGTTTATCCCCGATACGTTGTATTTATAACATTTTTTTATTCAATGTTTTCGATGAAAGCTGTAATGGTACTTTTTGGAAATGGACCAGCGTGGTATTGTCTGAGAACAGATTCAGTCTGGTTATATATAGGCTAACAATCCATGGTCTGTATGAGTAATAAAATGTGTTTATCTTATCAGATACGGTAGGGTGAGAGAAACAGTGTATGAAACACTATCTTTTGATTCTATTCTGTAGCACCCTGCTTATACATTCGAAAGTCCTACCGTTTTGTATACGTGTATTCATATTTTGAGGAGCATACAATTGTTGACCCAAATTTCATTTAACCATTTCAACGAAGGCGTCTGTTAGTATAAAATTAATTATTATAATTTAAGCGAATTAATCGACACGAGATAATTTCGCTCGTTCGCCGCACAAAAATGCGGTTTTGCCGTTATTATGATCAAAATTGAAATTATTTTTTTAATAAGTATATTTGTTTTTGATAAATAATATTTAGTCTTTTCTACGCATACATGCATACTGCATGAAGAAGAGATGCCACACCAGTCCATTGAGATCCCTATATCACTCACAATTATTCAAGATTCGGTTACCGGCATCAAATTGATTGCGCAACTATATAAGATAACCTTTATTCAACTGCATTTTGTTGGTGGCTCAAGCGTAGTGGTGCCACCACGGTGCCCTAGTGAGATAGGCCTCGAGGCAATAAACCTAAACCACAAAATACATAATAGTAGTAGTAACTTAAAATGTTAAATTACAAGCGATAGTATTTCCAATAACATTAAATTATTTTTTTTTGTTCAGAAGCTCGTGGTTTTTATACGAATGAGTTTATTACATATATTATGTATGTTATGTACTTATACTACATTATTGTAGATGTGTAAGTAGTATAAATAGGTCGTGTATAAATTGGAGGTCTATTCTGTTGTGTAAGATAGATATAAGGGAATGAATTCAATAATTGATTAAGATTGGAACTACGTGTCTTTCTATAGAGTTCTTCGCGGCCACAACCAATAAGTACGTTCCGACGCTACAGTAAAGTAATAAAGGAGCAGAACAGAATATCGATATATCTTAATTAGAGTTCTGAAATGGCCCATAAATAGGTAAGAAGATGTAAATGCTAATATTTATGTATTTTTTTAAGACACTCCTGTTTAGAAGTTGGTTAATATAGTTAATACGGAAGTACATAGAGCATGAATGAATATATCGACGTACCTATTTCTATAAGAATCTACGCTTATGAGCGTACAGCATGTTCCGAACAACAAGGGGAAATTAATGCCCAGCAGAAGGAAGTTTGTAGGCTGTTTATATTGTGTATGTAGGTACGTTATGAGTGACGTATACACTTGCAACTATTGCAATCAAGACATGCGTTCTCTCTGTGAATCGCGGCTTTCAGTATAGTCAACCGAAAAAATAGTGTAACAAAATTCGATTTTCACCAACTTTTTATTACTTTTTAATTGCACTGTGCGGTTAGTGCGAGAGCAAACAAACAGCGTTCGATCACGCCAGTGTATAAATCAACCAGCACGACAATAATGACGCACTGCCCACCGCAGCGGCGTGGTGGTCACAAATCAAATAAAAATCGACCAAGCGCGAGACGGAGACTGCAGAATAACATTTTCACCAAGTGTAGTGTGTTAGGACTAGTTAGGAGTCAAAATAATAGGTAATAAAAGTAATTAATAAACGTACATTTTTAAATAAAAATAGTGGAATGACTTTTAAATACAAGGCTTTAAAAGAAGAAGAAAAATGAATAACATAAATATTAAATACTTATTAAAATGTCTATAGATTTTAAGTATTTCTTGATGTGAATAATACTTTTGAACAATTAAGTCACAAGTCTATTAGATGGTCCCTGGTTTGGCTAGGACATATTTTATTCAGACTGAAATCACTTAATTGACAGAAAAATAAGATGATTTCGTGCATCGGAGGGCACGTAAAGCGATCGGTCCCGGCTACTATTTACTTAAGTAAGTATGTAGTCGCTACTTGAGCCATGTTAGAGGCCTGGCGGTTCAGTGATCCCTCACACCAGGGCTGTAGAGATTTGGTTACTAATTTTACAACCTAAACGATAGAAGAAGAAGATTACTAATTTTCAATAAAGATGCTAATGACATCTTAACATGCTATTTCAATTTCAGATATTAATGTGACATCTCCACCAACCCGCATTGGAGCAGCGTGGTGGAATATGCTCCATACCCCCCTCCGGCGATTTAGGGGTGGCCTGTGCCCAGCAGTGGGATGTATGTAGGCTGTTTATATATTATATTAATAATAAATTATCTATCATAGATGCTGATAGTGTATTTTTGTAGGTATATTTTGATTAAACAATATTATTATTCTGTAATTACAAAATTTACATATTTAATTTGCGGCTTCCCTTAATGCGGAATGAAAACAAACATGTCAGTTGGGTGGGTAGTTACAAATATGATTGAGCTATGCGGGTTCTGTGAGCTATTTGTTCCGAATACTACTGCGGTTTTGATGTGGTTGTAACAAAAATTATGCGAGTTGATTATCGACGAAGTTCCATTATGCCACTGGGAGAAGTATAGGATAAAATAAATAAATAATAGTAGGTAAGGTCAATGTGGGGAAGACTGTCTGGGCTAAAAGACCGCAGGCAATAACTTCTTGTATATCAAAATATATATAGACTTATAAAAATATAACCAAGTAAAATATCTATCATATCCGATGATACGACTTTCTGTATACATAATATCGTTTTCAATAAATCAAGTCAAATTCAAATTTTAGAACATCACGGCTTACTTTAATATTAATTCAAGTTTTATGTACGTACTTACAAATCACTTTGCTTTTGTGAAAAATAGGAAGATATTGTATCTAGAGCTGTAGGGCTAATACCAGCAGGTAAGCATTTTCAGTGGCTTACATCTTCATTACCACTTCTTCTTTTATCGTGTGGGTTGTGAGGTGGATTACCAACTTTAGCAACATTGGTGTCAGGGTTATCATTGAGCCGCCAAAGGCTCCCGACATGGCTCATGTAACGATTACTCACTTACGTAAGAAGTAACCGGGAGCAACGGGTTAAAGTGCCTTCCGAAGCACAGATCATCTTACTTTCGGGCAATCAGGTCAGCCTGTAATGTCCTAACCACAGATCATATAATGTCCTAACCAAACTAGGGATCACAAAGTGATTTTTGGGATATGTCTCCACCGGGATTCGAATCCTCCTGCGAAGCGTTGGGCTCACGATCCGAAGATCCCTCTCCACAGAGGCTGTTGCCACTAACCACGGGTCATTATTTTTCTTTCATAATATTATGATATTAGACGGTTATAGACGTACTGCCTTTAAAAGTATCAAAACCTCAAAGTTGCCACTTGGGCCCTCAATGGGCACGCGCATAAATTAAAGTACCTAATCAGCCAGGACTTAAATCTTCAGAGATATTTTTGTAGTGCAGCTAAAATAAAATTACCGTTACCAGTTTGTGATTAAAAGAAAATAATACGCTTGAAATGGTTTTATATTTTATGCTCGTGACTGTGACACATAGAAAACAGTTAACGCTTCGTTACTGAAATAAATCTCACTTGTTCATGGCGTCCCAGTTGATCAACGACTGTGGTAGCGACTGACTGATGGTGTTGGAACTATCATAAATAATGTCAGGTGTAAATATCAAAATTATGTTGGTCTATCACCAATATGCAGATTTCGTTTTTCTTTTAATTGGGATTATGGTAGAGTTTTATACGGATATTTTTAATAGTCATCACTAATTTAAATACGCTCTTGTCGGTGTAACATTCTCCATGTTACTTTTTTAGGGAAAAATAGGGCAGTGGTTTCCCTCTTGTCTTCCGCTCCGCAGTACTCTGTCTGACGCGAGTGGGATGGCGCCAAGAGTATTTAATTTCAAAGCCGTACTAGGACTCCTGTCCCCCGCCTCTAAAATAGTACTGACAGTTACTGCTGCCATTTGTCAGGTTTCAGGTTACAGTCCCTGAGTCCCTGTAACTTGCCTTTTCCGTCCTGCATTGCCCTACCGATTGCCTCCGCCTCTCCGTTGAGGTCTTCACACGTATCCCTGGGCAAGGGTTCTGCGTTATACCCCGTAGGTCTGGGTCCCTATCCAAACTCATCCACCATCTCAATCCGGCCTACTGTAGTAAGAGGCGCCCACCCTCGCGACAAGGACGCGCCGAACTGGAATTGCCCCAGTGGAGGGCAGAGAAAATGACTCTGTCCCTCCTGGCCGGGTTACTGGTCTTGTATGAAACCAAAACCAAAGGCAAAAATATGATACCTAATCAACGCCAGAACACTTGTTAGTGTAGAATGATTATTGTAATATTCAATTCATACATAGTTTCATAATTAAAGTCATGACTGTATTTTATACCGCGTCGAGTGGACACAATCTATTCTTGATCTTAAATTTTGTTAACGCTGTATGTAAGAACATGGTCGTATAATACAGAATGTTTTCAAATGCATTAAGTTCAAGGCTGAAAGGCTTATGTTTAAAAAGCGATTCTTTCCTAATAGGCCATTACTTTCAGGAGAAAAGTTAACTTCTCCTCTTACCAATTTGTTGATACACCTAACTTCAGACAAAGGTTGCGTGTGCCCACAATTTGTTCATAAACAATTTAGTTGCGGACGGGAGCAATTAAAATGAAACATAATTTGGCGGTCTGAATATTACTAATTGTTTTGCCGACATTTAATTTCTTACGTAACGTGTAGGTGACGTGTGAGTTTTAACTTAATCTATGTCATGGCCATTGACCAATATGACCATTATGTTCTCTGCAAATAAGTATACTCGTAATTACAAGAAAATAAAGTCATTGGACAAATATGAAAATGATTAGGTACAATGAGGTAAAAAGAAAATATAGGTAATATTCTCCACATTGTTCACGTAACTTTTTCGCTAATTCTTTCCCAATTTTAAGGCAATATGTCAACGTATTAAATTACACCGGGTGAAAATGAAAAAAAAAGTGTAATCCCCACATTAAGGGAATTGAACGAAAATATTCGGCGTTCCGGATCCCGTGCCATTAATCGTTTTGATGTCACAGTATGGGACATTTAGTGTGACCCTTTTTATGCGCCAACCTTTCTCGATTTACGCCCCTAATCGTCGAATACCGGACTAAAGCCGGCCGAAGTCGAACATCGCATCGGTCGGCTACGGCCACATTTAAATGGCAGATACTAATCGCCTTGGCTCATTGTGAAGGACTATACAAATTACTGTTTGTATCTACATTAACATAAATACCCGAGCTCGCCGAAAATAAGGAAAGATGAGTAGATTACTCTGTTTATAGAGATGTGGTCTTAACGTTCCAAAACTAAGCAAAAGTTACAAGTTTTTTTTTACGTTAATGGGTTTTCTTTTGGCCCCAGACTTCCCCGAAAGCATTGACGAGGCCTAAGATGGAGCTCGCTCGCCCAGAAGGTGTCTGTTCATTCTGGCCTTAAATTAAATGTAGAAAGAAGAAAATAATCAATTTATAAAACGAAATAAACATAATATTTCATGCTCAGAGGTAGTTACAAGTTTTTTTCCAAAATCGTGTACCTACTTTCACTGCGCTCTTCCATTGCGGTGTTTAAAAAGTACATTTTTGCAGTGGTAACACAGAAAATAGCGAAATATTAACCGGTATTATAGCGGAAAATAGCCATCAAGTTTTATAGTTTTTTCAGACTAGTTATATAAAAGCAGTGTGTTGCAGTCCAAACTGCCAGTAACTTTGCGTTATTTGCAAAATTTTGTTCGTTGTTTACGCCTGTTAGACGAAATTGTTTTGAAATAAAATTTTACGTGGAAGATCGATTAATTAAATTTCAGTTCGACTAGTGAGTTTTCAGTTAATTTTCTAATCCTGAGCTTTTTCCCTCATATAAAACAGATAGGTACTTATATGGAAGTAGAATCCAAGATAACACTGCACGCGTAAAATTTTTAACAAAAAAAAACCGACTTCAAACGCAAAACTAAAAAGCAATAAATAAATTTACTTCGCACAAAGTAATTAGTACGTATTTTCAATTAGTTAATTATTTTATAAATCTGAAGCCGGTGCCAAGGAAATGCTACAACGAAGTACCGATTCATATATTTTTCAATACTGATTGTTTTGTAATTTTTTGTTTGACATTGTTTTGTAATTGCTTTGATATAGGTATTAAACAATATTGTGTGTACATAGTAATTTGATATTGTAGTAGGGTTGTTGTAGCATTTACTTGGCACCGACTTCAGAATTATAAATTAATTAACTAATTGAAAATACGTACTAATTACTTTGTGCGAAGTAAATTTATTTATTGCTTTTTAGTTTTGCGTTTGAAGTCGGTTTTTTTTTGTTAAAAATTTTATTTTATTTTACGATTTTAAGTGATGGTTAGACCGAGCAAGGATGCAGACAGACAGATTTTCTGATTTATATTCATATATAATAATATAATATATTATTAGTAGTGATCACAATTATTATTGATGAACATGTTTACACACACACACTCACACACGCGCTAACGCACACGAGCACACGCGCACGTACACACGCACACACACAGACACACGCACACACACACACACACACACACACGCACACACACGCACACACACACACTTGTGTATGTGTACATACACACATGTGGTTGTCAGTGGAAGCTGCTATCATACACACTCACGCATACATATAGATACAGTAGATTTCGCGTGGTTCGCTCGCTGCTAAAGCAGCTCGCGTGTCCTGTTTATTCGAAACTGTCCCTCTTCGTATGGCGGCCATCTTGTTTTTCCGCCACTTTGTTCTTTTTCACCGGCAACAGAATTTGACCAAGATGAAAATGGGTGTCGTGGAAACAAACAAAATCCAGGTGCAATAGGTTTGCCAGGCCGTAGGATGTCTCCCTGATTGGGAGCAGTTTTCAAAGATGACGTTCCGATCACACGCCTATACATCATTTTTACCCCCAAGACATTTTCTGGAAAAACAAAATTTTGTATGGCGGCCATCTTGTGTTTTCGCCATTTTGTATTTTTTTCACCGGCCATTAAATTCGACCAAGATTTAAATAGGTTTCGTGAAAGAAAAATTGGTACAGGTGTGATAGTTTCGCCAGGCCGTAGGGTGTCACCCTGATGCGGAGCAGTTTTCGAAAATCGGGAAGTATTTCCATACTTAACATGACGATCCGACCACAACCCCGATATATATTTTATATCCCGAGACATTTTCTGAAAAAACAAAATTGTGTATGGCAGCCATCTTGTTTTTCCGCCATTTTGTTTTTTTTTTACGCGCTATGGAATTTGACCAAGATTTAAATAAGTGCTCTCAAAGAAATATTGGTTCACGTGCGATAGTTTTGCCAGGCCGTAGAGTATCTCTCTGATGCGGAGCAGTTTTTGGTGATCAGAAAGTATTTCCGTACTCTACATGACGTTTTGAGTAAGCGCCCCATACATTATTTTTACCCAAACGGGCTTCTTCCAAAATCGACAAAATTTTGTATGGCGGCCATCTTTTTTTTCCGCCATTTTGTTTTTTTGCACCGGCGATTGGATTTGATCAAGATTTAAATACGTTTCGTGAAAGAAAAATTGCTCCAGGTTGTATAGTTTTGCCAGGCCATAGGGTATCTCCCTGATGCTGACCAGTTTTCGAAGGCCGGGAAGTTTTCCCGAAGCCTAAAGATCGATCCGATCAATATGACTTTACAAACGCACTAGTCGCTCCTACGATTTTTGAAAATTCCCCTCGATTTCTCTGGTCTTCCATTATCAGATCCTGACTTCCTTGACATGGGACCCCCTTGGGTATATCTCCTTTCAAACAAAAAAAGAATTATCAAAATCGGTTCATATACGACGAAGATATGCCCGAACAAACATAAAAAAAAAAAAAAAATATACGGTCGAATTGAGAACCTCCTCCTTTTTTGAAGTCGGTAAAAACATAAAAACACAAGATTCATAAATAATGTTAATCACAAACTGTCGGCTTATAATCTTCTTCTTGTCGTTTTGATGGCATTCAGATTTTTTCAGTCCAGTATTTTGCCACCCGAACAGCACTTTCGGCAGCATTCATAAGCTTCCCCCCGCGTACAGGTGCCCTGACACGCGGGGCAGGACGTCAGGCGAGCCATAGTTTTTGGCGTAACAACATCACTCGCAGCTCAGATCCGCTCCGTTCTGAAAACCCCACCTGGATAAGTTATCTTTACTTCGACCAACCTTTGTTCGGAGTATATTTAAAGATTTCCAGTTCGGTCTAGTCAGCCCATGACCCAGTGGAAGGTTCTCGGAGAGCGGAAAAAATGGAGTAGGTAACGTCGCTATCCTGCGCCAAAGACCGCATCTGGCTTAGCGTGCCTTAAAGTGAAAACCATGTAAGCACCTTGTTGATAAATCACATTCCGGCAGGATTTTTGTAAACAAAACCTCGCAAAAGATTCTTTAGGTTCCATCCAAGTCTAAATTGGTGGCCTAAATTTTACCCGGGAGGAAATAATTCATAGAAATCGTCATTTTCTTGAAGAAAATCACACCTGAATGTTATTTTTAAAATTAGCGCCTATGTGGATTTCTACGTACAATTTTAAATTCAGATTATTTACTTGTACACAATGAAACAGACACGAGGAACATGCAAAGAAAACAGACAGCTTATTATTTTATAGTAAAGTACTTATTTAGAATTCTGAAATTGAACGAAGTTGATGGTCACCTTACCCCCTTTGTTTTGGATTCTCATTGTATGGCACTTAATTGTATTGTATTGTAAATTATTAAAAGAAACGGTCGTGTTATTGAACTGAGAATTTTACAAATAATCACCGTTGTAAGTGCAAACATTTAATGAATGAACGTTGATCAATTGTAACGGCGGGAAGCGCACACGTCGGCAATTCTCTGTTGTTTGTGCACGCTGACCCAATTTAACCAATTTGAAAGGCCAATTCCACCGGTATTTCTTCTGTTTTTATTTGACCACCGACGGAAATAAAGCCAGTCCGAAAAACCGGTTTTATTGTTCAGCCATAGTCCTGTAATTGGAAATATGTAAATATTAGTAGTGTCAATTAGTATTCAAGTCGTGTCGTTTGTAGGTTTGGTAGATCTTATAACGCACCTATCATCAGGCGTTTTATCTTTATTCTTCCGTTTGCTTATTTCTACGCACTGCATACTTAATTTATTATTTGAATTTTACTGTATTCTTCTATCGTGTGGGTTTTGAGGTAGATTACCAACCATCAACCCTAGTGTCAGGGTTACTATTGAGCCGTCAAAGGTTCCTGAAATTACTACTACATTATAACGACTACTAACTTACATTAGTAAGCAGTAACCGGGACCAACGGTTTACTGTGCTTGGATCATCTTACATTTGGGCAATCAGGTGATCAGCATGTAATGTCCTATCGAAACTAGGGAACACAAAGTGATTTTTGTGATATGTCCCCAGCGGGATCCCCGGGAATTTTACTGGCGGAAATTAGCAAGTTCTATTTTTACGAATCTTCATCCTTTTACAATTGTCAGAGTAAAATTACATACATAAATTCACTCTTATTTACGATTGGGGAAAGCTGAGACTAAAACTCCATGTTTCAATCCTGCCTTATCTCTCTTGCTTTCTATTCATTTACCTATTTAATTATTTGAAACACGTGTGGCACGCTGTCGCCGGCGATGCCGGCTCAGGGTACACCTTAATATTTTTTTAAATAAAGTAAAATAATGAAAGAATGTAATTTATTGTTGCAGGTCAGCTGCAAGGCTCGGGCTACAGTGAACAGGAGCCGGAGTTCCTCTCTCCTCTGGAGAACCTTACCGTGGCACAGGGTCGGGATGTACACTTCACCTGCACCGTCAACCGGCTCGGCTCATACAAGGTAAATTAAAATTATTACTGATTTTTTTTTAAATAAAATAGGTTCGCGATTGACCACAATCTCACCTGATGGTAAGTGACAATGTGGTCTAGGGTGGATCACTCTAGCCTTGAAGACTCCCACATTATAACGAGTTGGAAAAACAGACGACGGCAGACAGTTCCAGTCCTTTGCTGTTCGCATCAAAAAGGAAGAGGCAAAACGTTTTGCTTAATTTTTGTTTGGTTATCTTTAGCGATAGCATGCTAGTAGCCATGTAGCAAGTGACTGTACATACAGATTTTCTATATTTGAATCATAATTGTCACTCATTCATTCACTCACAGCCAATCTTATTAATAATTCGAAGTAAGGGACTGGCGATAAATGGATTGGCGAATAAAAACCTCCATGTATTACGCCAACCTTGAACGCTCTTGAACCATTGACATCCCATGAACTTTTTATAAGTTGTCCCTTTTGTTCGTGGAATGTATTTCAAAAATACACCTCTGTTCCTTTTTTAAATATCAGTCGTAATGTTATTCGGAAGCTTTACAATTTCGGTTTCCAATATTTGGTCTTTTATGTGAATGACAACACGATGTTTATATCCTTTGAAATATCTATTAAAATATTTTGACTGACAGGGGATAGAACTGGGAAATAATGAATCGTTCACTCTATGCTATAGTATATAAATATGATTATGTTGTAAATTTATTTCGTGGAACTGAGTAAATAAATTATATTACAAAGGTAGACGCGGGGTTCGCTGCCCATACGTTTCCTTAATCAACCAAATCTATAGGTTTGTTTCACATCTACCCTAGATTTCTGAAAAACACATTTTCTCTTAACGACACGTAGAAATTGAAAGTATATTGCACTCTATCTCGCTTTGTCACGGCTTTGATATGTTACAGTTCTTTAGATTTTTACCCGAGCATAGGGGTTGCCTGTTTTTCTCCGTTGGACAGCTGGTGATCATTCATTTTATAAAATATTTAAGTTTGTTAGAGCCTACCCACACCATCAATCTGCACCTTGTCATGAAGGTCCACGATTTTTTCACACATTTTTTGTCGGATCGCATAGTGACCTGACCGCCCGAGATATATCTAAGTCTATAAAGAAGTTATGTTAGAGCCAATTCTAACGAAATATACTTAATGGAAAATTTTATATTTAATTTATTAATTCTTCTATGACTTTAAAGTTGTTACCCGTTGGGCAAACTATTAGTTCCGCGAAAGTACAGTCCTCTCGCTCTTTTTACTATAATATACAGAGAAAAAAGAAATGCCGTTGAACAAATAGCATGTAAATATGTTACACGGGACCGCCGAAACTACGTCCTGTCCACAGATAACACAACACGTACCAGCGGCGGCACAAACTTGTCTAGACAAACATTTGCTCTCCGCCCCGAGTTGTTTCCATGTCTACTAGGCATATTTATTACTGTTTTATCATTAACATATTTAAAAAGATAAATATTCAGGTAATGAAAACTGCTCTTTCTAGATTATGAAAGTTTGTTCTAAACATTATTGTTAAACATTAGTGTAAAATGCATTATCGTCGTCTAGGCTATTATTGAATACAGTGTTATTGTTTTAAGCGGTTACTTAGTTATCTAAAGTAGTTTACATTCAAATCTAAGTCTATAAGGGATCCTTATTAAGAAAACAAGAGTCAATAACTTTTGATATTGCAATTTATATGTTAAATAATTGGACGGTTTTAAAATGGCACTTAGCCTTTAGAAGTATAAACCTAGGTCAAAACATATTTTGTGCTATTTCGGCACATGTTTGTAATAGTTTTGTCTTGATACTCAAGTGCTATACCTTATATAAGTTCCTCCAACCTCGATTATAAGAATAGACGGCAGATAGGGCTCGCCACCTATCACCTTCGTCTAACAGAAAGCCTGGCGAAGCGTGAGTACTAAGTTCATCACGCGATGGATGTACGTCTGACTAGCCCAACAGAGAATACAGTGAGCTTATCTTTCGCTTATTACTAAGTTACAAATAATGCTATCTGTCATTATAATAGTGTAATATTGTCTAAAATGTTGAAAGGATTAATAATTAAACGATTTCCCTAGATGCTTACTATAAAAAACTTTCAATGTTATTTTGTGTCATATTTAGCACAAAGAAACTAGCTCTATATATTGTGTATGTGTGTGTGTGTGTGTGTCTCTCTCTCATGACATTATGGTTGTCTGGAAGAAATCTCTTTAAGCGATAAGGCCGCCGTTTGCCATGTAGTTAAGTTTCTGTTGTAACTATTTTGTTTTATTTTGCTGCAATAAAGTATATTTGTATTTGTCATTTACGTGTAAGTTCGAACCAAAATTTCAATCAGAATATAACCATCGCGGTTTTCTCCTGAATACAGATTTGGGGTCTCATGAATGGATTGATAAATTGAATTGTTATCGGCTGTTATAAGGCGATATTGTTATTGAGATTAGAAAATAGAGGGTTAACGACCAGAATGACGTGTAGTTTGGACCTTTGATCCCTTCGCTCGCACCTTTATTGTTCCCAAAGATCCTTCGTGCAAGAATTTTCAGAATAAGACTTGATGTGATATGTAAATGAAGTAAGTCTGATATTGGATTCAGATAGTCAGCGGCTTAGCCGAAATCGATTGTTTTACTCGAGTATTCTTGGAATGCTATGTGTGTGTGTCTGTTTTGATAAAAGCTTACTTATTTAGTTGTTGAAATTATTTGCATACGTCTGTAGCGGGACGATAGCGAATTGTGAACGCGTTTCAAGAATGCTGACTTGGCACCGACGACGGGAGTTGCAAATGTAAATATATACCGAGCACACGTCACAAGCGTTAGACGAAGACAGCCAATCAGAATAGCGGGCCTGCAACGCGCTTACGAAATTTCCTATTTTGGCCACATAAATATGGATTTAAATGCACTACAATAGGGCCGCAGTCCCCTGGCGTATTATGCTCGGAAGATCCTCTTTATTTCTCCTCATGGACATAATAGTTTTGGTTACACATCGTTTGCTGCACACAGCCAGTTCGAACGAAGTTCTCGATTGTCATATTTTCGCTGCAGGCTTTGTTGATTGGCTTTAACTGAAGGAGTGTGAATCACAAGTAATACGTAATGTACATAATTTTTTGTTAATGTTTCGGATCCTGGCTGCTATTATGATATTCAACTCTAAATAAGTATATAATTGTGTTATTTTACAACAAGTACGGGATAACTCTATTGAAAAAGTTTGAGATTGCTTTACAAATTTTTCATGCACTGCAATATCCTCTGAAAAAGTTTGGTCGTTAAAAACAATCTCACCACACTAAAACTGCACTGCAAACAAACCCACACTTTTACTTTTTAGTAAAACAAGTCAAAATATCTCGATGGAATTTTTGGGTTACGTTGTATCTAGATACAGATACTCAATAACGATGAGATATGACAAAAAATACGGTAAGTATTCTAAAACAACAAAAATTATCTTTTCCGAATTTTCTGGACAAATGCCAAGTTTTCTGACTTCAAAATCATAAACGAATAAAGTTGAAATTAAAAAATTATAATAAGTACTTAACTAAATCGATCCAGCTTTTCTCATGTGATGCGCTTACCAACGAACATAGGTACTTAGCAGAATCGGCAGATGTTGTGCTGCACGATCGCAGCGTCACCACACACCAAATATAAAATATTTATTAACTTATAAAATATTTGATAAATATGATTCATCATTTGTCAATCAGGTGGCGTGGATAAAGTCGGACACGAAGACGATCCTGGCGATTCACACGCACATGGTGACACTGAACCCGCGACTGTCGGTCACCCACAACGGGCACAACACGTGGAAGCTGTACATCAGCAACGTCGAGCCCAAGGACTCCGGCACCTACATGTGCCAGCTCAACACGGACCCTATGATGAGCCAGGTAAGAGCGTTTTACAAAGAGAAATAATACATTGAAAAGTTTCTGATTCGGGCAGGATTTGCACCCACAACTCTTGTCAAGCCGATATCTCTAAGCTGCAAGGATAAGTGCTTTACCTAATAACAAAATCAAGAGCGTTCTTCGTTAGATTTGGTCGGTTAGTAGGTTTCTCGTCAATTTAAGAAGTCGGATAGATTGCAGACGCTTCTGTAAAAACCGGTCAAGGCAGTATGGATTACGATTCGGATTTAGACGATTCACAGTTGAAGTTTTAGTTTTTAGTCGATTTAATAAAGACCAGTATCCGTCCATTTCCGCAGAAAAAAAAGAGTTAAATTTAGGCCGGCTTTAATAATGCATTTATTATCAACACAAATTGAAAATAAAAGCTAAAAATAATAATAATAATAAAGTTTATTTAGGTAAAACCTACGACACACATATACATTTACAACATTAAAATATACACACATTAATATTTAGTTGGAAAACATAAAGGCTCCAAAAAACTATTGAAATGAATAATTTTCATTAGGTCTCTCATGATTAAGTCCAATCTTCTATCTACACAAAGACATTATCGGTAACGGTGCATGTAAGTCAAGTAATGTCGATATGATGATCGTGACGGATGTCGACACACGTATACATTTGCATACATTTGCTTAGATAGCAGTTTTTAGTGGCATTGCTGCTAATGTTCTACCACTTAGCAAACACACACCGATTCACGCTTATTGTTCTTGTTCTATTGGAGTAGCCACTAATTAACAGAAGATTATGGTCCTTAAAGGCAATTAAATAATGAACAGTATAAGTTTTGATTTTATAGTTCATTTTTCATAAGTCTATCATGTTAAAAAGGTCGTGTCCCTTAACCATCATAAAGCACTCTGTGTTTATTTTCGCTTCTAGCCGAACGTGATCGCTTCCAAGTTAGTTCGGATTAAAACGTCATGTTACAGAAAGTTTGTCAAGAGTTTGGTTTCCTGAAAGTGACTATTGACTGACTTTACATATCAAATACTTTGATGCAAAGTCCCAAGATACATATGATGCGCCACATGGTGACAAATGATCAGCCCATCGCCTATTATAATGGTCCATCCACGGTAGAAAATAACAAGATTTTACAAAAGATAAGTAGCAAAATGCCCTTTTTGTAATATTAGTTTTCATTCCAGCATAGAAGCTTACTTTATCAAAAATTAAGAGCAGAGAAAAGAAACAAAAAACAATCGGAATTAACTCATATCTGCGAGAATTTATTCGAGTACTTTGAAATTTCCCGTTGGTATCGTTTTGTCTTCCTACGCAAACAATGTTCGTATTTTTTCTTCTTGTTCATCAAGAACACTTTACGCAGTTCTGAGATCGTTAATGAGATTAGATTCTAGACGAGAAATTTAAAAAAGTTTAAGCGCTAACGCTACTTTGGACTTTGCAACAAAAAATACATTGTAGTTCTTCATGAATGCACCACGTTTATTAATTTGAGCTGCATACTGGTGAGTAGGGATTTTTATTAGACTGTATTAAAAATGTTTTCGAGCTATTCATTCAGATTCAGATACAAAAATAAAATAAAATAGACCATAATATTATAACATAACACAACGCCTGAAAGGTAAAATGTATATTACGCCAGCTATGTTTAAGTACCATAATAATAGGGGCGAATCTATTACCTTTAACCGGACAAAAATACTGGATACCACGCGATATCAATTATCTACGATTCAGACATGGGTAAGGGCTAATTCAGTAGGGCCCAACCTAGAATTCGAATTTAAGTCACGCGTTCTACAAACACCAAACGTAAAGTTTAATTCTGAAATAATATTCTTAGATTTAATAATTTTAAGTTTTGTAGTCACTGTATTACTTTCTGAGCTTTTATTATTATGGGTTTTATTTATCTACCGTATCACATCTTTATTATTCTACTGAATTATTTTCACGAACTAAGTATACTTTTCCAAACAAGAAAGCTCGATAGCTTTCTGATTATTATAACAAGTTTGCCACGCCACTATCTTTCATATCTCTGCTAGGAGCTAATCGTGATGGATTGTCTTTTAATCAGATTCTGCTTTCGACAAACATGATATCTGCGATTCAATCAGAGTCGGATTGGTTATCAATAATAGAGAGCAATTACCATGGCTTCCGACCGGATCCGGCATTCGGTGACCGGGGACACCGTGGCCAATATTAAAATTTATGCAATCGATACGCTCGCCAGCTTGCATCCCTCTGCAGCGACACCCCAATCTGATATTTGTTCACTATTGCCCTCTTCGGGCGAGAGTTAAATTCTAAATTATGCTAGCTAAATGAGAAATTCTGGGGTTTTCTCAGAATTATTCTCGTCGCGCTCGTATCCCTATCTGAGTTCCACATGTCATCAATAAGACAAATTAGGGTCATTCTTGATATATGTTATGGATATTACTTAATTTTCGAAAATTCTTCATTTCGGTGTAGCCAGTTTTTATCCACCGCTACATTTAGGAAACAGACTGCGTTTGAAGTGCAAGCTACTAAAATTGTAGCTATATTATTGTAGTATATGCTGCAACTGCATCGAAACTACAAACCGATTTAAATCAAACTACAATAAAAAGCTGTTGTAATTTTGTAATACAATTCATCTGTAATATAGAAACCCTAAAGTATAGATAAAAGGAAAGAGAGGAAGGAGAAGACTTACTTGGAATAAATTAAAGAGAAGACGAACGTCGTGAAGCGTCATAAAGAAGTTAAAGAAATGGCTTTGGATAGACAAAAATGGACAATGCTAAGCTAATGCGTGGCTCTTAAGTTAATGATGAAGGTATAAGAAGATGGTTCTTGTTCACGCCAGTATTCAGGTACTGACAAACTCTTCTGTTGTGTTTCGCTTTACTTGGTCATCAAGATAGTGATACAATGTCTATAAATAAATTATTTTCCAATACTGTTATAATAATACGATATAATGTTTTATTGTGCACTGTAGAAAACTAACTCAATTTCTAGTATATAAACTGTTTACGCGTAGTTGTGTTAAATGTTTCTTTAATAAATATAATATTATTCCTAAGGCATCCTTAAAATTCCATATTTCTTATGAATAATAAACAATAATTGTTCGTTGTTGTTGCACCGTCCCGTACCCTAGCTTTTTTATGGCTGATTCCTGGTATTGGTCGCCTGGAAGAAATTGCAGCAATAAGGTTACCTATTTGTCCTGTTATTAAATGTTTGAATGTTTTGTTTGTATGCAATAAAGTATATTTGAATAATTGTAGCATTACAACAGTGTCCAATCTCCCTATCTACCTATTGATTTGCGCACATTATTATTCTACCTACTTTCTTCTTTTATCTTTCAATACAATTCAGCGTTTGTCCCGCTATATTTATGCTGGACCGAGTTTTATTTCTAGCAGTCGTCTATTTCTTCTCGTTACCAGCCTAATGCCGCGCTCGGAGCAATGTAATAAACAATCTAGGTAGTCTGCCTTCTGTACTGTCTGTGGTTATGGCTTCCGATGTCTGGGCATTGTCTTCAGAAACGGACCGGGACAACTTAATGGAAAGGGTTATTGCGATTTTTCTACTTAGCTAATGAAACTGCTCCTGGAGACAGAACAGCTTACATTTAATGTTTTCTTTGGAAGACTGTATAGAGTTTCATGTTACATGTAATTATAGTTAAACCGAATTGTGAAAATATATAATGAGCTGAAGACGCGACGCGTTATCTTGACTAGATTGCTGATTTCTGGTTGTTATTGTTATTCTTCTTTACTACAAATTATTAATATAGACAGACAAAACTGTGTGGAATGTCGTTATATCTGGTGTTGTCTCTTTGTTGTTTTTTTAAATCTATTTGTAAGAATGTATTAGGTGGTAATATCTATTTAATTAATATTACAGCAGACTTCATGTTTGTAATAAAAATATATTATTACAAACAATATCAGGTTCATTGTAACCCGCTCCAGTTAATTAGTAGGAACAATCGACAAACAGAGGGATTTAAAAAAAATCTTTTTGTTTATACGTCGAACCGAGTGGAATTATAACAAAATTTACAAGTTCCATTTTTTGCGTAATGAGAGCAAAAAGGTCGCTACCGTGGCGTCGTTAGTCGGCAAAAAACGGTTAGAGGAACTTAGGCAAGGAGTTTTCGGGTTAAATACAGCTTAGGGGGGACAGTGACACTTATTAAGTTTACCTTTGCGGGTCTGTGTCTCGGTATGTGGCGGGAATGCACGTACGGGACAGCCCAACGTCTTCATACGAGCCAACTTGCCAAATATTCCGACTACCGACTACAACGTGACTAGTGTAACGTGCCGCAATGTGCCCCTTGTATTGTTGCAGAGTATTGTCTTTATGTTTCCAGTTTCCGACGCATATTGGCCAAGTTCGTTTTACATGGAACTATAAGTTTAAAAGTAAAACTAACTGTAGGTACTTAACTAAAGTACATTGTGTACTGCGCTGTATATTAATAAACGGGATTTTCGAACGTGGAATGCCGAGTAATGCCGATACGAGCAGATAATCTAATCGAAAAGCATTTTATCAGATAACCGTATTATTTCATTCAATCTGAATTCAAAATTGATACAGGATCATCATTCAAACCGGGTTTCGGGCAATCAAATAAATATTGACCTACTAATTGTTTTTGCGGCATTGATGGCGAGCCCTGTTGACAGAGGCGGTGATGGACGACCTTTTTTACCAACACCCTTTTTCTCTTCAATATCCCAACCCAATTGTAAGCACCCGCCATAAATAAATACAAAAATGTTCACAAATAATTTTAAAATTTCAACAGCCCTACGTTTGAATTAGTCACAAATCAAAGTCTGCTACGCTGCTGGCAGTAAATTTTAATCGCGAATACTTTGCATAACTTAAACAACGACAGTCTTATAATCACAAATCGATATCGGCGCCAGTTCGTAAGTAACAGCTTGTGTATTGAATTAAACTATAGAATCGTTTCAGGGAATGAAGAGCTATGCAAATATAATGTGTTCGGGTTTATATTTAGCGCGGGTATGTTATATATGGGCACGTCTAAATAAGCCTTTAGCCGGCTGTTAGCACCGAAGGGTATTTTCAATAGGGGTAATTTCGCTGGAACACAAATACTTTAGCAGCTTTATTGCATACTCGAGGATTAACTCGGTATGAGCGCTGAAAAACGAGTGAGCCTCCCCGCTCGCCTCCGGTTACATACAAAAACTGCTGGTATTTTATCTTAATTACTTCGAAATCTTTGTGCCAGAAAATCCCTACCCTTATGTTGTCCATCGTCGCGTAACTTTATGAGCGGATTACTTTTATGACCGGGATTAAATTCCCGTTTGCGAATGTTTACTGCGCTGAATCGGAGCCCGACGCCATCACTGCGATAGGTGACCCACTTGTCATTTCTACAAACTAACTTCCCTGCCGACGAAAATGTTAAGCGCTATCTTAGCAGAAGTAATAAGAATCTCGCAGTGGATTTACTGTAAATACTTTCCCAAAGGATAAGGCTACCGTATTCGTATCGTGAAACTTGCAAAACATTAATAAATTCGAGAAGTATTTTCACAATCCTCAAAGTTTATAATAAATCGTTCGTATACCTGATGGGATAATATCTAAGGAATTTCATAACAAACGCTTTGTAATTTGGCAGGTAGCCTCGAGGCTTTTTAGGCATTTGTAAAGGTCAAAAACGGTCGAGTTATATTAGAATCTGAGAGGAAACTATGTAGAAGCAACTAACTTTGTTTGGAAATATAATAAGTTATCGCCAGAGTAACGAATTGTGCACAAAGAAATGATTGAATACACATAGAATAGATAACGGGAGTAAATTGTGACGGAAGAGCAAGTTGGAGAAGTTAGGCGATAAACAAGGTTCGGCGATAGAGGCGTCGCACCTCGATAGGCGCAAGACAAACGAACTGCGAAGAACACCCCCGCTAAGGAGCCTCATTCTTGGCACCGTAAACACATTCTTCGACACATAGTTGTCTCCTGATGTCGCACTAACAAACACTTAGCTCCGGCGCCCGAGGAATTTGTCAGACTACTCCGAGGAATCCACATCCACGCCGTAAAACGTAATCCCGCTCTTACATAATTATTTGGCCTTAATTTAATAATACATATTAAGCCGGGGCTCTAAAGCGGCCGCCGAAAAGCCAGCGTCTAAATATTGTGGCAAGCTTAGCTTCCTATACGGGATTTACTATGTACAAAGGATTATCTATAAGATTGTTGTGTTTTATTACCTATGGCTTTCACAGACATGTTGAGCCTTTTGAAACTGTCATGTCCTATCTAAATACAAATATATTCAAAAGGTACAAGACTACGTTTTACCATATTATGTAAATAATATTATCCAAATAAAGGCGTCACAAATATAACAGCCGAAAGAAAGTTAACAGAGTGCCGCGCCAGAACTTGTTGGAAGTAAAATAAATAATACATAAAAGGGGAGTAAGTGGAAAGCTAGGGAGCAGAATCAACAAGTGAATTATTTCTTAGCCGAAAAATCGACAGGCATTACTCAGCGTTCCTTTGTTATGTCGACACACAGGTGCGTATCAAGGGTGGTATTCGTTTTCATAAAAAAAAACTTATCTACCTACAAATATACTCCAAAGCGAACCAATATTTTTCTGTCAAATTTTCGAGGACTTTCATTAAAATACTTTTCCATATTTTATGTGATTTTAATACTTTATTTTTTTGTTTGTGTCGTAAGTATATAATGGGATTTTAAGAGATAGGACAATAGCTTATAACGACTTCAACGTTCTTCATTTAAACCCTCCTTTTTGCTTAGCCGCATTCGGGTAAAAAAATCCTTGAAAAATGTCGACGGGCGTAGTCCTGACTGCTCAGGTAAATCGATCAATAAACATTATTACATTTTTGCGTCGTAATTTTAATTTATGAATATCGTCAAAAATAATTTTCATTAAAAATCGTTGTACTTTGATTATTTTTTATTTCAGCCAGTAATAACATGGTTATTGTTCGTTCAATCCGAAGTACACCAGACGGTTTGTAGTTGAGTGACCGTAGAGGAAGGTCAGGAGAGGTGGAAAAACGTAATAAAGAGGAGGGTCGTCCATCATGCAGTGTCAGCGACGGGAGTGGCCTCAAATAATTGGTCGGACGGTGCCGGAGCGTCATTGCTCGGAAAAACGCCGGAGCGTAGTAGGTAATTGAGTAGTACGGGTCGTGTTATGCGCGTCAACAACTTACTTGAAACACTTAACGTGCGTGAAATGTCCACCTTGTAGACACGAGCCTGCATTTGTTATGCCTTCTATCTAAGACGTACGGATTTACTAATAAACAATACACAAGCGTTGAAAATGCGTGCAATTCGGCAGCCAAGCAAAATTTAATCCAATTGCCAAATAATTTGATTGAACTTTGCCGGCTTATGCACACAGTTAGGGAGAGTATCTTTATATAATTATTACCACAGATTATTACAGATTTTCAATAGCACTTTGTTCACAGGAACAGGACTGAAGGAGGTGAACAAACTTAGAATATAAGTTCTTTATACTTCTACTATAAACTTATTTATCATTCAGTCAGTTCGCATTAATATGCGTAGAAGTAGACACAGAAGGCACTCTTCTATTTACTTTCGACCTAAACCTGAGATCTAAATCTAAACTTACTTTGACTGGCTCCTTCCACATTCATTAATCGTTTCGTAATGTTAGGTTATTCGTAGGTCGCACCTGACCTCTCTAGGATTCTTTGTTAAAAAAGAGGTTTTTCTTTCTCCCTGACATCCAGTAGGTAACATAGTTACACTTTGAATCGTCATTCTTTACATAACGAACGTTTCATGCGCCTAAAACTACTACAATTTAGTAATTTGGCTGCCTAATATCAGTTCTCAGACAGCTAATCCCATGCATATGATGCATTCATATCTTCTAGATTTTACATTACCTTATACTTACATAACTTAAGTAATTCTCGATTTGCTTCGTAGTCAATAACTACGTGCAAAGTGCAGAGGAACGTTCATAAAGTTAATACATTCACTATTTAAACGTATTCAGTACTCTAAATATGTAGCAGAAAACTCATTTAGTTGCGTTATTTTTTTTACCGGACAATGGACACATCATTACGAAGCAGGCAAAAGAATGTCGGTTGTCAGGCGCCGACCCCGCGTGATGTGTAAAAATGGACCAGTGTTTTTGTATATCCGAGTATCTGTGCTTAGTCTTTCTCGCTGAGAACGATAAAGATAAATATAGACGCCGCTGCATTAAGATTCCGCAGAATTAACTATTTCCATCGGCATGAAACGATTTGCTATAATAGCTCCGATACGGAGTTAAGCATTTTGTTTTGAGGGTTTTAGAATACTTTTATTTGTTTATTTATCAACTTAAGCGAAAAGGCTCATTTCACCACCGGAAGTATACAAGCGGACATTTGTGTATTAATATTGAAAAGAGCGATTCAATCAGCTGTGTGCGCTTTGGTTTATTTATAAGACAAAAGAAGAGCGCACCCCACAATACCTGTAACAAAGCATGTTTCCACACACGTTGGTAACATGTACCTACCAAACTAATAACAAGACCACGATAACAAGAAGGACGCTCAAGTTCTTCGCCGAGTCACTACTTATTCGTTCTCTCGTCGTCACTCGGACAGCTGCCTTATCCCAACTTACCCTGCGTCATGACCTAGCTCAAGAGAAATGGTTCGTAGCGGAAACAAATGACTCGGTTACCTGTTGATGCTTGCACGTAACAAGGTTTCCGTATGGCGAACCGCCGGACGTGACTCGCCTCCGCCTTATGATTGCGTATTTTTAATAAAATCCTGTACGCACCTACATTCGTGTCCCGAATAAAATTAACGTCACCAAATACGTTTGTGGCTTACGAATACCCTTATGTCTTATTACTGGCGTAACTGTGGTAATACGCGTTTATTAAATTCGGGTTTGTGTAGCGAAAATGATGCGTATTGGCACAGAGCGTGTTATTTCCTCGTGTGTTCTTTTTGTCCTCCTTTATCGTCTCATGTTAACAATTGTATTCAGTTTTACTTACTTACTTTCCGTAAAGTACAGTCGTGATGAGTCTATTATGTTTTTGTTTGCTTACCGTAAAGTACTTCATTAAAGGCTAACTCGTACCTAAAGTTTGAAAACAAGTGACCTTCTGACTTTCTTCGGATTCCAGACGGTTGATGTACGTAGTACAATAATTCCACAGCTTCATGACGTATTATATAGAAAGCCATTCATAAGAAGAGTGTTGGTATTCGTAGAATCAACAAACTGGTAAATAGTACATTGCACCACATTTTTCTTGACGTTATCATCTTTACATCCGAATTTATTTATATAGACGACCGAGAAAAGCGTATAGTGACTTTCTTCGCATTTATTTTAATGTAAGGTTTCTGGAGAGCACTTTCCGGATGTAAATCTCCTATCCACTCGGTTCGCCTGCACTAGGAATTTGCATAATTCATGTGACATCAAGCTGCCTGTATAAAATTTACACAGCAGTGAAACATGGGAAATGCGAAATGTTGGAGCTTATCTATCTTTGTGACGAGAGCGCCGCTTTAAAACAAAGTTCTAGATAACAAAACCGAGCGAGAATTGTTCTGAATACACGTCGGTGTTTCCAAGTGTGGCGACATTTATATCGCACTCACATTTGAAGGTGCGCAGAAGATAATTTCGCATCATACCACCGAAATTCTACGTTCATTGTGCAAAATGTTGTACGGCGAGTATTTTTTAAAGAAATATAACCTCCTTACATTCGGGTCACAGCAGTACAGTTCGTATGAGTTTTAAAACGTGCTGGTGTTGACGAGATTAATAAAAGTTTCCGCAATTTAGATTCTAATCGTGTTGTCATAAAATTGAACTTGTATGCTTCGAAATGGAAGAAATACCGTTCTCACTTTATCACGTTGTCAAAACTTGGTCTACGTGATGATATTTTGTGAAATTTAAAATAAAATACCGTGGAGTTTCCTTAGAAATGTCGTGGCTACTAGCCGACAGGATGATATAACTGAAATTATAACTTGTGCATATTTGCAAGAGGAATGTGGGCCATTCACTGGTGCCCGGTCGCGCTCGCTAGGAATTTTGTCAAAGTCCGTCACCGGCATGCTTGTTGAATTTCTTCGGAGCAAGGGCACAATGCCTTTGCTTAGTTATTTCACATTCTCGTTGCGAACGTGCGCCACGCTTGTACCTACTTACACGTGTGTTATAGTAGTCGTTTCATAAAGTCAGAATGTTATATTGTTATAAGAGTCCTGAAGTTTGCTTTGTTATTTCTAGTGGCTCGTAATCTAGTTTTGTTATTCTTTGTAGGTCTGCCAGGCTATTGTGTTGTGCTTCCGATACAATAGACCTTGTTGTAACTTTCTTTATAAGGAGGGTATTGGAATGCCGGCCTAATTTATTTCATATATATCTCACGACTTAACTTTATCAAATGTCTAAAGTACCTACCATTTGAACGTAAATTGAGCGTTCAAGGGAATTCAGTTAAGTCTACGTAACAAAGTGGTCGGGTAACAGAAATCTACAGGATGATTTTTATTTGTACCTGCGCCCAACAAATTCTGGCGCGGGCCGTCACTTCGAGCGCCCCGAGAATTTTGTCAAAGTCTCCCAGCGAGCGGCTCGGAATGGGAACAATACATCTTCATACAACATTCACGGCCCCTGCCCTTACATTATTAGATTGAGGGACAACCGCCTTATATAAACCATCAGATTACTAACTCCACGTAACATAATTTCTAATTTTCAAAATTAATTTGGCAAAGTTATTAGTTTGTCAGTTCGCCAACTTTATTATTGTACGCGAATTAATTCGTGGAATATGTTGTGAGAGTTGACACGAATATTATAGTTGAAGTCATAGCAGGGTTCAAATCATTTAATATTATTAGTTAGCTCCACTAATTAGTCGGTTCTCCCATTTAATCTAATGACCCTTAAAGCCGCCATCGCTGTCACTCATAATTTACGTGGAGCAACTAGGCATAAAGTAATAGCGACATCGTTGCAGTGAATAAAAGAAAGGTGTAACGTAGGGAATTCTATACTTGGTCAATATTTTGTTTTATTTTTTTTGAGTGAACTTTCCGTGCTTATGCTTAATAGTTTATCTATTCTAAATTCGTAATAAACATTACAGTCAAAACAAAAATACACATTATATAAAGTAGACAATAACAATCTATTTAGTCAAATAAGCCCCCGCGGGTGGATCCGGGCGCAAAGGTCCCCATCACGCTTGCCGCGTTACCACGTTGTATGGCGATGGACGTTTTAATTGTCCCTTCAGTGTTTCTACAAAAGTAAATATTTGCTTTTCCAGCAACATTCGAGAAACATTTTCTCTTACACAGTTGAAGATAGTTTCCAATTTTCATTTGTGTTTAAACTAGCTTTTCCTGAACTTACCCGCAAATATACAGGGAGCAATTAAAATCAAATTATCTATTTTGCAACACTTTTTCAAGGCACGGCGCCATAAAACTGCGAGGAAGCAAAAGGCGAATCGTGCGGAGCGACATTAAACGTTAAGTTAGTTGTTTCCCGCGGTAATGGCTGTGTTTTCCTTTGTTGTGCGCCGCCGAACTACCCGCACTAATGCCTCGATTATCGGAATCTAGTCACGTGCTGGTAATATGCTTGTTTTTTAATTGAACACGGGGCCGCTTCTAATTAAGTTCTATTGAAAGCTTGATCCAAGTTCAGTTGAAGTTCTGGCATGTTTGCGCGCACGAGATGAGGCGAATTACACTATGAATTATGATGCTAGAATACTGCTGTATTCATTTTTACCCTGTGGATATGTGACAATTTGACTGTAATAAGAGCGGTGTTGGTTTTCCTCTGCTGGACGAAAAGCAGGAATTTACCTAACTGAATTTCTTGGTCATTGAAGTCGATGTTCTCCACGTGTAAAATTAAAAATTCTTTTTCTCCAACAAGCATTAATAGTAATAGTAGAGGACGGAGATAGTAATGATAAATCGATAGATACCATCAAGATGGAAGAGGCAGGTCAGTAATCGATCTTTCTCAAGTCTGTGACCAAGAATTCAATGCCTTTTAAAATAATTAGGGTAGCATCTACCTACTGACTGTTGTAGTTGTAAAGAAATGACACCGATTTTTGTTGTCTTGTTAATAGTACAGAATAGTAAGTACCACTTATTCAAATGGCCTCCGTTGTCCAGTGGTTTGAGCGTTAGACTCGTGATCCGGAGGTCCCGGGTTCAAATCCCAGCGGGGACATATCACAAAAATCACTTTGTGATCCCTAGTTTGGTTAGGACATTACATGCTGATCACCTGGTTGTCCAAAGATAAGATGATCCGTGCTTCGGAAGGCACGTTAAGCCGTTGGTCCCGGTTAGTACTACTTACAGATGTAAGTAAGTGGTTGTTACATGAGCCATGTCTTTGGCGGCTCAATGGTAACCCTGACACCAGGGTTGATGGGGTTGGTAGTCCACCTCACAACCCACACGACAGAAGAAGTATTCAAACACACAAACACAAACAAATATACAAACAAAACAAATGATGTCATTTTATCCAGTTTTCATTGTCCACAGATGGGCCACTTATCAGTGGTGATTCCACCTGACATAGCAGATGACACGGTGTCGGAGGCTAGTGCCCCAGAAGGAGGAGCGGTGGAGATCCGTTGCACGGCTAGTGGGGTTCCGGACCCCATCATATCCTGGAAGAGGACTGCCGGGAGGAACATTGTATTCCGGGATGAGAATGGGAAAGAGCTTAAAGGTTGGTGTAGTTCTTATTATCGAGTAAGCGAACTTTCTCAGTTTGTAAAGTGTAGTAGTAACCTTCTACGCAATTCTAGTAACAAATCATGTCCAAAACTAAGAACACTTTCGGCAGACTCAAGATTTTTATCTGGCTTTAGGTACTTACAAATGTATGTAATTATGTATGAAAATGGACGAACTTGTACATATACCAATATAAGAAAGTAATACCGAGACCTATATTACGCTGAAACACCTACTCCTCATAATTACTTAGGATCTAGTGTTCTGACAGTCCGGATTGATCGTCCATTTCTACTTCATCGTAGTTAAAATTACATAGATGTATGATAACTAAATCAAACTACACTACTATAAGACTCAATCAGATTCTATAACCAAATTCAAACTACTTTCTAATATCCAAAGTTGTCTTCGATAATACCCCGCTAACTTATTTCGGGAATTGTTTGCATCTTCTACCTTCTAGCTACGGCATGCTTGAAGGTTTCCGGAGGGGCTGCTTTGTATCAAGTCTTTCCACTTTATGTTATATCTATTCTGTTTAGCCGTAGAGAGTGGGGGGCAAAACCATTCGTTATTAAAACACTCGGAATGTAAGGCAACAAGCTAGAAACTTCTACATTTTCTACGTTGGTTATATTATGACTGAAAGAGAAATTTTTGCTTCGAACTGAGTTATTATTTCATACGTACCTAATAAATATTATCTTAACTAACTTGTCCCTTGTTTTTCATGTCATAAAAGGTCATCCATAAATAAATCGACTGCAAATTAATTTATATTTTGTTGCGGCGATTTCATTTTAACGGCTATAATCGATGTTCGCTTAAAAGCATATAAAAAGCAGGACATAAAACGTCAATTTTCCTTTGAATTTTATTCGCATCGGCGCGATCCGAGTAAGTGGTAAAAAAGAAACAAGACTAATTTTGCATTCAAAGCCCGCCCGAAGCGGGCGCAGGTGCTCGCGCGGTTAAAACATTGGAGTTTTATGGGATTTATCAAGATATCTTAGATATTGGAAAAGAAAACTCCATCCAAAATGTACAGCCAGTTAAATGACTTTGAATAATATGTTGATAAAGGCGGCTTAAGTATTTATTCCGCCCGGGACTTGGAGCGTTCTATTTGCATGGATAACCCTCGCGTTTGGGCTTATGAAATCTAAATGGGGTTTAAGCCCATCACACCCTTTTATACCGTGTCTCAAAATGAGCAGAGACGTTGAATAAAAAGGTGTCATTGTCTATAACGGCCGAAATAATTTCAATTCTCACAGCGAGGTGACATTGCCATCAAATTCTTAAAACAAAAGGTCTCCGAGGTCAAACCTGAAATTCATTTCCGTGGAAAAAACGTGTTCAAAGAACTCAATTACTACTTAAAACAAAATAATGTGGCAATCCGGGTTTCGGCAGGAAATTAAATGAACGGCTTAGTGACAAAGGTTGTTATCTCTTATAGTTCTAATGACGTCCCTTTACCGAACTGGGGCAGAGCATTCGAGTAGGTGAAAAGACAGGAGCTGCCAGCAATTATAGGGCTAGTCATTCTAAAACATACATACACACGTTGTTGTCCTTTTAATCGCTTGTAATCCGGTGTTCTAATTTATGCTTTAGAAAGGAGCGCATTAGGCGCAAAATTGTTGGTTGGTGGGAGCGCATTTAAAACCTTTTCAGGGTGTTGTTTTACGAATTTGACCCGTTTTATTTAAGCCATTAAGCGTAAACAAAAGACTGGCGGCGCGGGGGTTGTAATAGTTAACAGAGTGGAGCCCGCTCTGCTTTTGTATTAATTGGACATGTTATACACGCTTCACTAAATAGGTATTGCCGTTTGAGTGGGCTCAGGCGCTCATTCTTTCTTTCCCTCCTTCTTGTTCGTTTTCGGCAACTTTCCTGTTATTGACCAATTTACTTGTTTTCATTTTTGTTTAGTAAGTAATCTAGTTAGTTGTATTTTGTTTCTCAGCATCAATCATTAAGTTTATTGAAACATAGTTACAAAAATCCCGCTTGGAACTTATGTGTCAAAAGCAATTCAAGCTCGTGACTAGTTAATAAGTAATTATGTTTAGGCGGCGCAAGCGACACAGCGCTCGTAAGCCCGCTTTTAATTAACTCACTTATTATGAAACATCGCAAACGGATCATTAAATTAACTTGAGGAAGTGAATAATTTTCCTTAATAAATACCTAATGCAGATTTAATAAAATTAATTGCTCCATGAGATATTTTTTGTAATAAGTAAGTAGGTATTTTATGAATTATCTTGCCCCGATTGGATAACCTTTATCGAGCTGTTTAGTAGCTCCTGAATACTTCTACCAGTCGACAAAAATGTGATAATTAGTCAGGCTGTTGACTCGGTTCTTATGAATAAATATACGATATACCTACTTACTCATCATCATAATTATAGGCCTCATGCGTCTGTTTCAGATTCAGTTTATCGTGTTCGACGCTTCAGATTGTAGGTATATCAAAACACAACATAACATAAGCTCACCACTATATCCCAATTGGGGTAATCAGAAGTACAGCCATCGTAAGATGAGATGTTAGATCAACGTGGTAGGTGGTGAGCCGTATCGCCGCCTATAATGTTCGAGCCAATCGTGTAAATGAAAACTGCAAGAGAATCAAAACATACTACCTACTAGCAAAATTATGTTCCATAATAATCATGCAAAGTTTTTCAAATATAACGGAATCGGAAAACAATTAGCCGAGAACAATACAAATAGGTAATATCGCTTCAGTCGCAGACGTCGGCGACGACGGGAACAAGTTGCCAACGACATGTCGCCGCTAAACTTTATAACCCGTTAATAAAACACAATTTCATACAAGGCCTGCTCCTGATATTATACGCGCAGTATTTTATGTCCGCGCCCGAGATTTAAGGGGGTCGTGTGCCATAATAAAGTTATAAATTATTTCCATTTAAATTTAATTTGACAGCAACCGTTAAATGGCGGATTGCCTGCGCAACAATGTTTTGATTAAAGTGTTTCCTTAAGATTAGCGATTCCGAGAGTTAATTAGAAGTTTGAGTTGGTTTAAGAGATTATAAGTTGCTCGCGTGAGGTTTGCAGTGATGGGATCTGACGGACCGCATTCATACGCAATTAAGAAGTACATTTCTCAATTCGTACACACTTAGATACATTGTTGCAAATTTTAATGTGTTTTGGCACAGAGCGTATTGCCAACATCAGCATACGAAATAATTTAAATATTTGAAACCAACTATAATTTGTTTTGTCGAAACAATAATCATTTCCTTTATAACCTAGTTATCACAAATGCATCTCTCAGACTAAACGTGGCACTTGAGAAGCTATGTGCCTAAAAATACAGCGACCTTACTCAGGTGGCTTGGCAATACTTTAACCGGAGTTAGGTCTTAAATCTGGCGAAATGGGTCATTGAAAGTCCCTTCTTAAACCTCAATAAATGTGCGTGCTTATACATAGGCTTGACGTACCTCTATTGCCCATTAACTTAAGTTACGGTATCTGTTCTACATTAAATCGAAAATACAAAATTGCATGCTGTTTTGAAACATAAATTCCTGCAAAATTATTATTTTATGTAAAAAGCTACACAAAAGCACCAAAAATTTTATTTAATAATAAAAAAAAATATTTAATTTTATGTAAAAAAAGTATATTTTAAGTTTATCAACTCGTTATTAAATTTAAAAAAATACCAATTTTCTGTTAATTTTTACAGGAAATAAACCACTTCAACTATTATTACATACATACATACATACATAAACTCACGCCTATTTCCCACCGGGGTAAGCAGAGACTATAGAATTCCATTTGCTTCGATCCTGACACACTTCTCTTGCTTCCTCCACATTCATCAATCGCTTCATACACGCACGCCGGTTCAGAGTAGATCGTATAAACCTTTTCTAAGAACATCTCCAATTTGGTCATCGTAAGTCCTTCTCGGTCTTCCTCTAGCCAGCTCGGCTCAGCTCTTCGGCCAGCCCTACCGTCAACTTTCGCTTTTTCAACTAGTATTATTTTGTATCTTTTAAATAAAATATGAACACATACATAGGTCAGAATACAAAATAGTTTTATTTAAGCTTCGAATACTTAAAATTAAAAAATGTTTAAACACGTTGTAGAGGAAATTGTCATGATGTCATTCGTGTTTCGTGGTAGAGTATCACGGGTCAGTATTTAGAGATCATTAGAGAGCCACCAGCGAAGTGACACAGTAGTAAAATTCAACTAGAGTAAAAACAATTATGTGAATCGAACGTTTATTATATATATGTGAAATACCTCACTAACCCTGGTACCAGGGTCATTATTGAAGTGCCAGAGGCCACAGCCAGGTCTCATGTAATTGTATGCTTCCTTACACATGCTTACTTACTTGCGAACAGTATACAGTACTTTCCGAAGCAAAGAGTTTTATAAATTAAATTCAAAACACTTTAAATAAAAAAAATGATATATTGAAACATTATCTTTATTTAATTGTTGTAGAGCAATAAGGCCGCCAATTGTGCTGTGTTTTTCTTATGTATGTTTTAAAATAATTCTTGAATGTGTGTGTCATTTTGTACCTATATTCTTACAAATAAAGCACTTTGAATTTGAATTTGAATTTGAATAAAGTACATTTAATTTGATTTTGATTATCTTAGTACAGTCTAAAATCTTGTTATCTATGAAATATGTCACAGCTGTGGAGAGCATCGTAGGCTCCACCTTGAGCCTGAAGAGCCTGCAGCGCGCTGATATGGGCACGTATTTATGCATCGCTGCCAACGGCATCCCGCCCACCAAGAGCCGCCGGTACGAGGTCCTTGTTCACTGTAAGTACTCTGCATTTTAGCACCAAACGATTTGGACCGCTTAGAATACTTTGTGCCGTTTGAAATGGCGTTAGAATATATTTTTGGTTTCCGTTATGAATGGGTTCTCTTTGGCCATGTAGAAAGCTGAAGCATCGTAATTAGTTTTAGTAGAACCACAATTTATTATTACTAGTTACGAGTGTGGAACGTTTATAATAATTCCTAAAACAAAACATTATCGGAAAAAAAATTCTTTACCATCGCAATGTTACAGTTACTGTCCATCTGTGTAATACTTACTTACTATTGATTAATTAGTTTTCCACAGCAATCCCCGTATTTGGCACAATGGGGTCTATGCTCCCATGACAGTACTTACCGCGATAACAGTAGCTGGTACTTATTTATATAACGTACTTGCATTGGTTGGGGAAGAGATCCTGCAGCAAATCGTGACAGATACACAGCCACTGTTATCATCTGTCAACATGTTGTGACCAATGATGATGCTGGCCGTCATGTGCCATGTACCTAGTTAAGAGCCTTTTTATTTTGGTGCAATAAAGTATATTTGTATTTGTACGATGATTGGTTGGTGATGTATTGATTATTGGTACAGTCGAGCCGGTGATCCGCGTGGCGAGCCCGGTAGTGCTGCGGGCGGTGGACATGCAGGTGACACTGCAGTGCTACGTGGAGGCTTCCCCCAAATCGCTCAACACCTGGCAACGCGGAAAGTCGCAAGCTGGTAAGATATTTATACTTCTCAATCAAACATATCATAACATAACACGACTAAATCCCAATTGTTGTAGTCAGAGGTACATCCATCAAGATGAACTAAGTACCTACACTTCATTGTATGTGATCTTATTTAAGTATGTAAATAAACTTTATTGCAAAATTTTGTAATAATGTATCATTTATTTATTTATGTAAAGTAAGTAAGTATAATTATATACTATTTTTCTGTCGTGTGGGTTGTGAAATCGATCACTGACAATGATGGGTTTTTTAAGCCGCTAACGGTTCCTGATATAGATTCTTTAACTACTACCGATGGTCTGTGTCCTGACATCTTTATAGTTTTTATACTATATCAGTACACGGACAGAATGTAAAATTACAATTACAAAAATTCAGTACTTAGACCTCTGATGAATGATTAAGCTATGAAACCATTTAAAAAACTTACATTTATGATTGAAAAAAGCTCAAGTTAATAACATGCACAGCAAGCTAATATCATTACCTCAGGTTTTAAATTGTAATTTTATATCAAAAATACTTAATAAATAGTTAATAACTAGGGAGTGAAGTCAACAACATATTATGGAAGAATTTTGATTACAAGACTCTGGAATATATTCCGTTGCTCCGTATAGTTGAAGCTGAGATCCAACTTGTTCCATTCTGAATAAGTTTTAAAGTCGGTCCCGTAAGCGTGCTTTCGTTACTAACTTTGTTTAGTACGATTTGTACTTGGATAAAACTGAGCCCCAGAACATGACTTACAAAAGACAATGTACTGTATGCACATTTCTTATTGAAGTTAAATTATATTTATTCAAGGAAGTTTATCAACAATAAACTTACTGGAATACTTTTCCTAGCATTAATAAATTATGTCTTTCCTTCTTCATAGGTGGAAAGCTACTCAACAGTTCTAAGTACATCATATCAGAGGAAGTGCTCAATGAGTACGCATTACGCATGAACCTCACCATTACTCGTCTCAAGAAAAGTGACTTCGGAGAATACTCGTGTTCCTCCGTCAACGGCTATGGGAAGGCAGAAGGTATCATCACTCTAAAAGGTAAGCAAAATAATACGATACATCCATCGCTCTCCACTAACTAATTCAGCGTACTTTCCTTTTGAGCTTCAATGAGTGGTGAAATAAACTGCGGATCCGATGCGAACCCCGTCTCGAATTCCAATACGGGATGAAAGAGATCAAAGTTCCGTACACATGACTGTGCGGCCCGAAATTCGAAACTGAATGCTCATCTCGCTTTTCTAAGGGGTTCTTTGTGAGTGTTGCGAATTTCTCCGATTTATTTTGAAAAAGTGCTTTGGGAAATGTTGTTGTGTAAATGGTACTAAATGTTGTCGTTTATGTGTTCAACAGAGACGCCGGTGCGGACGACGACGACGACGACGACCACGACCACGACGACGACCACGCGGCCGCCGACCACGACGCCCACCACTACGACGCGACCACCCAAACGCCACCCCAAGAAACAGCTGGAACGCGGACAGAACTCCATCGACGCGGATCTGCGCCAGGTGGAGCTCAACAACGCGTTCAACTTCTTCAACACGCTCAGCGCGCAGACCCCCGTCAACGGCTCGCACGCGCCCAATGAATACGCGCAACGCACGGAGAGGCAAAAAGTGCGCCCCTCCGGCCCGCCGCGGACCTACGTCTTGTACAACCGAGCCGCGCGGGTTGCCACCACTATCATCCCACTATTTATTTACCTAGCCAAACTCTTTGTATAAATATAAAAGCTTCGGCATAAGATATACATATTCTTTTTTACAATTAGCGGTTTAGGTAGTGATGGAAACATGGCTGTTGAATTTTTTAAGAATTAAAGAGGTTGTTGTGTTTTAGAACACCCCAGTGTTGACGATGTTATGTAAGATTGTAATAAACGAAGTTAAAATCAGCCTTAATCTGTAAAACAAGACAATAAAGTATCTCGAGACGGATTTAAATACGTAATAATATTTGGCTATCATATAGAGTCATAAAATATCTGAATCACTTCATTACTCTATAAAAATAAATATAATTTACAAAATATCAGATGTGTCATATCAAACTTGTCATCGTTTATTAAAATCCATGTCATAATGGTAATAATTTTAATCTGTATCTTTTCTATTTAATTATACCATTGTCTATATTTCTGCTTAAATATAAAATGTTGTAAAATATTACGGTATATAAATAAATGTTAATCAAGGGCAAAATCATAGATTACTTACATAATTTTTCTATGTGACAATAAGATTGTAAGACAATAGCGTAGTGATAAGACTCATAGAGACCAACATAATTATCATTAGACCGATATGTGTATTGCATGTATACCTAGCATGTAGAGTTAGAATATTCGTTCAATATTTAATTTTCAAGTATTTAAGTGACGCGCTATAGTAAAAACATAGACAACGAAAATGTAAGGAACAACATTTCTCAAATTGGATTGCATTTACTTTGACAAAGGTCTAATAATTTCATTAGTTGCCAATTTAATTAGCATACAGACAGAGAGAGAGAGAGGTACGAAAAAAATAATATTAGCCAGTAACCTTCAGAAACATATTATAAAATAAATGTTTAGAGCAATAAAATAGCAAATCGCTTTTAAAACTTGCAAGTACTGTTCGAACCCTTTTTGTGCGATTTATAAAAAACTTTTGGGATCGTTCGTATCGGTTTAATGATTCGATTCGTTGACAATACAGCAAACTTTTTCAAATTCAAATCGGTTTCTAGAATGTAATATTGGATACTTACTTGAATTAATGTAATAATAAATTTATGTCTTCCGAATAGTGTATGATATTAAAATATTCGGCTCATTTAACATTTATGTATGAGTTTAAATAAGTAGAGAAGGAAGTTCTTATTGGACTTCAAGTAATTGTAGTAATGTAAGTAACGCGAAAGAATTTATTGTAGGAATAGTATTATTGCGATATAAATGATTTTTGATAAGAATGAGACAATGTACTTACTTATGAATTCATCATGTTGAGTAAGCGCTGTAGCTTCCAGAAAAATATTGAAAGAAAAATAGCTGAATAGCGTTTACTACTGTCATGTAGAAAATATATCGGGTATAATTATGACACATACCTTCCTTAAGTCGAAGTGTGGAAGTATACGAAAGGAACAGCATTTTATTGTTTCTTTCACGAAACAGTAATACGGAGTTAGTAAACTTTTATATATTGTTCAAGTTGCAACCGAATGAAGTTTCTCGAAAATCCAGCAACAATAAACTAGCTTGAAATATTGTTCTAATAATATTACTAGTTGACAATAAATAAATCTTTCTGTATTATTGTATTTGAAGATTGTTATGAAAATAAACTGAAAAATTGAAACGTTAAACACGATAAAAAAAAAACGAATGTTTTTCCAAAGTTGTAAGTATTAAACGGATAATAAATTAATGACAATAATAATGGACAATCATTATATTTGTAAATAGTTAAAGTAACATGTTAAACTCATTTAATAGCATGAACGCAACTTATTTATCAATGTTAACTTAAGATGTTGATATCATTTTATGACATTTTAAAATAAAAAATATACCTAATCGAAAAAATTGAGTTGTAGTTTTTTATTTATCCTTTTTCGAGTATTCTCTGTATATTATAATGACAATAGATGTAATATATAATAGTAAGCTAACAAAGGGACAACTGACATTCACGTAGTCTTTGTTTAGCCGTAGCTTCGCGTTACGCGTAGCTTATAGCGACATCTGTTGAATAAATTGCGAACTATCAGCCGCTCACAGCACGATTCTGATTGCATCGTAAAATAAAGTAGAAAATCTGCTTAAATTATTAAAGACGCACGAAGTATCATAAGTAGAAGAAAATAAAATATGATCTGGTGGTCCAGTTTATGGTGAAACGTTCGGAGATTTATTGAAGCTTAAATAGAATCGTGCTTTTTTCGTTTTGTGACGAAACGTATGAGCTTTTGTAGAGGTACTTACACAGTGTATCATAATATTCAAATCACTTAAGTACATTTAAACATTATAATGGTGATCTTAGGTCAATTGTATGTTGTTTTAATAAATAAGTAAGTAAATAAGCAGGTTAATGTGTAAGTATCTACAGTTTTGACGATTGCTTGTCTAATTAAAATTCACTATATTTAGTTAAAATTTTGATGGGATTAGTCTTTTAGTTCCTAAAATTAAATTAAATTCAGATGCAGATTTTAAAAGAGCCAACTAATGTATGACAATTATACTCTGGTAAGTATGGCCCGGCCAAAGGCAAACCTACACGCCGAGAAAAAACCTATGCACTGTGTGGGTACTCTGAGGTGCAAGAGTCCAATCAGTTTTATTGCAAAGTTATAGATTAACAGACTGTTTGCATTTAATACCTGATTACGTGTCGTTTCTGTAATATACCACAAACGCCCACGAAAATATCAATTTTATAATTGTGACTATACAGGGTGTTAGTGACATCGTAACGAAAACTTTGAGAGATGATTCAGGCCATAATTCTGAGTTGATATCAAGTGGAATTTTCTGTCGCAAAAGTATGGAACGGAAAATAATTTAAATAGGCTCTAAAATTTTCATGACTTCTCCGACAGGAAATTCCACTTGAAATCAACTCAGAATCATGGTCTGAATCATCCCCTTCAGTATTCGTTACAGTGTCACTAACACCCATACCTACTTGTATGGCTACTGTATGTACTTGTATGGGGTGTAAGTGTCATCGTAACGAATACTGAGAGGGATGATTCAGCTGATTATTCTGAGTTAATATCAAGTGGAATTTTCCATCGCAAAAGTATATAATTGAAAATAATTTAAAAAAACTAAAAAAAATAACATGAATTTTGCGACGGAAAATTCCACTTGATATTAACTCAGAATCATGGTCTGAATCATCCCCCTCAGTATTCGTTACGATGTCACTAACACCCTATATGTTCATAATTTCACCACTATAAACAAATAGCTCGCTAGCGCAGAGGTTACAACGTTCTATAAACTGGTGATTAGCAAGATCACTGGATCGAACCTCGCGTCCCGTTGCATTTTGTTCCTTTGTTTTTTGTAACATGTTTCATGTTGTTATTTATTTTTATTTAATGATTACTTCACAATACTCTTTTAAATCTGTAAAACTCAAAACAAAATATTTATAACTAGATAACATTAGTAACTAGAAACCGAAATATTGGTAAGTAGTTTAAAGTAAACCAAATAAAAATAGTAAGTAATTGTGAATTATGTGTGAGTCATACAGAACATAACCGATCATGGTGCGGTGGTGACAGGCGTGTTTTCTATATACTTTTGAAAATAGAGGGGAACATTAATATCGAAACAAACCTATTGTTGTTCTGCATAACGTAATTATATTTCACTGATGGGACTGTGCGTGGTGGATAAAGTGAATAAATGTGAGTACTTAAATTTAATCTAGTTTCAGAGCAAAACACACACAAAGAAATACGGTGCGTTCTGCACGGCAATATAATTCTTAAGGCTGTAACTGATCTTTTACCTATTAGTTAAAGTTACTTTTAACGATAAAAGAGCCAAGGTCAAAAACGGCCTGTGATTGGTAGGCATAATCATTCATTGTCGTCGGGGTTGACTCGTACGTGATTGCTCCAATACATGAGCTGAAACAAGTTGAGCGGATTTATTCGGAAGTAATTTCAGGCGAGCATCTGGCAGAGCGGTATGAAAGATTTGGCTGATCAATATTCTGTCGGGATCCGAAGAACTGGGAAATATGTCAGTCTCCCACTCAATCTCGCTGCAAGTTATTTGTAAGAGAATGCAGGTTCGGCAGTTATTTTGGACCATACGTTTCGGGATTCGCGATAAGTCCAGATGAAATTATAGGAAGTAGAAAATCTTACGGCAATAGGCTCACCCTCTATTACTTACATAAGACTTATTTACTTAAACAGCTGGTGAGCAGCGGGTGTATATATATACCTATTATATTATACACCTGTCTACCCCTTCGGGGATACAATTGTGATGCTATGTTATGTTTTTAATTCCACGAGTTTGAGTATTTATTTAGCGTTGCTGACATTTAAAACACAAAAAAGTATTAAAACGTTTCCTTTGTACACTAACGAACAATATATTCGCAAAAATGTATGTACTAATTGCACTAAAAACAATCAAAAAGTGAATAGTTTTTTGGATCGAAAATTATTCAAAGGGCATTCTGAATAGTGAACGTTTACTATGGAAATTCAATTTTTAGTTCCATCAGCGACTTTTACAGATACAAATCCGCAATATATAGGAAGCTCTGAATATCTCTAAGTACACACACTTAAAACCGGCAATCCGTCATTAGAGTGAACTGTTCCTAATTAGTTGAATGAGTGAACTTCAGAAGAGTACTCGTATACGTGCGAGTTAATAGTACCCATTCTAGTTCACCTTCAGTGAGTGTTTTAGTTCATTTGAACACTTCGAACTATATATAAGAATTCATAAAAAAAAATAACTAATCAAGTTACAGGGTACGTCATTTAACGATTACGTACCGAATTAAGTAAATATAGTTGCATTTTTTCTGACAATTTAAAAACCAGCACCACAAATCCGGTAGATTGAAGGGTGGTCTGTGCCCATTAGTGGGACATAATTACATAGGCTATTAATGTTATGTTATGTATTATCCACTACACCTCATAGGTCCTTACCTTTTACTATCTGTGGTATTACCGCATAATAATCATTATATTAGGTATTATTGTAAAGTGTTATTGCCTTCATTGTTCTGTAGACGATGACGACGCAGATATGACAGTCTATTACATATTAGATAACATGTGTTGCTCTGCGGTAACTGCGCTGATAACAGCTTCGTGTTCAAATTAATGTGCTTGATTATATCTACGTGCAATGTCCAGACGGCGACATTTGATTATGGGAAAGTATAAAGCACTTAGTATTATTCATTTTAATAATAATACTTTCAGCATAGATAAATTCGCATGGACTGGACCCAATAGTGTACTCACCATGTGTGTATGTCATTCTATCCATGCGATTTTTTCGATCTCTAATGTGTTTGATAAGAGCTGCATCCTGGTTTGACAAGAGCTGGGTTCCAATCTCATTAGAACCAGACTTTATTTTCTTATAGTATTTTAGTCATAAAATATTTGTCGTAATAGAGTTCTTTCAGTTTAAAACTCGCCTTTCGAGCGTCAACAAATATCTTGCAACAAACAAGCTGTCGATTTGTCAATGAACAAAACACAAAGATATCATTGAGTTCCTATTCGAATAAATAATGTGAAAACACTTCACAAAACTTGGAGCGGCTTCCGGATAAAATTCGGACCGAAATTACTCCAATATATCAATCAGGAGTTGTCAATGTTCTTCATCTTTCTTTTTTATTAAAAATACTCGGTCATTTTTGTTCGTGAACGGAGAATTATTTGTTGAAAGTTCTTCTCCACATGGGTCCTTCGCAATTATTTTATGTCTTGATTTGATTACAGATTCTTAAAAGTGTTTTTTTTATGTAATTTGTTTGACTCAACTGATGTAGTTTCAAGAAGCTTTTTATTTCTTTGAAACAAGCAAGTTGAGACAAGCATTTGTAATAACCGCCGCTTGTCTCCGAAGAAAGGTTAATGAATAATTAGGTAATAATACTTATTAAAAAAAAAAAAACAAAATGACTAGGTATCTACCACAGTTTCCGTCAAAACTTTAATTATAAACCGTCAATGAAATTTACACGAGCTTCGTCAAAAAGGTACTTCGAGTGTAGAACAAATATTCTGAACTCGAGTCGATTGAAACTTTTTCCATAACTCATAGTGTTTGTATAAAACAGAAAACTTACACGTGAAGACTAGAAGGAAGACGTCGTATATATTAGTTAAAGTAGTTAGTCGGCCAGGCTAGGATTACGCAAGGCTTATCAAATTAACTCCTGACACGGCTTCAGGCCACGCTCTAAAATATACAGCCTTAATAGTTTCTCAGCAACGTTACTCGCACATGGAAATTTATAGCTCACCCTATTAATTAAAGGTCGCGATATACAGACCAAGTTTCTTAAACAATTATGTGTCCCTCTACAAATATTGGGTTAATTTTGTTACCATTCCAAGTTGCGCTTCTCTAGGTAATTTCGGTTTAGTTGTAAACTTTTAATGGGATCAAGTTGGTGTGAAATATTACAGGTATAGAGCATAGACGCACCGAGCTAACAATGTGGTCAAATAAGATAACATCTAGGCAATATCATAAATAGATAAAATCCCATTTTAGATCCAGTACTGTGCTCGCAACCATCAGATATGAAAAACTAAAGGACTAGCAGCGGTGGAAGCTGGAGAAATAACAAGTTCACCGTTATTCAGATGAGATACAGTTCTATGAAATATTAACGCAGTTCATATGCCGAGTGTTTCCTATCTACGAACAATAGGCTATATTTTAGTCGCACTACCTTACATAAACAAACTACGTGGCTTTCCTCGTGACCCTTTCACAATGGGTGCTTGTTTATCACCTCAGGGGAAAGAAGTCGTTTTGCGTTATATCACACCACAAGGTCCTACTAAACTAGCTAATTAACTATAGTGTTTTTAAATATACTTACACACAATATTATTCAGTACAGTGTGTACGAATTAACAAAAAATGATGGCGTTCGTAGCAAATGTGTTGCCAAGATAATCTCTATCGTAGCAATGTGCTACGACTGCTACTGACGTAGCACATTTATCTATATCAGTCTAATGTGACATTCAAACTAATTTTAATTGAATAAAAAGATAATTAAATATAGTTGTATCTGCTGTAATGGCTTGCAAAAATTCACGCCTTATCCACTATGGGGTGCACAGTAAAAAACCGTAATTTTACAACATTTGTCTACTCGTATGAGTGCCTTTTGTAAATGTAAGGTTTATATAATAATGCCATAGTTCCAATTTTAATATTATTTTATAATATCTTTGTGGTATTTATATTAATATAAAGGTGTATATTATAATAGTATATTATTAATCTATTAGATACTTGTAATTATCTTATCTTTCTTTACTTTTTTGACTGGAGTGCATTCGATTCGGCCACTTAATCCTGACGGTATAGTCGCGACTCTATAATAGTTTGAAAAAAAAAAAAAACATTTTAACGACCTTCTTGAGCGCCTTATCACTGGGAAGTTAATGATAGGCTTTCTCTAGAGACAATATCTCAGTAGGTACGTGGAATAACTGTGTTATCAAGTAGGAACGAGCCACGGCCGCAGACATGAAATATTACGCACTTTACCACCTAATATTGCGTTCTCGTGCAATATGAAAATTTATTGCAATGTATGTGCGTGCGGTAAAAATACGGTAAGTTAGAGGAACGTGTATTGCTTACTTACTTGACCTACTATAAGAAAAATTAACCCATAAAAATAATTGATCTTTGTGTTACATAATTTCAAAAAGTCACAGAGTACTTGAGTAGGTTAATTGAAATTATTATTGATTTGATAATCATCATTACCAGCCCATTAACGTCTCCACTGCTGGGACATGGGCCTTCCCTATGGATGATTAAGGCCAGATGCCTTAAACCACCACGCGGGCCCAGTGCGGATTGGTGGTTATTAACGACTGCTAATGCAGCCAGGACCAACGGCTTGACGTGCCTTCCGAAGCACGGAGGAGCTCGAGATGAAAACCTTTTTTTTTGGTCATCCATCCTATGACCGGCCTTTGCGAAAGTTGCTTAACTTCAACAATCGCAGACTGGGCGCGTTTACCGCTGCGCCACTGAGCTCCTCTCCTCGATTTTATAATATTACTAATATATTATTACAAATTAGGAATAAGCTCGCCTCGTGTCAAAGAGAAAGGCCAGGTTGGTCTACCTACTCAATACCAACAAGCCATATAATATCAATCAATAGGTTATTTATTATATTCTATATTTTGAAGCAATAAGTAGTATATATGTCGCAGGGATATGATGAAAACGGGGATTTGATCAATTCCCTAAGGGATTTGATCAAATCACGGAGGATGTTAAAATAACAACACGATTTTATCTTTTCCCTAAACAAATCTAGTGAATTGAACAAATCCCTAAATTGGTTCAGTGAAATGACAAAAATAATTTTGCTTTGGTATTTTAAAGGTCTATTTGGTAAGATATACCTACACAATTCACTAGATTTGTTTAGGGAAAAGATAAAATCGTGTTGTTATTTTAACATCCTCCGTGATTTGATCAAATCCCTTAGGGAATTGATCAAATCCCCGTTTTTATCATATCCCTGCGACATATAAACAAACACCCACTCACCAGCTACGTGCAAGTCCCATGCAAGCCTTATGCCGTTAGCCGTACACAAATCCTGGAAACCACGTGATACCAATTATCTATGATTGAAACGTGAATTCAACGAGCTGGAATACGAACCCATAACATTACTTACGTTAAGTTATTATGTCACATTAAGTCACGCGTTGTCCGAATGTATCACGGATTTAAAATTGTTTTAAATTAATTAATAAATATTTTATTGCAGATCTGAATAAAAATAATTTTCCTTTTGCAAAGGGGTTATATAGGTAGTCTGTCTTTTTTTTGGACCTACGGAAATTTGAAAGAAATTTTACTTTTAGTCCCAACTATACTATGTGTGTGTGTGTGTGTGTATGTTTGTGTGTACTTATCGATTTTTGTTTTGATGACCGTACATTACGATCTGCAGGTCCGGGGATACTGACCAAATAACTTGAGAGAGACTGTTCTTTTTTTGATTAGGACATTGCAGGCTGAATTTCTCGCTTCGGAAAACACGTCGCCGCAAGCCGTTGGTCCCGAGCTGTTAGCCCAAACACCTCCATAAAGTCATAACGTCACACTATTTCGTCAAAAGATTTAAGTATTTTACCTAACAATTTCATCATCTCCGCATTATTCCGTTTTTCGCAGGGTCCGCTTACCTACCCTGAAGATTTGACAGGTCCGTTTATTTTCAGAAGCGATTGTTTGACCTTTCAACCTGCGAAGGAAACCAGCCCAATACAGCTTAGGTCACATATCTCCGAAATGCATTTCTCGGAAAATTGGTTTAGGCCTGTGCTGGATTCGAACCTGCTACCTCAAAGTGAGAGGCAAGCGTTCTACCAAGTGGGCTACCATGGCTCTCATTTTTCATAACAATTTATATCTATATATTAATTACTATTATTATTCTAACATTAAGTGTATTTATGTATACATTTTTGTGATAATATTTGTTTATGAACACATTAATTGTAATTAATTTATTATACGGAGTGTTAGTGACATAACGAATATTGAGGGCGATGACTCAGACTCATGCTGAGTTGATATCAAGTGGAACTTTCCGTCGCAAAATACATGAAAATTTTTATGAAGTATGGAACTGAAAATAATTTAAGTAAAACATTATTTTCAGTTCCATACTTTTGTGACGGAAAATTGTACTTTTGGAGTTGATATCATTCAGAAATATGGTACCAATCATACTTCAAAGTTTTCGTTACCATGTCACTAGCACCCTGTATAATCTATGTGTACTATTAACGCATATAAATTTAATTAACACGACGTTCGTGCCTCACCCAGCAGGGTCCACATAATACCAGGGTCGTGGTTCACGCCGCGACTTGTGCTGAGTGACACCTTTTCATCTCATGACATCCAACACTACGAGTACTTTATGATCATTTCGACGAATATTTTGCTCTTTTGTAATTTTTCTGTGAAAATTTAAAATCATGTTACTGTCTAGATTTTGTGTGTGGCGTCCTTTTATAATAAACAATTTCAATTGTATTAATTTTTTTTTTATTCAATGTGCGATGAATTTTCTGTGTAACTTAGCGTAAAGATTCATGAATTTTAATTTAGTTGGTTTCCCAAAAGAATAAAATAAGTGTATAAAGTAGTATTAACGTGACAATTTGTTAAAGTGTGCCGAATTCAATTAAATAGATTTGAAGTGATGAATAGGGACATTATTTTTCGACTGAAACCATTAAAGTCACTCTGTTATTATCAATGTGAGTGTCGGAACATTTTCACTTTGGTAAGTTATAATAATATATTACGCAGTAGAAAACTTTTTCATTTAATACTAAATTGAATTTTCCAAGTGTATGCTTATAATAATTTAGTATGACTTACAATTTTATTATAGGTTCTACTTCGTTTCAGTGTATGTTATACTTACTTACATTAGGTTGAAATCAAAATCATTTATTCAACATAATTATCATGAATAAATTTAATGAACAATTTAACATTTTATTAATCAAGTACGTCATTTCGCAGTGTTATGGCCGAGGAGAGGAAATGACAGGAAACTGCAACTTCAAAACATGTTGTAAATCGATGTAGGTATGCATAATATAACAGTTACTTTTATCATTTAGGTAAACATTACTCATTCAATAAGAGTCTTTTACATAGAGCATACTTAAAATGAGCTAATTATTTTTTTTGTTTGGACTTATAATAATATGTCGTTATGATAAACATAAGTACATACATAAACTCAATCCCTATTAGGAACAGAGCTTTGTGGCTTAGATCTGAATCTTGATAATCAGTCCATCGCTTCAGAATATATACAGCATAGAATAGTCATAATAATGGTCTATCAAGTCAGAAAGACCACAAGCCTCGCTGTCGGTTTTTACGACATATCCATGAACATAAGCAGCTACTTTTGTTCGGTCCCAGTCCAGTATAGGAGAAACGTAATTTTAACTACCTATAATTACAATTATATATTATTAATAAAAGACTCCGTCCTTAATAACGTTGTGTCATTAGTATTCTGAAGTAGTAATTACTCGTAAATGAAAATTTGCTGTTGTTTAATTTCAATTAACCTAATTTCGACAACGGTGATTTTATTTAGAATCATATTACATTGGTGTAAAATATTTCGGATACGTGTAGCTGATAAAGTGTAATTTGGTAACATAGCTTCATTTATTTAAGAATTCGAGTCTTGGGGAGTAATAAAATAAGTTACGTACAGTGTTGTCAACTGAGTGTCACATAAAACATGTTTTTGCTATAATTTTGCTCAGTCATTACTGTGTTTATGTCTGTCAACTGTACGATTCGCGTAACGCGTGACTCGCGGTGAGATCAAAATACAATTTAATATTATTGTGTAACGGACACGGTGGTAGGGAGTTACAGAAAATCAGATCGGGTGGCAGTAATACAGGGTGTTAGAAAATGTTTCCTCCAGGGAGAAATCCGACGGCGGAGACACCCCGAGATAACGGGCGACCTCGGATTTGTCGGCCGAATGTAACGCGTTGTTATAATAATAATACGATGGAATTGTTTAGACCTTTGTCTCCCCGCGCTTAGTGGAGCATTGTAGTCTTAAATGCTCGGCTCTGCTGATGTACGGAATGCTGTGTTTGATTAGTTTAAGCTTGGCTTACGTTACGAGCCCTGTAGACGTAGATTATATTAAGCATATTTTAATACAAATTTCCCTGGCCAGTCTTATTATTCAAATTCATAATATGTTATACTTTTCGTTGTATTGTCATGTTGACTGTTGCTACCTTTGTATGTAAATATAGCTATGAACCGATAATGTCGCGGTTGTACCCCCAATGTACCGGTCGCCGTACCCAAGTTTTTCCAGTTATAAAAGAGTTAAAGGTACGCAACAGCGAGCGATATATCAGCGCGCCCCCGCGTCGTATTTTCTCAATACAGAATTACCGCATGATAATAGAGCGAGTCGGCCGCATGAATCACAGGGCTCTTCCCTTGTATTCAGTTTGGCGGATGACGATAACCTTAATGTAAGCGCCGTCACGGCTGGTGGTCCGAAGAAGGATCGCTTTTGTCGCGGTCCCTTCCGCGCGTTCTATTCTTTTCTCTTTATACCGTTTCTCACTTGAGTAATTCGAGGACAATAAACATTTATTGTCCTCGTCTATTTGACAGACGATGAAGAAATATCGAATGAGTGAGTTCGTTACTCGAGCCGCGGCCGTCGCCGGCAGTTGTTGTTTATAACGAGCGCCGGACAAAGGCGCGGGAACATAGCCCCTTCGAAACGTAAGGGATAAGGAAATGATCCAGTCACCTTAAAACCCGAACGTGAATTTGCGAAATGTCTGAAAAGCCGGGTAATTCCCCGGGGAGCGCTCTCAACGGAGACATCCGCTTTCGTTTTTGTGCGTTTCATTTTGTTACAAAGAATGGATTTTACGACTTCCTCTTTTAATAATTAACTTTTAGCTTGGTTTATTTTTGCTGGTCTGGGTTTTCGATTACGACAGTAACTAAAATTAAGTAAAAGCTAAGTTAACCTAAGATTTTAAACTAATAGGATTTTTAATTAGCACGAAAGACGATTTGAGAGACGATAGAGTTCAGCTTTTGAGTCGTTAGTTAAAAACTGAACTCTACAACATTTAAAGTTATAAACCACGCTTGTTACTATAAACTTGTACAAGGTTTTGCAACTTTTTCCATTTATCATAATAACCTTATAACAAAATGGTCACTTCGCATTCTTGAAATATTTTATATTGTAAAATATTTGCGTTTTTAATCATTTACTTTGCAGCATTATCCTTTAAGGTTCTTCTTTCTTTCAACGAAATTTTTGATACTAAAAATGTTTTTTTGTTATAAATTAACGATATTAAAATAACTTCTTAGCCAAGTGAGCGACACACAGCGTCGCGTTGGTCGTCGTCAGCCGCGCGCAGCGAGAGCGCTCTGCATTTGTATTCAGTTTGGCAGACTACGATAACTTTAATCCGGGTAAAGTGTCACCTTGAGTGGCTTACACAGAAAGAACCTTTGTCTGGAGTGGGGTGCTGTGACCTTCTTATTTTTTCTGTCAGGTTTTCTTCCATTGTCACGGCGTAATGTAAAGTCCAGCCATTTTAAAAAAAAACACGCTTTTCGCGGAATTAGCGCGAACCTGGCCATTGCACTGGTCGTGGACGCGACACGACTTCATGTGATGGATTGTGATCGATTGGCTCGTTGATCATTTATCCTCCGCCGTTTGATGTTGTGTTACAGCGTGCGGTCAGCCGATTGAAAATGTATTTACTTTCCCACTAAATTCCGAGGAATGTTCTTACTCAGTTGTACAACGTTTTAACTTCGAACGCATCGGGGTATTCAATGTGAAGTTTCCTAGCAGGGTAAGTTCATTAATTTGCATAAACTATCATGATTTATGTAAAGTGCAATGGAACGTATCTCCAACATGAATATTGTTTTGGTTTAACTGCTCTCTCTAGTTACAGTTCGCACATCCCACAGATAATTAAGGAATGAATATTCAGGGCCCCAAATTGAATATCCAAACCTAGTTGCGCTGTGAAGTTTGGACAAAGGTGAAGAAATGATACGGTTCCTTTTGCAAAAGTTGCAATGTACGTGACAAATCTTCTAGTTTCGACTTCGGATTGAAAACTGCGATAGAACCGGGCTGGACGTGCGGCGAATCCATTATTAGTTCCCCATTTAGAAATAGGTGCACAGACTTTATAGATATTATATTATGAGTCCTGCTGAAGTAGCGGAGCGTTACCCCGGGTCGGATGGTAGTCACGTAGTAAACACTTCATCTCACGTAGCATAGTTACAATGCAATCTGACTACATAGTGTCTGGATTAACGCGATTCGACCGCCCAATCAGACGACGAGTCAGCCGCTGTTCAATGAATGAACACATTCGGAATCATAATCGGTTGGTCTTTTGTCGACTAAGGGTTCTATACTGAGGTTGCGGAGATAGCGGGTTGGTACATTTCTGTCGAATGAAATCAATTTAGCCAGGACAAATAATGATTCCAGTTTATTATTCAGTGGATTCGGAAAAAAAATGTAACAGACAAGAGTTGTTCTAAATTGTGACTGTTCTACTGGTCGTAAAGAAAGGAATAGTACGAATCTATTTATACGCGATCGAGTGCGGTCCCGTTCAGACGAAATGGTTTTTACGCTGTAAGTGTAGCATGTGAGGTACGCCAAACACAGAGAACCTTTGAAAAAATGTAAGCTGATTTACCGCGGCCGGGCAGGGGCCGCGCTCGCTCGACCGGCAAATAAAGGCGACCAGACAAATGCTCGCAAATTGACTCGACGTTTTTCACAAAATTACATATTTTTTATGTAAAGAGGCTTGTTTGTTGAGACGCCTCAATATTATTTCCCAACTTAATCTTTCGCTCTTTTATTTTAACCGTTTGCTTCGTGTAAATATTTAATTTTAACAATAAATTTGCACATCGTGTACACAATGCATCGCCAGTACGCTGTAGAGGGGTATTAATGTCAACTGATGAGGGTCCTAAACAATGGGATATCCAGTACTTCATTTCCATGCGTCTGTGATCACATGTTGTCAACTGTCAGGGTCTTTGCAACGGCTTTCATTATTAACTCGCATTTCTACAAATCCTCTGACAATAGAAATAAAACAGTGGTGGAAGGTCTATTGAACGTCGAATAGAAAAGGATCGAATAAAGGAGGAACCTCATAAAAACCGCTTCATTACTGAGCTTGGAGGTATTAAGTCGCTACAACGACCAAATAAAGCTAAGATTACAAGTTAACCTCATGTTAGTCGGAAACCCCAATGATAAAGCATCTCAGGAAAATCGGGCCCGAGAAGGGTACACTAATCCCTCTTTAGCAAAAACGCTTCGTTCCAAAAAGTGATGGGCGGCTCACGAGGGATGGATCTTCATTACCCAACCGTGTTGTCAGTTAAGCCAAAGGGTCTGAGGATTACTTACAGCTTCATAAAACTTAAAAAATAGAACAGTCATCAGTCGTGAAAACGACTCGCTAGGCGAACCAACATTTGTCGTAAACTTATCCTGTAAAACTTGCAATGCCAAAAATTTCATTAACGAAATTAACATTATCGTTGTTTTATTCTGTATGTATCTGTCAGTGTATAATTTTGTGGCGTGGCACTAAAATTGTACATAAAATAAAACCGTCAATAAATTCACGGGCGACGATTGCTCCGATATATGACACGAGACGACATCTCCAACAGAAATATGAGATTTATACATTTACGTGCGAGATTTTACGTTTTCCATTCGCTTCAATATCGCGGTGCGACCTTAAAATGATATTATTTTTCCATACAATGGCGTCATAAAAAGATTCACGGCGTTGCCTTTCACGTATACGTATTTACCTTCGAAAATTTATATTCCCCGTGGGTTGAGGCCAAGACCAACCGCAATAATACACAATGGGCAATCGAATTATCATATCATTATAAGGTAAAGGAAACGTTCGCAATGTTCGCTGACTATTTCACGCCTCATTTTTATGCAGTTCATTGACTACAGGTAAAACATGCCTTTACCCCAATGCGATACCAGAGAAGTTGCATTGACAACTGAAATGTTTGTAAGTATCTTATTTTAATTTTATATACATAAACTCACGCCTATTTCCTACCAGGGTAAGCAGAGACTATGGAATTCAATGTGCTTCGATCCTGACATGTACGTCTCTTGCTTCCTCCACATTCATCAATCCTTTCATACATGCACGCCGGTTCAGAGTAGATCTTACTGAACCTTTTCCTAAGGACATCTCCAATAAATTAAATTTTAATTTTTACTGTAAGTATTTCATTTTCAATTTCATATTTTGGATTGACGATCTGACAACATAACATAAGTTCACGACTTCATCCCAATGGGGTAGTCAGAGGTACATCCATCGTAATATGAACTAAGTACCCACACCTCACTCAGCTTTCTGTTACACCAACGTGATAGGTGGTGAGCCGTATCGCCGTCTATAATGGTGAGGATTTGATTTGATAATATTTGTTACGTTCAGATTAATTCATATTTTTTACTTGCAGGTTTCAATCTGCACTAGCGAATCATATTCGGCTTTACAGTGTTTCACTATCGATAGGGCTTCAGTAGCGAATATAACTAGTGTCCGACTGGTTTTGGAAAGCAATCTGTATTTGACAGACCCCGCAGATTTGATCAGTCGAGCGCACATATCCAGTAACACGGATTGAGAACAAATACTACAATAATTTATACGTATAGTTGATTCGTTTCCAGTCGCATCGTGGGAATCTTGTCTATATGATATAATTCAAAACTCTCCTTCTATTGTGTGGGTTGTGAGGTGGATTACCAACCTTATCAACCCTTGTGTCAGGGTTATTATTGAGCCGCCAAAGGCCCCTGGCATGGCTCATGTTACGACTACGTACTTATATCAGTAAGTAGTAACCGGGACCAACGGCTTAACGTGCCTTCCGAAGCACGGATCATCTTACTTTCAGACAATCAGGTGATCAGCCTGTAATGTTCTAACCAAACTAAGGATCACAAAGTAATTTTTTGGTATGTCCCCACTGGGATTCGAACCCGGGACCTCCGGATTGTGGGCCCAACGCTCAACCACTACAACTAAACAAACAAGTTAAATAGATCATTTTCCATGTGTGAGTTGAGTACAAGATGACTTTAAAAGACAAGACGACAAACTGGATAAAAATAATCCGACAATTTATCTTGAAGAAAATTCGAGTAGGCGCTGGCACTCGTCACGTCACAACAGAATGAAACGAAATAAGCTTCGCATATTCAATAGCGACATTTCCTGCTCCCTACAGTCATTGTCAGCCATTCTCATGCCTTCTTCGGCGAGTAATTGAATAAAGCGATTGCTATCACCACTCCCGAGGAAAGGAATTTAATAACACGATATAACCAGCCGAACACAACGCCACACGACTTCAAACTCTGCACTCATGTATTATACCCAGTATTTTCCCCGATAGTTTTTATTTAAATAAAATCCCAATAATTTTAACGCTTACTGCTCAACGCGTTTGCCAAAGGGAGAATTCATTTCACAATACGTGAACCAAAACGGCGGATTGTAGGCATTATTTTATTGGATGAAGGTGGCTGAAAACTTTTTGTAATCCTGTGAAAAATATTCCGACTGATCGTATGGAACGTAGGTCTGTTTTAAATCAAATCTATGGAAACCCGCTTTGTAGTGAAAAAAAAAACTTCCTGCATAGACCGAATGTCCCATTTTTTAGCGGGTTTTATTTATGGGCAATGGTTTTCTACGCGTTTAAGTGCCCTATAAATCGTACATTATTACTGTTTTAGTATCGTATATTCAGATTCTGCTTAAAGTAGAATTTCTTAAAAGTCTCATGTTTCTTTAGTATTTTGAATCAGGCAATATTTTACGCTATAAAAATAAATAACTAAGTACTTAGTTGTCGCCCAAGAACCTGCAGGTACTTGCTATTTATTTTGTTTACGTGTTCTCTGTGTACATTGTCTGTAGAACCCTTTTAAAGCAATATGTAGTTTTATGTCCCAACAGAAGTCGCGGTGAAAATAGAACGGGCAATAAATCCGTGAAAGTGACAGAGAAGCGATAACAGCCGATCGCTGGCCTGTGTATTTGATAATGGGCGGTCGACACCTGCCGCGTCCCGCTTCAATAAACCACGAGTGTGCACCGCGGTGACGTTACTTTGTCGCGTGACTCGACTCACCTATTCAATAGTGAACTGACTCACGAACTCGATAATAGCCGTTAATGTACTTAATTTATTGTCCTAAGTTTTACTATTAGCTTTTTAGTTACAAGACTCATGTAACAACCTCCCAATATTACGATCATACGAGTACAACACACACGAGAAGAAAAAGAACATTATTAATTAAGTCACGTATGTTATTTGAGTTTAATACTTCCATTTTTTATGTGACAAATAAAGCAAGTTGTGAGCATATAAATTGATACAGTACCTTCAAACTTAGCTCTATTCCGTCATATTAATATATGGCGGAAGTTTCTCGGACAGCCAATATAATATTATAATGTTAGCATGCAAAAGTTACGCTCGATAACATAACGAACGCGATATTCTACTTCTACGTAAAGTTGAAAGTGGAATACATTAGATGTAAAATGTTGTATTTGTAATACGATGGGCCATTTAATTCACTGTTTATATTAATCAATGTTTTGATTAATAGAATTGAGCTTAAATTCCCCAAAATATTCCTAAATTAAATTCCTAAATTTAGTCATTATTATTATAAATTTTCCTAAATTTACTACATGTTGCCTGTGCTAAATTGTTTGTTAAATGAGAAATTAAATTATATCTTTAGATACATCATTATATCATTTAAATTGCTTTTTGATTCCATTCTATGATCAAATAGTGGGAACTGAATTGAACAACTCTTTACACTTATAAGTACCAACTCAGTCACATCACACAAAGTTGTCCCATCTCTATTTTATGGATCTCGTCCATGCCATATCACGTTATACTGGGGACATTTTTGGCAGGTGACGCCAGCAACCAACGCCACCTGAAGGGCTTGACTTGATTCATATCTCTTGTTGAAAATAGGCCGTGATGTGGATTTTGTATGTTTTTTTTTTACCAAATGAAAGCTTAAATATATCTGCATATTTCTTCTGTAGTATTATAGAAAGTTGACTCGGAAATATTAATCTTAATAAAAATAATAAGTATTAACATACCTTTTTTCAGTGTCGATAGCATTGACGTACTATTATATGAGGTCAATGATTGATAGCTAAAAGAAAGAAGACGGTTATTAAAACAGGTTAGTATTATATACTACACATATGCTTCAATCATTCAACATATTTGAGCATATCATTGAAATCCAGAAAAAGTACCTAATAATCCAGATCAAGTTATTGGCTTAAAAAACTTGATTGATAACCTTTAGCGGGAAGATTTATTGTTCTATCTCAAAACTACGAAAAGACTTGTAAAAACCGTTTTACCTCTAATATTCACTTCACAATGATTGAAAATGTCTCAGCGAATGAATGACTCAGACAAAAGACTTGAATTACGCTGTAAGTCACGTGATCCGGTGAGCGCCTATTCGAATCTCTTTATATCGCAGCGCCTCGATTTTTCACGATCGCGATATCATCGTATAAAACAGTCACGTATTTTTTAGTGTCAGTGGCTTCGCAAGCCATGCTCTTTAACAATTTCATAACCAGCCTGCTCAGGTCATTGGGGAAAGGTCCGCATAGCTTATTGAATTTCTTAGTGATAAGGGTCCACAGCCTGTAAATTCTTGGCTTAACCTCCATTTAGTCGTGCGGCTTAGGACGCCGTACTAGGGGTTTGTGTGTCGCCAAGTCAAATTCTAAATGATATTACGTTTCCTCCGATATGATAATTGTCCATTTCATCTTCAAAACTGAATATCATGCTTAAGTTCTAACTATTTTGTAAAATACGTGTATTTTTTTTAACAATGATTTCTATAAACTATTTCAAAGTTTTCGAAGTAATGACATGTTTAATATTTATTTTTCTTGGTAAGATTTAAACGCTCTGCTCAACAAGGTAAAATTACAGAAGCGCAATAGCTCACCAAAGTTCCGAGAAGTATTTACGATTGGATAAATCGCAGTTCGCCAACTATCATTAAGTAAGTTTTGAGAAATTCGCAACAAAATCACGTTGAGGGAATTTGTGAGCGTTTATTTTGTTCTAAGAGGAAGTAATTGATGTAATGCCACCGTGGTACGTTGAGCGCAGTCGAGCGTTGATGAAAAATAATTTTCTCATCTGGAGTTACAACTTGAAGTTAAAGAGTACAACGCTAAGTGCGGCTCGAGAGCGCACAGCTTACGGAAATATTGTCCATTAAAAATTCTCTTTCGCTCAAGCGTATAATAGACTTGTAAATGAGCGAGACAAAATGTTTATTTACTTGTAAAATTAAGCTTTTTCTCTGAGGGTGGCCACTGTGACAGACATCCTCTTAAAGTTTCTTTGTCGGTTTTTACGCTAAGACACAGTGGTATAAAAGTCCCGGACATTGCGATTTAGTTGTATAATTTTTATTTCCGTAATAAAGTTGTAACTTGTGCTAGGTATCGTAAATGTTGCATTTATTTTTTGTAAGTATTCTTTCTTGACTAGTTTGTTTCATTTATTTCTAGCCTGATGTGTGCCACTGCTGGCAAAGGCAACTCGTGTATGTTTCCATCCGCTATTTCGTTGTCATGAGGCTTAGAAGTCGCAAAACTATACATTATAGTCTACGTAATACCCTTGTTGTCCACGTATAACCCTTCAGTACGTATTAAAACTTTAATTGGACGAAATAACAAAGGTCAGTTCCAACTATTCTCCGAAGCACTTTAGATGCAGAGCCGATCCCATCAGGTCTCAGGCCGGAATAGATTGATGAGCTCAACTGACATCGTCATTAGGTTTGGACAGAGCGCGTTTTTCTACCGACTCCCGAAGATAATTGGACCTTTGGAAGTGGAACAATTACGTTTGAAGGAGTGCCAATAGCTAGTTTGAAAAATTCTGCTATTATAATAAGAGTTTCCATACATAACTTTTATAGATTGTTTTGGTAGTTTTCAACAGTATTGTATATTTCGTATATTTCTTATACAATACGTGTTTGTACTTGCGTAAAATTGATATTTTTGTGTGCAAATTACGTAATAATTACCTACCAATGAGGAGATATAACAATCGATTTATTAAATGTTTAAATTAAATGCGTAAGTAAGTATTACTATTTACTAACTCTGAAAAGAACATGTAGATGCACCAAATCTCATTTATGGTAATGATCAAGATATTCGCCTTAAGAAATTAAAATGCTGTATTCAAATTAAGTCCTTTTCGGAAGCCACAGTTGTATTTGGGCCAATGTTTTCGTCCGCCAGTCTAATGACTGGCAGTTTTGTTTACCAACGAGACACGCCGCGTTTATTGAGCCGTTTGCGTTTAGTCCTAGAGTTTCGAATGAAGAGTTTTATGCTTTTTAAACTTCCAGCTTTTAGAGCAAGTTAATAACGTTTCGTGCAGCTTGGATTTAGATTGCTTTATTATCTGTTTGTTTTTCTTGGTTTTAAACTGTAGTTCAGAATACTAATCAAAATAATGATATACTTAAATGGAGTTAAATGACCTACCTACTCACATTTACTATCTGTGCTAACTACGAGCAGCAAATAGGAATATTACTTATATATACTAATTTGTCGATATAGGAAGCCGACTTTAAATATAATGCTCTTTGTTCGGATCCATATTTAAGCATTTTCAGTATTATTTCTAATGTGTTGATATATCACATAACCGCACGCAATTTGTATGGTCACAGCGGTTTTTGCGTGCGGCCAAGAGCGCGCTATCGATATTTTCCCTGTCCATCGCGTCACGCGCTCGCCGGCCGCGATAGATTGATCACCATGCTGAATGACGTCCTCATTTCCCCTATGCCCTCACGTTTTATTTTACATGCGAATATTTACAGCCCAATTTCCACTGGCTCAAACCTCCTATTGCAAAAAATCCAGTAGAGTCGGCTGCCGTAATTTGATAGACACCTTTCGCTTTCGCTAAGTCATTCTGACGTGACGGTCAAAATATCCGAACTATTTCTGACGGAAAAGTAACTGAAGGTTAAGATGTTGGTAAAAGTGGCCTCTATTCAGAGCGTATGTTGTCAGCGGAAGTAAAAATATCAATTTCTTTAAGATCCCGATAACGCGCCAAGTTACCTCCAGCGCAGTTTGCTTTTGTCGTTATCCCACCATAGCGCGCCTCATCTCGCTATTCATCTGGATTTTCAGATTATTTTCTATGTTTATTGTTTGGCAGAAAAATATATTTCTTTTTCACAGAAGTCTACGTAAAACAGTGGAAATATATATGGTTGAAGTGGGTATAGAAGTGTTTTGTTGCGGCGAGCCGTGGCTTAGTCGGCCAACATCGGTTTCGATTCAATAGCCTTTGTGAAAAATTCCTGCCTGCTGACGTTTCGTATGACATAGTAAATCCCATTCCAGTGCATAGGCGCCGGTCGCGGGAAAACTGTCATGAACGTTTTCAAAGAATTATTGTCGCATGACAGCATCGGGTGCACAGACGAATGTAACAAAATGCCGCAAATCACAACGGGCGAACTTGTTTTTTCCAGCGTTTGTATGGGATTTATTGGCTACTGCAAGCGGTCGTGACTCTATGCAGTTTGTGAATATTTATCGATTCTTTGTTGCGAATGCATTATGCATGTACATGTGTGAGGTGCATGGCGATAACCTCTCGCGTGTAATGACATCAAACTGTTATCTATGCTAATAAGTGCAACTGCATTTAAATTACTATAATTATCTGTCAGTTAGAATGCTTCATCGTTCTACCAATCATTTATTATCAAGATATAATCTCGGATAACAATCTGTTCTATTTAAATAAGCTCCTTCTCACGGATTGTATCCTTGTGAAAAGTTGGAAACATTGTCATGTTCGTCAGCGAGATATATTGGACAAACAAAGTATCTTGGAAGTTGTTTAATATGGAACAAAGTGAGCGGAGTAGGTATCAGGACTATCAAGTCACGTTGTTGGCGAAGCCATCGCCATTCGGCCGTACATAAGGATGCCGGCGGGCTGCCTATGACATTATTAAACTCAGGCGCATCTTTGCTCGAGTGACGCTAAAAAACTACGTGACCGCGTTTCACAATTGAAGTTCCCCTCTGAAAAATCGCTCGGCCCCGAATTCAGAGCGGATCCTGAACGAATAGAGAAAAAAATAACGGTGGCGTCCGCGTGGGCCACTTTACTGAGTGTCCCGAATAAATTATGTTGATGAAACTTTTAGTTGGAGTGTTATACGGCGTGCGCGACGGCCACTCGCTTTATGCCGATCCGATAAAAATTCAAAACTTTAATGGTAATAGGGCCACCCTGAATATTTCATCGTTCCGGCACTGCGTCGGTGTTATTTGGTGTTGGCGGATCAATTATTACAACAAAAAATTACTTACCACTAAGCACTAGGTACAAATTAGACTTTAATTAAGTATTTCACTGTTAAATACATTACTTGCCTGTACAAGTACATAGAAAATATAATTAAATCGAGTATTTACAGTCAAATTACAAAACCTTATGGGTATCCCTCCATAAATATCAAAGAAAACCCGAACGCAAATCCTAAGCAAAATGGCCAGCTGAAAGGTTATTTAATCCGGCCATTCTAGTAGATCGCAGGAAGAAATAAAAGCAGAACGCATTAATTCAAGTGCAACACGAAAAATGCATTAGTGGCCAATGGCACCCGACCATTCGTCACTGTCCTGCAGTCTTAGTCGCGATTTGACCTCACGACGAGAATAAAATACCTAGAGACTTTGCATTCAACACTCTACGGTAAGGCTACTTTTAGGTAATTTTCGACAAGATGAATGCGAAGCGTCGAAGTGAATTGAAGGTAGTAAACTTAGGTTTTTGTAAGGACGCCTTTATGCATAAGTACATAAATTTTAAGTTCAAAATAAATTTTGAAAATAAAGGTATTTTAGCTATATATTTAACTGTAAAATTAAATGAAAAATGTAATATGTAAGTTATTGTAATATGTAAGTTCAATATTAGGCCAAATATCTACTGTATATCTAAATTGTCTCAATAAAAAGTCGTGTTGAATTAGGTATTCTTTGCTGTATTTTATTTGAGAATCTTTTATTTCATTTTCGGTCATTGAATGTATTGTAATTAGGCCAGGAGTAGCAAATAATGAATAAGCTGAATCATTTATATAAATTATAAGTCATAATTAAAAAAGCAAAGGGAAAAATCGGAATTAACCACAGAAGGGCTTTCATAAGGACATTTATTTCAATAGTATATTTCAATAAATTACACATTTATTGTCAAAGTCAACGTAACATATTAGCACAAGATTTCGAGATAAGTATGAAACAATACAGAATATCTCTACCATGTGATTTGTCTATGCATTCATATTTGCATTGAAATCATTGTGAACATTTATTGGGTTACATTATTTATACAAGTATTAATTATAAAGATAACTTAATTATATGAATAAAAAAATAATCTTTATTATAATAAATTAAATTAATTATGGTTTAACTTATAGCTTTTTAAGAGGTAAATACTGTTGTTATTCTTTAATTGTAATTCTTTCACAATGATTTCAAAACATACAATGGAGTTCTAAGTAAACTTACACTAATCAGTTAAATACATATTAAATAGTTATAATTACTATTTCGCATAAGGATGCATGTAACGAATTTTTAAACGCTTAAATGTTATTTCATATGTTTTATACATAACTTTTTTAATAACCTACTTAAGCATTTATTTAAATTAAGTTTTTAAAATTATTACAAATTATATAATGGTCTATTAACCATGCAACATTATTGCTATTAGAACAAAGGTATACCTAAAAGAAAGCTGAGTTTCATCTAATATAAGTAAATTAATAAGCATGAAAAAGCATTTAATATAATTAAGATTAAACGACCTAAAATAATTTGTATAATAACATTACACGGAATTATTTTGTGATAAACCATTTAATTAACATTATTTATTATTACAACTAGGCATTTATTTTACAAAAAATATCACATTGTCAGTGGAAATAACGATAATGGATAAGAAGAGAGTCCTTCATGCTTTTGTTATTCAATAATTCACTATTCGAATATTCAATGAAATGAATAACTTTCCAAATGGCTAGTTATGTCGTCTATTATAATATGTTTTTGTTAATTTAATAGAAACTCATTGAAATGTAAACACGGTCAGGTTTCAAGTTGATGTTAAATTTGATTTTCTGATTCGAATTCAGCCATTTATGATAATACCACTTCCGTGTGAATGAACATTTGTTTATTTATCAGGTTGTGTAATCATTTACATTGAGGAAGTGTAACGACTTTTTTAGAGTTTCCTTGTTCGTCGCAAGCTCTTTACAAACCGGCATTTTTTTGAATTTGGAGGGGATCTAAAATGCTATTGTTCACGTTTTATAGAACGTTACTAATTACCACCTTAAAAATAATAGAAGTAAAGGTCTAGTCGTTGGATTTTAAGCCAAGGTTAGTTATTGTTAGGGTAAAACCACATAATAGACTTGAAACAAGTAGGCATGCAAACTATTACGCTAGTGAAGTCCCGGTAATAGAGAGGGGAATAGGTACGTGTTTACACGACCATCAAGATAGAGATGTGCCATGGTGTTCTTTCATCTTTTCATGATTTGATGACCCATTCCGACCACTACCTAATGGCCCAAAAATCCCTATGTCAATTTAATAAAGAGCTAGCGACCTCCTTTTTCATCATAATACAGCTTAAAAATTATGTACATATCGAAGTGTGGTAAGTAGTAGAGCGTACAGTTGTGGTGGTAGATGGTGGGCTAGAAAGTAGTGTGCGTGGGAGGCCGCGGGGCGCAGCGCAGGGGGGCTGCGCGCACGCTGCCATGCCGCGCCTGACACCATCGGCTCCTCGGCGAACCCGTTCATGTTAAGTTCTAATCCTGAGAAAGACATGTAAACCTTAAGTCCAATAGTATTTAGCCCTGAGAACGACACGTAGAGCTTTATAGTCCAATAGTGTTGAGCTCTGAAACACTTAATGAATGTGAGAAATACTGATGTCAGGATCGAAGCAAATGCATTTGCTTCAAGATGATTGGACACCTAATAAGATACGACGAATTTATTAAAAACATCATAGAAGGAAAGCTAGAAAGAAAGAGAGGAAGCAAAAGATCAAGAAGAGCTTACATGGAACAGATTAAAGAAAAGGTTACCGTCGTGCCTTATAGGGAAGTCAAGGAATTGGTCTTTGATAGACTGGAATGGAAAATGCTGCACCGACAAGAGCGTGGCTCTTAAATTGATGATGATGAGTATCTGCTTACCCGTGTGAGAAATAGGCGTGAGTTTATGTTGTATTTAGTCCTGAGATAGACACCTACTTGCGCCTTAGACCAACAGTACTTATAATGGTATTTCTTAGTTATTGATATTGTTGGAATCAGCCTTTCCATATCGCGATATAACCACTGTTTTGTCTACTCTCCATTCATTTTCTTTTAATTCTTGCGGGCTTCATAATATTTTTTTACTAAATATTTAAGAAGTATATTAAAGTGGCATAAATAAAGATGGCGTGGTACCTACTTTCTTTATTAAAAAGACAAGCAAATATTTTAATATATCAAAAGTAAACTAAGTATCTTTTACTATATGCAGTTCTTAAATATTTAAAATTTAAGCTAATTTCCGCCTAAATTATGCACTAACACCGATCTGTATTCATAACTGTACTATAACATCAAAACTCGCTCGACGTAGAGGAAAAATAAGGCCACTCGCCGTAAAGAGACTCGCCGTAGCGACGGTCGCCGTTCGGAGAGTTGCTGTCAACCTAACTACAATTCTAATAGAATACGAGTCATTACCACTTACAACGATGTGTTATGATACTGAGTACAAGTTACGTCGGGAGTCAAGTACACTTACACTAGTAAAAGGGCAATTTTACGACATAAGTAGTACAAGTACATGTTTTATATTCATGATAAGGGCCCTATGGGTCTGAAGTCGAGTGTTACTGAACATAAAAGCTACGTGACTTATGTAAGTTGACGTTGATAAAATGTAGCAATCGGTAGGGGATCAATTCTGGTCGACTAGCGTTTGATTCAATATATTTTACCCGTAGCTTGTCGCCTAATGGATTATAAGAGACAGAAATCAGAATCATTTATTCAACGCAATTATCACGGAAAAACTTGTCGAGGTCAATTTTACATTTTTGAATCTACGTCATTTCTCAAGGTGTTATGGCTGAGAAGAAGAAATGGCAAGAAACTTCAACAGCAATACATCATTTAAATCAATGTAGGTATACATTACAAGTTATTTAATAACTAGAGGAACACATTTATTACCAGGCAATTTTATCATTTAGGTAATCATTATTCTTGTAATAAGTTTTTTTACATAAAGTAAACTTCACATGAGCTTTAAATTTATTTGCTGGTAAATTCAAAATACTGGTATTTTATTGTAAAAACGATTTGTAGTTCTCTTCTTTATGAATAGTTAGAGCAAAATAAAAGGAGAATAATATAATATTGATAAGTAATAGTAAAAAAGGTTATTCTGGACTAATGGAAATGTTCTAGTATTAACGCAAAATGTCCTTTCCAAACTGATGGACTGTCTATTTCGGTGATATGGGTTGATAGCCTGTCACCGTGCGGTTGATCATGATGAATGAATACCTATTAGGAAGGGTGTCTTATTGAAGATTTTTGACTCTGACTTTAATTTGGCAACCACATGCGTGAGTTTACAATAACAAATTCATTCACTTACATAACATAACAGACACATAAACAGCCTATACATTTCCCACTGCTGGGCACAGGCCTCCCCTCAATCAACCGGAGGGGGTATGGAGCAAACTCCACCATGCTGCTCTACTGCGGGTTGGCGGAGGTGTTTGGGCTAGTAGCCCGGGACCAACAGCTTAGCGTGCGGAATCTTCTTACTTTTTCGGACAATCAGGTGATTCAAGCCTGCAATATCCTTACCAAACAAAGGACAGTCTCACGAAGTGATTTTCGACAATGTCCTCATCGGGAATCGAACCCGGATTACCAGATCGTGAGCCCAACGCTCTAACCACTAGACCACGGAGGCTGTTAGGCTGTCATTCACTTATTGCGAAATAAATCATAATGAAATAAATATACTTTTTTCACAATTTATAAGCATGTTATTAAATAAAATAACATAAACAGGCCACTTCGCGTTCCACTGCTGTGCGCAGGCCTCCGCTCAATCAACAGCAGGATATTCCACCACGCTGCTCCAATGTGGGTTAGCCGAGGCTGTTAATTAACATGATACTAAAAGTCTCTATCAAGATATTATGTTAACTTACTATGCACGCTGACTTGGCTCTCCATCTTGCCGAGTGCGTTGACGGAGGCACACACGTAAGTGCCGAAGTCTGAGGGCGCGAGGCTCTTGATGGTCAGGTTCATCCAGAGCGCGTATTCGTTCACCACCGTCTCCGTGACCCTCAGTTTCGCGTTGTCTAGCAGCTTGTCACTCACTAAGGCTAAAGAGAAAGTTGACAGTTTATCTACATATGTCTTGAAAATCTACATATATGTTTTGAAAGAGCAAAACTTTATAATAAGTTACCATCCTATATAAAGAATACTGCTTCACTATTTTTTCCCCACAAACCCCCTTTCCTTAAACATATCAAATTATGTATGTTATCATCTCCGTAGCATTATCCCGTTTTTCACAGGGTCCACCTAACCTGTAGATTTGACAGGTCCGCCTTTACAGAAGCGACTGCCTGTTTGACTTTCCAATCCGCGAAGGGAAAACCAACCCAATACAGGTTAGGTCATATACTTCCGAAAATTTCTCACGATGTTTACGATGTTCACGACGATTTGATCATATGTACCGTAAAGTAAATCTTGTATTAGTAAGTAACTAGATGAACTGTCGTAACTAGTTTGTAGAAACATCTACCAACCACACTCTACACTGGTAAACAATGATACAAACCAGTGTCTTCTTTGTCGCAATTATAGTTAAGTTTTTCTTTTTAAAGTATATAACTTGTCTGACTGTTGAAAAGGACAAATTATTCAACTTTGTTCAAATATTTAGTTCTCATGATAAGTGACTATGTAGAGTTGGACTTCCGTGATACAGGGTTTCCCTAGTTCGGCGTCCGCCAGTAAAGTATACACGTGGAAGTGTTTTCTATTCTAGTTTCTTCCGCTAATGAATAAATTTCTGTGAATAAAACTGACTACTTAGGTGAAAGTACCTCGATAATTTCGGTGGCACGTACTTTGTATTTTTTATTAAGTTTTGGCTAAAAATAAAGGCTTCATAGACCTTTAGACTTCAGAACAGATTAGGTTAATTTAATAAGGTTCTATCTACTAAAAGAAATTAAAAAAGGCAATGGCGGCCGCTTTATCGTTTATGTAAAGAGACACTTTCAAAATCTCATAAATAGAATCCAAGTAAGTATATTCTAAAAAATAAATTATGTTCGATACTGAATGAATCACTTGAAAACAGCTGGTCCGATTAGGCTTATTTTTTTTTTAGATGCTCGTTGTAAACCACAAGTAAATTCCATTATCGTAACTGGTTATCAAGCAAGAAAAAAAATCCGTGTTCGTATCTGGTTACCAAAGGTCAGTTACGAACGTGGAGTAAAGGACCGAATGTGGTTTATATAGGAACAAAAACTGGTAGTTTCCAGGAAAATTTATTAGAGTAGAATTTTCTAAAATCACTTCTGGTACTTAACATTATAAAAGGAAGCTTTGTACAAAACTATTACTTTCTCGCGCTTGAGCGTAATGTCTGATACGCCTGTCAATCGCTTTATATAACATTAATACTAAAATAGATAATTCAATTACCTTCAGTTATCTTTAAGCTGAAGTGAAATCATTAAACAATAAGTTACACCAAGTTTTGTCTAGTGGTTTAAGATTCACATCCATGCCTGTTTAGGTATAATTATAACTTGAAACCTGAGCTTGAAACATAACTTTCAAGACTAGGTTTAAGTTCTTATCGACGAAATGTTCGTGAAACCACAATGCTGTTCTGGAAAGGCTTAAATGTGTATAGTTAAGTTTCATTATTCGGATATTACCATTATGGTTACAATGACTACCTACTGCAGGATTAATTAGTTCGTAATGGATGGAAATGGATGATCAAATAAATAATGGTGCCAGATCAAATTAATTCGGATATTCTATATTAATTATTTTTACAATTTTATACCTTAAACGGCTTAATAATTAATTGAATTGCTGCTGCAAAAATGATGTTATCTACGAACCTCTTATCTTCCTGTACTATTTATTCTATTTGGAATGCAAAAACGATAATAAACTTTTACGACATTTCCGAGACGAAAATATCCCTGTTTTGTTTTTATCTTCCGTGTAAGGAACTTAAAAATAGTTATTGATTAAAATGGATGCGGTTTATGTCATTCAGAAAAATGCTACCATGAATAGATAATAAAGCTAAAATATTAGTACATTTAATGCGGTACATAACGCTGGTTTTAAAATTGAAGTAATTTATGTGATAGGACGATGAAACAAAACATAGAAAAAAGAGGGTTTTTTAAAGTGATTGCCACAATTTCATATATTTTTACGTATTAGTTTAATAATCATCATTGTATACTACGCTTTTAGTGCTAATGTCACCTCTTCTATTAAGCTTTTCGGAAACACGTTTAGGCTATAATGTATATTATAGTATATGATTAAAAAAAAGCTTCTTTCCCTTCCTTCTGAGTGACAATGACAGGCCATTTGATGTTCTTACGATTTCGGGGCCGAGTTTATGTATGTATTTTTATATCGCCCCTTTATAGTGAAAATCACGTATGCGCCTTTTTGAAAAATCACATTCGGATCTGAATTTGCTAAAAAAAAAACTCCTAGTAGACAAGCTAGTTTTAGTTCAGGTAAAAAAAATTGGTCTCAATATTTACTTGAAATGAAATGAATTGAAAGAAATCGTGATTACGTTAATGAAAGTCATTTTTAAAAGACGTTTACGTGGCCTTCGCCATAAGGCGTCGATATGTAATGTGAACACTGCTTACACTTGCCGTCTTCCCGGTACCAGGAGTTCATGGCTTTGGGAGCAGCTTCGATGTAGCACTGCAGCTGTAGCTCGCTGCCCAACGGAGCGCCGACCAGCTGGTTTGACACCTTCACTTGTGGTATAACTGTTGGGTAATACGAGCAAATGTGTATACTTAAACAAATGGGGTTGGTATTCTTGGTATCATCATCATAAACAGCCTATATACGTCCCACTGCTGGGCACAGGCCTCCCCTCAATCAACCGGAGGGGGTATGGAGCATACTCCCCCACGCTGCTCCAATGCGGATTGGTGGAGGTGTTTTTACGGCTAATAGCCGGGACCAACGGCTTAACGTGCCCTCCGAAGCACGGAATCATCTTACTTTTTCGGACAATCAGGTGATTCAAGCCTGAAAAGTCCTTACCAAACAAAGGACAGTCTCACAAAGTGATTTCGACAATGTCCCCATCGGGAATCGAACCCGGACCTCCAGATCGTGAGCCTAACGCTCTAACCACTAGACCACGGAGGCTGTTCTTGGTATATAAAGTGTAAATGAAACAGACGCCTGCGACTTAGTAGTCTGAGAAAATATACACATATACACGTCACGTCAAAAGAAGTAGATACCTCGTACTAAAAGACGTACGGAGTGACTAGTTAATTCGCATGTGTTTTATTGTAATACTAGATGAAAACTCGGCTTCGCTGGAGTGAAATGTGACTCATAATACACATCTAGATACAAAATTTAGGTAGATATTTCTGTAGTCATCGGTTCTCAAGGAATATTAAAGGCAAGCAATGCATAGATTCGTATAGCTAAGTTCATTGTGTTTTATAAATATAGAAAGTAAAAACCGCTAAAGTTTTTACACAAATCATTTATTTTATTTTAAATCAACATTAACATAAATTACCAAAACAAATAACTTTTAAGTTTTATTCTGTTTACACCTCTCTAATTCAAGCACTCAGTCTTTTCCTTTACTTTAGCAGGTAGGTAAGTTACTACTTCCTAATTAAGAGAGAAAAAACTAGTTACGCATCTGATTCACTTTTGCTATCGCTTCGTTTCAATCCGGACGTGTAAGTACTTAAGCGAATTGAAGAATATCAACTTGTTTAGTGAGATGATTACGTGATAAAAGATTACAGATTATGATTATAACAAATGCAATTTATTCCTTGACCGATATGTTTCAGTTGAATATTAATTACTTACAAATAAGTATATCTTCAGTTACCTATTTATGTAAATTACTAGTTGTAATCCTAAGCCAGCGAAATATTGGATTATTCGTTCCTAGAAGGTTTGTTATTATAGAGTACTGGCCCTAAAAAGCATTATTATTTCGATAAATATTTTATTATGCGTGAATAGGGACGAAAATAAACGTATTCGACACATTATTTAATCGCTTATGTTCCAGACAACATAGATGTCTAAAATCTTTCGAGGTAAAAGCAAATCCATAATAGGACAATACTAAGCCTAAGAAATGTTCAGAATAAGACGATGTAGGTACCTATACAGACATTTTTTACCAATAATATAATGGTAGGTAATAAGTACTTTTATAGCTCACGTCACAAGGATAATTTTACAGAAAGAACTTAATACTAAAAGTGTAAGAGGCGCCCTTAGCGAAAACAGTTCTCATTCTATTTTTACTTTCAAATAGCGAATGCGGTAGGCAGCGAATACGAGTAGGTTCTGCGTTGATGTACTGTATAAAGGCGTAAGGTTTTTCACACGTACACATTTTATTCTCTCGCTTTATCCTTCAGGGTGCTACATTACCAATCATTGTTATATCCGAGTAAATAATCCAGGATTTAAAGCTCCTTAGGCATTGATTTATACTACAATACTATCTATATAAGATTATTTGTATTCTTATACTGGGTGTTAGTGACATCGTAACGAATACTGAGGGGGATGATTCAGACCATGATTCTGAGTTAAAATCAAGTGGAATTTTCCGTCGCAAAATTCATGTTTTTTTTTTAAATTATTTTCAATTCTATACTTTTGCGATGGAAAATTCCACTTGATATTAACTCAAAATAATCAGCTGTTTCATCCCCTTCAGTATTCGTTACGATGTCACTTACACCCCGCACAAGTACATACTGTACCCATACAAGTAGGTATGGGTGTTAGTGACACCGTAACGAATACTGAGGGGGATGGTTCAGACCATGATTCTGAGTTGATATCAAGTGGAATTTTCAGTCGGAAAATTCATGAAAATTTTTGTTATTCTTTTTATTATTTTCTGTTCCATACTTTTGCGACGGAAAATTCCACTTCATATCATCTCAGAATCATGGTCTCAATCATCCATCAAAGTTTTCGTTACGACGTCACTAACATCCTGTATACTTACGACTTATCTGTGATGGACAAGCGGTAAGACATGCGCCTTGCATTCGAATGGGTACTAGAATTAGCACCGCCCATACGAGGACAAAATCTAGTTTATTTATTTAATCGTGTTGTAAACTAAGGAGCTCGGGTGGGAATTAGTCTGAAATAATCCTGTCTGACAAACAATGAGGTTGTTTAGACTGTCTTAGCGATAAAGATTTACAATATTGTAAACATTATTTAGGATTGACTTTGATAGAATAGGTAACAACATTTTATTTAAGCTGATTATATTATCTTTCAGTGCATGTCGTACAGCCTCCTGAAAATTGTAGCGGCCTGCGCCCAGGGTTCTTTTTTTGAACACTGGACAAAGGCTCATATATCGCCGAAATCTGCCTTCCGAAACACGGATCATCTTACTTTCGGACAAAAGGTGATCTGCCTAAGATATCCTAACCAAACTGGGTTTGGTTAGGATATTTTGTGGCCCCTAGACCACAAAGTAATTTTTGTGATATGTCCCCTTGCATCGGGAATCGAACTCAGGAGCTTCGGATCATGAGCACAACGCTCAACTATTGGACCACGAAGGTTATCAGTTTGTGCTATTAACTTAGTGTAATTGTTACGTAGTGCTACCAACGCTGCTACGGTTTTCGTAGCGCGCGTAGCACATGTGTATTGTAACAATATCGCGTTCGTAAATTAATAATTTAGATGGGGAACGTTTTTTTATATGAGTAATAAGTAAGATAAACTAGTAGGAAACTCAAGAAGAGATCAAAGATCTTGATTGGACAAGCGTGTGGGATGTCTTTTACTTGTATAAATCCTGCGATACTTACAATGCACCTGGACGTGGTACCGCCGGCTGACGGTGGGCGGGATGCCGTTGCTAGCGATGCAGTAGTACGCGCCCATGTCTGTTCGCAACACGTGAGACAGCTCCAGACTCTCGCCCTTGTGGTTGCTCACCACTGCAATAATGTTACAACGTGTTAGTATAAATAGACAAAAAACAAACAAAGTCAATTCGAAAAGGTCACTTCTGATTGTCTCTGGTGCAGAGGTGCCCAAAACACTAGCAGCGTTGCCACACTGAATAGCTATGGAGAACATTTGTACCAGAAACGAATCTGAGCGTGGGTCATGTTCAATAGACTTAAGTCGCTGCCCATTGTCTCACAACTCCCTCGCTGCCTCCCCCCCCCCCCCAATTATTGCTTATCTACGTCTGCAAACCAAAAGAAGCCTACGAACTCCGCTAAGTGACACATGTTCCAACTTCTACAATCATCATCTCCCTAGCATTATGTCGTTTTTCACAAGGTTCGCTTACCTAATTTGAAGATCTGACAGGTCCGGTTTTTTACAGAAGGGACTGCCTGTCTGACCTTTAACCTGCGAAGGGAAAACCAGCCCAATACAGGTTAGGTCACATACGTCCAAGAATAGATTTTTCAGGACTGTGGGTTTCCTCACGATGTTTTCCTTCACCGCTGAGCACGTGATAATCATTTATAATCCAAACATGAATTAGAAAACAAATTCGACAATCGTTGATTTTCCTACTTCTACAATCGCTGACGTATATAAGTCATCTGGTTGAAATAAACACTTTGTTAGAACAATGCGCACAATTGTCTCTATTCGCGCGAGTTATAGGCACGTGAGCCAGTGTAGAAAAAAGAACACGTTCCATTTGGGTAGGCTCTCTGAAAAAGAACAGGATAGTTAGCCAAGTTGTGATTATGACAATCGACAGTGACAGTTATAAAAAATAATGGGATTTACATGTCACCTTATGCCGCCTTATGTTAATCCCGCACATTTTTATCACTGTAGAGAAACCGTCGGTCGATCATCCAAATATGTAATATGTATATATTAGTATGTGTGTATTTCGTGTATGTACATGTGTGTGTGTGCGCGCGCGTACGTGTGTTATCTGATCGAAGCGCGAAACTAACAAAAACAAAATCAGCAAAATTCTTTAACGGACAATATGAGGGCTGCGTCTTGTTTCTTAGTCATACACCAGAATGCTGCACAGCTTCCGGGCAAATGCTAACAACTTTCAGGCCGTGAAAGCAAACAGAATGTTCAACCCCTTTTTGTTGTTTGTACTAACATAGATAATTTATATCACGCGGTTTTCAGGATTAGCTTTAGGCTCGCCCCCTATTACATGAGACTTAAACACAGCTGGATGTTTTATATACCTCTACCTACCCCTTAGGGGATACAGGTGTGATGTTCAGGCTTCGTGTTGGAAAGAAAATACTTTTAAGCTTCAATGTACTTATACTTTATTATTTTAATTTTACAAAAAAATATGTATGACGTGCGGTCTCCAAGACAAATGGAATGTGGCGAATGACCCTTGGTGGGGGCGACGTCAATCAACTTGCGTATTGCCCGCGCGCCTCTTCTCAGACCCCTCATCGTCCATGCTTGGACATCTTCCCGGCCTTGAAAGAGCTAGCTTTCAACTTCTGGTTCATCCTCAAGAGGTAGTCGCACGACGTTATGAATAGCTCGACGTATAGTCCCTCTTGCAGTATAAATGTCAGCAACTCGACATATTTTGTCAGATCCAGTTAGCAATCGAGTGATACGTCCCAGACGCCAACGTTGAGGAGGTAGGTTGTCTTCCTTAATAATTACCATGTCTCCATCTTTGGGTTCGGTATTAGTGCATTTCCATTTAGAACGCTGCTGTAATTCTGCAATAAATTCTTTGCGCCATCTTTCCCAGAATTCTTTACGTATTCTCTCGATGGTATGGTAGCTGGTTTTACTCTCTTCCGCTGCTAGAGTGGGCACCGACATCAGTGGTCGCCCGATCAGGAAGTGCCCGGGAGTTAAAGGGCTTAAATCAAGAGGATCAGATGACAAGGGTGAAAGTGGACGTGAATTAAGGATCGCCTCTATCTGTGTGAACAACGTGGTTAATTCCTCAAAGGTAAGAGAAGCGTTCCCTGCTATTCTTTTCATATGAAATTTAGCTGCTTTGACGCCAGCCTCCCAAATACCCCCGAAATGGGGCGAATAAGCCGGATTGAACCGAAATGTAATTTTTTCGGAACTAGCAAAATCTAAGACGGAGTCACGACTGGAGCGCAAAACTTTACCCAGTTCATTATTGGCACCGACAAAATTGGTGCCGTTATCGCATAAAATGACATTCGGCCTACCTCTTCGCGACACAAACCTGCGCAAACATAAAATAAAAGCTTGAGTGCTGAGGTCACTGACGACCTCTAAGTGCACTGCTCGAGTATTAAGGCAGACGAACAAGCAAAGATAGCATTTCAAAATACGATTACCTCTACCTTTCTTACTAGAAATTAGGAATGGTCCCGCGAAATCAGTTCCCGTCGAATAAAATGGAAAAGTAGGTTGTGTTCTAACTGCAGGTAAGCTACCCATCTGTGGTTGCAAGGTCTTCCCACGGTAGCGAGTGCAGATAACGCATTTTTTAACAACTGCACGAGCCAAGTCTCTGCCTCCAATAGGCCAATATTCCTCGCGAAAAGAGGACAAGAGTAGCTGTGGGCCTGCATGAAATAAACGATTATGCTCATGACGTAATAATAATTTAGTGAAATCATGTTTAGAGCTTAATAAAACAGGATGCCTTTTATTATAATTAAAAGGTGAATTCTGCATTCGACCACCAATCCTTAAAACACCATCAGCATCAATAAACGGTGCAAACGATAACAATTTAGATTTTTTGTTTAAAGGTTGGTTCTTTGATAGAGTGCAAAGTTCATCTTGGAAAGTCTCTTGTTGAGAAAGTTTAATTAAAACCTTTAAAGAATTTTGTATCTCATTTGTTTTTAAACTGCCACTAATTTTATTATTTTTTCTACAATTTGTTACGAATCGCAAAACGTATGCCATTATTCGAGTTAAACGACTTGAATTTGAAAATTTAGAAAATTCAATGAATGAATTTTTGGTAGAAGAATCTGTAGCCGTTGCAACCTGTAAATAAACTTTTAGTTCAGGTAAATCAATCGATGAATTTAGTTGTTGTTGTGGCCAGTCTAAATGATCCTTCCTTAGAAAGGAAGGTCCTTCCCACCACAAAGATTCGGCCTGCAGACGCTGAGGGTCTACACCCCTGGAAGCCAGATCCGCAGGATTCAAATCGGTTGGTACGTGTCTCCACGAGAACCCTTGGGTGAGTTCATTGATTTCAATTACTCTATTTGCCACGAAAGTTTTTAGTAGTTTTGGTGTAGATTTAATCCATCCCAGCACAACCGTCGAGTCGGTCCAAATATATTTATGTTGAATGTGTAACCTTGTGGACTGAAGTACTTTAATCGACAGTTGAGCTCCGAGCAGCGCACCGCTCAACTCTAGGCGGGGTATGGTCATAGCCTTCAGGGGTGCAACCCTAGCCTTAGCACATAACAACCTGACCATTACACCGGTATTTTTGTCAACCGAACGTAAATAGACGCATGCGCCATACGCCTCTTGTGACGCATCCACAAAACAGTGCAATTGATTTGTAATTGGATAATCACAAATAACCTTTCGCGGCAACGTTATTCTTGATAGAACACTTAAATTGTCTGACAACTTAGTCCAACGCTGGACAATGCTTTCTGGCACTAAATCATCCCAGCCCAACTTCTCACTCCAGAGCAGCTGCAAAAGAATTTTTGCCTTGATTACACATGCACATAACAACCCTAAGGGGTCAAAAATCATACATGTTAATGATACGATAGTTCGCTTTGTAATCTTTTTGTTTGTTTTCATATCCACGAGAAAATGGAGTACGTCCGGTGTAGGCGACCAATTTAGCCCTAAAACAGTAGTCTGTTTGCACAGATCTAATGTTTCAGAGGTGGTTTTTTCCTGTAACATCTTGGGACAGTTTGTGCGAATTTTATGTAAAGGCAAGCACGCTGATGATAACACCTTAGTTACACCATCCAAAATAACTTTAATCTCCTCTTCAGACTGGCACCCGGTTTTTAAATCATCCATGTAAATGTCATGCTCAATAATATTTGCAATCCTAGCATTAGAACATTCACGAGCCAGTTGAAGAAGGCACCTTGTGCTCAAAAAAGGCGCAGAAGCTGTCCCATAGGTGACAGTATTGAGCTGCATGACCTTGATAGGTTGGGACAAGTCATTTCTCCACAAGATAAGTTGAAGATGGCGCTGTGACTTATCGACTTCAATTTGTCGATACATTTTTTGTATGTCCCCTGTTACTACATATTTATAAGTACGAAAACGCAATAAAATAGCGATTAGGTCGTCTTGCACGACTGGACCTACATACTGTATATCATTTAGTGACTTTCCGGTTGTCGTTTTGGCCGAAGCATCAAATACGACCCGCAATTTTGTCGTCTCACTCTTTTCGCGCAGTACTGCATGATGCGGTAAATAATAACCGAATTCGGGCCGCTCTATTTCATTTAAATGACCTAGACTTTGGTATTCATTTATGAATTCTGTATATTTTTCTTTTAATTGCGGATTTTTTCGAAATTTACTTTCTAAATTCATTAATCGTTTTTTGGCTAAATAATATGAATCACCAAGTGCAGCTCGCGGAGACTCTTTAAGCGGAATTTTTACTGAAAACCTACCACTAGGAAGACGTTCAACGTTTTCTGTAAAATGTTGATCACATAACTTTTCTTCAGGCGAGAGAGAAGGCTTTGAAGAATGGTGAATTTCATCCACCTCCCAGAATCGTTGTAAATCAGCATGCATTTGCTTAGTAAAATTACATGTCACGTGGCTGGGGTTACCGTTCCCCATTGGGCCACTGACCAACCACCCAAGTTCAGACATCTGTAATATTGGTTTACCTACCCCTAGCGTGAGACGTTTGCATCCAACAATATCCCAATAAACATCAGCTCCTAAGAGAATATCTATCTGTGCTGGTTGATAAAAGTTCGGGTCTGCAAGCTCAATATTTTCAGGTAAGTTTAACTCATGGATATTAACAGGCGAACCAGGCAAAGTTCCCGTAATCTGAGGAACAACTAAGCATTTCAAATTTATTTCAAAAGAACTTGTCACTGATTTTATTTTAAGTTCACATCGTTCTGTAATATCAAACATCAGGTTATTAATACCTGCAATGCGTAGAGGCTTAGTATGTTCCGAAGAAAGCCCTACTTTCATTTTCAGCTGCTCTGTTATAAAAGAAGACTGGCTGCCTGTGTCGAGGAGCGCGCGTGCTAGGTAAGTCTGATTATTTAGTTCATTAACGACTTGCACGACCGCAGTACACAGTAAGACTTGACTGACAGACACAGCTGACATGGAGACCGGAAGCGCGGCAGGCGCGGAAGTGGGCGCGGGGGCGGGGGCTGAAGCTACAGGTAAGCTTGTATTTACATTATTTTGAACCGTATTACCCTTTTGCATGTGCAATAGAGTATTATGCTTCTTTTTACAGATTTTACAACATCCCCTAAGGCGGCAATGAAAGGCCTTATGTCCTTCCCGCAGGCAATTAGAACACAACCTCAACCTGACAACTTCCTTCAGTCGATCCTGAATATTTACATTTTTAAATTTCTCGCAATCATAAATACGATGCCCCTGTGTGTTACAAAACAAACACAAAAATTCTGCTGCATTTTCTGTCGTTGTGACAAAGAAATTTGTTTTATTATATTTATCGTAGTTATTTTGTATCTTATTAAAATTGTTTTTATTCGTATTGTAACTCGTATTCATTCCCTTGTCGCTTCTCAATAGCGCAGTCGACTCTAAAATGTCAGCACGATTTCTGATAAACGTGTAAAACTCATCCAATGTGGGCAAATGTGTTAAGTTATTTTTGTGTTCTTCCCACTTTCTATTCGTGGTGGAATCTAATTTCGCTGAAACCATAAAAATAATCAAACAATCCCAATGTTCAGTTGGTTGACCAAGAGTTTTTAGTGCTCGTAAATTCTTTGTAACATTATCTACGAAGGAACGCAAGGATTTATGACATTCTTTATTCAACGAACCAATCGTAAACAACGCCTTTAAATGATTGTTTACAAGTACATTCTTGTTATCATACCGAGCCCACAATAAGTCCCAAGCTACTTTGTAATTTGCAGACGTGAACTCTAATGACCTAATTACCTCACTTGCCTCCCCATTCAAAGAGGAACGAAGGTAATGAAACTTATTAATGGCGGGGATTGATTCGTTTGAACTTATTAGAGATTGGAATGTATCACGAAACTCGAGCCATTTTAGGTAGGATCCATCGAAAGCGGGCAAATTAATTGTTGGTAATTTAATTGAGTGCATATTACCGTGGTGAGAATGAGAACATGAGGTCACCTGTGCTTCTGAGGGACACCCATCCCCTCTAGAATGCTCACGCATGTACCTTTCTATTATATCCTGCAAAACTGATTGTATATGGATTATTTGTGTTTCGAATGAATCCCTGTCATTAAGTTGTTCCTGAGTTTCAGCATCATTCTCACAATTATCCTCAATTTGTTTTTGCAGTTCTTCATATTCCACAGACAACTCTGAACACTTATCTAAACGCTTTTGTAACTCCTTAACTTGTATACTATCTAGTTTTTTAACGTCAATTTCCATATATATTTGCACGTGTTGATCTAACTTTGTTATTCGTCCCTTAATAGTCCCTCGCTTTCTCATTAACTGAGCATATTTCTCGTCGCTTATCATTTTTTCTGTTGTTTACGCACTGCAAAGAAGTAGTCCTACGTCACCAACTATGTTCTAAAATATAGATAAGAACACACTAAACTCAATAAAACACAATAATGAACCAGGTAAATAAATTGTGCATCGAACCCAAATGTTGTTTACGTCCTCCACTCGCGTCTGGCCGCTTATAGGTACTTCTATGCTCCGTGACCGTGAATGCAACACAATAGCCGCTCAGCTGATGCAATGGTAACTGATAACCGGCTCGATCGCACTGCTAGTCTTCACCGGGACACTAGCCAGTTTGTACCCTGGAATTGTTATAAAGATAGCCTAAAGCAGAGGAGTAGACAAGTAGGCATGTAGTGTGATATTTATGTGTACACTTGTTATGTACTTGCGATGATATAGTAAAATCTTTATGCAGGACCCTATACAAAATGCACCAGTAAAGATGAGTATTTAAGTATCAAATATATACGATAAGAAGTTTATTCTATTATAATTGCGTTGAATACGGAATCTAATACTATATTTTTAAGCTATGTAGCACAATACTAAATATGTTATAGGTATATTCAGCACATCCACGTAGCATTGGGTATGAGTACCTACTTAAAAAATGTTAGCAAAACGTATCATTCCTTTACTTCTTCTTTAAAGTAAGACTTATTTATGTAATTCTGACTTTAGTTTAGACAGATACTAATAGTGATTAACGAAGAAAGCAAATAATCCGCTTAAAGCTTTGGCCTCAAATGACCACTGACGTCACCACATTGGTATTTCCAACAAAGCACTGTACTTAAATCGATTATTAATTTTAATTAAATTTATTTTAACTTTTAAAGATCAACTTTGTTCACACAAATAAAGGGGGAATTTGGAGTGGAAATGAGAAAAAAAAAAAAACGGAACGAGCGTACTTCCCTCGGTTTGACCTCCTGACACGGGCGTTAGGTACACTTCACGATTCTTCATGTAACAACAATTTTGGCCCATAGATAAAGGTTGGCCCTCCTTGTAGGTAGCAGCACTGCTCTTCAAATTCTTCAGTAGATTTCAATTTCCAAATTAGTCCAATTCCTTTTAGATATAGCTCGATGCATCGCCGTCAGGTACAACAATTATGTAGTTTTAATTATACCCGAGCTTCCACTTATATTTCCGACTTGCAGTTTTCTTATTATTTTACACGGTCGCCAATTGTTCAGGCTTCGTGTTGGAAAGAAAATACTTTTAAGCTTCAATGTACTTATACTTTATTATTTTAATTTTACAAAAAAATATGTATGACGTGCGGTCTCCAAGACAAATGGAATGTGGCGAATGACCCTTGGTGGGGGCGACGTCAATCAACTTGCGTATTGCCCGCGCGCCTCTTCTCAGACCCCTCATCGTCCATGCTTGGACAGTGATGTTATGTACTATCATATAACATTCAACTCATTACTAAGAAAATATGGTGTTGTGTCTGTGAAATAAAGATACTTTGTTTCATTTATTTATTATTTCAGGAGCAATGAAACGCTTTTATTTACCTTAATGAAGGTCGGCTTGAAACATTAACTGTCTCTCAATTTAACACATTTTCGCATTTAAATTGGCTGGCAGATGTATTGAACCTCACATAAATAATAAATGGCAAAAACTTTAAATAAGCTCTGAAAGGGTTGGGCTCTTCTAAAATAAACTGCGTGAGAATTTGTTATGCGGTTGGGTTCATGTACAAGTGAATCCACTTACCTTACTCTTCATTTTTAAACCAAAACTCTGGTGTACTGCTTTACTGGCTTCCAATGTTTATGTTTACCTATATTTCCTTCCTCCATCATCTGATTAACTGTATGTAAGGTTGTATAAATTTACTCGTAGCAGTAAACGACTCTAAACGTTCTAACTGACAGTAATACATTTGTTCGAGATTTAATTGATGAGTAATCTAAATATCATCATCTCCTTAGCGTTATCCCGTTTTCACGGGGTCCCCGTTACCTAACCTGAATATTTGATAGGTCTGGTTTTTATAGAAGCGACTTCTTGACTTTTCTTCCAATCGGCGAAGGGAAAACCAGCCGAAAGCAGGTTAGATCACATACCTCTGCAACGCATTTCTCGGGTATGTGGGTTTCCTCTCGTTGAGTAAAGTATTTTTCAGACAATGACAGTAACAGTTTTTTGCCGTTACTTATTGTAGATTTACCTCAGGTGGCATGACTAGTTGGTCGGACAAATGAAGAGCTCTAAGGACTCCCACACAGTACTGAAAAATTAAGACAAACAAGCTAAGTTTCTGCAAGATGCTGTTAAGATTGAGCTACGTATGCCCACCCTAAAAAGTGTTAGTGTAGTTAGTTTTTATCTACACATAAATTTTAGTCTTATTAACATTGCAATAGGCATAAATACACGTGTTATCTTTCAACTCTTTATTATTTTACAAAGAGCTAATTTTGTCTTTCAATTACGGTATCAACAGTACCGGTATCATACAGACAGATCAACAGCAAGGGTTTTTATTTTGCATAGACCATTTAATAGCTTTTTCTGATATAGCGGCGTGCAGTAATTGCCCGGAGTATTCCATGCAATACTCCGTTACACTATATAATACTTTTAAATGAAGCACGAAACGGTTCACCAAATGGAAAATAAAACGTGTGGGTACCATCGATGTTGAATTTACTAAGAGGACTGTGATACTGTTTAACCAATAAATAAATTACTTGGAAAAAAAGCTCTCGGGTTCGCTTTAGCAGCGCAGTGCTTAAGTAATCTGAGCTTTATTTGTATGTGGTGTTTTCCTAACTTTATTCCGACGGAATCCGTACTCATTCGGGCGCGAAAAAAATATTCCACTGGTACAGACGGGATGAAGCTTCTACGTCGAGTGCCGCATTCTCTCGCTCCACGGAAATATCGTCCGTTCTGAAATCGCTTTTGAGTATAAAATCTTTTATTATGCGAGCACGGTTCATTTAACGCAGCATTAAGTGAATTTGTCGAACAACGTATTTTAAAAAATGAACGGGTAAAAGAGCTGTGAAATAGGGATGGAACGGTAAAATTAGGACGCGTGGTTACTCTTGCAGTATTTTATTAGGAGTTGGTAAGTTTACGTAAAATTAATTAATTTATTTACTTTTATGAAGATTAACAGCTAAATAGTACAGTAAATAAATTCACTAGTAAATACACTATGTGCTTATAACAAATCTCCAACTATAAGTTCCAACATAGTTACTCTATAATGGAATTAACATAAAAAGAAAATCAATAAAATAAAAAAGAATAATAAATTAATAATTATCTAATCCCTCGCCTAATACTCCTGACGCTTTTCAAATCACGAAACCTCCTGTGTGTCGCGCTGTCCGGTAGTTGCGTGTGACGCGCGGGGTGAAGCTGATGCAGCGAACTAGTTTTTGTGTACTTCGTTTGCAAGTGTATAAATTCCTACCTACATGTTCTTTAGTTATTGTACTATTTGTTCGAGCATGATATTATATTGCAAATTGGAAGCGACGATGGTGAATGTCGGTGTACGGACAAACCAAAGGTTTTTGTTGCACCGTCAATTGTAAAAAAAAAATGTATTAAGTACTGTACTTATTTTTAATATATAAATAAATAAATTCAATGCAGCACGGTGATTTGGCGTACCTAATCAGCGGCCCCATTAGTGTCTGAATTAGTATTAGAGATTCGAATTAATCGCGAAATGTTGCTGCAGAATACTACTGCGCGCGAAATTAGCGTATTGCAACCAACCAGAATCCTGACTGTGGTGTAATTAAGAGATTTGAAGGGTCAAAGCGGACATTAACAAACTGCACATTATGTGTAACGAGACAGCAACTGGGTGGTATAAATTAGTTGCCGTCGAACCGTGAAACTGGACATTAGTCCCGCCACAGCTAATGACAACTGAAAACGTACTCGGGAAAGCAGATGTGACTGCAATACTGTATTTATTTGCACTGTGACAGATTAGGATTCGTTGAGATGATTTTGAGATGTGTGCTGATTGAGTTTTGAATATTTTACAAAGATTTGTAGACTTGCATTTATATTATTATAATCTGTCTAAATAAACCTGAGAAAATGTCGCTTGAACTCTGTTTGGTGTAAATAATGACAACTGGTAGTATTTTATAACATTCACCTTTAACTTCAGATTTTAGTTCAAAAGACAATGAGATTTTAAATTTGCTTCCAAAAGCAAAAGGTTTAAATTATTTTGTAAATTCATTAGCATAACAGTCTACTAATATAACTAGCCGATTCAGTCACAAACTGGTACGATCTAGTTAGCTGCTAAAGCTTCCATTATTAATTATTATATTTAAATGGATTCAAACACGCACCAGTCTCATGTATCTTGGTTACTAAGTTTTAGATGGTTTTTTTATATTTTTTTTAGTCGAGACGTTTGTTTCGTAATAAATAGGACATTCAATAGATACGTGTCATTAACAAAATTCTAGGCTATTTCACACTTGTCTCTGCTCAGGACATCTTCGCATTTGTAGAGTCAGTGTCTATGTTACACAACATAATATAATATGCTCACGACTATATACATTAATCAAAGGTACGTCTATCGCAACATGAACTAAGTATCACACTCACTGAGCTTTCTGTTAGACCAACGTGATAGATGGTGAACCGTATAGCCGTCTAAAACTCTGTGTAAATTAAGTATTTATAGCAGGAAAATTCTATTTTTTAACCTTCAAAGGTTTCAAACCTTTCAAATAGTGTTAAAGTTGTATCCATTGCGCTTATTGATTCAGGCCTGCTTCAATTTATTTTTATTTATTTTTTATTTTGTAATGTATTACAAAGTACCTACGTACAAGACGTAGTATTATTCCCTATTCTATATAAAAATACGCGACAGCAATACCTATTATATTGAAGCAGGCCTGAATCAATGAGCGCAATGAATACAACTTTAACACTATTTGAAAGGTTTGAAACCTTTGAAGGTTAAAAAAATAGAATTTTCCTGCTATAAATACTTAATTTGTCATCCCACCACTACTATAATGTTAATTAACTGAAACTCTCACCTCCATTATTGTTCTACCTGCAAACTTTGCAACAATTATATTTCTTCTTATTGTATAGCAAAATATCCTACTGAGTCTTTGTTGAAATTCATCTGTAACTGACGTTTTAATCCAAAGAGAGGCCGACGCCGACTATAATGTACGTGATTGCAATACAAACGATTCAATCTATTTTTTTCATTTTCCTTACGAAAGTTCTGCCGATTTTATAAAGTAACGTTTCTAAAATTATCCGTTTAGCAACATAATGCTGCGGTATAAGAAATTGGAATCGTTATAAAATCTGTTCAGAGAGAAATTTTCAGGAACTATTTCTGGCTAACAAGCTCAAGGTTATTTCAATTTGCTCTCTCGACTTCCGAAAGAGTCTTAGCTCTTTTACCTTCCTGGAACTCAAACAAAAAAGTAATTAAAGCTCGTTTCCTGTGGCATTAAATAAATCGAAATGATTGAACAATGAAAATCGTTTCTGAATATTTAAGTTGCTGGTTAAATAATCGTAAATGCTTAAACGACGATAAATCGTTTCATTTCCATATCTTTGAAAAGAAAGTGGGACCTAAATTGTTTTCTAGAAAAATAATTGATGAAGATATATATTATGTAGGTATACTCCGTCATATTAACAGATGACTAAGCTCGAAGATAACGATACAAAAAATGAGGTCGTTTACTTACTCTTATAATCCCTAAATTAAGTCAAGTAAAAAGTGAGGACAAAAATAAACCGACGTTTACTAATAAGGTGAGTAAACGAGACGTGTCACGCGCAGGTATTACGTCTAGAGAATAGCATTATGCATTATAGAATAAGAAAGAATGCCTCATTTTTATTTTATGCCCCTCTTCCTATATTGAATGACGATAAAAGGGGTTCCGCTCTCGAAAATAGATATAAGGAGGGAACATTGAGCGCCACTTACACCTTCTTGCGTTTTACATTTAAAAGGAAACAACCTTTTCATTTTGAAACATATTATCCCCATTTTTAAGCCGATTTTCCAATACAGATTTCCATTGTGGTGCAGATTTCAGCCGATAACCGTGAAATTGAATATGAATGATGATCAAATTGTACGGTACGAGTTTGAAAGGTACAATTTTATCAGTTTGTTCAAATTGGGTGAAACTAAACAATTTTAAAAAGTAAAGACCATTTTTATTGCCCATACTATCTTTTCGACAGCAACTGCGGTTAATATAGATTGGATTATCTGAAAATGAAAAAAAATATACCACGCAGTAATCAGATAACCTTCGAAGTATACGGATCAATAAATAATGGACATTAATACGATTCCCTTTGGCACGCATAAACCAGTCCCGTGTAACTTGAGCCGCGTAAAATAAATTATCGCGGAAATCCGACGTAGGCGATGTATCTACGATCTTATCTCGGTTGCTTATGACATTGTTAAACTAGACTGTATCCACTGACGGTAAAAAATACGTGACCGCTTTACACAATTTGGCTTGAAAAACAACCCTCACAAATTTTAGGCCGGTACTGACAGCGGGGAATAAATTATGTTAATGAACGCTTTCGAAGCGCATCCGATGATTCGCGCGATTGGCTCGGTTTTTCTTACATTTACATAATAACCGCTGGATATGATGCATGCTTGCATTATGAACAGGTTCGCTAGAAAACTGCCAGTTTCTAGTAAGGAAATTCCGTGTAAATGGTACAAAATACAGAACATCTGAGTGCGGCGTGTTGGAATAGTTTATTTAAAAGAGACTTACTAATGTAATAAGATGATCGGTGCTTTGGAAGGCACGTTAAGCCGTTGGTCCCGGTTACTACTTACTGATGTAAGTAAGTAGTCGTTACATGAGCCATGTCAGGGGCCTTTGGCGGCTCAATAATAACCCTGACACCAGGGTTCATGAGGTTGGTAATCCACCTCATAACCCACACGATAAGAAGAAGAAGACTAATGTAATAAAGTCAAATACTAAATTACTTGTCTTAAAACAGTACAATAGTAGAAGCCTTAACTACCACCTATGAAGCCCCACACGTTTATAAGTAAAGCTTAGAAAGCGCAGCGTTCTGAAAAACCACACGTCCCATATATTTTCGTTACGTTAGAACATAACGCCTGTAGTGCCATAACTAGTAGTTACCCTGAAAATTAGTCGAGACCATGTGGTCTGGACTACGTCTACGTCTAGGCCATAATAATCCTCTAAATGCAACTTACACATTAAATGCATTAGGATTATGTCCAGCCAGACCGTAAAGTCCCTCTTTAAAAAAACACTGCACCTTTTCTTAACTTAAATAAGTGTACCTTTGGCTTTGGAATTAATCAAGATAAAAGGAATAATATTCGGAAGAAACTGTCTACTCGAGAGTGTGGGGAAGTGAGAAGACATATATTATTTTATATTACATTCAAATTATATACTAGTTGGGGCGGAAGGCAAGAGGGAAATCACTGCCTTATTTTTCCTAAACAAGTAGCATGGCTACATAGCTACATGGCTGCATAGCTACATCGACAAGAGCGTGGCTCTTAAATTAATGATGATGACTATTAGGTGTGTATATTTGATTCAAATGAGATCTAGCTGAAAATTGATTCTCATTTCAAACGTGTTTTTATCTTTATTCAACTTTTACAGAGCGATTACTTTCAAGTCCAAAAATAGAACGAGTACACAAGGGGTTAAAATGGCTAATATAACTTACATTATCGATTCTCCAAAATAATATGAATTAATGACACATTTCCATTACTCTCAACAAACAATGGAAGAGTGCAAGTACCGTTTCATTTAATAATGCTGTTTAATTTTACTGTTGAAATAAAATAATAAATTAAATGGGAACTGGCTGTACACGTTAAATTGATTCAATCGTTTTAAACTTAAATATGTTTAATTACAGTGTCTGTTTCGGAATATTTCTTTGTATGCTCTTTAATTATTTTCTTTTTTGTTTTTGCTTTTTCTATTAACGGCACTGTATACCATAAGGTTGACGAGGTGAAAGCACCATGGTGGAATGGTGGTGGGTAAGTTGTTTATTTGTGTACCTAGAGTAACGATGATCCTTGTATTTAATAACATTACTAATTTAAGAGCCACGCTCATGTCGGTGTAGCATTCTCCATGCTACTTTTTAAGGAAAAATAGTGCAGTGGTTTCCCTCTTGCTTCCGCCCCGCAGTACTCTGTCTGACGCGAGTGGGATGGCGCCTAGAATAGTCTATTTCAAAGCCGTACTAGGACTTCTGTCCTCCGCCTCTGAATACTACTGATAGTTACTGCTGCCTTCTGTCAGGTCCCAGGTTACAGTCCCTGTGACTTGCCTCTTCCGTCCTGCATTTGTACTTAAAAATACCCCTAAAACATTGATTTACCACTACCGTAGATACAGCGCTTGATACAAAAATGTGGCGAAAACTTGGCACTTGTTTAGCGCACTGAGGTAAAGTATTAACAGTAATATAGTATATTAACAGTAACTTTGCGTCCCACTTTTTGAGGGCTAATGTGCAATCTACGGTAGTAGTAAATCTATGCCCTAAAAGTAAAAATGTCTACTACTTAATTTGATAATTCAGGTCAATTTGAGTAACGTGAACGGCAAATATTACCCAATAATGACGTATGGTAATGCGTCCAATGTGACAGACACCTCACGCGGCTCCCATATTAAACGAGCCCGTGATTGACGCCCGAATTACGTCGCATTATAATACACATTATTACATTCCACGTACAAGCTTTTATCCAATAACATAACATACCTTCGCAAACTCACAATCGTAATTTAGATTTGACAAGGATTTAGTTGGTCCTGACAATGCCACGATAAATTTAATAACGCCCGCGTATGTCGGAAACATCGCAATGTTAATAAGCGACATCGTAATGTGACAGTAATAAACTTAATTTAAGATAGTAAGGGCTTTATTAACGCGAGTTCAGGTTTACATTCTATTTGTGTAAGTGGTGTACACGTGGTTTATTGATGTAGTGAATTCATGTTTAGATCATAGATAACTTATACCACGGGGTTGGCAGGATGTGTGCTCTCCTCGTGGAAGAATGAAGTCAAGAACCCATATTAATAATAAAAACAAAAACATAATTTTTAACTTCAAAGTGTAACAAATCAACAAAATTCAAACAAAACGGAACAGTTCTAATAAAAGAACTAGACCAGTTATAAAAACATACAGAATTAATAATTGGTTCTGCAACATTGTAAAGGTCAGGGTATTCAAAGTTAATTCGTAAACTTACTATTCCATAACCCGGCGAGGCAAGTAAAGACGTTAATTAAAACACTTCCTTTTAGTACTCCAAACTTTTAGTACTTACTGAATTTCTAAAGAAAGGCAATCAAGTTAATGGCTCAATCAAAGATCAAAACAACCCTATCACAATAAATATATAATTACATTGCGTACCGATGCCAGATGCCTACCTACAATAGAGGATGTTGTTTTTAACTCTGAGGATGTATAGAGCCACAAGTAATCAGAAGACGACGAAGTTCTAAGATGGACATGATGAACATTGTGGTGACAGGCGTGAATGGCCCATCGCCACAATCTTACTCTCGGCTCTTACAATATGCCCAGGCGGACAACTGAACGCGTTCTATATAGTGAATTCTCAGCCAGTCCAACATAAAAGTAAAAAAACCTATACATTCCTGTGGTGTAATTAACTAAAAACTATTTATTATACCCACTTAAAATATAGTAATACGCCTGTGTCCCCGAATTAGTAGGCAGATGTGTATAGTATATACACTCACTTCCCGTCAGCTATATACGTCCCATTTTATAGGGCGCGAGCCTATTGCCACTAACCAGGCACAAATCCTGGAAACCACGTGATGTAAATTATCAAATTCAGTGGTTTAGAGCCCAAGCCGAGAATCAGATCGATGACATTAGTATTAACTATAATAAACTATAGTATATATTATAGTCACGCGTTCTCCAAATGGGCGATCACGGATCCAATAAACTATTATACTGAAACGTTACAATCCAAGAATAGAGTAAGTATTAATTATATACAGCAACTTTAATAATTTAAGATATTTAAAAGTAAATAATTTTTGTATAAACAGTTGGAGTATTTGAACAAATAGCTCGTGTTTCAAGTTACTTTTAAAGTTTGACCTCCTTTATTCTCTCCTTTATGAATGTCATAGATTATGTTTTATTTTTTACTAAACTACAAAAAGTGAAATGTTATCTATTTTGTATATTGAAACAATCCCCTTCAAACACATTATAATAAAACAGTTCATCGCCATTAGTCCATCACGATGGACTGGCTAAAATGGAATTTGGACCAAACAAAATGTAATAGAGACGTTGAAATATCTATTCCATATTCTACTTATATTATCGACTCTTAACGTATCGATTTATGAGATATGCTCTTCTGCAGCAGTATTCAAAAATAAATATTAGTCTTCTATTTTTAAAAATCTTTCCAACGTGGACCGTTTGGAAATAGGTTTAAATAAAGTTAACGTCCATATTCCATTCAGGCCAACTCCACCATTTGTTGGAAACTCGTTAAATGTCGCACAAGTTTTTATACGGATTTGTATGAAAAGTAGTCGTATTGAATTATTGACAGTTTTTCATTCAGTATTTGGATTTTTATCCTCAATAACGTTATAACATTTTAATGTGAAAGGTCATCGACCGAATAGGTAGAGAAAGAAGACATGCGGCTATTGATATTTATTAAAATGATTTAATTGCAAGAGATTTGATTCTGTCTAGCTAGTCTAGTGTTTGTTAATGCAACAGGTCTCTACAGAGATACAACTACGTTGGTACTTATGTTTATTTACACATCTAATAAATGTAAATATACATATATGACAAGACTATTTACTTTCGAAGGTAACTTAGTATAAAGGCAAGATTAACACGGCAGGAATTTAACCCTCGCATTTCCCTGTAAGAGGATTTTGGGCATTGAATTTTAGATCGAATTCACGTAGACAAGAGGGTACACTGATTCGGTGATGGACAGTCAGGCAATAGGGCAGTGTGGACGAAATCGTGTGTGGTTGTTCTTAATTTAAATTTAACGGTCCGTTGATACTGGTTTTCCAGGCATTATTGACAGAACCACTCTAAATTCTCATCCTCTATTTGTACTTGACGGGAGAAACCGGGACCAGTAGTTAAGTGATGCAACGAGGGTGTACTATTTTCGATTTCACGAAGCTTTTGATGAAAATTTCATGTATGTGGTTCTCTAAGGTACTGTCATCAGAAACACATGGAATAGATACCAGCGCACGCGGCGGCGTCGTGAGTTGAAACTACTCTAAAAGGCGATCTACTTTGTCAATTTTCTAGAGAGACAAGAGTTCGTCGTTGAAGGGTTATCAACGGACGGATAGCGACGAAGTTGCTTTCAGAGGATTGCATGACTGACCAATAGTAAAAGGATGCATGTAAGTATACAAACTATCAACAATATTCGCTTGTAAGTAGGTATGCCTAGTAATACTTCCAATTATTACACCTACCTACATTAAACTGGCATTGAGTACATTTTGTAAATACTACCTATATATAGTATAAATAACGGCCTCGTTCGTACGTCTATAGCCACCTAATATCATAATATTATGAATGAACAAATAATGGTTAGTGGCAACGGCCTCTGTGGTCCAATGGTTGAGCGTTGGACTCACGATCCGGAGGCCCCGGGTTCGAATCCCGGTAGGGACATATCACAAAAATCCCTAGTTTGGTTGGTATTCCACCTCACAACCCACACCATAAAAAGAAGAAGATAGTGTAAATACAGCTACATTAGGTCAGGATTAAAAAAATACTCGCTTTATCTGGACTGGACACGTATATGAAATAAAATAAACAACTCCTTAATTACAAATATGAACAGAATGTCTTTCTCTAGTCTTTTAATTCCCCTTAAGTGTAAGTTATTTTTAGCACTGCTAATCTTTTCTTTACAAAAGGTTTTCAGGAACCGTTTCACCCAAGTACTAAGTCCAAAACGACCTCTAAACACACGTGAGAACGTTTATTTTTCGCTAGGAGTAAATGTTTACTACAGCACTAGCTTAACTGTAGGTATCGTTCTAACCGGCAGTGGTACGTGTTTCTCTCAGTTTAATAAATATTACCTGTATTTTTCAAAGGTTAGTTCAGTCGCTAAACTGTATATTATTCCCTCAGCTGTCTTTACTGTTCAATGAAATAGCAAATAAAGTGGTGCATGAAACACTTTTGAAGTAAAAGGTGTTTATAGTGATATTTCGAACAGCGTGACGTTTTCGAGCTTGTAAAATTCTTAAAAGACGTATGGCTGGGACAAAAAAATTGTAGAGCAGATTGCGAAAGATGAACTTACATTCTTCGTGTAATCCTATCTTACTTATGTATTTTTGTTACAGCAACTGTTTTTATTTAATCTAATGGGTTTTCTCTTTACCAGCACCTTCTTCTTCTTGTCGTTTCGATGGCATTCAGATTTCTTCAGCCCAGTATTCTGCTACTCGAACAGCATCCTCGGTGGCACTCGTCAGCCCCTCTCGCGTGCACCTGCACGCGATACCTATCAAGGCACGCGGGGCAAGTTATCAGATGAGCCATTTACCAGCACCTATCACGTCGGTCTAACATAAAGCTCGGTTAGGTGTGGGTACTAAGTTCATCTTGCGGTGGATGTACTTCTGACTACCCCAATTGGGATATAGTCGTGAGCTTATGTTATGTTGTTCTTGATACCATTATGCCTTTTAAAAAGGTAAAGAAAGTGTCGACGGTGTAAAGAGCTTACCTAAACTTAAGCATACGCTTTTAATCTCCATTTGAGTTGACAGAGTCAACAACAGACTCCTGGAACCTGCACCCACACAATAGAAGAGAAAAATAGTCTAAAATTAAGGAATCATTTTGCATATTAAATATTTCCCCTATTTATAGAAAAAAATGTATACAGATATCAAAAGAACACTGATCTATATGACGAGTTATATTAAAGATAATAATAATTTTGAAATTAAGGCAATTCTATTTGTAAGTAGTTGACAAATAACACGATTTATATAAAGTTTTCCTTACTATTTTATTAAATATAAAGTTTTCTTCTTAAGGATGGATTATAAGAAAGCATTATTTCCAATGTGTGTAAGTAAGTGTGTAAGTCATTATAAATGTAATTGGGAGTGGGACATGTTATTATTACAAATATTACAAACCATTTTAGTATTCAATAAACATAAATGTAGGACTGACAAATTGTATAAAAACAACATCATTATTGTATTTGTATCAAATAGGCTTATCATGTTACGGTCTCGTAACAATACTCGGGAAAAAACCTTTTCAGGGTTATAAATATTATGTAAAACAGTTAAAAACAGAATACATTTCAATGTAAAATAAGATGCAGATCTTGAACTGCCGGCGATAAGCTTTGAGAGAAAGTAAATAAAAGGGGCGAAAGAAAAAAAGAATATCTCACTTCTCGAGTTGTTCGAGAATATTTTTCTTGGCCGATCGGAGTCTATAAATAAAACAAATGACTTGAAGTGATTATTAAGTTCTATAACAGATTTTTACATTATTACCATTAAAATAAACATGAGATCACGACTATATCCCAATTTCTGAAGTCAGAGGTACTGGATCTCAGGTACAGTCATGAGCAATATCATATACCCACTTTAGAACCCTGTCGCACCATCATATTTGACATTTAATGAGGCTTACGGTTTAATTTGTCAAAAAAGTTAATGTGACATGGTTTCAAAGTGTATACATATTAGTACTCGTGACTGTACATCCCTCGCAAGATGAACTAAGTATCTACACCACGTCATAGATGGTGAGCTGTAACCTCCCCCCTCCTCTATATTGGAGAATAAGAAATAAAATGAGCATAAATTGTTTTAAAACGAAATATAAATCAGCCTTACCGAAAAACAATTGACTGCAGAAAATTTTAATCATACCTACTGGAAAATGCCGTTAAAATCACTTTTTGATAAAATACTAACCCTATTTATTACATTACCTAATATTAAAATAGTATACTTCTTTATAATTATACACATTTAATTTTATTCAAATACACAAACGCTACAAATACACCCTCAAACACACACACTTCTTCTTCTATACATAATTGTAGAGGTATTTGATTGTCTTTTGATTTTATTGTATCTTACCTAAAGCTGTTATATTTTCTTTTTAATGTCCTTTAGCCCTCGTTGACTATTAATTCCTTCTTACAATATACTAGGACGAGAAAATGACTGAAAATCATCGTTTGATATTACCATAGCATGGCTCCATCAAAGCACAAGCTGAGCCATTTCATTTTGCCCGTATTCATAATTACCTAGATCATAAAGAAAAGTGTAAACTGTTACTGGCAATAAATTTATTTTATTCTTAATCCGTATCGCCGTCTAGAATGATTGAGCCAACTGTGTTTGTAAAAACTACACTTAAGATAAATAAAAACAACATAACATAAACAACCTATATACGTCCCACTATTGGGCACAGGCCTGCCCTCAATCAACCGGAGGGGAGAATTAATCAATCAGTAGAGCGTGGTGGAGTGTGCTCCGTATGCTCCATACTCCATCACGCTGCTTCATTGCGAATTGGTGGACGTGTGCGCACTACCATGGCTATCTTCTAAACATTACTATTTCGAAGAATTTCAGTGAATTATATACTTATTCTCTTGTTCCATACTTTATAGACCGTGATTTTTCCGTAGTCGGATTTTAGATTATAAATTATTTTATGTTTTTTATAATAATATTTTTATTTTTCTTATAGTAATAAATTTTAATCATTAAAAATAAAGAAATACTAAATAAATAAAAAAAATCCTAAAATAAAGTTATATTGACGTTCCTGTATACGCATACTTGGATTTGAAACTGAATTTCTAAATATAGGATTTTAAAAAAAAAATTAGTTATGAAGACGAATATTTTTTTATGTAAGTATAATATATTATTTTGGGATCTTATTTAATACACATAACCCTCCTTTTTGCTTCGCCGAATTCGGGCTCATTGGTGCAAGTTAGATACCGGGGTTCGAACCGGCGCTCCCCGATTGAGAAGCAAGCCTGTGTACCACAGGACCACAGTGATTGTTTACATGTACATTAAATAATATATTACTAGAAATTAATGAAAACTAAGAGTCATATTTCACTAGGTCACCAGCGGGAAATTCGGGATTTGGTTGCCGGCAACCAGGTAAGGTACCCTTTTATACAATTGAATGCATTTTGATGGCGCAACCGTGGTGGGAGGGCTTTTAGTGACCTTTTAATTAATTTGTCTGCTCCGAGCTACTTCTCGGGTTTCTTTTAAAACTTGTGCATTCTATTTGAGGCGTCGTTTAATATTTCACTTTGAGCTTAAGATTACTACATTAAGCCAACGACTAATAACTTCTAAGTAAAGCTAAGTACTTCGCCTCTAAAACTAAGTAGTAACTACGTGATTGTGCTAAAATTATTCATAGTAAATAGGTTTATTATTATGGAACGATAACGTAGTAGATTGAATCTTCTATAGTGCATTGACTTAATATTGTCATTTTGAAAGATTTTATCCTATTGACAGTTTTCTAGCTATAGATCTATTATTTTTTCTTCTTTTCTTTATTTAATTTTGAAGGGTTGGTGTTATAAGTTTTTGGGATGATTGTTTCCGATTGTTTTGTATTATTAATCAAGATACTTGTACTTGTGTATTTTAAAATCATGGCTATTTCATCTTATCTGAGCGATTAGTATAAAATTCACGCTCATTTCTTTTTTATTTTAAGAAAAATATGCAACTGTTACCTACAAAGTATAAATCAAAACAAAGCAACAGTTTATCAACTTTTGACTAGGACGTGCTTAGATGTTTTGTTTTTACATGTTCTTTATTTCATCATAAGTACAACTTAATATACTTACTATGAATGTTATCAATACATTTACGATACGGTTTCTAAATTTCTAATCTAATCTACAAGATCCCTCTGCTGGGCAAAGGCCTCCCCTTCCTCTTTCCGTTTTTCGCGATCCTGTGCGTACTTCCGCTAGTCTCATTTGTCCGGCCAAGTTATTAATGCCATCTGCGACAAATCTACAATAAGTCACAAAAAAAAACAAAAGAAATAAAAGGACCAGTCCCCCCGGCAAGCGTCCAAGTTGTCACGCCATCTCTTTCGAGGTCTACCACGACGCCTGTCCATGAGGCTAGGTTTCTAAATTTAAGGAAAATAAATAATTACATACTAATAAAATTAATTAGCATGATAATAATCTTATCTTATCTATCCTATTCGATCCCATTGATAATAATACTACTACGTCTTCAATTATTTATTTTATCTCTGACTAATCTGTATTTCTTTTACCCTGAATATTTAAGTTACAAAACTGAAATGAGTGTACACTCGTATATCCCGTTGCATTTGAGTACCGCTTCATTAAACTAGCTCAAAAAAAAAAATTCAAATTTCAATCCACGCTTTTTCACGGCCTTCCTTGTAAGCTTGTAGTTTTTTTAACGTTACGAAATGTATAGAATAGATTATGCGGTGGAAACTACAAAGGAATTAAGAAGACTTGCATTCTACGTTCATCAATTACGTTAGAAGGCGGTTGCACAGGTAAATGAAGTCTGCATTCAACAGTAAATCGCAATTACCCGCAGTTACAGCGTAATTTGAGCGCATCGTATACTCTGCCGACCGAACGATGCAACCAAAAACCTGCAATCGTATCTCCAATTTAAATGAAAGCAACATGTATTTTTTGGTTGACGGGAGACCTGTGCCCACCAGTGGGACGTATGTAGGTAAGTTATTTTTTGTTATTTAACGTGTAACAAGCAGGCTCTTTCATGAAGGTAAGAGCATGTAAAACTGCTTTCAAAGAGTTCCGATATTGAGTTTCGAAATGAACACATATGTTATCGTAAGGACTATCACAAACACACTGCATTTGCGACTGCAAACCAATTGCAATAGAAAGGTGATTTTTTTATCTAGAGAAAGTTAGCGAATTGTAACATACGTTGCTAAAGATAAAATTTTAATCCAGTTAACTCTGCTTTACATACAGTAAATAAAAAGAGTTAGAATATGCTATAACGGTCAAATGATAAAGCTTACTCCCCATATGCATTTTGTAGGTGATTATTTAATTAAAAACATTAACATGACAAATCACATCATGAGACTAATGTGAATACATTGTTCCCAGCGGTTTAGTGTTAGGGTGTTTATAAAAGTAGAACTCGGGATGCTAAAAAAGAACTGTTTTAAATAACACGAAAAACGCTACTATTTCTTTGCGATCAAAGTATTATCGTACAAACCTATTGCCCTAAACCTTGCAAGTGGAATTCCATAGTCTATGCTTACCCCGGTGGGAAATAGGCGTGATTTTATGTATGTATGTGTATGTACAAACCCATTGCGGTAGTCAAATGTACAAGATAATCCTGTTTTTGTGGTTAAGACAGGTCAATTTAAGAGCTATTGCACGCTCTTGTTGATGTAGCGTTATCCATTATTTTCTATGAAAGTTCAATTATTAGGTTTCTTTTTAAGACACTACGCTCATCTTCTTTTAAACTTATGTAAACATTTTTTGGTCTTCCCCTTCCTCTCTTTCCTTCTATCTTCCCTTCTATGATGTTTTCAATAAATTCATCGTGTATTTTTAAGTATTCAATCATCTTGTCTCGTCCGTCTTCTGTTCTGTCGTGTTAAGATACGGTAAGTACGTAAATAATATATCAAGTAACAGCATACTATGCTATCGTCAAGGAAAAGTTTCTTTTCAAGACGGCTAGTCATATTGGTCAACGTTAATCATCACTAAATGTAGAATGATAAAGCCCTTTTTAACCTCCGACGCAAAAAGGACGGTGTCTGTCTGTGGCAACGTAGCTCCTAAACGGATGATCCGATTTTAGTGCAGTTTTTTTGTTTGAAAGGTATATCAGTCGAGAGTGTTCTTAATTATGTTTGGTGGAAACCGGTTCAGGTTTTCAAGGTCATCAGGTCGTTTGTTAAGTGTGATAGGAATGTTACACGTTTAGTTTGCTTGCAAGCATATGTGGGACAAGTTATTTTTTGCTTTTATAGGGTTTAGCATTTTTAACCTTTTGTCATAATAATTGAGTACTTTTTGGTGGGGGGTCTTTTTTAATTTTTTTTTTTTTTTTACTGAGATGGTCCATATTTTCTTTTTTCCATTTGCACATGGCTAATAGCATGAAAGTGTACCAACCTACCCATTCAAATCACCTTTTACATGTGAAGCTTGCTTTTCAAAACGCTCAAAACATTCACCAGATACTATTAGGCGATGGACCAGACCGATCGCAGTCGTATCTTTTATAGAAAGTTTTCTTTCCACAACACTCATATAAGGCCATATTTACTTACTGCATGGATTGAAATAACACCTTTATGCGTCGTGAAATCGACATACATAATATCAAGATTAGAAGCGTGCTTTATTTATGCAACCACCCTAAGGCGATTTCCACAAGTATTTGTAATAATTAAATCCCACCACCTCATGGAATGGTGTGTTTTACGCCACCGGAGTAATGGGCAAAGTTTCATTGCGAGCTTTTATCTAATTTATTTTTATTGTTATATGAGCCAGTTTATGTCCCGTTTTACTTCGCAGTAGTTACAAATAGGAGTGCCATGTCACCATCAACTTTAATTTTGTTTTTAATCGTGACAAGTTTATGAAGAAATAGCATTTAATTTTAATTTGAAAACGTAATGTTTTTATTTATTTAATAACTGGCCAGTGATGATTGCGTATAATAAACAAATGCAAAAGGGGTAAATGGCTTGTTTAGTGAGATTCAATTTTCAAAATTAGAAATTCCAAGACTATTTCCCTTCTGGCTCCTAGACCGTGAAAAACTATATTGCGCTTTTTATTAAAAATACGGAGTGTTCCGACGAGGGGTAAACGGGCACTAAAACGTTATGGTTACTGCGGTGACATTCGCACGGATACCTAACTTATAAAATTGGTAATCCCCACGCAACGGTCGCCCTTCTTCTATAACCGATAAATTGCATAATAATATTACTCCACAAATTAAGGGGTTTCCACCTTTCTGAGACGTACATAGCGTATTTGTCGCTTTGGTTAATAATTTTCGATAGGTTCGCGTTATGAGCAAAAACTCATAAGATCTAGGATACTTATAGTCAGAAATCATACATCATGATAGCCAGGTACCACAATAAATATAATTGTCGTGGTAAAATGAAAAAAACATAATATTATTATATCTTTTATTGTTTTTATTTTGAACAAATGATTTTCTTAAAACACGGGAATTTTAGACTTATAAGCTGAAATTTACAGATACTTAAGTTTACACCTATTGTATAAATAGCTTTTAATCAGAAGTAAGGCCATTAAATATACACAGTTAGAACCGCATAGAGTATGTAACTAGATACGTGATCTTTTCTCAGCTACAAATACATTAGTTAACCCTCTAAACGCATTACAAACAATTGGAATTTACTCAAATAGATGGCACAACACCACATTTACATTAAGAGGGCCAATAGCGTCGCAGCTAGTGTTGTTACGCGGAATTTCCATTTGCTGTGTAGCAGTTTGCACAGCGGAATTATTAGTCGATTGTTTGGATGGCTTCTATTGTCTAAACAAGTTCGTTATGTGTGGAGGCGCAAGATAACGAGTTTCGTATACATTACACGCCGAGCAAGTCCGCAGTCAATTGACAATTACGCATGTCAAGCAATGGAAGTAATGTTCGTTAGGTACTCAAGTCTCACCCGTTGTGAACTTCGCTGCTCAAATATGCCACTAACGCGATAATCGTATGGTAATTCAAAGCCACCAACTTGCTACTGTCGACGAATATTTTTCAATTACAACTCAAGGGGTCGTTCAGCCATGACATTTTCATTAGTTTCTACGAGATGAACTATATATCCAATTCCAACGGTCTCGATGTTTGCAATTTTAAGTTTTGCTTAAAAAAGGCTAACGAAAACTTCGTCAAAATTTTGTCGACGCTCCGGATGGTATAAAGAGTCAGACCAAAACTTGTTTCGGGAAGTCGATTTAAGTTACGAAAAGATAGGAAGGTCCAAAAATAATGTATTCAGTCAAGGGCAAATCGCATAAAACGATCTACATCTAAATTTTCGTAAATAATTTTCAAGCGATACTAAAGTTGTTAGATTGAAAGTAAAATATATACCATTTTGATGAGGAATAAAACCTTAAAAGAAATAATGAAGTATTTACAGCTATGGCGAAAGAATCTCAGAGTATTCTCATCAATAACAACAAATACATTGTCTGGAGATGCGCTCATTATTTACACACTCGGCAAAGTATTTGCGCATAAAAATCCCCAAGCATAAAGTCCGCAAATTATTCGATTCATTTCAAAGGAATCCTACTAAAAGGAACGCGAGACTAACTCAAAGCTTTTATATCTCGTAGCGGGCGTCTTATTGTCTTCGGTGGTATATGTATTAAGGCTTGCTTTCTCTTGCGTAAATAAAATCCATTGGAAAGAGAAGTGAGTGCTTGGAAGCAAGTGCAAGGGGAGGGAGGTGTAGGTGTAATGTCTCATGCGACAATGCAAAGTAGATTGAATTGGAAAAAAGAATTGAGCAGAATAGCGGCTTTCGACACCCGAGGGAAAAGGGTAGCGCGCTCGAAAGGGTTAACAATAGGAAGTGCCCGTAGATGGTAGGATCTGTCGCAATGTAAAGCAGGTTTTTTGTACAAACAACTTCCTTTCGCTTGAATAGCTTTTAGCCGGCGAGAATTTTAAATTCTGGTCTCGAATGTAACTGAACCTGGAAAGTAAACAGTGATAAGTTGATGGAAGTTACTCGCAAAAGTTTATTTCAAGCTAAATTTAAGTGACATATTGGTAGACGATAGATGGGTGTTTTAAAAAAGTCAATTAACAACAACAAATAACACATTCTTTATTCCACCAAAATAAATAAAATGGTAACAAAAGTTAACTATGCAAGATCATCATCTATTACGGCCTCCGTGGTCCAGTGGTTGAGCGTTAGGCTCACGATCCGGAGGTCCCGGGTTCGAATTCCGGTGGGGACATAATCATAAAAATCACTTTGTGATCCCTAGTTGGGTTAGGACGTTACAGGCTGATCACCTGATTGTCCAAAAAGTAAAAAGAAGGCTTGTTAAGCCGTTGGTCCCGGTTACTACTTACTGATGTAAGTCGTTACATGAGCCATTTGGCGGCTCAATAATAACCCTGACATCAGGGTTGATGAGGTTGATAATTCACCTCACAACCCACACTATAGAAGAAGATCATATATTTAGAATTAATTTATCTCTCTGTGTCTTGGTGTCATTCCATCGGTGACGTCGCTAACTGACGTATCTGAAATTTTTGACGAATCTGATTTACTTACACGTTTTGTTATTGTCAATAAAACACATATTATTTTAACAAAAACATGCAAGTACGCGAGTTTGCTAAATCGGTCACGATTCGTTGTACATGACTTTTAAAGAGTTCACACATATATTGATAATATTACTTCAGATTTTATAATAATAATATACTTATGTACCTAATCAGACACAAATCTTTCATTGCATCGCAATGTACTTACAGAGTACACAGGTGCAAGTTTAAGCAGTTAAAGCAAAAAGTTACTGTATCTATTGGAAACAAAGTAAAATGCAATCGTATTCTACATTTTACATTTTTACATCGGAACTTACTATTCTTTCTTTGTAAACGTCTAAACTGTTTAAAGTAACTTTATTTCTATTTTAGTTTCGATGCATGTTTCAACATACGTTTTTCTCGTAAATATACAGGTAGTTACTTAGTAAAGTATATAATGTGTTACGTAGTAAGCAATTGTTATTTGTGTCTAATTATCCAATAGAACCTCATCTTTATTTTCCATTTATTTTTAACTAAGTAATTAAATTTGGGGGACGCCTATGCCCAGCAGTGGGCGTCGTACGGCTGATGATGAATTAAATAATATTATATTTAAAATATAAATGCTAATCGAAATCATAAATTGTTTTTATTATTTTGTTTTATTTGAGAAGTTAGCTTCATAATTTTGTAGCGGACCCAACTAGTTGGCCACCTAGTTCCGCTCACATGCAACAGATGGCGCCACATTCTTCAAGCGGTCGTGAAACGCGGTATCGAAGTTTACACAGCAAGACGCATATATACATCTTCCAACACAACACCGTTGGATCGTCGATCCCTAGTCACACTACCAACTTGTGGCTAGCGGGGTACTATGCTCAGTTCGGTACCCCGAAAACATCCTTTGGCGGCAGCACACCCTCGCCGCCAAAATTTAAAAAGTAAAATTATAATCATAATAAATCATTTATTTTCAAGAACACATAGTTACCTAAAGATTGATTTCTAAATAAACAGTGCAAGTATTCAACCCGCATGCAGGTGTACAAAATATTCATATAATTATATTATTATTACTAGACTTATTCCTATGGTTAAATAATTCGTAATAATATCCTTAGTTTATATTAAGTACTTCTTTATAATATAGTATGTTTTGCTCACTTGTACTTTAGCAACATACGTCAGGTGTTATCTCAAGGAAACTGGGGTGCACTCAATATTTTCCGGGCCATCACCCTTAGCTCAACTAAAACGGTATATCCGCTTCCAACGACCCACGTTTTATATGCTATACATTCCACTTTATTTAGCAATAAGTGTGGATTTTATTTAAGAAAGATTTGATGGCAAATTATACAGAGCGTATAGTATTAAATGTAGGCATGCGTATTTCCCCAACCCATATTTCTTTCTATGTAGGGCTGGTTGCAGAGACGTCCTATAGAGATAAACCCAGCGTTTGTTACATTTTTATATTGTTTTTCTGGATATTTTTTAATCTCTATCAATCAGGTCAAGTAGGCTAACAACGTAAGCAATCAAAAATAACCAACAGCAATATTAATTTAAATTGCTTTAAAGATAAAAGCCAACGATAAAAACAAATGCCTTTTTACTTTTGTAAACGGGATTAAAAAAAATATTCCTACCAATAATTTTCTATAGAATTTCGTTTATTTATCCACTTAACCCGGTGAATTAACTCAATTATTTTAACGAGATCCGTATCGACGTCGTTGCCAACCCTTGGGAGCTTGTTATAATAATTTAGTCCCCGAGGATATAATATACAACACGGCATCAAACGGGTGACGCGAAGTAAGCCTTCAGTAGATTACAGATAATCAAACGATACAGATCCTTTTCAACAGTCAAAATTTTGTTTAGAAACACACAACATTATTAGTGATTAGATACACCAGTCTGCGGCCTCAGTAGTCAAGCGGTCAAAACGTTTAGCGTGCGATTTAAAAGTCTTAGGATCGATTTCTGGTGAAATAATTTCGCAAAACTGTTCTTAGTTTGGCTAAGGTATCGCAAGCGAAATCGCTTGAATGTTCAAGAAATAAAATCAGTGTTGTAGTTTTCACACAAGGCAACGACCAGATGTTGTCATTTAATCAAAAACTTCTTACAAGTATTGGGTAACGGGTAAACTTCAGACAATGTTCATTATTATTCTGGATAAAGTTGAATGAATTTCGAATACGCCTTCTAAGTGAAATCTATAAATAAGTCAACAAACGTGAGTAACGACGAAAATATTGTTATGACATCTTTAGAAAGAAAAGTTATTTGGCGACAAAAGTTGTAAACGATTACAAAAAACGACAGTGACAAACATGTCACCTTATGTCTATCCTATACATTTTGATCACTGTCACTATCTGTATGGTTCCGACATACATTTTTGCTTACACGCGTGACGTACTTGGCCGCGCTAAAATATATGTATTATTATATTAATCAATTAGGTACATCAGCAACTGTCTTGCAATATACACGGCCAATAGAAATATTTGCCACTTTTTATACAACATGTGAACTTTACTTATTACTTTACGGATTATACAACTTTATTTTCAACGGCGATCTTTTCTTTGTGACGTGCTCTAACTACCTTAACTACAACTTCAACCAACTTGCAATCTATAACGTGTACGTCTAACTGGACAGTACAATTAAACGTTGTACCGGGTGAGAGCCTTCAGCGCTCCCCATTTGTCCGGCCAAGTAGTCAATGCCATCTGCGGCAAATCTACAATAAGTCACGCCAAAAAAGAAAAAAAAAACAAAAAAGGACAGTACACTGTCACTTTTCAAAATCCTTTGCAATTTAGTTAAAACAGGAGTCAGAATCCTGATCGGTCCTAAAGTTTAACTTTTTATTTACACTATTTCGTTACATTTCCTGTCATTCATATTCCTTTGGGATATAAATTTGTAATGCAAAGGCCATTGTGCGAAGGATGTTTTGGCATATTAGGAGGTATATTATAGTAGGTCCCATCACCTTTCTTGCATCCCTTTTAGAGCAAAAGTATTTATTTAGCTTTATTATTCGTGTCAAAGTTTCATTAGTAGCACAAAGGTCCGCATTTGCACGTTAAGCAGCCATTTTGAAAAAATGCAACGTCCGAGTGAAAATGAAAAATTCTTTCGTTCAAAAAGATCGCGCAGTAAAAACGCGGGCTCTTTGCAAGAATATTGCGTCTGAGTTGCTAAATATTGTTTAACTAAGAGCTTAGCTGTAAAGATACAATTTGGTCTAGATGCTCGATACTGGCAAGAACTTCAGTAAAGTTTTGTGTAAGTACTTGTCTTAAAATTAAAATATACCTAAATTAACCCAATTTTGTATGAATTATGTTGAATACACCTAAATACAAGCGTTTGTTGCCTCCCAACTAGACAACCACAAAACCAATCTCATATAATTTTCTTTAATAACATACCATAATTATAAGAAAGTTAACCACGTTGTTCACGTTACAACATTTATTAAAGGACTAATAAACGCAAAACATCTACGGGAGGTGGAAATTCCATATTTTAATAAGCGCTTAGTAGCGGTTACCAGGCGGGTAAACATTTTAAATTTCCCACTATGCAGTCATGTGGGATCATTAACATATTTCCTAGTTAGCTCCTGTGTTATTAGCGCTTCTATGAACGTGCTATTATACTCCGACAGACTGAAGGTAAATGTGCGAGAATTACAAACATTGTAATATTAGCTAAACTTCTGCCTTAGTGTTATAATTATTCGTAGACAACATACATACACATACATACATAAACTCACGCCCGTAATCCCTAATGGGGTGGGCAGAGCCACAAGTAATCAAAGACAACTTGCAGCCACTGTTGATACGAAGTCCAAAGATGGATATGATGAACCTTATGGTGATAAGGGATCAGCCTATCGCCCATAACATTAGTCCATCATGTTAGAGGACACAATCCCTCTGTCGGTTTTTACGACATGCCCGGGAAGAGAAGCAGCTGAACGTGTTCTATGTTTTTTATATGCTCCCAGAACAGCATAGAAGCAAACAAGACAAGAGACAAGACAAGAGGACAAATAAAAGGTATCTCCAGAGATTATTTGTTACCGTCTGAGAGGCGTTGGAAGACACAATAATACTTTTAAGATACTATTGATAAAACACGCTATATTCACTCAATTAAATGCTTAGTTTTATTTTGAGCTGTTTCAGATACTTAATAATACAAAAGTAAATAAAATAGAATTTAATTGTGCGTACCGTTTATGTTTCAATAATTATAATTCTTAGAATTACGTCTGCCTGGAGGTATTGATCACATATAAAGAGTCTGTTGTTTATTAAAAAAATCGTTACAGAGATTGCAATAGCAATAAGATACTTTAGCAGGACGCAAAGGTATAACGTCCTACTGCTGCGCACGAGACTCCCTTCAAACTACTGGCGGTGATATGGAGCATACTCCACCACGCTGCTCCAGTGCCGGTTAGTGGAGGTGATAGGTTAAGTTAGGATATGTTATACTGTGAATCATACTCTGGTAATATTGCTTAAAATATTCGTATAATTGTTACAAAGCGCAAACTTTATAAACGAGTGACTATGAATTCATTGCAGGTTGGTAGACAAGCTATATTATGAGCTCAAATAAAGGTCGATCCTTCAAAAAGGTTATAAAGTCTTTGTCATCTTCTTCAATGTCACTGCATATATAATTCAGTCAACAATGTTTAAAGATAACTTCAAAGTTAATCCGTTACTTGAAATATTAACTACGTTAGGTTAACGTGTTAACGTTTTTGTGTCCAGTTAAAATTATAGTTTATTATTAATAAATAATTATTAATATCCCTGTTATCTAATTAAAGGTGTTCGCCTTAATTGATGTAAGCAGCGAACCCACTAGGGTTGATGGTAAGTAATTATGTTTGACATTATGTACCCAATAGGATGCGTCTGTCATCAATATTAATACTGCACTGTAACGGCCTCCGTGGTCTAGTGGTTGAGCATTGTGCTCACGTTCCGGAGGTCCCGCATTCGAATCCCGCTGGGGCAAATTACAAAAATCTCTTAGTGATCCCTAGTTTGGTTTGGACATTGCAGGCTGATCACCTGATTGTCCAGAAGTAAGATGATCCGTGCTTCGGAAGGCACGTTAAGCCGTTGGTCTCAGTTAATACTTACTGATGTAAGTACGTAGTCTTTACTTGAGTCACGTCAGGGCCTTTGGCGGCTCAATAATAATTCTGACACCAGGATTAATGAGGTTGGTCATCCACCTCACAACCCACACGATAAGACTGCACTGTAAGATTGAATGGTCTAAGTTCTAAGAAGAGCGCTTTGGTAAGAATGATTCCCGAGAATGGTACATAGACCATAAAGATGATGAAGATGATATTGAAGATGGTGGAGATCGGTCCATAAAGGCGAAACCGGTATTTTCAAAGCGTTTAAGTTGTTGGCAATGGCCTATTTGATTTAATAGGTTTATCAAAAGTTAATGAAATGTGGAGGATGATTTACAAGATTTTCGGGTTAATTGACAAAATCTTGTACGAATTTATTTTCATTAAAGGTTTTTGCAAATTGAGTCCCTAAGGCCTCTTACTTATGATTACTTATGATATGAGCAGCAGCACTTGTTGTCGCATCAGTTTAACTAAATATATAAGAGAAATTCGACGCGAAAGAAGTTGCGGGCAACAGTCATATATGAAGACTCCATCTTCACAAATGCTTTGACAAAATTATCTTCAGTAATTATGTCGAACATGAATTTGGCTTTCACTATTCACTTACCTTTCCTTTCCTTTCCTCCTTCGGCCCTGAACACAATGGGCTTGTTATGTTCCCTGCGCCACATCACCGTGGGCGGCGGGACTCCCGTCGCGGAGCATGTCAAGCGTATACTGCCTCCTTCTCTTGCTGAACTCCCCTCCGTCACGGAATCCACGATGTCTGGCGGGATCACTACTGATAGGTGGCCCATCTGTCATAAAAAATATGCTTTTGAGACGTCGGCATAATGTCGAGGACCGATAGTGTACATTGTTAATCAAATCAAATAATACTTTCTTGCACACAACATACAAAACAAATTTACACAAATGAATGATAGATACAGTAAAATCTGGCGGCCTTATTGCTAAGCAGCAATTTCTTCCAGGCAACCGGGGTGGAAAGGAAAACTTATCATTACAATTTGGTGCGGGACAGTGCAACATCTTGTATAAATTGTTAATTGTTATATGCTCGCCCCGGTTGAACTTCTAGTAAATTTGTTGCGATTTTTTCCTCTATCTGATTAGATTATCGTGATAAATTATAGATATCAAAGGTAGTTTGATCTTGAAAATCTCAATATTAGCTATGACTTTGTCTGCCGTTTTCTTCTTACCAAGTATATAGTCGTAAGACCGAATGTTCTTTTAAAATCCAAATCCCATTGTTTAACTAGTCTGGAAATCTCGGCCTTAGGAGGATATATCTATGTATTTGGCCTCATTGATAACTCATTGAAAATAATAGAATAACTTGCTGTACAGTTTTGAAAAAGGAACATGAAACTTACTTGACTCTTCATAGGGTCAGTGTTGACCTGACACATGTAGGTGCCAGAGTCGTTGGCTTGGACGTTGCTGACGTGCAGCTTCCACGTGTTGTGGTTGTTGTAGGTAACAGACAGCCGCGGGTTGAGCGCCACCATATTCGTGTGGATCGCCAGGATCGCCTTTGAGTCCGACTTTATCCACGCCACCTGGAATTTTAGATCGCTGTAGCTTCCTATGGCAAAATTTGCACCTGCAATAGATTTATTCGTTTTGAAGATCAAAGCTCACGCTAGATAGCTTTGTAATGGAGTCTGTTCGTTTCACAAAACGGACCATTATTCAATGGTTGTACTCTTTTCTCTATGTTATTCCGTACAAATGCCACCACTTATTATGTTAACAACAAAGCGCATAAAGAATAAAATGCAATTAAGATGAGTGTCACAAAATTCTTCTCTCCGACTGCATACGAGCGTAAAATTTCATTTTATATCCGGGATTAATGTCATAAATCGCTCGCATTTCCCGTTGCCGCCGCCTCCAAGTTTTAAATCGTTTGTATTGTTCGCAGCGAGACGAAACTTAATGTGACTTAAACGCTGTAGCAAATGTAAAACTGAGGGAACGACACGTAAAATGGGAGTTCCACCCGAGGAATGCACAGAGTCTCATCTGAGCGGCACTCTCCCGCATTTTTCACGTGACATCTCGCTTTGTTGCGGTTGGAAAATAAATTAGTAACAATTTCATTGTTTGCGAGAATTATTTCCGACGAGCACTTGCACAGCAAATGTTTCTGGCTAGAATACCAGAGCACTAGAAACAAGTTTATACGATTATTAAAATGCTTTGTTTTTGTCAGACGTCCACCACTAGAATTGTTTTGCCGCCATTCTATTATATTTGATGATTCACGCCGGAAACCTAGCTCACAAATGATATTTTAATATTTGTGCACGAAACTCTATGTAATACAGTGATTCTGATATGACACACTCTCTGTGACGCTCGTGTGTATTTAAATACATATATATATACATTTGATAGGACTAGTTTTGTTTTATTTCTTACACGATGTCATTATTGTAACTAAGTTCCTAATTATTTCTTAATGGATTCGTCACAATAAGCACAAACGTACCTAACCATTTACTAGAATCTTCTAACCTACTATTTGCGTCATAATTAGGTAGGTACTCCATTTAACTGTCTGTTAATATCGAAGTCGGGACTACTTAACATTGTACGTGACTGCAATGGGTGAAATATTATGTTATAACTATTTCCAACTGCGACAGTTGCTCTATTCAAGAAGTACTGTTCTTTATTGACTTTAAATATTCTGCACATAAACTTTGCGGTAGGTAAAGTAATAAATAATAACGACAGTGTCGACAGCAGGTAAGGCTATGGTTACTTTTCTACTTAGTCCATCATGCGATGTTACACCTTCGATTACCCTGGTTATGAATATAATCGTGACTTTGTTTTAACTTTTTTTTTCGCTATTTCTATCATTGTACCATTTATTTTATAATTAAATCAATATCTAAGTAAAATTAATGGATGAGTATGAATTTTCTGCTCATCAGTTGATGTACGAATGCTGCTAAATATTTGGTTGCAACCAAAATATGTACTTTTTCGCTGTTGTAACCATAGATATCTATCGCGGTTATAACTGTTTCGTTCAGCGCCATCTAGGGTACAGAGTAAACAAACTTAGGTACCCGGTAATTGGAGAGGTGGTTGACGACACAGGTGAAGTGCACGTCGCGCCCCTGTGTGACGGTGTGGTTCTCCAGGGCTTGCAGAAACTCCGGCTCCAACTCGCCTTGAATTGGCATTTCACCTGTATAAATCATACACAGAACATAAAATACACTTACACAGACTGATGCGATGCTCTAAAAGATACTCCGTAGCTTCGTTTGTTGATTACCCGTCGACGTATATACATAGACGAACCGACACTAGCGCTCGCAGCGGCGTGAGCTGAAACTACTTGTTTGACAGTTTTTTTTTTCAAATCATAGACAAGATTTTCGTTGTTGACCCTTCGTTCGTTTGACAAATTATATTTATTATCATAATGAATCACACTGTTCCCTAATGGGCAGATCCACGTATAACAATATGCAGCCACTTTTCAACTAAAACCTAAGATGGATATAATAAACCTAAATATAATAAATTACACTAATGTGGAATCGGATATATCCACGTTTATCATTAACGGCCTCCGTGGTCCAGTGGTTGACCGTTGGGCTCACGATCCGGAGGTCCCGGGTTCGAATCCCGGTGGGGACATACCACAAAAATCACTTTGTGATCCCTAGTTTGGTTAGGACATTACAGGCGGTAGAATGTACTGTACTGTCTGTTTTCTTTGTATGTTTCTTTTGTCTGAACAGACAAAAGAACTATTGTATACAAATGAATAAATAATGTACAATCAGTAAAATAATAACACTAAAAACTTTTATTTCGGACTGAAAGTGCACAAACAAAAGTATTAGTACCTGTAACGACTATTATAATGGCCCCGATTCCTGCAGACACCTCCTAATTTTACTTTAATTTATACCTGTAACTTTCTTATCCTGCGAAAAGGAACGGATGATTGACAGCTCTTAATTTTAGGAAGAATGAGTAAATGAATGAATAACCCGGGCGAATCAAAAAGGTATCTTGTTGGTATGCAAACCGTTTGTCGGGTTATTGGCCAAAGTAAAATTTTTAGACGGTTGTTTTAGATTTGTGCTTAAAATTGACGTGTGTTCCATACATTTTATGCTTGTCGATTACCCGTCCCTTTCCTTCTCATCGGATAAGAAAATGACAGATCTGATGTAACTTAAAATTTGATGGTGTTTACACGAATTAGCACCAATGGGTACCTAAAATGTTATAGTAACTTTCCGGCTAAGATTGACTAAACAGTAGTGTACCTGTGACAAATACGCTCAGGAACGTCGCTAGCCACCAGGCCGCCTTTGTCTGCGGTGAACACGTCATGTGTCTGTCGATCATTCGCCTGCAACAACAGAGAAACAATACATTTTCCTTTACATCATCCGTGGGCTTTTTTGTATTTTTTATGTTTACGGCCTGGAATCATTTATACCTGCGTTTACCATTACTCATTCCCACTCACTCATTTTTTTTGACGTGACTTTTTATTGTAGATTTGCCGCATATAGTCGTAAGACAATATTTACTTTTGTTTTTTATAGCTTTAAAGAGAATATTAAATCGAAAAATATTTGAATCGCACGGGTCTTGAACTCGCAATTCTTATCAAGCCGTTACGAGTGTGTTGACCATTACACCAATATACTCCACCACGCTGCTCCACTGCGGGTTGGGTTGTAAGTACCTAGCTACTAAATTTAACGATAGATTTTGAGTTGCGGTCTACAGAAAATCCTGTCGATAGGTGCAGAACACAACTTCCACCCGCTATTATTCTAATCCAAATATCAAGCAGCAATTATTTTATACATGATTTTGCCATTGCATTATAATTTTGAATAATTATACACCCGAGTAATGCGAAAATAAGTAATTATCACGTTAAATCTGTACAGCGCCATCTATATTATTCTTTTTTGGGGAACGTAGCCTGGAAAGTCCCTCATTGAAGAGAGGAATAGCCGTCGAGGGATATCTAGCTTTATTAATAAAAATAACACTCATCTTAGCCAATCCTTCTCATCTAAGACTTGAAGAAGACTTCTGAAATACCTACTCAGGATTCATCATCATCATCATTGGCCTTATACGTCTGTTTCAGACGATTTATGACGTCATTGCCTCGAAGAAATGCACTTTCTTTCATGGCTGTGCAAGCCAATCCTAGAGCGGCAAACTCTACCGCACACTCTGCAGGAGAAGTCTCCAACTGGTGGATTGTTGTTGGTTTGATGGCGTTTCATTCTCCTGCTCGCCAGTGTGTCAAACCAGGTGTGGTCATGAGTGTCGCGTCCATCGAGCACACGCTTCTACTACTCAGGATTACGGTGATGATAATAGATTAAGAACCTTATTAACTCGTTCACAGTGTAACTGAAAATTAAGTATCGACTCCTTACGTGCAATTTACTTTCAGACACATTGGAATTATGTACATATACACATTATGGCAAGAAAAACACAATCTGAAAAGCTTCCCGTCGGATTTTCCCATTTCCCTAGTGCCCCACATATGGGACATGAACGTATGAGCACGGGTAAGTGCTATAAAAACAAAAATCGTTTACGAACGTTTACGTACGTACGTACGTAAGAACGTACGAGTTTCAAATGTACTGCCTCATATGAGGTTCATACACAGGGAACGTGTTAAGATAAGTAAGATAGAACAGAATAGACGTTCGTACAAAGGCTATACAAAATATTACAAATCCGTATGAATCGATCGATAATATATTTAAATACGTCTCTGTATAAATACAAAATACTTAATATAGAGAAACATCACAAATCATACCAAATCAAATCAAAAACTTTATTGCGTCACCAACGTATCAATTGAGTATTTTCCTGCTTATGGTGTACCAGCTGTCTCAAGTATGTATTCTGTGACAGAAATAATCCAAAGCCCTGAGTTTTGTGTCGAGCTTGAGCTTTTTTATTTAAAGGAAATAAAAAAAAACACCAATATTTTTCCATAAGACGTTCAAAGCAACCTTAAAGTTAAAGGAACGGAGGCTCGTTATAATTTCTTTTAGCGAACCTTTCTAAACCATCACCCGCAATCATTATCTCCTTCCTCAAAATAACAAGAAATAGATCAACAAAGACATTTCCCCTAAGGGAATGAGGCTTGATGTTATATTTTTATTTAATATTTTATTAAGAAATGCGATATATTTTTTTTATTTTCATCCAAGTTTTAACCTATCCCCTGGGGCAGCTTGGTTCGGATATTAACCCGTTGCAAGTTAACAAAAATAAAAACGGTTTCCGTATTTAAAAGTTTTTTTCCCGATTGTGAATATTTATTGTTAGCGACGCATCGATATCCAGGCCCTCAGGCTACGTTGCGTTGATCGCAAGAATTTAAATAGAAAACGAATTTTAATGAGACCACTACAATTCAGGCGGACCAATTACAGCGGGGCCTTTGGAATTTTCGATAATTCTATTCATTTTGAAGAATAAAGTAAAGGCGAGCAGTTTTCATAAGCAATCATCGGGGCGGCGGGGCGTTGGACCCACAAGATTCAATTACGAGGGTGCTGACGCGGCGCCACAACTTTCCCAGTGCCGCCGCCGCGCGCCGCCCCGTCCGCCTGCACTCGCCACAGATATAATGTGAAAGCTAACAATTTTTCGTTTCGAATTCCCAGATTGCAAAGGGATGCGTTTTACTTGTTTTCTATTCCACTTATTTCAAAGCGGACGCACGTAGTGGAAATTGCAACTATTGCAATGCATCAATATCAAACTTTTTTCTATGTTACTATTCCATCTTCAATATCCTACGCGTGTATAACGATGCACTTTTGACGTATTTACTACTAGCTTTTGCCCGCGACTTCGTCCGCGTGGCGTGTTATATAAGAGAGAGATCTTTGTGTGTGTGGGAGTGCATACTTATGCAGTTTAGATTTTTTCATATTTTTTTTTTCCCAATAACTCCCATTTTTCAAAATACAGCCAAAAATAAACTTTATATTTACTAAGGTATGCATGCATGCTAGATTGAATCAATTGATTGAATTGATTTTTTTTTAATTGATTGTTCATTGAGTTTTAATTTTAATACACACTTCCTCTCTTCCCTTCAACGTTGCTGTGCCCTACAGGGTCCATGTTTTAGTTCCTATGCCTATGTAACACCCCATTGTACTACATGGAATGCAATAAATAATTTAATTGAATTGAATTGAAAACATCTATCTTACGCGGTTTTGATTTTTTCATACAAATGTTTTTTTCCCGCTTACTCCCGTTTCCGTGGGAATTTTGCAATATCCTGTTGCAACTAAGCTTTAAGTTAACTAAGGTACCTGCATGCCAAATTTCAAGCGTCTAACTTAAGCGGTTTAGATTTTTCATACAAAAGGATTTTCCCGCAAATTTCCGTTTCCGTGGGAATTCCGGGAATTCCTTTCTTAGTGCACCTCTACGGTACCTAAGCTATGTCCCTTCCAAATTTCAAATGCCTACGTTTAGCCGTTCAGGCTATGCGTTGATATGTCAGTCACTGAGTCAGTCAGTTTCTCCTTTTATTTAGATTTGATTTTTTCATACAAATGTTTTTCCCGCTAACTACCGTTCCCGTGGGAATTTTGTAATATCCTGTTGCAACTAAGCTTTAAGTTTACTAAAGTACCTGCATGCCAAATTTCAAACGTCTAACTTGAGTGGTTTAGATTTTTCATACAAAAGGATTTTCCCGCTAATTCCCGTTCTCGTGGGAATTTCGGGAATTCCTTTCTTAGTGCACCTCTACGGTATCTAAGGTACCTGCGAGCCAAATTTCAAACATCTAACTTGATTGGTTTAGATTTTTCATACAAAAGGATTTTCCCGTTAATTCCCGTTCCCGTGGGAATTTCGGGAATTCCTTTCTTAGTGTACCTCTACGGTATCTAAGGTACCTGCGAGCCAAATTTCAAACATCTAACTTGAATGGTTTAGATTTTTCATACAAATGTTTTTCCCGCTAACTACCGTTCCCGTGGGAATTTTGTAATATCCTGTTGCAACTAAGCTTTAAGTTTACTAAAGTACCTGCATGCCAAATTTCAAACGTCTAACTTGAGTGGTTTAGATTTTTCATACAAAAGGATTTTCCCGCTAATTCCCGTTCCCGTGGGAATTTCGGGAATTCCTTTCTTAGTGTACCTCTACGTTATTTAAGGTACCTGCATGACAAATTTCAAACGTCTAACTTGAATGTTTTAGATTTTTCATACAAAAGGATTTTCCCGCTAATTCCCATTCCCGTGGGAATTTCGGGAATTCCTTTCTTAGTGCACCTCTACGGTATCTAAGGTACCTGCGAGCCAAATTTCAAACATCTAACTTGAATGGTTTAGATTTTTCATACAAAAGGATTTTCCCGTTAATTCCCGTTCCCGTGAGAATTTTGGGAATTCCTTTCTTAGTGCACCTCTACGGTACCTATGGTACCTGCATGCCAAATTTCAAACGTCTAACTTGAGTGGTTTAGATTTTTCATACAAAAGGATTTTCCCGCTAATTGCCGTTCTTGTGGGAATTTCGGGAATTCCTTTCTTAGTACATCTCTACGGTATCTAAGGTACCTGCATGACAAATTTCAAACGTCTAACTTGAGTGGTTTAGATTTTTCATACAAAAGGATTTTCCCGCTAATTCCCGTTCTCGTGGGAATTTCGGGAATTCCTTTCTTAGTGCACCTCTACGGTATCTAAGGTATCTGCATGCCAAATTTCAAACGTCTAACTTGAGTGGTATAGATTTTTCATACAAAAGGATTTTCCCGCTAATTCCCGTTCCCGTGGGAATTTCGGGAATTCCTTTCTTAGTGTACCTCTACGGTATCTAAGGTACCTGCATGCCAAATTTCAAACGTCTAACTTGAGTGGTTTAGATTTTTCATACAAAAGGATTTTCCCGCTAATTCCCGTTCCCGTAGGAATTTCGGGAATTCCTTTCTTAGTGCACCTCTACGGTATCTAAGGTACCTGCATGCCAAATTTCAAACGTCTAACTTGAGCGGTATAGATTTTTCATACAAAAGGATTTTCCCGCTAATTTCCGTTCCCGTAGGAATTTCGGGAATTCCTTTCTTAGTGCACCTCTACGGTATCTAAGGTACCTGCATGCCAAATTTCAAACGTCTAACTTGAGCGGTTTAGATTTTTCATACAAAAGGATTTCCCTTCACTACTCTGCTCCTATTGATTGTAGCGTGGTGAAAAGTATACTATAACCTGTCCAGGAGTGTGAAGAATAATTGTACCAAGTTTCATTAAAATCCGTCCAGTAGTTTTTGTTTCTATAAGGAACATACAGACAGACAGACAGACAGACAGACAGACAGACAGACAGACAGACAGACAGACAGACAAAAATTTTACTGATTGCATTTTTGGCATCAGTATCGACCACTTATCACCCCCTGATAGTTATTTTGAAAAAATATTTAATGTACAGAATTGACCTCTCTACAGATTTATTATAAGTATAGATGATTTGATTTTATTGGACTTATAATCGTTCGAGCTAACCTGGAGAACCACTGAATGCATTTGCACGCGGTTTCTGCGTTTATGATCAGCATATTTCAAATAGGGTAAAGTTTTACCCCGGTTAAGCCGGGCGGAGTTGCTAGTTCAATATAAAGGAAACTCGGAAATAGCTTAGTACTCATAAATCTGTGAAGTCTTTATTGAGAACGCCTCATATAATAATATGCTAGCATTAAAATTCAGTGTTTAAATACCAGGAATTTATTCCCGGATTTTGAATCTGATATTCATTAAGTCTGAAACTATATTGCAGGTAGTTTGAAAGTTACCTAATTAAACAGTTATTAAAAAAATATTGCTTTTTAAGCTATCAAGGATAATTATTTAAGTAAGTAGTCTGGAAGTAATTATTATTTTTCTTTTTCTAAGTAATGTCTATTTTTATGACACCTGACACTAAGTGGTAGAGAATGGCGATATTAAAAGTAGTATTTAATATACTTATATTATATTATATTATGTTGTTTTCTTGTATCTCAGCACACAAATAAGTATCAATAATAAGTAGTAATAAGTATCTCAGTGTGTGTGATTGTGCTCAATAAAGTATTTTAGCTATCTATCTAAATATTCAAGTAGGTACTTTAAGTTGTTCAAATCTCGGTGTATCAAATTTAAAAGATAATTTCAATAATACAATTAAGTAACTGTATCGCACTTCAACTTATTCGAGCCCCAAATGACGTACTTCGACAAAAGTTTCATTTTATAATCAATGATATCACGCCCGAAGTATCTGCGCCTAAACAAACATAAATAAATACCTATACTTACATTACAAATCACCGTTTGTGACATGAAGCACTCTATCTGGCCCCTATTAATTCTCGCGCCGCAAATTGACGCAGTACTAGTTTCATTTGATCTGAACGGCAATCAGTAAACATGGCCCAAGGAATAAATATCTCGTGGGCAGGGCTTCCCCCGGGAACTAATTGCCGCCCTATCACTATTGATGGCGCCACCAAACCCGGGATCAATGTAAATTATCTATCCCGTATCCTCATGCGATTAACGTACAACACTATTTTGTTTTGTTTCTATTCGAGATATGATTTGGTAGTTGTCTTCGGATGTTCATTTGTTCTGGTATGTTTATTATTCCGTTGTTTCTTTTGCTTTGTTATTTATGTTGTTTTGTTTTTTATGACTTCGGGCAACTATACGTGAGCTGGGATCCCACCATTATGTTGTTAATGTCCCACCAGCAAGTACGAAGCGCTTCGCTTCCTCCTTCCTAATACGAATGAGTAAGGTCTGGAACTTTCTGCCCGATAATCCGTTTCCCGAAAAATACAACCTGAGTCTCTTCAAGGTAAGAGTGAATAGGCACTTTCTAGGTAAGTATGTTCTATCTTCAGCCACAACGTCACTTACTATCAGGTGAGATTGTGGTCAAATGCTTACCTATCAAAAAAAAATGTTAGTCATTCTCAAATTATGTTCCTTCCGATGTTTTTAATTGTCGAGGTAGTGAAATTATCCATGAATATTGTAGCTTTAGTTATAAACTCTTTAGTCTTAACAAGTGTTTTATATTACTAAAAGTACTTATAATGTAAGAAGAATTGCAAATTGAGTACTTGATAAGATTATAGTGGCGTTGTTGACAGCTTAATTACCTTCATAGAATAATTAAAAAGCTGCACCTTAAAGATACGGGAAAAAGTATCGCGGCAAAATTATTGCAAAATCAAAATCCTATCATGTTACACGTTAGGTACAAAATGCAAACTATTTGGTTCAGCGTACGGAGTATTTTGTAAAGGCATGTTTTTAATTTTATGTTGCGCAAAAATGATGTTAGCCTATTGAAATTAATTTAGACGCAGAATCGCAGCTAACGAACGTTTCCGCCAATTAAAGAATTTAACCACGAATCGATCGAGCGCTGGCGAACAGTAATTAAAACTTTGTTCCATAAACTATGATTAAAAACTCCAACTGGAACACACGGTCATCGCTTTCCTCTGATAAGACTTCGTTTATTTAAACATTCTTTTTAATTCATTTTCATCGAGCTAGAGTAAAATACTTTCTTAGGTTTATTATTACTAAGTATATCAATGTTTTCTTAATGTAGAATAAATTTAAAGGCAAAGACGTAGCTAGGAGGAATTCTGATATAATAGGACAATTCCTATAGATAGAATTTAAATATTAATTCACACATCAAAATATCAAACAAAACATCACAGAAGGAAAGCTAGAAGGAAAGAGAGGAAGGGAAAGACCAAGAAGAGCTTACATGGAACAGATTAAAGAAAAGGTTAATTTCGTGTCTTATAGGGAAGTCAAGTAATTGGCCTTTGATAGACTGGAATGGAAAGTGCTACACCGACAAGAGCGTGGCTCTTAAATTGATGATGATGACCTAGGTTAACAGATATCGCGTAAATATCAAATCTTATAGGTAGGTCAAATAGGTCAATATTAAAAGCCACTTTCAAAAGTGAGGAATGTATCTAATAATTCACACATTCGGACCACATCCGGAACATAGGGATTAGTATAACAGGACTTCGGTTTCACTCGTTTCCTCTGTTTACTACGCCAATAAATTCTCGTAAGGCTCACCTTAATAAATCCAGTCTGAGTCAAATTCGCGACCAACCATAAATTGTTAAATAAATCGCTCGAACTACACAGGCACCATCTATCGTCGCAACGGCATCGGGTTATAATTTGAAAGATAATATCTTGGAGAAATTATTAAGAATAATGCTTAATTGGAGTCGTGACGGCGCGTCTAAAACTGTAAAGATTGTATTCTAAAGCCCAGTTTGGATCTTATCCATAGTTACAACAGAATTTGAATTTTTATATATGACGGGCTTTCTTCACGGCACAATAGGATATCGCATGGACGTGCAATTTTAGGATAAGGTTACCAGTATTAGACCACATGTAACAAAAAGTTCGGAGTGTGATCATTTTTGATGACGTCATATCATAACGCATTTTTCATACCAATCTCATGTTAAAAATCCTCTGAATCACATTAAGTACTATAAGTTTTTCGAAAAAAGTGCGCAAATGTATATAGATCATATTCATAACCTCTATTGAGGTAAGCATAAGCCTCAGGTCAAACTATACACACATGATATTGATACATTTAACGAATTATTACTGCTCGATAATAATTAGAAAATGAAAGATAAAGTAAAAGACTGACTGACTAAGGTCAGGTGCACGTGAAAGTTTCTAGAAGCGCTTGACGAATGTAACAAATAATAAAAGATATTATGGAAGTATACAAAATTCCACGAAAAATATGTTTTTATGTAGACAGATAGAAAATGTTTATTTATAAGTAGACAGGTCACCGAAAGGTAACTTGTAGCTTGATGTTCATACTGTTAGATTTTCGTCACACGTTCCAGGGCACATAGGTTGCAGGTTCACTTTTTAAAAATTAATAAACGTCACGTTTCTCCCCTCTGCCGGTCACCGGCCAGTGCTATCACAGCGTCTGTCAAAAAGTGCCGCGTTGAAGTCGCGTCGGCGTCGTGTTGTGCTATGTAAGTCCACAATTCACAACAACATGACGTAAAGTTTAACATGTGATCCCATGGGAACCACCGACGCATGTGGAGCGCATCCCGGGCGGCCAACTGACAGCTTGTCACCCGACACCATTATTCATAGGACAATTTTCCACCTCTCGCCACCAGCCTCATAAATGATAAAATACGTTTTTGTCTTCAAAATTTCGTAAGTGATGGTTGCTTACTGAAAAGTTGACGTCAAATAGTAGTTTTGTTCCGTTGTAATTATAGAATAGGTTTAGGAGTTAAATGAATATCCGAATAAATCGTTTTTGTGTATAGAATTAAACCGATTCTATTTTTTATACATTCACTGTGATTCGGTGGTACACCGGCTCGATTCTTGATCGGGGGGCGCCGCCGGTTCGAACCCAGTTACCGGACTTGCACTAATGAGGTATTAATTTATCTTAATTAATTTTGCAGTTTTCACTAACACAATTGGCTCGACCATTATAGACGGCAAAACGGCATACTGCCACCTATCACGTTGGTCTAATAGAAAGCTCGTTGAGGTGAATCGCAAGATGAACTAATACTTGAATTGAATACGATTGCGTGCGGTGGATGTACCGCTGACTACCCCAGTTGGAATATAGTCGTGAGCTAATGTAATGTTATTAATATTTTTTTCCAAATTTCAGTATTGTTCAATACAAGTTTTGTAAGATTGAATCAATGATAGAGTGAAACGTGTTGAAATATGACATCATACGTTTTCCATTCGTCATTTGACGTTTTTCAATATCCTGTTACCTTTGTCCTAACAAAACTGGGCGCGTTTTGTTCCACAAACAAAACTCGCCCTGTGGATGTTACGAATATTTAACTTACAATCAGCAATAAAACGACGAAATGTTACATTCTCGAGTATTTCTTCCATTCTTACTTTATTACAAAGTTTCGACATGGATCGAGATTACTTAAGAACTTTCATACTTTATAAAGGAGCCTCTGAAACGAATTTAAAAGTTCATTCTATCTACACTCAATATGACCAAGTTAGAGCCTGTTTCTGAATCGAGCTTATCGTTGATAAGCGTCATGTTTTGAGATTATTTTATATGGTGACTTTTAATAATGTTTTTATGTTATCACACTTACAACAATACTAATTAAAAACAGCTATTATAATGTAGACGATTTTTTACATGATAAGTTTTAATTTTAATACACACTTCCTCTCTTCCCTTCAACATTGCCGTGCCCACCAGAGTCTATGTTTTAGTTCAACACCCCAGTGTCCTATATAATATAATGCAATAAATAATTGAGTCAATAAATAATGGAATATGTATCTTTTATATATTAACTTGCTATATATTTGTCGCAGATGGGCTTAACTACTTGGCAGGACAAATGGAGAGCGCTGACGGCTTTCACTCGGGAACTTATTATGTGTCTGTTTAAAAGAACGAGTAAGCAACTCTGTAAGATGGGAATGTACTTATACTCGTGCAACTATTTATTTAGTATTGCGGCAGTAAATCTTAGACACCACAATGCTATCTTTGTATTATTCTGTTTACCTTAATACGTTCAATTCTTTGTATATAATAAACAACATACTTCATACTCACACGTTCGCGTTTCATTGATACTATTTGGTCTAAAATAATTCATATTTTAAAAATTATATCGTTAATCATTTAGGTGCAGCGTTTGAACTAAAATACACCAGTAATTTTATCGCTAATTTGCAATTCAAATCACATTTGATAGAACATCCATTGTTACTAATCTCAGCTTATCAAATTAATACGCAATCACCAAATGTAATTAGTGTTTAATGGGAGGTTTCATACAGTTCCTGGATCCAGTAATCAATTAATGTATTTACTGTTGGAACAGAATCAAATAAATCTGTCTACCCTTCGTGTTATTTGAAATCAGAATAAAGTACATAAACGATTCGACTCCATTCGAAAAGGCGTCCGTCAAAATCGCCGGTCACTCGTATTTTGTCGGAGTATTTTAAGCTGAAATGGTGTTCAATAATTGCTGCCCACTTGGTGCCGCCCAGTGTCTCTTAGTCACTAGACGTCTTTCTTTTAACTTATTTTAACGTTCTAACGTATTTTAGCAATAAAATAACATTTAAAGGTGACCGGCGGTTCTGACGTCAGGATGGCCGGACACTGGATTCATCAAAAGATAATCCATTCCTTCAAAATGTGCATTTTAAAATACTCGCTCATTTAATTAAACGTCTTAATAGCTGATACTGGCTTTGAGGATTCCGACTTTTTCAAGGTCTCATTTGTCAGTAGTGTTAAATTAATTATGAGAGTTAACTATTTGTCGAAAATGAACAAATCAACAAGGAAATTACGACACCTCTGTGGGAGGACTTAATTAACCGAGTAACAAACAAGATGAATGAACTGTCAGAGTTGCTAATGCGCCTGCTGGATAATGCGAGGGACACACGGCAGTCAACGACGTCGGAATATACAATAAGTACCTAATACATTCACATTCTTGATACCTATGTTCACAACTTCACAAGGCGATAAAATTTAATATTAAACGATTCTTCTCAATAGTTATATTCAGTAGTTCAATCGTCGAACTAGTGAGTTCTTTTTCCTATTTATTCGACTGTCGAACTAGTGAGAATAGTCTCATGAGTGAGTCATCACTGTGATTTAAATGACGTACAGAAACCCATTACCATGTTCTTTAATCTTAAAAATAATCTGCCATTTTGAAGCCATTGAAAATACTTTGAAATATACGAAAGCCAATTTTGCAAAATAACCTCTCTTCTAGAAGACAAAACATTTCAAATTATTCCCTGCGTTAAGTGGTGGAGGCTAACATAAAATAAAAAAACTAAAGGAAAACGGTTCGTGTCCATAAACTTATTGAGTGAATAATTCATTTTATCCAATATAACTAAGGCAGTTTGACTAAAACATGTGAATCATATTTCTTTTATCCCTCAAATAATATTGAAGATAAAACATATTTGATTGACAAAATGCTACTTGTACAGAACACCCATATGTGTCAGTCTCCGTGATGATGACGAATGTTAAGTGATCCCATTGTATCCCACGACCGCTATATTTGGCGGCCACGCTTTTGGAACGAGTCCCCATTTTTCATATTGAAGGCGTCAATATGTCGAAAAGAATAACCTCCATTTTGTACATGAGCCCCGAACTGAACGTTAGAGGAGATTTTATTATGTTATTTGGTAGCCTGTTGGACACATCGTGGAGATTATACGAATAAAAAAAAATCCTTTAGGAATAAAAATAGCATAATTCGTTTTGAGATTTGCATAAACTTTACTCATGAAACTACTATTCGGGAAGTGGAATTATTCTCGTCCTAACAAATGTAAATTGCGTCTGTGAGACCAACTAGTTACCTAATGTCAGTGGGAGCGGTCTTTGCTGGCAACTAACGCGCGTACCTCCCGCTCGTGACGTCACAGTATGCCTTAGACGTGACAGTTGACGAGCACGGCCGAGGGACTACTAGGTGGTCACTTTTCTCGTTTGTTCGCCACGTCACTGCTGTCACAATCACACTTCCCGTTTTCCTCCATTTACCTCTACGTTCCTTACACCTCTTTTTCCGCGATAACAGTTCTCAACTTCATGCATACTGTTTCCGTAACAAAACCGCATGAAAGCCGAACGTTCTGTATTCTCTGCATCGTGGTTCTGTAGCTCGGAATGGAACTGCGACATACAAATGTTGTGCGGCATCTGTCCAAACTTGAACATAATGTTTCAACAAGTTACGGAGTATTAATAAAAGCGGGTGGTGTAGTGAAGCCGATGCTGGTGGCGGTTACTGTCCTTGAGTCTGAGAAGCCTAGAGAAGCTTTAGGTCTTTCAAGCTTCATGTCTCCACCACACTCGCTGCTGAGCTGCTTCGTGCCGACTTCTGACTAGAGGGAGTGGAGTCTGATGTTCCGACGCGTTAGGGAGCCGAAGACGGACTATAAATTACCCAAATAATTCATTTTAGTTATAATATTGTATGTATTCTTAGTTTAAGGTATATATTGTACGGGCCTTAGTTGCCTGAATCAAATAAATAAATCTGAATATTAATTAAACTCTATAACGTTTATACTGAGGGAGCCTTACCGCCGTGACATGTGGAAAAAAACAGGGCCTAAATCTTTTAAAATGGCCTTTTGTTAATGTAGCATGTTTCATAATTATCTTGAGCATATTTGGCGGATACGTAGGCAACCAGATAGGTAATTTACCTCCAAGTGGTGCTATAGTTTTATGTTTTCATATTTACTTATGTACCTATTTACTGTTACACAATTTTAAACAATGACGCTCAATTCTTTTACTCATGTTTATAGAAGACATAAATAGAATATTACAGGGTTTGTTCACATTTCGCGGAACGAATCGGGATCCTTTTCTGTGTGCTATCCGTTTCTTGTTGGCGTTTATTTGAATTTCGTTTTCCATCTCAGCTCGTGATCCGCACGCCACAACGCAACCTCGCTTACAGACAAGACAGTTTCTTGAATCAAAATACGCGAATATGTTGAATTAAATAAACGTATTATAATACACAATTCTTTATTGCACAAAAAATATAAGTTTAAAAACTAAAACCCGACTACGGAAAAATCATGCTCTAAAAAGTAACTAAAAATAGTGAAACAAGAAAATATGTGTATTTTTCTCTTAAATTCTTCCGAATAGTGCCGTGATAAGCAAACTCTTAGGACAAATTACCATTCGACCACCACTATTGTTTTTTGTTGTTTCATACTTTTTAGAGCATGATTTTTCCGTAGTCGGGTTTTAGTTTTTAAACTTATATTTTTATAATATTTTGGGGTCTCGTTTATTAAAATAACGCGCTTTCGATACGTGTGTTACGCAAGATTTGGAGATAATACCTATCCGGAACATGTCTGAGTAGTCATGTTATCAATTGAACGTATATCGAGTAAATACAAGAAAAAACCGCAAATAAAAGCTAGTAAGATGTACAATATTTGAAATGTGCAAATTAAGCCCTTTCATTTGATGCCCAACATACTATCATTCGAAATAAAAAATGTTGTCGTCCTCAGTTTATGACCTCTAAAGGGCGCCACATGGAATTCACCGTAACGTTACATAGCCTAGAACCACTGAACAATCAAGACGCTTTTTGGGAACCTAATTTGTTAAATTCTGACCGCGGTGGTTTAGAAGTTATGTTGGAACAGACACATACATACATAGCGGTCAAACATATAACTCCTTCGCCGCAGTCGAGTAAATAGGAACATACAACATAGAAATACAATTAAACAGAAAGTACGCAATGTGGCCTTAATGTAAGTTCTTTATTTATTGTACTTCAACGGCCTCCGTGGTCCAGTGGTTGAGAGTTGGCCTCACGATCCGGTATCCCGGTGGGCCTTGTGTGGAAAATAGGCGCGTGTTTATGTATGTATATAATTGTGATCTCTAGTTAGTAGTCGTTCTGTGTCGTCTGACATGAGCCATGTCAGGGGCCTTTGTCGGTTCAATGGTAACCCTGACACCCTGAAACCCATGAAAATGCTCGGTGACGCGTCGGTAACTAGTTCATCTTGCCATAGTTGTACCTCTGACTACCCTAATTGGGATATAGTCGTGAGTTTATGTTATAGTGTCTATTTTAATAGGTGTCAGACGTATCATGGCGGTCAGTGGGCAGACAAATAAACAGGAGATTACCACGCAATAGAACAAATTACACGTTGATGGATAATTGTAGATTTAATTTGTGCCAACGGAATTTTCCTTCGTAACAACTAAAACTTACACGTGTCGAAATAAATTAATAAGAAAATTATTCCAATTAAAACACGTTTAGTGACAAACGTGAGGAAACACGAATGGGAAGTTCTAGGCATAATTTAATTTAATTAAATATAAATAAGTTATGTGTGTGTGTGTGTGTGTGTGTGTACGTGGCGTCTTCTATATTTTCTTTCTTTTATGGCTGGATTCCGTCACCCTACGTATTTTCGTCAAAGATGTCTTCATAATGACTTTGATGGGGCTACCCCACATAGATAGCTAATTATGGATTAAGGGTGTTATTCGTATTACACATTTTACATTTATTTACGCATTTTACAAGTACTATGTGAAGAAACCACTCGGGCTCTAAACCACTGAAATCGACTTTATGAGTTTGAATGTTTGTATCATAGATAATCACGGTTAGTGGAAGTAGAACATGGTATTTAGCTGGCGAGTAGAACATAGCTGGCGAGGAGCTAGCGAGTGAGGTTGTAGACTCTAGGAGTCCAGAAGGTCTAGACACCTCTATCTACTCCTTTGGGTATGCAGGCGTGATGCTATGTTATGCTATGTCTATGTATGGGAATAATGGGTTCTCTATTTTTACGCATAATTTTTTATGTAATAATTTACCTTGGCATAATGTTACTTGTCCTATTATTAGTTACGCATAGTATTAATTTGTCATAACTTTTTAAGCATAATTTTGAAACTCATAATTACTATAAGCATAATAATTAATGACAATAGTGATATATAAGCATAAAAACTATACTCCGAATAAGAAAAGTTTTGGCACAACTTTGAACATTTCCGAAACTTACTTTTTCCTTGGCTGCATTTGGTTCATGATTGTGACTTTTTATATTTTTTGACTCTATTTCATGCTGTTGGTCATCATTCAGCATACTTTTCGTGTGTAAGATAAACATGCTGGCGGCGTAGGGGTGGCCCGAGGGCCACCCCCGCCGCACCCTAACCTACTGTTATGCCTTGTAAAAATTATGACAAAACACTATTATTCTAAAAAAGAATTATGGATACCTATTTATATGCGAATCAAATTTATACCAACAAATATTAGTCCAAAAATAAGTTATACTTAACAAACCAGTATTCGTAGATGTTATTATGGGAAAGTACTATTATGCTTAAAACTTTATGCGAAAAGGATTATGATAATTAAAATTATAACAAAACCATTTATGCATTTTAAGAGAATCCCGAATAATGTCTTATGACATTTTGACCAAAAAGCTGTAGGTTTCTTACAATTATCCTATAATACTAAAATCGGTATTATAGATTAGAGTTACGAAGTAATATTAGTGTGTCACCAATAACATAATGAAATTGGCACCATCAATTGAATAGTGAAATTTCACTTATCATCAATTTAAGAGCCACGCTCTTTTCGGTGCAGCATTTTCCATGCTACTTTTTAGGGAAAAATAGGGCAGTGGTTTTCCTCTTGCCTTCCGCCCCGCAGTACTCTGTCTGACGCAAGTGGGTGGCGCCCAGAGTAGTCTATTACAAAGCCATACTAGGACTACTGTCCTCCGCCTCTGAATAGTACTGACAGTTACTGCTGCCCTCTGTCAGGGTTACAGTCCCTGTGACTTGTCCCTTCCGTCCTGCATTGCCGTACCGGGCTCCCATCTTCGCCTCTGCAACAGTTGAGGTCTTCACCCGTATCCCAGGGCAAGGGTTCTACGTAATACAGCCGCCATCTCACTCCGGCCTACTGAAGTAAGAGGCGCCTACCCCCGCGGCAAGGACGCGCCGAACAGGAAATTTCACTACCACATGATATTTTGAATTTGCGGATATTACGATAAGTATTCATATAAAATACGTACCATCTCATACTATCATTGGAAATTTAAATAATGTTAATTCCCTTTGACCGGTGCTAATGATACTGACTACAAATTTGTGTTTTCAACCGACTGGGGCTTTGCTTTGATCAGAATTTCCGGGCAAGTAGTTAATGCCATCTGCGGCAAATCTACAATAAGTCACGTCAAGAAAAAAAAATAAAAAAAAATCTTTTTCCTTACTCTTCACGTAGATTTTCCAAAAATGTTCAATGCAAACCTAATTCGGTCGAACAATTCTCAAAAGCATTGTGATGTTCCGTCATTCATGTCATGTACGTAGTTAAGAGTCTTTTGTAAATATTTCCTTTTATTTTCGTGCAATAAAGTATAATTTGTATTTGTCAATTGATATTTGTTTCTTATATCTCATTATAATATTGCAAAGTGATATGGTGTCGTTATAATGTTTATGGAATGATATATTTTGATCCTATTCATATTACGATATTTAATTGACCTGTATGACGAAGGTATAAACATCCTCACTAGAGTTACGTTTGTTTTGTGACGATTTGTTTATTTTACGTAATTATGGCTTACTTCGTAAATCATAATCATAAACAGCCTATACACGTCCCACTGCTGGGCACAGGCCTCCCCTCAATCAACCGAGGTGGTATGGAGCATACTTCACCACGCTGCTCCACTGCGGGTTGGTGGAGGTGTTTTTACGGCTAATAGCCGGGAGCAACGCCTTAATCGTCTTACTTTTTCAGACAAACAGGTAATTCAAGCCTGAAAAATCCTTACCAAACAAAGGGCAGTCTCACAAAATAATTTCGACAATGTCCCCGTCAGGAATGGAACCCGGACCTCCAGACCGTGAGCCTAACTCTCTAACCATTAGACCACGGAGGCTGTTGTGCCTTATTTATTCGTAAATATTTAAATAAGTAATAAAAAGTAACAAATATACTAAATGTCTTGCCTTATTTGTTAATACAAAGTTCGCTTTGTTAATATCAATTCACCTTATTTTATAGAATACGGCCCGATATCATAGAATAAACTCAGTCGCTGAGTGAACAATTCAAGCTTTGACTAATATTTGCTTCTCGTCAGTGAAGGTTCCTGTCACCGGAATAATACTCATGGCTGAGTTGGCTGAACAGTTGGGCATAATATAAATGAAACCACCAAACAATAGGTATTAACGTGACATTCATTCATAATATTATGGGAGAGTTACTCCAAACTACTGAAATACGTATAAATACGCATTTCCGCTGATAAATACGTATTTCTGTATTCGTATGTAGGAATTATACAGGGTGTTAGTGACATCGCAAAGAATACTAAGGGGGATGATTCAGACCATGGTACTGAGTGGAATTTTCCGTCACAAAATTCATGTTTTTTTTTATATATTTTCAATTCTATATTTTTGCGATGGAACATTCCACTTGATTAACTCAGAATCATGGTCTGAATCAACCCCCTCAGTATATTCGTTACGATGTCACTAAGACCCCGTCCAAGTCATACGTAGGTATGAGTGTTAGTGACACTGTAACGAATACTGAGCGGGATGATTTAGATCATGATTCTGAGTTGATATCAAGTGGAATTTTCTGTCAAAAATTATATTTATGTATATTTTCTAATTATTTTCATTTCCATACTTTAGCGACGGAATATTCCACTTGATATTAACTCAGAATCATGGTCTGAATCAACCCGCTCAGTATTCGTTACGATGTCACTAACACCCTGTATATAAGACTTGCGCATACTCCTCCAGTAATTCCACATAAGCTTAAAAGAGATGTTTTAAATAATCTTAAGTGCAGTTTTCACTAACACAGTTGGCTCAAGCATTATAGATGGCAATAAACCACCCATCACGTTGCGTTGGTCTAACAGAAAGCTCGGTGAGGTGTGGGTACTTAGTTCATCTTGCGATGGATGTACCTTTGATTACTTCAATTGGGATATAGTTATGAGCTTATGTTATGTTATATTCAAAATGTGTTATGAAATACAATCTCGTAATAGCAAGAGTAGACGGGATAATATTTGTAATAAACTAACAATAAGGAAAATAATTCAATCAATTAGAGATGTATCTAAGAAGACACCCAACTTGCCAAATACTAGAGAGAAAGCCGCTTCAAAGATCTTTCTTAGATTAATTTAAATATCAAACAACTCAAGCAAAATTTTCTTTTAGTTTGAATTTCACAAGGACAGAATTACCGTCTTACCGCTGATAAACAATTAATTTGAAGAAGTGAAGTGCTCAACCAAACTTTTGTGAATATTTCCGTAGGTATCTATTTAAGACGAGTAATGAACTGAATTTAATAAAAAACTTTTCCAACTTTAAAGTGAGTTCAAAAACCTCCAAGGTTTATGAATTTTGTTCATATTTTTTCAGGATGTGGGTGAAGCACTGAACCGTATACTGGATAGATTATTGGAAGTTGATTTTTAAACTCGATTTTCTCCTTTAAAAATATTGCAGTAGCAGTTTGTGGTACGAAACTTCATTCTATACAGGGTGTTAGTGGCATCGTAACGAATACTGAGGGGATGGAATTTACCGTCGCAAATGATTTATTTTCTATATTTGACCTATTTTCTATATTTTGCGACGGAAAAATCCACTTGATATTAACTCAGAATAATATGTAAAATCATCCCCCTCAGTATTCATAACAATGTCACTTACAACCTGTACAAGTAAGTACAGGTAGCCATACAAGTACAAATGGGTATTAGTGAGGCCGTAACGAATACTGAGGAATACTGAGGGGGATTATTCAGACCATGATTCTGAGTTGATATCAAGTGGAATTTCCTTTCGGAAAATTCATGAAAATGTTTGTGTTTTTATGTCTTTTATTAACATTATTGACAGAATATTAGGCTTATTTACTTGGAAAGCCAAAATTTTATGTGGCCTAGGAGATCAGTATAACGTACTTAATATTCTATTTATCTCTTTATTTTCGTACCACGTCAGGTTTAAATATTCCTAACTATTATTGGATTAACCTTGGAATAAGGTTGAAATAGTAAGTTTTTGTTTGTGGTGTGATTAATATATATGGAGTGTACAACGTGTACATATTAATAATTTATTTGTACAGCATATTTGTAAATATCGGGTATCTCTGAAGGCAGGCGAGGGAATGTGGGCTTTGTTTGTTATCGTCAGAGGATTGTGGGCTGCTCGTCGCCACTAGTCGCTAGTGAGATTCAAACATAACACTTACTCTGAGTGCCTACTCAGCTACTGTTCTCACATGCATTAGCAGGCACATGAAGAAAATAATTGCAGCATTTCAAATTATTTAAAACTACCCATAGTGTAAAACTTGAATAGCAAACTAAAATGATTTAGGTAAGTAGTAGAAAATTAAACATATCGATTTGAATTTGATGTACTTATCCAAATTGGAATGAAATGCCTTTCATTCAAATTAAACTTGAACGGTATTAATAGTAATATTATTGCAGGTATTTGAAATGCAGCGGCACTTGAGAACTCGGTGAGTATTCATCGGGATGTAAATACTATTTGCGACAGAGCAGCCATCCCCGCATCGATACACAAAAGCTTTATACAATGTTTTATTTTACGAATCCGTATTTCCTTACGTACAAAACTGTTTCATCATGGTCTCAATACTGTTTTTTTTTCTTATCTCTAGCAAAAATAATACTGAACTCATCCTCAACCAAAAAGTAAGTATTGAATACTACAATTTATATTTCTCGTACGTGACTTGCCATCTCGAGATAAGTAAAGTTGGAGCTTCTTACTTCACTCATTCACTGATATTTCAGCTGACATTTACGCTTAAAATATCTAGTCAGTCCTAAAACATAATAAGGTTGTGTTAAAGACCGCCCACGGTGCGAATGGGTCATCGTATATCATTTATAAATGCGGCTTGCCCATTAGTAAGTTTAAAACTTATATATAATCCCGATATATTTATTCAAAGAGAAATGTCGTCGGTCCGTCGGTCCGTCCGTCCGGCACATAAGTTGATGCGTCACGCAATATCTGAATGATTGATGAGCGGCCTGTGACTGTATCCCGGGTGGCTATAGCTTTGTGCCCACGTGACTGTTTATACCGTAAATTGGTCCAGAAAACTGAATACGAATTAAAGAGTTGGTTGTATTAGGGTTCCCCCCAAAGACTTTGAAATAGATCCTCATTGACCGGAACATTTTTAAATGAATCATAATTTTACTTAAATTTTAGTTACACATACAAATATGTAATTTGATCTGTTCTGCGTATGAAAGTACTCATACCGAATAAACGAGGATTTACAAACAGATGTGAGATACGTAGGTAGCATGCCTAGGATGGACTGGCAGGTTTACCGTGGTATGGATTTGTAGAGAACGTTTCCAATACCGTCGATATGATATTTTTAGAATGAACATTTAAAGCTGACTGACTAAAATACTCAATTGTAACTGTAATTCTAATAAACTCATTGTTACTCACGTTTAATTTCGCCTACGCATTCATTCCATTCAGCTACATCTGTAATAAACGTTGACTGCAGTAGCAAACGTAAAAGCTGTCTGGAAGACACAATCTACACAAAGAGGCAGGTATTTAGGTTTCAAATAAGCTAAGAAAGGGAAAGCTGTCGCCGGAGAGCTAAGAATAAAATGAAACGAGACAATGGGACGCAATACAATTGCAGTGAAAAGACGCGGGCCGTGTGTTCCAGTTCCAAACAAGAGAAATAGGAGGCGCAGGTGCAGAGGAACAATACGCTGCGAGCAACAATGTGCGCCACTGATTGTTGCAACACTCCCGATTGCGCGCTTTGCCGCTTGACAGAAAAACGAGGGAAGTTTAGGCAACGCATTCTATTACACATACTGCGATAGCGCCGCCGCCATCGCAACTGCGCCGAGAAGTAAACACATGCGCGACTAGGTACGAGTTGTTGCACAAAACTTTTATAGCCGATACAGAACCTAGCAGTTAACATATTTCCTATCGCGCTCCAAGTTTACCGTGAAGTTTAGAAATTCTAAGCTATATTTTTATAACTTGAGTAGGTATATTTTTCTCTTAGCCGTGATGAAAGCAATAATCTACGTTACCTACTCCAAAAAGACGCCAATCAAGCTCGTATTATCGTAGTAGGTAATAAGATTTGTTAGTGGTATAAGAGCTAGTTTCGGGTCGGAACTTAGGTGTTGCATAAATAGGGCTAAATTGGAGTCGTCCGCAATTCTGGCACATACTGGCCGGTCGACGTCCTTTGGGGCGAGAGACGGCGGGAGTTCCAAACTTCAAAGTTAGCATTGTCCGACTCCACGGATCCGCAGCGGGATCAAATTGAACGTAACGTCTGAGTCTGTGTGTGGATTAAATCCAATTGCCGCCATTTGCATACAATTAACAATTGGGATTTGATGAATTGATTGCCTATATCAGAATAAATCATGAGCGGTTCATTGTGGTCTGCCTTGCGAAACATTCGCATGGTTCGGGTAAAAGCATTCATGAACTGAATAAACCGGGTATACGTAAGTACATAATTTGATCTATTATTTCGTTGATGGAAGCTGCTAAATGCATTTTTAATAAACCCTGACAAACACTAGGTACCTTTAGTACCTACCGGCATTAAATTAATTATTCCGTATCAGACTCTTTATAATTATTGATTTTCAGTAAGTATAATTATTTTTTGCTCTACGAAATAAGATTAATAAAATAACTGGGTAAAGAAAGTTTTATAGTCATAGTTTTGCATTGTGATAAGAATTACCTACCCTAGTTTTAGTTTACTCAATCTAAAATCGAGTAAGTTGCGAAAATCCAGTAAAAATTAACTGAAACTTTTTGTATTTGCCGAAGTTATAATGTTGTGAACGTTGTTACGACACAGGCACAAGAGAATTTTCGAATTTGATTTAAGTAAATGCTTTATATTAAAATTTCCTTGTAATGGAAAGAAAGGGAGAAACTATACTGACTAAATAGTTTATTTAGTTCTATTTTCTCTATCGTCGTTGTCAACGGCAGAAAATAGCTCATAATATACAGGTGTTAGTGACATCGTAATGAATACTGAAGGGGGTAATTCAGACCATGATTTTGAGTTAATATCAATTGGATTTTCCTATCGAAAAATTCATGAAATTTTTGTGTTTTTTTTTAAATTATTTTCCGTTCCATACTTTTGCGACGCAAAATTCCACTTGATATCAGGTCAAAATCATGGCCTGAATTATCCTCAAAGTTTTTGTTACGATGTCACTAACAGTCTATACACTCACGCGCAGATGACTTCTGCATGTCTATTTGAATGATGATGATATAGTTGTTGGTTGGCGTAAATGTAGTTTTTAAATTTCTTGCAAAAAAACTCAGTCCCCACTCTTTTATACTTATGTTACAAAACACGTGCTCAACTGAAACAGATTAAGTGGCTCAAAAAAGTCACTCCAGGGTAAATTCCCGCAAGTTTCACGAGAAAAATAAGTTCCGCAGTGCGATAAGGAAGTGAGCAAAGAAAGGATCTAACGATAGTTCCGAACGTCGCAATCAGCTGGCAGATAAACTTAGAGTCGACGGAGCGGACTGGCTAAACGTACGAGAGTTTAAAACTCCGGCCACCTGTTTCACAAGGACAAACTTGTTGAAAATAAACCCACCGTGTTATCTGTCAGTCGTTTGATAGAAAAAACAACGCAATTTAAATGCTAATAAGTGAGTTTTGCGTAATACACTGGTCATAATCTATCGCTTTAATTGGATAGACGTTATTGACACTTTAATAAACTTAGATGTAAGTAATTACGATAAGTAAGGGGTCTTGGGGAGATAAAATATACATTATTGAGGTATTTTATAAAATATAATATCCTTTTATCGTTTAAGAAAACTTCACACTACTGTAACAATATCTTTTAAATGTTCAACCTGTTCGTTAAAGTTTTGCAACAGAGTGAGTCGTATCCTGCACGAATACCTATCTATGGAACAAGCTGGCTATCAGAGAGGATACTCGACCACCGACCACATTCACATGATCAAGCAGTTGATAGAAAAATGCAAGGAGTATAACCGGCCTATATGCTTTGCCTTTATAGACATGAAAAAGCCTTCGACAGTGCATTGGGCCATGTCAAAATTTCTTCATCGCTGCAATATCGACAAAAGATATGTGTGTGATATGTATATAATGTCCTCCGAGAACTGTACAGGACTGCCAAGATGCATGTGCGCATGCATTGACTTTGTGCCCTTAAACCGAGGATTGCTCCAGGGTGACACTCTTTCACCCAAGATTTTCACGAATGTTTTAGAGGATGTGGTGAACACTGTGAGCTGGGGTGAAAGGGAAGTGAATATCGACGCAGTAGAAGTGAAATGATGTGGGCTGATTGATTGATTGACTGTAATTAGTGTGAATTAATCTTCCGATCTACTGGATCCAGTATTTTCTTTGAAGGTACTTTGTTAATTAAATTCTTCTAAAGCTGTTATTGTTCAGTGACTTTGCTTATAATAGAACCTATTTTATTATAAACATGTAGTAACTTTTGGGAGCATCTATTTCAAAACCAAAATTTACGTTTCCTTAGTCTGTTCTTATCTGAACGTGTTAAATATACGAGCTGTAGCACAAAACACCGACATACATTGTTCTGTGACAAAAACATTCGCACAAAATTACTTATAGTGCTGTTGACTTAGGTAAATAACTCTTAGTTTTCGTACGGGAACAAAGCGACTATTGTAGAAGTGCACTTGAAATGCTCTGAATGCAGGTGACAACTGACAACGAATATAAAGCCTGCATTTACGGCTTAGCTATAGAACAAAAACTTTTGAATGAAGAAACGTCATACAATGCGAGCTGTTGCAAAATGATAAAACTGAGAGAGATTGTCTTTCAATAACCAAAAAGTGAAAGTTAGTGAACGGGAAATTCGTAAATAACTTCGTTTTTTTATTTTCTACGCTGACTGAAAAGTTTTGTAAAATCACGTGTCTGCCAGTCGTGAAATTTAGGATCAAAGAACCCAAAAAGATGTTTATTAAAATATCTCACCTTGCAGTGAATGAAATAGTTATAGAGCATTAAATTCGCTTACTTTAACTAGCCTGTCTACATAGATCATACTGTTTGACACAGGCTTCAGGAATAGTACACTTCACTGTTGTGGTAAATTACTATACTTCTTATTTTTTTTTTCAGTTGTATTTTGACACAACTTGCACAAGATAATAATCCGGCGAAGCCAGTGGATCTTTGTTCCAAAGACTACTTAAATGGTTTTAAATAATTATTCATTATACCTAGATACTTCAACGTTGCCACAAACTATTTTGAATGGCAAACTTTATTTTAATTATGAAATAAAAAACGCAGACACAAAAGGTATCACAAATATTTTTTAAATTGCTTTTTAAAAAAGCTTTTGCCGTTAAGCTCATTATAAATTTAAAAGGTATCATGTGCACATTTTTAATTTGAATAAAATTAATAAGATAAACTTTTTAAATAAATGGGAGATGTATTATTTACAGAGTGCATTGACTTCGTATTAATAAACACATAAATTAATATTAGTGTGGCGAAAAAAATCTGTTTGCGTTATTCAATTTAATTTGTGTTTTATTAATGTTTTTTTCTCGAAAATGCATTTAATGTAAATACCTACATAAACTTATTACAGTCCCAAATATCACTTGAAATATATTTGCTTTTTGAATTCTTCAGTTATTAGCTCAATTCTTTTTTAATCTATAGCATAGCGATTGATCGGCCGTCTCATATGTTGGTATGGTTGGTTGGTATATATGACGTGGTCTAAGACAAGACACGCTTACCTAGCAAATGTATATTCACTTTAGCCTCAAAACTCCAAGATTACTTACAATGTATTTTCGGAACACAGACTTCGGCAAGCTGTTTTATTACCTTTAATGTCTATAAGATTTCCAATACGGAAATGTGTTAAAGATAAAAATATTACAAACATACGACAATCGTGCGCCCCATTCCGTTTTTCAGACGCGATATAATATTTATGCGATTTCCTCCCGTCACGTCGTAGACAACGAAATATGAGATTCTGCGGTGTATATTATTACATGAAATGTGTACTGTGACATTTATTACTAGGAATATACTGCATCGGGAAACGTCGTCGCTTTATTACTGACGTCATTAATATAGACTGGATTTATCGTGTGACAACGTAGACTGAAAGTGATTCGAGGTTAAACAACTGTACTTAAACATTTTCTGAAGATAGGTACTTGCATTAAAAAAAATAGTTAAGGTATATTTATAATTAAAACACATAATAACGGGTTCTTACCGCGTTTAAAATAGGGATATGAGACTCCCACGGTATATTTATACTTTTCACTGCTTTTATTACAAAATTCTAACATAGATAGTTTATTACGTCAGAAAAAGATTTCGAGATGTTTTCCTAACAATGTTTTCAGCACATATTAAAGTATTAATTTATTTTACTGTATAGTATTACTTAAACTTTTTAGAAAGTGTATCGATGAATAGTTTTTAAACTTTTTTAATATCCCTATCTCACTAGGATACAATGGTTGCGCCACCAACAGGAAATCATTCAGGATTCAGTTGATATCATAAAAGTGGTTGGATAACCTTTTATAAAACAGCATACATTTTGTTGGCGGTGCAACCGTGGTGGCGGCTCCATGGTGTCGTAGTGAGGTAGGGTCCCAATTTTCACAAACGAAAGAATTACACAAAACAAATATAAAGAAACTAGTAATTCCTTTATTTACAAATTATTATATTTGATTTATTTGGTTTTTATGGTTATTAATCTATTTTTAAATAAAATCATAAGTTTCCTTAAAAGTCGCATGAAAGACGTTGTATCTTATTATTCATAAACGCATCCATTCCGTCATTCAAATTATGCTAATTGATAGTCACAATAATTAATGACCATCTATTGTAGATATTCGAATTGCCTATGCGGCTTGCTACGCGCTACGCGCGACGGAAACCGTAACACCGTCCGTAGCGGTATTTCAAATTGTAACATTTGAATGCACAATGCAACCTTATTATCAGATGCAGCATACTAAGTTTTGAGAATTATTCGAATCTACTTTTGGGTATATATAGGGTGTTAGTGACATCGTAACAAAAACTTTGTGGGGTGATTTAGACCATGAATCTGAGTTGATATTAAGTGGAATTTTCCGTTGCAAAAGTATGGAATTGAAAATACTTACTTAATTATAAATTTTGCGATGGACAAAATCGAAATCCACTTGACATTAACACCCACACGTCCTTGTATGGCTAGCTGTACGACTTGTACGGGGTGTATGTGACATCGTAACGAATACTGAGTATAGAATTGAAAATAATTAAAAAAAAAAACAAAAATAATTATCATAAATTTTGCCATGGAAAGTTCCACTTGACATTAGGTTAGAGTCATGGCCTGGGTTATCCCCCTCAGTATTATGTATCTGTATGTACGTATATATACTAGGGAACACCAATATAATGTGGAGCTTATTAGTTTTCAAGTTCCTGGAGGCTACATTCTAGATGAAAAAACCATTTTTGTTTACGTTACAAGTACATACATATATTCACGCTCGTGATCCCTAACGTGGTGGGCATTTGGCATTTGGGCAGCCATTTTTAATTCGAAGTCTTCAGACGGATATCATGAACGAAAAATCGGCTTATACGTAACACATAAATGTATAAATAGAAAAAAAAACGCGTAAACTTAAATTTTTCGTAGGAAAACATAAACTTCTTCTTTAATTAAGTGAGTACATGTTCTTTTTATGAGAATTTTATACATATTTCCTCATTAATATTTTGTAAAAAATGGGGTAAAAGCTTAGCTTATCAAAGAGCCGGGAGTTTTATACTAATTAGCCGGAGCTGTGAACCCATGACCCTTTCATTAGCGTGTTTTCATTACTGAGTAGGCAGGAAGCCTGTTTTAAGTTTAGAGTCAATCATATAAGATAAATATTCAATCAACCGCAGGGGGTATTGGAGCATACTCCACAACGCTGCTCCATCCAATGCGGTGCGGAGCCAACGGCTTAACGTGCCCTCCAAAATACGGTATTATCTTAATTTTGTAGACAATTAGGTGATTTCTTTCCTGCAATGTCCTTACCAAACAAAGGACAGTTTCGGAAAGTGATTTCGACAATGTTCTGGGCGGGAATCGAACCCGGCCCGCCAGATTATGATCCCAACGCTCTAACCACTTAACCACGGAGCCTTTATAAAAATAAAAAGAAAAAGGTTTTTGAAGAAGATCTCTGCTTACCCCGGTAGGAAATATCTATACGTAGCTATGTAGTAGCCATTATATATTATATAGACATTATAGACTTACGTCGATTGAGGGAAGGCCTGTGCCCAGCAGTGGGATGTCTAAAGTCTATTTATTTTATGTTATGTAGTTAAATAATTACAAATAAGTACAGTCATTATATAATCTGTTAGTAACGAAGTATATTAAAATTTAAACAAATACATAACATAGCAACTCGTCTTTAACTCGGAAGGGGTAGGCAGAGGTGTATAGTGTACACATCTGCTCCTTACAAGCTATGTATATATAAATAATAATGAACATTTATTTAAAACACATAATAACGGGTTCTTACCACGTCTCATATCCGTGATTTAAACGCGGTAAGAACCCGTTATTACGTGTTTTAATTGTGATAATAACCGCGTTAACTTAAAACAATGTATGAACATTTATTTTATTAATATTGAATGATTGTCGACTTTCTTTTCGAATTCATGTTTGAATCATAAATTATTATCACGTGCTCAGCGGTAAAGGAAACCCACATTCCCAAGAAATGCATTTTCGAAGGTATGTGACGTAAACCTGTATTGGACTGGTTATCCCTTCGCGGGTTGGAAGGTCAGACAGGCAGTTTAGGTAAACGGACCCTGTGAAGAACGGGACAATGCTAGGGAGATGATATGATAAATATATTTTTTTTATTTTCTACGTGTAAACATAATATTATTCAGCTATTCGTAACGTACGAACCCAGTAATAAATATCGACAGTTATTTCGGGTCTACTTAAAGTATGTAATTAGTAACTATTTATTCATTTATAGGGATACATACAGCATTACAGTGTAACCTAATGTGCTGTATGACGAGAAAACAATATAAAAACTAATATACAAAATAAACAATGAATGAAAAAAAGAAAATAAAGACGATAAATTAATAACATGGTAAGGATATTTTTTTTATTATACTTAATTGCAGTAGTTTCGTAGTTTCGTTTCTAATAATTATAATTTAATGACATAACTACTATATTTACACACCAATAGGTATTTAAAAAGGTATAAATATATTCCGACAAAAACGTTGAACAGTAATCCCAAACTACGTGTCATAAATAAATTATACGACGGAAGTTATTATAACTACATCGAAAACTAGATTCTGTATAATAAATTAATTATACAGAATATTATAGTATACTATGCCAAACATACACAACACTGTACAGAATCATACATTTTGTAAAGTTGAATTCTTTATTTAAAATAAGTGTATCTATGCTGTTTATTGCTTATGAACAAAAGTTCTTCAATAAATATCTGAATAAAGCACATTTTAATTGTACGTAATTAATTATATTAATAAAATATGATAACATTACGTTATTTACTTTGTTGGTCATTATGTGACAGCTTTGTATTTTTGTTTACACTCAATTTGACAACAAATTCTCAAACATCCATTTAACGAATTGTAGCGTGGACAGCGATTCCCGGAACGGCGACTGCTTGACATCACATCTGTCATTTACATGTACAGTTCAAAACACAATTTTAATCACGCTACATACAATATTTTTTTTCCACTGAAATAATTGCATTTTTGGTTCATTTTTGTTTCATAATATTGAAAACCTTCCAGCCTGTTTTATAAATGCAGTAATCTTATGGGATTAAATATGTGATACAAAGCTACTAGGTATATATACTTACATCTTATCTCGATATTTTTTTTAATATATACTTATATCTTTTCGGATGGCTGGTTACTGGCACCTACTCTCAATTATCAATACAATCTTGTCTAATCTAGCCTACAAGATCCGACTGCTGAGCAAAGGCCTCCTCTTCCTCTTCCCATCATCGCGATCCTGAGCGCATTCCAGCCAGTCCCTCCGGCAAGCGTCCATGTCGTTGCGCCATCATAAGACACAACGCGTGACGATCCGTGCGTACCGCTCAGCGTGCATGCGACAAGCATGTCCGGCCCAACCTCATTTAAGTCTGTCATCAATACAATACAAAGTGCTTATTGGATACTGAAGAAACACATTATTTTAACAATCTCAGAGTAATAGTTGTTACCAAAGCGGCCTTATTGCGTAGCTAGAACTTTATGCTGTTAGGTATAGGATATAATTAAGTTTATCAATTAATATATAAATGAGAGTTTTAGTAGCAGCAATGATGGATGATGATGTGATAACTTTTAAGAACCGATGTGGAGAGGTTTAAATTAATAAAACACATTGTCATCAATAGACTCTTATTTATATATATAACGTTTATATTTTTAATAATTCTAGAACAGGCGCACACACATAAGCTTCGACGTCCTTTTGTGTTCTTCTCGTACACTGTGTGTCGTATTCTCATTATCTCTCTAGTACTCGAAGAACCTATGAACTCTGCAGCGGGTTCGCTGGGAGAGCATCACCTCGTCAATTACTTATAAACGTAAAAATAGATGAATCCCACCTGATGTACTTTCAAGCAGCCGTAGCTTTACCGTACTTGTTAGGCGCTTGCTGCTATAGGTCCACTCCGGCCTGCTATCGCTTCAACATCATCCTGCGCCCACGTGGTTACTCTCAGGCATTGCCTAAATTCTTATCCCGGACTAAGACTTTTCACCTCACCACCTCAGCATACAAGTAAGTTCGCACTCAGTTGGATCATGAGCAATCTTGGTGGCTTTTAACAGATCAATAGCAACTTCTGTTCCCAGGGAAGAGTGACACTCTTTATGATACATAACGATGATAAGCAGCAATGATTCGATTATTTCGATTATTCGAGTATTTTTATGTACCAATAAATAAAGTGGATACCTAGGTATTTACATATATTTTAATAGCAAAGGTAAGTATAGCCGAATTACCTTATTGACAAACCTTTCCTTCAACTCTGAAATTGGTAAACGGATGCATTCGTTGTCTTCCAACTTTTTGAAAAACTGGTGACTTTCACATCAGAGAGTAACGTTCAATGAATTTCGTCCAACCTTAGCATATAGGTAACTCGACCAGTCCAGTATCGACCATTTTTTTTCTTGATTATTTGGCAAAATTTATCAACGAATAATTCCAAACACTGATAACCACACAATAGGAGTACTCTGTTTCATCCTTGTTTCACAATTTTTTGATACCTTTATTGAATTTTTACAATGAAATTGAAATTTATTCTATAAAAATAACAATAGACATGACAAATGCTTGACATGACAGGAATATTATTTATTATTTGTAATTTTATTACTTATAATATAATAAACAGTCAAAACATACATACCAAAAACTGTAAATTAGATTGAAAGAAGATTACATGCTATGATAATTTATTAAAATTGTTCAATTTTATTTGATCCTAACTAATAAATAGAACAGAATAAATTCGAATGTGAGTTTGATTGTGTGTTACGTTACAGCACAGCAATAACTAATAAATAGTACTACCTATAGAAAACACTCTCCACGCATTTGGAGCCAGGGACAAATATTTTAGGTACTTATTAGGTACCTATTACTTATCTAAATCAAAATTCATTTTATATTATTCAGGCAACGGGTTTAATGATTATAATCATGGTACCTACTTAAACATAATAGTTATGTTTGGTATTCTTGTAACACCTGTTTTTAGACTTCCGACAAGGCTGAATCGCATGCAAGTTTTTTTTTGACGTGACTTATTGTAGATTTGCCGCAGATGGCATTAACTACTTAGCCGGACAAATGGGGAGCGCTGAAGGCTCTGACCCGGTAATCGCATGCGAGTGTGTGCCTCCGCGCTTGGAAAAAGTTGTGTTAAATTAACATTTATCGAATGACGATGGCAACTTAAAAAAGATTAAGATGACCAAAGACTAGGCTGTATGGGTTAAGCTCCCTTTGCATGCCTTATTTTTAAAGTGGTGTGCCACGTCAATGATGTTGAAATGATGTTAAAATCTTTTGGTGAGTTTTTTTGTGATTATTATCTCTGAACTTTGGCTAAAATAAGTTCCACGTGTCCATGACAATGGCTTAATCTCACTATCTTTCTTTCAGTGTAAAACCCTCAGAATAATAATAACTGTAAAACCACCTAAAAATCATTGGCTTAGTACATTGACTATCGATTATGCTGTTATACCGTCACACGTAATGTGGTTTACCTATGTTTCCGCGTCTTAACGGGGTAGGCAGACCTGTAATATGTCGTTTTGTTGCAGGGTTCAAAGTCCAACTTGGATGTCTATCTTCAAGGGCTACCTGGGGAGTTCCCCATTAAGATAATGTTGTGCTTACACTCGGAGTAATTGTCTTCTACATCTACATCATGCTTTTCGTATAGGACCTGCTATCCAGCGGTTTGCTTCATGATTTTGCCTAAGACCTGCCGTCCAGGCACTTAATATATCACTTTTTGGGTGAAATTTTAGCGTTTAAGTGGTTTGACTAAGCTTTGCTTGATTGTAATAACAGGATTATTCCTAAATTTGTGTTATCATGAAATAACCTAGACATGCTAAACTCTTTGCTGTATAAGAAGAAGTAATGTTAATATACATTTTTTAAAAGTGAAATTTTTAATTCCATCCCCTTTGCTTTGCTTGCAATAGGAGAGTATCATGTTCAAGGCGCCCAATCCTACTCTCTATTTTTTTGCACTCTATTAAGATCCCTTTTATTCTCTGAGTTCGGCAACTAACACCCATGCCCTGGGACCAACCCTTTCTCAATGCCCTGCCGACGGCGTCCTAGAGGTAGGGTGGGCTCATCCCCACACAGAGGCTAAGCAGGAAGTTTCATCCTTCGAAATATCCATTACAAGATTTTTAAAGCAGAATTTAACTTAACGAGGCCTATGTTTGCGCCAGCCTGTATTTACATGATAAATGTACTTATTTTTTTTTTCAATATTCTATCCCTTCGAGGATACAGACGTGATGCTATGTTATCTCCTTTATTCCCTGTAGTTCTAACTGATCAGTTCTACCGTAGAACCATTGTATTATTTCACAATATAAAGAAGGTATAGGTCTTTTTAAAACAATGTTTATAAAAATATATTATTATATCAAAATGGAGTTTCATTACTTGCAGCCATTTTCTCCACATAAGTACCTATAATTATTATGTTTCTTAAAAGGTAAGTAGCTAGGAAAATAATAAGAGGAAAATTAATTGTAAGTATTTGTCTATTTAAACCAAATCATAAATAAAAAGAATAGGTCTAATACTACTACTTATATAAAAACAACGAACTGAAAAGTATAAGAAAACAGCAAAACAGTTTTTACCATAACTGTACAAAAACGTCAAAACTCGCTCGACGTAATGGGAAAATAAGGCCACTCGCCGTAAAGAGAGTCGCCGTAGCGCGGGTCGCCGTTCGGAAAGTCGCTGTCAACGCTACAAGTCCATTTAACAACCTAAATAAACAGTTCAGAATACATTGAAGATTCGAAACTTGTCTTTCAAACCAGTTTAAAAGTTATGAAAGATGCGTCATTTCTGATTGTTTAACTGTTATTCAAAATACTAATAGAAGTCGAAAAGAATCCAAAACAACTTTATGTAAAGTAAAATATGCCCACTTACTTCATACAATCGAAGACTATGATCAAAATGGCACGACACAATCATGAGTTCAAATTATTTTTTGAACAACTACACGAGTTCATTTTCGTGGCACAAAAGTTTTTAAAGTTGTTGGAGTTTATTCATAAGTATGTATAATGTCTCATTAATAAGTTTGTTGGCCACGTGGGCAGTGCGAGCGCGGCAAGTAAAGGCGTGCGCGGCCGTCCCTCGAGACCACCATCCCTGCCGACGTGCCGCAATGTACTAACAACTGTCACCCAGCGCCGACCGGCGTTTTGCTCGCTTTTACTGCCACCGCTTTTCCTCTTTTGCCCTATCTTGCTTTAACGAAAATTTATATACACAGAGAACTGTACGTACACACATCGACGACAACTTAGTTTGGGCCGCTCGCTCCCATATCGGTGCGACCCGATCGCGTTCATGTGCGGGTGGTCCGTACAAGACGCATCTTCACGACACTCGCCGCTGCCTCGATGCACACACCAACACGTCAACTTATCTATTGTAAATTTTAATTATACACAATAAGGTATATTTTTGTCTGTTATAACGGCCAACTTAAGTTCATTCAGAGAAAGCCGGAACGGATGGATTGCGCATGTCTGTTATCATTCTTACGGTTGTGGAACTACGAAAACTATTGCCGTCCTTATTTTTCTTCAAGTTTTCGTGTAAATATTCAAAGGTTTAGTTTGAAAGCTGGAGTATTATCTTATCGGCTGACGTGAAGAGTCAGTTAACATAATTTTATCGGGAGTTTGATGATTCGACTATCATCATGAGTAAAGTTGAGCTTTGTAGGTGTAACAAAGTTGTCAATCTGGTCGGAGAGGTGAATAGAAATTTGACGCTCGAAGTTTATTAGAGAAGTTTATCGAATATTCATTTTAATTAGTTCTAGTTAATTAAATTTATACTTTAACCTATTAAAACCATCGTGACGCGTGACGAAGCCTTATGAATCTAAATATCTTAAGTTACGTAGGTACAGCAAAGCGAAATGAAATAGCTCCAGAGTCTACTTCTCTTATATAACGTGCAATATCAACCTAAAGGTTAATGCTAAACACAGAAATAATTATATCGCAAGTTGGAGCACACTCTTCAACTACTCAGAAAAACGAACAACGAAAAATAACTTTCTTACTATACTTACTTATGAGATGACATACGTCACTGGAGATAAAAACACACACAATGACGAAGGAATGTTACGATTGTAGCAAAAAATTCTTGAAGAAAAACTAAATGTCGATTTCTCAAATGACTGCGAAAAATATGTTTTAAAAAGTTTAGACGTTTGATTTAATATTTTAGGGTTCTTTTTCAATTGTAGAAATAAATTAGAAACGAGGCGTTCGCGCGTCGTGTGATTGTCATCCAAGCGAGATAAGACTAAGGGTGAAGCCGTGAAGCAGTCTTTCAGAGCGATCGGGCGTTTATACAAAGCTATGAATAACAATTTACCAAAGAGCCGGCAGCGCAAACACTTGAGCGTAGAAGTTTGTTGCGAAGTGCCCAAACTCACGAACAATACCCCCGCGACGAGCTACGAAGTATGGACAAGATAAAGAGTTGAACGTTTTAGTGCTATTTGAAAACTGAATGGATTACAGCTTCAGTATGATAAGAGATTGACCGAGACCAGCTGTTGTGCGCAGTCAGTGATTAATCAGAGCATGATATACTGCATATTCCGCTCTCATAGTGTAAAAATAAAAATAAATTATGATCATAAATGTAAGGGGCTTTCCCCATGATGCGACCGGATATCGCATGGATGTGCGATTTAGGGTCAGAATACCAGTAGTAGTTTGATTTTTTTGACGATATGATAAATTAACTCATTAATTCATTAAAAAATATTGTCTATTATTTTGACAATTCGTAAACATCTAGGTTGTCACTGTCACATATATTTTTTTCTTTATTATACATGAGTTGTCATCTACCTTGTAAGTACTCAAATCGTAATTTGTTCCGATATCGCACGAATTACATCACTTCATGAGGAGGCTCGCTTATCAATCAATCAAATATACTTTGTACAAACATACTTACAAACAAACATACTTTATACTTTTTTTTTACTTATATTATTTGAGTATATAAACTCTAAAGTTAGAAAAAACCACTAACCATCACAAACTTTCGTCTGCTTCATAGTAAACTACTACTGACTTAAATCTTAGATTTAGGTATAACATAGATATTGTAAAATAATTTCAAAGAACTTTCCAAATTAAATGTAATTTACATAATGTATAGACCTTTAGTTACTATTGTGTTAAAATTCAAATTCTTTTCACCTTTATTATTTTAGTACAAAATTAATACAATGGGGTCCATCAATAGGGTTCCTCGGAGTTACTTAAAAAGAGGTATAAAGGAGAATTCCAATGAATCGATCGATAACAACTGGATTATTTATGTGACATGTTAATTAAAGATTTTTATTCTGATAATACATGGTAGCAATCGTAATTTCCAGGGAAACAAGTAATAAATTATTACTCTAAAATATGTATAAACCTTCTGTAAAAAATTACAAACGTAATATCATTGAGTACAGAATATTTTTTGTATACTTATTGCTGTGTATGATTTGAAATATTTCACCGTTAGTCACTTTCGTAGCTCCCGTGGGGCGATATTCAAGTATTTTGTCGCTTGAACCGCTTTTATAGATGTCACTTTGTCACACTCACGAGTTCAACCTCAGATAACGACTTCATATCTAAACATTATATTGTTTGCCGCCTGTCACAACTGTTTACGCAAATCTATTTTTACTTGGCAAGCACACTTAAGATGTCGGTTTATGTTATCCTTACAACATACTTGTAGCTTGTAACATAACACAACATAGTATAAGCTCCCGATAAGCTAACGGCCTCTGAGGTCCAGTGGTTGAGCGTTGGGCTCACGATCCAAAGATCCCGAGTGCGCATCCCGGTGGGGACATATCACAAAAAATCACTTTGTGATCCCTAGTTTGGTTAGGACATTACAGGCTGATCACAGTTTTAAAGGAGATGCTTACCCTATGTTTATTTACAAAAATAAAGCAAAACACTGTTTCAAATATTTCCTATGAATTTTCTTTAAACAAAATCACCGGTTTACAAAATACGATGTAACTTAGTCCCAAAAAGGTGTTTAGGCGGACGGTTACAAATTCGTTTATACTCCATTTAAGGTCCCCCAGTCTGAAGGGTGCAGCTTCAGCGAGAAACTTGTTAAAGTCTACTCGACAAAGGAGTTATGAAAACGCCAACTTGAAGGCAATAAACTGTCGACAGTTCCGACGAGTTCGGCCTTCAACGCGATTTCATGAAATATTTAAATTTGCGAAAAGAAAACTAATTTTCGTTCCTCTTTTGTATAGTTTTTATGACGCTACACATTAATAATTGGTAAAGAGTTACTATAGCATTAAAAGATCGAAAAACACATAAAATAATACAAATAAATCATACACTTAATGCCTTGCTTCGTCGATAGAAAAGACCGATTCATTATGTAGTTTGTAGCTGTCTGGGGCAATTTATATTTCATTTCATTTTACTTCATTATTTTCTTCATGTATTCATGCTCGCAATATAACCTTAGCATTACAAGATTAGTGTCAAAATAGTGGGTGGGTGCATAAGTAGTTAACTTAAGAGTTAATAGTACTATACTAATAACGCAGACGTTTCTACGTATAGGCATGTGGTCACGGTTGCAGTACAAGTTGGCCGGTACAAAATTGGCAAAAGTGCAAGATGCAAAAGCCAGATTCATTATGAGCCTGGCCCGAAGGTATGGACAAATACTTATTAGGTCTATCGAAAGATAACTGCGTTGCATTATTTATACAAGGTGTTAGTGACGTAGTAAAGAAAACTTTAAGGGATAATTCAGGCAGCAGAGGTGATATCAAGTGAAATTTTCCGTCGCAAAAGTATGGAACGGAAAGTAACAAAAAAGAACACTAAAATTTTCGTAAATTTTCTGACGGAAAATTCCACTTGATATTAACTCAGAATCATGGTCTGAATCATGCCCCTCACTATTCGTTACGGTGTCACTAACACCCATATCTACTTGCATGGCTACCGTATGTACTTGTACGGATTGTGAGTGACATCATAACGAATACTGAGGGACATGAAAAAGTATAGAATTGAAAATAATTTTTAAAAAATTGTATAAACTGCGCTGAAATTTACTACAGTCCTTAATCCTGAATAAAAAAACCGATCATAAACTATTATCCCAGTAAAGGCCTTACAGAGAAGTCAAATCAGGGGCGTCTGATGGAAAATCAATTCTAGTCAATTAACAGAAGCATTATGAACTCGGCAGGGCGGGAAGGCTCTCTTGAAGTTATGCATAATAATTGCTTGCTCTTCAGTTCCAATTAAAGCCACTTGAATAATCGCGAACTTCTTGTGGCGACCCGTCAATATAGCTAATTCTATTCGGACAGATCGATAATAGTACTATAAACTGTACTAATTTATTTTTTAAATCTACCAAGAACCAACCAACCAAACAACAATCTCACGTGATGGTAAGTGACGATGTGGCTTAGGGTGGATCACGCTTACCTAGCAATTGCTTATTCACTTCAGTCTTGAAGACTCCCAAATTATAACGAGTTGGAAAAACAGACGCCTGCGTCTGCAGATTCTCGTAGTTAACTGTCTAGTTAACTACGAGAATCTCGAATGACGGCTCCAAATTGCGACTGATTTTGCAATAGAATGATGGTTAGTATATTGCGTTCACATTAACTTATTTGCTCCTGTCCGTGATCCTTACACAGGTAGACAAAACCACAAGTGATCAGCGGAATCCGCCCACATAATGGTCCATCATGGTGGAATGAAAACAATCCCTCTATCGATTATAACGACATGCCCAGGAACACGAGCACCTGAACGCGTTGTATGTCTTTTATTCGTCAATGTGGAGATCTTTATTTATTTTATTATTATTACGTAGGTCAAGATTTGAGCTCTTTTATCGTCTAAATATACCAAAATGTGGGATTTAATTAAACAGTCTAGTACGGATCAAACACTTATTTTATTTTCTCCGTATTACACCACCATCGTTTTTCGTCCGCCATCAGCTATGTTCCCCTCTCCTTGCCTTCTCACTCCTTCTATCACTCTCACTCATTCACATTCCTTCACTCAATCTATCATTTGTCTGTACATCCCTTCTATACTCTATACCCTCTGTACTACTCATGTTACTCGTCTACTTCTCACACAATCATCTCTACTCACCTATCACTCACTCAGCTACACGCCCTACATTCAGGGACTAAACATACGAACTAATTTAAGTCACTGTGATAAAGAAAACGTTATATAAATAAAGCAATTTTGGGCAATTATGTAACAGAATCTCTAATAAATCTTGTTTTAGAGTCTCTAGTCTTTATTTACAAAATGAATACATCGAAAAAATATACGCAATGTAATCCTGGTGTTGGCTATAAAGAGACTTAGTTTTTTACTATTAGCAGCTTTATTAATACCGGAGAAACCGCCGGTATACAAGGCACAAACCGCAGGCGAGCATGTGTGCGTGTTCACAGCACATGTGTACACAGCTTATAAATAATACACGGAATTAATAAAGGCTTCTTGCTAGCTAATTCTAACAAGCTACCTACGTACGTTTTACGTTCAGTTCAATCTTGGCACTAGTAGGTAGATATAATGTTTGTATTGTTAGATAGATAAATATATAGGTTTGAAAAACTAAAATTAGACAAATTTATTCCGAAAATAGGTACCGAAGATAGCTAGCCGTGGTCGTATGCCAATTGATTGTCCTAAAACTTTGCGTATCACGACATACCTATTTCCTACTTTTTAGAGCGTCTTCTTCTTCTTGAGAGTAAAAGAATTAGCGAATATTGTTCGTAGTCGCAATTTAGTTTTTTAAGTTATGTTTTAATTTTTATTGTTTTGTTGTCTTATTTATTAAGGAACGTGGCTACGACACGTGTTTCATACAAGATTTGGAGATAAAATCTATCCGGAACATGTCGGTTTTAGTTTGTAAATTTAAGTTTATTTCTTTTTTCTTAAATAAAGGCAAAGCATAATATTATGAAACAATGAACATTGTATTAGATTTATTTCTGACTATCATAACGCGTTATTTTCCACACCACTGAACTAAACACAACTTAGAAGTTCTAAGGTTATTCATTCATGGTTTTTATCTGAGTACGTACAGAGATTTTATGCTGGAATGGGAGCGAGGACATTCATTATATAATTATTAATTATATTCATTCATTCATTATTATTAGTTTCACGGCGCATTGGCGCCTCTGCACTGTAAAGTCGTGAAATGTGAATAAATAAATAATAATAAATAATTATACAGGGTTTTAGTGACATCATAACGAAAACTTTTTAAAAACTTAAGTACCCTTAATTGTATAAGTTATGTACGCCGTAATTGTCATATATATTAGTAACAATACCGTAACCTTATAAATAAAAAATGTTTAATATATGTGATGTGGTTGTACTTCATAAATAAATAAAACTTTGAGGGATGATTCAGACCATGATTCTTAGTTGATATCAAGTGGAATTTTCCGTCGCAAAAGTATGGAACGGATAATAATAATAAAAAATACACTAAAATTTGCTTGAAACACTAAGATTGCCTGTACTATCTGTTTTCTTTGTATGTTTCTTGTGTCTGTTTTATTGTGTACAAATAAATAAATAAATAAATAAAATTTTCGTGAATTTTCCGACAGGAAATTCCACTTGATATCAACTCAGAATCATGGTCTGAATCATCCTCCTCAGTATTCGTTACGGTGTCACTGACACCCATAACTACTTGTATGGTTACCGTATGTACTTGTACGGGGTGTAACTGACATCGTAACTAATATCGAGGGGGATGATTCAGCTGATTATTCTTAGTTAATATCAAGTGGAAAACTTTCATTGCAAAAGTATAGAATTGAAAATAATTTTAAAAAACTAAAAACAATCCACTTGGTATTAACTCATAATCATGGCCTGAATCATCCCATCATCTGATGTCACTAACACTGATGACTGAATGTCTAGATAACTCGTTCAGCTATTTATTTAAATGAGTAATTCTTTTATGACATGATGTACGATGCCTTGAGCAAATAAATACATAAATATGTAGGTAAGGTAATTAAAAACGCAATATCTACGCACCAGGAGACTAGTTACTTGCGGCAGTGAATGCAGCTATCGACGGTACAACCTCTAGACTCTTAATAACAGACGAACGGGTTCTGTCAACACATCTGACTTATAGATCAGATATAAGACACCGCCCAGTAACAGTCGTTTAGTCTTGCTTGATTGCTTGCTTAGAATCTTGAGTGAGCCAATCACGCCGCAGCGTCCAGCTTTTGTTACGCCTTACCTCAGCTAGTAAACAGATCGAATTCTATGAATATTGGGCGTCTATTTGGTTGTACCATCGATGACTGGAGCAGTTCCATCTGGCATCATGGCAGTTATTTGCCCCCAACTCGTTAGCATGACGACATCCTGTATGTAATGATAGCGGCTCGCTCACTCCACAGATTATTATTTAGAAATTCATCCTTGCTCTTTTACTGCCTTCTCCAAATTACTTTCGGATTCATGAGGTTTTTGTAGGTACAGTGGGGATGAATATTTATTAACAAATACGATTTATATGCAACCTAAGTATTAAGTATGGAGACGGTAAGAGGTAAGTAACTTTATTTTTTGCTGGAGCAAGGGAGAACATTAAGCCATTCAATGTGATTCTCAGTCAATTATTATTACTATTATGAGTATGATAACAAAAGGACGATAACATCACGCTATCAATATTAAATCTTGTATTTAAACTAAATAATAACTTAAAAATGAGTAAAATAAATGATTATTATATAAAAACAAAAAATATGAAGGTATTTTATTACCTAAATGTTTTCCAAATTCCTTATTAAATCTATGATTAAATACCGTTAATAACAGTTACATTTTCTAGACTAGAATTTAAAATCATCGAATTGGAATGACACTGATTCCAATTCGATGATTTAATTATTACATGTTACCTATATCACAAATATGATTCACATTGTTACAGTATCTCATTATGAATTATAATTATAATAACCATTATCATTATAAGTAATATTATAATTAATAATATCCTTTGTTCGTTTCAATTTTAAAGATGGGCGTTACATTCAGTCAGAATGCGAGTGCTGTAATAATCCGCTCTGTTTGCATTCCTCCGAAATTCAATTTAAATATGATGGCTGGAGCACAAACATGAGATCGGCGGAATTAAATGACGTGCGCCATTTGTCGAGGCGCCCCGCCACACGCTATGCTCGCCGGCCAATTTTCAAATTAATTGCTTTCCAATAATATTTTTTGGTTAAATTTACCCTTCAATTTAAAAGCACTCGCCTTTTTACCGGCGAAAATTAGCTACGTGGAAATATTTGCGGTGTTATTTACTGTGCAATTTTTTAGGTGTCTACATAATAATTTGTAGGAGATTGTAGGTGTTTGTGTTTCAAACGAACAGTTAAAACTTGAAGCATTTTTGTTTTTATAGCACTCACCCGTGCTTGGGGAAACTCACAAAGAGAAAATAAACCGAAAAATTTTGACTAGGACGGGACTTGAACCCGCAGCTCTTGTCAAGCCGAGACGACAGTGTTAACCATTACACCACCGGGCCCATGCGACATCTTGTCCGTGCGAAATTCTGTGACGTCATTAAGCCCACGCCGGCGCCATCTATCTAGAATGTTGAGTACTAATGTTTCTTGGACCGATAAGTCTACATTAACATTTTTGATTTCTACTTATCGTAAAGGTGATGTTACATTTTGTGCGATAAAGAAACATTTGATTTTATTTGCTTTTTGCCTTTGGTTATCGCGGCAAGAACGTCTGTATTTGGGAAGTACCCTTTGTTCATCCCTAGGTTTTGACCTCTGTGCCAATTTTCATTCAAATTGTTTTAACTGGTTCAGGATTTAGGCGTTACTGTCACATTTATAAGTATAGTTAGTAATGTGTCAGGATCGAAGCAAATAGAATTCTATAGTATCTGCTTATCCTGGTAGGAAATAGGCGTGAGTTTATGTATTTTTGTATAGTTTGGCAACTAGTCAAACTAGTAATAGTGTAGTAGTAATTAGTTTGTAAGTTGTTTTCACTTACACAGTTGACTCGACCATATTAAATGTTGGTCTAACAAAAAGTTCGGTCATGCGTACTTAGTTCATCTTGCTATGGGTGTACCTCTGACTACCCCAATTAGGATATAGTCGTGTGCTTATGTATGTAAGTTTGACAGCAAAGTTCAGTCTCAGTGAGTGGAAGTACGACTTCGGCTGGAACCGTACAATTCACTTCTCAATCCGGAGTACCATTGATGTCGAACAAGTTATTTTGTATCAGTCAATATATTTCAGTATAAATTTCAGGAGCTACAAATTTTCAGTTCAAAGCTGTAAATCTGGTGGTTGCGGCTTTACTAGCACGATAAATACATGGCTTGACAGGTAATATACATTTTTCACCTTAACAACACAGATTTGCGATTGCATATTATGACGGCTACAGGCCAGTGCAGGCCTGCATATCTGTTACAAAATACAAAATACCTAAAAAATGTTACTACCTAGAATTAAATATTCATGTAATGTTAGAGAAGCTTGTGACATCCTTAGTTTGACATTGATTTTATAAACTTTTATCAAAAATATTCACATAAGCAAGTATTCTAAGTTTTTATAAACAGTAGTAGCTAATTGGTCTAGCAACAAGCCATTATTGATGTACCACATAAATATATGGCTGCGTGTGCCTATTTACTTGTTCTCACCACGCTGAATAAAGCCTGTCAAGCGGTCTGTATTATCTACGAGCATTATATCAAATTTTACGTAAATAAATTACGAATAGATAATCAAAATAATTTGAGCAGATTATTTCATCAGAGCTGCTAGACCAATTACTACAGTTCATAAAAACGTAGAGTACTTGCTTATGTAAATATTTTACAATTTGAAGAGTGTAAATTAGAAGATAAATAATACACAAAAATAATTTCAATAACTTTACCATACAAATGAAGTATAATAATGAAACCAAGGAATTAGAAGCAGAAAGACAAATCCAATCTGGATAAGCTGCCGGCGAGTTGCATTGCACCGAAACTGAAACAATGGGCAAAGTTTGAGAGGCTCGGATGAGACGGGGCGGATTAATACGTTGACTCAGGTGCCGCTAGATGTCGCCTGCTTCTGCTACGGTTGTACGTATCCATATTTACACGATACATACATACATACATACATAAACTCACGCCCGTAATCCCAAATGGGGTGGGCAGAGCCACAAGTAATCAAAGACAACTTGCAGCCACTGTTGATACGAAGTCCTAAGATGGATATGATGAACAACACATGTAGTAATCAAACTCAGAATCACTAATAGCTAAGAACGGAAAAATAAAATAGGTATCTACTTCTAAAGGAGAGGTCAGTAAATGTTTAAGTATCATTCGTCTTCATATAAGTAGTCAATAGCCCTAGAAACTTCTTTAATACGTCTTGGCTCTTACTTTCTTTGTTTCTGTATTAGGTTTCAATTGAACCGTAATGAAAAGTTTACTAAATTATGTAGGTGGGTCACATCAATATCTAAGTCACGAAAATAGTTCTCTAAAGGAATCAATATCCATCAGTGTAATATAATAAAGAACCAATAGCATAGACCTCGTTTAACAAATAGACAGCCAATCTGTGTAAAAAAGTGCCCGCGACGCATCTTGGCACAAGCGTCGCGTCGGCGTGTAACGACACCTGTACAACCGATATTGCACTTTATTTAAATATCTTACCATCTTAATTTGAGGAAATTAAGTTATACTATCTTAATAACTTAATGTTGCTAATTCGTGGCTGGCTTTGCAAATTGACGTATCTGCAATTGTTTGCTAAAATAATTTGTGTCTTATTGACAATTGCAAAAGCTGCAAATCAGATTCGCCAAAAAAATCAGATACGTCAGTTAGCGGTGTCAGCGACGAATTCTTGTACACTAAATCAGCACCAATGTATACGATATTTACCACACGGTACGAACGCTTTTTTAGTAAAACTCCTTAGTGAATGTGAGTCCATTTATTGTTTATAGGACGTCAGTGACCAACAGTGACAACGCGCTAAGCGTTATTAATATTTTACCATCTTAATTTTAGGGAACTAAGTTAAAGTATCTTAATAACTCAATGGTGCTAATTATTGTACACTAAATCAGCACCAATGTATATGATATTTACCACACGGTACGGACGCTTTTTTAGTAAAACTTCTTAGCGAATGAGTCTATTCGTTTATAGGACGTCAGTAATCAACAGTGACAACGCGCTAAGCAAGAGGGGACGGTGTCCACACAATGGTGCGGTCGTCTGACAAGGCCGGTGAAGACAGCGGCGGAATATGTAATGGACACAACGTCACACATGTCCCCTGACCGCTAACTTGTCGCATCTGTTACACGCTGCTATGTCTCTGTTTTAGCTAGTAATTGTGCTGTTAAGTATTTTCGAGGACGAAACAATAGAAGAGTTTTGTTTTGTCACTTGATGCCGGTTTCGCTGACTCAAATAAACGTAATTTTGTTTAAGTTTGATAGTAAATTGCAAGAAAGAGATGGCGCTAGTAATTAAATTGTATTTTTTATTTTATTTGGTCTAGATACTTAATTTTTCAGCTGTTGTGGAAAACTGCATCTCACAGTTAAATAAGAACTAAGGAATGTAACAATCTATCAAACATGATAACATGTACTTATTATAATTATAATAATTGAACTAATTTGACCACATGGAAACTAGGAATAATGTTAATGTAGTCTATTTTTGTTATATTAATGATCTACTAAAAATGGAAACAGTTCAAGTATCTACCGCAGCGTCTGAGTGAAGATTGTACACAAGATATTACAGTTGAATTGTAAACGGAGAACTTTTATATATTCCATCCCGGCATTGTACATTGTACAACAATTCCCATAAACTCGAGTTGACATGATACGGGTAAGTTGGACTAAATAACACTTGAATGAAATTTTATGACGATGAGATTTAAGTTTCCTCAGCTGGGAGGTTTGCTTAGAGGAGTAACTCGCTGCTTTGTACAGACACACGAGAAAATATTTATATTTCATTCGTTTCGTACAATCAGGTCAAATAGGTCGTACTGCTGTGTGTGTACAAAATGGGTAGTTTGTCTACGAATAGTAGGTACTCAGTTACTACTGATGTAAGTACGTAGTCGTTACATGAGTCATGTCAGGGGCCTATGGGGGCTTAGTAATAACCCTGACACCAGGGTTGATGGGGTTGGTAATCCACCCCACACGATAGAAGAAGACTCAGTTATTTTCAATGTTACAAGTAATTTCACAAAATTAAGTATGTAAGTAGCAAGTATTCAAAACTCAAACGTAAAGTCGTAGGATGTGCTAATTATTTATTTTATTTATTTATTTAGGTACACATACAGCAGTACATTTTTTTTATTTTTACAGTTTTATTATGATTTAATTGATTTCTTGAAACATTATTATTTATAAAAACAGTACACTTACTAACTTCCCTTACACTTGTTACTTACATACTTATTAATAGACTAAAGCGTGTTAAGCACTATTATCAAGCAACTCAATCTAAACAATATTTCCGCTTTGCTTCCCGTCTGTAGTTGAAACTACGAACGAGATTTAACTGTAGGGTCTTAGACTCGCGGGGTTTCTATTCTCTGCGGATTAAGTGTGTGACAGTTCTTCACTAGACGTGCTTCAACGTGCAACGTTTGTGCGAGACAAATTTAATTAATTCTAAAGCAAGACAACCTTTACCCTGCTACATTGTTCCAACGACAACACAACACAAAGCAGCACTTTTTGATTACTATCCTTTTTACTCCTCTCCGTTACAGCTCTATTTGCTGAAAGTCAGCAATAAAAAGGAACGATTCTGTCATTTAAATAGAAGCCAGTGGACGAGATGGCTTTAACTGATCACTTAAAAGCGAAAATCGATTCCCAATCTAGTTAAATCACTATTCGACTCAGGGCAGACGTCTGTCGACATAAGTTTAACTTACAGAGTTCAGTAAAGAAGTTCGTGCGAACTTGTATTCCGGATTCGAGAATTTGGTCAGAAGACGTGATAGTTCCCCACAAACTCCCTTTAAAGTTTGCAGTACTTATTTACCTACACGCCAGCTTTGCAAGTTTAGACGTCTTAGAGAGCTAAACGATGCTCTTTTATACTTCCTAGTCTAGATCTCGTACTTGAAGGTCTAAACACGTTCTATTGAGCTCGTAGACGAAGTTGTAGAGGTAGCCACCTCTTCTATAGCGGGCTCAAACCACGCGTCTGATTTTATTCCTTCCTTTTTTATTTTTGTTTTTACCAGTGAGTTTAGTAGTGTTCTTTACCTTTGAACTTTTAAATATGGAATGAGTCTTATTTATGTGTTACTTTTCTTAAATATTGCAAGATTATAGGCAAAGATAGATTAAATCTCAATTGTTAAAAAAAGTATTTCAGTTACGTGCCTTTGTGCAACACTCAGACCTTATGCAGTAAATTACAGATTAAAATCAGATGTTTTTGGAAATTTTGGTAGAAAAGTAATTTAAAATAAGTAGGTAAGGAGCCTTATTAAATAATTCCCCATTACGAACAATTGTGATAATGTGACAGATATTTCTGTGTGCGTGGCGTGCTTAATGATAACAAACCGCGCGACACGTTTTCCCGATTTAACGATACTATCGCTTATGCATAATTATCGGAATATTGAGTACTGAACAATTTAATATAATATTTTATTAACAATTGTTGTGGGTTCAATATGAGGTACAAAAGCCTGTAGTAATTAATAATGCCCTTTCTATTCCGTGTGCAGTCTGTGTCATAGCTCTCCGTTACTTTAAATTAATAAAGCTTTACGTTTAGAATACTGTTCTAAAAGGTCTGTATTAATATAGTTTAATACAATCTCTACAATGTACCAATCCCAAGTATCAAACTATTATGAATGAAAGGTAAATTACGGTTCGGCAGTGTTCGTGAAAGTGTTAAAGGATGGATGTGGATGGTTAAATGACGTCATAAATATAATTATAATACCTTATCGACTTCATCAATGAACTCCAAACCCTTTTGAAGTTAAAAATAGATCTCAAGCAAGGTGAAAATCTTGATTCTCGGTCTCGGTCTCGGTAGATCTATCTATCTGGTATTTTGAAAAAATGACAATTGAAAAAAAAAACGGTGGGTAAATAGGACTTTACTCAAAAATAAATCTCGGGTAGATTTGTACTCCCGACCAATCTCAAACTTTATATCGATTGCGTTTACAGTAAGTAATAACTTTAAATTATTTTGCTTATTTTAATTTGTATTCAATATAATTAAAGTTACGGTCAAAACACCAGATCAGGTATATAGACACCTCTGAAAACCCTCTGAATGATGAATTAAGGTCATGGTGGTAATTGATTGTACCAACAAATTGAAATTCGTTGCCACAGCATAAATAGTCCAACTGAACAATTCACCGCTAAAAAGTACACATGTAGGTATCTATAATCATTTAACTGCATATTATTGGTTGAAAATTACATGATGTTAAAATGTCAGTAGCTGTGAACCATTCACATTTATTTTTCATCGGCAAGTCCATTATTTATGCAGTTTGTATCGTTTGATGACGTCGTATTTTATATTGTTGACAGTGGAATCGCAGCCGGGGGGATTGCAGATAGCATTTTATACCAGCCTTTGTACCTATGATTTACGTAACATCTACCATTTTAAAATTTAAAAAGATGCAGTGAGCATGCGGGATTCCTTGAGCAGCATCCGTTTTCGAGCTATAAAATGCTACATTCAATTTAAATGTTGCGAATATACGCTGAGCGTCCATCCAATTCGGTCGCATAATATCGGCGAAATTACCTCTTACGACATTTCTAAGTAACGCTTAAGGCTTCAACGTGTTGAACACGGTGTTGTTATTGTTATATTGGTGCTGATGCTGATTCCAGCACACACTTTCTAAATTTATTTTTAGTTATTCCAGTAATTTTCTTATTCGCCGATAAGGAAAGACACTGTTAACCGTCTCTTTCCTTATCGGCGGATAAGAAAATTACTGGACAGGGCATGATGTATGGAAAACACGTCAATTTTAGGTGGAAATCTTAAACAACCCGCACCATTATTATTGTTGTCAATAACTCAACTCAACAATTAATACATATTTATATTAAGACTATTATTTTACGCATGACCCTAATATCGATTACTTACTTACTTAAATATGATATTTGAAATTTATATTATGACAAAATTATATGAGCCTTTTATTTTTTACAAAGGAGTTTACAAATAGATTTTTTTCCGCGAAATCAGTATAATAGACGCGGTGATTCGCATTGTGGTGCCTTTCCAATCAAAGCTATATTTAACAACATTGAGTATGAATATACAAACAAAGGAATTTTTGTTTTGTGTTTGTACATAGATAGTATTCCCTTGCAGTAGGTATTACCTATGTTATGTATCTAAATAAAGTGGGTAATTATAAGCAGCTATACGGTAAAATATTTCATGTTTTTCATATTCTTAGCAAACGGTCCTTCAATTTTATAAATACGTCACTTTGAGACGTAACACAAATCTTTTATATCGGAAGTAACGTGTATTTTTTTATTAACTTAAACTCGAAAGTCCGTTTCAGTTTTTAATGGATTATTAAGTGAACAAACAAAATCGGCATCAGAAGACGGTATTCAAAAACTAACGAAATTTTATGTATTAATGAGTGTGATTATATTTCAGTAAGTCCAATGTTGTAAATGGCAGACAAGAGTGCTCACTAAAAGGACTTTTAAATAGGGTTTGGGTTTATGGCACCATTTTCTTAGTTCCTTACAGGAGTAAGCATCTTTATACGACAAACATGATAAAAGTAGGATATTCTTTAGGTCGTAAAAGGTCAAAGGCAATTTTCACATTGTTATTATGTAAATTAGGATATTTAAATACGCGAAGTGAGTAAATATTGTGTTTATGATTTCAAAGATCCTGTTTACAGCCTTATTTAATTTTAACCGAAATGTGGGCAACGAAATATTTACACAAAACATAACACTACACTTTTCCAAAAGATATAAACTATGTAACATTATAAAATGAATCACCTTTTGAAGATATATAGGACAAGTCCCACGTCGTTATTTCTGGAAAAATATATCTTTACGTATACTTAATTCACATTACTGAATCCCGTCGACTTCCTTTGAACTCATAGGTGTTTTCAAACGAGCAAAAGTAAAATTATAATGTGGCATAATTTTTTCCTTTTTTTTTCTTGTCGCACGAAGGCCACGCGTGTACAGAAACACTTCAAAAGAGTGAAAATTTACGCTTATTATTCTTATTCCGACTTCAAAAGCTTTGATATCTTTAGAAATGTCGGTTTCGTACAGAATACGACAAAAAAGTGTTTTAACAAAACCACACATTCAGAAAATGCTTAATTCTATCTCCATTAAAAAAACGAAAAACACGAAAATATTTCCATACTTACTATACAAACAGCATTCAAGACACTTTGTCGTAATAAATGAATATTCATAAATCATTATCTTTATACCTATTTGCGATCAAAGCTTTTAACTCAAGTAAATATTCAAATTATTTTATGTTATGTTAATAGTTAAGAAAACTTGGTCGTAATTCTTGTTCTAGTTACTTACAATAGGTAGGTATGATATTTTAAACAATTAACAACAGGACTTGTCTTGTCTTCTCTTGTCTACCTTAAGGTGTCCCATTGCTAAGCAAAGGTCTTCTCCATTCTTCCAGTATTCTCTCTTCGGTGCCTTCTCCACCCAGCCTGAAACATGAATTAAAAAGTTGACATTTGAAGAAAAGCAGATTTATGATCGAATTATATAGGAATAATATTAAAAATATGATTAGAGGAGTAAGCCGCGCGGAATGAGTATCCGTTTTTTATAGAGCTACGGAAGCGTGCAGCTCCAGCAAACAATCGAGGCTCGATCCGTTCGTTTCACAAGCAGGCCGCGTCAAGACTCCGGATTGAAGGCTACCACGCTGCCAACACAAACATTTACCGTTCGACCACTTACACTCAATACGCTAATCCAATTAAGGGAAATTCATTATCTCGCATCGGAACGTGTTTCTCTGGCAATAGTGATCCGTGGAAAGAACCCTTGGAATCTTCCGAAGAGGCACTTGTAGGCGATTAGTGCTGGAGTACACTTAACCCCCTCGATCGGGTGCTGTCGGTTTTCTCGTACCCTCTTTGTTCGCCCTCAGTTCAGCCCTCCAGCAGTGTATTATTGGCTAATAGCGGAGTTATTACACCGCTTTGTGATGCGATGTTGGTTACTTCATCTCCTCGAGCTCTAAGGATAGCGTTTGAACAAATATTGTACCTATTATTTGTGGTTATTGCAGTTCCTATCATGTACGCATTTATTATGCCTTCAGTAATTATTACGTACATATAATCTGATGCCTAAAATTCATAATAGCGTAGGAAGAGAGAAAAGTTGTTTGAAAACAAAGGTGCTACCTCTTTATTCGTGTCAGATAAATATGAATACTTACTTAGTTATAATAAACTGTACAATCACTAAGGATTGGTTGAAAAATTAATTTAATAGTTAAATCTACTGCAGTAACGAAGCCTGAAATAGCTTTTGAAGTACAGGTAAAGGTGAATGAGGTTTTCACAAACCCAAAAATAACATTACCCAGCATATTTAGTGAAATATTATTTGGTTAACATTTATATTGGGGTCATTATTTCATTATCCAATATGAAATTTTAAAACAGCAATTTAAGCATGTTATTCTGTAAATATTATCCTTATTCCTGAGTAAAATGGGTCTGACAGATAGTAATAACATTCCTACTATTATGAGATTTTCTTCTTATCGTAATATTATTTACAGTTTTTTTTTTTACCGTAAGTATCTCTTATTTTTCTGTGTTATTATTACGAGCATAATAATTGGGTGTGTTTCTAGAGTGGAGACTGATATTCTTAATAATAACGCGTCTCTCTCGCGAGGCCACTGCGAGGTAAGGGCTTGATTCCTTGCACGTATCAAGAAGATTATAGACGATTAAAAACAGGTTTATAAAGTACAAATGGATTTGCAGCTAAGGGAAATATTGCGAGGAAAATTTGTGCTTTTGAAAAGAAAATATACTTACAGTAAACATAAAAGTAACGACGCCTGACGACCAAATGGTAAACGGTTTTATTTTTCGTACAATATTGATATTTTTTTTTAATTGATGAAGCTTGTGCGGATTTTATTATGTATGATTTCAATAGGCTTTTTTTTTTTGAATATGAATGTTGGTACTGACGAAGCCTGTGGTGGATTTTCATTCAGTTTTTTATTATTATTATTTTTTTGTATTATTTGATTTTTTTTATTGAAAGGATCTTGCGCGGTCGGGATATGATCCCGCAGCTCTTGTCAAGCCGGGACAAATGTGAGCACACCACAAAGGGGCAGGCAGGTAATTGTAAATTTCAAAAGATAAAAAAATGTATGGGACTGACATAAGGGTACGTGTTAATTCCATACAATATAATATCTTGGTCACCGTCACTATCGAATGTCATAATACAATCAGTTTATTTACGAGAACACATAAAAATACAAAAAGGTGGTCAAAATAATTTACATACCAGTGTTGTGATATGTTCGGCCTACAGGCGTACAAATTATTAAAAAAAAATAACTAAAAATTGGTATAAGACGATACTTATATAGTTACGAAAAATTATACAAAATTTAACTATTTTTGTATTTAAAATATTCATTCTAGTAATATTTATTTATAAGCCATTTCGTTAGGTCATTCATTATTATTAATATTTTTTAACCCTACAAAATATGTTTTGTAATTTAAGTGTGGAACGTGCAGGTTCAATTATAAAGATAGATACTTTGGCTTTTCTTTTTGGCATATTTTTAGAAATCCTGCTAGGGGAGTCAAAAAAGGCTTCACTTAAGATTTAGAAACAGTTACGAGTAAAGTCCATTTAAAGCTCCACATAACGACATGTAGTCTTCACCGCGGCTCATTATCTCGCGTCTGTGCGTGTAGCTCAATGCTTTCAAGTCATTCCCGCTCCCAAGCCATGCAAAATTACAAGCAAAGAAGTAATTCGAATGCAGCCCACGATTTGCAAGCATAATGGGGCAATTTCCTAGTCATTTCCTGGTGGCTGCAAGCGATCCGACATCTTGTGGCGAGACTCGCTTTTCGTACACGAACATCATTTTGGCATTGTCCGCCTTCAAACAATAACAATAAGGGGAAATCTTGAGAAGCTGAACCTGATATTTTATATGTGATGTGATACCTCTTGAAATTAAGTTAGCAACACTACGATAACGAATCAAAAACCTTTATCTTATATTTTTATTTCAATAAGTTATTTTTATTTATAGTACTTGGGGCTTACATTTTAAATTATGAGATTCAAAATGGCGGATGTATCGTAATGTATCCAGTCAAAATGTTATCTTTGAGGTTAAAAATGAAATTATTTTAATTTGTTGGAAATAATATTTTTTAGTGATGTGGCTTTTATTAACTTTATGTAGCCAGTTTGACTCTCATTTTAAATTATGAAACATTTGTGTATATTTGTAATTATTTAAAAAGTTTCGAGCTACGCGGTAAATTCATTAATTTAACATAATGCTTCATTTCAGACCGGTTTAAACTACCGCCACCGATTAATACATTATTTACGATAATGCATTTCAGAATCAAAATACACCGACAACTTGACAATAGAGTTGAAAACAGCTAGTTCATAAAATAAATTAACTAAAACACGTTGTGAAACACTCGCATATTGAGAGAATACTCATAATGAAGTCTTGCAACCTCAATTTTGAGTATTTCGTTGGTAGTCACAAATTTTCACATACATTTATACCGCTAACAGTTATGCCCTTGATAGTTACTTTAATGAGAACTATATTTCATTTAATAACATCCCATTTTATTAAAAACATGCTACATTATAAGTTTGTCAGATTTTTCTTTTAATTTAGTAGTTGTTTGCACATCTAAAACTGCAAACAAGCCTTTGAAGATATACATATCGTGTTTTTTAGCAAATACAAGTATATAATATATGTTTTTAAACATTCACAAACTTTTTCAACTTATAATGCGAAAGAGAGTATTATGTGAGCGGCAGTAACGCCATACGCTTCATCACATCCATCTTAGGACACCGTAACTAGGGTTGTCTTCTGATTACTCGTGGCTCCACCCACCCTTATTTTTTGACGTGACTTTGAAGATTTGCTGCATATGGCATCAACTATTAGGCCGGAGTTCGATCCACCCAACTCGGCGTGAGTCTATGGCATGTATGTACACTTAAAAGATTTTTTTGTTCTATGTGTCCCCGGGTTCGAAGCCCGGTGGGGACATATCTCAAAAAATGACTCCGTGAGCCGTAGTTTGGTTTGGACATTACGGGCTGATCACCTGATTGTCCGACAGTAAGATGATCCGTGCTTCGGAAAGCACGTTAAGGTTACTACTTACTGATGTAAGTATGTAGCCGTTACATGAGCCATGTCAGGGGCCTTTGGCGGCTCAATAATAACCCTGACACCAGGGTTGATGAGGTTGGTAATCCACCTCACAACCCACACGTTAAGAAGAAAATCTACGTATACTTACTAATAGTAAATGAGAACAATCACTCGTTCGATTATACCCGTGAAAATAACCAGCTGCACGTATTTTGTTTTTATTCGCCCCCAGTCCAACATAAAATAAGTCAAAAAGTCAATAAGTCAAAATTGAAAGTATTCGTACAGCGTCAATCGATTAGAAAGATATAAATTTATTCTCTCGCAGTGCACTAACTCTCAGGAACAGTGTAGCAGGCGAGCGAAGTTTTCTTGTTAAAAGTTCTCTATTGCGGAATGAGAATAATAATTCTTGAAATCACTTCCTTATTAGGCGAGAACCCCCACTCCATCCCCGGGTAACATCAGCCAGGATTCTTGTTTAATCAAATTCTGATTTAACCCGTCACCCTACCTATTTCACCTTCATAATTCAATAAAATTTATCATTCATAACTTTTATCCCAAATTAAAACATTTTGTTATCAATTTTAAAACCTGATCATTATAAGTACAACATTAAACTTTTCTAATTAAAGCTATAAGTAATTTAATCATAACTTTATTTTCAATATCATTGAGCTCAAAGAAACTGTTGCACGAATAATACGGTAATAAATTTTCAAAATTAGGAAAAGTTTTCGAACTTAATAACAGCCCCTCTTTCGAACGATCTCTAAAATAAGTGAATAATCCCCTTTGTGGTAATAATTTATTCTAACAAAGGATGCCGTGCATAAGAAATAAATGTTATCAGCAAGTGTATTACCAATTATTTTTCAACATAAAATCTTTCAGTTTAATATATCCGTTTGGAAAACCCACATTGAAAGGTAGAAATCGTAGTATCTTCTTTAACGGCTACCTTATACAGATAATAAGCAATTTATATGAGCCATTAAAGAATCAGCAAGCCGTTAAGATAATAAAGAGGATATACTGTTAATCACGCCCTTATAGGCAGGTACTTGTATATTACACGCAAGTCAAAGAACGGAATGGAAAAAAGGAGAAAAATGTTCCGAAGACACCATCTATCACGAGATGTGCGCAACACTCTCGTCACACGTAGCGCACGCCAGCCATCGCTCCTGTCTGCCTTCAGACCTCGCGAAGACAACCGGAAAATTAAAAAGTAAACACGGACTCCCTACATTCGCATTTTTATAACATCCAAGCTTTGAAAAAGAATAATTATATTCCATTTATTTGAAAGATACAAAATGTACAAAAGATGTTTGGATAATTGCACAATAAGAAAGGCATAAAAAGGTTCTTATTCAATTAAAATAGACGGAGCACCGCAACGGTCTCAGGATACACCCCCGAGGCTTAGGAGACAAATTTCCCTGGAAACAAATGCGATTCAAATTCAGACAAATAGTCCCAGCGCGGAAGGAGCCGTTTACCAGGAAATTTGTCCATCACTCTTGGGCCCAGCAAAATTTGTTTTTCTTTTTACTTTGCCGGCCGCTATTTACTGAGGCTCACCCAAAAAGTAAACTAGCCCATTAGTATTCAAAATCTTCAGGCAGATTTATCTTGAGTGCATTTTAGTATGACATGGCCCCCCGTTATGGTCGCCACCGATGTTATTAGTGCTAAACTGTTACAATTCGACAAAGAGACCTCGTTATTCGCCTGTATGAGGTTTGTGAAAATATTAAAACTTGTCCGTAGAGGTAGCCACTTGGGCTGAAGCGAGCTTAATTTGAGAGGTCCTTTGATACTACAGGATGATGGAGCAGAAAATGATCCGCTTGGAGGAGCGACCCATCTTCAAATTGGTTTTAGCCCGGCAACTTGTTGAACTAGCTAACGATATATCTAAAAGTGGCACTTCAACTGATCAAGGTGAAATTCACAAACAATGTAATGGACATTTTCATCGTATATTTAAATCAAAAAGAAATCATTAACTAATAAGGGGGAAAATAGAGTAGGGTTAATTAATTGTCAAAGCCGTCTCTCCATCAAACAATAAATAATTTTGTTACTGTTCGGTAACTACTCAATACTTTGTTGCTCCTTAAAAAATATAAAAAAGTGTAGATACCGTAGTAATAATAGATTCAATGTTAAAAAGAGATTACTTACTTTTGAATGTATGCAAGCTATCAGATCTGCACGAGTTGTATTACTCTCACATCAGCGATCTCAATATTGGCTCATAGAATCGAACAAGCACAGAGATGGAACGATACGGAACGCAAAAGGAAAAACCGCAGAACTCATACAAATATCATTGCAACCGCACCCGGGCTCTGTAACAATGAATATTCAATATGCACCAACACACTCATGTATAACCAATATACCACTGCATTATTATTATGAGGGCTGCTGCATAATAAGTTGGGTATTTTGATTCCATGCAACTCTTAGGTCTCATAGGTCGTTAACTTTGTTAATGCCACTTATTGCAAGGTATTTTAATGTAAGCTCCTTACTTGAAAAGCAGACTTTTCACTACTTTTCGTCTAAATGTAAAAATATTTTAGTCTTTGTTAAACATAATTCTATTAAGGATCAATTTTTTCACGGACCGTTGACAAAATGGTACATGGAGCATTCTCCTTAAAAAAAGCACTTGGTAATACACGAAAAAGGTTTCTCTTTGGGAATACAATTGTATTATAGCCAGTATTCCAGTGTATGGAAGCTGTTCGTCATCAGTCAAACGTCAGGAGTGGCGTGTCGTGACTACGCATTTTCCGATTGCCTGCGTCTTGGGCCAAACAAATAGATCACGGGCCGATACTCGTCGGGATGAAAGAGCACGCTTCTGTATGTGACTCCACTAACATATGGGAGGGAAAATCACAAGCGAAAGTTCTCGTAAAGTCGAAGTACTTACCTATAAAAGCAAGAACAGCATAGTTAATGTCTGCGTTGGTGTAATTTTTGTAAATAAAATGAAATGGAGTAGGTATCTATTTAATTAAAGAGGAAAAATGTAATAAGTAACTAGATTAATTATAAGATGATTAATTTGAAACTAGATTTGAGTATATTATTAAGAAGGCGCTCTTTATTTTTACTTATAAGCACCTAAGTAAATTGATACTCAATTTTCCATTCCAATATTTCTGCTATACCAAAATTTAATAAACTAATTCTTCAATCAATATAGTGGACATGCCCAAAAGGAAATCCATAAAGTTTTACTAAAATAAAATATAAATCTGAAGGACTGTGAATGTGATGCCAAGCTCTCAAGTCACAAAGGCCGCGTAGTTTCAACCCCGGCCAAAGAGACGTCAATAACATATCTGAAGACTTGAGGGAGCGATTAGTAGCTGTCTTTATGGAACGCGTCAGTGGACAGACTTCGGGGATTATCCGCAAGCAATATGCTTTTGTTTGGACAAGCGCTATCAGGGGCTGCCACCCGGTTATTTACTCTTAACGCATCTAGAGCGTACACGCTTTTATCGAGACGGTTATATCGATAATTTTATTGTTATTGTCTCGAATTGTATCTGTCGCGATAACTACCTACATACATTTTAGCTTTTTGAATTTGGGCGTATTCCTATTTTATTTTTTGATTATGAAATGGAATAAGTTAAATGCTTCATGTAGTGACCTTTTCCCAGTAAATGACACGTGTATAATAATTATGGAACTTTATCTTGACAGGTATTAAAGGGCAAAGTTTGATTGAAGGGCTGGCAGAGGAAGACGCAGGACGTACATTGACCAAATTGGAGATGTCCTTAGAAAAGGTTTAGTACAATCTACTCTGAACCAGCGTGCTTGTATGAAACGATTGATGAATGTGGAGAAAGCAAGAGAAGTGTGTCAGGGTCGAAGCAAATTGAATTCCATAGTCTCTGATTACCCCAGTGAGAAATAGGTGTAAGATTATACAGGGTGTTAGTGACATCGTAACAAATACTTAGGGGGATGATTCAGACCATGATTCTGAGTTAATATCAAGTGGAATTCTTCGTCGCAAAATTCATGTTTTTTTTTAGTTTTTTTATATTATTTTCAATTCTATACTTTTGCAATGGAAAATTTCACTTGATATTAACTCGGAATAATCAGCTGAATCATCCCCCTCAGTATTCGTGACGATGTCACTTACACCCCGCACAAGTTCATACGGTAGCCATACAAGTAGGTATGGGTGTTAGTGACACCGTAACGAATACTGAGGGGGATGGTTCAGACCATAATTCTGAGTTGATATCAAGTGGAATTTTCAGTCTGAATATTCATGTTTTTTTTTAATTATTTTCAGTTCCATACTTTTGCGGCGGAAAATTCCACCCGATATCATCTCAGAATCATGGCTTCAAGCACCCTTTAAAGTTTTTGTTACGATATGTATATGTATGTAGTAAAGGACCACAATTTTAAATCAACAACCTTTTATTTATAATTCCAATAAAATAGACGCCCAAAATCAACGTACCACAAAGGATGTTAAGCAGAAAATTGGCTACTGTTTCAAAAAACGTTATCCTAATTACAATCTTTCATTACACGACACGGGCACAAAGGGCCTAAAGTGGCCCTCGTCAACTAACACTCACCCAATTACCAGAAGAATACCTTTACGCTACACAAAATAAAACCAGAGGTACATTAATCAGTTTCAATAAGCTTTGTGGGTTATATCGGTTTATGGACTACGCGGATTATTGTACAGCCCATAATTACACTTGATTCGACATTCTTTCTGTCATATTGTGTTCGAGCCCTATTGTAGTTCATTCGGTGGAAAATGAACACCAACAAAAGATAACTTTGATAATATTATTACGGAGTGAGTTGCTGTATGGGATTGCGTTTACCTTTATTTTCATTATTCAACTAAGTAAGTACTTCTCTTTATTGTTAGAAAGCCGTTACTCTATAGCTAATTGAGTGTGCTATATTTATGTTTGAGAAAAATAAATGATTCACGTTTATTTTATGTTTTAAATTCATGTGATGTGATATTCAATAGTAAGCATTCATTTATATTAGGTATAATCCCAATTAGGGGAGTCAGAGGTACATACATCGCAAGTTTAACTAAGTACCTACACCTCACCGAGCGAGCTATCAAAAAAATTAAAAGCAATGATAAAATATTTATTCAACGTAGGTATACATTTCTAAATACGAACTATTATTCAACGTAGGTATACATTTCTAAATACGAACTACGAACGCGATATTTATATTTTACAGTCTGCAGTTCCAGCGAAATACTTTCTAGAAAAGATTACTAAAGAAATCTGTATTTATGTGCTCATGTACGAAATGACATTCATCATAAAGAGCTACAAATAACGGTTTTGTGTTCTCAGAAACGTTTTCCATCTGAGTGGATATTGTTAATGTCGGTGGCTGATGTGTTAAGTGAAAACAAGCCGATTGCGACATTAAACGACCATTATCAAACTAATGACAACTTTGGGCCGAACTAAGAGTAGGGGGCGCGATCGGACTGATTTTGTGTCCAGGGGTCTTAGCTAAGTTGCAAACGATTATAATTTCTGACAAAAGACAGTGTTCAAACCTTGTTTATGGGTTGATGGTGTTGGTAATCCACCTGATAACCTGAAGTATGTATGAGATAGATGTATGATATATGTATGAGATAGAAGACAAAGAACCATTTTTATCACTGTCAATTGTCATATATAATCGTTTGCAACTTAACTAAAGCCCCATTATATTGATTCAAGGTACTTAATACTTTTTATTTGAATAAAACAAACAATTCCTGCTTGACCTTTGTCTACTTAATATTAAGCAACATTATCATTCTCCACCAACCCGCAGTGGAGCAGCGTGGTGGAGTATGCTCCATACCCCCTCCGGTTGATTGAGGGGAGGCCTGTGCCCAGCAGTGGGACGTATATAGGCTGTTTATGTATGTTATGTATCATTCTAAGAAGATTAGTGTGTTGAACTTTCCGAACTTATTAAGTTTGTTAAAGCAGGAAATTCAAAGGAAACAGAAAAGAATTTGTTTTTAGAACTATTAGGGAATTATTATTAGGAGACGGCCCTTACAAATGTTAGGAAAACAATAATAAACAAACTAATAGTCACACTCGAAATCTCACAACATGTTTCAAAGTATTAAACTAAGTAACCAAAAGACAAAACTGAAATGGTTGGACAAACTTGGTAGTCCAACTTAGTTTGAAATCCATAGCCGATAGCTATGCATAGTTAGTTGTTACCCTCAGAAGACACCGTTCCAACCCCAAACAGTTTGATAACCGCAAATACGTGTTTCACTTACAAGGGTATCGCCCCTTGAAACCACTAAACAATGACAGCAATATCCTAAGTTCTCAAACTTGTATGTTTGTCGTACCTTCGTCAGCTTTAAAACGCAACGTGGTTTTGCCATTGACCGTTATACGACCTTTGGAAGCCGAGAGGAATTCCAATGCGCTAAACTAATAATGTATTTTAAATAAATACCTATTTTAAATAATAACCCAAATCAAGTGATTTGATAGTTGTTGAGTGAAGCAAAAGGGGGCCTTTCTTACGGCCCGATCGGATATCTCACATATATGTACTGTGCAATTTTAGGGTAAGGTAACAAAAAGTTAGACATTTGATCACTTTTGACAACGTCATAACGCATTACTTATACACATTTCATGAACACGTCTTGACAATGTATAAAAAGTAGGTATATCTAGGTTATCATCTTCCCTATACTTAAACCGTACTGGTTTCAATATCGCAAGAATTGTTCAAAGATAAATTATAATATTCTTTTTTTTTAATAAATAAAGACATATTATTTTTTTCTATTTAACTTATTTACGAATTTTAATGAAGGAAAATGTATTAATGAGTGCGTCATTTAGTCACGTTTTTCTATGGTCACAGGTTGCTTTTTCATACAAATTCCAAAGTAATTTCGTGTTTTGACGTTTAGTAAAAAGTAACTAATTTGACTAAAAGTTATAGTTATTATAGTTGGAAACTACCCCATTGCATCGCACCGCCGTGAGCAAGCTTGCTAACACGTGTAAAGATTTTTTGCAATTGATGTGTAATAATAATCAAGTTTTCTATACTGAAGCTGCTCTCCGCAAAATACCCGCTTAAATATGTTTGATTGTCTCCGTTCTGTAAACAATATCTCGTTTCTAACTAAGTTCAAAGTTCACAGTTCCAAGAGTACAATAATTCTTTGCAATTCATTGAGCAAAACAAGGTAACTCACAAGTTTACAACGCTACTTCCAATACACCTAATTTAGCGGAATGAAGTATTTGTGAAAACTTGCGGTTCTATTTGAAATGAACGCTTGAGCAATTCTTAGCTCAAAAGTTTGTTCTCTTCTGGTCTAGAGAGAGTAGTATAAAAACAAAGCACTTTCCGAAAATGCGACGTTGCCAGTTCTGAAGTCGCTAGTTTGTTTTTCTAATCCATAAATGTATACTAGCTGGATTTGCACTTATAAATAATGATTACTACTCGACAGAGTAGGCAAGGCAGAGCCAAAAATCATGAAAATACTTGACATCTCTACTTACGTCAATCATAATAATTCACACAACACCACCGAACATTTATTTTTTCTTTTCGTTCATTTTATGAAAATGTTTATTGTTTCTCGAATAGTTCCTTAGTTTCTCGAATAGTTCCTTAGTAACGTATATCTGACTAGATCAGGGGCCTTACCCAAGTTAAAAACGATTACGAAAACCGACAGTGATAGGATTAAAAATAATTATACAGTGTTGGTGACATCGTAATGAAAACTGAGGGATGATTAAGCCTATGATTCTGAGTTGATCTGAAATGGAATTTTCCGATATAATTTTCTGATTGACATGTCACCTTTTGTCAATCTCATACATTTTTTATCAGTGTCGCTAAACCCCCAGGTATGTATAATTATAAATTATTGTTCTATGTTCCAGTCGGAAAAAAAGAGCAAAGGCATGAAAAGAGGGAGAGCATGAAAACAATTCAGTTACCCAAAAACGCGTCGACGCCAGTACCGCTGTTTGCTGTAGAGGTTACGTAAAGTTCATGAGAAAATTATAAATGCACGGGAGCTGTTGGGCGGAAAATCATTATTGTGCAATTTATCGCACTCGTGCGTTAATGCATGTGCTGATTAATTTATTAAAGTACCACAGTGCTGCAAAATTGATGGCGCGCCGCTCGATGCCGCCGCCCCGTAGGTACTTTGCAATCGTTCGTTATGTAGCCGTGTGATTGTTTCTTTGTTTAAGCGGGGAATGGCTACCGAAAACCAAAGCTGTTTCATGTGATTCAAGTTATAGTTTTGAGTCGCATTTAGCTATCGGTATTTAGCTGTGATATGATATGATGGAGAATATAAATAGGTAACAAGAATGCTCAGAAGTTTATATGAATAGTCATCATAGACATAGAGTTCATTATTGTTTCATCCAGATTTAAAATAAAATATCACAATTGATGTTGATGAGGTTGGTATTCCACCTCGTAACCCACATGATAGAAGAAGAAGATGCGAAATCTTACTTTTCGTTTGTATTATAATAAAAATAGTTTGTCTGTTTACACGCAGACCTCTAAGGAATGAATTGTCTATAGAACTTCTTCTTCTTTTATCGTGTGGGTTGTGAGGTGGAATACCAACCTCATCAACCCTGGTGTCAGGGTTATTACTGAGCCACCAAAGGCCCCTGACATGCCTCATGTAATGACTACATATATCAGTCAGTAGTAACCGGGATCAACGGCTTAACGTGCCTTCCGAAGTACGGATCATCTTACTTTCGGACAATCAGGTGATCAGTCTGTAGTGTCCTAACCAAACTAGGGATCACAAACTGATTTTTGTGATATGTCCCCACCGGGATTCGATCGTGATCGCCTCCGGATCGTTAGCCCAACGCTCATCCACTGGACCACGGAGGCCGTCTAAGGAACTAACCTTCATACTCCGTCGAGCGCGGTAACAGGTGGGCCTGGTCCTTTTCTGGTCATTTCAAAGATTATTTTTCAGTACAATGGTCTCACTTCTTAATTTCTTTTTTGACGTGACTTATTGTAGATTTGCCGCAAATGGCATTGACTGCTTGGCTGGATGTCATTTTTTAATAATCATTGTTTTGGTATGATAGTGATTGATTAGACTTTTTTGAAAAGCCTTTTTTATGAATTCCTATTTGTCTGAATAAATGAAAGACGCTTTTTTTTGTAAGAGAAGGTTATTTATTTTCGATCCGATAAAGGTTAAATTCTACAGTCGCATCGTCACGGTAATGTATGCAAGATTAAAAGTGAACCTTTATAAAATATAAAACTCCCGATTTCCATTTATTTTCTTAATTGTCAATCAATAAGTCATGCATGAGACATAATTAAAATGCAAATGAAATTGATACTTTACAAATTCAATAAATTCACCGACAGTAAACTATAAGTCACGTCTTTTGGCCATGACACACATATCATCATCCCTCTAGCATTATCCCGTTTTTCACAGGGTCAGTTTACCTAACCTGAAGATTTGACAAGTCCGGTTTTTTACAGAAGCGACTGCCTGTCTGACCTTCCAACCCGCGAAGGGAAAACCAGCCCAATACAAATTAAGTCACATATCGCGGAATATGCATTTCTCGAAACTGTCGGTTTCCTCACGATGTTTTCCTTCACCAAGCATAAGGTTTAGGCCTGTGCTGGATTCGAACCTGGGACCTCAAAGTGAGAGGCAAGCGTTCAACCAACTGGGCTACCACGGCTGGTTTGCCACGACAAACATAACCAATCGCAAATACGTGTTCGCAGCGAATCCTCAAAAGGAATAGCAGGAAAATTGAGATACATAAAGTTAGAATACCTGCGAGAGTAAGCACACGATTGTTGTGGGACTGCGACTCTTTGAATGTGATTATCTGTGTGCTCCTTTTTGTCAAGAGTTAACCCAATTCTTGTGATTGTGGAAGCTTCAGGTAGGGCTTTGTATCACGTTCGATTTACTCGCTAGAGAGAACTAACTGGAAATGTTTGAAAATGGTTTTTATCCAAACTGAACATCGACATGTTGGAAGATTGTTTGATATTCCAAATCAACTGTATAGAAAGAAACAGAAACGATTGCAATTGCGATCTATTAGCATTTTTTAAAAGCTGTCAGTAAATCGACTTTATCCCTGATAGGAATTTTAATATGTCAGCGTAAGTCTAGTCCCTTGTTCGATTCCATTGTTCGGAATCGTCAAGAAATGTGATGAGAATATTTTTCAAATGAAATTCTGTGCACACCCTGTGGATAATATTTTTCTGACTGGGAGTAATTTTTCCACTTCTACAATTTCTCGTTCAATAAAAAATTGATTCACTTCGTCCGTTTGATGGAGGCACGCACAGCATTTGAAGGAAGGCTGTACCCACTGGGTATTGGAATAGAATTTATGACTGTCTTCGACATAAATACTGTATGTCAAGTAATGTTCCATTTTATTGGTCGTGTAGGAATTTATACTTAAAAAATAAATAAACCTGATAAGTTCACGAGTTGTTATTGCATGTACTGTTTTCCAACATTTATTTTCCACCTATTTATGACATCATCATGTAACCATAATATTTTTTTCACGGTAAGGCTCAATAGTAACCCTGACACCAGGAGGTTGGTAATCCACTCCACTTCACAAGCAACACGATAGAAGAAGAAGAACGGTAAAACATTATAAATATCACGAAAGAGTTTTATTGAAACTATAAGTATTTTGCGACGAAAAATTCCACTTGATGTCTACTCAGAATCATGGTCATAAACATCCCCCTCAATATTCGTTACGATGTCACTAACACCCTGTATTATCAACATTCCATCATAAACGATAGTAAACTATGATGAGTAAACATTCGATCCCCTTATGCACCCCTTCTACAACAAATTGTATAACCATTTTAGTTAATACATCAACCACACAGGATGGGCAAACTAAATGAATTTGCGACCGGCCGTGGTCGGGAACTAATTGATTTACTTTGCAAGAGGATACCCCGGCTCAATTAAAAACCGTATCCTTTAATTGACAATAACTGGGCCCGGTGAAACCGTGGCCGTCTCAAACAAGCCATCGACCTGTAATATTGCCTCCCTTTGATAAACCACGCTGGGTATGAAATTATCGTTGTACCCATTTCTTCCTCTCTCTCTCTCTCTCTCTCTCTCTCTGAGGGGTGGACAAGAAGGCTATCATTAAATTATTATTTACCTATATTTATCACGTATTTTACTACAGGAAACATACATTTTCCAATAGCATGCAGCCATCCACCAACACCATCACCAGCCCATTAACGTCCCCACTTGTGGGGCACGGGCCTTCCATATGGATGCATAGGGAGATCGGGCCTTAAACCACCACGCGGGCCCTGTGCGGATTGGTGTTTATTAACGACTGCTGATGCAGCCGGGACCAACGGCTTAACGTGCCTTCCGAAGCACGGAGGAGCTCGAGATGAAAACTTTTTTTTTATGGTCATCCATCCTATGACCGGCCTGCAGCCATACTTGGTCTTAAAGTCCGAGAGTTTCTAATATTTCCAATCTATGGTAAGTATATAATCTCTATGAACGTCGGCTTTGTGTTTCTTCCTTTCCTACGGTACCTATATCTAGCAGAGAATTGGTATTATACGTTACAGTCCCGGATAATAAGCAGCTGGTTCATTCTAAGTATTTCTTTTTGTCCCAGACGAAGCATGGAATAAACTACCAGGCTGACAGTGTGAAAACATACGGGCATCCATCTTGTCGTTACTAACTGCATGCGAGATACGTACAAATCATCTTGTATTATTTCAACTAGTGCATTGTGGTTTGTGCTTTGTAAGGCTCGTCGCTATGAATTAATTAACTTGGGAAGCGTTTGTATGAATTGTAATTGCGCTGTTTAGCTCGGTCTTGAACTAAAGTAATTAAAATAGGATCTTTTTTTTACTGAGTCACTTGTCGGTAATACGTAAAGTTAGTTTCAATTAGTTGCATGAGTACTTATGTCTCGTAAGGTTAGACTTTTTAATTTTAATGCCAGCACGAATAGTAAAACGCTACAAAGACTCACATCCTACTTCCTTTTCGAGCAAAGTCTTCTGATTGTCAACAAACAAAAGCGTGATGCTTGCTCCACAATGGTCGCTCCAATGCAGGCCGATAGAGGAACAGCCATAAATGTTTATCGTCAACAATATCTCAAGCAGCCAGTCCTAAGGATTTATAGAAGCGTTGCCTTGGAAATGAGAGGAGAATTGTGGTCAAGACGCTCTGGCGCCGGCTGAGGTGTACCAACCTAGAACTACAGTAACTTCCCTACACCAATGCAAATTTTACTAAGATAATCCGTTCGCTTAGTGAGTATTCGAAGTCACTCGGACCGAATATTCGAATGGATAAATCTTTGTACTTTATCTCGAATGCACGGCTGATGTAAATGTTTCAGTTTCTTTTAGTTTTAAAGTATATATTGATAGTCGAATTAACTATACTAGGACTAACTCTAGCCTCGTAGCTAAATGTTGTAAGAAACTGACCTAATAATATTTTTTATTAAGTCAAAATTGCTTGTCCTCCTATTTAAGGAGGTAGGTACCTAAGTTGGTGACATATATTTTCTTTCTTTCTTTATTTCTTTCTATAAGTTCTAACTGGATATTTGCAATAGACTTAATATTCTATGATATTGACTTCGGGTGCTCTGAGATCCACCCCAAAATGGCCTTTACAGCAAGGATCTACTGAAGATTATTTAATGCTGAGTGTAGTACTCGTAAACATACGAATAGTCGTCTTGCGAAGAAGGCGTTCTCTTTGACAAAATAAGGAATAAAATTTATCTTTAAAAAAAGGTTTTCAACAGTAAATATGAAAAATATAAGTTTTATTATAATCTGTAATATAGGTAATATATAAAATAGTAATATAGGTAGGTAGATGTGAGATCCTAAGTGATCCTAAGTGATGAGGATGATGAACGACATAAGTACTGTAAACATAATGAACACATTTGAAAAAACAAAATGGGAACCAAGCCAAAGCAACAGAACTAGGACATGTGATTTTGATAGATATTCTCGGTTGCTGAAACAAATCTTGTGTTGCGATACGTCGCGATCGTCTGCATCAAACACGATCCAGGAAATAAGAACCGAACGCCGAGGAACCGGTTAAAGTGCTTTCTGAAAGACCTGAGTATTTGATTCCAAATAGATAAGGCTCTTTGTATTTTTTTTTTGAATTGAATGTTTGTGTGTACGGGCTAGTTTTATTGTTATCTATAATCATGAGAATAAATAGTTATAACGGTATATATGAAGAACATACCTCTTGTACCTACAAAAAATATAACATATTTGTATAATAATATTAATAGGTCAAACTTATATTAATTCGTAAAGTTCTAAACAGTGTTCATTTAAAGTTAAATAGTTTGTGATTATGTGGTTGCCAAACAATATTAATAAAAGTGTAAATGAGTTATCTATATTTAAAGGATAACTTAAAAGTGGTAGAAAGTTTTATAGAAGTAGGTCTTTATGAATCATTATGAACGAGCGGAGAAATTAAAACTCTACGTCTACCTTTGTGCCTCTACCTTTGCTGTTAAAGTGTACATGACGTAACACAGACAAGCAACTCCCAATATTTTAACATATAAACATTCGTATTCTGCATTCCCCGAGACGTGTTAGAATAAGAAATCCTTTGTCAGCTCGAGACAGATCGATGTGGTGCAACCACAGCTCATTGTCGATACAGGCATAACACATAGCTTCGTGTAAAATTGATGGCGTTCACAGAGGGCTGAACCGAATTTTTATTGAATTCGAGTTTGCTGGCATCAGCTCAAACACTACGTTAGCGAAATTAAATTATGGTTGCGCCAATTACAGCCGTTTTTGAACCGCACGATGGCCGATCGCCAATTTATGGGCTTATGAAGGGTTTGGCTGGTCGATAGTCGTGTTAAATAAACTTTTTGTTTTATGACTTTATATTCGATCGATGAAGATTAAAACTAGCTAATAAATTCGCATCTTTTGCTTATGATTACAATGACAGTGGTAAAGTGTTGTAGCTACAAAAAAGAGGTAATTTGTCACAGATAAGATACTAAATATACCAATATCTATACGTATAGTGGAAAAGGCAGTAAGGATCAAAATAAATCGCTAGAAATAAATTCTGAGTTACTTAAGGTGCCTACTTACAGAACCAGTGAATGTAATCCGCAAAAAGAAAATGTTTTCAGTAAAGCAATATCCGATTGTGTTATTCGAATAAGGTGCGAGTTGAAAAAGAAATAATGTAAGCTGAGAATTGACTTTTCCGTTTTATTATGCGCTTATAAAGGGTTCGGTCCTGTTACATAGTCGGTCTTTATTAGATTCGTATCCGTGTTGAATTGAAACCTCCGACGGTTTCATTTGATTACGAAACTTCCTTTAAAAAAGAAACTTGGAGAAAAATATCTTCAAGAAGAATTATTTTGAAATATTATTATCAAAAAGGTTTGTTAAGTGTGATAAAAATATAAATGAGTATCTGAAATAATGACTATGTAACCTTTCTGTTGCAGATGCCTATTTTTAACATTTTAAAGATGTTTGAGTCATGTGTAGGCGATGTAATGGTAACAGCGGAGCGCTTTTCTTATCCAGTTCATCATAATAAATCTTTAAATTATTCTGAGTAAATATATTTATGCTTTTTGGCTCTCAGTCTTACAAAAACAGTAATAAAACATGTCACTTAAAGTTGGACTATGTTATAGCAATTTTTATCAGAATAAAAAAGAGTGAAATTCCATATTTCACGGGCTGGCTGTGTAACGAAGTCGCAAGGGAGCAGAGTAAATTTAATGAAGGCTGCTCGTGACAATTCATATCCAGCATTTGGGAATTTGTGTTTGTTAAAACTTTCCTCACTCTACATACAGGTGAAGTAATTTTCTCTGTCTAACGGAACTAACGCATGTACCGAAGTTTAATTCAAATAAGGCTCGTAGTTTCACTGAATGCACACAGTCTAGGAATTACATTCCTCCGCTGAGCTAACAAAAAGAAAAGAATACAAAACGACAAGTCTTGAAGTGCTCTAATAGTGAAAGGAAAAACGAAATGAAGTGTTCTGAAAGGCCTTAGGAATTGTTTTCCAGTGCAAAGTGCACGTCGAGAATGTAGACCAGGAAGCAAACCGTCTTTAATTTAATTCAGAAATCAGTTTTGTAAAATCGAATAAAACAATTCAATTTTTCCCACACGAGGGAATATTGAGACATTACAAAACGGTGCGCGTATAAAACTATTACATACATACATACATAAACAGCCTATATACGTCCCACTGCTGGGCACAGGCCTCCTCTCAATCAACCGGAGGGGGTATGGAGCATACTCCACCACGCTGCTCTAATGCGGATTGGTGGAGGTGTTTTTACGGCTAGTAGCCGGGACCAACGGCTTAACGTGCTCTCCGAAGCACGGAATCATCTTACTTTTTCGAACAATCAGTTGATTCAAGCCTGAAAAGTCCTTACCAAACAAAGGACATTCTCACAAAGTGATTTCGACAATGTCTCCATCAGGAATCGAACCCGGACCTCCAGAAATTGTCCTCCAGAAATCCATCTCCACTCCATGGAAAATAGGAGTTTACGTACTTATCTACGACCAATAACGACATGTAGTATATAGATACATCAGCTACCGTTACATAATATAAGACTCTTGCAATATAATAATATGACTCTTTAATTACAACTCTTCTATCTACCAACCTCGTATGGTATACAACTTCTGACTGGGAGTTGTCTCAATCGTTAATCAAATCAAGTGTTAAATGATCCGATGAACTGTAGCGAACTAAGGGATTCAGACAGTAAAATATCTCTTGTCTTTACGGTCTTACTGATGATATTTCCGATAGTATTTTTCTTTGAGATACAATGGAGTTGATAGACGCACCAATTTGTCAAGAGCCTAGTTTGTCCGCCCGGATTTGTGCTGTTTGTCTTTTGGAATTAGTCGTTTATCCCCTATCAGGTTGACGCGAGATATCTCGTCTGAATATAAAATAATAAATTTAGGATAAGTCTATTATTAATTATAGTGTTATTATTATCAGCTATGAAACGATATGGCTACTGTAGAAACGACGTGATTTAGTAAACGTAAAGTTTCATGTAAGGAAGTTTACTATGCGATGAAATACTATGAAATCATATTTAACAATAAGTAAAGTCGACTATTATTGTACATTTAATTATTGTATTGTGTCATGGATGAACGACGGATATGGTTGTTTATCATTTATTGATAATTATCCCATAGTTTATTTTTATTAAGATGATTTTTAAATATTTTATTACAAAGTAAGAACGCGTTTTTACAAGACACGTAACACGGGCGGCCATGATTGAACTTCGAGTGACGTCACATATCACAAAATAAAAAAAAATGTCAGCCACGTTTCAAATTATACTGTTTGACAGTTTCTTTGTTTATTGAAATGTGACGTCACTGGGAAAAGTGACATGAAACCAACCGTTTTCGCGCGAAATTTGAAATAAATGAAGAAAAGCTATTTCGAGAAAACAAAATATTTTAAGAGGTATAAATTAAGCGTTTGTTTTTAAAATACTTATCCGAAAACTGTCAGGTAGCAATTATCTAAATTTAAATTATTTAAAAAAAATGTTAGTTAATACGATTATGTTCGCCATCGCGTGGTCATACTCTAAGCAATTCCCTGAGTCACAGTAAGTATTTATATCTACTGGGAAATACTTTGACAGTCTCTATTTTCTTCTTATTTACACAAGAATCAGAAACCCTCGAAAATATCCTCATTCGCCAATAAATCCAAGATTTTCCGGGGAAACGTCGGCAAATATCTAGTACCTTATCGCAAAGGTGGCGTACCGTCGGTTGGCTTCTACAAATAGTTAGCTGCATACCCCGGGGCGGTATCTTGGTACGAGACCGCAACCTCCTTAGATGACAATGTTAGCTTAGCGCCAATATTCAGACTATGTGAATCATCCTTAAACCACCGCTATGAGCCGAAAATTATTGTCGACGCCTCTATGAGGGGAATTCGATAGATCACGCCAAAGAGACATTGTGTAGCTTGGTTTGGAATTCACTAATTAGGCAGCTCTTAATAGTACATTTTCATAGAGGGATAGCAGTTATTGCTGTGGTCCATATTCAAAATTATAATCGTTACTTTGTTTTATTAGTGATATAATTGTATATTCTATTATTATGTTATCGCTATAAGCGTGGCCACCATTGTCATGTATCATCATCACCCTAGCATTATCCAGTGTGTCACAGGGTCCACTTACCTAACCTTAAGATTTAACGGGTCCGGTTTTTTACAGAAGCGACTGTCTGTTTGACCTTCCAACCCACGAAGGGAAAACCAGCCGGATAGATCTCATACAGGTTAGGTCTCATACCTCCGAAAATACATTTCTTTAAGTGGGTTTCCTCATGATATTTTATTCGCCGCTGAACACGTTGGTAGGTGTCATGTAGGTACCTACTTACTTTAATTAGATGAAATAATTTCTTCTAGTATTCATAACCCAATGTACTTAACCATCAATATAAAGGTCTCCTTCACCTGCGAAACGTTTAATTACCGTAATAAAGCCAGTTTCATAATGATGCAACAAAGAGCAATATTATAAATTTCAGCGGCCGCGGTGTACCGTATGCAAACTTATTGAATTCGTTGCGTTATTTTGGCATCGGCACAAATACGATGCTTGTTGAATTAAATAATGAAAAGGCCGTTTCCCGCAGGTTTTAAACGCGGGATGGCAGCACGCCAATGTTTGCCACCTACCCCGCTATTATACGTATTTTATACCTACGACGATTTTTGAGTCGCTCCCAGACGTTATAGACTCGTTTACTAATGCAATACATTAGACTTACATTAGAATTGTGAACTCTTGAAATATTGTACAATTTGTTTTTTTAATCTTTTATTTACTTTACTTAAGGGCTTTTAACAAAGTTTGTTATGCCAGCCCCATCGATCAAGACTGATTAAAACTGATAAAAAATCATATTGGAAATGGAATGACAATAGTATTTAGTTTGGTGTGACATTTTATCGTAATTTGTATTTGACTCACTTTTATCGCTATGGGCAACTGTGTTTGTCCGGCCAAGTAGTTAATACCATCTGCGGCAAATCTACAATAAGTCATATTTACATTTACTTAAATAAATAATTTTGTTCCAAATAGTAATTTTAACATAAGTTTTCTTTTTGTTTCTTTTATCTACATTGAACTAAGTAAATATCTAAATATATTATTATGTTAACCGATAATACCAGAATCAGTCTATTCCTTTCCTTCTTTACTTTCTAAAGCCCTTCAAACTCCTGTAAGGTCGGAAAAATATGCATGGGTCAAAAGTTAAATTCGCAAAGTTCTGGTAGGAGGCAAGAAGGAAACCACTGCTCTATTTTTCCCTGAAAAGTAGCATGTATGATGCTACACCGACAAGAGCGTGGCTCTTAAATTAGTGATGATGAAGTTCTATTAACCCCGGTACCGGACTTGCGCCAATGAGTTATTCATGTATCTTACAGTCGGCTTGACCGTTATAGACTGCGAAATGACACACTGTCTATCACGTGACGTTGGTTTAGCAGAAAGCTCAGTGAGGAATACTTAGTACATCAATTCCATTTCATCTCATTTTATCAGCTGTTTTAATTTTAAGTCTATTGTAAACTTTATACAGCCAACAAGAATTTAAGCTAAGCATTTATAAGAATTGTGTTAGCTGTAAAGTAGGCAATAAACAATAAAATAAATAAAATCATGAGATCAACGCACTCCTGACTATTCCAATTTGAATTTAATAGTCCTGAGCTTATATTATCAGATTTGAATAACAAAAAGATAATTTCTACTTACAAAAAATATGACGGGTATAGGTACAAATAATAGTGTACTAGTGTATTAAGTAGTACGTAGTGTCACGATCACGCATATTTTAAAAGAAATTTCATTATTTGCAAGTATAGATCTCAATATCTAACATGAATATAAACTAGGTTAAAGTTAAAAGTTGCGAAACGATGGAAATTCCATGGACTATTAATTTACCTGCACGATAGCGTACTTTTATTGTCCAAGCAAATGGGCCTATAATTTAAAAGTACTTTAATGATTTAAATTATTATTAAACAGAATTAATACAAATTATTTACAATTGAGAATGTTATACAAATAAATAATTAATTAAAATAGTAAGTAAACAGCGATGGTGGGACCGGAAGTGAGAATTACGCGGCGAACGGAACAAAAGAAGAACGGGGTTTGACTTGTTCCCAGACTTTTCTAGGAGATGTTGGTTGTGGAAAGAATTACGACGAAAATGAATATACAATATAGGCGATAAAGTCTCTCAATTACCCCAGATAGATAACCTTTTTATAAACTTAGGTAGGTAGTCTAAATTCGCCTCTTCGAACGTAAGAACACAACATTAATTGTTCTTTAAGTATACTTATGCTCATACTTAGAGGCGGTATTTGTATCGTAATTTGTCCGGTATTTGTGTCGTAAATCCCGCTTATCCCGCTTTCCGGGTCTTCTATGCATCAAACTTTACTGCTTTCACTTGTTTTTGCAAAAATAATTAATCATTTGTTTCGAAACCGTCAACTGTTGTGACTGCGTCAATTTTTCTCGTCTTTTCCGAAGTTGTTTCAAACCATTAACTGGTACAAACACGGGTTGTGTTCTAAGCCAAGCCAAGCCATTTATTAGCCGTCATAAATTGCCTTTGCGGTTTACTCAGTTTCAATTAACGGAACAGACTATTGTATTAAATGTGGGTATAAAAAGCTCATGACTGAGAATTTGTAGCACTATTTAGAAAACTAATGCTATTATTTTCACACTGTTGTTTGAGTACGGTGAATTAAATTAGAGTAAGTACTTACCTATTAAAATATTATATCACTCTCGTTAAAAAGATGTGAAAATAATATCTGTAATATTATTTCGACTACGTTTCGACTTGGTTTCACCTGGGTATTTTTTTCTATCTTGGAGAAATGCAAATTAAAACAGTAAAAAAATTATGCAAATACAGTGGTTGTTAAGATTGGCGCGAATATGCTATAGGACAGAACGTTTATACCACATATTGATGACAACCGAGCAAGCACTTGTGACGAGTCACAAGAAGTGGCTAGTAATTGGGTCATCAGGTTATACGCTTGGTACAGAAGCCCACGGATTACTCCATTAAATTCCAGATCTATCCCCCTTCCTCTTCTTCTTCTTTTATTATGATACGGTAGATTAGCAACTAGGTGTCAGAGTTAAAATTGAGCCGCCAAAGGCCCCTGACACGACTGATAAAACGACTACGTACTTATATCAGTAAGTTGTAACCCGGACCAACCGCTTAACGAGCCTTCTGAAGCACGGATCATCTTACTTTTGGAGAATCGGGTGTTCAGCCTGCAATGTCCTAATCAAACCTGGGCCCAGAAAGTAATTTTTGCGCTATGTCCCCACCGGGATTCGAACCCGAAACCTCCGGATCGTGAGCCCGACGCTCAACCACTGGACCATGGAGGCCTTTATTTCCCCGTTCGCAACGGAAAGGATGTCGAGATGTATGCACATTCGCATAGGAAGGACCCAGTAATGTGAATTGTAGCGTGGACAGCGACTCCCCGCACGGCGACTGCTTGACATCACATCTGTCATTTACATGTACAGTTCAAAACACAATTTTAATCACGCTACATACAATATTTTTTTCCATTGAAATAATTGCATTTTTGGTTCATTTTTGTTTCATATTTTTGGAAACCTTCCAGCCTGTTTTATAAATGCAGTAATCTTATGGGATTAAATATGTGATACAAAGCTACTAGGTATATATACTTACATCTTATCTCGATATTTTTTTCGGATGGCTGGTTACTGGCGCCTACAAATTATCAATACAATCTAACCTAATCTAGCCTACAAGATCCGACTGCTGCGCAAAGGCCTCCTCTTCCTCTTCCCATTATCGCGATCCTGAGCGCACTCCGGCCAGTCCCTCCGGCAAGCGTCCATGTCGTTGCGCCATCATAAGACACAACGCGTGACGATCCGCGCGTACCGCTCAGCGTGCATGCGACAAACATGTCCGGCCCAAACTCAGGAATATCGTAGCGTGAGAACGCTGCGCGTGAGGCAATGATTGACGCACAGCCTTAGATAATCGCTCGTAATAACGTTAGTTGAATATGAGGGGAAGCTAAGGGGAAAAGATATAGGAACTCATTCGATTATTACGCGTGAAATAAGTTGATTAATAATACGTGGGTACCTTATGGTTGATGATGCACTTGTAGGATTTTTTTTGGTTCTTTATTTCTTATGTTTTTTATATGACTTATTTATAGTTGCTGCACATGGCCTTAACTACCTGGGCGGATTTGTTTTCTTAAGATCGTCGTCATTATATATTGCGCGGTTACTTCATGACATTATTGGTGCTTTGATTTTAAGTTGTATTATTACGTGTTTTGTTTTATATTTGTTACTGTGTGGTGTACGTTGTACAATCAAAGAGTAAAAGTGCAGTCACTGACCCCAGCGAATTATTCGTAAACAGTGGTGAAATTATGAACGATTAGTTGTCATAATTATAAACATTAAGTTTTTGTAGGTGTTTTTGGTCTATTACAAAAACGATATCTAAGATTGGACTTTTGCACCTTATCGTACATGGCACGGCACTACGACGGAGCTATAGCTAGTTTTTACTTATTTATATCATCATCATCATCACCAGCCCATTAACGTCCCCACTCAGCAGTGGGGACCAGCGACCAGCGGGCACGGGCCTTTCCTATAGATGGATAGGGAAACTTATTTATATAAATATAATAAATTTAAAGTATAATAAATTTTATATAAAATAAAAGTAACTGGCTACTAGTGCATAAGATACACTTACATGCATAAGATCACGCCTATTTGCCGTTGGAAGACCAGACCACGGAATTCCACTTACTAAGATCCTGACATACCACCTTCGTTTCTTCCACTCTCATCAAAGACTTCATACATGCTCGCCGGTTTGGAGTACTCGGATATAGACATAGATATAGTAATAGGATTACTAAACGGAAACCAACCCGGAATTTACACATACATACATACATAAACTCACGCCTATTTCCCACCGGGGTAATTTTTATTTTATTTTATTTTTTTCGGGGAGCTTACAGCCTAATTTACAAAATGTTTTGACTTATAATACTTAAATGCCAATCAACAAGCTACCACAAATGAGCAGAGACTATAGAATTCCATGTAAGCAGAGACTATAGAATTCCATTTCTCTAGTCTCTGCTTACATCTCCAATTTGGTCAATGTAAGTCCTTCTCGGTCTTCCTCTGCCAGCCCTACCATCAACTAATTCAATTTTCAATTCGATAGAAAGTTATAGTACGCACACGCTTAATGTTTTTAGTTTCTTAATGTCCCTCAGCAAATCATCTAAATACAAACGGTTGATATAAACCTGAAGCACTGTTATACACTTTGTTCTATCTTAATATTAATATACTTATGTAAACACGTCAAACGTTCCTACAGTAAATACAGAATGTTAGTGACTTGGTAACGAATACTGAGGGCACGATTCAAACTATAATTCTGAGTTGATATCAAGTAGAATTTCCCGTTGCAAAAGTATGGAAATTCCACTTGATGTCAACTCAGAATAGTCTGAATCATCCCTCAAAGTTTTCGTTATGATGTCTCTAACGCCCTGTATATATCACTGTGTGTCTGACACAATACATTATAACAGTGAGTATATTTTGTGAGCACATGACAATACAGTCGCGGGAGAGTATTAATTTACAGCAAAGTCACGGGATCACCAGTAGACACTAAAGGAGATTAATGTCTGGAGCAGTCAGATCTAACTGGGAATCTGCCACTATAATCTTAGCGTATGCCAAGTTGAATTTACACAGATTGGCCTCAAATTCGGCGTTGAATTTCGTACATTTAGTAAAGCTCATTAATATTGTACAAAATGTTGTACACATTATAGTGCAAATAACTATTACTCAATCACAATCTACAAACAAAGATAGGTGAGTAAGTACCTACTTTAGGTTTTATATGGACGTGTCTTTTTTAAGGAATAGGTACTTCTGATTGATTACTTACATTTATTTTTTTATCGTGAATCTACCATAATGTTAATACTAAGTACCTATATATATAATAAATGATTTACAAATGTAAAGATCGAGTAAGTATCTAAATATTGAAAGAAAGCTTTTTCAACATCTGCGAAGCGCACAAACAAAAAGGTACTTTCCGGAAACTAACAAAGCTAAATTACAAACAATATTTCTGAAACGTACCTAACGTTGTCGTCTCATACACTACACTAAGAGTTCCAATACAAAATAGAGGTAAAATTCAGGTTATTCCTATTCAGTATTACAATAGTACAATACCTACGTACAGAAAAAGCCGTGTTATTTTTTCAGTTGCTTATCACGAGCGTGTCGAAAATCTCTAGAGATTATCATATGCGTCCTTCAATATAATGGACTATCCATTAATATATTATTGGTTGGGACGAACACCCTGTTGGTTACAGGTTACCAACAACAACAGCAACAACACATCATGTTGGCAACATCATCATATATAATAATATATACATAATAATGTAAGCACCGGAATTATAACTAGACCTTGGCAGGCATTTCATCCTTATGTTGTGGATATACCACCAATCCGCACTAAACGTTTTGCCTCTTCCTTTATTATGCGAACGGCAAAGGACTATCTGCAGTCGTCTGTTTTTCCAACTCGTTATAATCTGAGATCCTTCAAGGCTAAAGTGAATAGGCATTTGCTAGATAATCGTGATCCACTTTAGACCACATCGTCACTTAACATCAGGTAGTATATATATGTTACGGCTAATACCCGAAGTGCGGCTACACCTACTTTTAGCCGGTTAGAACTAGGTGTAGCTACTTACTCTTGGTTAAACCTAGTACTAGCCGATTGTTTTCGGGTAAAACTAGGTCTAGCTTTCATCATGCCGGCTAGAACTAGGTCCAGACAATCCCTGTTGGATAAAACTTAGATGCGTGTCCCGCCAAGCCTTCCGCCCCGCATCACACTCTTGATTCACAGCATCTGCAGCAGCGGCGCGGGGTGGAGGGCATAGCAAGACACGCGCCTCTGCAGGTTGTGAGCGCCAGTTGCTACCGATCTACTGCAGGTCTACTAGCGAGTGTAGCTCATAGCCACACAAAATATACACATAAAATAACATTGCCTAAAATAAAAGATAAAAAATGAGCCCCAATAAATATCCTACCGAGCTAATAATGTTAAAACAAAATCGAAACAAAAAACGACCTCGCGACAAAAACCGGCCGGGTCTAACGAGTAATCGATGAAACAGCAAAACCTTCCAACTGGGAAAGAACTAACTACGAATTAATAATGCAGTTAGGAAAACTAGGCAGCTTTGTTTCAGAGTGAAACTAACGAAATTTTTGATAGTTGCCGGTTCAAGTTTGAACACTTTTTTGCGTTGAATGGCAAATGGCTTGGGCGATTTAGAAGGAACTCATAGCCAGCGGAGCTGACCAGTTATAGAAAACATTTTACTACTTCACGTCAATTTTTTTATATTTTGTGATATTCTTGTGGTTATTAAATGTTTTAAGAATTATGAAACTTCTACATTATTCTTATCTTTATTTATGTTATGAACGTAATTTTTATTAGTTATTATGATAACCTTTGTAATAGGAATAAGAATAAGAATAAGAATAAGAAACGTTTATTGCATGAAATCAGGTTAGGTACATTGCAGATTACAGTGCATAAAAATAGTATCACCAAATTCTACTTTTTCAAGCATACACAATGAAAGAACGGAACAAGTTACATTACGTTAACTACTGCCTATATAATAAATAACAATTAATAAAATATCTTAAGCTAACCATATTCATAAAATATTAAAACTAAAATAACAAAACACCAAAATAAAAAAATCTAAATTAAACATCAAAATTTACAATCTAAATATTCTTTGACGCTGTAAAAGCATTTCTCCACAAGCCAGTCTTTTAACTTAATTGTAAAATCTTTAAATTTTAAACTTTTTAAATGTTCTGGTAGATGATTAAATATATTTATGCACATTATATAACTATTTCTATCCACAAGTTTGAGTCTCGATGAAGGTTTATATAATTTGTTACGATATTGTGACCGTAGAACTCTTGTGTACACTTCGTGGTTTTGTGGAAACATGCTCTTGTTTTTAATTACAAATTTACAGACTTCAAATATATATAGACATGACAGCGTTAGGATTTTATATTTTTGAAAATAAGGTCGACAAGAATCAGTCCGACGTAGACCGTAGATAGCTCTGACGCATCTTTTTTGTAACATAAAAGCTTTGTTACTATCGGGAGAGTCTCCCCAGATGACAATACCATATCGTAGTAAAGAACTGACATATCCATGGTAAGCGACAAGAGCAGAATGAACTGTAACAACTTCACGTATTCTTCTTAACGGGAATACAAAGCTACTCAACTTCGAGCAAAGATGCGATATGTGATCTTTCCAGTTACAGTGGCTATCTAAATTGACTCCCAAAAATTTTGTACTTGGCACATAGTTAATAACTTGACCTTCAAAGTTAACTATTAGATCAAGTGGTCTGCTTTGTGGTGTATGGAATTGCATAAGTTTTGTTTTATTTACATTTACCTTAAGATTATTGCTTGTTAGCCACGTAATAGTATCTCTCAGACTTTGGTTTATTTCGTCCTCATATTTATAGATGTCTGAGCCTTTTACTATCAGGGTTGTATCATCTGCAAAGAGTATACAGTCATGGGATATAGCGTCTGGCAAGTCGTTTATATACAAAAGGAAAAGCAAGGGTCCCAGTACACTTCCTTGTGGAACACCAAACTTGTTTATTTGAGATGATGATCTAAACTTTTCTAAACTTTTACTAAGAGGACAATATCTTTCAATTTCTACACATTGAGATCTCTCACTTAGGTAGCTGGCAATCCATTTGTGAGCAGGACCTCTAATACCATAATTAAATAGTTTATGTAGTAACCGTTTATGACAGACTGAGTCGAACGCTTTGCTCATGTCAAGAAAGATTACACTAACTGGTATTTTATCATTTAAACAGTCTGTCACCTTTTTCATTAAATTAAACATAGCTAAAGACGTACTTTTTGATTTACGAAACCCATTTTGCTCATTTTTTAAAATTCCCTTGCGATCCATGAAATTCAAAAGTCTATTGTACATAACTTTTTCTAAAACTTTAGAGAAAATAGGAACCAAAGTAATTGGGCGATAGTTGTTCATACATTGTTTTTCACCTTTTTTAAATACTGGCTTCACTACAGATTTTTTAAGCACTTCCGGAAAACATCCTTCCAACAGACATTTATTTATTGCGAATGTTAAAGGTTCACCAATTGCTTCTATTGTCAACTTCACTATGTCAGTCCGAATTTCATCGTAACCTACAGCTTTTGAATTTTTTAGAGACATAACAATATTTTTTAATTCAGTATATTTAACTGGATTAACAAACATGCTGGACTCTAGTGTTTTAATGTACTTTATAGAATCTATATAATTATTTTCGTCATTTGTTGGCTCTATATTAATAAAATGTTCATTTAAGGCTGCTGCAATACATTGAGGGTCTGTTTCTATTTTGTCATTTACATTTAATGATGATATTGAGATTTTATTAGGGTCTTTTGTATATTTGCCTATTATATTCCAAACAGCTTTGCTTTTATTGTCCATCTTGTTTATATAGTTTAAATTAACATTGCGCTGAGACATTATCATACACTTACGTAAGATGTGTGAATATTGTTTGAAAACTGTTCCATTATTATTTCTATTGCGATATTCTAAGTATAATTTTCTCTTATTTTTGAAACATCTTCTTAACCCTTTGGTTAGCCACTTTGAATTGCGATAATTTGAAGATCTTCTAATTTTCCTAAGTGGAAAACAAAGCTTATAGAATAATACATAGAGTTCGTAGAAGTCACTAAAACACTTTAATGAGTTTTTCTTTTGATCATAAACCTCATGAAATGATAAACTAAGAAGACATTCAATGAACTTGTCAATGTTTTCCTGACTGTAATCTCTTATATATTCATACCAAAAAGTAGGCGGAGGAGAACGTGGTTTTGATAATGGTACATAGTAAGTTTGGGCTGTATGATCAGAAAGACTTGTTTCATGTACTTTGGCTTTACCATGGTCTATATTAGAATAAATATGGTCGATACAGGTAGCTGATTTTGCTGATATTCGTGTTGGTTCCAAAAATTGCAATTTTAAATTATAGCTATCAAGAATAGTTTTTAATTTTGTAGCTATTGAAGTATTAATCAAGGCATCAATATTAAAGTCTCCACAAACTATTATTTTTTTACGTCTACTTCTACAAGCGTTTTGGAGTAATTCTTCCAATTTATGAAAAAATATAGAATTTATAGAGGTTGGCGTTTTGTTTGTATAAATACATAATATTATAATACCATATTTTGTTAATTCCAAACCACAGCATTCAAAAATAAAAGGATCTGATAGTTGGTCAAGTTCACTAAGTACCTTAAATTCTAAGTCGTTTTTAAGAAGTATTGCAACTCCCCCTTTGTTTTTATTTCTAGAAAAACAAGATCCTACTTTGAAACCTTTCAACTTAACATTTTGCTCACAACCTTGTTTTAAATTTGTTTCACATAGGCAAACTACGTCTATGAAACCGTCATGTTTTTCAAGAGTTAATATTGTGTTATAGAGTTCATCCTGCTTTTTTAGAACACCAGCGATATTATGGTGAAGTACGCCAAGTTGATGTTGCTTATTTGAGTTGTTCACTTGTTGAGGGACGAAAAAATGTACAATTAGAATTAACAGAGCCATCATAACTATTAAGGTCGAAACTGTCAGTTTGTGATTGAGCGTTGGTATGTGGTTTCATGTAAGTATGCATATTAGAATTAATGTTTTTCTTGTAATCTAACGCCATCATGTCCAGTACTACTGATCTACAGGAATTCCATTTATCCAGGTTAGTCCTTAGGTAGAATAACTGTGATAATTTTACATTGTTAGAATTGTAGTATGTGGATTTGATGACATTGTTTCTATATATAACGGAACTATCCTTTTCACAAGATAAAGTGTATACAATATTTGTGTTTGGTATCAGATTGAAAAAGTTGTGCAATACTGACAAATATTTAAATGGATTATCATCATGTTTTCCAGTAAATAGTATCACATAGTCAGACTTCGTCATACGTTTACATTGTGAGACAATATCGGGAGTCAATATATCAGTTACAGTGGCATACGGCTTAATATAAGATGTTATGAAGTAATCTGGCCCGAGTAATTTCTCCAGAACCTTTCGTAGATGTCTTCCAGTTTCATCGCTTAAGAGTACTACCTTGTGTTTCTTAATAGCGGTATCGGTTTTGTTAGTAGTATGTGTTTGGCGATATTGATAAGATATTCGAGCATTGGTGGCTTTGGCAGTATTAATCTCAGTGTCCTCATGTTTATGTAATGGCGATGCAACTAAAGGTTGAGTCATAGTTGATGTATCATTTTTATGGTTTTGTTGAAGTTGATGTGCAGTACGTTCAATATTTGCAGAGGAGGATTTTAGGGTCAAAATATTTGTTGATATATCTTGAAGGTTTCTATTAGGTTCATTAATACTCTCTGTGGTATGTATATTCTTTGTGTTACTTCGCCTCATGTGATCTTTCTTCCGAGAGGGACTAGAACTGCATAGCTCTTTCAAACGCTCATTATTTGTATTAGAAACATGCAGTTTATTTTTTAGATCGTTATTTTCTAGATGTAATCTTATAATGTCCTGGTTCGCAGATTCTAGCTCTTTTTTTAGGTTTAGGATTGAAACTTTAAGTTTATCAAATTCCTCATCATGCGTTATAGTAACATCCGGACAACTTCTATTGTGTCTACCCGTAAGCGCTACGGTATCTTCATCTTCTGAATCTGAGAGTGTATCAGACAGTGAGTGAAATGAGTTTTCTATAGAAACGTTACAGCGTATTTTTTTACGGGTTGTTATGTTATTACTATTTTCGTTGAAATCTGGCGACATTTCGGACAGCTGTTTTGTTCTACCAGTGATACAAGGCGTACATCTCCAACTCTCTTTGTTCTCACGTGACATTGCATAGAAGCGTTTCTCTGTTCCAGCACATGCTAGATCGAAGGTATTATTACAACGGGAGCAAGTTAGGTAAGTCCACCTTGGCAATAATTGTTTACATGTATAGCACTGTTTTTCCATTTTTACCAATATAATACGATTGTCCATACAACAATAAAACAAGAGAGAACTAACTACACTTTATTGATTTTGTTTACCAACTCCTCACAATTAACGAAAAATGTTTTTAAGAAAATATATATTTCAAAAAGAGTTTTTTAAATGCGTCCACTCGAGTGGGTTCGAACTCGGGTCTTACAAGCGATAGACTCATGCACTAGCCACTCGACCAATTCGTAATTAACAGTTATGGTGAAATTATTGAACTATATACAAATACTATCGGTCAGTAAGGGAAAAGTACGTTGGAACAGAAAATTTAAATTTATTCACTATTTCACCAAACAATTAACACTTTTTTGTATTGTTTCTCACTTTTAAAGTTAACAGAAAGGTTTTTTGCAATATTACATTAAGAATTATACGTGAGATATGGATTTATTACACTATTATTTTGTTTGTGATTTTCACCATAAATACTGCATAATTATTGCCACAAACACTTTCACACAGCCATTACAAGGATCTTAATACATTTATACTATTTACACAACAGGAAGTTAAGATTTACATTTAATATTAATTAAAAATTATAGACTCGATGTTTACCGTGACAGCGCCACCTGTCGGACCTGAGGAATAGGAAAATAAATTAATTTACAATGCAAAAAATAGATTTGTAGAACAAAAAGTACTTACGGCCTATGTTCTTATACTCGTAAAAACTTTTATTATAGGAGTAATTAATTTGAAAGAATGCTAATTTTTCTTTTAATCGCTTCTTTAGCGCCGCAACTTTTATCTACTTTGTTTGAATTACTTTCGCCCGAGCAGTTCGCGGCAAGTTCGCCAAACATTTTTATACAAAGTTATATCACTTTTTTATTTAGAACAAAGCCATTGTATGAAAAATTGGGAAAGCTATGCAAATTTCATCACAATTAATAATTTAATGACTTCATACAAAACGTTGTTGTATTTGATACAAACAGCAATAAGTTATGTATAATCCTGAAGTTGATTTTAACTGTTTTGTTGTAAACTTTTGGAAATCAATTTGAAATAGGTAATTTATTTAAATTGAATCGAAGCCCGAACGTATTTAGGGAGATAGGTTTCCCTTCAAATATTATTCAAGTCAAACACAACAAACCTAATCTTTTTCAGACGCTTATTGTCTTGGGCGATAAGCATCGTAGTACGATGTTACTTTTATCTTTTTTTCCCAGAGCATCTGAAACGCGTTCTCTATTTTCGCATGTGGAAAGTACTACAAAATATTTTTTCGTAAACGTCAATCCAGCTCGTGTTGGAAACAGAATGAGTAATGTCCATTGGTCCCGTGATGCTCAATAGAGATCCAATATGAGCGAAATTGAATTAGTGGCCCGGAAAAGGCAGACTACCTGCGCTACGGGTAAAATAAAGATTCGTCAGTTAGATCCCATGAAATTACTATTTATTTTAGGAATACGGAAAAGAGGCGGATTTGGTGCATATAGTTGGATTATCCACCTACCTACAAGAGCAGAAAATATATGCTATAGCTTAGTTCTTTAATCAATATGTATAACATAAGTACCTAATTAGTCTTCTTCTATCGTGTGGATTTTGAGGTGAATTACCAACCTCATCAACCCTGGTGAGGGTTATTATTGAGTCGCCAAAGGCCCCTGACGTGGCACATGTTACGACTACGTACTTACATCAGTAAGTAATAACCGGGACCAACGGCTTAACGTGCCTTCCGAAGCACGGATCTTTTTACTTTTTGGACAATCAATTGATTAATTAGACATGCCGATGGTTCATTTCGAACTTTTCAAATATGCGACTGTGTAAAAAGTGTTGCTATTCACAATAAACTCATCATCTCCCTAGTATTATCCCGTTTTTCATAGGAACCGCTTACCTAACCTGAAGATTTGACAGGTCCGGTTTTTTACAGAAGTGACTGCCGTTCTGACCTTCCAACCCACGAGGAAAAAACTAGCCCAATACATGTCAAACACCACACACACAGGTAGGTGCCTATTCACAGTCATCATCATCAATTTAAGAGCCACGCTCTTGACCGCTCTTGTCTCTTTCCATTCCAGTCTATCACAGTCCAATTCCTTGACTTCGCTATAAGACACGACGTTAACCTTTTCTTTAATCTGTTTACAATACAATAGTAAAATGAAATAGCTCAGTCTGATCCTCTCACGGACAATTTAACTATAACTAATCTATATTGCTTAAAGTCGAATGTAAAATAAAATATTGTATTGTTATGGACAATACACTTACTAAGACTTAAATGATAGTTCAAAAGCAAGTTGAAACATTCAAACGCATGGACACCTTTGAAAGTCACCTTTTGTCAAACATCTTGGCTCTAAGTAGGTCCGCATAACGTAATCAAGAGCTGTACCTGTGCCTATAGACTCGCAGCCGTAACGGTAAAGCTAGCGTGAAATTATTCTGCAGTCAGTCGCAAAGCAGAGGAGAGGGAAATTAAATCGTATGGAAACAAGTCAGTGGCGGAGCCAAATAAATCTAGCTTACAGCTGTATTGGCGCTCTGACGGCATGTTTGCTGAAAAACTACGAGCGAGCCTCCGGCGAGCCGACGTGCTCCTGTCCAAACGAATGATAGCTTTGAAAGAGATGCGAATTATTATCTCGAGGTTTTAATTTATACATTCATACTCCATAAAAAGTAACCGTGGTCCTCTGGATTACCGACTTACTTCTCAAACAGAGAGAGATTTTCACGAATGAGTTATTAATTTATCTTAGGTAAGTGCACTGATCACTAAAACAGTTGGTTCGACCATTATACACGGCGATACGGCTCACGGCCTATTACGTCTAACAGAAAGTTCGGTGAGGCGTGGGTAGGTACTTAGTTCATCTTGCGATGGAGTACCTCTGACTACCCCAATTGGGATATAGTCGTGAGCTTATGTTATGTTACAGAGGTACATAAACTCACATTCGTAATCTTCAATGTTCACGAAGTCCTAAGATGGATAATGATGAACCTTTTGACAAATGATAAACATGTTAGGAAGGACACAATCGGTTTTCCGGATTTTTCGACATGCCCGGGAAAACAAACTGAACGCGTTTTATATTTGATCACATATTAATTTATGTAAATACTTTACTTTAAGAATATTTTATCGAATTTCGCGTAATTAGAATTTTTAAGTAAGTAGTAAGTAATTATCTAGTGATAATAAGATGTCTTGTAAGATAAAAGAATTTATTTACACCATAAACAAAACAGTTACATAACAAAAATATGAGAAGAATATGAAACAAAACAAATAAAATTAAAATTAATTATTGAACAAATTAATTAATTAATTATTGACTTGTAATGTATTATTTAGATAACCATCAACGGAGAATTAAAAAATCTGCTATCTATTTCTGTATAGAGAACCAAGCAAAGAAAGTGATTTAATAATGTCTCATAGCTCTACCCACCCCAATGGTAATTACGGGTTTCAGTTTATATATCGGGGCTTTGCTAGGAGGTTTGCTAAAAAACTTGAAGCAACGCTCTGCAGAAGCTCGACGTATTTGTGCCCAACCGAGAGCTTTGAGAACGATACGGATTATATTCCGTGAATGTTTTATGAATTTATTTTTGCGTGATTTACCAAAGTCAGAACAAAGTCGATTTTTTCTTCAATCTATGGATGTTGTAAACAAATAATGATTGAATAACGCGGTTATCATAATTTTTAGTTTTATTTTTATTTATTTTCATAATTCTTAAACAATATCTTTACCCAATGCGATATCGATAAATAAATGGGATTAAATATTTTATAAAATAAAGTATAAATGACATCTAGTACCCACTGAAATGATTTAGAGACCGTTCTGTGAATTTCACCACCGAACAAGTAAATAAGTCAACATCGTAGTTACGTTCCGCTATATCATTAATGTAGCGCAAGGCCCTAGTGACAGGAGCACAGTCCCCCATGTTCGTTCTCGAGGGCTGCACCCGAAACATTTGCGATCTCATAATTAAAACACATAATAACGGGTTCTTACCGCGTTTAAATCAGGGATATGAGACTCTATGATGATGGGTTATGAGGGATGTGGGTAAGAACCCGTTATTATGTGTTTTAATTATGATTGAATAACGAACAAAACGATTAATCTTATAAGTAAGAAAATATTTTTATGTCACGTCCATCCAAGGGCTAATATCAAGGGCTAACAAAAAGAATAGTGTTTTGTAGAACTAAGTTTTTCTCTAGTACTGAGTTTCAATTACGTGAAAAACTGGTTAACTAAGGAGATGATGATGACTTGATGACGTATATAAGTATTACGAAATACTTATTTTTGCAGTGCAGCTCTTCCTTTCTAAGACTCGAATAATACGGGTAAAGTTCTTTAGAAACGTCTAAAAGTATGTAAGTATATTCTCACGATAGCGATAAAGCGGTTTGAACGATCGATTTTTGCCAGCTTACCTGGAGATCAGACTCAAAGTGGCGGCTCGTACACCAAACGGAAAAGAATGTTCGGAAAATAATATGTAAGAAGAAATACCTACTTGCCTTTCCTTCATACATAAGTACATAGGTACTATCAAGTGCAAATGTCCAATCAGTTTCTTAATATGCTGGTTGCACTTGACGCCTTCTGATAGGTAACGTGTCGTTTCTGTAATAGACTACAAACACCCACAAATATATCAATTTTATAATTATGATGACTATGGTTCATAATTTCACTACTGTTTACAATTTGAAAGGTGCTCGGTAGCTCAGTGGTTATAACGCCCGAGGAAGACGAGGTGAACCCCACAACTCCTTCCGTTGCATTTTGTTTCTTTGTTTATTTATTGTACTTATCGTGTTTTATATTGCTAAGTAATTATTTCTTTTTATTTAATAATTACTTCAATAAAATGTAACTAGATTAGATTAGTAACTAGAACACGACTTTTGGGTATTTCAAAGTAAACACAATTTAAATAATAATTGTAACTGAATTATGTGTGATCCATACAGCACAGAACCGATTACGGTGCGCTGGTAACAAACATCTTCAAGTGCTATTTGTTTATTATTTTGGATCATCCAATGACCTACTTACAATTAGATACAATTACATCTTCCACCCATTATTATTTTGATCAAGAAGACAAGCAATATAAATAGCAAAATAATTCTTTACAATAATTCTTTACAAAATAATGTGATCCAAATATCAAGCGGAATTATTTTTATAGATGCCCCTTCCATTACATTGTATTATGTACCCGAGTACTAATGAGAAAATAGGTCATTATCACTTTAAAGCTGTACAGCGACATCTACATATTATATTGTTTTTGGTGAACGTAGCCTGGAAAATCCGTCATTACAAAGGAAAAAAGTAACTCATTTCGAATAATAATATTCAATTTACCTGCTTATAGATTTTTATACTACTACCATAGAATAACTACCTACTTAACATGCCTTCCTATAACTAATTACGAATACAAAGTTGTCTTTGTTATAATAAAATAAAATAATAGTTGAATTTGTCAAAAATGTAAAAAGAACATTATATTATAAATCTCGATTGAAATGCCCGTTTCTTCAAATGTCCCGTTTGAAATGATCTATTCATAACACAAAAAAAAATTAGTAATTTGCTTCCGACTGTATTATGTCGTTATGTCTGTTGTTATGATATGTGATGATGATGAATGTTATTATGTCGCAAATTATATTTTTTTATCAAAACGATTATCAAATTATTCTTTTATAGAAAATTTAATTGGGTAAGTAAGTGCCTAATTAAAATTTGTATGCTGAGGAATACAAATTAATGTTAGAATATTGTCACTCGTCACAATAATGTTGTATCCATATCGCCTCCGGGATTTATATTTGGCTTTTTCTTCTTCTCTCGTGTGGTCTGTGATTGTAAGATCTGCCTGAACTGGACGGATTAGCTTAGTACTTAGGCAGGAGTGAAACGTTATTATTCTATTTCGGTACCTCACGGAAAATTATATAGTGCTTCAGAAATAGCACTGCTGCAGATTTCGAGCCCCAACTATGAATGTTACCAAAACTTTTAATGGACTGCATTCAGCCTCAATACTAAACTGCCTCCTTTTGCGCACGAGCTACAACTTAAAAGCTTAACATTCCCGCGAAAATAAAATTTACCAATGCTTTATAAAGTTATTTATTGAATAGGCACCTAGTTTGCATAAACCAAACAAGTACTCGTATCTCCATAATAGTGCCTACTTTCTCTCTTTTTTCTAGCCTATGGAGTCCTGCTTCTGAGCAACGCCCTCGAGAGAGGGGTCTCTTTTTACCCAGTTCCGTAACTAGGCAGATGTTTTGCGAGTTCCCTGTAAAGGCACCCAGATCATCTTTCCATCATTTTTGGACCTGCCTGTTTCTTAGAAAATACAAATGACAAAATGTTATATATAATGTTAGTCGTACAACAGTATTAATTTAATAAGTAGGTACAGCTATCGTAGAGCTTAAGCGCAGTAAAAAGGCAACAAACAATTCACATGCTCAGACAACGGTAGGATTAAAGTCAGTTGTATTAATCGTCCGAGGCGAGGCTCGCTCCTAGCGTTCAATTGGTTGTCTTCAGAGAGGCGCCTGTTTTCAATACACCTCCAAATTGCTCCATTAAAACTTCCCCAACTGCCTTCAAGCTGAATTGTTAACGCTTCCCGACTACCGAAATATTAGACAATGACAAAATTGTCGATTTCCATTATTGTTTTTCTTTTTTGTAAATCGTTCAAGAGGAAACCCTTTTTCATTAAAACTCTACTTATCTCATTCATTCGATCGTGAAAAGCGGATTTTTAAGTATTTTATACTGTCGTTTACATTTTCTTAGAGCATACTTTTATGCTCTTCATAATGTTATTCATAATTTTGTTAAAAATCAGTGTCTAGAATATACTTGAAGGAAAATGTTTACAGTGGAGCGCAAAGTTTTCTAAGCTGGGAGTTTAGCGAGGTGGCTTCAAATTTCCAGGGGAAGAAAAGATTTTTTAAGCTGTGTAATCATCCAGTGCAACGTTAAACTTTTACTACCATTTGGCACACTTTCAAAGTAACATACCTTGGAGTGGAGGGTTTTATCTTTTTGCATTTCGATTAACATGCGCTCGCTTTCCGTTTTGTATGCGTTTTATTAATGGACTCTGCTGCGACTGGATTTTTCCAAAAAGGAAGCTGGTGTACTTGTAAATACTTCGCCAGTAATACTGTTGAACGGATTAATATTTTCGCAACAGAATTTTACGAGGAACATGGCATTTAAATCGTGAATGTAGTACTTTAGTCTCCATGAGTCTATTAATGTCTCTTACTTTATTCTTAAGATTGGCGAACAAAATTTGAGTGAAAATGTACATTAGGGAATAAGAATATTTAATAACCTTTGTAAGTAAAAACTAAACAATGCAAAGTATAATACACAATTATAAGGAATGGAAATATAAAAGTTTTTATTAGTTTTTCAAGTATTTTGTGGTTCAAAATGATGCACTTAGTTGAGAGTTTCCGCCAGCAATAAAAGCGTTGTTGTACTAAAGTTTCAGTTTAGATTACTTTGCAAGCTTGAAGAAGGAAATAAAATTAATTCAGAGTCAAAATTAAAGAACTTTTATTCATATAATAAGGTAATTACATAACACCTCTGCATGCATCAACACACTCTTCCTTATACACTATATTTTTGAGATACCTAATTATATTCTGACTGCAGCGACGCAAAATTATAGATAGAACTTGCAATATGCTAGTTTCCAACTAGTCAAATCAGTTACTTGTTACCATTCCAAACGTCAAACACGAAATTACTAAGGAGATTGTATGAAAAGCACACTGTGAGGTCATAGAAAAAGGTGATAAAATGTCGAACTTATAATAACGTTTTTCTTGATTGAAAATTTATGAATAAGTTAAATAGAAAAATAAATGTTTTTCGTAAGTTTTAGATCTGTCTTTATTTAGTAAGCAGAATTTCATAACTTATCTTGAACTTAGTACACGACCCAGATAAAATAATTTGTCGCGTAAACGTTGTATGCTGTCTACCTATACCTAAGTAGCTTGGTAGGTATGGGCAAGGTATGTACAAGGTAGTCAGGAGGAGGGAAGTAGTAACTGCAAGATAAGTCGTTGCTCGCATAAAAGGCCCGGCACTAATGTTTGTATAAATCGCGTTCACTGGTCTGCCTCCATAGGTGTTTTGAATGCGAGGCCAAATTGACTCCATTAAAAGTTTTGAAAGCGCTCGTAGCTTAGATAATTTAGTGGGCGAGTTATGCCTTCTATAAAAGCATGCGTCGGCGTAGAAAACTAATGAATTTATGTTCGTGTTTATCTTTCCGGGTTTAACTTTGAGCATGCCAAGTTGGGTTCATTTCGACAATGCTCTCTGCAAGGAAATCTGCGAATGTCATAACGCGGTGTCGGGTACTCAGTTATTTAAATTTCTATTTCACATATACGAAAGCGTATTGTTGCGGTGCTGTTTCCGAGACGAGAATTTTCCTCCGCATCGTTAAAATATAATTTGGAGAGTACGTACTAACAAGACACTGTCATGTACCGAAACTCGGGGAGGTAAGGTGTAAGTTGGTAAGTAAGGTCTTTAAGGCGTTTTTGTATAAAGGTAATAATTGTAACTTACTTCTTACTTACTTTTAATTTCATTTTCGGGATTTTTTTTTTATACTTAGTCAACTTACATTATTTCAATACCTCATTTCCAATAGCTGTTATCTTACAAAACATCATTATTTTAGAATAATTTAGCTTGCAATAGTAAGCATCAAAATAATCCATAGGTACCTATCTAGCAGCTTGAAATCGGAACTTTCTTGTTGTCTTTTTACATCGTTAGTCCAATAGAGCAATACACAGCACTACCCTAGTTTTTTCAGTCGACTTTATAGGTTAAAGCTTCGTTCAAATCGTATAATTGCATCGTGTACAAACTTTTCAGTTGGAAACAGGTAGCCGGTGGCATCGCTGGGGACACGAACATAATTGATAAGAGAGTACGGACACAGGACGCAGTAATTAGGGAACGGGGAAGCAATTAGGACTTTAATAGGACTGCTATGTTCGCGGCCGTATAGGTACGTTTGCGTCACTAATATTATTACGTCGCTTTGTTATAGGATGCATTTAGTTTTTATTCCCATTATCGTCGTGTAATCGAGTCGAGGAACGAGCTCTTGCTTTGTAACAATAACCACTAAGTGCCTACATTAAAGTATAGGTACCCTGCACTCATTCTTCGTTAGATTTTAATGAGATGTACAATAACAGTAGATAATTTCAAAATGATCCTTCTTGTTATTGAGGAGCTCTTTATCAACCCGTAATGAACTAGCCACGAAGGACTCTTTAACATCTACAACGTAATGAAGACTCTTCTGCTAGTACAGTCATGAGCAATATAATGTACCCACTTTAGGACTCTGTCGCACTAACATATTTGACATTTAGTGAGACTTACAGTTCAATTTGACAAAAAAGTTAATGTGACATGGTACCAAAGTGTACATATTAATGCTCGTGACCGTACCTCGGATACTAGTTAGCTACTTACCTACTTAGTAATGTATGTACCTACCTAATACTTAGTATATTAGTACTTTTATTAAATATATTTATTACACTTTAATAACAATGATTTTTAACTTAATAATCCAAAATTAATGAATTTATTTTTTTATTTATTAAAGTCAAAGTTTTATTTAGTAAAGTTATACCTATGCACATGCGTCATGTCTCAATAATCCACCTCGTGTCATTCTTGGCGCAAAGGTGCCCATCATACTAGCCCCGTTTCCACGCTGGATAGCGATGGACAACCGTTGCACAAGGTATATGAACCGGAGCGGGCGTCATAACCACATTCTCTCAATCGCCGGCCCACCTCAGCCACAAATTAAATGCCTTCGCCTCTGCACACCAGGAGCCTGCAGCTTCCACCGCGAACGGCACGAAAATATATTTAATAACTAATAAAACAAACCATACCTGCACAAATAATTCTATAGAAATAAGGATCACTGAAAACACCACCACAAGGACTAAGTAGGTACCTACTACTTAACTATCTGCGAAAATGATTAGTGTTACTTAGGTAGGTAGGTACCTAGGTACATAGTCTTATTACTTAATTAAGACATGATACACAAAATAATAGGTAGGAAAGCGCTTAATCTAGTTAGGTAGGTACCATTACAAGCTCTCTCAAAGTAAGATTTTAATGTCAGAAGAAGGCATGTTTCTGACAAAAAGAAAATCGAACCGATCAGAAGCAAGATCGCAATTAGCACGCCTGTAATTGAGCGCTAGTCGCAAGTGACACTTGAAAAGCTGCGGTTTACTGTTAATCTCGGTTCGACTTTATTAAAAATTCGTTTAATTTTGCCTTTTGAAATCAGATACATACCTACCTATCATCTACCTATAGATTATTATAAAAATTTGGTTAATTATTTGACTTGCAAATCAAATAGGTACAAGTAGGTAGCTATTAGTTGTTTTAGCTGCTGAAAGATATTAGTAGCTTTCAGGCATTATTTATTATACATTAATATTTATGTCCTCCAGAATATTTTTTTAAAATAAGTAACCGTATAATTTGTTCCTATTTGTATAATTTAGTTATCTACCTAAACAATTAGGTACGTTGTCTTACACTGCAAATGTTGTGTGCACCTGTAGGTAATTGGCTTATGTAACAGTTCAATTTATTTTGTTTTATTTAATGTTTTATTATAAATAAGCTGATGGTGTACCCTTTTGTAGATAAATAAATATAGGTAGGTAGGAACATCAATGACTGAAAGTTACAAAAAATTAAAATGGCCATCTAGTAATAATTTAAAGAACTACGAATAAACTTTAAAAACAAGATTATCCGTTAGATGGCAGCATAGTCTCTACAAGAAACAAGTAAAAAACTAAACAGAGATAGCTTAAAAGCAAGCTATATATCGCTATCAATGTTATGTGAACCATGTAGTGCTGGAATTGTTTATGTAAACGGCACGGCACATTTGAAAAAAAAAAGAATGATAAGTGTTGCCAACTTTTAATATTCTAACAAACTTATATTTATATATAAATATTATATAAATATTTTAATACTTCATTCTATATTGGAAAACAGTCATGGTCTAAGTAACCATTGGCCCCGATTCCTGCAGACACCGCCTAATTTTATTTTAAGTTATATCCGTAATTTTCATATCCGTCGAAAAGGAAAGGGACGGATGATTCACAGCTCTTAATTTTAGGAAGAATGAGTAAATGAATGATAACCCGGGCGAATAATAATAATAATAATAATTTGCAATAGTCCTACACGAACCGGGGATTGTCTTTGGGTGCACTCCCATAATGCATACAGGGATAATCGCCGGTTGGTGTCACACCACATTTAGATTAAACTGTCTTAAGGGGCCTCTACGTGTTGGCTTCGGCCCCACCCACGCCTTCCAAAAGTCCGGGCCTCCATAGGCCCGAGATATGAAAAAGACATACAATAATAATAATATTATCTTTATTTCGTACCATTAAAGCCTTAAATATATGACAATATTTGTTTACATTTATAAATATGTAGTTACAGGCTGTGACATAATTGCTATGGATACCAGCTACCATCCAAAAGTTGTATGCAAAAGCCAAAAGTGAGGGTGCTGACAATGAATATTGTTATAAGTAATATTAAAAATTTGAATGATATCAAGTTATCAATAAAAAGAGAAAATAATAATTAATAGTTAAGGTAAAATGCAACTTGTTATGTGCGTGCGTGTGTGTGTGTGTGTGTGTGTGTGTGTGCGTGCGTGTGTGTGTGTGTGTGTGTGTGTGTGTGTGTGTGTGTGCGTGCGTGTGTGTGTGTGTTGTGTGAGGTGTATCTACTTGTATATTATTATGTTTACTAAAGGTAATCAACCAACAGGTTTAAGTAAATTCTCCGTGTCATAATATGATAGTCTTTGTAACCATTTGGTAACAGCCTTTTTGCAAAGTAGTGTTGATTGGGAGTGAATGGAAAGATTACGTTGAAGCGTGTTGTACAGAAAGGGACCCAAAAAGCAGAAGAATCTATGGCTACAACTGGTATTGAAGAAGGAAGATTTTGCGACTAAGTGGTTACGCCTTGTATATGTAACGTCGATGTCAACGGAAGTCTGGGAGTGTTGCATAAGTATAGTATGAAGAATGAACAGTTGTCGGACGGTAAGTACGTCACATACCTCATAGAGTAGAGAGGTGGAAAATAGCACAGGTTTGAATGTAGCTACTTTTAACAGTGCCCTTTGTGCACGTTCTACAGATTTGAAAATGGTTTTTGGTGCACCGCCCCATGTAGTGATGCAATAAATAAGTATTGATTGACAAAGTGCTATGTAAATCATTTTTAAAGTTGGAGGGTCTGCTACATGTCTTAAATGTTTAAATACAAATATTAATTTACGGACTCTATTTGATATGAGGCTAATGTGTGAGTTACAAGTGAGGTTGCTATCTATACGTATAAGGACTCCGAGGTATTTAGTGCTATTAGTTCTTTCTATTTTAGGACAATTACAAGGTGAAGTATGAGGGATTTGAGTGGAGTGTGCAGCGATGGTAAATATTGCCGGGTCAGGAAGATGTTTATTACGCAAAGTAAAAATCATATGCTTTGTTTTGTCTACGTTTAAGGTGAGCAGGTTTTGGTTCAACCAATCAGACACTAAATTGAACCCGTTTTGGGCTAAATTATACACTTCCTTCCACGAGTTCCCCGAGAAAAGTAAAACAGTGTCGTCGGCAAAAGAAAACAGTTCCCCATTGTCAAGATGTAATTGACACAGGTCGTTAATGTAAGTTAGAATCAAAAAGGTATGTCGCTGGTATGCAATCCGTTTGACGTGCTGTCTACTTACCTGTGTCGGGTTACTGACTGATGAAAAATCTTTAGACGGTTGTTTTAGATTTGTCCTTAAAATTGACGTGTGTTCCATAAATTTTATGCTTGTCGATTACCCGTCCTTTTCCTTTTCGGCGGATAAGAAAATGACAGATATAACTTAAAATAAAATTAGATGGTATTTACAGGAATTAGCACCATTGTCTAATTATAAGTACCTATTATAAAACAACCACTCATTCAACTTAAAAACTCAAAATACAACTGTAAGATTAACTAAAAACATACTTATTAGTTTAACATTCATTCAGGAAATTACTTTAAAAAATATTTTAACACTTTTTTGACATTCATTGTATCAAACGTAAACCTACCGGAAATATTTAGCATAAATGAAGGACTTATTATTTTGTTTACACGTAAAAAGCTTTTTAGGGACCTGTATGATGTAAATTAAGTTTATACCTACATTAAAAATGCATCCTCTTAAATAAAAGTTGTCATTTGTATAACATAATTTTCATCTATTTTTTTTACTCTATTTTGGACAAATGTATGTATGTATAAATGAATCGAAAATAGAAAATCTTATTTTTGTGTAATTATTTTAACTCTGAACCGGTAACACTGGTTGTGTTTTGACAGACTGACTGACAGTTGAGTTTGGGTTTTCGGCGGGATGTGTGTTGAGTAGGTATTTTCATTAGAATCACACATTATTTTGTAATAATATCAAGCTTCAAAATGACTTACAACTGCACACACAGGTTTCTCCTCAGATCCTTAGCTAGTCGGGGAGTTATGTCGTATGCCGAAACTGAGCAGGTACTGGCGTCCTTTGCCGGCGGTGGTAAGTTTGCACAATTATTATTGTGTTCGTATTATTTACAGAACTCTTTAATTATTGATCTGGCAAATAAATGATTTGTATTATTAGTAGTGTTATATTTAGTCATACTAATTAAGCAAATTGTTTCTTCTTAAGTTGGAGCTTAATGTGAAACCTATTTTATTTTTCTGTGATTCCAGAAAACGAGAACTCACAACTAGAAGTCTCAGCCTTGATACATGAAATTAATGACCAAATAAGACCCTTTCAACAAAACATCAAAATAACCAATGATGAACTGACAAATGAAAAAGTCATCATATTCCTCTCATTGGGCTATGATGATGCTACAAAAGCACATAATGTGTTCTCTCCTAACGAATTGGAGTTCTTCAGATTGCTCATTGAGAGTATTATGACAACGGAGGCCAGACAGATAACTGGAATACATGCACTCAATATAGTTGGTCAAATGAAGGGGACACTTACGAAAACCGATGCCCAGGTACATAATATTTTTTGTTATTATTGTCTTTCTTTAATTAATTGCTGTACTTACAATTGTCATTTACCTATGTAGCTCATAGTCATAATTTCTAATCATAAGAACAGTACATAGACAGATACACTTAAAAGTAGGTTCTAATGAAAGTTTTTCAGTATCACAAAAAATAAAGGCTATTTCTTAACTGAACATGTAAAAAATCACGCATACACCGTGTTTAAAAACTAATTCTGCTTTATGTTTGACTTACCACACTGGATATACTTCAGAAACGTCTCAACATCTGGTGTCAAATGCGGTATCTAGACAAAGACGGCGATAACTACGCTCTAGGAGTAAGAGCTATCCATGAGTTTGAAGGCTACCTGAGACAAAACATGCCTGACACAATTGAGGAGTGTTGTCTGTGCAAGCAAATTGTTTTCAGAGTAAGTACAAAACTTTACAAGTAACATTTCAACGAACAAAGCATACTGGTTTATTTTCCATCTGGGCACCCTCTGGCCTTTTGTCTTAAATTTATGTAACGGGTGAGAATCCTCAGCCTTCCTATTTGTCCGGCGACGTAGATGATGCCATCTGAGGCAAACCTACAGTAAGTCACATCCAAAAAAGAAAAAAGATAATGTTATACCCAATAAATTCACTTGGAGTTATAATGATTTTTAAGTTTTATAGCATTCATTTGAATAACTCTTAAAGGCCTGTGTCACTACTTGCTGATACCCATCTGCTAAGGTTTTACGTATCTTATCAGTACTAAGAAAGGCATACATTTACAGGGCTACAACTGCCCAGCATGTGCGAAGGCAGTCCACACACTGTGCCTCAACCGGTACTTGGAGAAAGTGCAGAAGTGGCCATGCTGCAAGGAAGACTTCAATGCTTCGCAAATTGAGAGGCTTCAGAGTGAAGAGTAAGTATCAAGATAATTTGTTACTACAGTAAGCACTTTAACCAGCCTGTTTAAGGATTCTGATAAGACTGGAGGAAGCGAAAACTGTGTGTCTGAATCAAAGTAAATGTAATACCACGCTTTCTGCCTACCTGAGCGCCTTGACAGCGCAGTTATAACTCTAATATTATTTGGTGAGGTTGGTCATCGACCCACTATTATAGCCCACACAAGAAATACACTTGAGTAACTAATTCAAAATTACCACTCATAAGTCATGTTCTTATTCTAATAATTACTATTATAATAAATACAGAACATATTAGAAATCATTTATTCACTTAGGATAGTTAGGTACAGAGTCACAAAATGGTATAAGTCAGTGTCACAGAATCTCTATCCTGCTAATTACTATTAACATGCAAATATTAAAAGTTCGAGAATTCCCTTATACTATAAAAAACTATTAGTAATAAGCCATTCGCGTAATTTGCAAGTCGTCAGTTTAGTACTCATATGACTATATTGCCAGTGAAAATTAAGTAGATAAACCATCCACTGTGTACTTATATTAGGCAGCTTTATATTGACCTTGAAGATCATCTACTATGTAGATATCGAAAGTATACATGGTATCGAAGTGTGACGATAGTATATCTAAATGAGCTATTGATAGGCAAGACTAAAAACGAGCATTCATTCATAATAAGGAGTTATAATTTGAAATATTATTTGAATATTTCAGCCCCACTGACACAAGTGACACAGACATTACACAAAGTGAGAATCAACAGACAACAGAGATGGGAAACACATCAAGCGGAAAGTAAAACTAAATGGTTGATATATTTATAAGGGGAACATTTATGCTTTGGCACATTTAAAATTGTTTTTGCACAAAAAGAATGACTGCTTCGCACTTTCCATACAACTGCATTTTTTATTTTGTTTTAATGTGAATGATTTGTGTCTTAAACCTCGTTTTGGCTAATATTTCTGCTTTCAATTCATCCATTGACTAATCCATCACTAAGATTTTATATCCTTGTTATATTTAAGGGTTATTTTTTTATTTTTAAAGGGCTGCTACTGTAGTCACTTTCCCAAACAAATATTTTAGTATGTTTTCATCATACCTTTTCTGTGTATTACATGATCTCATGAAGTAGCATGGAAAACGCTGCACCGACAAGAGCGTGGCTCTTAAATTGATGATGACATGATCTCCACATATCTTTTACTCAGCTTATTTTGAGATTAAAATCTTTCTAGTGTCAGGATTGAAGCACATGCATTTTTATAGTCTCTGCTTACCCCGGTGGGAAATAGGCGTTTTACATATTTCTTTCTAGACTGCAAACAGTATTGATCTTAAATGACTTTTCCTTGTCTTGTGTGCATGGGTATGCTCTGGGTCATAAATCTTTTTTTGTACGTAAACCTTTACAACTGTGTTCGCCTTCATTATTCCAAAGTACATTTGAAGCTTCCACCACTTATTTTTTTATTATTGACAGGTAGGTTAGTCCAAACAACCGTTACGAATCGCACCCGGTGGCAAAGTGCTCATTACGCTGACGGCGTTCCAGTTTATTTATATTTAGCCGTTATTTCTCCCTAATTCCAGGCTAACACAGAGCCAGTTGCAACTACCGTCGCCGACGCCCGACAACGCGGTCGTCGAGCCAACAATCGGTCTAGAAGATTCTGAAGAGATGGAGGCGACACAAGAAGTTATACCGGAGGTGTCGCAGCGACTCCCGAGGAAGAGGAAGCGCCTACCTTAGTGGTACCTATTTTGTATTTCATTCCACGGAGCAGTAAGAAAGAAGAGTAGGTAACAGGTGGGTTAAAATGGCCACATCGAAGCAAGAAAGCAATATTGCTATTTGACATTTGTTTGCATTGCGCACTTACTTTTATGTGCGCAAATGTCAAAATGTAATATTGCTTTCTTAGATGAATTACTTCGATGTGGCCATTTTAACCCTCTAGTTCTATTCGCCAAGGAAAATTTGGCGACATGGTTACTTACCAATAGGTGAGATTTTGCCTAAAGGCGAATCTCTAGTAAAAAATATGATAATTTACCATGGCAATATAAATGAGGCAAGTCCAGCCCCTTATTAAGCCTGATTGTTCGGAACGGAGATACATTCATTCGCCTCTTTTTTCTTATTGCTCCCTGATTTCAATTTATAAGTAGAGTAGGTAGATTTCGCTAAGTTGTAGATGCGATTTGGCTACGCGTAGAAATTGTTTTGAAATGACTTATGTATGTGACATAATATCAATTTTGTTTCTATTAGTTTGAACACTCATTTTTGCGGGGTCAAAGAGATATCCATTCTTCTGGATGACAAAATAAATCTTTTTGTATTCCAAAACTATCATTCAGTGCATTTCAAAATGTTTCTGGTAACAGGTATAAGATTTAAGTTTGTAACAGTAACGATTTTCTATTGCATTTTGTTGTTGCATTTGTAAGCTAGGCCTTTGTTGATTGTGATAAATGATAGCGCAGGAGATTAAGAAATAAACACATTATTTTATGCAGTATGCTAGTTTATTTCGAACTAAAATTAATTCTAACAATGCTGCCAATTCTGGCAGAAATAAACTTAATTTTAATTTAGTTTGCGCGTTCCAAAACTAGCTCTATCTCTTTCTTGTACTTATTGTTAGTCAAGGACAGCACTATTTTTAAAACGGTCTAACTAAACTAAATTAAAATTATTTTTTGTTCGGCAAAATCAGCACTAGTTATGACACTAAATAAACTAATTATGCCTTAGGTAAATTGAATGTTCGATACTGCCTTCATATTTTTGAAGGAAGTTTAAATTCACCCTTTCTGAGGTGGACAGAGTCGAACGAAAATTAAGCCCGAGAAATTATACCTTACACAAAAGTCTTAATAGTAATGTTTCAGATAGCCATGTAAACATTAGACACTTTTTGATGAACAACTTTAGCTGATTTTGGATAGAAATCAAGTAGGTACTTCCATTGGTCCAGCTTTAAGTAGACTATGTCGACTACTGTTCGCGCTCGGAACGAGAAATGATGCGCCACTCCTATGAACAAACCCTGAAACAAGGTTTGTTTTGGTGTATAGTGTCTGATTGTTTCGAAGTAATCTTTTTCTCTGGCTTACACTTTCACATCTGGACATATCTATCTTACTTATTTGGGTTGATTTCAGTACAGCCATATTATTTTATTTTAAGTTGTCATTTTATTTTCCGCCGTAAACGAAAGGGAGTAATCGACAGACATACAATTTATGGAACACACGTCAATTTTAGACAGAAATTTAAACAACCCTCTAAAAGTTTTACATTGGCCAATAACCCGACCGAATTAAGTTGACATCATACATCAACGGGTTGCATATCAGCGTGATGCTGATTTGAATTGCCCAGGTTAGTCATTGATTCACTCATTCATTTTAAAATTAACAGCTGTCAATTGTCCCTCCCTTTCCTTTGTCAATGACAGGTATAATCAGAGCCTGCCTAACATCATACTTACTACTTGTTCCTACTTGGGTTGGGGACTTTGTGTAGACACAATAACGAAGGTTTTTCTTTACCTGAGCAATCCCGAAACAGTCTTCTGGACCCAAAATATCATAAACAGATTCAGTCAAATTGGGATGGACGGTTAGTACTTCAACCTGAAATGAATATTTTATTACCCGACTGCGCCGAATCAAAAAGTTTTGTTTCAACCTAACTTCTATACCACCTGTCAGAGTTTAATAAATGAGGCGAGAGAAAAATACAGCGTGATTTTTCCGTGGTTTTAGTGTTTAAACTTATATTTTTTACCCACGACGGAACGGAGCAGGTATATGCGTTTAGGGTGAGAGATGTTTGTGTGTGCGTTTGTGTAAAGAAATGTTATTAATTATCTTCTAAACTAATAATCCGATTTTGATGCGGTTTTCAATAACGGGTTTGTGTTTGATGAGTTCATGTTATTAGACAGGTGTCATGTCTGTAACTCACTAGGGGGCGCCACAATATTAGAGTTTAGAGTCAATATTATTCGAAACGCCTCTTCAATTTATAATAGCAATTTATTTGCAATAGTTTTTATTAGTTAATTGTTTCTGACAGGCGTTTTTTTTTTCGGTTCCATTGATTACACGTAATTACGTCGAACACGGTGCTGTTTCATTGCTACCTAAATCCCTTAAAAATCAGTAAAAAGGCATATCAGGCATATTCATGGTCCTTCGAGCCAGATTTCAGAGAAGATCACAATCAATAAATTGTAGATAATACGAAGTGATTGGCGAAGATTAAAGAAAAATCAAGATCGACTATAAGTGGCACGTGGATTGTGTGGTCAAGTGAATCAAATTCATCCAATTAATCCTCATTTAATTCATAAACTTGAACCCATCACTCAATAATCAGGTAGTATTAAGTAAACAGCCTCTGTGGTCTAGTGGTTAGAGCGTTAGGCTCACGATCTGGTGGTCCGGGTTCGATTCCCGATGGGGACATTGTCGAAATCACTTTGTGAGACTATCCTTTGTTTGGTAAGGACTTTTCAGGCTTGAATCACCTGATTGTCCGAAAAAGTAAGATGATTCCGTGCTTCGGAGGGCACGTTAAGCCGTTGGTCCCGGCTATTAGCCGTAAAAATACCTCCACCAACCCGCAGTGGAGCAGCGTGGTGGAGTATGCTCCATACCCCCTCCGGTTGATTGAGGGGAGGCCTGTGCCCAGCAGTGGGACGTATATAGGCAGTTTATGTATGTTATGTATTAAGTAAAGCAAAGTGTTGTTAATAACGGTTAGTATAATTTTAATTACATTTATTACCCACGACGGAACGGAGCAGGTATATGCGTTTAGGGTGAGAGATGTTTGTGTGTGCGTTTGTGCAAAGTAATGTTACCACCTATCTTTTAAACTAATGATCCGATTTTGAGGCGGTTTTCAATAACGGGATTGTGTTTGATGAGTTCATGTTCTTAGACAGGTGTCATGGCTGTAACTCACTAGGGGGTGCCACAATATTAGTGCAAAACAATGTTGCAATATAATCAAAACGAAATGTCCGATTAAAATAAATTCTGTTTTCGGCAATGTGTACGTGGTAGCTTATTGCATGTTCCCAAATAATATAAAAATTACGTCTTTCTAGAGGGTGCTACAATATTAGTGAAAAATAGTATTGCAATAATATTAAAACGAATTGTCCAATTTCAATGCGGTTTTCAGCAATGGGTTCGTAGTTGAATGGTGCATGGTCTTAGATAAGTCTTATGATATTAACTCACTAGGAGGCGCTGCTATATTAGTGTGAAACGTTTATATTGCAATATTATTAAAATTAAAACGTATTGTCTGATTTCAATGCGGATTTCAGGAATGAGTTCGTGGGTGATTGGTGCATGTTCTCAGATGAGTGTTATAGAGGTAACTTTAAACAGAAAGCAACTGTATAATATATAATAAGGGACTTAATATTATGTGGTAGGATGAATCACACTTATTGTTTTGCGAGATCTTACCTACACATTATATAGATTATAATTCGTATATGCTCTCTAAAAAGTCTGAAATAAAATTAAGCAAAATTAAAAATTTTGGAAAAACCCACGACGGTAAAAATATCATCGAAAAAGAATAAAATAACTCAAAACCCCCGACTTAACCCAATTATTATGTAACGAAATATTATATTAGACTTAAAAATACTTTCTAAAAAAGAGTTGATATCTCGAGACATCGGTAATAGATATACTTAAGTACCTAAACAATGAATATGGATGTTTACAGTTTTTTCCTAACGTGTCTGTTTCTCGAAGATATACTTAAATGTAGCGATAATAATTTTACCATAATACATAACCGAGGAATATCCGTCGGGGGCTGCCATTAACCCAGCTAAAGTTTTTCTAGTGACGTGAATACAATTATTGAAGAATTGTAGATGTTTAACGACGACATAAAATACACTTATGAGTATGATTAAATTTCTGTTGAAATTTCATATAGAAAAGGCAGCCCCCGACGGATATTCCTCGGTTATGTATTATGGTAAAATTATTATCGCTACATTTAAGTATATCTTCGAGAAACAGACACGTTAGGAAAAAACTGTAAACATCCATATTCATTGTTTAGGTACTTAAGTATATCTATTACCGATGTCTCGAGATATCAACTCTTTTTTAGAAAGTATTTTTAAGTCTAATATAATATTTCGTTACATAATAATTGGGTTAAGTCGGGGGTTTTGAGTTATTTTATTCTTTTTCGATGATATTTTTACCGTCGTGGGTTTTTCCAAAATTTTTAATTTTGCTTAATTTTATATAACAAAACAATTTAACTATCGATGACAAAGATTTAAAGTTCTGCTTTCTTTCTGAGTTTCAAACATTTTGTCGTTTTACGACATGCCCGGTATGAGCAGCTGAACTCTACTCCCAGTCTAGCGTAGATAAATCAACCACCCAATAACCCCTTAGTGCCTTACCTCCCCTCGGTGTATAAAATAGATGCTCTGATCAGAATCCCCGCATTGTACGATGTAGTTCCCTGGGAAGAACACGCAGTGACGCAACCACATCGCTAGCATTCGTTTGAAGTCGTCTTCAGTCTTACTGAAGATGACTGATTCGCGTATATGAGATCCATACACCGCTTCCATTATTTCACACCGAAACCGGTACGGTAGACTGTAGACTAATTCTGGCATCTGTTGAATTGATGACGGATATGCTTAGTTGATCGGCATCTAAGATAGGTACTGCTTGTTTTTCTTTCTTAGAGAATAAAGTTAACAGCACCCGACAAACGGTTTACCAGTGAGAAGCCTATTTGATTAATTCAGGTTATTGTTTCATTCACTCATACATACACAGCCTATGTACGTCCCACTGCTGGGCACAGGCCTCCTCTCAATTATCCGGAGGGATAAGAAAGTGATAGGTATAACTTAAAATAAATTTAGTACTACTACCCATAATATTATGTACATTCTCCCACTGCTTTCTCACCTGCTTTCCCTGCTGCCTGTTCCACAGTTCCCGGACATAGTCCCACATCTTGTTCATCTGATGGTCACTAAGATCCATGTCCCTAAGTCCGTCTCTAAGCTCATTGATACTATAGTCATAGGCAATGAGTGACGATGAGTGCGCCGTAATCATGGCTGACATTTCCGATATTAGAAGACCTGAAAAAACGGGTTTCTAAGTCCTTTTTAGACCTTGAAGTTTCATTCTTTTTCAAAAATCTGGGGGGGTTAAAAAAGGCCACATTAAAGCAATTCATCTAAAAAGCAATATTGCTATTTGACATTTTATATCCGTTGTACTTTTACTTTTATATCCGATTTTTTAGATGAATTACTTCAATGATCGTCTTTTTAGGCTTAACTCAAGTTAGTTTATTGTTAAGCTTACCAGTACAAAACTTAATAACAATACTGATGATAATGGTTTCAATAACTTCAAAATCGTTCTGAGCTGATACATCTCCCATTCCAGTAATGGTTATCAAGTTGATCACATACCACAGAGAAGCTATGTAAAGGGAAAAGAACTGGCCCTGCAAGAAGAAAATTACACAATTCCAAAGCATTTGTTAAAATTACAAATGTATCTACTGTAATTTTAATATTATAAACTACAATGATGTTAAGTGCCTCTAAAATTCCAAATGCACATGATTTCAGTCCCATTTCGTATTATAATTTATGCCTATTTTCCAAACGCGCTCTGCGTTCTCACAGAACCACAGCTGAACAGAAAAATCACAAGTTCAGGAATCGCCCAATCACAACGAGAGAGATAGCGATTTGTTTGTGTCGCTTTCTCGCTCACTCAATGATTGATCGAATCTGCACACCTCCGCTCCGCCTTACTTCGCTCGCACCCAAAATCATATTATTATTTTTACCTCCTCATATTTGGGCTTCAAATGTAATTCGTCTTTAGTCATCCAGTTGTTTGTAGTGCAATGCTTCGGTGTTAGACAAGACAGCTTGAAGAATAGGCAAGCGGTCACATGGGACAGTATTGACGCCCAAATTATTATTGTTCTGTTAAACGTGTAGAATGCGTTAGGGTTTACTTTAAATTAATTAATGTTGAGAGAGTTGTAGAAGAAACATAAACATTATGAAATTATTCCAAAGAAATATAGTTCAAGCAACCTAATATTCATAAAACATAGATAGACAAACAAATTATGTAATAATAAAATATATTGAGTTTAACTTTCTAATAGGTAGTAAAAAGGCTACAAGATGTTTCCTTCTAACTATGGCTCCACCCAAATTACTTATAATCGCTATCAATAATATTAAATAATACAATCATATATCATGTATTCTGTGATTATCTATACATCGAATATCGCGCTATGTAATCCTTCAATCGAATGCAACCAATCATTTCCAACTACCATTATTACGCAAGCAATAAGCTCCTGCTTACTAACGTCAATTTAACGAACAAATTCGCCGAGCCAATGTTTATTTTTCTGTGAGTTTGATAAGTGAATAAGTAAGATATTCTGAATATCTGCGGCGTGCGCAAGTAGCAGAATAGGGCTAGACTAATGTCTGGAGGTAAACGTATGAGGAGGGAGAAGTAGCACACTGGCAGGTTGGCTAGCAAGTCACGTCTCCGTAGGTACACTTTTGAGAAATACCTGTGAGAATAAAATGGTTATTTACACAAAGACATACTTCAAAGGCCAGATCAGATTCAAGTGCACAAGTGGCTCGCGGTGATATTTAGGTACTAGCGTAGAATAAAGAAGAATACTACGTATAGAAGGGTAAATCTCCGTCCCGCACCAATTCGTATCGGGCGTGGATCTCACCCCCTCTGGGTCTTACATTAAGCCGCTTAGGAGCAAGGGGGAAAACGCGTCTTCTGTCTCGCTCGCACTTACGCGTTAGACAGTACGGTCAAGAGCATTAATATGTATACACTTTGGTACCATGTCACATTAACTTTTTTGACAAATTGAACTGTAAGTCTCACTAAATATCAAATATGTTATTGCGACAGAGTCCTAAAGTGGGTACATTATATTGCTCATGACTGTACACGGTAAGTAAGGATGAGATTTGTGTATGGTACTAGTCATAGAGCAACACGGACCTCTTGGGTGCAAGTTAAGAGAGAATGCTCCTATATAAGATGGTGCATTAGTTCAAATATTTTACACCTCTTAACAATAATGTGACATTACTTACCTACATTTGAAACTAAATGATAATAATTATTAGTACCCTTCGTAACAGAAAGTTACAAATTAAAAAAAAATTGAGAATAAAAGTTAAAATGAAAATGAAATTTCAAAATAAATTACTTACATTTTTCTCACTTTCTGGGGATTCAGTACGTAGTCGCCGTAACGATTCATGTATCCCGTGTGGAAGTCCAGGAACAGTTTATAGAAGAAAATTACGTCCATCACTATACAAATGTAGAAATAGTATGGGACAGATAGAAACGCTAGCTGATAAACTAGAATCATGAATTCTGCATACGCTAAGAAAATGATAAAGTATTCTGAAAATTAATTACGTTTTTTAAGGATTGGTCGCAGGTGGTGTAGTAAATTTTACAATTGTTCGTAGTGATATTTAAAGTACTTTACCCATAAATGTCACCCATTTGCTGTCAGATATGACACTGCTGCGAAACCACCTGTAAAGTACAAGATAATAATGTACACAATAAAATATGTTTTCCTACTATAGTCAAGAATAATGAGCGATATTCCTTCAATAAATAATTAGTATTCCACCTCTGCTCCGTAGCAATTCGGTACCGATCTAGTTTTCACATTATTCAATCTTCACACTATTTCAGAGAGAGACGTGTTCAGTTATGAAGCAAGTGTATAAAAAGGGTGCAAGATAATAAAATTATAATTACTTGTGTGGCAATATTATTAGCCATACTGACGAGGCATAATCCGCATGTGTCATTGACATCTGAGATTTGGAGCAATGGGAACCCGAGACGATACTTTTTTCTATCTAGAAACATAATTAAAGTTAATTATAAAAATAGTTTTAGCAAGAGCAGACAAGATGAAAGTTTGTGGAGCTTTTACACACAAGATAAATTTATTAGGTTGCAACATGCAAACATAATAATATACACATATACTCGCGCCTATTTCCCACCGGGATGAGCAATTACTATTGTATTCCACTTGCTTCGATCCTGAATTCGCTTTCTCCACACTCATCAAACGTTTCATACTAGCACCCCGCGCCGGTTCGTAGTACTGGACCTTTTTTTAAGGGTATGCCCAATTTGGTCAATACACGTCCTTCTAGGTCTTCCTCTCTATTAAGATGCAAGTTAACGGCTAATTTAAATAAGTACACTATCAGCGTTACAAACAGTCATATAGATCGACAAGAATCTTGTGGCGCTTCAATGTCATTTTCAGGAGGACTGATGTGCACCATCTCCATACATTAACCATTTATAACAACTGTCATAAATGTCGTTTTCATAAGACTTGGCGTCAGTTACGATTATGTCCACGCGCCAAAACATCCTTGTCGCTCTGTAATCTACTAAGGTAGCTCCACTGTCGGTTGTAGAACTTTTTGTCTTCACTTTCTCGGATTGATGTTCATTCATGTTCATGTACTTATTATAATTATTTATTATCATTACATCTTGAGACAGATCCCCATCTCTTTCTTCTTCTTCTTCTTCGGCCTCGTCTTCGTATGTCGAAGGATGTGTTTCCGGCTGTAGGTTATTAATATTGACTAGTTAAGAGAGAAACAAGAAACATTTATTGAGAAGCTGTGTAGGTACATACATGCAGGTGTCAAACATTATAAAATTGTCTCAACAGCATGTCCATGTCGGACGTACAATATTACAAATAATATCAGTATTGAGCATCAAGGAATTAAGTAAGTACCTAATAATTAGTCATATTATAAACATTTGTCAATTTTAAATATCATTGTTGTTGAAAATATTCATTCAAGTCATAAAATTCCATATCAACTAGCCAATTTTTTAGACGTTTTTTAAATGTCTTACCCTCTAACAATTGAGAATGTTGACAGTTTTCGTTTATTGATAAAAAGAATAGGTAGTTACTACTATTTTTGTTCATTAATATGAGAGTTAACATGTAATTAATTTGCATTAATTAGCTTCAAGGGCAGAATGGTAACAAAGTGGAGGCAGAAGTACAAACAAACCCTACACATATTTTAACAACATACTCGTAATGTGTAGGGTTTGTTTGTTTATCTATTTGTTTGCAAATCGGAAAAAAGAGTATCTAGTCCATAGAACAGTACGTAAAATATTTTTAATAGAATGAGATTAAATTTGTAGTTGGTGTGAATTAGGGGTCTTACCAATAACTTCAGATGGTGAGATCAGCGGACCCCTTATAAAAGCTAGTGAGTTGATGAGTTTACATTTTCCTATAAATTGTAAACTACACTGACTTACCACGTGACTTACAACTTCGTCAATCATAATCGTAGGCAGCACATAGTCTTTGGCCGTTGAATCAACAGAGTATTTAACCTTTCTATAAACAGTAGGGTAACTCTGTAAAAATAATATAAGATAACAATAAGAATTCTTCAAAAAAAATAATAGGTACTATGTCTTATTTTAGCATAATTATAAATCCGCATAATATTAAATTACATACACCTAGTTCAGACGCGTATTAATTTTAATGCGCATTATTGATTCTCAAAACATTATACTGGTGCCTATTACGGCTTATTTATACTAAACCTAATTTTAGTTTGACCTCATAAAACAGTGCCGTCCTTTACTTACAATAAGTGTAAGAAAGAGTTGGAGCTAGTTTTAGTCCTGTCAAATTAAGTTAAAATTAAGTTGGTAGCCCTAATCGGTACCATTATAAACTTATGATGGTGTTCTATACTAGAAGAAGCTAAATAGAAGAAATATAACCCATTTCTTCTGGATTATATTTGGAGATCCTAATCTAAATTAGTATAGTCATTATGCGACTTACAATAGAAGGTATAGTAAAGAAGGTAAAGTTCGTTTTACCTTCATTAGTGCATAAAACTCGGCGCCGCGTATTTTCAGCAGATCAATGTTTCTAGATGCGACTATATTAGACATAGTCCGAAATTTGTACGCGCCTCTGATGTTCCCGAAGATTCCGCCAGGGCCCATGCACGCTTCCACCTCATTTATGTCGCTTATGACGTCCACCTTAGAAATAGTAATGAAAATAGACTACAGCATTTTTTTCAGTCAGAAATGGAAACAGTTTCAATCAAAATTGCTATTCTTTGTATAGGATTTAATCTAAAGGTACCCAAAATTAAGCCATAATTGATTTTCATTAAAAGAATATTACCTTTTTTTAGAGAATTTGCATGGCACACCTTTATCCTAGTCGAATCGTTCTTACCTTTCCTCTATATATGATGAACATGACGTTCATAACTTCATTAGCCCTCATTACCATGTAGCCTTTCTGGAAATATTGTTCTTTCAGCTTTTTAGCAAAAGCTCTAAAGAAAGAGTTTTCCACGTTTTCGAACAACGGTATTTCGCGTAGCGTTTTTTCGTACATATACAACACGGCGTCTTCGTTCAAATTTGCATGCAGTTTACCCAGTATTTTTTGATGCTGCAAGAAAATATAAATAAGGTAGTTTTGTCGAATATTGTTCAGTCTTCTACAGTACACAGTTTTTTTTGTAATAACCACGTATCGCTTGCCGTGCAGCTGCCCCACCTTGGCTGATGTGCTCATGCTTGATCTCTACTCCAGTACTTAGTTGAATTTAAGTACTACTTACTCTAGATATTTATTTTTTGTCCCATCCTAAACCTAAATTACCCCGTCGTATATCAAAACCTGACTCATTTTACCCGAGCAGTATCGTGTGGATAATCAATGTAGGTACACTCATCAGTATGGGTAGGTAATCTAACATAATTAAAACACATAATACCGGGTTCTTACCGCGTTATTATCAGGGATATGAGACTCCCGATATTTCAACTCTGTTGCAAGTGCCATGATCATGGGACGACTGATGAAATTGGAGTGGAGTAGGTAGATCCATAATATTTATATTCTATTTTTTTTTTATTTATAGCTACTAAGTACTAACCGACCACCCTCCGGTTCTTTTCCATTGATATTTCCAATATTCGATTATAGATTTCTTCAGACCCAACGGCACTTGCTCTCTGTTCATAAATAGTTCCAAATGCCTCAAGTTTTCTAAGAATCTTGTCACCACTTGGTCAGCCATAGCCTTGAGTGATGCTATTCTCGCATATACATATCTGAAACGTAATAAATGGGTTATGTAACAGGGTTTTTCAAGGAAGCGTATAACCTTAAGCTTCTTATATAAATACGACTGCTGGCCACGGGCCTCCCCACAATGAACCGGAGGGAGTATGGAGTATACACTAACGCTGCTCTATTGCGCGTTGGTGGAGGAAAGAAGTGTATTTTTTTTTCTCTACCCTATCGTCCCTCTGCTGAGCAAAGGCCTCCCCTTCTCTTCCACAGTTCCTTTTTTTCCACTGAAGTTTTTCATTGAACTTTTAGCATTATCAGGTAGGTACCTTATACTCTGATTAGTATTGCTGTTTCTGTTTAACAAAGACTTTGAATCCCGTTTCTTATTGATATGCTAGAACTTTGAGTGTATAGTGTACTATAGTTAAATACTTTCTATTAATATTTACACATACATATCACGCCTATTTCTCACCGGGGTAAGCAGAGACTATAGAATTCCATTTGCTTCAATCCTGACACACTTCATTTGCTTCCTTCACATTCATCAATCGTTTCATACACGCACGTCGGTTCAGAGTAGGTCGTACTAAACCGTATCGGATCGTATTAATTTATCTGGAGTGTAAACGAAGCAAACTCTTAAGACTCTAACTCAGTCGTTAACTCAACATAGCATCATGTTGGAATGTACTTTATATTCCACTTGCACCTGATAGTGAGATGTAGATAAATTGTTTTACATTAGCTTACCCAAAGAATAATACTCCATGCAACAAAATCAAAATTGACAATATCATGTGCCAAGTATCTTGAGCTGTTATGTCTCCAAACCCTGCCCCACTGAAGCTGGTAGCGGCCCAGTAGTAAGCCAACAGGTACACCTTAGTCGGTGTCAAATGATTCCCTTTTATGATCTGAGATTCGTCAATCCAGGAACCTGAGTGGAAGATTTATAAAAGCGATGGCGACTGCAAAATTTTGTCTGATTCAACAGATGACGATAAATGTTTTGTCAGTTAATCCAGAATTTATTTGGCACATAGTGTTGCTATCAAACACTTATCCACTAGATAAACTATCGACCAGTTTATTGCAGAGTGGTAAGATAGGCCTTTAAACTTTTAATAAATTCTAGTTTATACTATTTGCGATTTAGCATGGTACGTGTGCCAATAGACTGAAATGTAGAGTAAAGCTCCCGCGGCACGGGTTTCGTGGGGTTTGTAATGCGTCATGCGTGTCGTTCGTGCTAGCTAGTGCGAAAGAGGCATACCAATAAAATGGTTTATTTATATAGCAGTCATACGCTGGTGTGTAGAACGCAAAAAGTATAACCTACAATCTTACCAAGCTGACAAATCATGCTCCCATCAGGATGGAATACCGCGGGTCTGTAAGGTTTTCTTAACGACAACATTGACACTTTATGTTTAAAATCATCTTCATCGACGCCTATAACGTATCTGCATGAGAACGTTATCAGTATACAGGTATATAGGTTTAGGAAGAACAAAGTCAACATTAGAAATTGAACAACGCTCATCAAGTAAGCCTGAAAAAGGTAATTAACACAAATTATCTTCGTGGTATAAAACTGCAGTTCTCAAATCAAATGTCACAAAAACATGATGTTAGTGACACCGTACCGAATACTAAGGGGATGATTTAGCTCATGTTAATATCAAGTGGAATTTTCCATCACAAAAGTATGGCATTGAATTTTGCGACCGAAAAATCCACTTCATAAACTCAGAGTATTGAGCGGAATCATGCCCCTCAGTATTCGGTACGGTGCCCCTAACATTCTGTTTAACATTATATTAGCGAATAGATTTTCCAATCGAAAGAGGGACGTGTTAAACGTTTCTAAATATCACGTTTGTTAACAAAATGTTCATAACTACGGGACCATGAAGAAGTAACCCAAAATTACCCTTTTCAGAGCAGCAATAGATTCAGCCCAGAACGCAGAATATAACTTGTATATTTGCATAATGTTGACCATTCGTATGATACAGTGGTACATATGTGGGTTGAACTCGTGGTCTTCCGGTGTGTGGCCTTCGTTGTGTTTCGGTACGAACAACTTCCACAAGGCATACCAAGGGAAACATGTCAGCAGGTCTAATGTGAACGTTCGCTGCAAGTAAATTATTATAAAGATAAAACGAGGTTTGAAAATATGGTACAATTTTGTGCCTTTATGAATTAGCAGTTAATAATCTTCAAAATTATAGGCACTAAGGGTGAAAAGGTCAGTTACCAACCAAAAAGGATCTTCAACCTAACTGACCAATCCTTTCAAAAAATGATTAACTATCTATTAGGGCGATATGCTGCTAATGTATCACTGTACAGTTCATCATATCTATCTTTGAACGAATATCGACTGCGGGTTGTCTTATGGATGACTTGTGACTCTGTCCACCCCGCTAGGGATATAGGACTATAATGCATGTATTACAATTGTAATGCGCACTACTTACTTTCAAATAGTTCTTAGCAGTTAAATACGGATGGTAGATAAGTTGATTTTTTGATCCATAATATGCAATGTGTAGTTTTAAGTATAAGTCTACATAGCACACTGTTTCTAAGAACATTACTGTTTCATTAAACATTGTGAACATAGGAGCCATGGATACGACTATCTGTAAATAAGTAATACAGGGTGGTAGGTATGTAGTATATGTGAATATTAACCGCCAAACAAGCGGTGAACGTGTGTTAAAATATGTCACAGCTAAGTAAGTCGATTGAACTTTGCTTGACTGTGAAATACTTATTTTATTTACCCAAGGTCACCGTTTGGTCTTCTCTTCTTGTACCGTTTGTGTATTTCTTTATTATTAAGACGGTAGAAAGAGAGAAAAGAAGGACTTTTGCTTATAAACAATTTTTCCATCCTCAGAGTAAGTTGTTTTCTGTACTTGTATGGCTACCTGTACGTTCTTGTACGGGGTGTAAGTGCCATCGTAACGAAAACTACTGTTGCTTGTAGCTTTGCCCTCATCCCACACAATAGACCAAAGGAGAATAACACATAATGTACAATCAGACGGTAAGCAGCATGATTGAAAAACAACAATATAACATAAGCCCACGAGTATATTTTAGATTGGGATAGTTAGATGTACATAAATCGCACGATGAACTAAGTACCAGCGTCTCACGGAGCTTTATGTTAGAGCAACCCAAGATTGAATAATGATATTAAATATCATTGTTACTTATCTGTATCTTACCGGTATAATGAGGCACAGTAAAAACGCGACAGTTAATCTAAAAAAGGCCCAGGCCTTCAGGAATATTCCGTTTGGAGTGATTGCGATTGGCATGAGAAAGTAAGGCGCAATGTTGTTCAAAATATGGAATTGTTTGTAAGACTTCCAATAGCTTTGTTTTTTCTTCTCATAATCATTTAAAACATTTATGAATGAATCTGCAATAATACAGCGATGTAAAAAATCTTGGTAAAGATCCGTATTATCAAAGATTTAGGTGCTTTAATTTGCCTTTCGGCTTTCTTTTCAGCATTATCATTGGCGACAAAAAACCGGATGATTTTATGTTAATATCAAAATTCTCTTACCATTTAAAAAATCTTGTAGAATGTTAGTAATTTTCATTACGCTTTGCGTTTTTGCCATTTGATTATAGTGTTTCAAAAACTCGCCAGATGTTTGGGTATCGGCTTGTATCGTCATTTCATCTAGTTCATCATACGATAGAAGGTTCACGTGCTCTCTCATGTCAGGAAACAAACTTAGTGCCGAGGTGTAAGCAGCGTAGCTTACGCTTATCAACTAGGAAACACATGGAAATATATTTTAGATTTTTACTTAAGTGCGCCGTTTGTATTTCATGTTTTCATTTCCAAAACAGTACCATATTCGCTTCTTGCTTTATACTTACTTTACAGTGTGTCAAAGTAATCATAGTGCTAACAGCAGGAACGCCATAAAGCAGGACGAGCAAACCCATATGATTTCCAGGCCCTATAATTCTTTCTTTATTTTTCTCTTTTAATTCATCATTAGTTACTAAACAGTATCCACTTTCAATAATATACAACTCTCGAGAAACCGTGCCTCCGTAATAGACTATTTCTCCTGGAGGTAATATTATGTCCCTTGCCGCTGAAAGAAAAAACAGCGGAACATTAATCTTTCATTTATATTTTACGATATTATGTCACATAATAAATGGAATGCTAAGATTTTTTTAAACTATTATCAGCGAAATACCTAAGTACTCTGCTTTTCTTTTTTCTTTTCACATTCTTAGTTTGAATTGTAGTTCTGCCCACCTTATACAGATGGTTTACTTACATTCTGTAAGAGTATGAATGTACGCTTTGTTCTTGACTTGAAAGAATTTTATTGACGTCAAAGCTTTAAATCTAGCTTGATGTAGCACCTTCTTTCGCAGCTCTGTTGGCACTATTGTTTTTTCCAACCAGTTGTCACCAGTTAACTCGACACCCTGAAATGATTCCTTTTTATAAAACGAAGGCAGTTCGGCTCTTGATCTGGATGTCTGAGATCAGGTGGGGATATTGTCAAAAATCATTTTGTTAGACTGTCCCATGTTTGTTTGATGCAATTGTAATAAGTACCACTGTTTTTTTACATTCATACCGCATTGTAAATACCCTAAGGGCACATTGCGCAGCAACGAGATTTGTTAAGTACATCGGTTAAAGTTTACCGAATTATACTGCCACTGCAATTCGTAAAAAGCCATTATTCGGTTCTTTATTGCCGGATGCATATTATTTTCCATCATGAATTTGTCAATCGTTATTATTACTTCCAAAAACGCAGTTTTTGTCCTGTGTATCAAAAAGTTCTTACTTAGTATTTTACCTTAACTTATCAAACTTATTTTTTCAAATGAACTCATTCAGTTACGATTTTAAATAAACTTTCACTGGTCAGTTCATCGATATTTTAGATATCCCGTTTTAGACGTCTAACACAATATCTAGTTATATTGTTGATCGAAGCCTCTTTAAAATATGTATAGGTATTTCAGAAATAATACATGAGGCACCTACCTCGCCCAATGCGTGACAATCGCAGAGAATTCCGAGATACAATATCCGATCAGTAGGACTCCGTATAGACTGAGGAACGCCACAAAGGCCATGTCAAATTTGTCTCCAGGTGCGAAGTCACCATAGCCAGCCGATAATAATATTGTCGTGGCAAAGTATACCGATGACAGAAGAGGATAATCCACTCTAAAAATGTAGGTGCAGTTAATGATAATTTCCTAATCTGTCCTCTTGAAATAAACACCTGTGCAAACAATAGTGTAAGTACTACTATTATTTTCCTAATAAACTAAATAGAATCAGAATCATTTATTCAACGTAATTATCATGGATAAACTTGTTGAAGGTGAATGTAACATTTTGAATTTACGTCATTTCGCAAGGTGTTATGGCTGAGGAGAAGAAATGACAAGAAACTGCAACAGCAACACATCTTTTAAATCAATATAATTTAGAATATTTTTGCAGAGTTGCAGTTTGTCTTATCTCTTAAATGTATTCTCAGTGTATTCTATAATATACTTTGAAAACCTCTTCAGCAATATACAAATGTCTCACTTGCTTATAAATTTATGTGAATGCTCATTCAAATTCAATGCCTTTGTAAACCAGGAATCTTCGGCGCATCGTTTTACAAAGCATGCTTCCATGTACAAAATTACTCCACACCAGTAACATAACAAGAAAATATATATACAATATTTAGTAACCTGGAAGTTATCAAATTAATTATTCTTTATCATGTAGTGTGTACCTTCACACCTATGTTATGTAAGTGCTCTGTATATATCTATGTTATATACCACACTCATGAACAGACAATAAACGACCGTCTTAGAAGTGACACATCTTTTCTCCACAACTCCTGCGTCTCACAGTGCAATAATCAAATAAAAGGATTACAATGTCTAATCTAAGTTCTTACCTTCACCATGAGGGAATTCAATAATAACCTTCTTTCCAAGTTATCCAAAAAGTTTGAGAGTCTCCAAATCAAACACAGTTTAACGCCTTTGCACACGTAGAACAAATGATCTCGATGCATGTCACGATATAAGGCAGTCGAGTGGATCGTTATTATGTGCTCAAATGGTATTATTGCTATCATATCCAGGTAAAATCCTAGAGTATTCATTCTATAATTCACTATTTGCCAAAACTCGTTTATATACTTTTTCTTCGTTTTTATAGCGGTTACACATGTTATTGTCAAATTAAATATCAAAGAAACGGTTACAACAACTTGTGATGAGAAGAAAAATCCACCGGGAATATACCTCGCGATGCCAATGAAGTAAGGGTAAAATAGACAAATATAAAAGACCACAAAGAGCATGTACAGTTCCCAGTACTTTACTAAGCGGCATTTGTGTTCTAATATCCACGGAAATTTGGGCGTTATACACGTGAACGGAATTGTTCGTTTCTTTGTATGTTCAGATATAATGTACAAATCTAAGCAATGTTCATCAAGCATATCTTCGTTTGTTACTGTATCTACGTCCGTTTTTCCTGAAAAATTGTTACTTTTGTTAAACAGGCATATGAATTGCAGGTATGCATTATAATGTTCACCTTAGATTCAATAAGGGTTAAGAGCCTCTGAGGTGTACCTACACTCACATACCGACTTCGCCAGTGTGGTTTACATAGCCCTAACTATCGCTGCTTTGAGAAAAGCGAATGTATTCTGGGTAGTCTCTTAAGAGAAGTAACCTCATTTCGCTAGTCACACAGCGTATGCTAATAAATAGTAATCTGTAACAAGACAAAAACACTAACCCTGAATAAAGCGTAGTTTGTCTTTCAAGCATTTGATTCTGCTTTTCCTCTTATCTTTAGAAACATAAATGTTCAAATTAAGGCTTTTAGTTCCGCTGTCTTTTTTTCTATTGTGAGCTCTTGCAATCCTGGCATCAATTTCTTTGCGAATTTTGGTTTCTACCTCTGGATATGTAATCATTAGTTTAATGAATTCAGTTTTCTCTAGAACTTGACATTCTACATACGTTGCAGCTTTCACAGTACATCGTGCTGTAAAATATTTACGCAATGTGAAAATGTAGTAGTATTTATATTGTATGAGGCATGAAATTACTTTCTTTCATCCACCTGCAACTTATCACCGAATTTAGCGTAATGTTGAATCAGTTCACCTACCTGGTATATTATAAATTAGGGAAATTTCCCCGAAGCAAGTTCCCTTACAAAACGAAATCATGGGACTTTCATCATCTTGGTCTGATAGTAGTTCTACAACGCCATTAGTGACGCAAATCTGGAAAATATATAATTACAATGAGTTTTTCTTATAATATTATTTAATATACATTTAATATACATAAAGGAAACATTGTTTCTTATGACAACCCTAACGCAAAGTTGTCTGTACAAATATCAATAATGTAAACATGAACTTACCATAATGGTCTTGTTTTGATTATGCTCGTAAACAACATCGCCCGGTAAATAAAATTGATGAGTCATTGCTAGTGACAGTCTTCTGAGGAATGCTTCTGGCAACTTTCTGAAGACTAAAGAGCTGTATAGAGGCACGGCATTCAAATCGTAGCATATTTCCATTTGTAACGGACTCGGCAGCAATTTCATTAATTTTGGTTTGAAAACTCCCGATTTTTGATACCATAGATCTTCATAATATCTGAAAGGAAATCATGTTTCATTTCCATTGATCGCGACTACCAAACATATGAAATGAATGGCGTTACCTTATGATCCGTCTTGTTGTTTCTTTATCCATACGAATCAGTCGTAAATGATTCCTTATTTTATTTAGCTGTCTTACATATTTTGAACGTCTTGTAGTCATTGTTATAAACTGCGAAGTCAATGAGCCGACGAACACAATCGTCGTTAGTGTGAATCCAAGTACTATTGACAAAGTGGCTATCATTCTTTCGGTTGTGGTCATTGGGTACAGGTCACCTAGTGCATTGGTCGTTAGGAACGTAACTGACCAATACGCACATACGAAATACCAATCGGATGTTGTCTCAGTTGGTAAATATACTGCCGAAATGGACCACGAATCGCGAATCTTGTGTAAATCGAAAGTTCTGGACGAAAATAGATACCAAATGCAAGTCCATGTGTGAGCAGATAATACGAATAGTACCAGATATTGTCCTAGAAACGTAATCCATTGATTACTCCCAGCTTGTAAGGATTTACCGTAAAAGTATTCTAGTATTCTGTAGATCCGTAGTAGTGCCACTATTGGGGCAATTGCATAGAAATCGAAAACGGAAACATTTTTTGGAAATGATATTAGGTAAAGGAAGCAGAACGGAATCGCGAGTATAACATCAAATATTACTTTAAAGGTGTCAGCCTCCATTAAATTTAGAGTCTTTCTCCATTTCTTAGATAATTTTAAACCAACAACTACGCATACGTCAAAAGTGAAGACAAAATTTAAAGATATAAGGACCACGATCATCCAAAGTGGCCTTGCGTGTTGTTCGAAGAATGTGTAGAGACATGTGTCTAGAAAGTATGCTATAAACAATGTCATCATGATGAATAATTTCCAGGCTGTATTTGAGTACATGAGGAGGAAATATCGCAGTCTACTGTGGGTGAATTCCGGTGGAGCTTCCTGAAGAATAGCATAACGCCTGTGTCGCTTGCCAATGTCTACGGAGTATATCAAATTTTGGAGTGCGGTTGGGGTAATTCGACTTAATCGATGATTAATATTAACATTACTACCCGCTTTGTCTTTGAGTTTATTAAGCGAAGCCATCGATTTTCTTTTCTGGAATTCTATAAACACAAGATATACATTTAGTCAGTATGAGTACTAATTTAAATACCTAAGTACCAAGTTGTTTTATATAATTACGCTTTGCTTACCCATTGTTTTAGTAAAAAAATATCAATGAGAAAGTACTGATAAATACTGTGCACAGAGACATAGTTACTTGTAAAGATTAGAAATTTTATGGCTCGAGATCACAAATCCAGTGGGCTTATTTTTTCGATCTGTAATCTAGCCTGTTGAGTTTTGATCATACCTAGTTAGAATCTTAGATAGGCTTGAGATATTCAATTTTATAGAATTGCGATAAGTATGTGATAGCTATGGTAGCAATGGGTATGTCGTTGATGTCATCACCATTAAAGCAGTTTTAGACAGTTTTGTGCAAAACGGTCGCGGTGGTGACGCAATGTTTTCCACGGTTCGCCGCGACGTAGGCAGAGCCGGACGTCGAAGCAAGATGTGCGCACGGCACGCCAACCTACATACATGAACATAAAATGTTGCGAAGACGTTACTGGCTTCATTGTCTTTCAAACTATAATGTACAATTTTATTACATTAATTGTTATTCTAGGCAAGCTATAAAGTTTGTCACCTCGTTACATTGTATTATTGTACCTATAAGAGGTCGATGTTCTGTCTGTAGACAAGTTTCCTTAAAACTACAACGTTTTGTTTGCGATTTTCTCACGTTTTTAGTTTGTCTTTCTCTTTCCAAGTCAAGAAAATATCTAAACAGTGGGTGAAATAGGGATCGACGCAACTTCAAATTGCAAAAAAGTTACCGTATAGATAAATAGTAGGTAATTTTCTGCTTTTTAATAAATGTTAAGCGAGAAGTGGCGGCGGCATTAGTATGTTTCCTTCTTCGTATATCCAAGTTCCATAGTGCCTAGATAATTAGGATTGGAACTAGCTACCAAAGGCGGAGTGGCCGCATAATCACAAGGCTTTTATGGTAGTCCGACCCGTGTATCGGTGAAAAATGTTGTCATAAAACGATTTTAAATACCTCCAGTGTTTCGCAGTGGGTATTTATCTGCATTTGAGGCGCTCTAAGCTACCTTGTTAGCTTTTTCTACGGTAATTGTAATTAGTAATTTATAGTCGCTTTACTTTGTTGACATTTTCGTCATAATTAGGTACTGTAATGAGTTTATTTATGTTGCTAGAAAATTGGGCCTGCTTTTTTCTGTTGCTTATTGAAGCAACAGAAAAAAGCAGCAAGCAAGGTACATAACTATAATTGTATAGTTATGTACCTACCTGCTGAGGTATTCTATCGATACCCTATATAAATTCGTAACTTAGTAGATAGATAAATACACGTACCTATTTTTAAATAAGTGTATAAATTATGTAGTTAAAAAAATATTATTAGTAATTCAAAACCTTTATACGCCATATTTTGTGCGTAATTACATCTATCGATGAATCATGAAATAACATTATTTACATTCATGTCGAAACATGTCTTGAGATGATATCAATTCAAATATATATTTAGCATCTTTTTTTGATATTCCATATTAGGTAAAGTGGTAGGCGTTCTAAACAAGACTTTCGAACTTTGACTTATTAAGAAAGAGTGGGTAAGAGGTACAGTAGCTACCTGTCTACGTCTTTATTGAAAGACAGATATTAGTACGTAGGTATAGAGTACATTTTGAGTCACCATTAATATCGCAATGCTGTTAGATATGTCGTGTTTGTCATGACATACGTACCTACAATTTGAACCTAAGGTCGAAATGTAAATGTTTTTCCCCCTAGTAATATAATATTTATATTACACATTATTATATTACATATAATGAATATTTAATATTTTGTTTATTATTATTTGTTTTTTTTATATGTAACATTTTGTCTGCGGTGTAAATTAATATTATTTTTACCACAACTACCGATCATCCCTAGATTGTTGTAGAAATTGACTTATGGATCAAAGGTGTGACTTTTTTAATTTCAGTCCTTTGCCGTTCTTATTGCGAATGGGGATACAAAACGTTTCATGTGGATTGATGGAATATCCGCCATAACGAGTAGGTACTATGCCCATCGAAGTGTGTGAGATTGATCGCAAATAGAATGCAACGTTCAGTCAATTTGTTAAAATTTGTCGATTGCAAACGCTATTAGTGAAGTCTTCTTCTTCTATCGTGTGGGTTGTGAGGTGGATCACCATCCCCATCAACCCTGGTGTCAGGGTTATTATTGAGCCGCCATAGGCCCCTGACATGGCTCATGTAACGACTAGGACTTACTTACATCAGTAAGTAGTAACCGGAACCAAAGGCTTAACGTGCCTTCCGAAGCACGGATCATCTTACTTTCGGACAATCTGGTGATCAACCAGTAATTTACTAATCAAACTAGGGATCACAAAGTGATTTTTGTGATTTATCCCTACCGGAAATCGAACCCGGGACCGGATCGTGAGCACATCGCTCAGTCACTGGACCGCAGAGGCCGTCATTACTGAATTTAACAATATTATTATTGGAATCGGTTGGATAGCCGCCAATTATTATTGTATAATAATTAATAATACCTATCTCAATTCTAATTAGGATAGGTAGTACAGCATCGTATGATGAACTAAGTAAGTACCCACGCATTTTCATAACCATTTCAATAGATAATTTTATTTATCTAGATGCAAACAAGCACCAAAAGTGGTAAGTAGCATATTTGTCTGTTTTGTTTATAGTTACTTACCTTGGCGGCTCAATAATAACCCTGACACCAGGGTTGATGAGGTTGGTAATTCACCTCACAACCCACACGATAGAAGAAGATGGTTACTTCATGGGTTATAATGGACGTAAGTTTATTTATGTTACAGGGACATTCATAGCTAAGTTCAGAAGTCACACTTTAATCTGTATTGCAAGTAAAAAGCCGCTTAAATTAGTCTCTGATTATCGAAATGTGGAGCGTGGAACTGTTTTAATCCGTCTAATTCGATAGATCCAAAGACCATCGGATAGGGGTCAATTATCCATTTATCCTTTTAACGGAATTGATAAAACGTAACTAACTCGGGTGAATTTAATTGATCGAATGTGCTGGCTAGTTAAAAACGAATTTCATCACTATGGAGCTTAAACTCTTATCAGGGAATAAAGTAAATAATTCAAGGGTACGTAGCCATTTGTCTTAATTGTGGTTTGAAATTAGGCCGGCCATTATTTTATGGTGCACATGCATTTAGTGACTGCTGGAAACGAACAATAGTGCTTTTTTTACTGGCCCATGAGCGAGATTGTTTAATTTGGCCTAGAACGGAAGGGAATTTTACCTGGAAGAGATAGATAGTAACAATTAGGTATCTTCATTTCTCTTTTGTTGGTTTCCTGCGCGTGCAATGAAGTATTTTAAATTGAAAAGGATTAATATAAAATAATTTATTGTCATAAATAAATAAGTGTTACAAAAACACATGTCATTGCTTATAAACTAGATATTAATTAAACTTAAAGTTAGTCAAATAGCCCGCCTCGGCTCAAATGTACCCATCACACTAGCCGCGTTGCCGCGTTGGATGGCCAGCGAGATATGCTGAACCAGGTACGATCCGGAGCGGGGGTCACGACCACGAGCTCGCAGACGTCGCCCTAGTTCTTTAAGGAACTTTTTAGCTTCCTCGCACCATGGTCCACCCGTCTCCACCGCAAAAGGGACAAACGAATATTGCTGCTGCAAGTCAGCGTACTTAGAGGATTAATTAATTTATCAGCCAGGCAAGTGTGTGAAGTGTGTGTGTGTGTTCATGTGTTATGTCTGATTGTTGAAATTTAGTTCTGTGCAATAAAGTATACCTATTTGATTTGATTTTGAGTTGACAAGTTGTCTACTAATCACGTTTAAAGAGCTTCAACACGTTTTTGTACTGCTCTAATTACAATTATTTAAATAATACCTTTCTTTGGCGTATTTAAAATTGTTACTTTAATTGCCGACGAGTATAATAGACAAAAAGAGCGCTCGTTGATGTCTTTTTTAAGGGAATTATGAAATATAGTCGTGATTTCACTAATCGCTTTTATTTTCTTACCAATTCGTGTTATCATTAATAAAAAACTTTTATATATTCATATACAATCACGGCCGTTTCTAATGGGGTGGGCAGAGCCACAAGTGACCAGTACTTGCAGCCACTTTTGGATACTAAATCCTGCGATTAAATATTGTAGATGGATGAAGACTTGGGTAGTTTCCTAGGCCAAAGATAAATTATGAAATCCTTATTACTAAATAAAGACAGATCTAAAGGTGACAAAAAGTGTTTCCTTTTTTCTGTTTAACTTATTTATGAATTTTAATAATGAAAAATGTAATAATAAGTGAGACATTTGGTCACGTTTTTCTATGACGTCACAGGTAGCTTTTTCATACAAATTCCATACTAATTGCGTGTTTTGACGTTTAGTAAAAAGTAACTGATTTGACTAGGGTAGTTACCCTATTGGTATTTCCTAGTAGATAATCGTATTCGACACATCTTTCACTACAAGTCCCTTGGCATCAGATAAGATTATAAATAAATATGTTTTTGTCCCAGATCGATTAGGCACGGGATGAACTAACTATACTTATACTAAAGTATTATAGCCTAACAGCACGCCTGTAGTGGTGTATTGTAGATACATTGTATACCCACGCATGTATATTGCTAGAAACTATAAACTACTAACTATATTTATTATTGGAAACTACAAAAAAGTCACAACGAGGTAAATTGAAAGTATTAACTTGAATGAAAATCGTAGTGTTTATAAGTGCGTAATAATATACAGTATAGGGAATTGCATCAACAAATTGTTTACTGCGCCTAAGGCTTGCGTAACCTTGCCACAATATGAATGGAAAACAATCTGATCGCCCACCACTTCCTTTTATGTAGGGGGCGAAAAAAATATAATTCGCTCTCATAGCTTGACAAACTACGCGCGTTGGCGTTATGTGCCATATAATTATTAGTTTCGTATTCTGATGTCGTAAATAACGAAATATTTCATAACATGATTACGTTTTTAAAATAAATATCTAAGCAGTAATCTAATGCAGTTTTCATCAACACAGTTGGCTCGACCATTATAGATACGATAGGCGATACGGTTCACCACCTATCACGTTGGTCTAACAGAAAGCTCGGTTAGGTGTGGGTACTTAGTTCACCTTGCGATGGATGTACCTCTGACTACCCTTTGGGATATAGTCGTCAGTTTATGTTTATGCGATACGAGCTAGTAAGTAGGTAAGTACTGTCATTCGGACGTTTTACTACAAGTAATAATCTGGTGGAAGCATTTCTCGGCGATTTTTCATTAGATGTGTATAATATTATTACACAAGTTACAAAAATAAAAAAGCTCTTAGAATATTTTTGCTGTGTCCCTAATGATTGAATGAATGACATTCGATGTTTCGAAATTCATCCCAGTAGGGTTTGCATGCCAACCGAGCCGCACGCGGCGCGTATTATATCGAGGGTTTCGACCAAAAGGCGCAGCGAATATTATCTACGTAGATATACGTCTTACGGTTATTGCAATGCCGCGAGGGCTGAATTTAAAGTGTAGTAAATAGGTAATCTATATTTGAATGCTTAATTTTCAATCCAGCTCCAAAAGTATTGGTAATTTAATAGGTAAAAAAGTATAATACACACTTATACAGGATCTAGGTTTTTGAGTCCGAAAATGGGTTCTAGTATATCCAGTGCGTTCATTGAGAGATTATTAATATAATTTTAACCTTCTTTTTTATACTACACAACACTCCAAGCTTTGAATGTAAAAAAAAAAACAAAGTGCAGCTACCTAGTAATTTGCGACTTTTTTAAAGCGTTTTAATTACGGCAGGAATGGGAAGGGGGTTACGATTACAATACAATACGGGCAATTTAGACCCTCATGTATTCATTCATCTCTCTAGCATGCGCTATTAACTACCGTGTAATATTGACTTTTAACCTCTTTTATTATTACTAACTCATGTCTTGACTAATATTATTTTTTTCCGTTTACAATATACCTATCAAGCAAGATATTTAGCGTGGGTTGACACTGCCCTACTTATAAGTTTTAGTACCTAAATTGTGCAGTAATGTTGTCTACATTTATATGATAATTTCCATCCCACATTATGTTATGCAAATATTACATGTTATCAATCACTTATTAATCAGATGTATTAATTAATTCACTAAGGTAGCACCACAGCACAGCAAAGTAATGAATGGTAGGTTGGTGATTGTAAGTGGGTTAACTAGATGGCGACTCGAGCGCTTGTAGCAGTCGGGCGACGTCAGAGTGAGACGAATGCGATCACGAGTGAGTGCGAGCAAGACAACTACATGTCGCTCCTCGCCTACATGGAATACGGAGCCGCACGCGCTCACAAAAAACCATTCGACAAGAGCGCAGGCGCAGCGCTATATTCGCCCCGCACAACTTCACTTCGGTCAACTTCGTCATTTAGTGGTGGTCGAAACTTCGATGTGTGTGGTAGTGAAGTTTAACTTTTCTAACAAATCTCACAAAATATAACAATAACTAGCAACTAAAGTACAATTTCATATTTGAACGTGTTGATAGAAACATTTAACGTGTCTGTAGTTCTATAAATAGTATTCAAAATGTGTGATAATACCAATCCTTCGACGCAAAGTATAGCGGACTACTTAGCTCAGTTGCTCAAAGACAGGAAGCAACTGGCTGCGTTCCCGAATATTTTCATGCACATGGAGAGACTTCTGGATGAAGGTAGGTGAAAAACAAATCACAATATTAACAAAGCTTCTTCAGGCGAGTGTACAGTGCCTATCACCGATTCTTGTCACCGTCCTGATCATAAATTGGATGCGTCGACAAATGCTACAACGCACACGATATTAAGTTTATTTTCGTCTTCGCCCCGCCGAGTTATGGTCCAGTGGTGTTTGTAATGCGATCCTTCATTTCGGAAAGCGAAGTAAAGCAGAACGACTTGCCGACGGGGATTTGCGGTCAATAGTCGTTAGATTGTCGCCGACGAGAGATTGGTGAAATGAATGTATCAAACGGGTTTAATGTCCACGTTTTCGTTGCTCATTTCGTCGACCGCGTCGCAGCTGTTGTAAATAAATCTTTGTTAATTAGTAGACTTTGTAAGAGTTTCAATGTGAGGTTATAATTTGATAATTGGGGCGCGCGCGCCGAAAGGATCGTGAGCCCTGAGAAGGTAACCTGTTTGCAGGGCCGTGGTACATTCCGCGCGAGTTGGCGGAATGTCGCCACTACATGTAGGTACCGTACGGTTGTCCACCGGCCGCAAGCGCACGAGATTTGTACGCAGCGCAGGCGCAGTTCGCAGCGCGCTCCTTGTAGCCTCGTTTTATGGACACAGCGACCAGTGAATAGTGTCCCTTATCACGACTACTGAATGCGTACCAACTGGTCTAGCTTGTCACTCGGCCTGCGAGGCGAGTACTCACTCACAGTTCACTGTGTTCAGATATCAATGTACAATTTCATTAGTTTTTGAGGTTATGTAAAACAGCTATAATATGTATTGCAAGCAGTGAAAACTGTGATAATTGGTTGACGCGAGCGCTATGATTTAGTTTATGATAACCAAACCAGTTTGGCAGTTTTATACACTTTTGTACCTACCTTTATTATTTAATGTCAAATGTACCTACGTACTATCATAAATGCTGAGTTACTTTCTCTTTATACAAAACTAAACAAAATATAAAAGAGTCTTATAAGAACCTTGAGCTCTGTAACATGAATGAACGTAGGTAGGTAATTATGCATTATTACGAATAAATTACATATTTTATTGATATTTTAACATATAGGTAGGTGTAATTAGTGAGGCCAGTTTCCAGTTTGTTGGCAATCTAACACTATATATGTAGAAGCCGGTAGATGCACTATACATATACGTATTTAATAATATATGTGAAACTAATATTATTTACAAGTGTTTCTCTTCCTCGTGTCTCGTAGACAGAAACCATATTATTTTTTATCTGGATTCCTTTTTAGTACCTATAGAAAGAATTATGTGCAGTTAAGATTATACACATAAGAGAAACATTTTTTAAGGCTGATTTTGTCTTTTTTTAAAAGTTGGACTGTACAATAGCTTATAGGTATCTACCTACCTATAAAGAATTCTGACATGCGTCTTGAAAATTCATTATCAACACAAGTCACGTCTTTAAGCAAAGCAAGGTCTATCGGCCTACACGACACCTCTACATGTCATAACCAGTACCCATAATAAATGTTTCTGTGGAGTTGAATTGTGAATTTCGACGCCATCTGGTAATATTTTCGCAACATACCTAGGTACGGTCACGAGCATTAAATGTATACACTTTAGTACCATGTCACATTAACTTTGTTGACAAATCGAACTGTAAGTCTCACTAAATGTCAAATATGTTAGTGCGAGAGAGTCCTATAGTGGGTACATTATATTGCTCATGACTGTACATACTTATCTAAGACGTTAGCACCATGACAAATACATGCATCCAATAACAAAAAAGTTTAATTCAAACAATTTATCAATCTTCATCTACACAATTCGAAGAAGAAAATTCCGACTATAAGAACACATTAAAGCAATCTTGTACAAAACATAATGTTGGTGGTGTAAGTACCTACGACAACATAAAATTCATAATCAATGGCATACTTAAACCGATACCTTATGAATATTCGGTATAAACCTTCGTCTTTTGTCCACCTACTCAAATGATTAAAGTTTTGGTGGTTTTGGCCGCTTTCACTGCTTTTATATTCAGCAAGCATATCGATAGTATGCTATGGTTGGATAAAGTACAACAATAATAAGCAGTTGGCCCGAATTTGAATACATCAGCAGATGTCTTCGTGCATGTTAGTCGGTACACTGTCAATGTTTACATGAATTTAAATAAGCCAATTACAAAATGTGTCAGTAGCCCAAGAATCTAACATGGTCTGTCGCGATACAACTGTAAGAACGAAAAATCTTTAACATCCGTATGTTACTTATCATCCTTCAGTAGGTATAAATACGAAGTACCTACTTGTCTACACACAATATTTCGTAAATATCTCGTTATAAAGACATTTCAAAACATTGTAAATTTTATATCTTTGATGTATATTAAAAATACACGCAACTTGAATACGTCGCTTGCAACACTGTCAAAAACTTGTTGCTTTAACATTTGCCTTAAAAAGCGAGGGCTCTCAGCTCAAGTACCGAATCTTTTCTTTAATTTCCTTTTGATAAGACAAGTAAGGAGACTGAGTCATTGAGATTGGGTAATGGCCAATGTCGAGTTTCGCTTGTTGACATTATACAAGATTTAGATGTTTTCGCAGTATATGTCCAGAAGAAAAAATACGACCTAGCAGTGGATCGTTTTATGGTTTATTTGACACGTCGCCGGCCAGTATGAACTGTGAAGACTTGACGAAAATATCGACGGCGAGCTGACAGGCCGACAGGCGTGGCGTATCGCGTTACGCCGAACTAAGAAATTACGGTGGCTATTTTCGACACTGGAAAATTAAGCATAACACACAACCGATAGACAGTATCTAGTGTACACCCAACGATCAGACTCATCAAAATAAAAAGAAACCCAAAAGTTATTACTAAAATCTTCACTAGAAACAAGACCCAGATATTAAGAATCAAAGTACCTACCTACCTATTAATAAAGCAGGCCATGTTTTTAATGATGAAGTTTAAAGTTCATCCATTATTAAATTGGTTGGCAACTACGATGGATTATTCAACAATGCATGCTGACATTTAATAACACGGAACGTTTAATGCTCTAAAGCAATTTCATTTCATCTTGTTTACATATCGAACCATTGGGCTGTTTGCATTCCAAGAACCGTGAGCATCAACTAAAATAACAATGCTAACAAAAGTAAATAACATACGTACAAATTCGTCAATCAAAATAATATCGGAACTTGAATATGGGTACCAATACGGACAAGATAAAGTATGAAACATTATTTAACATTTTTTGATAATACCTCTAGATATGACAAACAATCAGTGTCTACAACATATTCCTGATTTATAGATAAGTAAGTATATCATGTAATAGCGAGGTACTTATGTTCTACTTGCAGATTACGCTTCGATAAGAGATAAAGTGAGTTTAATAGCCTTTAAAACATTCTTATCTTAGAAATTTCATCACGTGTGTACCTACCTACATTCAGTTAGTACCTATTCCTTACGTTATAACAAAATATGTTATGCAATTAAGTATTAGTCTCATGAAAATGGTCAAATATTTTTGTAATTAATAGTTAGTAGGTCTTTATTATCTACCTCTACCTACCTCTTGGCCTCGATAGCAATGTTAAAATGAAATCAACGACTTAATACAAGTATCTAGGCACAGCAATAATTGCGTATTGATGTGTAGGCGCCTCCTACCTTAGAAGTTGTCTGTTCCGCAACCCCTGCTAATATGAGTCTTAGTTGGGTCATTATAAGGTTGCTTAGCAGAGATTAGACGGCGCCCACGCCGATGACCAAATGAGGGTAGCCGTGGGCAGCGTGGAGGTGTAGGAGCCAAGGCTGTTCCAGTCGCTCCAACACGTTGTAACTTGTCGTGGGTTGCTTAATTAATACGATTCAAGTCATCGATATTTCGATGGATTTTGTATTTCAACCTTCTCGGCGTCGCCATTTGTCATGTCGCCCAAATTAGGGTTTTTAAATTACTTTCTGTTTAAAAACTAGCTCGATCTTCGCTTCTGAGCGGTTTATCTCAAAGAAGTGTCATCAGCGAAGACCTGTTTTCTTGGCTTTGTCTAAGAAATGCTCCAGAAAGCAAATATTGACATGCGAGTCATTATCGCCTCGACCTCGATAAGGCTGCACAGCATCTCTAGAAAACTGGATCATGCGAGACACCCATTCTTTACCCGTTCCCACGACACTGCTACTCGACGTATCTACTACGCCCGTTCTAACCTACGTGATCGCTCTACTAATGAGATATACTTTTTCTAAGACCATGAAAACATTATATGTACGCTTTATGTGCGTGCATCAGCGACTGTCATTAGTAAACTTGGAACAATGCCTATAATCGACGCGTTCACATGAAATGTCTTATTTTCCGTTGGCTATTACCTCTTGATTACATGTTTTTAGTTGTACGTTACCTTTTGTCTCGACAAAGTACAATCAAATATCTGTGACACCTACATGGAATGTTAATGAAAGCGGGTGACCATTGCGCTCGGGTGTACTTGAACGCATAAGGAATGCGTTCGGGAAGGGCGCGTGGGCCGCGCTGCGCGTGAGCACTGTAATTTGAAATGAAAATCGATCGCTTCAGAATGCGTGAACCTGTCCTGTGGGTGGACCCGAGGCCTACGCGCCCCACCAGACAATCCCAACACCATCGCCTTTAGATTTCGGTTCCGTAATCAAACTCGCACCTTTTCGGCTCCTACGCGACTCTATGATTTATAGTAGACAGAATATGTTTTTAGAAATGGTGTTTTCGTTCATTGTTTGAAAGAATAATGTGGCGCCTTGAGATAGAAAGTCGTCGATACACAAATAACAAAAGATCGTATAAATCAACAAGCCGCTGGAAAACGACTTCAATGTGATAATTGTGATTCAAGATGCGCTACTTTGTCGCCAGGTTTTCTATTCATATTTTGGATTAACTCCAATGTATTTTCTTTCGAGACGGTATATTTTTTTTTATATATCTATACATTAATTACGTAACATATAATGCAGATTAGATATTTAACCTATATGCTCGACTAGTGAATACTTTAAATAGACGCAGTAACGTAACTAAACATAATTAAGTTTTATGGGCGCTCTTGCAAGAAACGTTTAACATACGTGAATATTCAGCAAGTTACTTAGCTTGGAACAAGACATTGTTAACAGCGTGTAACAAAAAGGTCTGAGTCAGCGTGGGAGCCTACAACCCACGACTGACGAAGGTGACTTGCTGAGTAGACCAGCTTAGATTAATTGTGGCCCTCGTGACGCCTACGGAATTGTTTAGTCGCCTGTCCCGCGTCTGCTTACAACAACCAGTTACTTAGTATCATGAATTTCTATTCAATTCCTACAAAAGCTCTCTTAGGTGTTCCTTATCCTATCATACGCAGCTACAAACTATTGCTTAGGGAAACCGCAAGTTTCTATATTCGATACCAGCGAGAACAATATCATTATTGATTTTACTGCTAATAACTATGTAGGCATGTATGTAGGCAATAGGTAAAGCACATTGCGTGTCAGTTTGAGTACCGGCGATAAAGATTTTAAAGCTTCCCTTACGATTGGTGTTCACACTTACCGGCGGATGTCTCGTTATCTCAACCAAATAGGGTATGCTGTGGGTGTGCTGTGAGAAACGGTCTCGACAGCCCCAGGGTTTAAGTCTAAAGGATGCGCGAAGGGAAACGTCTGCCAGGCACACGCATGGATAACGGGACCTAATAATATCCTGTGTCTCTATAGACTGATACATGATGCGATTTGCAATATTTTACATCGAATGAAATGTTGTGTGATGTCTGTGGTACTTAAGCTTAAAACTTACCAAAGATTTTTTACCTTTCATTTGTAAATAAATGGTAAACTATTGTAAGCTGTATGTAAGTGCATATCTATTAGATCTGCAAATGTTCGTCGAAACTGCTACATTGTTACATGTACGATGATAGTAGTTGAATGCATTACTAGCTGCCGACACCACCAGTCGGTCGGTCAAAGTACCTAATGGAAAACTATTGACCCACATAATACAATAGGTGAATAAATTTTCATGTTTAGACAAAAAAGGATTTTGATATTTTATGTATGGTTGTGTACGCGCTGAGTATCTACACTGTTTGTCGACTTGCACTTGACAGATTTACGTCAACAACCTTGGTGCCTGCTAAGCACTAAATTGAATGTAACTAAACCACGTCGCCTTGAATCATTTAGATATGCTTGGCATATTACTGGTAATGATTAAATACTATCCGGAAAATCAAATAAAAGCGGAACCAGATTAAAATAAAATGCTACTGCTACGTGCGACGGAAATAGAGTCATCATCATCAATTTAAGAGCCACGCTCTTGTCGGTGTAGCATTTTCCGAATACTCTCCATGCTACTTTTTAGGGAAAAATAGGGCAGTGGTTTCCCTCTTGCCTTCCGCCCCGCAGTACTCTGTCTGACGCAAGTGGGATGGCGCCCAGAGTAGTCTATTACAAAGCCATACTAGGACTCCTGTCCTCTGCCTCTGAATAGTACTGACAGTTACTGCTGCCCTCTGTCAGGTTCCAGGTTACAGTCCCTGTGACATGCCCCTTCCGTCCTGCATTGCCGTACCGATAGCTCCCATCTCCGCCTCTGCAGCCGTTGAGGTCTTCACCCGTATCCCTGGACAAGGGTTCTACGTTATACCCCGTAGCCCCCCCCCCCCCCCCCCGAAATACCCCGAAATAGAGTAACTGACTTTAAATATAGATCACAAATTCAAATGCTGATAACTAATCGCTAATCCAATTGAATAAGGCAATAAAGCAGTCCTCTTATCATAATAAATCATTATGTTCGGACACAAATGGGTGTCAGTGCAAGTGATTAATATTATGATGAAGTAGAGACAGAAGTTTTGATTATTTCCGCATTTATTAACACGAGGAGAAAACAGTTGAATTTTGAAACGAGTGAGTACGTATGTACAAACTTCAAAGTAAGGCAATCGTACATTTAGGGGACACAATCGTGTACTTGAGTACCGGTAGTGCGGTCCAAATAAGCGAATGTCACCGTACCGTTACAGTAAAGTGAAAACACATTATTGTTATTGTTTACCCTATTACCGTGGCCGGCGATAACGCGCTGTCCGGCCTTCACGCGCGCAGTCCGCACTAATCGCGATGCATGTGCTGCTTCGTACCTCGCGCCTAGCGCCTGCGCTGTTTGCTGCCTGACCTGTTATTTAATGTTTATACCAACGACTCTTCAACAATGAAGACTAGTCAGTTAATTGTAGTTTATTTATTTGTTATCTGTTTATGGAAATTCGTAAACATTTATTATTCCACTGTCACATTTATAAGTAGCTTTCTTGTCGCCGACGGTGCCCAAGACTTAAAAATGGTCAACCAAACCAAATGTTAATTTTTAAATTGCTGTGAAACGCTAAATTGATCATCGACCCCGCCCACACTGTACACATTTGACTGCATATTTGCTTCTGCAGAGTGAAAATCAAAATAATCCGTGTGATTCTGTGATATTTCGTAATACGACCAAACGCGGTCGGTCTAGTTCTTCAACTTTCTACGAAAGTAGGTAAGTACGTCGGCGGCGACAGTCTGGCGACATCTAGTGACTGGTCTATCCCTGCGACAGTTTTATTACCACCACATTATTATATCAGCTGGGCTACTTATATTTAATTTAGGTAGGTATCAACTGTGCAAATGAGAACTACCGGTGCACACGTGGAATTAAGATAGTGAAGTTAATCAACGTTCGGTTAAACAAGGTTAGGTTATGATTATGACATCAACGTTAAATATTGCTGAGATTTTTTTCACATCGACTCCCCCAATTCGCTTTCTATAATCGACAGGCAAGGCGTTACTAACTAGCAATACAAACAGGGCAATGTCGAAAGTGCCTCCGTTGCGCCACACGTGTGGGATGCGCCGGCGCCGGCCTGCTTCGGCTCTAGTGTGTGTATACGACTTAAGGGTCCCATTCATTTCGCGTTAAGCAATTTGGTGAACGCTCAACGTTTACCGATTCATTCATGTGGTTACACAACACTCGATGCTCGAGTTAACCAAACAACATCGTTAAATATAAATTGTTATTTAATATTGACATCTCATCACCTTTTAAAATGAGATACAAACTTTAAAGCCAATGAATATTGTCGACATAAGATTAACAAAAGCTTATTGTAGAGAAATAAGTTATTGTACACATAAGTAGAATTAGTTAGCATTATTTACAAACAGATTTTGCCAAATTTAAAATCAGATTCTAGATCGTGACTAAAAATGTCAAGCGCTAGTGACTCACGCGAGAGATGTATGCTTGCGTCTTCAATGCAGACGCTGATAGATTCATACCATCTCATTCCTTCTTGCCTATTAGACGTATCTCTATCACTCTTACTCTACTAACACATCGTGTGTTTGCTCACTCGCCCACGCGACGTCATCTGTTAATTTAATTACTTCCAGTTTATACCATTTGTACCGTTGACTTCTACAAATAATGCGTCTTCTATCCAGACTTTGCTGTTTTAATATGTTTAAATTCTAAAACGGTATTTCTAACCCTGATTCCTACTAAGTTTTCGGTGCCCCCCGCAAAGCACAAAACATATTCTGAGAAATAGGAACACATTTGTGAAAACGGTGCTGTACTGTTCTATATTTAGATAGGTTTGAGGCATGAGTAACAAATTTTATCATCTTCGATACCTACCTTACTTAGGCGAAGATAGTCTGGCATATGAAGATGAAACTGAATGTACGCTTTGAGTGGAAGGAATGTGATGCTGATTGAATAATTCCTTTATAATCATTGGATGTGGGTTAGACCGACCCCGATCATCCTTGTATGGTTACTTTGTTTATCTTATAAACGAACCTAGCTGCCTCGTTGACGAAGACTCAATGTCGTCATTAGTACCTGACATACGATATTTTATCACTTATGTTAGAGTTCAGTTGGCTGCAATAAAATGTTGTTTATAATAACCTTATTAAAGATTTTACATAATTATCTTGATGGTACTTATATACAGCGGATGTTTTAAGTGAGAATTTAAACATTAAACAGGCTCAGTATAAGACAGTTATTGTGTTAGCCACATACATACATCTGGCAATTTAAATGAGTAGAATTGCATACAAATTCTGGATCTCGGCCAGTTTCAGTCTAATTGGGTCATTTCTGCTAAAATTTCTCAAATACTTTGCTTGCGTACATTCACTTTTAGTCTTTATTATTAGACGGTATAAAAAGAGTTAAGTCGATATTTTTAAAATATTTTAAATAATGGTTATTTCTTTGAAATGACAAAGCTTTCTTAGTAAAGTATCTACATACATACATACATAAACTCACGCCCGTAATCCCTAATGGGGTGGGCAGAGCCACAAGTAATCAAAGACAACTTGCAGCCACTGTTGATACGAATTCCAAAGATGGATATGATGAACCTTATGGTGATAAGGGATCAGCCTATCGCCCATAACATTAGTCCATCATGTTAGAGGACACAATCCCTCTGTCTGTCTGTGTGTAAAGTATCTAAAATTATAATAAAATTCTTAAAGTATAAATAGATTTTTAAAAACGATACTAATAATTACTTAGTACTTACGTAGGTGTAGTCAAATACTTATAACAAAAAACTTTATACTTTAACTTTAAAAAGAATTTATAAATGTACCTAAGAATGTGAGTGAGGATCGCAACAACTCAATACATTAACAACAAATCAATTTTATTAACATAAATTAATTAAAAGAGGAAAGCTAAATTGTATACAAAAATGGCGGACTAATATTGATTAACTAATTTAAGTGTGTTGCCCGCATGGCTCGACATCGACCTATCCTGCATTTCATTTTATATTTAACGGTAACGCTTTAGACCGCGATAATGCCCACTCCGATAAAGTACCGCTACTGCTGATTACTTTTATATATAGGTGCCTAGGTATTGTATTGTTCACTTAAAATCATTACGTCATTAAGAATTTGCTCTCCAATGAGATGAGAAATGATTTATAAATTAATGAATATTGGACTCTTTCCTCGCGTGTCGTAGCTCTACATAAACACTAGAGCTAAAAATAAATAAAATTTCCAACAGCATACGAATGAAATGCGCTGTTTACATACTCCAAATTTTAACAACATTATGGCGTTTTAAAATTATTCGTGGCGAAATATCAAAGGCGCGCCAGAACCCTATGTAACGAGCAACACAGACTTCTTAATTTATCTGAAAGATTCTGAAGCGACGGGGCATTTTGTTACACATTAGTGCTCTTAAAGGAATGTAGCTAGAGTTTAATTTTGGTCGATGTATGAGTGTAAATAGGTCTGCATACGAAATAATTGGGTATTTTTAATGGCACGGCGTTACTTATTTATACCATCAACCATCTGTTGAGTACAACGCAGATGCAATATTCATTTCTATATTTTTCCTGAACCTCGTGTATTAATGTGTTTTCATTTATATTTTCAGGTAAGTTACAATATCAAGTTACGAAGCGTAATACGAGATGTAACTCGTCGTAAGTACCTACTACATACCTATTACAAATTAAAATGATAAGATGGGTAGGTAAGTTAAATATTAATTACGATAAATATACCACCATGTGCGTGGTAATCACTACAAGTTTAATAAATGCCATCTTTTATTGATATCAACATGACATTGTGTAATATTGTAAATATTTTAAAGATTAAGTAAGTACATCTCGTACATGCTTCTGTCTTCGCAAGGAATATCTTATCCACTGATTCTGGTATCTTAAAACTACGCAAGAAACAAAGTGAGGCATGAGTGTACGCTCATTAAACCCTACAACAATGTAAGGCGGGGTTGCCAGAGCAATAAAAATTACCGCACGCTCAGGATGGGAGCGCCTAATGGTTCCTTACTTGTCTCCAACCGATCCAGCACGATACGACGTTTTTGGAACACGACGCTTTCTACAAAAAAAAAAACGCGCGTTACTACCGTCGCCTCTTTGTTCATTAATGAAAATTGGTAATTACTACATGTTTTCTTGAATTACTGCTGGTCGGTCTTTGTGATGTTATTTAAAAGGCAATTCGTATGCAAAACAGCCGTAGGTATTTCTTGAATTTATTTGATAATTTTCTTAATAGTACGCACTTTCATATTAACTTTATTTCGTAAGTAGGTTGATCTGCAGCGTTATTACTGGAAAAGTCGAAGTTTTGTTATGACACACATTCGGTAGCAGTTAATGATTCAATCTTTGACCCTGTAGTACTTCTGAGTATAATCGTTCTAGTAAGTTCTATAGCTATTATAACCAGTTTATTGCATGTTATGCTTTACAATTGGTCATCTGCGATTCCACTCAACACTGTTGTTTTGTGGCTGGCACCTGGATTTCGACCTGGGGGTTAAAATGGCCACATCGAAGCAATTCATCTAAGAAAGCAATATTGCAATTGACATTTGCGCATATAAAAGTAAGTGCGCAATGCAAACAAATGTCAAACAGCAATATTGCTTTCTTAGATGAATTGCTTTGATGTGGCCATTTTAACCCCCCTGGTGGTTTTCTCACTATTTTCGTGACAATTCTTATCTCGGGAGTGACGGATGGTTAACGGATGGGTGATGTGAATGAAGCAGCCAAGTTTCAAGCAGACGTAGCCAATGACGCGCGGTTCCGGCATGTTTCCGCCGCGCCTGCGGCTCGCATTCGCGCGTAAACAATCGCCCCGATTATTGAGGTGGGTTCATATTTTTGTAGCTCCAATTTGTCACTATGATCCCGTACGAGTCAGTTATATTTAAATTATTAAAGATTATCACTACTCATATTTGACTGAGTAATTTTCATTCCATTAGAAGATTTCAATGATATTGTTTTTGTTATAGTTATGCGTGACAATGCTTAATTGATGCGATTTTAATGTCGGTTATCCTTTTATGCCTTGGCACGTATTTGAGTAGGTAAATGTGCGGTAATTCTGCTAATGAAATATTATAGTAACACGTAGCTAATAAAAACGTGTTACTCATGCGTACCTGTTACAATTAGACTGTCTGTATCAGGTTTGTGAAGCGCATCCCCGCTGCACACTACTATCCGACCAAAACGTGCGGCATTAATTAATCGTAATACTTGTAATGGTTTGGACAAAGGGTATTGTCGTACCGGAAAATTTGGTAATAACATGGGCGAGCCCGGAACTTCAGAGGTGATTGATACCTGCGGCACAATGCAATGGATATTCATCGGAAGAGACCGGCCGTTTAATATTACACTGTATTTACCCTGACGTAATAAATAAAATAATTTATTTAAATTCTCTTTTCATTGCGAAACTGCTAATTGATATTGGTAATTTGAGAATGACACATAGGTGCCTCCACGTTTTTCGCTGTTGCAATTAGGGTGGTATAACTCAAAGAAAAGTAATATTGATTTGAAATTTGAGACCATCTGGTCCCGCGTTTTAGGGTTTTGTTAATTTATTGCAGACGTAGCGTAATTACTTCGACCTTACAGTTTTCTCTTGCAGAGATCGTGTTTCAGGTTACGCAACACATGCGTCGGCGAAGATTTCGTCACCGCGGAAAACGCGTTGGCCCATTAAATTGTTTTATTATGAACCCGACGCCATCCTGTGTATTTTTGGCTGAGGTTTAGGTGTTTATCTGTTGGGACTCTGTCCAAACAGTAATTAGTAAGCGTAACATTTTATAATTCACAAGAAGAAACCGTCGAGTTGTGTCGTCTTTTGTACAAAATCAGTCGCACAATATCCTTTGCGATGTTACAGTTTTAACAAACGTGAATATATTTTTCACAATATTCTTTGTTCACAAAGTCTAAACACACAAAAACAAGTCTATTAATATTTTAGTGTCGTGCTTTCTGGTGTACCTATTGGATATAAATCCTACCTAGTGGGAAAAATCTGTAATTTGAATTTGAAGTCACAGACAAGTCGTCCTGCTGCGAGTTTAACGCCCTCCGATTGTTTGTCACCCTACATCTCGTCTACATCACCCTCCGCCCCGCATCACCTGTTTTATTTTTCACTATTAGTCGTAGCAATCCGCTATTTTTAATCCCAACACTGGTTTATGAATGAGTCGCCACAACTGACATCGGACTCGGCGTTTCGTCTCTTTCAAATAATTTTAGTTCGTTAGTCGTTTGCCACTAATAAGCTATTAGAACATTCTTGGATGTCTTGTCGTAAATTATTAGCGTCCAGTTGTCTTACATCATTTGACCTGAGGACATTTGGAATATTTTAGCTGGTCACGTTAATGTGATTTAATACTATAAGTATTAAGCATCTTCTTAATTACGTTTAATGTGTCGGACAGCTTGTTGGAATCATCTGATAATTTCTGCAAGCTGCAGATGGTAACTACAATTTTGATACTATCGTCCATAAAATATTCCGTACCGTCCTGATTACGATATATAATTGTATATATGTATGTGAGCATATGTCACATTTGAATTTTTGTGTTGCATGCCATATTTAGCTTTACATATGAGTCAGTGAATGTGGACACTGTTTCGTGCATGTGATGTAACCCACGTTTTGGACTATTGAATGTAGGGGTCGTAAAGTGCCACGCACCGTCCATAATAGGCAATACACGTACTGTCGTCGGCACTGTATTGACAAGCCCAGTTACTGCTTTCCAGTTTCGCACCACTGGTTCTAAATTAAATAATGCATTAAAGTCAAACGGTACACATCCGTCAGTACTATATTCAATATTGTAGAATAGAACCGTCATAAAGCTTTATTTAGACTTAGCTTACTTATTTTGTCTGCAGAAAGTATGTTCATCATTCATCAGCATCGTACTCATTTGCGATTTAGGTTGCGCAATCGTATTCGCGCAATGAATCGATAATAAGCCCGATAACATTTTCTGTCACCAATACTAAGTTTGTGGCCAACATGTCAATTCATAACCGTTACAACTCGCCCCATACAGGCGCCGTTTCTAGGCTAGACACTTCTGTGACCATATTCAGCTATCTGATCTAGTAATTTATTTGTATTAAACGTAACCTTACATATTTGCAACAAGATTTAATTTCTCAATAAATCACCTAGTTATATACAATATTGCTGTCTGGATAACTTGAAGTGTCTTTTTCTTAATTTACTAATTGATGGCTCTTATTATTGTTTTAACGTTGCATGCAAAGCAAAGGATCAATCGAATTTCGCGGTTATTAAATTGTATATAAGTGTCTACGTACAGTTAATTAGTAAGGAGTTGCGGTGTTGTGGCGACGGTGACCACCATTTAAAAAAATATTATTTATTTTGGGCTATGTTATTTTCTTTATGAATAAGCTTTTTAAATTTTCCTTCCGATAATTTTCGTATTATTTTAAGCTTAATTTTCACATCGCCGACATTTTATAGCTAGCATATTTTAAATTAAATTTATGGAAATTGAGAAATGTTGTTAAAGAGTGAAATTTTAATGGGTGTTTCCTAGATCCCGCGTCTCCTGTACGCCTGCGCCGCCGGCGTGGGAGACGTGTGAGGAACGTCGACCCCGTACGCAACTATAAATACTTGACCGACGACGACGCCAGCAGTATCGGGAATCTGTTACCTTATTTTATTTTTCGAAAAATTCGTTTGTCTTTACACATATTTCATGTATTTTATATGTAAGATCACCGTTTCAGTAGGTGTTATTTTGGGAAAGTTATCTACCTATTGCATTATATTAGTATAGTGCAGCTGACTGATATGCAGAGCAACAAAGTAGAAGATATGAATACTATTCTGCCCGATGTCAGTTATAGGAATTGCTATGCTGTGTCGGAAACATTTTATAGAAAACGGGACCAAGATGCGAGCCCTGGGGGACACTTGAACTAATTTGTTTATAGACACGACGTGTAACCCTTGGAGAAAATGGTATGACTAGTTATCTGTTCTCAGTATACGATTTCACCCATCCAAAGAGGTCGAGGCGTCTGAATATTCCTCAGTCACGAGCCAACAGCCATAAATTGTTTCGACAAAGGTCATTGCCATCTCTAGATGGGTGATAGCAATTGAATCAGTTCCACTTGCATCGAATTAATACTTATTAAAAGACAACGCTATGACATGACTGACCGTCCTGTAACTAAACTACCTAGAACAGGTCGGGCCAGTAAAAAGATCATTAGGACGTCCTGTTTTACTCCACGACTGACATCATCCGTTTGATTTCTCGCTGATTTTATCGCGAACTGATGAGCTAACGACCCACTCCGCGTTTGTAGACTCAATTTGCAGTGGTAACTTACACGTATACGAGATGGTGATTGATCGCGATATTGGGCTTGGGTCGTAAAGCGGCGGCACACGGCCGTCTCTGATAACTTTCCCGGCACTAGGTCAGTTCTGCGCGGTTCGTTTAACGGTACAATCAGGTTGCCGGCGTCCGCTGCGACGTAACAATGTGATTGCAGTTTTTGACTTGTTTAAAAAACAACCCATCACAGTTAAGGCCAATATAAACTCTGTATCGTTGACTTTAGGTTCTAAATACTAGCACTTAACGGCCAACGGCTTTTGATCTGCCTTGAACTTGTGATCACTCGAAATTCGCAAGTGTATTAATATGCTTCTGTTCAGTAATATATTTTTGATATTTTATGTGGCTTAAAACAGTTTGGTGTGTAATAAATATATTTAAATTGCTTTATAAATAACAAGAATGTTCCGTTGTTATGTCTGGTTGATTTCACTCAATGATAGTATTGAAATATGTCCCGTTTTCCAAGTCACAAGTGTTTTTTATGTTGCTGTTTATAATTTACTCGATATCATTCAATGATAACCTTCACCCACAATACTTGTTAAAAAGAGACCCCATCTGTTAAATTCGACTGTTTGATTAACATCAGAGTTAAAAAGCCTTGCCATGACATCACTTTTCGGATGCTAAAAAGATTAGTAATATTGTAAACATACAGTTCTTACGTAATTATGTACAGCCGGGGTCAATTTATTTATTCTCATATTTGAAACAGGTCTTTATGTCCAGTTGCAAAATGGTTGTGAATGGATTAATACATAATATATAGAAATGCGTCTTAACATCGCTCTTACGTTATCTGTGTACTATTGTGATTTACCTTCCTATCAGTCGATAGTCCCATAAGCAAATACACTCCAACAAACAACACCATTCGATTTCATCGTCTACAAACAGGTATCCCGATACAGGTGGCTTTTTGTATTATACCTGCACCTTCACTTTTGTATTCCAGGGGATCCTATTATTATTATATCGGGTTGCGAACTGACGTCATGTGTTTTGGGGAGCGCCCGAGGATGAGGTAATCTTTTAACATCCTTATAAAAAAGTGTAAGGTACGTTTTTGTTAGATCTTCAGATATTACGGAATCTCATTAGTCACTATTCTTAAAATCAGCGTGACAAGATAAAGGGACGCATTCGTACCTGCAGTATACTCGTATTATTCCATTTTACATTAACTTTATAGGATTTTCATTAACTAGTTTAATTACCCGTGAAGACATCATACTTCGCGTAAATTGTGATGTGTAATATAGGTTCGTGCGATTTATGTGCTAGCACCGCACGGGTCACGCTTCCAGGAAAATTATCGTAAAGCAAATGACCTAAATCAGCTGATCACTAGAAGTCGTTTGGAACTAGCTGTAATTGTCCGCCAACGTAGATTAACTAAATAAAGGTTTATTTATTATTTATTGAGGATGAAATGTGCAGTAAAATATTCACAGTACGTACTTAAGTACGTAAAATCTGTGCGGGTTTTTTCCTTAAAACATTAATCTGTATGATTTTCTTCTGATAGTGTTGCTAGCCCCGAAAAGCGGGACGCGGATTACGTAAGTTGGAACGTTAAGATCACCAACTCACAATTCGTCGAAAGATAAATATTCTTGTGGCAGTAACAAGTCGTGAAAAATTGGGACAATTAGCATCCCATGTGTTGTCTTAGATATTTTGAAAATACCTGGTAACACTGATATATCATTGATACAGCCATATCGTAAAGCACATAATCATTAGTTTGTTTGACTGGTAGCTTAAGTAAGTAAATGATGAATAGGTTTCTTGCAAAACAATACTTAGAATTGCACAATGATTCTTCTGCTTGGAGACAAAGGGATGACCGTTAGTTAGTTTTGCCTTTTTTGTACATCCCATGTAATGTGTAGTGTTTACACAGTGTCTCTTGTTTCCTGTCGTTGTCCTACATTTACCTACCACTCATGATGTACTTACTGCCTTTTGTTGGCTACTAGAAAATGTTAATGACAGAAGTATTTGCTTTAACAGCTTTTTGTTATTTCAATCGCCTCAACATTCTATATTTGGCCAGAGACGAAAATAAGCGCTTAGAATTTTCCACTTTGAATATCATCCCGGGCATTATTATGCTATAAGTACGAGTATTATTTTCTTGGTATACGTTGGTTGTTGTACTTATCGTAGTAGTTTCGCTCTTTTTCTAAGTAATGCTACTTAGTAATAAATATTCCAACCTGTGGTCACAGCTCTGAAGGCAATCAAGCCTCAATCCCTAACAACAAAGTAACTGTTCTATTTCTATTGTGCTCTAACCACAGATCCCGTTCAGAGACAGAAAGAGTCCTATTCACAATTGTAATTTAACAAATTCCAACCCAGAGTCAATGTTTTAGAATGCAAATTATATTGGTGCGTTCTATTATATTCCACAAAGATCATTGTTATGTTGGTTGCACCGACATTGAATTCAATTGCTGTGGTAATAAAAACTATTTTAGGAATTCGATTGTTTAAGGCATCTTAAGTGTGTCGGCAGTCGGCAGCCTGAGCAGTTGCAGACGTGTCATATTACAGGAGCGTGGTAGGTGTTAGCTTCAATGATCAACCGCTCTTTGTGCCCTGGCGCAGTAATTTGCTCCAACCGGCTGAAGCAATGGTCATTGTACGAGCCCTATTTGTATAATTGCGAAATGACGTACAGCCTCTACAATTGATTTTCAATTGACTCTACAATTAAGTGATTTGTTTCCTATATTTCTTGCTTTAATTATTGACTTACTTGCCGTGACCGTGTAATTACTATTACAGAATATCATATCAAATTTAAAACAAGTGAAGGCTTCAAGCTCCTTTTGTCACGCGTCATTGAAAATGCTAATCAAAAATTAGCATTATCTGTATATCGTGGACCAAGGGATATTAGGATAAAATCGGATTAGTTAAACGTTTTCGTGACTCGCGCTAAAAGTAATTTAGGTTAGAGGTGGTTTATAATATGACAGCATATAACATTGTCAATAGAGTAGGTTATAATCAAACATTATTGCTTACAAACAAGCAGTATACAACGACTATAATAAAAAAAAATAAAATAAACTGTGGCCTATTTGTTAACATTGCATTTGTATGTATGTGTATATGTTTTGTGTGTGTATCAACACTGGTGACAATATGCGGCCTTGTATTATGTACAGCTACTGATCCTTTTATCTTTAATATTGTACCTGTTGTGACGCCATCTATAAGGCATTTTGTTTAGGACATAAAGCATTGCATTAAGGTGGGTCTCTAGTTAAAGCTAGCGTGACTGTTATCGTGTTACAAACACCGATTATATCGTTCAGAATATATCATATTTCCATTTAATAAGAGCATGGTAATTATTATATTAATTTTGTTGACGGTTTTATCTTCTGCATCTGTTTATACATGCCGCCCTTGAAAATAAGATTAGACTATACAGTTGAATAATGAGATGATTAAGGTTTCCTCCTGGTTCCAGATGCTTATAAAAGAGGTATCAGATTGGCGGTTGTATATTTTAAATTTCATGTCGCTTACCGATGTAAATTGCGATTATATGGTGCTCTCCAAAGTATTTTGTCATCAAATCGTGTACAGCAAGTCGCCGCAATTTGTCGCGGGACAGATACAATGGGACATACGTCGTGTGAAATATAGTCTCTTGTGGCTGTATCTGTCAACTCGGATATTTTATATATTTTGCGCCCTTCCATTGATACTATCTTGAGTGATTTGACAGCTTTGCAAACAACTATTCCTAGAACTATTAACAACCATGTAGTAGAATGTGTGTAGAATTGGTTTACTTTGATACTCTTTGTTCTTTGTTAATATCCCAGTTTATTTGCATTTACTCTCATAGCATAGAGTGCATCATTGTTCACAGTCTAGTTTCCAGTGTATTTGTGAGCACCATCTCAGTTTAGCAGCATCATTGCTCTTAAACTGTTTACTCGACTTGGCGTATTTGCTTGGGCAATAGCCAGCCAGTAATTTTAGTTGCTTCTTCAAACATAGCTTAAGATGGATGTACACTAGTTTGCCTATCAGATGATTGATATTTGCCACATGATTTGTTTCATTTGTTTCCTTCTTTATTTGCGTTCATTGAACCGAGGTTTATTAATTTTAAAGGAAAGTAACAATTTTGAGTGTTAGACTCACTGCTTTCATATTAAATTTCATCAGCCAAGAGTAAAAACTTAAGTTTCGAAACTCCTTAAAAGGGCAGGGGCCGGGTTTCTAAGTGCCTCCTACACACAGTGCTGTTCAAATGTCCATATTAGTTGTTATGGGCGTTCTGTGACTAAGATGGCCGGCGAATCGGCTACCTTTGTTAGATGTAAGCTGATGACTGTAGTTTTTGCCGCTGATGTGGGCGGTCGATTCACCTTCGATATTAAGATTATCTCGTTGTATGTAGGTGGTACCTACTGCTCATTCTTGGGAACTTAAGGAAGTGTTGTTGTTGTGCTTTGGTTTCGTAATGATAGTTCCGCAGCTTGTGTGGGATGCATGATTATGCATAACCAAACTTTAATGCCTTCCCTTTTTTATTTATTCATTCTCTATTGCACAAGTTGCTTTAATGATACCAGAAATCATCCCACAACAACGAGCTACTTTGACTTAAGGATCTAACATCTTCATTAACCAAATTGTTGGCTCGTTTATTCGTTACATTACTTAATTCATGGGATTAAGTTTTCAACAAACAACCTATCATTTGGGCAGGCGGCGTTAACCGAGACCTCTCGAATTGTTCAATCACAGCTACCGACTTAAATAACCGAGTAATGGATATCCATGCGAACGAACTGAAGTGCCTGAACCGAAACTCCTGAGCTATTTTGATTTAACATTACTTTAGTTCAAAGTGGATTCTCGAGTATTTTATGTGTAGCTACTTAAGAGCCGTAACGCACATTTGGTGCGAGGAATCTTAAGTTATTTATATCTTGATGACATAATTACCTAGCAAAGGCGATCTGCTTTAATTTTATTGGAGGTACCTATATAATGCATTAAACGAGGCATTTTATACACTATTGCCACATAAGTAGGCGAATTACATTACTCAACAGGGAAATGTCATCAAAACTGTTTGTCGAATAAAAGTGCAAACAGCTTACTGTTTGCTTGAGACAACGACTATTTGATTGGTCAATGGTGCTAATTCCTGTAAATACCATCTAATTTTATTTTAAGTTATATCTGTCCTTTTCTTATCCGCCGAAAAGGAAAGGGACGGGTAATCGACAAGCATAAAATTTATGGAACACACGTCAATTTTAAGCACAAATCTAAACCAACCGTCTAAAAATTTTACGTCAGTCAATAACCCGACACATTAATTTACTCATTCTTCCTAAAATTAAGAGCTGTGAATCATCCGTCCCTTTCCTTTTCGACGGATACGAAAATGACGGATATAACCTAAAATAAAATTAGGTGGTGTCTGCAGGAATCGGGGCCATTAAGTTATTAAATACATGTTTGTGGCTATCTTACGGATGCATATTCATTCAATTGCTCGGAATTTTATTGTGCTTATTGTACATAAGTCTCACAGTTTTTATCACAAATTAATTAGCTTCGTCATGATCGATTATAGTCTTCACTGAATAAAATTATGTGAGAAGTGCCTTGTAAAAAATAATAAATAGTTGATTGTGTGAATTTATTAGTATTGTGACTGATGATGAATTCTCATCGTGTGATGACGAATTTTGTAAAAAAATCGGGATTGATTGACATTTAATCCGGGACCTCTGAACTTTTCCGGAGAGTGGACAATGGAGCCCATATTCAATTAGTGGTTCTAGGCCCTCTGCGGGTGGTCCAACATGTACCTTTGCCCTATGATCAATAAAATGCGCCTTTGGTGTGCATGTCAGTGGAGTGACGTCTTGACGGCTGAGGTGTTGCCGGGACCTGGATAGTTGGTACAATGGATACAACTCGAGGCGCCAACGACCCAATTTATAATAAACAAATGGGTTTCTTACAGTAGTTAAGCAATCTCAATGTGTTTATAATTTCAGTCAAATTAGGATTAAGTTAACGAAAGGATAAGGTCTTGATAGTATCAAATTATCCATCTGTTTTTGCGATGACTGATACTCCTAATGATATTTAACTGATTGCTGCGGTGGCTGATTATTTAAAAGGTTTCGTGGAACTGAATGCCTACTAACTGATGGCTGATAAATATACACCCTGAACTGTAATCGTCGTTTTGCATCGTCGTGCATCATTTACGACATTTATTCCTGGTGTAGTGAAGTGATGTATAATTAAGTATCCACAAGATCTCAGACAATGCAGTCGTAAAATTAGCTAGAAAATTAATCACAGATGGTTGTTATGTTGCCATCTTTGTTAGTGATGTAAGCACAAAGGAAAATACATATTAAGATGTTTCGCTTTTCTTTCTTATATAGTCCCTTGAGTACATAGACGTTCGTATTATTACATGAACAGAGGTGCAAAGTAATTTCATAGAAGTGTCCGGTTGAATTATATTAGCGGTTGGGATCTTAGCCAAAATCTGTCTCGAGAGTACACTCTCGTTAACTGTCAGTATAAATAAGTTTTAAATTCGCGACGTCGCTGTCGAATGGCTAAAGTAACAAAACTGCATATTATATCCGGCCAACTAATCAATTAAATTCGTCTACGACAATAGGCAGCTTATAATTCGTTGAACTTATAAATTTAATTATTTCGAAGGCCTAATTGTAAATCGCAGATCCAATTATAATAAGATTTATTATTATTGTGTGTCACTACTTCGATTTCTCAACGGTCGTTCGAAAATATATCTTTTGGACCGTACACTAGTCATCGCACCTTGCTTTAAGGCATGGTAATTTTTAACCACAACAAAGTATTTTAAATAGGTAACTTACACGTAGTAAAAATTAAATAGTATAATCAAGTGTTTTCTTCAAAAAAAGAATTCTGAATATAGACGGTAGGTTCAAGACCTATCACGTTGGTCTAACAGACAGAAAGCTAGGTGAAGTGTGGGTAGGTACTTGCTTCATCTTGTGATGTATGTACCTCTAACTACCCCAATAGGAATAGTCATTGTTATGTTGAAATCTGGATCGGTGTAAATCGTCGTCTTTTCGTTGGTTATGTACTCGTGTGACGAAATATTTAACTCATCACTGGCACCAACTTCATGGAATGTTCACAAACAAAGCTATTAACCGGAGCTTCTCTTTAGTTCGGTTTGGCTATTATACGTTGGTGACGCTGTGCCAACGTTGCCAAACGCTTCGGACGCATTAGCATGCTCCACTGAGAAGTAGGGACAGCTATTTCAGACTATCGCTGATTCTTTCCGACCGTTCGCGGTTCCGCCAATTTGTCTCGCGGCAACAATACATTCACCCTCGCAAGATTTAATGCTTCATGTTTTATTGCGCCTACGTGCATTTTGGAATCAATTCTTGTCGCGTTAGTTTTGTTTATAATAATTACTAGCTTTTGCCCGCGACTTCGTCCGCGTGGCGTGTTATAAAATAGAGATCTTTGTGTGTGTGGGAGTACATGTAAAATTTCAAGCATCTAACTTATGCAGTTTAGATTTTTTTCCCGCTAACTCCCATTTTTCAAAATACAGCCATAACTAATCTTTATATTTACTAAGCTATGCATGCATGCTAGATTGAAAACATCTACTCGTATCGTAAGCGGTTTAGATTTTTTCATACAAATGTTTTCCGCTAACTCCCGTTCCCGTGGGAATTTTGCAATATCATGTTGCAACTAAGCTTTAAGTTTACTAAGGTACCTGCATGCCAAATTTCAAACGTCTAACTTGAGTGGTTTAGATTTTTCATACAAAAGGATTTTCCCGCTAATTCCCGTTCCCGTTGGAATTTCGGGAATTCCTTTCTTAGTGCACCTCTACGGTACCTAAGCTACGTCCCTTCCAAATTTCAAGTGCCTACGTTTAGCCGTTTAGGCTGTGCGTTGATATGTCAGTCAGTTTCTCCTTTTATATAATTAGATATTTTAGGTATAATTAAAACACATAATAACGGGTTCTTACCGCGTTTAAATGGGGATATGGAGTGACTCCACTCCAATCTCATCAGTCATCCCGTGATCATGGCACTTGCAACAGTGTCGAAATATCGGGAGTCTCATATCGAGTCGTTATTATGTGTTTTAATTATGACAAAACCGCGTAAACTTAAAACAATGTATTTTAGGTATGTCTTCAGTAGGTACCTATAGAGATAACTCACCACCTGAGGGTGACAACTCGACGCGTAAAGTGAAATATTGTCATCTGTGTCATAAGATAATAATTTGTACCAATTATGAAACTGTTAAGCGGTAGCAGTGAAATCTGAGGTGCAACTAGTAGTCTCCAAGATGATCACGAAATGTTTTCTTAGTTACGTCAGTTGTGGCAAAAGCAAGTCGTTTTGCTCAACTCTTCGATCAACAAGCTTATGTAGTGAATGACCAGAATGTTTAATGCAGTACTTACTAGCATATTGTTATTGTTCATGAATGATGGATGCAAAACCAACTGGCAGACTTTATTTAATATTTAAAATATTGTACAAGTACGTAATCACATTTCAACTATAGACTTGATATCATAATTATTTTAAGCCCTTCTGATCTCTGTCATACTTCGTTCGTACGCTCATTTTAACACGATGTTATAAGTCATTCTAAACATTTAACTTATATTTATATATAGTTAGATACTTCCTTTAGCACTTCAGCGACATACTCTTGATGTCTATTCCTGTATTTTACGTAGTTTATTATAAGTACATTGTAATACTTACTATAAGATAGATAGATAGAATCTTTATTTATAAATACCTACTAATTTAATAAATTATTATTTTTCCAGGTAAGCCTACAGAAACCGGTCTTTGAAGATGTGGAAAATTCAATAGAACTGCGCGACTCGTAAGCTGTAAATCCTCTCAACACCTCTTTATTATTTAGTTCTTATTTACCAACCGGATTTTTAGCTCTTTTCGTCCCAAAGTTTGAAACATTCACATTACGCACACAAATGCGAATAAATATTATTCCATTCCGTAGCTGCTTATGTAAATATACGTAATGTTTGTTTTATGACATTCGTTTAAGTAAAATATTTTTACTCGTGTTTATATTGAAGTATGTAGATAGTAATTTAATTCGTTAATCGGCAGATTATGCGACGCGTTAAATGGGAGGACTATGTAAATATTATACTTTTGAGGTTTCATGTCTTACATGACGTTTAAATCTCTTGACATGGTTAGTTTACATTCGCTAACGTAACATTTATTTACACTTGGCATATCCACAAGTATGTAGGATGTTCCAGATTGCAAGTGAGAAATGTTTAAGATTTCCTTTGCTCCGTCTTGCACTGACTGCTAAGCGAATTAAATTTATTACTTAGGGATTACTTATTCATGAAGTGAATTTATACCTTTATGTCTACGTAGACGAACATTAGCAATATATTGCAAAGTTAGCATTTATATGGAGCTTCCTACATTTCTGCATTCATGTCCATGTGCATTTCAATCTTATCATAGTAATTATTGCTAATTTCATCAGAAGTGCCTTATATCAATAAGGCAATTCTTTGAAACTACCGCCATAATATACCATGTCTACTAAAGTTCGCTATTAATCGTTCTTTATTGAATTAAGATGTTATTTCACAGTATCGAAATACTATCTTACATAGGCATTATTCTACTACAGAATGCTCTGTTCTTTATCTCGATAATCTCGGTCGTGGTCGGTTGCATCGGCGGCGAACCACAAAGACGATCGTTCATCTCGCTTCGAACCCGCTCTACGGTCAGGAATGGCATGCAAATGATTCACAATACCATTCCATTTCATTCCACTTATTCTATTAGCTAATTTTACTACAAAACAACAATTTGTCACTAACGTGTTTTGCTGCACTTTATACCTATTCAACTGTACTTTATTAGACACTTGGTTTTAAATTAAAATCCTAAGTGTAGTCATTATGTTCAATAATGTTCATACATAATGAATATCGGTTAACTTTAAACAATGAATCTGTGTAACTTCAAACGAAACCATTAAGTTCGGCAATTAAAATAGTGTTTTGTGACCCATTACAAGAACTGACATGTGAGTACTTCGTATTGTTGTAAGATCTTTGCGTAGGTGGCTGCCAGCGAGCGATAATCATCTGAATCGACATTGCATACTTAGGCAGCATTCGTCAAATCGAGAATTATTGCCTTGCTGCCTTGTCTTGTCTCCAATAGGCGTTACCGCGTCTACTTGAAGTATTGTCATGAAAGACCCCGATTGACAGGTATTCTATTGTCTGGACTAGGTGCCACTGCTACTCGAGTATCTGTTGTCAAATATTTATGTCTAGCAATTTCGTACCAGCAGGAATGTAACTTGAAGGCAGTGTTCAATACTAATTTATCTGTTTACACGGCGCAAACATCTGTATGTAGGGAATGTTTTGTACTCGCAATGCTGTCTTCTTAGTTCATTACTTAAGGTTTACTTTCTTGCGTTCTTGAATTGTAAGTTCCTGCTTCCTTACATTCTATTGACTCTTAATTAAGCCATTGTTCTTTTTTTTTTAAACAACAGTTGTCAACTTAGGTAACGGGTACTCTCACTGATTTTTTCATAATTATGATTTTATCATGTCAATGTTTTTGTTGATTCAAATTATTGTTTCAAATCAAATCAAATATACTTTATTGCACACAACATACAAAACAGATTCAACGATGTTTCACGTTCCTTTAATACATTTTTGATTGTAATCGTTATATTGAATTTTTTCCTTCTTGATTGATTCCTTCATCTCGTATTGTCTCTGTTTGTGTTGTTGTTGGTTAATAAGTTAATTGTGGACATGTCGACTGTCCAATAATAAAAATAGTTTCCATATTTTTTCTACCTAGAAGATTTATAGATCACAATAATTAATGTAGTGCTTTCACACCCAGTTATATTACAATAGGTTACCTTTAGAATAGAATAGTAAGACTTAGTACCTACAATGTTTTATTTAGTACCATAGGTAGAGTTAGAAATAAAATGTAGTTTACTTCTGCGTTGTCAATATTGATTTCGTCATATCAAAGTGTCAATACTTAGTTGTTTAGTATTGTTACTGGAACAGTTTTTGTGTACTGCTCATTGAATGTTTGAGTAACGCCCACTAGGGCCTCATTCAATGCTTGGGCCATCCCACCCACTAGGTGTCGACATTTGGCAGCACTTGTATGCAAAGCTGCCACAACTGGTTTTCTTGTCATGATGGTAATTAGTGCTAGCCACACACAGTCTTCTTCAATTAGATTTTCCATACACATCGACAACATCATCATCAGCATCGTATGATATATAAAGTCCTAGGTGCAAAAGATTCAAACGGGAACGTTAATGTTTAAAAAATAGCCACACCGGAGGCTATAAACTTTCTATTATCTATTGAAAGCGTACTGCGTCGTATAAAACTGGCAAACTACTGGTACCTACATACCCACGAAGTATCCGCAGTAGTTGTTTATAATAATAATGTGTATTTTATAAATGCCCGCGTCAAGCCAGTCGCCGCGTTTGGCACCGATATAAAACATTCAGAGGAAACATTAGCCTCCCCGTTGTAAACCCGTCCTATATTTACAAACGGGCCTCGCAAGTAAACCGTGAAAAATAAATATTAGACGATAAATCAGCGAAAATCTCCAGTTTACTCCATAGTTTTTATAGCTATAATAAAAGAACCGTCAACCGCGGACAGTGTTCGGGGAATAAATAGTGTAAAACGTGGCCTGCATTTTGAAAGCGCAGGAGCGAAACGTGTGGGCTCTGCTTCAAATTCGACACATTTCAATGCTCTTAACTCGTGCGCTTATTTACTGGGTTCTACACGCGTAAATTAAACCGAATAGACCGTAAATCTGTGTCGGTGGATACGAAAACACACAAATTCCGCATCTGTGTCTTACGGTTTAACCGAATCTACAAGAATTATTTGTAAAGTTATTATGTTAGGTGGGTGTGAAGCTGCAACACTCGTTCGTTCCCAAGCGCCGCGCAAAATGCACTTAAAGTTCCGTTAACTTTTGTGAAACTCACTAAAGGTAGCGGTTCTTCCGGGACATGTTACTGGATATTGATAAAAACTGAAATTTCAATCACGTTATTCCCATATTAGGTTTCAATTCGAAATCGTAGATGAATTATGTATTACTTCTTATTAAAGATGACTTCAGTTGTAGGATATTCTACGTACATAACAGAAGTTATCTTAGTATGCAATGTTGTGTACGCGTAAAGCTTTCTTCTGTTTTTTTTACAGAAATGCAAATAAACGATTGCATTGTATAACTTAATTATTTTTGTATTGGTTTATCTGTTTTCCTAACCTTGTCTTATTTGCGGCGTATCGATGATAGGTAAACTTTGTGTCACATAACATCCGCTACCACGCAGGGGCCGCCGCCTGAGTCGCGAACGTTTCTCTCTGTGTAAATCGAATATTCCTATTCACACGTAACTGTCCACAAATAACTGTCATTCATAAATATTGAACTCGCGTAATTTTTCTCGTGAGACCATTTGCATTTGGCTACCTGTTTCCATCCTCGTTCTTATTACCATAAATACCCAATCGGCCTTCGAAGTAACATTACAGAGATTATGGTATCTGTTAGTGGTTGTTAAAGCCAATGTGGATTTATGATTTTATCTACGATCTTCGATTTCTGGAACAATGTCTGCTTACCGGTTATACAGCGAAGTCACGACCCATTTGCTTTTATCCCTTAGTCTCTACTATCGATCTTGCTACTAGTGTCTTAAAGTGCTAAGTGTTAAGTGTAAGTGTATGGTTGTGATTGCTTTTTTAATTATAATGTTGATATGACTGGTGGTACTGTATCGTCAAATCAATATTCTTATAAGGTTTACCTAGACGTGTTCAATAGTAACTGCACCTATACTGTTCCGCAAACGTCTATGTCTCATCAGTATTCTAATCCCGTAATCGGCAAGCCCTTTGACCGTGCATAGATTAAGATATCACGATAAAGCATTTCAATCACAATGTGCAGACACTGACATTTTCAACCGGTTACCATTTTGAGTGCATTTCGCAATAAACTATATATTCGTTTTGCTTCTGGCGGTGATATACCTATGCACTTTGCATTTTGCAACTGCATCGTTTTACATAACATCTGAATTAACAGCTCCTGTAACACATGTTCATTCAAAAGTGAGTCATTCTTTATTATTTCGTCACTTTTCGAAGAATTGTCATTCATCCCACGCGTTTGGATATGAATAACGCTTTAGAATAGCAATCAGTTTTACGATTGTAGATCACAAACATCAAGTAGTATTGGAAACTGTCTACCATACCATTACCTTCTTACCCTTAAACTCGGTGGAATATGTATATCCTCCACATTGCAAAAAAGCTGTGGCAATATTTACCCGGATATATATTGGTTGTTTCATTCGCCAGAGTATAGTAAAGGCATGTATTGCCCATTTGTATTCTCCACGTGCAGACAAGGCCGATATTTAAGAAGAAACTCCTTATAAAGCCCTAAAATTGTCTAGATTCAAATATGAATTGTGATCATATCCAGAAAGACAAACGCTCTCATACTTCAAGCGTCCTAGTCTGATATCTGCATAAGCAATAACAGCTTTCAAGTCTCATGCATAATTCATTTCCATGACGACACATTGGTCTGCGGTACTTGACTTCTAAGGCAGGAAGTCACCTCCTCTATTGACTGAAAGCGATCTCAACATCTAAAGTTATTCGAACACTATCTTTGTGCTCGATAATTTGAAAAGCTTGTTGCGATTGATACCATAGCGCATAATATTCTAGAATTGCTAAGCAAACTTTGTAAGACCTTAAATGGTATTTCGATATCTGAATTGCTATACTAGACGCAATAACTTTGCCATGTTCTAGGGCAGCTTTCCCGTGGCAACAAAATATCTCTGCGATAGAACGTGGCACGAGATCTTCGATACATCTGTCGGACACTGCTATATTGTCTTGCGCTACCGAACCGGCAACTTGACTGCCCGCCGATTATCTTACACACATTCATCATTCTGAAGTGTGATGTTCTTTATTGTTGATCATTTACAAACCAGAGAAGTTATAATATCTTATTAGACCTTATTACATGTACACGTATAATGAATAGTGCACGTAAAATGTGTAATAGTCTTGTTCGTAACACGTGACTTACATCGTAGTGTCACGGGTTCGGATCCCGTCTCGGGCTCTAAATTACTGAATTCGTCTTTATTAGTTTGAATTCATGTTGGGATGGTAGATAATTAATATAATGTGGTTACCAGGTTTTGTGCCCGGTTCTATACCGGGTATAATTATACATAGAGTGAATGTATATAGGTAATATACAGCTCTTCCAACCATTTCGGGGACACTGGAGCAATGCTATGCTATAATGCATAGTGCAGCCCTAAATCTATATTCGTACGGTTTAGAAATAATTCGATTTGTCAAGCAGTATCAGATTACAAATTACCTCTTGTCCACAATACAATGCAACAATAGTTCCCTCGGACCGCGCCGGATATGTGCGCGCTTTGTTTCCCACTGTCACATTATCTTAATTCGGACTCGGTCTGCATTGATCCGAAACGGCTTTAATTTGTCTAACAATAAGTTCACAACAACCACATCATCCTCCAACGATAATAATAGAAATACCGATGAAGACGTCAAGATTCTGTCAATGCAGAGTTCTCCCACGAATGCGCTATGTAATAATTTTACAGGGACCAATAATTTATGAGCTCTATATATTTAACGACATGTTTGTAAGCTTCAGCAACAATGTTCTGAACTTCTCTTTGAAGTGGAATAAGAACCTAGTTGTTCCTATTTTATAATGGATGGGCTAAACGTTAATAAGATTTAGTATTACTGAAAACATTATCTGTGGAAACGTTTATGTTTTACAATAAAATGGATAAAGTATTTCTAAATAATATACCAGGTAAACACATTTGATGCTGTAAACACGTCGCATATAAGCATTTAAGCGAACACGCCGTAGCGTTGTAGGCTTTCTCTGTGTTTTTGCTGTATTCAGAAACTTTTCTGTCATTGTGACTGTTTCACATGTTACTTAGATAATGTGTCGCAGTGATTGGTTGCGTGCCTCAAGTCTCCGTGGTTCGCTGGCGCAAGTCAGCCAGTCGCAAACTGACCGTGGCGTCGACTTTATGCATGGCTGCTCATCGTGTGAAAACTCCCGTCGATTTCACATTGTTCTAATGTTACCCTCATTTTTAAACTCAGGATCCGAATGAAATCCCAGCCGTAGCTACGAACTAACCATCTGGAATTCCCCATTTCTTCTCTAAAGAAATATTACATTCATCATTCCTGTAATATTTGTCAAACAATTTATCACTCCTCGGTTTTGCGTAGACGTGGGAATATTTTAGTGAATGTTCATCCACGTTCTTGAATGAATCTTATTCATTTACGCTCTAATTGTCATCGCCAAGTTTAATTGATGCACCACTTGGTAATTTCTCCGTCTAGACTAGACGCGGTGTCCACCGTCCATGCAACTTTGCTAAGCGCCTGCGTTGCGTTATGTCGTCGATAAATTACAAGCCGTATTATTACAGACTATGATGAAAGAAACTAATTGTTTCCGCAAGCTGGCGCTAAAACAGAAAGTGATTCTGACATTGAGTCTAAGCTATTAAGACGTTTTTATGATACGAGACTAGATATTCATATCGTGCTGCCCATTCTTGATGAGATGAAAGATGACCGTGTAGGAGATGCGTTAGTTGTAGGTGAATCATTATTATTGCCTTATTAGTTTCTCAAAAATTAATACATACTTATTTATTTATTTATTTATTTATTTTATATTTGGGAGACCAACAGCTCTTAACAACTATAGCAAAAAGAAAATCATACTTAAAAACTAAGCCAATAACAGGTTTCCACCTATATAAAACAGTATAAAAATATTAAAACTTAAAACTTAAGCGCACTGCAAAGGTTTAAGGACATGCACAGATGCCTAAGACAGTACAAAGACGCTGACTTAAACAATAAAAATAACGCTACTATCTTAATATTAAAAACTATATAACAAAGTGAAACTACATATTAAATAAACATTCTGATGGTGGAATCATTGAAATCATCAAATATTATTTATGTTGTTTATATTGGTGTAGCAGGTATTATTTAGAAGTAAGTGTCAACTTGAAAAGATACCTATACCAGAGTCTATGAGGACTTTTCTTGTCATAATGTGAAACCAAAGTGTAGGCAGACAGAAATATAAAAATCTAATCACGTGAGTCAAAGGTTCCAATTCCGCATGGCGATCTTATCGTATTGCCTTAAAAGTAACTGCATACTCTTATTAAATGCGTATTAGAATAGAATGAGGGAGACTGGGATTACGGATTCAAAGCGGCGCGCGACTCTGCCATTGTGGACAATGACAATGGAAGTGAGATTGCATTATCTGGAACCAGTAAGCATACTCGTGTATGTACTAGTTGCTCTGTGCTCGCTGTCGTAACACTCTCGGGAGAAAATTGTTCTGCGAACGGCGCCGGCGCACCACTGCGCTCTGCGGCCCGACTCCGGATTTCTCTTTTAGAATCCTTTTGTAAATTTAGCTCTAATTACTTACTTAATACAGTTATAAATGTACCGATATTCAATGTTACTTTTTCAAAAAGAGAAATTGTTAACAGTTTTGGCATTAACATATTTTAACAGTCGTATTTTTATCATGGTCTCGTCGACATTAATTCGATAGCGCTTCTATAACCATTTCTATTGCTAGATTCGTAGGTGGTCTCGGCGCTCGCGACGGCATTTGACATTTGTCACTCACTGACACACAACTCGCTTGCTCTCCTATTATAGTGAATGCATCTTCCTACGCTAGCGACCAAACATTATTATGTTACAGCGCTTTCAATAATTTACGGTCCATTTTGAATTTTATTGCCACGAAATAGAGACATTATTCATCTGTGTCAACCAAAAATGGAGTTGCAAGGCTGAAATTACCTGCGCGGAGTGGTTGAGATTGCGGTTATAGTAACTTGAGTAAACAGTAAAATTAAACCTTGTTACCTACTAAAATAACTCCGTCTGTGAGTATAATTATTGCGGCTTACAGCTCGCTCATGGACAATGTGATTGACCTAGACTAAAAAATAAATCACAAAATATAGATGTTGATGCTGCTTAAATTAAAGATTTATACGATCCCAAACTTGTATTATATAGATGTGTCAAAAATAAATTATTTGTAGCACATTATCGTTTTTGCTTAATTACTTAAAAAACCTCGTTTGCATTTATATAATTTGTTTTTTTTTTTTAGTGTAACTTAAACCTAAGTTGGGTCGTAGGGACATATTATTAAATACCCTATAAAGTCTTAAAGTAAACTCGTATGGCATATTTGCGGTTTAAAATAAGGAAAAGCAAGCAAAGATTCTGTTCTCTGCGTGGCGCTGTCTGATGAAGTTGGACCATGCCTTAATATAATTTATATTTTCCTCGCATAAGGTCTGTGACTCCATTCGAGGCGTTGCGCAAGTGACCTCAGAGGCGACACATCTCTTGAACCAGTTCACGTCAAAAACGAATACATTAATCAAGCTTCACACCCGTCGGACGCTCAGAACGTCAAACAGACAGCCCCAAACATCACCTTCATCGTCAAAATGCTGCCTCTATTATGTACCGCCTTTGTTTTTGTTTAGAACTCTCATTTGCCCACAAAACAGCCCGCATTGTTCAGATGTCCATTACAAGTGTTTCGACACTCGTCAAAGTCACTTGTGACATGTTTTCAAAGATTTTTTTAAATACTTTGCTCTTCATTTGACCCTCGCGACTATCGGGCGTCTTAGGTTGTCTAATTGATAAAGGCTGAAGGTCTTTGTAATATCTCAACCATAGCTATAGAAAGACTTATATAGGTCTAAAGAAGAAGCACGTTAATTGATGTTGAACAAGGTCAGTATAACAAGGAAAATGACAATAATGGAAATGAATGCAATAGACATCTGCTCCCCACGCGATATCAGAATTATACAGCACTTAAAGTAACTGGCAACGAAGGATGTTTTCAAGAAAAAAACTTTCACCTCGATATTGCGAATTTCAATCTTAGCCCACTTACGAAAACTTCCTAAAGAGTGTGCCATCAATATGCAGGAGAAGGTAGCAATTAAGTACATAATCCGTCGGCTACAGCGTCGCGGGCCCCGCGCGGGTTAACGGCTTGTTTACTCACTCCACCCTATATGGCGTGAAAGCTCCTCAGCATTGTCGCCAGTCCCCGCTGGACTCGCTCGTCCGGACGCGTGCGTACGCGCGTTTGATGTCGTGAGAGATTAACAAATTGAAGGAATCGATATGTCCGTTGCGTTTGCACAAAGTGTGCGAAGAAGGGCTTTGACATATCACTCTCTACTATGTATTTCATCGTAAATACACAGCAACTTTACCATTGGCTTCATCTCTCACTACGTCATTATCAGCAATGATGTTAGAAAATTTGAGACTACATTTATTTAAACAATAGAACAGACAATTTACACTGAAGTTACAAACGTAGACGCAGTTGTTGGTACTCACGTCAAGATCCGACACATTTTTTATACAAATCGCAAAAGCATATGGTCGTCGAATTGCGCACGCCGGAACTTAGCCGGTGAGTCATAGCAGTTTTATCTGGATAAGAAAGATAAAAATAAGACCCTATGTTTGCATAATGACTCCTTCCTTGAAGGGGAAGTCACAAGCTTTCACGTGTGCTAATAGTTATGTCGGTCAGAGGGCAACGTTCAGGAAAACTTAGTCACACCAATAAAATATTATGATCAGTGATGTACCGGGCAGTAAAAATGCGCAAATTTTATGTAATAAGCGCTTTATTACCTAACCTTAGGTAAATAAGATCAGAGTACCAGAAAGAACAATTTGAAAAAGAAAAGCAGCTAGTGTCTTGCCTATTAAAGAGTTTTTACAATGGGAACATTCCCAGTTTACGAAGATGCCCGGGAACGGGAGGTCAATGATATTCAACGGTTAAAGTAATTGATATACTTAGAAAAATGTTTTTATTAACAATTTTTGTTTTGTTTATTTTCATCAACGCGATTGTAACATTTACCCGTCGGTTATGAATCATATCAACGGCACTTACGCACAACTTTGTAAAGATGATGATCTTCAGGCATTCGATCACTGCTATCGAAAATAAATCTATTGCATCAGCCCTACTGGGAGGCCAGTAGATGACATGCGTCATATCATTAGAGGTGCAGTTGTGATCTATCGATAATGGCTGTCAAATGATGTCATATTCAATCTTCAAGTACTGCTGTAGCCTTCAGTTATGGCGCGCAGATCAATATAACTGAATTAAAGTGCTCTAGCCACAATTAGCTAATCGTATTTGCAACTAAGTGGATTTAGAAACTAATTCAGCTACTATACCTATATGTGTCAATTCCAGATACTACTGTTTGAAATTATTTTTAAATACATAATTAAGAATCGCTGTTATAATTAACATACCAATACTGCGAAACACTGCTGATACAAGGTACCTAAACGTCATATACCTAATTATAACTTCCCAATAATATTATCGTTCACTAATGAAATCTTCCAAAAGGCTATTAAATAACGTCAGCAGACATAAAAAAATTTTTCAACGACACGTTAAGTTTTATCTTTGCTGGTAAATGTCTGGGCGGTCTTCTAAAATTATCGCGGCAAATATGACAGTTTCAATTCTATCTGCATAATTTATGAGAGCAGATGTTTAAGCCACGATACCTAATAATATTTTCATTTCTTTCTTTACAGAAATTGCAAAAGTGCGAGCCAGTTTATTCCAAATCAATGGCGTCAAAAAGGAACCACTTATTCTACCAGAGCCCGAAGGGATGGTCACCACACTCACAGAAAAAGTATACGTGCCAGTCAAAGAACATCCAGACGTAAGTACTCAATGCTATCCCGATTTAAAATTACCTTTTATCAATACACCATCATCGTGTTATTCCCAATAACCAGATTCAGTTTGTAAACAGTGTCGCTTTGCAGTATATTACATTAGCGTAGTGTGAATTCTTGTACGTATTTCGTATCCGTTATGACATTTATTTCTAGATTTCTAATAAAAATCGTTCACATTTCGTTGGCGAGCTTCCGCATGTTCCAAATCAATCAGTGGTCGCACACGTTCCGAGAAAGTTCAATTAAAACTGTGTCGCTTAACTTAACGGCTTAGCAGAAACAATCTGAGACTTCGTATAGTATTTGTCTTATTTCCGTTATTGAGAATCGCGTTTCCAATTAGATCTTTGTTATAGTACTTTGTAAAATGAATCAACAAAGGTGTACAATAAAATAATCTCCTTACTAGTTAAGCTGTTGATAATCAACAGACTTTGAGCGGTGTGATCAGAGTACCATAAAATAAAGTTACATACAACTTTGTAGGAAACTGGTAAGGTAAGTTTTATACAAATTCATTTTGATTCATGATGAAAAGTTGAACGATTATTCAACTTTTACGATTGAACAATAGTATAATTTCACTCCTGTCTTTTCTGAGAACTGAGTGAGAAAGATAACTTGTAAAATATCAAAGCCTAGTGTTAGTCACAGAAATAGAAAGACAAGGCAGGCAGCCTGCTACATTTGGTGGCTTATGTCAGGGCTATCTCCTCTTTGGAGTGGCTCGACCCTCAATGATAGCGTCCATTCAAACAGTCAAGTCTCATTTGCAAATGATCACGTTCTTACATCCCTTTTTAGGATCAAGTTCAACGTCCTCATGATTCATTTAATAATATTGAGTAATATTTCTTTACGGTTGTGCCAAGTTATTTCAAAGCCGATGAAAATGATGGACGTACTAGATGTCTGTTCGTATATTTGGCTTGGCATATACATCTATTATACTGTACAAGTAATAGAAATAGAACCCAGTTGTATCAGAGTTATCGGTTTTTATAATGCATGTAGTATTTGGCAACGGAGTCAATGAACTTATGATACTAGTTGGGTTATAAAGTGTTTGAAAGAAGCATTATAATTCCTTGATCAGATTTTTCATCTCGTAGTTCTCATGTCATTAAGAAATTGACGTCATTGCTTGTAGCAATTACTTCGTGATGAACATTGCTTACTTTGTCTTCTAAGTAAAGGGCTATGTTTGTTTTCAATGCGACCTCAAACGACTGTTTAGAGACCAATTAACATTATTCAGATGTATCTTGTCTTATTAGTGACGATTGTTGGCGCCGCTCACGCGCCTAGGTCTCGCCATATAAGGCTTGCTTTGTATTACGTCGGCAGCTTATGCTATTTTATGATTCACTTTAATTAATTTTGCGGTTATATAACCAGAAGGATGGAAATTAGAATTTGTATTAGTGATAAAATGAAAATGGAAGATTATGGTTCAGTTTTGTATCGTATGACTATAATTTCCAAGCATATTCAAAAAAACTTTAATACTAACGATTGATACGAGTATGTCAGTTTCGCGACCGTTGATAATTTCATCACAGTCCCCTCTACTACATAACTAACGTATTTTCACTTTAAAAAAAACAGCTAAAGCACGTGCAAGGAAAGTCTTTTACAATTCAAGTAACAGAATACATGTAAGAATAGAACAGGCTGCGGCTTTTCCATTCTCGATATATCCACAGCATCGCTACGTATTTAGCTATCGACGTTTGTAACTAATCACGTCCTACATAATGAATATTCATATTAGCTTGCCATGACAGGATTTCCCTCGCATAGATCATCTGGATAATTGTCAGAAACCCAACAATGTGGACGTAAATCTCAAGATAAATTGAACGCTGAATGATATTGATTGTCGATCAAAAGAGCCGTTCCGAGACATCGGTCACGTATGAACCGATGGAAAACGCTCCTAACGATGTGAATGTCGTGAAGTGAGTCGGTACTGAGACGCTATTTGTTTTTATATTTGCTAAAGAATTTCAATGGTGATTGAAAATAATGGAAGTACTCTGCATTCCATAGATGGTTCCAAGTGGATTCCAGTAATCTACTTTAGGGTTTTCAATCGTATGTTATTAAGGTCCTACTTTGAGTAGGTAAATGATTGTGAGAGGCTATAAATATTGAAATTTTAAGGGTTAGGTAATATTACTAAGGAAAAATGAAAATTGCAGAAGAGTATAGATGAAACTAGTAAAGTTTTGAGATTTAGATAGGTACGCCTGGAAACTGGAATGCGAACAGTTTCTTCAGGATTTTATTCGCTCACAAAAACTGCCGTAAAGTAAACGGTAACTATTCTCAAAATAGAGCCAGCAGTATGTGAATCGTATGTCGAACGTAGCGGAAACAATGGTTTCCAGGATTCCGTAGTCAGGTAGTAAAGCAACCGATCATTCGAATATCTGTGAACCCGAACTTGTTACAGCAACATTATTTAAGATAGTGATTAAAGTTTGCTGCAAGCCTGCAATGATAAACGTATTTTCAAAAACTGCTTATCTTACGCTGCATACTTTATGTACAATAGCAAAGTTAAAAAATAATACAAAAGTATTAAATTACATACTTTATAAACTCGAGTAAATCGACTATGCACTACGTCTAAATCAATCATGATAAAGGTATTTTCATTGTTAATTGTGCTATTAATTTATAAAGCCATGTAATTTTAATGCAATTTTCCTATTTAATAAGATGTCTATCATCGGCGTGCGGTTTTCCTTTAACTATTTTAGAAAAAAGAACTGCTCCTAACACGGAAGGCTGTTGATTCCGCATTAGTAATGCTGCAACGATATGCGCGGCGCTGCGCTTGGAACTTGCGCACGCGCAATAGGGCGCTCAATGGGCGGTAACACATCGAAGCCCTGGGGTATTGCACCGCAGCTATCTGCGTTGACGAACTTTCTTTTTCGGTAATTAAGATCACGGCTGTTTCCTAGTGGGTCAGGTAAAAACCATGGATTTCCACTTACTACGATCCTGATACACATTGTTGCTTCTTCTACGCTTATCCTTGTTTAGAGTAGTTTTGACTTGATTGGCCTTTCTTTGATCCTGAATTTGATCGCGGTATGCTCCTCTAGACCTTCCTTCTCCGACTCTTGGTGCGGCGTCGTAACGCTTGCATGTGTTCCCACTCAATCATAACACAGACTTGATCTACGTGGTCCCAACCAGTTATCTAGTTCCACTGGTTCCCGAGTCACTTTACACAGATAGTGTTGCAACTAGGATATCGATAAAAATGTCAACTACAGTTCAGATTCCTTGCATTTGCATTCGTTTATTAGCTTGTCCGTTAAGTCCTTGGAAAATATCGTTTCTACCTGTCTTCGATTACAAACTTGTTTAAATACTGTAATCATTATAAAAGATGTTGTTTATAAAATACGTAATTTAAAGAGCGATATGAATACCTATTGATCACCGATCGCAAAGTATCGATGGTCTATGAGACGATTGCGTTTCATTCCACGGATTCTCTTGTATCATATTTCGTTCTGAGATAATAAATGTCACGATCTCAGTGCGTCGAGTTAGCTGTCGCGGGCCTCGGCTGGCATCCACGTCTCCTTATAGGGGCGGCGACGTTATTAAATCCGACCATATCGGCGGGGTCCGTTACGGCGACTTTTTGCTGGACATCTTGAGATACTGTCTTGTGCTATGCTATAAAATATTCTTAATGGAATCCGCGGTGGCTACTACACCGTACGTCAAATTATTGTGTGCCGTTTGACGCTGTAATTGTAGCTTTTGCTTTACAAAGACTACTGGAAATTCGAAATGAAATTATCTGCTAGAATATTTCTTAACACATAGCTTCTGTTACATTTGTGTCTATTATTAGTATTATTATAGTTATATTTTAAGTACGTTTTCTGTTCATGACACCCACTCGTGGTGTCCAAACGTTAATTGTACAGCGAGAATGACTAAGAAACTTAACGTTTCACGTTTATTGTTAATTCGTTTAGTCATGTATTTGGTTAAAATGAGCTATAATAATGGCTTTTATGTATAAGTAAAATTGAAATACAACCAGAGAGAGGAATTGTTTTAGCAAAACAAGGCGAGCTTGCAGTGTGTGCTTTATCATTCGTGAAAGCAAACACCAGTAAAAGCCGGCGAATGTGTTTCGAAGAGTAAACAGACCAATTCTAGTACATCGTTCCTTTAGCAATACACGGATAAACATAGATGTGTATCGCTGGTGAAATCTGTGCGGTATCTACTGGAAATCAGTCGTCGGAAATTAGAAAAGACATCTAGAAATCTTTCGATTTAGAACGTCCAAATTACCTAGCATAATATTATGTAGTTTGTTTATTAATCGCTTTGAGAACTATTTCGCTTTCTAAAAAGCCGCAGTCGAAGCCATGTGCATGCGCTTGTCTTATAATGGTCTTTCAATGTCTCAGTTTAATGACTATATGTCGGTACTTAATGGCTAAGCTGGAAATTTAGATTGTCCATTGACCGTATTCCGGGCCTAAATTGCGATTGGTACAGAAACATTTCTAAACGAGCCTGCGAGACAAATTGAAACATTTACGAGTCACAAGTCTGGTTATTCCGTGCTCGCTTCAATGTGTAAGTTAGGGCGTGATAAATTAAAATAGCCCTATCAAAACAGATTATTTATCCCATGAATGATTTCCATGTTGAATACATCAGGGTGCAGCTTGTCTGTTGGGTACATTAGTGGCCATAGTCACGCACTGTGGTGACAGGCTGCGTATTTACATTAACTAGGTGCCGTACTGCGGAGAAACCGGTTGTAGTAAGCGCCTACATTTATTTGCTTTTTTACTACCTAATGCTTATTGGGAATGTGCGACCGGACAATTCTCAAGTCTAATTCGCGGTTTTAGAATACACTTAAATTTTGTTGCTTCGTTAATAGGTTTTAAGTGGTTACGGCCTAATTTGGCTTGTCGATTTGGAAATATCAACAGAGTCATGTTTGTTGCGACCATGGTCGTACGTCAACTGACTCCTTCAACCACTGAATGTTTTAGTTTTATGTTCCTGTTATTTTGATGTGTCAAAAAGCGGTAAATTATTGCCTTGAAAGCTTTGATAGCCACTTAAATTGATTAAACGTAGGACGTTTCAGCGACTGGCGTCGAGGAAAACTGCTTTAGATACGTACGTACCTACACGATATAGGTAGTAGAACGTATCACGTCTATTTACAATTTCCTTCTAAACACATTAGAATACTACGGGACCAGGACAATCGTAGTTTTCATTAATGAAGAATGAAATTCAACACCGCGAAGACACGATGCATCGAAAGTTGTTTTAGTCTTGTGACCAGATTCTATGAAACCGCTGCGTGCGTGGGCGCCGTCCACATGTTTATCTCACATTGTATTTAATGAACTTTTCTTACAGCAGTTTGTTCTTATATTAAGCCATAACTTGCGCAGTAAACGCGTGTAGGTGTGCCTAATTTCCGTTCCATATATCAAACACATCGTAAAGCTGTGTCGATGCACTGAAATTCTATTTTGATAAGACATTCGTCTTTGAAAAATGTTCGTGAGCGTGTTTTTATTTTTTTTTAACGTAAATCTGTTCTTATATCTTTTTCAATGAGCATGAACTTTCTGAATCATTGTTTATGGCATTTCTTAGAGAAATTGTAGATAAATAGCGATAAGAATAAAAAAAAATGTCCATCTTTAACATGTTAGCCGTACCCTAGCTGAACGAAACCATAATCAAAACTTGGAGTAAATACTTACTCACCCAATCAATTTACCTTTTATGATAGATATGTTATACCTACTTACAGATTTTTTCAATATCAAAAATATAGGATAATGGCCTCGATTCCAGCAGATAGCTCCTAATTTTATTTTAAGTTACCTATGATTACCCGTCCCTTTCCTTTTCGGCGGCTAAGAAAATGACAGGTATAACTTAAAATAAAATTAGATAGTGTGTACTGGAATCAGCACCTTTAACAAACTTAAATATCATAAATATTTAAGCAAGTACATGGCGTTTATGTCACTGTAGTGAATTCATTACCTATTTATGTTTTTTTATATTGTATTTGTGAGCAAAACCTCATAAGCCTGTGAAAAGTGTAAGAAGAGTGTGAAACTTACGTTTTGAATACAAAAGAGTCGCAATTAGATAGGTAGGTACGGTAACGAGCCTTAAAATGTATACACTTTGGTACCATGTCACATTAAGTTTTTTGACAAATTGAACTGTAAGTCTTACTAAATGTCAAATATGTTAGTGCGCCGGAGTTCTAAAGTGGGTAGGTACATTATATTGCTCATGACTGTACCTACCTACGTCTATGTCCGTTTTCATATGTACAATTTGAACATTATTTCGAACATTATTTGTACACAAACAAACCCGTAGTTGGGTACTCTTCGCTACGTTCTTAGAGTTCTTCATAATACCGATATCCCAAGTGGAAATGTAAGTAAAGTACGTACTATGTATGTGGGTCGACCATCTGTTCGGAACATTACATTCCTGGCCAGTGAGCTAAGTGTAAGTGGAGTGATAATGCAGGGTAATGAGGTCGATCGGATTGGTCGTGCCTGTAGGCAGGCGGGTAGGTCGTAGGTCGCGGCGTGCTTAGGATCAGTAGCTGCTATATTAACTGGAGTAGGTATCGTATACTAGATATTCCACCAGATAGGTGTGTCTATCTACTACTTGTGACGGGTATTCATTCGTACATGCACTTGGGATGACGTAGTGGAGTAGTTGATCAAAGCGAGGTCGCAATTTTGTGTCACTGATATTAAATTCCTAAGAGGAATTATATTCTACCATGTGTAGAGAGTTTGCCTATCGCCCTTAGGTTATAGAAAATCCATCATGTTGCTGCATATAACACTAGTCCCTTTTTACACATCCCGGACACTCCATACAATGTTAAGTGCGAGCAAGACAGACAGACCGCATGCTTCCCCTTACTCCATTTAAGACTAAAGTAAAACCCAGAGGGGATGAGGTCGACACCCTATATGAATTGGTGCGGGGTGGAGTTACCGTTTTATTTCTGTAGGTATTAATAATAATACGGCCTCCGTGGTCCAGTGGTTGAGCGTTGGGCTCACGATCCAGAGGTCCTGGGTTCGATTCCCGGTGGGGACATATCACGAAAATTACTTTGTGGTCCCTAGTTTGGTTAGGACATTACAGGCTGATCACCTGATTGTCTGAAAGTAAGACGATCCGTGCTTCGGAAGGCACGTTAAGCCGTTGGTCCCGGTTACTACTTACTGATGTAAGTACGTAGTCGTTATATGAGTCATGTCAGGGGCCTTTGGCGGCTCAAGAGTAATCCTGACACCAGGGTTGATAAGGTTGGTAATTCACCTCACAACCCACACAATAGAAGAAGATGAATAATAATACCATAGAAACCATAATACCATATACACAATAAGTTTTATTCTATGTTTTTTACGACATGTCCGAGATGATACTAAGCAGCTGAACGCAATATAAAATAGTGTCTTAGCTGTATATAATTTTCGCTTGGAATATTCTCAATATTCACCTCTTGTGTATAATTAAATTCACTTCTTACGAAGTTGAATCAGGCTAGAGGTAATTATGATTATGTGTCATACGTACAAAAATAATAGCCTGTGCTAAGGCAAGCAAGAACAGGCAAATGAGCAAAAAGCAAATTATACAGGATTCATCTCGTGTGAATAATACTTAACTAGTTTACGTTATGAATACTGTTTACTATGACATTACACCATAATCTTTCCGACTTCTAGTGAATAAAGTTATTTATTATTCCCGTCGAGTTTATAAGAAAATTCAATAAATTACACATCGTTATTGGTTCATAAATATAAATTCGTGACTAATTCCGAAGCTAAGTTCATAATGAAGTGGATGATTTATTGAAATCAATAATGTATTGTTAAGGTACAGTACTTTATTGTTTGCGGCTAATTCACTGCTTTGTGTACACTGATCGGTTTATCAGACTACCATTATGGCGCGAGCTTTATTGGGGTTATTCTCATGTACACCTTGATCATTACTAGGTATTACAAAGTGCGTGCCACTTTACAAGTTTCCTTATCCTTTTCCATCAATTAATCTGTTATAAGTTATAAATCATTTCGATCGATAAATATTTTACAAATCTTTCTCAGAATCTATCAGTACCTGTTATTTACCTTTCTAAAATTACTTATACGACGTTAGACATCTTATTTTACAGCGGAATAGCTTCTAGAATTTAAAGGAACAGGAGTAAACCATATTTGTTAAGTAAACACGCTACTACGGCGTAAATACCAAAGCTGCAACAACTTAATCTTACCCTCAGGCAACAAAGGTATCGCACGTCGTGACCAATATAACGACAATTACTGACGAATTAACCCATCAATCTATTGCATTATGTACCTACCTACACCCACCTGCAGTTACTAATGGTTGGCAATCAGTAGCGGTCATAGTTCATACGATTCCTACTCAATTTTGTAACGACGACAAAAATATTGCATTTGAATATCGAATTGATACGTGTCATTTATACTCATATTACTTCTAGATTTGAAAAATAGGCATTGCTTTTGTCGTTCTCATGTTTCTTTTATGTCAGTTTTTTTATTTGAACCTTGTGATCGTTTCGCAGAATAGCGATATAAATATGTCGTTAAGGTATTTGAAAAAGTATCTCAAGTTTGTTGTTACCCAAAAGATTCCACGTTCAAATCGTGAAGGGATTGCGAATCTCAAAATAATTCGGCGATCCAACGAAATCAAAACAACGCGCAAGTGCATCGCATTCGTTTTCATAAAGACGAGAATAAACCAAAAAAACAAAAGAGCTTTTAAGGCGGATCGCTAACAATCGCGGTGCGTTCGATACAGGCAACCGCATGAAATAACAACAATTTAGCGAAACGCCGACGACGATGCTTGTTAATTTTAAGCCACTGTCTATGTATAAGCGTTGGCGATTTCAAAACAAGTGTAGGTACATATACGTAAATGTTACCGAAAACAAGTCGTAAAACACACTAAGAAAGAGCAAGTCTAATCAAAAATTACGGACCATCATTCAGAACACCATGTTGTTTCGTAAATTTTATCACTCGAATACGTTTTAGTGTACTGTATTATATTCTTGGCATGCTTCCGTCCATATAACCTGTTTACCACTGTTCTTATTTACCAACTGGTTCAGAACGAACGACCTATCCGCGGTCTTCTACTTTATGACTGGCATCATTGTTTACGACTGTCCTGTCACACTGTGTTACTGAAGATAATCCATTATGCAAAATAGGTTGGCAATGGTCGAAAACTAAGTCAGAACATGAATTTCAACACAGTAGCACATGCCTATATTCCCAATGTCAGAGGAACATCCATCCATCCATCGCAGGATGAAATATCCACGCTTCACCGAGCTTTCTGTTAGACCAACGTGATAGGAACAGTATCACCTATCGAGGTCGAGCCAACTGTGTTAGTAAAAATTGCACTTAACATAAATTAATACTACTCATTGGTGCAAGTCCGGTACTTGCCAGGGTCGAATCAGCGTTTCCTGTTTAGGAAGCAAGCCAGTACCAAACCAAACACACAGGATCACCGTGTCTTATATTGCAACATAAATTTCGACATATAGATATTTTGTTCAGTCTCTGCCAATATTTCTTGTAGCGTTAGGGCATTGTATAGTTTAACACCTAGGTCTTATCACTCAGCATGTCAGTTCGAAGCTGTCATCGCTCTACAAGAATGAATTTGGCAGAATGCCACGGTGCGAACTCATTGATGAATCGAGGATCTCTTTTGCAATCGTATTTGTTTCGTTGTTTCCGCTTCGCTCATGAAAAGAGTCTCAACATTACCATTTTTGTGGCTGTATGCTACACTTTGGTTGCGGTACCAGCTATCATTAGGGTACAAAACCACTGCCAATTACGGATTGCAAAACTGCACATTTCTAGTGAATGCGGTGAAATGCTGTTGTGATTCTATTAGGGGGCAATGTCACTGTAATCTAACTAAAATGATGCGTTGTGAACATTACATCAATACTTCTAAAGTTATCACAATAAAAGAGTTTCGCTTTTTACTTGTTATTGTCATACCTAGTAGTAATTATTAATATAAGTGACATAATATTGAATCAATTTACAAACTGTAACGTGCGTGCATGTGCACGTTTTACATGCCGTGTAATTCGTCACAATTCATAATTATAATACCCGTAATTTGATTAGGTAATTGCTATTATAGGATAAGTAATTATAATTTTATAGATTGAAACTTAATATGTTGTTTAGATCACCACCGTACCTACATTTTATTGCATTGTTGCCGTAATAATAGACAGACTAATAATTAGAAGGAGTAGGCACTTTTTCTAAACTCAAAGAAATGTTTTACTAATGACTTTGAAGGTATCTGATCACTGAGCCTACATGAAATTTCTGCTATGATAATCATCTGGTCTGTCAATTTTATTCAATGTTCATGTTAGGTACCTACCTATCTAATTGGCCACGGTAAGCCAACGAGAATTGATTTCCATATTTACCTGATAAATACCTGCCTACGATTTACATTAATGCCTTTAATCGTGCGGCATCATAGCGCGTTCTGGGTTGGTGCAGGGCGGCGCGCGTGCGCTGCCGCGGGCTGGTATGCGATTGGTCAATGTTTATCTATTAGATGCGCCTGCGGCGTTCCCAGACTAGCATTGTTTACATCCACCTATTTGATTTCCTCGTTTTATCGCTATCTGACAAATTAATAGGTGCGTTTTTGCAAACGGTAACCGTAGGTACCTATCAGGTAACTGGCCTATCAGTGGTTTGTTCTCGCTTGTAACTGGATGTTCTAAATGCATCGCCACGCCTACTTGCGGTATATCATGTTATCTTAAACCCGATTCTCCATTACAGATTAAATCTTAACCCTTTCCTGTTCTTCTTGATGAGTTCATACCGTTCAGGGCACGCCAACATGTTTTGAACTGGCATGCATGTTCGAATTATGAAAACATTTCGAATTACAAATAAATAACCGATATCGCCAATGATAATAAACATCACACAGTAATCGGTTTTAAAATCCGGATTTTACTTTCATGTGTTTCTAAAAATATTCGGGTTATAAATTTTTGAGACTACAGCGTAGACTAACCCAGTGAGCCCTGTACCTTTCGTCACGTGCCTTTGGCGGCCCGAATCCCCCCTAATTCCACTTGAATTATGAAGCTAGGAAGCAGATTGTTTTAAAATTGAGGACATTGGGGCGACAACTATTGCTTCATTATCATTGTAGACTTGGAACAGGGATTCACTTTTGACACAAAATATATATTTCTCGCCAGTTCGTATGTTCCATAGATGTCCATGTAATAGACACCGATATCTCTGCCCATACTCCATTTAATACAAAGTTTCATAGGTACTTAATTTCATAAAGTTATTATCTGTAGGAAGAAAATGTTGTAAAATATTATTCCTACAAGCCATGAGGCAAAAGAACCTATTAAATCATTTTGTACCTATAGTGACAATTACGTAAGTATATAAAAGACAACGAAACATTCAGAATTTACTTTCTTGTAGAAACATCACGCTTCAAAGGTACACCGTCAAGCTCAATTTACATGAGACGTTTTTCACAACTGCAAAATCGGTACCTACAAGATTTATATATTTACAAATAATTCCGAACACATGAGGTTTTATTCTGGTAATTATGCACTAATGACTTTTGCCACGAAAATATTGCCAACGAGGGGGAAAATGCATAATGTGAAAAATAAAAAATGCTACGGGCGCGGCGCCAACTAGCGCGACGCGACGTATTTCAACATGCCGACGTCCGGTGGCCAACCCTCACAATTGGGAAATCATTGTTTGTCACTACCCATTGGAAGATAATTCCAAGAATTTTAAGTTCCATAATACCTAATTATATCGTCGCAAAAGATTCTTAAAACCTTAATACCGTTGTAGTGTCGTATTCTACAAAGTACTCACCTTACGTTTTAGATACGTCCTGATTTCTTGTACTTCTGCATTTTGGTTTCTCCTCATTATTAACTTATAAAAAGTTGATTTTAATCAAAAGCTTAGAAACTTTATTACCTTAATAATTTTATTTACTGTATTAATTTCACGCCACCAACCCTTCTCACCTGACACTACACTAGACATTTCGCAAGGCCATTTGTGTTTTGTCTTATTTTACTTTCTCCATCTTTACGAACATGTTAATAAATGCAATGTTTTACGACTAAACCATCCAGAATAGTTATTATGAGAGTTGTTTGTCATGTAAAGGAAGTCTTCTCACGCGGGCTATTTTGTGGCCAACCACTAAGGCGAGACGGCCCTCTGCTGTTAAAATTATGATCATTTCACCATAACTTCTAACATTTTATGTTGTTTGAACCACGATCACACAAACGAAGCGAGATTTTTTCGTTTGTACCGACCACGACGCGGATTTACATATTCATAGCAGCTAACAATAAGCTCCACTAAGCGAAGTAGTATAATTTATCATTCAATCGACATATGAATCAGCATGCCAAAATCTGATCCATTTGTTCTCGTAGTGAATTAGTGGTTGTCATCTAGCCGTCACAGCTGGTGGAGCGCGACAGATAGAGCCACGCCGTCCGGAGCTTGTTAAAGGCGCCTATTTCCGCGTCTAGTATTTCTCAACTGTCACAAATGAATCTCAATCGCCGATAAGACAAACAGAACCGTGCCTTGAAAAGTCTTGTGGCAACTCCACCTTACATACAAAACCTTTGAAACATATTGTCATTGACATTGTATTCTTTCAACTTTTTCAGTGTATAAACTGGCATCCGTAGGTAATTTGCATGTTGTCACGCGAATTGTTTACCGTGAAACATGTGACAAATGTCTTGCCTCAATTTTTATTTACATACTGTTACGAACAGTGGGTCGAAGATGGCCAAATAATACTCTTAACAAATGTACAAATGGATCTATTTTTACAGAGTAACACCTTGTTATTGTGCTCAAAATGGAATGACGGTTACGGACAGTTTTTTTTAACACCAATCAGATATCAACCCCACCTTACTTACTTTTTGAATCATAACAATGGCCCATATTATATTTTTAATTGTAACCCGAGCTAATATTATTACTTATATTTTCATTAATCGAATTAAGTAATTAAAGTAAATAATTAATGTATGACAATCCAAATAAAATAGGTAATTAACTAAATGTATAAAATAATGATCATGTCCGGGCAGTGGCGCTGGCGTCGGTGGCAAAAGTCGGTAACATTCGGCCATCCTGCATAGGCCGGCTCCCGCGGCCTCCACTGCTGCTCTGCGGACCATTGCCGGGGCCCTGAAAAATGAAATATAATCACGCAGTTTCTTGTTTTATGGATTGAATGTGCTGGGTTATATTTGTAGCATAGTTCAATAAGGGACATATATATACGCTAATTGTATCAAGAAAAGGTTCAATTGGATGGCCTATCGTTGACATCACACAGTAAGGTTTGACAATATAGCCATCCTTGTAATCACATAGTAGGATTTGATCACATAGCTATCCTTTAAATCACACAGTAGGGTTTGATCACATAGAACCCTTACTTTTAAACCACACAGTAGGATTTGATCACATAGCTATCCTTTAAATCACACAGTAGGGTTTGATCACATAGAACCCTTACTTTTAAACCACACAGTAGGATTTGATCACATAGCTATCCTTTAAATCACACAGTAGGGTTTGATCACATAGAACCCTTACTTTTAAACCACACAGTAGGATTTGATCACATAGCTATCCTTTAAATAAGTAAGTACACAAAAATTGTTCGAAAGTTGGTCACATAGTCACTTAGTGCGAGACGACACACAGTATTACCTAAGTAGCTAATTTTACTTTGAATTTTATACAGCCAGACAGGAAAGTACTTGTTTATGTATTTTATTTGGTCACTAAGAGTAAGCAGTAATGTATAACGTAAGAAGGTAAGTATGTTATTTTAATCTATGATTGGTGCATATTTCAGATTAAACAAGTTGATATATATTATTAATCTTCGTTTTATTACAATCTCTTCGCTCATAATTTTCTATTAATTTTTAACAAACATTAATTTAATACAAAATAAATTACTATTTATTTACCTTCCTATGTAATATAATTATTACCTATTTATAGAAAAGTAGCAATCATAAAGGGCACACATTCCTTGATATTTTAAATGAATTGACCTTAGCTCTCGAGGAGATCAATTAAATCATCGCGATCAACGTCATGGTCGCTACCTGAACTGTCGTCTTCGGAAACGGTGGTTTTATAAGGCCTAAGAACTTCACCCCTGACAACTGCACAAAATTTCTTATAGCCCTTCATACCTTTTATACTACTAATTGTGTATCGATTTAATGAACAATCAGCCTTGCAGATTTTATACGGGCCTGTGTATAATCCGTCAAGTTTTCTAGTGACCTTTGCAGTCGCATCCCTAGCTACACCTCCCTTCCATAAGACAAGTTGTCCTACCGAATATTTCTTACACTTTTTATGTTTACTGTCAAACCTCCTCTTCATAAGAGTCATATTCCTCTCAATGCGAAGTTTAGCTGTGTCTCTTCTGGCTTGAAGCTGTTGCTGTTGAGACTCCGAACATTGTGGGGCGTCTATAGGGAAGGCCGGGAAGCGAGTGTTTGTGTGGCCAAACATAAGGTTAAAGGGTGCTACTCCTGTAGTAGAGTTAGGGGTGTTATTAATTCCCCAAACAACATCAGCCAGTTTATTATCCCATGTACACTCAGTATCAGACATAGTATTTAAACCATTCAATATAGTGCGATTTACACGTTCTACTTGCCCATTAGAACGGGGGCTTGCAATGGCATTTAAAACGTGTTTGAACTGCTGTTCCTGAGAGAAATCTTTAAAATATCGGCTAGTAAACGCCTTCCCCCTATCAGTGATAATTCGTATGGGATTTCCAAACTGGGTGAAGATGTCTTTTAAAAGTCTTATAGTTTCAATAGAGCTACAATTTTTAGCTGCCTTTGCAAACACAAATTTTGTAAAAGAATCGATCACGACTAGTACGTACGTATTTCCCTTACGAGTCCTAATGAAGGGGCCAAGGTGGTCAGCGTGTAGCGTGTGCATGGGCACAGCGACTTTGCTTATAGGGTTTAATTCACCTTCCAGCCTACCATGGTTACCCTTTCCATAAGCGCACTGTAGACAAGCGTTGATATACTTGCGTATGAAACGTGTCATTTTTGGGAACCAAAATTGCGCTTTAATGGACTTTTCACATTTTTCAAATCCCGGGTGTCCTATTTGGTCGTGTAGTTTTTGTAATAACCCATATTTAGCCAATTTCGGGATTACGAATCGTTTCCCTGATATAGTCTTACGGTACAATAATCCGTCTTCAACCTCATAGTTGGATGTAATGTCTGAACCCACATTAGGTTCACGCAACTGGGAAATAATGTTTTGTATATTCTCATCTTGCAGTTGTAAAGTCAGTAACCAATCAGAGTTATCTATCATTAGCACCGAACTTGAAACAGGATTTCGACTCAAGGCGTCAACATGTCGCATGCGTTCTCCAGGCCTATATTCTATTTCTAAGTCAAAATCCTGTATGGTGAACCACCAACGCGCTATACGCGGGATCAAATCTTTCTTGACTAGAGTGGTTCGTAACGCGGCACAGTCAGTAATAACCTTAACAGGTATTCCAGTCAAATAAATGCGAAAACGTTTGAGTGACTCCACCACGGCCAGGGTTTCAAGCTCGTAGCTATGATAATTCTTTTCCTCAATAGTCGTAACTCTACTAAAAAACGCTATCGGTTTCAAAGTACCATCCCTTTGATACTGCATGAGAATACCGCCCAATCCTATCTTACTGGCATCAGTATGAAGCTCGGTTATCGCATCTTTGTCGTATATACCTAAGACGGGTCTCTCGATTAAACGTTGTTTTAACATTTGAAACGCTGTTTCTTGTTCTGAGCCCCATTGCCAATCTACATTTTTTTTTGTAAGGTTGGTCAACGGTCGTGCAAGCTCGGCAAAGTTCCTAATGAACTTCCTAAAGTACGATGTCAAACCAATGAACTGTCTGATCTCGTGGACGTTACGGGGTCGACTGTATTCCGCAACACAGTTTATCTTCGCTTGTCCGGGTTGTATAGTGCCAGCGGTAATCTCATGACCTAAATAGGTAGCAGTATTCTTAAGGAAAGAACATTTTTTTAAATTAAGTTTCAAATTGGCATCCGTTAATAACTGCAGAACATGATCTAACAGATCTAGTCCTTCCTCGACTGAAACAGTCGGTATCATAACATCGTCTAAATATAGGGCAATGTTTTTACTAACTTTACCTAGGGTCATCTGAATTAACCGTGAGAATACTGCTGGTGCATTGGCCAACCCGAAAGGCATCTTCAAGAATTCATATTGGCCTGATGGTGTGACAAATGCCGTTTTGCCTATAGATGCTTCGTCAACAGGTACCTGATAGTAGCCCTGTGCCAAGTCAAGAGTCGTAAAGAAGCTTTTACCAGCTAAACGAGTCACTTGGTCTTCTATGTGGGGCAAAGGATAACGATCTTTTACAGTCCGCGCGTTTAATGACCTATAATCGACACAGAGCCTGTAATCCCCTCCCTTTTTCTTGACCAGCACAACCGGACTAGCATACTCAGACATTGACTCCCTTATTATGCCCGCATCTAAAAGATCCTTAATCTTCTCATTCACTATTTCATTTTCCTTATATGATAGCCTATAAGGTTTACAGTACACCGGTTGGTTTGTAGTCGTTTCAATATGCATTTGAATTAAATTCGTACAACCTAAGTCATTTGTATTCCTGGCAAACGAGCAGTTATATTTATTCAATAGTCCTAATAGCTGCTTAGTCTGCATTTCATCGAGCTCACCAACGTCAATATCGAATAGTGTAATTTCGCTCCTATCATCCTGTGTACACCCACCAATAGTAAACACATTTGTATCCAAATTGTCTCCGCACTGTGTTATATACTCCGCCCTGGCTATCAACCTGCCACTCGACCACACAATATCTTCATTTCCTAAATTCATGACCTTTAAATACGATTTATTAGAATCTATAATCGCCTCCGGTATTAGATAAGACGTACTACCCAATTCAAACCATACCGCATGGGTAAGAAATGTGTGCTCTTGTGAAGTACAGTAATCGTCAACATACACCTCAACAAATATGCAACTTTGTTTCGGTATCGTAGTATTACATCTTATGTATACTGGAAATTTCGAGACAAATTCTAATTCATTCAATTGAATATTTGACAGCGCATCAATAAGTTTGTGGGTCGAAACAAAGTTTGCAGATGTTGTCGTAGTGACCAAACTGACGTTTTGCTGGTTTATCATTGTTTGTCCAATTATTAAATCTATATCCGACAATTTACAATCAGTAATCTCCACTCGTCCTTCTAGCATTAAATTATCAACTAAAACAGTAATATCGCATTCACCCAGTGATTTCGAATAACCGCCTCCGAATCCCCTCATTACAACAGTGGATGGTTGCAATTTGAGTTGCAAGTTTTCAGCTGACTCAATCGCAAGTATATTAAGTTTACTACCCGTATCTATATATGCTATTAATTGGCATCCATTGATGAAAACTTGACGTTTATAAATGTCCAGGTATATATCGTACGTAATATGGAGTATCTCACTGACCTGCTTATGTTGTTGTCGCGAAGAGCCCGGAGCGTGCCAACAGTTGGCGGTGGTGTGCCCAGAGCGGCGGCAGATCTCGCAGCGCTGCTGCTGCCAGCAATCGCGCGCCTCGTGCCCAGCTCGCCGGCACGCGTAGCAGATCTTCGGTTGAAGCTGTTGTTGTGCTGACGTTGTGCTCGGTGACAAAGTGTTTCCTCTCCTCCATGTAGACTTCTGCGCTGTATAAGCTGCAGCGACTCGCTTGTAGTTTTCTAATGATGATAAGTATCCATAATAGAGTTGTTCTGGTGTTCCACAATTGTACGCCTTAGCATTAATCCTTAATTCAGCAGGTAATCCACGAATTATACATGAAATGGCATCTTCTCCGGTTATATTACATTTTTTCAGCAGAGATAACTTTTCGTGGTAGTACTTGGTCATTGTTTCTTTGTCTTCTTTCACTCGTGCCAACATTTGTTCTAACTTGTCCACGTAGTCCGTAGATCTAGGAAACGCAGTTTGTAGGGCGTTCTTCCACTCTTTCCATGTAAGATCGTAATCATCCAAGTCGTCATACCAGTCCCTTGCTGAGCCACGAAGCCGTATTTGCATAATAAATTGTCGATCTTTGTGATTCCATCCATAAATATCACCAAGCTGATCAATTTTATGTATCCATCCGGCCACGTTACTGTTTTTCAAGTCAGGTTGGAACTTTGGTATCAGTTCAGCATCCGTAGGTGTAACTCGGCGCCTTTTGCACGTCGGGAATGTGTCGGGATCATCCGATGAAAAAAAAATTTCACTGTTTTCGTCTTCTGTTTGCTGGTGGCGAACTTCTTCTTCCGAGGTCGTAGTTTTTAATTTAGAATATTTTCGCTTCCGCCGTCCCAATCCGTTAATATATGGGCCGGACATTTTAGATTCGAATCCCACTTCTGAAATGTTACGAACAGTGGGTCGAAGATGGCCAAATAATACTCTTAACAAATGTACAAATGGATCTATTTTTACAGAGTAACACCTTGTTATTGTGCTCAAAATGGAATGACGGTTACGGACAGTTTTTTTTAACACCAATCAGATATCAACCCCACCTTACTTACTTTTTGAATCATAACAATGGCCCATATTATATTTTTAATTGTAACCCGAGCTAATATTATTACTTATATTTTCATTAATCGAATTAAGTAATTAAAGTAAATAATTAATGTATGACAATCCAAATAAAATAGGTAATTAACTAAATGTATAAAATAATGATCATGTCCGGGCAGTGGCGCTGGCGTCGGTGGCAAAAGTCGGTAACAATACTGTTTATTACATGATATTCATGTGCGTTTCTTGAAATATCCCTTTGGAAAAAAACAAGCGGGAGATTCTGTGTTTTGGCACAAATCCAATTGGTCCATTTCTCAGCTTTGGTTGCGGACGGGAGAATGATAGTGGTTCACAGTTCATATACGTTGACCGATGCTTTGAAGCTTAGGAATCGAGGTTAGGTGTACGTACTGCGCATGCGTGTGTGCTCGTGGGCACACAGGAAATATGGTTTGTGTGTAGCCGAGCGAGTAATTAATCCTACGCCTAATAGCATTAGTCGTAGGTACCCGGCGAATTAGGTCTTTGCTCGCCGTAGTTTCGTAATCTTTGAGATTTTGAAGATCAAACAGAACGAAACCATAATACGATGATGATGGTTATAATTATGGTTTGTTTTTAGTGTTTATAATAATATTGATATAACATTACTTTTCTAATATATTTTCTTTTTGTCATTACAGTTCAACTTCGTGGGAAGGATTCTCGGCCCCAGAGGTATGACGGCAAAACAGTTAGAACAGGAAACAGGATGCAAAATCATGGTCAGAGGCAAAGGATCCATGAGAGACAAGAAAAAGGTAAGACGATATTTCTTTACTATTTCCTAGTTACCAAACTAACCATTTATGACGGTCGACCCTATTGTCACTGATCAGCTGAAAGCGTGACTAAAAGTCTGATGCTTGAGTAAAAGTGTTTCGTCCTTTCTTATATGTTTATTTCCATACTACGAACATTCTAATTTTGTTTCATGCAGCTTCAAATGGATTCGAGCTCAGGTCACAGTAATTCTAACATCGTTTATACGTATACCCCGCATAACGTAGTCTGATTAAAATGACAGCAGGGGCATGTTTAATAAAACTTACAATTGTAAATTACAATGACAATTTGATGTACATTGCGGAGTGTGTGATCACGAATATTTTGCAGTTTCATATTAGCTACGTAATGAACATCAAATTGTCGTTGTAATTTACAATTGTAAGTTTTATTAAACAGGCTCCAGAACAGAGATATCATCGCTTAGGGCGCAAAAAAAACGAGAGGTATTTGTACAATACAAACCCTTTTCGTATGTGTAACTTTAATCAGTTTACGTTATAAGAGGTATAAGTAGTTATAGTACCTATCTACATTCTTAAATGCACCATTACGTAACGTATTATTAAATAAAATCAGGCACCTTGACAATAGCTCTATTTTTTATGTATAAGTACAACTCTTCACTGAAACTGCAATTTTGCAGATCTTTGAAAGTTTTTGGTGAATGCAAGACAACCGTTGCCTAATTTTTGAGATCAAAATTACACAGTAAATAATTAATTTATATCATTTATCATCGCAACGGGTGGCCGCGCACATGCATCTTGCCACAATTAGCGCTTGATATTAAGATTGAACAGCATTTAAACGCGACACATATAAAAGGACACCTCCTACAGACAAAAAAATAGGCATATGATGTCAATTTGATTGATGTAGTGCTACAGATTAAACACATCTAGTACCTTCATACTAAAAACAACCTTTCTTTCCCCACAACCACAAGCTTTTCTAAATTGACCCAGGTTTGGATATATAGACCCAGGTAGGGGATGCTTGTAACCTTTAAGGTTAATGAAGGGACGCCTGTGTTGTCTTCTCCAATGTAAGGTATTAATACTTATCCTGATATCTACATATCTTAAAATTTGAGAATATCCCTTCTCTTTAAATCTAATCGAATTAGCTTTTTATTGTTTCGTATTGGGGGGGGGGGAAAGAAGGCTATATCAAAGCAATACATCTAAAAAAGCAATATTGCTATTTGACATTTGTTGCATTGGGCACTTACTTTTATATGCACAAATGTCAAATTGCAACATTGCTTTTTTAGATCAATTGCTTCGATATGGCCTTTCTAACCCCCCTGCTCAGCGTGCGTAAGAGATTAATCAATGTGGAGGAAACAAGAGAATGTGTGTCAGGTTCGAAGCAAATGGAATTTCAGACTCTGTTTATCTCGGTGTAAAAGTTTATGTATGTATTTTATTACTTGGACTTCCCCAACATCATCACAGGCTTCATCTGTCTACAGATGACTTAGGCAGTGTCTGTTCCTCCTAAATAAGTACTAAAAGCTAATCTGTTCGTTGTTTATATTTCCAGGAGGACGCAAACAGGGGCAAGCCGAACTGGGAGCACCTGGCTGATGACTTGCACGTGCTTCTGACGGTCGAGGATACGGAGAACCGCGCTAAGATCAAGCTAGCGCGCGCCGTCGAGGAGGTCAGGCGCCTGCTTGTGCCTGTGAGTTTCACTATTTGACCATTTTACCATCACGAATTATTAAAGTACCACTGCACCAAACTTTATCAACCCTGGTGCCCCTGACATGGCTCATGTCACGACTACTTACTTACTACAAGTAGTAAACGGGTACTTACTACAGTAAGAAGTAAACGGGTTCACGACGATGGGATGAGGTTGGGTAATCCACCTCACAACCCACACAATAGTAGTGGTACTTACACCATCACAAGATAGAGTAAATATCCACACCTCACCGAGCTTTCTGTTAGACCAACGTTATAAGTGGTGAGCCGTATCGCCATCTGTAATGGTCGAGCCAACTGTGTTACTAAAAACTGCATTTAAGAAAAATTTGTAACTCATTGGTGCAAGTCCGGGTTTTGGGTTCGAACAGGCGCTCCCCGATTGAGAAGCAACCCGGTGTACCATAGGACCACAGTGACTATATCCAAAAAGAAAAGCATGTTTTTTGTATTGTCTTTGATAATATACAGTCCTTGACTATACAAATGGGGACCGCTGAGGGCTCTCACCCAGTACAAAATCGAGGGTACCAAGCCATGGCGTTCAAATTAAAACTTTATAGACATATATGTCTCACCACTTACTTATAAGTAACTGTCTGACAGCCTATCTGCGTTGTCTTTGCAGTCCCAGTTTAGGTTTGGATTATGCACTGATAAGTAGGTGATAGACTCTTGCTTTTTATACTCATAAATATCAAGTTAAGGAAACATTCCAACTGAGAGAAATCCACTGAAGATTGTATTGCATTCTTGTCACGTAATAAAATTACTCTGTAACTTAAATGTAGTCGCTGATATCTTGTAACAAAATTAAGCAATAAATATGTTCATATAGGTAAATCCTTTTTGGCAGAAAAGATAGCATACATAATAACATAGTCTATCATCTTAGATACCTGTATGGTAAATATTTTAATCAAATCAAGGAATAAGGACTATTTTGTAAGAAAAAGAACAAAATCAAATCGACAGGTAACTTGGGATTTTTTATATGTAAGGTGAGTATATTTGTGACTCTCCCTCTATATTGTCTTTCCAGCAAGCGGATGGTGAGGATGAGCTGAAGAAACGCCAGCTAATGGAGTTGGCCATTATAAACGGCACATATCGCGACTCCAGCGCCAAGGCGGTCGTGCCCGTCAACGGTCAGTGCCTAATAAGTATGGTCGCATTCATTGTTTGTCACTAACACTTATATAAGACCCAACTAACCTACTTCACTGGGTGTAATACTTTGTTGACTTAGCCTAGAAGCAAATAGCTTATTTTTGGATCTCAAATAAATAATTAAAAACTCTTAGTTTTATGAACATTATAACATTTAATAGTTTAATAGCTCGGTGGCGCAGCGGTAAACGCGCTCGGTCTGCGATTGTTGAAGTTAAGCAACTTTCGCAAAGGCCGGTCATAGGATGGGTAACCACAAAAAAAATTCATCTCGAGCTCCTCCGTGCTTCGGAAGGCACGTTAAGCCGTTGGTCCCGGCTGCATTATCAGTCGTTAATAACCATCAATCCGCACTGGGCCCGCGTGATGGTTTAAGGCCCGATCTCCCTATCCATCCATAGGCAAGGTCCGTGCCCCAGCAGGGGGACGTTAATGGGCTGGTGATGATGATAGTAATTTCCAAGAACAATTGAAAAGGAAATAAAGGTATAAGAAAGCAAGCATTTAATTTAAGTACCTACCTATTCATCGTCTTATCTTATCAGCAGTTAACTTTTAGTCTTTCTAGATAATTTCTCAATTTTACCATAAACTATGGAATGATATGAAATATTTACATGGATAAATAACCATGTAACATAAAAGTTCAATTGAAATCAGCTGACTGATTATATCGCGGCCATTTTGCTGAATACTATTACGTCATTTCATATAGGATAAGTCAACATAGTAGTAGTGGGATTTAGTAAATAATCATAAACTTTTCCTCAAACTACAGTTCAATCACATGGCTTCTGACGTGTTTTCCTTCACAATGATCAGTCAAATTAGAACAGATTTCCTGAAACTAAGTCCCATAATTATTTACACAGTACTTAATGACTGAAATGGCTTGCAGTGGGTTGTATTTCTCAGTACTGAAACACCATGATTTATTCATTTTCCTATTGTTGATACGAACAGAAATGTTCACCTTTTGTTTGCTAAAGTGAGTCACCACGAACACAGATGACTAACTTAATTGATTTGTAGCATGTCACGGTTGTTAACTTCTTAACATGGGCTGATTTTATTATGGGAGTTTTAATTTCACATTCGTCTGTTTTTCGCAAAGGGAAATGGTACTTCAAAGCTATATTCGCACATTCTGCCGCTTGGTTTTTACGTGGGAACTTCTGGTAAAAGACAATCAGAAGCATTTTCAACGCTCATTATGATTTATGAACCTCACGATCCATTCTATTCATACACGGTGAACCATTCATGCATAGGGTGTATAATTTTCTTTTATCTTTTTTATCTCCATAATTTGACGAATAAAGTATGTCAGTATAGTATCAAAAGTATTGAAAAGCGAACATTTGTTACGCTGGTTCAGTACGTGGAAGACGTTTTTGGTATGACCACGCCACACCGAAAGGGTTAAAAGCCGTCTCTGGCAGTAGCTTTGCGACGCTGATTGCTAGTCGATACAATGGAGAGATCTTCACAGCTGACGAGGAATGGCGGCGCGTGGCAGCGGCCGCGGCCGAGACGCAGCGGCTGCTGGCGCCGGGCGGCGGCGTGGCGGGCGTGGGCGGCGTGGCGCTGCGCACGCAGGCGCCGCTGGGCGCGCCGCTCATCTTGTCGCCGCGCATGTCGGCGGCGCAGGGCGCGCAGGCGGGGCTGCTCAACGGCACGGGCGCAGGCGCGGCCGCCGGCTTGTTGTCGCCCGGCGAGCCCGCGCACCAGCTCATCTACGCGTCCCCCTACGCCGACTACGCCAACTATGCGGCGCTCACCGCCGCCGCCAACCCCCTCCTCACGGCCGAGTACGCCGCCGCCGACCATACGGGTGGGTTGTTCGCCCGTTGATCTCTCACGACACCACCCCCGCACTGAGTAACCCGAACGATATCTTTGTCCTGTAACACAGATGTCTTTGGCCAATCAGATGCGGGGTTCCGCTTGACGCAGATTTGGCGCAGCGCATTATATTTCGTCTATGGGTCTGTCGAGTTTTTAGCTTACCCATTTGAATTATTTATATGTGTATTGTGTTATGCGCTGCAATATTCCAGATCTGTGTCGGGTCCGACGATTTTTGGTAACATCTTTTTAAATCTTGGTTGTGGAGCTCATAAAACTGGGGGTGTTACCAAAGACCGTTCTACAATACTAACGCTACAACACGGTACCGGGTGTATACCTACAGTCGTCCAGTAGACTCGAATGTTCTCTACAGTCATTATCTATTAGGAACCTAGAACAATTGAAGTTATCGATGAGATTTCGAAAAACTTTTCGTTAGCATAATGTTATTGAGTTGACCCGTTTTGTTGAAACTATAACAGCATGGTTCAAAGACGCAGGTATTTTTTATAATACACTAGAAAAGTATCAGTAACTTTAAATATTGTTGCATGCTTCATTTCTGTCAACAGTCGTCTGAACCCCAGCTTAACTTCTTGCCTTTTAACTCCAGCTTTGGTTCACAACCAGTTAAGGAGTACGAACGGTAAAGTTCTCCAGGAAGAGTATTAAACTTAGTTAATTTTCTAATATTTATCGAAGCTGCTGCTAGAGCGAGGTAGAAGACCGCAGGATACTCGTATATCGTTATAAAACGTACTTAGACTAGCAGTAACTGAATTAACCATAGAACAAAACTCAGGCTCGTGATTACACAGCACTAACCGACTAATGTGACGTAACACGTGGTGTCGAGCTTGTGTTGAACTGTGTGTGACATTTATATTTTAATGGGGTTTGCAGCGTCGAGATACCTACTTGCTGGCTTTTGACATTGGCCGCAATCGCCTCAGCCCACATTAAGATACGACCGGCTGCAACACGCGCCGTATCGCCCGGCGCAACACTATTACCGTCCTTGATATTCTCGAACATGCTTCCGATCAGGACGCCCCCACACAGTCATAATAAAGCCATGATCAATAATCGTAGAATAAGATATTGTTATAAGTACGGTTAGCCTAGCGACTCAATCGTTTTGTACCTACGATGTTATTATCTTAATTTTTATGAGCATTGTTTTCTTCTACGACTGTTTGTACAGTTACACACAAAGTATAATTTTTGTTTTCAAACGATATATTATTATTTATTTTATACAGCAGATTATTTTAATATTTATACAAAGTAATATAAATGTGGAACATATTTATTGCAAATTATATTTGAACGTTGCCTCGTATTAGGGTTGATGGCAGTTGATGACGTAATCGTTTTAAAGTAGAAAATATTTTTAGTTTAATATATTAATTAAAACTGCCAATAGAACTCTGTTTAAGTTACCGACGTTTCGTATACAAAGACATAGATTTTTATATATTTATTTATTGATTTACATCTCGTCACTGACGTTCTTCGTGTTAGAGACATATAGAGCCCATTCATTAGAGTTCTTTGATAACCCTTGCTTGTAACCCAACTAATCTAATAACATTTTGTTAATGTAGATCCGACACTCATTGAGTTTCTAATAAGACCTTTCTTTCGATGGCAGCATTTTAATAAACTCTCAAATCCACCGTTATTGCATGTGGTATTCGTCCTTTTTTAGATTTTCAGTCGAATACATCTTTTGTGTTAATAACAGTAAACATATTAACAACAGTATCACTGAATGAAATAATGAATTTACTACTATTCAGCGATTACAAGCAAAAGGGACCAAATACGAATTGAATTATACAAGAAGAACACTTACTTTTAACTTTTTAACAACACTGACAAATTAATGATGCATACACTTTACACGTTGCGATCAAACTATGGAACATTCTAGATAGGCGGTTTTACATGTTTGTCGGTCGTGACAATAACATTTTACTGTACACACCGTGCGAGCTGTTATTGTTACGAAGACGTCGTAATTTATTAATTTATTAGCCATATTATTATATTTATAAACATACCATAGGATTAAGTATTATTATTATCTTTTAAAGATTTCTAGTTAGGTTAGAAAAGAGTGAGCTTTATGAAAAATATATACAACCGTATATTGTAGATTATATGCCGCAGTAACAACTGTCGAGTCAATATTACGAATGAAATTATAAAGCCAGCCATTACCTGTACCTTACCGGGAGTGCTTGCGCCCGAGATATGTTATTTTGTTATTATTTCCAAAGCAATAAAACGATAGGTAATATCTGTAGGCCTAAGCATAATAATAGGAGTTAGTGTTACTGCCAAAAATATCTTTGATTTAAAAATGTATAATAAGTATTATTGAATTGACAATGACGAGTATTTGGCAGTGATAGGTAACTACTTTCGAACGTTAGGTAGGTATAGGGAATTTTAAGAGCTAATCTTTTCTTATGAGATTAAATTTCTTTTCAGCATTTAAATGTATTCGTCGATCGCCTGAAGCTTTGTTTACCCAGTAAAATTTGTATTACAGAAAATGTATTATTTACAGTAAAGATTTCCAGTGATTTTATGGTTGTTTTTTAAACAAAGCGAAGGGTGGTTGATCTTTTTGGATGAAGGGTTGAAAAAAATGGAGTTGTGACACAGATGATCAATGTGCATATGCCGCTAGGTGTCGTGCGGAGGGCCGGACGCCTGGCTCAGGTGAGGGACCACCCTTACCAGCGCACGGCATTACCGGCGCCTTAAATCCCGCCAAAACGCTCTCACGCCGCCATTTTGTTCACAAGGTGAGAAGCGCGCGCGCACGCATGCACTACGAATATGTTTGCTTGTGGTAGATTTGTACGATCAAGGAATTACGTATGGATTCAAATAGAATGTTTCGTATTTATTAACGAAAGTCACTCATTTAATCCTCCGGATTTCAATGTTATAAAATGCAATTATTTTTTAAATTACTTCGTTAATAAATACACAATTCTTGTGTCAGTACGCAAAGTTCCTTTATAAGCTTTTTGTATCACGATCGTAAAATATTTGAGCACTTAAATTAGATGCCTATTTAGTAGAAATCATATTCGTCAGTACGCATGCGTGGGGTGCCTTTGCTTTACTGTCTCTCTGTGTCCATATTTTTATTTATTATATCGTGTACTTATTAGATATATTCTCGTTAGTTTGTATGAGGATATGGTGTATTATGTCCATCTACTTCATACCGGATCTGAAGTGACACTGCATAATTTGAAAACTGTGATTTTTATATTTCTTTTTTATAGATTTTTAGATCTGTTACATGTTGTGATGCGAGGCATTATTTTATACGCATAAGCTCGAATGTTTACTTCTTATAGTTGGGCATCAGCGTTACCAAATTATTTCTTTGTCGTTGTTTTCAATGCTGTTGTTGCAATGTATTTGAAATCACAACATGTGCCTTCGAACGGTCACGGCCATTACCGCTCCGAGTAATGTCTTTTCGGGTATTGTTTACAAATTTCTAAAGGAAGAAGGATTTAAGTTTAATACATCCATTTATTTCGTTGAACTTTTGAAGATTTATATTTGTAGAGTTGCCTAGTGTCTAGTGTTCAATATTGCCAAAAATCCCCAGAGGTGCTACGATCGGGTTGTGAAGTCCTTCTTCCTAGCTTCGCCCAGTATTAGCCAAAGGAGAGGGCATTCTCAGAATCAGTGCCATCAATCCAGTATTAAACTAAATGCCCCTCCTTTGACTTGTCATTTTCATCATCACAACTTTTTCTTAGTCAATATAAGATTTTTATATGATTTTTTTTAAGCTAGTTGTTTCTATTTTGCCGTAGGTATTATTATATTTTACTTTCTTATTTGAAAGTGGTTATTATTAAGATAAATTGCACTTGTGTCCTTGTGGATTCATGACGGCATCCAAATGCCGATTACGTATTCTCACGCTTCTTTTATATGAAAGTTTTAGATCAGAACGCTACTCGTATTTTATGAAATGGATTATAAGCGAAGATGTTTTGTAAAGTATTGTTTCAATTGTTGATTGTAAATAAATGCATTTGCAGATGACATACATGCAATAAATTGTCTGAAATTTGAATTATTCGTTTTCTTTTTAGCTGTGCTAGGACGCGGTAGAGTACAGTCGATGAAGTTTTGTATCAAGTCGATAAAGTTGATGACGTGCAGTCATTTCGTCAGTTGTAGCCTCACACGACTAACATTGCAACTCCACAAGGCCAAGTTCCCGTTTGTTGACATAATAATCAAGTGCACTACCATAACTGCTATTGTCACAGTCTGCAGATTATCTGTAACTATGTATTTATATTATATGAGTCACTAACATGCAAATATGTAATGACATTGATACGTTATCACAGTCTTATTAACAAATTAAGAGAATGCCGCCGTATTCAGATGTACCTATTATTGAAAGTATACAGCGATGTGTTGAATAACTTACATACTTGCATTTGGGTGCTATGGTTATACATAAGTGATAAAATTTATTATGCTTGTTTTGTTGAGCAATGCTTGAGCATCCTCGCCCCGCGCGGCGCCCCGCGGGCGGGCCGCGATGCTGCAAGCACGGCTCGTTTGGGAACTATTGGGCATTTAATCCTATGTAGATTATCATTATCATACTAAATTAATTTTTAACATGTTTCAACCATTAACTGCGTAAACTAATGAGTAAGTATCCGTTACATAATTATATTAACCGGGCCACAAACAGAACAAATGTCGCGGCGCGAATGCCTGATAGCCTCCCCTTAATAATTTTATAAAATTTTCTATTTTTATGAAAATTTATCCGTACACCAGTCATTTCAATCCGAGTTCATGATCGCTTCTGTTGGGTAGCTGCATGATCTGCCGGTTTCCTCTGACGAGTTAAAGTCCACACCGAATCCTTGTACATTAGTAACGCTGTGCCTTGCCGGTACGATGTGAATCTAACCCGCGGCGGCGGAGCGTGCAGCGTGAGCTCGCGATTGAGGCTACTGTGTAGTCGGACCATGACATTTTGATCGATACTAACATTCTGTTTTCTCTCTTCTCGTTAACCCGGCTAGGTGCGTGCTAACGGCGCGGAGGAACTAACCGGAGACGCGGCCGCCCGCCACCCGCCGGGCCGTGACGTCGCGTAACATTCTCATCGGAACATCGACCACCATGTAGCTATAGCTGTTGGGCCTTTCACGTTAACATATACTATGTATTATAATAGTCTAACTATTAACATTTATATGCCTGTTATGTTTATAACAAGATGAACTTTATTAACAATTTTATATTTTTGAAAGTGGCACACGCCATCGACTATATTTACTATTGTAACTTGTACTTCTGTTGTCGCTTGAACGTGTTGTTGTTAGCACGAGTGTTGGTAGGCTCCCGAACAAAGGCGACGCTCAATGTGTGATGCACGTGGTTCTTCTTTTAAATTTTCTCAGTTTGTTCTTACTTTACCTTTGTAGTACGAATTGTACCAAACTACCAGGCACCATGTTCAGCGTCGTCAAAAGACTATGGAAGAAATTCCTATAAAGTGTATGTTGATTCGGAATGCAAAAGTCTATTTAGCAGCTATTGACAAGTTTACACAGACTGTTATCGGTAGTCAGATGTTTTCTCACAGCTGACCTAAAAAGACTTTTCCATTGCGAAGTCTTCATAAAAAGACATCTATCCAACTCAAGTTGGGTACAGATGATCATGACACGCACAATAGAGAACATGAATGGTTCTGTGAAAAGTACAAAACACGACGTAGATGTTTGCTGCACTGTGTACGTAGAGGAACCCACCAGAGGTGTGCCGGCGGACGGCGAGGTCTGACAGACTGTGGTCTAATGTAAGTATAATGCTGTCAAAATTATAAAATTATCGCTTTCATAAAGTTAATACATTGGACTGATATTCGGAGTAGTCTAATCTAAGGTCGCCGTCATACATTTATTGACTTCACATTTGTTTGGCAATAATATATATTTTATCCTTAACCAAAGACTAATATTATTGTTTTTGAAAGCTATTCAGATCAAATTAAAATTACATTCGTCTTCCTCGGTTTACTTCGTCTCGGTCAGTAAGTGTATGACCTTAATAAATTATTCTTTAAGAGATATATTTATAGCATTGATTTTTACATTGTTTAGTGCTTTATTATTTATAAATAACAAATTGAATATTTGTGCATCCCAAGTGCCTTAATTAATGTACAATATTTTCATCTGTGTGGTTCTACACAATTTGTTATTTGCTTATTCGTAGTTAAGTTAGAAGAGATTAAATTATTGTTAACTTTTCTAAATGTTAATCTTTATACATTATTGTCGTCACTTTCTAAATATTAATCATGTGGGGAACTATTTGTCCAAACTTTTTATATTAGTATGTGTTAGACTTTCAGTAGATTTGGAAAGCATATTATTAATGTAAGTGCCTTCGTTACAATCTCCTTTGGGAATCTCTAAAGAACATCTATCTCATGGTGAATTTCAGCAAAAAGCAATATGCAGTTATTGCTTTCGAATATATTAAGATATGAAATTATGTTTGGCGCTACATCTCAAAAACTTGGTAATCAAAAATCTCAGTTTCTGCTGATCAAATTTTAGTAACTAGGCGATCTACCTTAATTCTGTAAGTGTTTGTATATAGCTTACATAGATTGTTTAAAAGCAATAATTTACAATAACTACAGTAATTTTAGTGCAATAGCAATGTTATTTCTAATTTAATATTTTATTTTATAAATCTCAGGATATTAATATGTTGAGGAAATATTATACAAGATTTAATAGAGATCTGATATTGAGATTAAAATACGGTAGATGAAATAATATCGCGTTCGTTACATGTGAGTGAAGATATATTTTCTATAAATAAAAATTAAATCATTTAAATATATTAAGAATTAGATTTAAAAGATATGTTTAGAAATATTATGAAGGACAAAATTTTTTTTGGAATCAATTTTATGCGGTGCTCTTGATTCACTTTATAAATTTAAAATAACTATGTATTTTTCTAGAGTCCCAAGTTAGCTTTTACAGTTGTGTTGTCTGTTTCACTTGGCGATATATTATAACGATTATATTTATATTCTTTAAATAATTAAGTATCATCTATATACCTACGGCTATCATTGAAGTTGTTAACACTCCGTCCGTAAATTACTTCATATTATAAGTACTTAATTGTTGGTCTCCCTCATAGTTAAGAGTTTGCAAATTCAAATCTAGTTGCGACCCAAAACGTGTTAACACTAAACCCCAACATTTTATTAAGGAATTCTACTCTTAAATGTTTTATCATACGATCTCTACTAAAACAAATCTTAGCGAACTCTTCGCTAAGTGGACAAATTATGATCATAAATGCTTATTTAAAACCATTTCACACTTTCGTATTTGCACAAATCTTTATGCTTGTAAACAATTTCGTTAATATAAGCTTTAGTCTCCATTTACATTTAAAAATAACTGCATACCTAGTGTGTACAAATTTTGCTGTTAAACGAAAAGCATTTAACTATGAAATAGAATTTAATGCCATAACACCTACAAATGACATACTTCACCAACAAAAGTATGTATGTGATGGATTAACGTCGTACAAATGTTATAATTACGTTCTGCTTGTAACTAGTTATTGTATATTGTGTTTCATGGCAGCAGATATCGTTTACGCTTACATGACACGGAGGGAAACATTTTTATTCTTGTTGAGATTCAAAACCGCGAATGTAACACTCCAAATTGTAAAAATACCATGAATTTACGTCATCACTCATTCAGTGACGATATCGGCCTTAAAGGCAAATAAAATGATTATAGCTTGAGCGTTTGATATTAAAAGCTGTAATTCACAAATTCCTTGCTAAATTAAATGTCGCGGCAGACGGCCAGTTACACCATAATATCGCCTATGTACATTACTCATACAAATATAAACACACATCGCAGTAATGGTCGGAATATGGTCTGCTAAAAGAAGTTCCTTCTCTATTTTTTTCAAAAAACCACATTTTTGTTTTTATTTTTTTAATTTATTTGTTGAGGAAACCTAACATCATGGCACCTTAAATATTTAAGAACAAAAATAAACTTATTGAGGCCAATTACCAGATTAATTATTTATTTGTTGTATTTTGAGTGAGTGCCCTCAGCTCTCCCCATTTGTCTGACCAAGTAATTAGAGTCATATGCGGCAAAAAACAAAAACACTGATTCGTATATAAACTACTATAAAGACTATTTTAAACTTTTCAATTATAAAATCAGGTGAACTTTAATGATAAAAGCACATTGAGAAACCTAGAACCGACCCATTACGTACATTTTATTTTAACTTCACAGTAGGTACTACGTATATAAGTGTGTCATTCATCCATAGGGAAGGCCCGTGCCCCAGTAGTGGGGACGTTAATGGGATGGTGATGATGAAGTGTGTCATATGAGCGTATACGATATCCTGACAAAGTAGTTGTTTCTTGAAACATGTTTAGTGCCATGAGCAGACGGGCTTAACACATGTAATGTCATTGTTTGTTTTATTATTGTGTACTTATTATCTACATTATGGCAGTTCACTAATAAAGTGCCTTAAAATGAACTTGTACATACTTATTATTATAATGTTTCAATAAAGTATTATTCGAGGAATAACAAATCTTACAATTTTAGTTTTCCAAAAACAAAATAGAAATACTTTTATTACTTATAGTTAAGTGAGATTGTGCATATTATGTCTGTTTTGATGTGTGTTTAAGATTGATTTGGCATTAGTAAATATTTGGAAAATATGACGTTTGTTTTATTAACCTCTGCAACTAAGTATACAGGGTGTTAGTGACATCGTAACGAATACTGAGGGGGATGATTCAGACCATGATTCTGAGTTAATATCAACTGGAATTTTCCGTCACAAAATTCATGTTTTTTTTTAGTTTTTTGTAATTATTTTCAATTCTATACTTTGGCGATTGAAAATTCCACTTGATATTAACTCAGAATAATGAGCTAAATCAACCCCCTCAGTATTCGTTACAATGTCACTTACACCCCTTACCAGTATATACAGGTAGCCATACAAGTAGGTATGGTTGTTAGTGACACCGTAACGAATACTGAGGGGGATGATTCAGACCATGATTCTGAGTTGATATTAAGTGGAATTTCCTGTCGGAAAATTTATGTTTTTTTAAATTATTTTCCGTTTCATACTTTTGCGACGGAAAATTCCACTTGATATCAACTAAGAATCATGGCCTGAATCATCCCTCAAAGATTTCGTTACGATGTCACTAACACCCTGTATAATCCTAATAAATAAAATAATACCATGCTTATTGTTCGTTAATACCAACACTATAACAGGGGGGTTTAAAAGGCCTCATCGAAGCTATTCATCTAAAAAAAGCAATGTTGCAATTTGTCATTTGCGCATATAAAAGTAAGTGCGCTATTCTAACAAATGTCAAATACAAAGACCTAGTATTTGGTCTTTGGTCAAATAGCATTATTGTTTTTTTATCTAGACCATCGTTTTATATAGGTAGGTAAATTATTACATTACAACAAGAGCGTAATATAGCGCCACGCCTGAAAGGGTAGTCAGACGTGTATAGTATAAGCACTCCTCGACAGCTATTTATGTCCTATGTAATAGGGGGCTAGCCTATTGCCATCATCCGGGCACAAATCCTGGAAACTACGTGATATCAATTAACAAGAGCAACAGAATAATGTACCTACAAAACAGCTTAATTCATCTTTTTTATAAACATAAACTGCCTATACTTATACATTCCACTGCTGGGCACAGGCCTCCCCTCAATCAACCGGAGGGGATATGGAGCATACTCCACCATGCTGCTCCACTGCGGGTTGGTGGAGGTGTTTTTACGGCTAATAGCCGGGACCAACAGCTTAACGTGCCCTCCGAGCACGGAAACATCTTACTTCTTCGGACAATCAGGTGGTTCAAGCCTGAAAAGTCCTTACCAAACAAAGGACAGTCTCACAAAGTGATTTCGACAATGTCCCCATCGGGAATCGAACCCGGACCTCCAGATCGATCTTTTCTATTAAGATTTCTATAATAAATACAGCAAGAATAAAATTTAATATTTTGTACTAAATATTCTTTATCAACGCCATCTATCCGATAAACACAGAACTTCAACAAACTCTTGTACTACCTACCTACTACCAGTAATACTTCGTCTCGCCGGTAAGCGTAAAACTATCTGCGTTGTATGGAAGATGGCATTACTATACAACTCACGCCTGTCGTTCATATTGGGGTGGGCAGAGTCACAACTTGCAGCCACTTTTGGTACTGGACTGGAGTACTTAGACGAATGTGATGAACCATATCGTGACAGGTATGCACATAATAAAACTCATGCCCATAACCCCTAATTGGGTGGGCAGAGACACAAATAATCAAAGACAATTGCAGACACTTTAAATACGAGGTCGTAACATTGATGTGGCGTTCGCGTTGATTTTTCCACTTTGAGATCATTCCCTACAGTAAAATGGCGCAATAGTTATGTAAAAAGGGCTTTATTACCTTTAGGCAGATAATGGCCCCGATTCCTGCAGACACCTCCTAATTTTACTTTAAGTTATAGCTGTCATTTTCTTATCCGCCGAAAAGGAAAGGTACGGATGATTGACAGCTCTTAATTTTAGGAAGAAGGACTAAATGAACGAATGACCCGGGCGAATCAAAAAGGTACCTCGCTGGTATGCAAACCGTTTGAGGTGTGCTGTCAACTTAATTCTGTCGGGTTATTGACGATTTTTACCCGAAATTACCTTTTGGCACTTACGCATTTTTTGCACTTCCAGACGATATGATGACAGGTGCTCATCTAATCCTCTTATATAATAATCCATCGTGTTAAGGTGAACACTTATTTTTACGACATGCTCGAAGCGCACTTCGGTAAGTATTGTCTTTCCTTGACTCCACTTATAACGTAACACTTTATGCACACACGGGAAAAACAAAATTACAAATAAAAGAGTACCTACAATTAAGCAATCTCTTCCAGGCAACCTTCACTCTAATAGAGAAAGTATTATAGATACTCAGTTAAGGGTGCTGATTTCAGAAGGCGCCTAATTTTATTTTAAGTTATAAGCAACCTGTTATTGTTTTTCGGTGGTATAAATTGAAATAAAAATTAGAAGTCTTCTGTAGGGCTAACATGCGCAACGTGGTAAAATTATCGATCGATTCAATAACTATGTCGATATCGATAAGTTTGATTTTTCCCTAACATGCGTGCCACGTGATTTTGTTCTTATTTTTACAGAACGACATTACTTATATTTTGGGTTCACATATTAGCGCCAATCGACAAAACGACATAATTATATCGTCAGAATCGAAAAAAATACCGTAAATTTTCTCACGTTGTGCATATTAGCCCTAATGGAAGCAGCACCCACCGCTCTTCTGTTCACTCTATTCTACTTTTTTTTTGTAACTTATTGTAGATTTGCTGCAGATGGCATTAACTACTTGGCCGGACTAATGGGGAGCGCTGAAGGCTCTCACCCGGTCCATTCTTCTACTGATAGCGAACAGTTTCTAGACTCCGCGCGCTAGTATTCAAGACTGGGCGCTCTTCTTGTTAACCTATTTGAATAAACGGTTAAACTTGCAATTTGAACTTATGCGATGGTTGGAAATGGAATTTTAAATTTCCCATAGCGTGTCTTTTGCGTCTGTTGGAGTAAATAAGTGGAGTAAACTGTTTGCATTGTTGTTGTTGTGGTGAAGAGAAGGGGTGGTAAGAAATAAGTAGTTTGCGCGCTTTATGTAGATAGGTAAATAGTTTAGAGTCATTACAAAGTTGGTTAAATAGTAAAAGATACGGTAAATGATAGTACTGAACTTTGAGTAGGTACTAGTTATGTACCTAAGCTTAGATTCAATTCTTATATTTTCTGAATCGAAAAGAAATACAAGCAATGATAAGGGTACCTAGATACTTTAGTCGTGGTTTTTTTTGCAGCTTCTTTTCCCCGGCTATAGAGGTTGTGAGAAGTTGCAGTAGTTTTAGGCGAATGAAACGTTCGTTATGTAAAAAATGACAATTCAAAGTATAACTATGTCCTTACCAAACAAAGGACAGTCTCACAAAGTGATGTAGACCATGTCCCCATCGGGAATCGAACCCAGACCTCCAGATCGTGAGCCTGACGCTCTAACCACTAGACCACGGAGGCTGTTAAAGAAATTGTCCACCTTACCTAAATACCAGCTAAACGTTTCATTCAAGTGTCCGGCCCTAGACGCGTCTCGGCGCCTCCCTGTTATTAGTGTCCCGTGATTACATTGATTTATATGCATGAGTTCCTATAAATGATGCATAATTGGGCCTTAGTTTTTTATTTTATCGCTATTAGTTGCCGACCATAAATCTTCGTCACCTGAACGATAAAACTGTTCCTACATGATAAATGGTGCATGCGCCGGAGATTTTATAGAGATAGGTACGCTGATGCGTGTGAGGTGTATGCGATTATAATATTGCCATTTCATAGTTCATGTTTTGTGCACAGTCTTATCTAATCAGAACTTATATGAAAGCGGCTTATGCTGTGTTTTGGTATGCCTAGGTAGGTACTTAAACTCTGAAGAACTGCGTAAATCACTTTACCTAGTGACTTGTTCTTCCTACCCTTTCTACGACTATGCAACCTAAGTTATTTATTTAAACGTAACTCGTGGGTTGCAAAAAGTCTACAATAAAAGATTGGAAAACTTCGACCCAACCCTTCGTAGTGACACACCACACACCTACACAAAACCTACAATTTTTAACCTCGACGACGGCGTCCAAAGCCCTAGTAATTTATTTACATTTCCCGGTATTGTTTCTGGCGGATTGTGGTGCGTGTTGGACTGGGGGCGCTGGGGGCGCTGGGCCGGCGGGGGCGCCGGACAGGGTAAGACCGTCGTAAAATTGCATGCAACCAGGGGAGACGTCTCAAGACGCCTGTGCATTCTTATGCGGCCAGTACACGACCAATTTTCAGATAATTTTTCGAGAGACCTTTGCCGAGCAGTGGGACGTATAATATAGGCTGTTCATATTTTATGTTTTATTTGTTTATTCAGAATAGATATATTTACAATATTCATTAGGTTACAGATAGTATCCAATACGTTCGTCAAATCGAATCAAACAATCGATTTTGTGCAATAAAGGTCTACCTAACCAAATTTTTTTGGTCAGATAGGAATGGAATGACTGCCCAATCATAAGGCACTTAATTTATGTTACTGAGTCCCTAGTTGAATATTGATGTTGAATATAACTACATAGTGCTTAAGTGTTAACTGACAGTATTTTCGATCTTTTATTGTTAGTTAATAAAGAATTATTATTTATTATTATAGAACAGTACGTTAATACATCAAAAATGATTACGTATCAAATTTCTGAAAATGAAAAAATCTAGTTTTCTTTGTCAATTTCCGTCTTACTGGGCCCTCAAGAAATCAACTCGGGCGGCGGCAGGGCGCGGCTCGTAAAACTATAACTCCCCTAACTGAGTGCAGCGAGCTACCTTACATTACCAGTACAGCCACGCTCACTTTCAAACACCTAAACACACTTTATTTCATTCACTTCTTCGTTACACGCTGTATTTGTTTCCATTTTCTATTTCAAAGTATTTCTCTTTAAAGGTGTTAAAGGATTTTTGCTTTCTTTTTAAACACTGTGACCAATGTAAGAAACCCCATCATTGCAATTTAATATAAAACAAAGCATCACGGCTGTAGACAGAAGTGTACTTATATACCCGTATTATATACAGCCACTCCTCCTCGTCCTCCTCGTCGTTATGTTTCCCGTGCAGGTAATAGGGGTCGAATCGAGCCCATCACCTTTAACCGGACGTACAATATCCTGGAAACCAAGTGATATCTATCTATGCTCCAAACATGAATTCAAACTCATAAAGTCGAATTCAGTAATTTAGAGTCCGAGACGGTTTTCGAACTCGGGACAGTCACGCGTTCTCCGAATAGGGATATCACCTATTTATTTTATTTACATTACCATTCGTAAGTACTTAATTCATATTGGGATCGAAAAATCATATTTTAAATATTTTATATTTTTCATAAATTAAATTTAAAGCTTTACTTTATGTAAAAAAGCTTATTATAAGATTAATGACTACCTAAATATGATAAAAATGTCTAGTATTGAATGTGTTCCTCTAGTTATTAAATAACTTGTAATGATTGATTTAAAAGATCTATTGCTGTTGCAGTTTCTTGTTATGTCTTCTCCTCAGCCATAACACCTTGCGAAATGACGTAAATTCAAAAATGTTACATTGACCTTCAACAAGTTTATCCATGAGAATTACGTTGAAGAAATGATTCTGATTTCTAATTTCTGAGTCATTACTCGTAAGAAGGTTGTAGTTACTTTCGGTATAACCAAGAAAAAAGAAGTCCAATAATATTTATTCAGCATAAAATATAACCAACTGATTGCCTAAGTGCCTACCTAAGTAATATTTTATTAATCAACATTCGTTAACGACCCACGCTTTTACTTTTTTGAATTCGGCCAGACACGAAACTCCCTCTTAAGCTCTAGGATATTCGAAGTATTCGTGTTTACGGGCAATTACTCTTCTAATTAGTTTGTCTGCCTGAAAATTCACGTTTTATTTGCCTGTAAAGTCTCAAGTGTCGACTAATATTTACCAGCCGCCGCCGCTGGCGAATTTTACCCTAAACATACTCGCAATGTTTTCTTCAATAAACTCATGCCTGGATACACCTATTCACTTCTATTCATGCCTGTATTACCAACAAAAACAGAGACTCAAACTCAAACATTTTTATTCAATTGGTAACATAAACTATGTTACTACACTTTGAATCGTTATTTTTACATACTTAAATATATACGTATTTGTATGGACCATCTCATCCACCTAAAATAGCTTCTCACAACCCGTTTAGCCGAGGAAAAGTAGCTGCAAGTAAAACCTCGGAACAGGGCCCTAGACATTTTTAAAAATGAAAAGGCTTACCCCAAAATCAATTGAAGTAGTTGGAGGTACTTACATCCATCGCAAGATGATCTAAGTAACACGCTTCACTAAGCTTTCTGTTAGACCAATGCAATAGTTGGTGCCGTCTCGCCGTCGTTTATGACGGTCGGGCCAACTGTGTTAGTGACTGCACTTTGATAAAGTAATATCTCATTATCAAAATATCGTCATTTTTTTACGTACTCGTTCTATATAGATCCTACGCATAAGAACAACAAATGGGTCAAATGGTTGCTTGATTTGGTCGAAATTGTTTTTCATTGTTGTTTTTTTTTTGCACCTACTTACTTAAGTAAATAATATATGCTCGTAATGCGTGCGTATTATAAAAGACAAACATACCTACTTAAAACTCCAGTATAATCTAGAGTAATTATGTCTATTATCCTATTCCGTATAGCTACCCCGTATTTAATTATGCCTCATGCCCAATTTAATTTTTCTCTTTGCTCCATCCTCTGATTAATGTTCTCCGGAGTTTTTCTGCTCCTATTTCAATGAAAAATTTCCCCCGAGAGCGTATTTCTAATTTCACTGAGCTAAAATCGCAGTTAATTTGCCATTGTTGTGAATTTTTGCTGTGCTGAAATATATTTCAATTTCGAGAACTTGACTAACGTCTGTCATTTGGTACGTACGTGTATTTATTAAATTAAATAGTACATAACTCGACTTAAGTATTTAATACTTTTATTATAAAAAAATATATTATATATTGCTAGTAGTAGTAAGTATTTAAGTGTCAGACTCATAACTTATCTACTTACTTTAGTAAGATACTACTTACTTTACTTACTTACTTGATTTTACTTTAGTAGACTGCAAACTGTAACCATGTATCAGTGTACTTGCCGTTGGTTGACCAAATAAATAAATAAATAAATAAGATCTCATTTTTAAATGTCATTTTAAGATCATAAAACATGAAATAGTTACCGCAAAGACTTCACCACAAATTAGCTAGTTAAAACATTTATTCTGTCATTACGAGAATACCTCGACCTATTACATTTTAATTGTATTGCTCGTTCTTACTTTAAACAGCATTCCCTATAAGCAAGCCCATTACATTTCAAATTTATAGCTAAAGACATTATTGGTAGCTAATGAAGTGGAGTGGCTACCTACGATACCCACCCTTCTCAGTTTCAAACCCGTTCCAACTTCATATTAGAGAAACGATTCCCATATTAAACTCATTAAGTACTACTTTTATGTTTAACTGCATTTTGGTATACATAGAAAGTCAACTTTACTGCATTAAGTAACGATATGTTTTTAAAACAGGCAGTCGAGACTGCTTTTTCATAGTCTTGGTAGTGTCCTTAGCATGCAGATGATTTGAATCGCACCTCTCATACTGACTACTGCTACGTAATAGCCGTGTCATCAAAGCAATTAACTAACATTTGTATTTAAAAGTATTCAAACTCTTACAGCTTTTCAACTTAAGTACACCTCCCACTTATATTAATAGGTGTTGTAAAGATAGATACTAAGTCTACCGTTTAGATAACAATTATGAATATTCATATTTTGATCTCCTAATGGTTTGATAGAAGTCCGGTTGAAGCCGCTACTTTTAAGATAAGTACAAAAATAAATAGACTAATTTTACAACACAAATTACATCCGTATAACCAGGTATAAATCACAAGTCACTAAAGAATAATATTAATAAAGATTATTCTTACTACTTATAGAATCGTAATTCTCCGTCCCGCACCTATTCGTTTCGGGCGCACAACCTCACCCCCTCTTGAAGTTTTAAATGGCCTTAAAAGGAGAAAGGGGGAACTCGCGGACGTCCTGTCTCGTTCGCACTTACGCGGCACAAGGTGAGAATTCGATTTTGACATGGTATTGAAATCTTAAGATGCGATAAGTTTACTTTACGTGAACACAACACTTATACTATGTTACAGGTTACATCCACATCCATGCCCAAAATATACAGACAACATAATTAATTCTATGCTTCCAGGCCTGTATGGAATAGATAATTTTATAATAAGTATTAGGCATAATATCAATGCTACAACCATTTTAATTCGGAAAGTAGGCAAACGCCGAAATACGTAAGAGATATATTGCATTTACTTACGAATAAAATATACTAACAGAGACGGAATAAATATCCCGCAAGATTTCCGTATTCTAAATTGTGGACATAAATTAATGCGTTTCTGACATTTGTAGCTGTGTTTCACGCTCACGCGCCGTTTTATTATTTTTCTCGTTTTCCTCTCCAGCTCAACGAAAGACATTAAAAATGTTTTAATGTTCTCTAATATCCCTCCCACCTCTCGGACTCCGCACTAGCGAAGTGGGAGTATTTCTGTTCTCATTTCGGTAATTATAAAAGTGTCACTTTTAATTAGAAACGGTTTAGGTTCGTGTCGGCGTTGTCAGTCAACTTTTTGTTAGAGCATAGTAGTAATTTCGTTCGGTTTGATCTATTTTTAATAACCGCAGGAATATCATTTCGTTACTCATTGTTGTAAGCTGTAGATTGGAGATTTCTATCATGTTTCGATGGCGTTGAGTGTGACGCCAGATAACGCATTGGGTTAGCTGCCACGACGTCTGAGCCATGGTATTAAAAGACTAGGTATGCTCAAAACTGACAGCTACCATTTTCAGGGTTAGCCCAGCTGACGTAATCCGACCCTGCGTTGCCATTTCGTAAAAAATAAATTACCCACGTCCAATGTTTTTAATTTACTTTGCAAGGAAATTTTGTACTTTTAGTAAAAGATTTACGTACAGTTTAAATGATTTTTGTATATGTGACAAATATTAGTAATTAAATTAGTCAGTAATTCATTTAATTTTCAATAATAAATATTCGCGTCCTTGGAATGTTGGCGATACCCCAACCACTTGAATGGTAACACTTACGTCATCAATGGGCTAGCAATGACGGCTTGTCATAGGATTGAGCATACCTGGTCTTCTTATATCATGATCTGAGCGTTGAGGCGCTACATTGCGTTGCGACAACGCAACGGTCCGGTCCCACCCATGCAGCATCTCTTTTACGACAAATATATATGGGGTTTTTAGACGAATCTATCCTCTTAAGACCGAGATTTCCAGACACAATAGTTAAACAATGGGGTTTGGATTTATAAAGAACATTCGGTCTTAGAAGGATATAGGGAATAAATAGGTATATATGAAGTTTGTGATGACTTCCTATTATATTTTCAACATTTTCTTTGATTAGTAGGTATGTATAAATCGCATGATGCTAGTAAACATTGCCAGTACAATACACATAAAATATAATGTTGAGCAAATGTTTTTCAGATGGATTCTCACTCACTGAAGCTCAAGGACTTCCCCAGACGTTGATGGTCCAAAGAGGGAAAATGTGTGAAAATATTCTTAGAAAGGCAGGTCGTTACCATGATTTATGTTTTTCCAAGAAAAAGACGCTCGGTAAACGCGTTAAGGCCCTTATGTTACGTGGTCAACGGAAATAATATATGATAGCGATATTTTTATAGTATAGAGCTGGTATTTTATGAGTGATAATATACAAGCATAAGTATGTCACAATTGGGGTTATACGAGTGTTATTAATAGCCTGTCTGAATTCCCGTCTCTAGCCTTTTTTTGGAAGAAACTAGCCAGTTCTTTAAGTAGGTATGTAGTTGGAGTAAGTCATCTAAATTAAGTACGTGTTATTTCATTTTATAAAATAAAAATATTTTATAAAACCAACAAGTTGTTACAGTTAATTCCTTACTGACTTAAAACGCTTGAAATAAATTACGAGATCGTATACTATAGAGGCTTACTTCATGTAGTTACGTGAAAATACTACGTTGAGCCTTCTTCGTTAACAGCTTAGGTTAACAAAATCACTAACTTAAGTACCAACTAACTGAAGAAATCAAACTTATCCATTTACGTAAAAAAAACTAATTCAGAGGACAAACAAAGTAATTTAATTTTCGAGTTCTTACTTTTCTAAATGTTCGTATATAAATATACATTGTACAAATTTAACAATTCATTTCATTCTATTCACATTTTTACCAATAAGTAAATTGCAAACGAGAATAATTCCAAATATTCCGCCCGCTCAGCCGGCTGCCGAGCACATTACATTAAACACAGTAAACCGTCTGCCTCTACAATTCTTTTCGCCAACTCCAAGACAATAATTCTCTACAACATTTGCCACACCATTTGCCGTCATTTGTATGGGCGGGACGCCGTTGCCAGAAAACTTTCCCTGCCAAAAGCCTTCGTCAAGTTCCATAGAGTGGTCCGTGATTGTAATACTGATGGGCTCTATCGCGAGTTATTATGGTGTGGGACATTGTTTCATTCCCCTCATTTTCATAATAAGCCTGAAAGGCGGTTTCTCTGTATTGTTTCCGAGTAAGCTTTTATCGTAATTTACATGTCTGAAAATGGTAGGCTAATATTGCATTTCCTATTCTCATTATGATTACCTAAATGCGGCCATGAATAAGGAATAATTATAAAATGTTTACATTATACAATTAGTTTTTGGAATACCTACGTCATAAATCCATGGTAGATATACATGAGTACATTATAATCAATTAAAACACTGGGAATAGTGGTAAATCGTTCCACACTTGCGTATAAAGGTAGATGAGAGGAAGCCGACTAATGTAGACCACTTCCAAACTGTTACACAGCACGAAAATACACATTTTCAATATAGCCTCTGCTCCATCCACACGGCATAACAATAATCGTTTTCAATCAAAGGAGTTGAAATAAAGATATTTTTCTTTTACAACATGCAGTGTGCGGTAGTAAAGACTCCCCTTAGGTCTGTCGATCCCCCGTCATCCAACTGTTTTACTGCGTGTTGTTTCGTACATCGATCGGGGAAGAATACCTCCTTCAAGTATTTGGAGTACTTACGGAGGTCCAATCCCTTCCGTTTGGGTTGTAACTATTTTACGACTTTGAACGCCACGTTTGCCGCCTCAGGGATTCTACGTTTTAATGTGGCAATGCACCCGTACTGATATACCGACGTGTACTATTGATTTGGTGGTATAAACTGCTTTGATACTCAGTTTGTATTATCCTCGTACCTACTTGATTGGAACAGCCAAGTTATGAGTAAGGTAAGCTATCTAAACCAAATATGAGATTGTTGTGATATAAGTCTAAGTAAGTATATTAAGACTATATTAGAGTTATAGCCCCTACATATTTAAGTCTAAGTATATTGAGACTGTGTATTAATGTTTCACCCGACTTTTCTATTTTATATCGAAAACAATGGTAGATGCGCTTCAAATAATTCCGGTTGCTGGCAACCGTACAAATCTTATCAACCAAAAACAACCGGAACGGAAATAAAACGAAATCTCATTACAACAACACCGAAGAATCTCTAAGCAACTCCATTACCATTATCTAAACGCCCCTGAACAAAAGTCGCGTCTAATCAAACATCTATCAGCGGCAAAGCTAGGCTTAGGGGCGAAACAAACGAGCAAATTAGTCGGCTCGAACGTCGAGCCGAGCCGAGCCGAGTCTGATTGATGGATGTGGCCCGAGTCTTACGCAATTAGCCTGCAACAATCCGCCCATGACAACTATGCGATGGATTAAAGTGGTTTTGTTAAGTTGTAAACACATAAGCCTAGCGCCAGATGCTCAAATTTTGATTGATTTATGTTTTAATGTCACTTTCGTGTCAAATAAAATAATGATTATGTTGATGGAAAAACATGGCATCAAAATCATATCTGATTTTATTATAAGTCAGAACGGTTGCGGTATCTAAGTAAACCAGAAATAAAAAAAGTTAAATTTTCGTGTTCCAGGATACTTAAGTATGTAGGTAAACTATACAATTACGGAATAAACTCAATAAAAATTTTCATACCAAGTTATTTAAAATATCATTATTTAAACAGTGACTTCCCTTGCTAAAAACACGTCATAATTGTGAACTCTGAACTGTGCTCGAGATAACAAAGCTAAGCTAACTATAGGTTATTACTTATATATAACTTAAAGCTTTTCCAAGTGCGCAATTTCGTCAGTTAACCTAGACAATTTTATTCAATTGTGTTAACTCGACTGTTTAAAGTAGCCATTATTCAAATACCAGGAATACCCGAGCGCATAATCTGGACTCCGAAGATTGCCTCCCTTGATATCCCTCTTCCAATAATAGAACAAAGGGATTTCCGACTTAGGTGTGTAACATTACGAGTTCCTTTTGTTGCAATACAAAGGCAAGTTCGTTGACCCCAGATAGCCCTGGCTCAATAACACTGACTGGGCTAAAAATACACAATGAACTAGGTTAATGACTCCTTTTAGTACAATCAGCCCTTTAGGAGCGATAGCCGCAGTGATATTGGTCTATTCGCCAAATCTTGCTAATGGACATGGTGTTCATTGAAAGCAAGTGTAAATCATTGAATAGTAATTTTACGCATCATGTTTCACCCACAATTCAGCACATGCCTAAACCAGTGATTGTCGAATTTGTTTTCAAATTCATCTTTGGATCATAAATGATTATCACGTGCTCAGCGGTGAAGGAAAACATCGTTAGGAAAACCACATTCCTGAGAAATGCATTTTCGGGGTATGTGACCGAACCTGTATTGGGCTAGTTTTCCCTTCGCGGGTTGAAAGGTCAGACAGGCAGTCGCTTCTGTAAAAAACCGGACCTGTCAAATCTTTAGGCTTACCTAAGTAAGCGAACCCTGTGAAAAAACGGTATAATACCTATACACCACGAATTTATTAAGATGCTTCAAATGCAGAGAAAACTAACCTCTCTAACCTCAGTACGAGATATTTAAGAATTTATATCCTTAAAAAGTATATCGAATGCAGTAGAAGCAAAATAAGAATATAATGAATAGCAAGCAGATGCTGGTTCTTAAATAAAGACTTTCCACATTGAATTTTCTTCCTTGTTGATTGTTTTAAAATAACCCATTACAGCAGCAATTTCCTTTTACTGCCCTCGAGTGGAGTAACGCTACCTCTGGAGTAACAAAATAGCTTTCCAAACTGGAAACTCTTTTCCAATTCACCTTTAGAATATCGCGATAGACTTACAAACAGCTTTGCGTTAGAAAGTGCTGCTCTGAATTCAATTTTGGTCCTTATTTCTGTATTTATAAGAGATAGGTGGGTTAAAAGGGATTTTTTTTGGAAGAAAATGTTGGAAAAGTAGTGTATTATTGGAAATTCCTAAACGTAGGAACGCTCGCTGTATCGCGCGGACGATGGTTGTGCTGCGATTTCAGAGCTTCGGACGTGCAAGATTTTCCACTTCTCGTGACGTCACATTTTGTTTGTGCAGAAAATGGAACAGCGTTTAACTTTAAACCGATTGAAGATTATCGTTATAGTTATATATGGGTTTCGTGCGCGGTGAGTTTGACTAAAGTTGTTGAAAGTGTTACGAAACAAATACTTACCTATATATTTGGAAATCGCAGTCACTTATTTTTGCTTCTTTGCTTCTAATGCAAACGTACCTTTCTAAGCGATCCTCAAACATCGAACTTCATTTCTAAGTAGGTATCTATCTACTTTCTGCAAAGTAAATATCTTGTAAGTTTCGAAAGAGCCAGCCCTGAAAACTTAACATAAAATATTTTAAATGTTTCCATAATTAGTTAATTTAAAATTCACGAGGCGAGAGCATCTTTTGGCGGGTTATCGTAGCACGCAGAACTAGCAAAGTACAAACTGCCATAAAACAAAGTGTCGGTTATTACATTAATAACGAAGGGGCAGACCTACCCTTTTTGTTTATCCCCGGAGCGGCAATTTACGCTCTGATGGAAACCTACATACTATACATAACCAACTCATATTTTTATAAAGAATACATAGATATGTTACGCTATAAAGTTAATTTTGTTTTGGAAGAATAGTCCTTCGCAAATGCTTTTCAAGCTTATTATATCTCTGGAGTATTCTTAGTCTGTCACCATACGGTTCATCACATCCATATCAGAGGTGGCTACGGGTTGTCTTACAGCTTTGTCTACCTAAAGAAGAGCTACGTCGTTACTTTCTGTAGTTATGTATAATTGTATATCTATGTAGTATTATATATGTATCTTCGTCGCTAAAATAATTGAAAATTATGGCCCACCTTGTTATATTAACTTTAAGCCTACCCATTACCCATGTAGACTTTTTTACCCATTCATTTTTAGAAAGGTTTACCTCCAATTTCAACTGTCCATGGAAAGGGAGACATATCTAGCATCGCACCCTCATCCGTGTCGCGTGACCACTAGCGGTATCCCTGATTTATTAAGGCTGTACCCACAAAAACCCACTCGTAAGCTGTTTCCTTCCACATCCGATGCGTTTTCCACTCAACCTCTGTCTTAGTAGAGTTTTTGTTTAGCTGATTTATGGTACATGTGCGATGTGAAATACTAGCGTTTGTTCTGTTCGCGATAAAAAGTCAAGTTTCATGATGTATGTTAGCAAAAAGCGCAATAAACCAAGTTTTATCGGACTTGGTTTTTCTTTGTTTACTTGCTTGATTTTATAAAAGAATTATGAACGATTAAACACTTTCTGAGTAAGCTCGTTACGCCGCCGACACTTTCTTCACCTATTTAAGAAACAGAATGGTGTCAAGAGCATTTGGTATAAAAAAAGATTATTTGCAATTGAAAATTATATACTTAATCCTTTAAGAGTCTATGGATAATTTTCCAACGACTACTCTTCCCAAATGACGTTCCAAATGAAATAATTATGATTAATTATAATATAACTATGACAGAGTAACATAACACATGATATAGCATCAGGCTTTTACTCCCGAAGGGGTAAATAGAGGTGTATTGTATAGTACACAGGGTGTTAGTGACATTGCAACGAAAACTTTGAGGGATGATTCAAACCATGATTCTGAGTTGATATCAAGTGGACTTTTCCTTCGCAAAAGTATGGAACTGAAAATAATTAAAAAAGACACAATTTTTTATGAATTTGCCGACAGGAAATTCCACTTGATATCAGCTCAGAATCATGGTCGAAAAAAAATGGTTGATATCAAGCAAAAGTATAGAAATGAAGATAATTGAAAAAAACACACACATGCCAGTGAGGGGCGGGTTATTTAATGACTAGTTTTTAAGTTTGTATTTGTGACGTATTGTTTAAAGATAAATTAGGAATATCGATTAACTATTAAGATATATTAAAACCCTTATGAGTATTGAAAAAAAACTAAAAATGAAACTTTATTTTTGTGACGGAAAATTCCACTTGACATTAACTCAGAATTATGGTCTGAATCATCCGTCAAAGTTTTCGTTACGATGTCACTAACACTCTATATATACACCCACTCCTTGCTAAATACAGGGTGTTAGTGACATCGTAACGAAACCTGAGGGGGATGATTCAGACCATGATTCTGAGTTGATATCAAGTGGAATTTTCCGTCGCAAAATTCATCATTTTTTTTTAGTTTTTTAAAATTATTTTCAATTCTATACTTTTGCGATGAAAAAATCCACTTGATATTAACTCAGAATAATCAGCTGTTTCATCCCCTTCAGTATTCGTTACGATGTCACTTACACCCCGCACAAGTACATACTGTACCCATACAAGTAGGTATGGGTGTTAGTGACACCGTAACGAATACTGAGGGGGATGATTCAGACCATGATTCTGAGTTGATATCAAGTGGAATTCTCAGTCGGAAAATACATGAAAATTTTTGTTTTTCTTTTTATTATTTTCTGTTCCATACTTTTGCGACGGAAAATTCCACTTCATATCATCTCAGAATCATGGTCTCAATCATCCCTCAAAGTTTTCGTTACGACGTCACTAACACCCTGTATATTGTGTGGTTGTTATGACATAGTATTCTGACGGTATATATTTTTCTTACCTAAAAATGACAGCATGATTATAGCATGATTATAATATTATAATGATGTGCAAAAGTCTGATAAAATTTTATAATTTCAAGTTTATGATAGGTACACTGTTTTACAACATGGCGCGTGGACAGGGCATGTTAACATATTTGCTATTGTAATTATGATGAGCTTTCGAATACCCAACTCACGTCCAATCTCCATCAACAAACAATGTGAGCAGCATTCAGCCGTGGACAGGAGTAAAGGGCGTGAAATTAACTTGCAATGGAAATCCACGGAAATGTCCTCGGAAAAATATATGATATCACAAGAGAGAAAAATGTAAGCGTTTTTGTTTCACCAAATATAATAGTATTTTAATACGTAGGTGCGTAAACTTTACTCATCCCGTATTGTAAAATTCCCACTATTGGATAAATCTACAAAATTAACATACGTACATAAACTCACGCCTATTTCCCACCGGGGTAAGCAGAGACTATAGAATTCCATTTGCTTCGATCCTGACTCACTACTCTTGATTCCTCCACATTCATCAATCGCTTCATACACGCACGCCGGTTCAGAGTAGATCCAACACCAAAAAAGAAAATTAAAGGCTATCAAAAACCTATACATGGAGATGTAAAGCATACCTTCTATATATGATCATATTTCGTATCGTAATACACCTGTGAGTAAGACAATGACAATAAGAGAAGTTATCAAGTTAATTATTATAATAGGTACCTATATACCTAGATTATGATTAAAGTTAAATGATTTTCAATATTGTCACATTCTTGATTGTTTAGTTCCTATATGACATAGGTATTGTATTGACATTAGTAGGGACATTCGTACATAAACTCACGCCTATTTTTCATCGGGGTAAACAGAGACTACGGAATTCCATTTGCTTCGATCCTGACACACTCCTGCTTCATACACATTCATCGAGGTACATACGTACAGTATTAATGAAACTTGTATAATAAGTAAAAATCATTAAGTAATTTATTCTTATGATTACAAATTCATTATATCTAAGTACATTGCTTTTTACATAAACGTTAGAACACGTGCATATATCATTTGGTAGATAGATCGTAGATCTTATAGATAGTTACATTTACAATTATATTAATATACAAAAAAAAATATTGCTAGTTGAATTGTTAAAGTTATCATTCAATAAGTGCCTTCAAGGCCGTAGGAATTGGAACCAATTTTATTATTATACTTACATTCCTGATTTAATCAAATGGAAAAAAGAGACTCTTCGGTTAAGGTGTTACCCCACATGCACAACCGACTCATGTCGACAAAACGAAATTGATAGACAACATTCAGCATGGTAGACAAACCGTTGTATGAAGAAAATACATTTAAAAGAACTAAGTTTAACGGAATTTCAATTCATGTCTACCACACTGAATTTGTAACGTCATTTCTCATTCTATTATTCAGTACTCATCAATGCTTCAGCATAATAATTAGTAATTGATAGTGATTTGATTGCAAATGTTATGATAATTTAAGAATTTATAGTACTTATTGTCTGCAGACGTCAATCATGCGAATGCGGTAACCTCTAAGTACTTCGGGCGTTACCTTGCGGAAGTTCATTATAACTATAGGTTGTTAATAGCTATACGTAAAAAACAAAATACTTAATACACAACCTAAACAACTTTTATATGTGTATGTGTACATACTATATATTTGTGTATATATTAACAACCTTTAGCAATAAAACGCATTCAGGAATAAGAAAATTTGAAGTTTAGTTTATCCGAGCTCTTCTATTTTTGTTTCTTCCATGATCTGTTTAGACGTAGATTTCGACTTCGAAGTTGAGGGGGTGGTGTCGTTGGCTCTTCATCCGGACAGTCACGTGACTGTAGCCTACCCCCCCATCTGTAATGTTAGCACTGGCGTGGGAGAAGTCGTTGTCTACTGCTGCTATGCCCTGGGAACAATAAGCAGTGGTAACCATTTTGAAAAATAATAGAAATTAAGTGCATAATATCATCGTTACTTAAGTGTATTAACAATTCATCGTTAAGTAAGGTTTTTATAAAACAGGTGCCAGTTTGATCTCTTGTAAAAATAAAATAATAATCATCTTTTGTAAAAATATGTGGAAATAAAAACATTTGTATTTATTTATTTATTTTTTGTTGTGTGAGAACATGTTGAAGTATTGCATAAGTTTAAAGTAAGTTTTTTAACAGCTTCTGTGGCCTAGTGGTTAGAGCGTTAGACTCATGATCTGGAGGCCCGGGTTCTATTCCCGATGGGGACATTGTCGAAATCACTTTGTGAGACTGTCCTTTATTTGGTAAGGACTTTTCGGCTTGAATCACCTGATTGTCCGAAAAAGTAAGATGATTTCGTGCTTTGGAGGGCACGTTAAGCCGTTGGTCCCGGCTGTTAGCCGTAAAAACACCTCCACCAACCTGCATTGGAGCAGCGTGGTGGAGTATGCTCCATACTCCCTCCGGTTGATTGAGGAGAGGCCTGTGCCCAGCAGTGGACGTATATCTGGTTTAAGATATTTATTTCCCATAAGAATTTTACAATTCACTTATATGAGAACTTAGGTTACACGTACAAAAATATTGCGACGAGAATACAAGCGGACGATTATTATTTTAAAGGAAGGTAGTTCTCGATCATAACATAACTTTGAATACTTAGCTAGTTTACGATGCGGCAAAAATACACAGATCTGCGTTGACTAGATATGGTATGGCAATCGAGTTTTGGTAGTTATTTTATTAATTTATTTGAGTAACCATAATATTTATAGATGCTTTTTTTATTATTGTTATGTATATGTATTGTATAATGTTGATTACTTTGATGCTATATTTAAATATTTATTTTATTTTTAACTGTATTATGTATATATAGGCTGTTTATGTATGTATGTTTTTTCAGGGCAGACAGGGAGAAAAGTTGAATAGATCTCTTTAACTTTACCTATATTTTACTACTGAAGCTTTTCTTTAGGTAATGCTCTTTCACAAAGAACCACAGGTACTAATTTAAAATTGGAACACATATTTCTTGTTATAATACGTTAGTTAAGCTATAATATCAGTATGATTATAAGTCCTATGTACTTTAATACTCCTATTCTGATAGCCATATTAACCAAAACAATAGACAACATTTACAGCCTTTATCTAGCCTCCACTGAAGGCTAACACCGCCATTATAGACCTACAATCAACTCATAAGGAAAACCTGAATACCTGCGCTAAGGCCAAATATCACGTGTAAATAGTTTGAGTACTACGAATTCTAGAATACAGATGACATAATAGGAAAGTGAGATTTCGTTGCTAAATATGGACCAAGTTACGAAAATACTTTGCGAATTCTCAATTACTTAGTAATATATTTATAGTGTATATTTTTATTACAAAAGTGTATTTCTAGATTATATTAAGCTACCTAACCCGGTGTTATATATAATCACTGCCATGTCATGAAGTGATTCCTCTAAATGTTTACCTGTTTTTTAAAGCGACGACTGGGTATCGAGACGAATCTCCTAGTACTGTGTTACTAGATCCTGTAGATTATAAAACTCATTCTATCAAATACCTTGATAGGCATCAGTTAAGCATTGACTATTACGATTTTCGTCAGTTACATTGCATGCACGCAAATTATGTATTATTAGTTATTTTATGTCATCAATGGCCCCGATTCCTGCAGACATGTCTTAATTTTACTTTAAGTTATACCTGTCATTTTCTTATCCGCCGAAAAGGAAAGGGACGGATGATTGACAGCTCTTAATTTTAGGAAGAATGAGTAAATAAATGAATAACCCGGGCGAATTTTTAGACGGTTGTTTTAGATTTGTGCTTAAAATTGACGTGTGTTCCATAAATTTTATGCTTGTCGATTACCCATCCCTTTCCTTTTCGGCGGATAAGAAAATGACAGATATAACCTAAAATAAAATTAGATGGTATTTACAGGAATTAGCACCATTATTAAAAATAATTAATAAATGCAATAAAATTAAAATAAATAGTAATTTAAAAAACTGCAAAGTTACGTTTAACATAAATACTTATCCATTTTTAAAATGGAATGTTTACCTACCTACATGCTTACGTCAATGTCGAGATCAAAGTTCTAAACAACATTTTATTTATCTTTAGATGATTTCACAATTTACTTTGCTCAGCATTTATATGATCTATATTTTTAGAATACTTATAATAATTATTATTGTACCAACAGTTTCCAGTTTGTATTTAAGTATACGTATATATTTCTTATATACTTATTAGTAAATTCGAAGAAAATAACAATAGTCTTAATAAGTGAATCGTTAATAATCAAGAAAATCAGAAGAATAACAAGGAAAGTTTACAAGTGAATCATGTAACTGTTTTATTTGTAAATAATCGTTGCACAATAAAAATAAAACAAAACACAAGGTTATTTACATAAAGTGACTAGGCTTTACCTTAATAACTCTTTTCTCCGGATCTGCATAAGTCAATGTTTTCACTCGCTTCTTGAAAGGTATCGCGAAATCCTTCACCCTCTCGTGGAACACCATCTTCCTGTGCACGGTGTCACCGACGATCATATCGTATGCGCACACGCACAACACGCAGCAACACCAGATCAACGACACAACAAAACGCATCGCGCGCACATCTCACATAACTGGCTTAGTCTATGTTGTACCGACGACAGACGAACAATGACTGAACGCTACCGATAACCTCAAATTGCGATAATGAACCAAACACTCAAACGTCACACAACATAAGCATAAATGCAAAAAATATTACTTTTTCAACAAGATACTTTAGCTCGTTACGAATGCTGATTTGATACTAACAGATTTAGATAACACTAAGTAATTTGGTTGTTTGTTTGGAATATCAAATTATAACAATAGACAATCGATGTGATTGTTTGCCAAACTATTTGTTAATGATGACGTTATATTGATGTCAGTGTTATGAATTGAATTACGAAATAGGTGTTCGCAGATATTATTGTTAAGTTTTGATAGTAAATCGTCGTTGAATTGCATTAATCCACGTACTTAAATTGAAACATAACATCATCAGAAGTTTATAACAAGAGTTGTCTTAAATATAAAATACTTTTTTGGCAAGATTATTCATTACTGTGGATAAATCTTCAAGTTTTCCAAACTTTCTTAAAAGCATTTCACGTCATCGCATTCCGCCTGAAATCCTTGGCAAGAATTTTATCTTTTCTCATTTTTTTTCGCGTCGACACAATCATTAATCTACTTGTCACTCAGGAACTCTCACAGGGAAATTTCCGAAACTTTGTGAAACATTAAAAGGTTGCAGTTTTTAATAAGCCGTTGGAAGTTGTTTGAGAGTTGTATAATTATGGGGAATTAACAACACGTCATGTCACTTCGATAACTATGCCACTGTTTAAAATTGTAGGGTCGTGTTAAGTAATTGTTAGTTATCTACTTTGTTTTTAGTTTAAGTTGTTTTGTGGTACGTAAAAATGATACTTGACTTAATAATAACCTGGGCATTCGGTGACCATTCCGTCGTTTATCTGGATGAAAAATGACACTTAATAGGGCATTTTACCGGAAAAACGTGTAGTAAGTACTTTGGACGGACATAATGCTTAATTCTCGTTGTAGGTGTTGTTGCTCATAAATTATATTAGTTAGATATATTATAGATAGATAATATATATATTAGTTAATAAGACGATTCGTCTCCTTTAGAAGAATTATTATATCATTTTTAAGGTGCTTTGTTTCTCGTATTAGTAATATTTGCGCTATTTTACTGTTAATTTCTCTAAAAATAAATAAATAAAAATATTCTTGAACTTCAGCTTTATTTTCATCAAAAAAATAAATTAAATAGTCAATGACTGAAACGGTTCAGTAGTTCCAAAGAATATCCCCTACATACAAACTTTGCCGCAATCCATCAACACGAAATAAAAGCACGACACACTATAACTAATCAAAGTTTCGTAGATTGAAACTTGTATAGGAAGTGAAAGATTTATGCACCGTAATAACTGGAAGGGACGAGTCTCGCGTGGGCGGTCTGGGTGAGGCAGGCCAATGGCAATTTTTCGTATAATAACATTATTTAGTCGTGAAATGTGAAAGCATTTTTGGAATAGGTAATAATTACCTATGCCATATCCATATCAATTATGTAGGTAGATAATTATAGGTTGCTAAAAATTGTAGGTGTGTATAAAACTGGTTTGACGTGATGCATAGGTATAAGCACTTATATCAAGTTAGGTATAGCTACTCTAGTATACATTTTAATACAGGGTAAGGCCCTCTTTCGGTGAAGTCAGTAGAACTATTGTATTAATTATACACAAAATAAGCTCTCGACTATATTCTCAATTGTTTTAGTTAGAAGTATCTAATAATCACATATCACAAGAAGAACTGAGTGAGTACCCCTGTTATGTACACCAAGCTTTTGTCTCTATTCATTTATAACAACTTAACTAATGAAATAGGTACCTGTTTTCATGTGACTTATATTGCATGTGTTCATTACTAAACAGAATACCCAGTAAATTGCCTTGAATCACACTCACATATCAAAACGGTAGTACGAGAGGTTAGCAGTTAGCAGACAATTGCAATATTTACCATTGACGTACTATAGACAAAATTGAGGAGCTCGGTGGCGCAGCGGTTAATACGCTCGGTCTGCGAATGTTGAAGTTAAACAACTTTCGCCAAGGCCGGTCATAGAATGGGTGACCACAAAAAAAAAGTTTCCATCTCGAGCTCCTCCGTGCTTCGGAAGGCACGTTAAGCCGTTGGTCCCGGCTGCATTAGCAGTCGTTAATAACCTCAATCCGCACTGGGCCCGCGTGATGGTTTAAGGCCCGATCTCCCTATCCATCCATAGGGAAGGCCCGTGCCCCAGCAGTGGGGACGTTAATGGGCTGATGATGATGACTATAGACAAATAGACACACAATCACAATCGCTAAGAATTTTAATAATACGAAGTCAATGATCTTTGCGAATTCATTTTCTTTCATAAATCAACTGCTTTCACTGAGTTTTAACATATTGGTTATTTATTTTCAATTTGAATAAATTGTTTTTGCTCCAAAACAATTATGTATATCAGAAGCCAAAGTTCAGTGGAATATTGAGTAAAGGAAACAGTTTTATTTTTTCTCAATTTCTACAAGGAATCTCCTTGCTTCGAGTCAGATTTACCGGCTTCGATTCACTGCCGCCGGATTCAATCTTTATAGGACGCCGATATTCTTTCATACGACTCTTGTTTATTTATTATGTTATGTTTTTCGGAAACTGTTTTCCCTTTTGAATTTTGTTCAACTTGGACGGGTATCGCAGAATTGAGTACCTTTGTGTGAGTATAGGCAATCGAAAAGCGACAGTTTGTATAGGTACCTACGTTCTATAATCCAATTGTCATCACTATCATGCATAATATCTACATCAACAATATGGCTTACTTTAGACACAGGCCAATTTCGTGACAACATTTCAAGGCCTCATTCCATTCGATGTTCAAAATTCCAAATTCAAAATTCATTCCATTCGTAGTACAAATGACAACTTTATACGCAGTTATTCCGTTAGTTATCATTTCAACAGCAACAACAGCATTCTTATTTTGAAAAATGTGTCAACCCGTTTCAAAACCGAAGCGAATAAATTGAATAACAAAAAGTATTATGTAAAATAACTTACAGAGAGAGAACTGGCGACGACGATAGTGCCGCGTGGAAATCCCGAGTAGAATCAGTAAATCCCCTGTAAATATAGGGGGTGAATAAATGCGAGTGTTGCCAGCGGAATCTTTTTTCATTGCTCGACTGTGATATATTCGGCCATCCGAAGGCTATCGAGCTTTTCTTTTTAAAATATCTACCAATCCGTTTTGTCCTGCACTCCCGTTGATAAAATGTGGAAATGAAATTTTGGAGTGATGTATGGGTAGAAGCTCACGTTGTGTGATTTACAGTGGATTCCACATAATGTATTTTGGACATTCCAGAATTTGTATTGTACCGAGATTTTGTATTGATGTTCGGAAGTCGTGCTATGCCGTTGGTCCTGGTTCCGAGCCCAAAACACCTCCGCTCCACCAACCCGTAGTGGAGTAGCGTGGTGGAGCATGCTTCATACTCTCCGGTTGATTAATAAGAGGCCTTTGCCTAGCAGTCTTCTTGTATCGTATGGGTTGTGAGGTGGAGTACCAACCTCATCAACCCTGGTGTCAGGGTTACTATTGAGCCGCCAAAGGCCCCAAAAATCCACCATTTGTTTTGCCTAGCAGTGGGATGTATATTATGCTATTATGTTACATATGTTATGTAGCTTGTTAAACAGGGAAACGTTTAGAAGCAACAACCACGTATTTTCGCTTATATGTTCACCTCATTTTCCGTGAAAACACGACGAACAAGAACTTGCATTAAGTTTTAGGGGAAACATTTACCCACCTATGTAGTTGTAGTTATGTTCCCCATATTGTGGCACTCAAACTTCCTCCTTGTGCATTAACTATAGCACGGAAGCACAGTGTAGATAAACAAATAGTTTTGCAACTACTTAGGTGATACTTTAATATGCAAATACTTTTTGTGTCACTAGCTTTAACCGCGGTTTTCTGTGTTTAAAAATTACTCTTCTTGCCAGAGTATTTTATATTCTGTGAAAAGTTTGTAACGTAAAATTTAGACTGTCATATTTCTAACACCCATGATTCTGTAGGTTTTTTGAGTACTTTGATCTAAAACAAACTATATAACTAAACCCATCCAATCTAAAAAATCAATTAAGTAATCAATATTTGGTATTTGTGTACATTTCCGTTGGCTACCTACCACGGAAACGTACTAATACGTAGTATATGTGTTTACCCACAAAGCTACCCAACTGCATGCATTTATTCATAGCGGTTGTAGTTTCCTACTTAGTATAATACTTGTTCCCAAGTTAATTTGGAAACACCGAGGCTGTTATGTATGGGGCCTTTGACAATTCGACGTTTCCCTACTTGCCGAATCAGTTTACCCAGCCAAATGTAATTGGAGTGAAAGCCTTTGAGATATTGGAACTAAACAGTGGATAAGGGAGACCTACTCAATGTGTCAGTTAATGTTTAGCCGAGTAATTGTTACCGACATCTCGTTAATGGCTGTTATATGTACTTCCGTGAACAGAAGCCTGAGACAGGCAATCAAGTCTACAGTACTTTAGCAATTGTTTTGCAATTCAAATATAAACGCCTAAACAATTTGTACATCGAAAATCAGAATTACTTAAATATAAATTTTCTTAAGGTACTTTCTTACGTTTAATTGAAAATAAAATTATGTTGAAACACAACCTTACTCTTGTGATCATGGATAGCTTTCAAGATAAATATTTATACAAACAATCTAGCAGTTTATGAGTGAAAAATAGGTAGCAAAGTAAAAAAATATAAGTAAGTAAGTAAAGCGTAAAACGAGGTACTTAATAAAAAAATAAGAAAACAGGTTCGATCCACAGACAAAATTCAACTTTTAAATCCTATCTTGGTGGGCCTGTCTATTGGCTTAGAACGCAGGACGTTTTGATGCGTCGTAAATATCAATAAATTACGCTCTAACCGTTTTAACTATTTTATTTGATCGTTAAAATACTATGAAGTTGTCACTTGTCTCTAAATAGACGTCTCAACCCGTCGATATTCTCTACTAAGGTGGGCAGCCGCAAAATGGGAGATAACAATTAGTAGCACAAATACCTACTTAATAGATTTTTGTCAACAATGTCAAACATGTGTAAAGTATATTGTATTAAATTAAATGTGTTACATTTATACGATGTAATTATCCAATCAACACTTAAGGCAAATTGTCTATTAATATTAGGTAGATTGACAGTGTTTCGGTTCGTAGCACTTTGTTACACAGTGCATCAACTTGAGGAGTAACATTTTACATATTTATCGAATTTGTCCCCTCGGGTGGTTTGTTCGGCTAATGGAATCGGTAAAGAGACGCGATCAGCGGATCAGCTACTTAATGATATTCACCTCCTCGGAAAATCGCTTCCTTTCCCATACACAACGCGCGTTTACCGAAATTTAGCGCGAGGGCGTTGCCATGGCAACCAGACGGAGGCTCATGTGGCCTCCTAAACTTTAAATTGTATTACCAGCGCGCAACGCAAATATCTTTGAAGCCCTCTGTGCAGCCCTATCAATCTTTCATAGAAGAATCTGTTCGTAAATTCAATTTCTTCCCATAGGATTTTCTTCTATGAACTTATGCCAAATTGAGCGTATGAAATTGGATTATTAAAACACAATAATATCTAAGATAAAATATTGAGACTTTATAAAAACTTTTAGGTTAAAGTACCTTTTTACACATAAAAACGTAGTTAAGAAAGTTCGTTTCTTTAGCAAGCTAAAAATATCGTATTCATAAAAATCATACTAGCATAATTCTATCAATTTCAGCATCCCCTTTTAATCCCAGCGAAATGGAATTACACGGAGTGCGCTTCCTCGAAGAAAATCCGATATAAACGCGAAACTTATTCGGGGAGAATACAAGTATTTTTTTCTTGCCCTTTCAAGTCGAGAGGCGTTTGGTTTCCGTATAAACAAGACCATTACCATCAGAACTATGGCTCATAGATTGCGTTAATGTGGCTCGTGTAACGTTCTTCGGAAATAAAAAGGACGAAAACACTGTCACCGAGGGGAAAACAATAATTTTACTGCTTGTACTGTTTATTGTGTGCAAGGCTACTAGAAGGTATCATTACCCGTAGGTATATTTCTATGTAGATGTATCGTAAATCTATTACTAATAGTCTCTTTCATTATTAATATGCTAAACTAACGACTATTTCCGTAACATCCTAATTCCAATATTTCCGAGCTAATTTGGCATAGTATTAGTATGGATAAGCCTCAGTCAATCCATCTATTCGATTGCATAGAATCAGTGAGGCGTCGCGTCGTGGCTAAATCCGGAACATTCCGGATATGGCGGGGATAATTGCCGCGTGCGAATCGATAGCCGGACGTCCGTGCGGGTCGCTACTAATTGCTCAGATACTCCAATGTCTATGGGAGGCGATGACTGATGGCAGGATTAGCTAGCTTTAATGGTGAAACGACAGAAGTCGGAGGTTGCTTACACATACGTCAAGCACGCAAGTCATGTCAGATGTTACCTTTGATAAATTATTCGTAGCATTTGCATTAGATAGCTCAGCTAGTTACCTAACCAGATTGTGGTGAATTATTTTATACCAATATCTACAGAAATACGTTTCTGTGTATACCTGACTAGAGAGTCAGTACCATACGGCATTATCGATAATCTATCTGCAATTTCCACTAGATTGACACGTGATACACAGTTTTGAAATCATGATATTATCGGGAACCAAATGTTTCCGCTGTGTCTAGACCATAGAGATTAATCTATGCTCTGTGGTCTAGACTAATGCTCAATCTATAATTTGTTGTTCAATGCATCCATTGATATATGAATATATGTATGTCTAATCATATCTATTATATCTATTGACATATGAATGTATGCATGTCTAATCATAACGTGTGGTGTCTAAATGTGGGACTAACACTTAACAAACTAACGCTAGTAAGAATGGCACGAAGAGCCATTCAATGTTAGCACGTTGCTAGCTAGGAATGAAACTTATCGATCGAATTCGGAATATAGAAATCCAAAAGCGAACAAAAGTCTGCTAAAAGGGTCCTATCATTGAAAATGGCAGTGGTTAAGTAAATTCCTGCTCTAATGTCCGTTCGTTATAGTCTGGAATGCGTTAGCTGGATTCGATCTATAATTAGACAGATTAATGGCGTTATCGGTTAACTAGTAAAACCTAGATGTAATCACAAAAATGGAAGCCGAAAAATGCTGCAAATAATGAGAATGAATATTAAGTGGATGAATGGGTTTTGTAATGAAGTGCCTAATAATAACCCATAATTTGGATTTGCACATTATAAGTATAATTAAGTCATTATCAAGCGAGTAACTCCGGATCAAGTAGCTAATATTCAAAGACCTGATTATAGATTACAATTATCGATTCATGTATTACAAACAAGCTAAGTAGCTACCTAATATTCTTGTATGTCCTAAAACATGGATCAATGGAATGTGAGCTGTAGCTACTTGTAGCTAGGTCAAAGTCGTCCACAATAGATCGATTGTGTGCCACGCACGGGGCCGCACTAATTGCTGGATTGGTGACGATGACAAATGACAGTCGTCTGGTTCAGACCACCGATTGTTCTTCCACGCTTCACGTCACTTGACGTGCCTAAGTAAATGGGGGCATATCCATATTAGTCTAGACTATACCCATGTATGATTATAATTTAATAATAACTGTTTTTTTTTTTATTGGCTGTAATTCTGTGGTCTCTTTATAAGTAAATTAAAGTATTAAAAATATTATTAAACTAATTTCAAAATCAAAATCTAACACTAATACTGATAAAAAAGGGCTTGCTTCATACGAAAGACATCAACGAAATTATTTTTAATAATCCCTTAATAATGATCCATAATAATGTTTAAGCGCCGATTTCAGAATTCAGATTCCAACATTGTATTCAACATAATATTATTTCTTACTTTTTTTTGCCTTCGGGAGAGTCTGGGGCCAAGAGCAAACCCATCAAAGGTAAAAAAATAATAATTTAGAAGACAGTTTAATTTTATTTTTTATTTTTACTACATTTCTAAGGCAACTAAGTGTGATTAGATAGCTCGTTGAATAATGTCAGATTAATGTAAGGTGACTTTTGAAACTCTAGAGACTCAGCAACAAAAAGGACGTGTTATGAAAAGGATGACACATGTTCCTTTGTTGTAACTTACTCAAGTCCGCACCAGCGGGCTCGGCACGACTATCTACTGCCGCGCGGCGCGGAATTTATCCGAGGGCTTGGACCAATAGGATCAAAGAATGCTATCCACGTGGATATATTAAATCGATGCGTGCACGACGTCGTCGTACGAGTAGATAGCAATTCCGCTAACAACTGTCACTTGCCGATAGTGGATAGTATATCCAAGTGCGTGCACGGCGCCAATATGGCTGCCGTCTGATTTCTACGTATGACATTTCGATTGACATATATTTATCTGCCTCCCGAGAGTGGCAGATAGGCTTGAGATAGGCGTCGTTAGACAAGTATTTGCAAGTTATTTTGAATAAAAATGTCGAGGGGCTACATCAGAAACTTAATAAGTTTTTATGAAGAGAAGAGGGAGAGAAAGGAGCAGCGGAGCGATGTTAGGAACTGCGCGTATATTTATAGTTTGCCAAGAAACGAGTTTCTTGGCAACTATAAGATAAGCCCGGAAATGGTTGAGTACCTTCACGAGGAATTGGAGGATGATTTATCACCCCTTAATTCAGAAGGCTATCCAGCCGATATTAAGGTAAGTAATTTTTTTTCCTGACTTAAGAGGACACTTTTTTCTATTGGATTTTTAAGTGACTTTATTATTATCTCCTAGATCCTAACCGGCTTACGGATACTTGTCAATGGCCACTACCAGCGAGGTAATGGTCAGGATCAAAACACCTCACTGGCTCCAACAACAGTGAGCAAATATTTGACGCAATTTATAGATGCGGTGAATAGAAAGTAAGTATTTACGTAAATTATTTTGAATTATGATAATTTAACAACAATTTTAATATTTTTGTTTATTCTAACAATTATTATAATTTGTACTTTCACAGGCTCAAACCAAAATGGATTGTTTTTCCGGGGTCTGAAGAGGCTCGGCAAGAAGTGGCAGGAGGGTTCAGGCAGAAGTTTGGTGTGCCAAATGTAATTGGTGCCATTGATTGCACACATGTGTCTTTGTTCCCACCACCTGGGTTGACAAAAATTCAATATAAGAACCGACATGATTACATGTCAATCAATGTGCAACTGGTAAATAATACACCATTTTACTCCATTACATAATGTTTACATAACAATTACCAGCCCAGTATGATGTGGTATTCTGACCATTGTTTATTGTTGATTTTAGATCTGTGATGCAGACTGCCGGATCCTCAGTTGTAATGCAAATTACCCAGGCCGGGTCCATGACCAATTTATTTTTAATAACTCATTAATAAAAGATGAGATGAGGAGGCTATATACCAACAGGATTGGAGACTATTTTCTATTGGGTATGTTACATAATCTTTTTATAATTATCTTTCATGCAACAATTATGTTAGTAATGTCATGAGGTGGCTGAAAACAGGGAAGAGTTAAAGGACTGATGGCTATTAAATTAAGCTATTAAATCACTGATTTACGCGAGACACAATATCAAATCTGTTGTCTGGTACCACGGCAGATGAGTGGTAAATTAATAATAATATTAATAAGTAAGATTACATTTAAAATAAAAATTCAATAATATGAGGTATTTATATAATTTCTTTTTTTTTAAATGAGATCAAATTATATAATTAAATAATCATTGTAAATCAGTCTTAATTAGTCACAAATCAGTGTTTAATTCACATTAACAATTATAATAGATATTCTCAATCAAAACTAAACTATCACAATTGTGTTCTGTGCATATCTAATCTATCTAAACTTAACAAAAAAAATAACAACAACAATATTATTGTATTATCTTAAATTAAAACTTTACAAAAACTTCTTTAATCTTGCCTGACGAAGTCTGTAACAAAAAAGAACATAAATAATATATAAATGCTTTCATTATTTTCAGGAGATGCTGGCTATGCGTTGGAGCCATGGCTCATGACTCCAATAAGGAACACCCAAGTGGGTTCTCCAGAGGCACGGTATGACAACTGGCATTGCCGAGCCCGAAACACTATTGAACGCACCAATGGTTACCTGAAGGGCACGTTCCGAATGCTGGGTTTGGATAGGAACATCCACTACGCCCCCGAAAAAGCCTCAGCTATGATTTATGCCGCATGTACCTTGTACAATATCATGCGGCATTTCAGGTTAGTTTCTCTTGAATTGAATTATCATTATTATGTATGATCCTGTATTTCTTAGCCCTTATACGAGGCCTGTGTGTGTTTGAAACATGTGCCTTATGCTCTAATATTATTAATAAATATTTTTATCTTTTAGGCTACCAATGGAACTTGTGGCGGTGCCAGCAGAACCAGTTACATTGTATGAGAACAATAATAACAACAATCGGCGACTGCTTGAAATAGCGCTCAGTAAGCGCCACAATATAGTAGAAAATTACTTTTGAGTAATAAACAAGTCTTTTTTTTATTTAATCTAGTAATTGGGTTTTTTTACTTACCGCTCCCTGTTTTTTAATCTGTTTTGCAGAACCAAATTATTATTTCTCTCCTTCAATAATTGGTTCTGTGTCTGTATGGTGTTGACTATATCCTGTAATGAAGCATTTATATTTTGAAATTAATTCACATTACTGTGATTGATTAATATAAAAATTCAAACAACAAAGTCGCGCGTTACTTTACTTTTAAAACATTTGTCGTTGCTTGCTCTGCCGCAAGAAACTCGACGGCCCGATCTCCTAGCCCAATACGCCGCTGCTGTGATGTGGAAGTGGTAGGGTGCACGTCTCTATGAGCAGTATTCTGGAATGAATGGGTTTTAAAGTAGTGCTTTAATATATTATTAAAATGAGAAAGTTGGAACCTTCACAAACTTACCTGGCTCCGTGTGAAGGTCGACGTGTAAGCGGGTAACATAGGACTTTGTCCCGGGGCCTGCCTGTGTTCTAAATTAAAAACTGGCATCTGGAATAAAATTCGGCTTTTATTTTGGTGCTATAGAGCCTAGATATTTCACTCCATTACGTATACTGTATGAACATGATTTTATAAACATTTACAAAAAGAAAATCGAGTCTTGCCTGTATTTGGCTCTGTGTGGATGTCGACGTGGGGTTGGTGGGACTTTGTGCCCGAACCCGCCTCTGTTCTTCATTGAAGACTGGCATCTGGAATAAAAGCTAGTTTTTATTGGTAATATAGTGGAACAAGAATGTATATGTATATATATATTATGTGATGCAGTGGAAATGAGAGCTATGTGTGGGGTGACTTGACTACTGTAAGTGGAACTCCGTGGACTCTGCCTACCCCAATGGGAAACAGGCGTGATCGTATGTTCTGCTCATTAGGTATACTGGATGAATATGATTTTATGTAACTTCTGATTAAAAAAAGAAAATTGAGTCTTGCCTCTATTTGACGCACTATGGAAGGGACGGCATATCCCAGAGCCTGCCCCTGGTTTTCGATGATTTCAATCTAAAATAAAAGTAGCATTTTATATTGGTGTTACATTACTCCTTAAAAGTAATTATAACTGAAATTCTAAACATGTACACCTCGCTTGCTATTTAAATACTTGCCTCTATTTCATTATTCAATTCCTGTGACTGACCCATTGACGACTCCACAGTTTTATGAGATGGCAGCTCCTAGAAATGGAAATCACTTTAATGTTGGATTTTAGGATTTCATTTATCTTTTTATGTTTGTATATTTTAAATGATAAAATATAATGAATAAAGATAATATTTGTTCACTATATTTGATGTTCTAATTCACTCCAACTTACCCCAATACCTGTCTCCTGTGAGTCGCCACCTATACCAAAAGCCATCTCTGTGCCAATGACACCTAAAATTTTATTTGTTGTCTCGGAGAGGCTTGGCACAGGAATTAAATTGCCTGTGGCGGTCAAAGCCTTACGTAGGCTCGCTCCTTCGCCCCTTGCTTTTTTTTTTAAATCCCGCCAAGTCTGAAATTTTTTTGATTACCAATTAAAATTGTGCTTTACTTCAATACATATAATAATAATTACAATCTAAAATGAAAATATTAAATAAATTATTTACAACAATATTTAAAAAGAGCAATAATTACATGTCGCCATTGTTCTATGGATTTGTCAGGCCCATGTTCCCTCAGCAGCATCCGCAGCGTTTCCCACTGCTGTAGATACTGCTGGCTGCCCAAGGGGCCAGTGAACTCCCCGTTGGCAAAACTGGGGTGTGTACTCATATAATCAACTAACATTTTTTGTTGAGTTAGAGTACTCCTTATTCTGAAACAAGTTATGATGATAAAACAAGATTCTTCGTAAACCAAATAGAACAATTCGGATTTGATACTTACTTCTTTTTCCCTAACTGCGGGTTCATTTCCAAAAAGATCACGAAAATTTTTACTTCACAAAGTTCAAAAGAAGTTGACGACTTTTCTCAGTTCGTTTGTATTTTTTATGTTCGCGTTTTTTTTTTTGTTCGCGTTTTTTTGTCATTGAAACAATCACAAGACTCATAATAAAACAGTAAAAACTTGTATAGCGCTATCCTTTTCTAATCTTGTGAGTACGTCAAAAATCGCATTTATAAACCAAAAAAAGAAAAAAGATTACGAAATGAACGAATGATTTAGAACAGCACTATTGGGGGTATAGTGTTAACAAATGAAAAAACAACACTTTTATTTCAGATAGCAACATTTTTTTATGCGACGAGTTATAATTTTATCCACGGTAGATAGTGGATCGCGCTGTCAAACCGTGCCCGCAGAGAAGATAGAAACTGCATATATCTTAAACCATACCGCGCCGCGCCGCGGCGCGGCAGTAGATAGTCGTGCCGAGCCCGCAGGTAGGGCTGCTAACCTAGGCAAGTAGAGGTGTGTGATGTGCTTAATTTGTTGTTTTGACTTTGACTGCAACATGAATATTTATTTATTCAATCTTACAACTATCATTACACTAACGGCCTCTGTGGTCCAGCAGTCGAGCATTGGACTCACAATACGGAGGCCCCGGGTTCAAATCCCGGTGGGGACATCACAAAAATCACTTTGTGATCCCTAATTTTGTTAGGACATAACTGACACCTGATTGTCCGAAATTAAGATAATCCGTGCTTCGGAAGGCACGTTGGTCCCGGTTACTATTTACTGATGTAAGTGAGTAATCGTTACATGAGCCATGTCAGGGGCCTGTGGCGGCTCAATCATAACACCAGGGTTGATGAGGCTGGTATTCCACCTCACAACCCACACGATAGAAGAACAAGAATAACTTAACGTGCCTTTCAAAGCACGGACCACCAGTAAACGTAGTAAGTATTTAAATCCAGCAAAACATACGCCAACTAGTCAAACAAACAGCAAACACGTAAGTACATTTCTCTTAAAACTAGACAAACAAATGGTGCAAGTGTTTTTGTTCCCAGTACCGACATTTAACAACCCTAAGACGTAGTATCTTGCGCGAAGACGATACTTCTGTGTGTCGAGTTGACATAATGCTTTGTGCCGAGATTTCAGGCTCCTTGTAAAACATACGTTTCAAGTCGCTGCTAGCGCAATATCACTTTGTCTTAGAATCTCAACTTCTCTTATATATCATATAATGTACAGGCAACTCGGGTTCATTCCCTTGGGTCTGGATCGCATTACGTTGAGTTGATTTGATGTTTGAATTTGATATCATAAGATATACTTTGGCTTTTAATATAACACAAACAGCCTATATACGTCGCACAGACCTCACCTCAGTCAACTGGAGAACGTATGTAACATACTTGCCCACGCTGCTCCACTGCGGGTTAGCGAAGGTATAGACCAACAGCTAAACGAGCCTGCTTACTTTTTCAGACAATCTGGTTCTTCAAATCTGTAATGTCCTTCATTAAGTAAAATTGTGATCATAAAAAGCTATTATTCAAGAATTACTTTATTGTAACGAGTTGTGTCTTTTGTGTATTTTTTATTATGTTTTATGTGTAACAATCAATTATTAAATAATTAATAAATAAATAATAAATACCTTATAATAAACTTACTAACAGCCTCCGTGGTCTAGTGGTTAGAGCGTTAGGCTCAAGATCTGGAGGTCCGGGTTCGATTCCCGATGGGGACATTGTCGAAATCACTTTGTGAGACTGTCCTTTGTTTGGTAAGGGCTTTTCAGGCTTGAATCACCTGATTGTCCGAAAAAGTAAGATGATTCCGTGCTTCGGAAGGCACGTTAAGCCGTTGGTCCCGGCTATTAGCCGTAAAAACAGCTCCACCAACCCGCAGTGGAGCAGCGTGGTGGAGTATGCTCCATACCCCCTCCGGTTGATTGAGGGGAGGCCTGTGCCCAGCAGTGGGACGTATATAGGCAGTTTATGTAATAAACTTACTAACTTGGGTATTTACCCAGCAGTGGGATATAGATTAGGCTATAGAAAAAAAAACCTTAAATGTCAGGATCATAATAATCTCCGTTCACAAGGTATGGGTTATCATCATTGGCCCTAGGACACACTCACAAAGTAATTTCGATAAAGGTTATAGATATGGAAGTAAATGTAATGCAGAAGTATGACCCTAAGTATATTATATATCAGTTTTAGACAACACGTGGAAAGTTCCACTGTGATATTATATTATATATGTAATCAGTTTTCTATTATTGCAGAAACTTTGCTAAATATATTATACCTACTTACTTTAATTTCTTGCATTTTGCGTAGCGTTTGCTGGATGTAACTTGTGGTGACTCCAATATACTTACACTACATTTGTAGAGAGTGCCAAAATCCTTCTCTCATAAAACGAGAAGTCTAATTTCTAAATAAACCCAATATTTTACAACATTTCACAAACACGTGTTACTAATACAGTTTTATAGTGTAAGTTTGGGCATAATGAAGTTATAATGTCGTTAGTTGAATAAGTTAAAACACCATTATGTTCCGCGGCTTGTGAACACAAACCCGAGTTATACCGATGAGGCTAATACCAGTAAATACATCGTTTGCATACAGATTTACTAAGCTTACCTACGGTTTACTACCGGCCGCTTAGTAAGCCTACTAACTTAAGTAGCACTTAAGGGCATAAATGCTATTGTAGATAATTTAATCTGTGTTAATAGTTATTATAATCCTAATTACACATCATCTCCCTAGCATTATCCCGTTTTTCACAGGGTCCGCTTACCTTACCTTAAGATTTGACAGGTTCGGTTTTTTACAGAAGATACTTACTTGCCTGAGGTATGTATTGGAACACCCGTCCAATACATACCTCAGGCCTTAAACTAAGGCCACATACCTCCGAAAATACGTCTCTCGGGAATGTGGGTTTCCTTACGATGTTTTCGCTCATCGCTATGCACGTGATAATCATTTATAATCCAAACATTAATTCGAAAACAAATTCGACAAACATTAGTTTGAGCCTGTGCTAGGACCCGAACCTGCGACCTCAAAGTGAGACGCAAGCGGTCTACCAACTGGACTACCACGGCTAATAATCATAATCATAATGCTAGTTATACATCATTAACCAAATAATTTTCACTAATTTTCATTTCTTATTCTTTGACATAACAGAAACAAGTAGGTAGTCCTAAATCCTAATGTTCAAAATGTTCCAAGTTTTATGTCTTGTAGGTTTGTCTTTAGGTGACACTAAGGGATGAGCACATTTTATTACGTGTTTCAATTGTAAGTTATAACGGCCTCTGTGGTCTAGTGGTTGAGCGTTGGACTCACGATCCGGAGGTCCCGGGTTCGAATCCAACAAAAAATTACTTTGTCAACCCCTGTTTCGTTAGGACATTACATGCTGATCACCTGATTGTCCAAAAGTAGGACGATCCGTGGTTCGGAAGGCACGTTAAACAGTTGGTCCCGGTTACTATTTACTGACGTAAGTGAGTAATATGAGCCATGTCAGGGGCCTTTGGCGGCTCAATAATAACCCTAACACCAGGGTTGATGGGGTTGGTAATCTACCTCACAACCCACACGGTAGCAGAAGATCCATTTACCTAGATGTTTTAATCCTTTTAGTCCCAAATTGACAAGTTTAGTAAGCACCAACTTAAGTGTTTGTTTAGGTACTTTGATGTAACTAGTAATTGTATACGAAAGACTTTACAACTTCACAAGCCCTCTTCAAACATCGTTCCAGAGAGGTCGCCGGCAAAAAGCAGAGTGTGGTGCGAGTGTAAAACTGACGACAAATTGTGGGTTTTTTTATCATAATTTGTCTTAATTGTCTATAATAAAATATTATTCTGGTTTTATAACTTTAATATGTATAGGTACGGTCACGAGTACTAATATGTATACACTTTGAAACCATGTCACATTAACTTTTTTGACAAATTAAACCGCGTCATTAAATATCAAATATGATAGAGTGACAGGGTTCTAAAGTACCCACTTTAGAACCCTGTCGCATATGATATTGCTCATGACTATACATAAATACATTTAAGTCATATTTGTCCGGGAAGGTTGCGTAAGTAGTTTTAAGTAAAACGCACAATCTTACAAACTTTTATTATAATTTCATATTTTTTATGACAAATATACTTAATACATGACATAAACTCACAAGTACTCATGACTATATCCTCAATTGGGCTAGTATTAGCTACATTTCTGTCAAAAAAACAAACTTCCTTCTAAATATAAAACAAATGAATGAAATAAAAAAAAAACTGCCAAGCGGTGCCAAGCAGTTTCATCAAAAGCTTCAAGATATTATGGTAAATAAATAAGGAATTCATAACTAAAGCGGCGCATCCACTGCAGCGGAATCGGACTTTAATTTAATCGGCAAATCCGAATATTATTAATATTATAGTAATTCGTAAATGCTGACGCTCCGTAGGGTCCGTTCGATCCACCCGCTTCATTGAATGTAACGTTCTTCTTATGAGAAAATCCTGATGTCATAGTTGAGTCCCTTGGACCTCTCGCTCTTCAGCCGGATGGTGACGAAGGTGAATCCGATGCCGCCAGCGATCACGTTGGCAGTCGCCTGAGACTCCAAGTTGTCATGGGCATCGATACCCTGGTAAAGGAAAATGTAAAAAATAGGTTTTTTTATGGAAAGTGGATGCAAGTTGTTTTCTAATCTGCTCTGCTCGGCTCTGCCCGTCCAATTAGGAATCATGGGTGTGACCTTGTAGGTTATATGTAGAGGTAGGTATGTAGGTGTGTCAACATAAAACGCTGGCTGTATCAGAGACAAAAGTAAAAACGGGAGAGAAACATATTATGATGTATATCTATAACTATATGTATCTATAACATAACAAAAACTGTATTGCACACACAGGAAATACAACAATACAAAACAAAAGAGTAATGAAAAGAGTACAAGAGGCGACCTTTTTACTAAGTAATACTCTCTTCCAGGCAACAAGCAAAGGGTATAGCGAGGTAAGGAAGACGAAATGGCCCCCATGGCCCATGACGGAATTATCATTTGTATTGGTATTGGCACTCTAAAAGAATACGAAATGTAAGGTCGTTGACCCCTGACCTTGACCTGTCTTTGAGATATTCGAGAAAGTTCGTACGCGCGCCGAGTTTTTTCAAAATTTTTTTTCCGAAAAACTATAAAAGCTAGAAGGATGGGACCAATTGCGTATAATTAGGGATACTTTGAAAAATATTCTGTATTTTTTTCAGAGTTCTGGTGAAATGACAACTGTGCAAAATAATTAAACAAAATATAAATATATTTTTTTAGTACTGTTCTATTATGTTTACCGCGCCAAAAAAAATATATAATACTCTTTGATTTATATACTTACACCACACAAAAACTGATCAAAATCAAAGAGGCGCTTCTTGAGTAATTATGAATTTACTTAGTGTGCGTACGGCTGGTAGGAACTAATTAAAGAGGTCGTTTTTAGATTAATTATTATAATTACATGTTAAACAGAATTTTAATCATCATCATCACTATTTTCATTTATTACAACATTGATTGCATCATTTGAAAATATTTTCGACAGAATTTCAGCAGGACGTAAAATGCGAGATAGATATCTCGCATGAGCTAAATAATATAATTATTACACTTGCGATATATGAAAATCGACTTGCGAAAATCGTATTTTGGGCAAAAGAAAACCCATTTATGCAAACTGTTTACAATCTGTACTACGAACGGGTTTATAGTTGATTTTGCTGGGCCAATTTATGGTACGGAAAATGATGCCACTATTATGAAGAAAGTGCTACAGGATGCTAAACTTAAAACTCTAGTTCGTAGTACAAATTGTAAACGGTTTGCATAAATGGGTTTTCTTTTGCCCAAAATACGATTTTCGCAAGTCGATTTTCATATGCCGCAAGTGTAATAATTATATTACTTAGCTCATGCGAGATATCTATCTCGCATTTTACGTCCTGCTGAAATTCTGTCGAAAATATTTTCAAATGATGCAGTCAATGTTGTAATAAATGAAAACAGTGATGATGATGATTAAAATTATGTTTAACATGTAATTATAATAATTAATCTAAAAACGAGCTCTTTAATTAGTTCCTACCAGCCGTACGCACACTAAGTAAATTCATAATTACTCAAGAAGCGCCTCTTTGATTTTAATCAGTTTTTGTGTGGTGTAAGTATATAAATCAAAGAGTATTATATATTTTTTTTGGCGCGGTAAACATAATAGAACAGTACTAAAAAAATATATTTATATTTTGTTTAATTATTTTGCACAGTTGTCATTTCACCAGAACTCTGAAAAAAATTCAGAATATTTTTCAAAGTATCCCTAATTATACGCAATTGGTCCCATCCTTCTAGCTTTTATAGTTTTTCGGAAAAAAAATTTTGAAAAAACTCGGCGCGCGTACGAACTTTCTCGAATATCTCAAAGACAGGTCAAGGTCAGGGGTCAACGACCTTACATTTCGTATTCTTTTAGAGTGCCAATACCAGTACAAATGATAATTCCGTCATGGGCCATGGGGGCCATTTCGTCTTCCTTACCTCGCTATACCCTTTGATATGCCTGTGAAATTAGATTTGAAATTGAAAATTATAATGATGAATAGTGCAGCACAGGAATACTTGTAATAAAAAAATCAAAGTTAGATACACTTACGAGTAGATAAACTACATAATGGCATTCACATATTATAAACATATTTATTCAGTATGAAACACGGAACGTTTTCCTTCGTAAATATTAACATACATCCTCATTATGACAGGTGATAATGTGCACTTTCACGCACGATTGACCAAGCCGGCACTTTAACTATGAATACACTATTAGTTACTACTACTACATAAGTATATGCTTTAACTACGTGCTAACATTTTGTCTAACACTTAATAATATTTTAAGTACTCAATGTTGCGTGTAACCGGTCCTGTCAAATCTTCAGGTTAGGTTAGCAGATCCTATGAAAAACGGGTCAATGCTAGGTGATGATGATGTTGTAGGGGACGGCAGGCGATAGCGTCATCCGGCTCGAAGGACCAATCTTTAGGGTTCTTACTAGACTAGTGTCATTTATAAGTAAGCGCTATATTCAATAGTCAAAAATAACAATAAGTGGCGTCGTGGTGGCCTCTGTGGTGAAGATAGAGTTTTGACATTAGCGCACCCGCGCCGCCCGCCGCCGCCCGCCGTCGCCTGGTGTATTTAGTTACATACAACACTGAATAGTATAAATTCCCGCGCGTATATAAGTAATAGGACTAGCTGGCAGGGCCATAAGTCACCAGAAAAATAATGAAAGAATTTACCAGATTTAGATTCATGTGAACATGAATATCTGCATGAAAGTCTATATACTTACCGCTATAATAATAAAAAAATTACAAACGGTGAACGTGTGTATAAGTTTTGACAGTCACGGAAAGTTCAATCTAATTATTTCATTATTCGATTCAATTATGCTTGGCTGGGAAATACTTTTACACAGGTTCACCGCTTCTTCATTTATTATTAAGGTAAGCCGGTTATAATAATAATTGTCAGATGCCTTTGTTTGAAGAATATACGTGATAATCTTATCTCAGGTATTATTACACTTTTTTAATTAATTTAAAACTACTTACAGCAATTTTATATTGTTCTATGCTCGTGTACACAATGTACTTCAGTCTCCTCAGGTTGGATATCGGAGGATACTGAGCAACCGTCTGATGTACCACTTGTCTGTTTTCCGTCTCTCCTATCTTCATGTGTTCACAGTTTGACATCGCACAGGCCAGCAACATTAGTAGAATTTGGAACTTCATTTTTTTAAATTCAAATTTAATTTGAAAAGAACAATTTTTTGAAGTAGCTATTTTAAATTCTTTTTAATAAAGAAAAAAGTAATTAATAAAACTTTTCTTTTGACTGAAAACTAATTTCTATCGAAACAAAACACTGTCGGCTGAATATCGAGTCGTGAATGCAGAATGGCGGGAACTGCTTCAATCTAATTTTCACTTTCGTTTAGCATACGAAAGGTGAGGGAAGGAAAACTGCACATTCGCGTGCCAAGGAACCTATTGCAGTCGTACATTATGGAGCTGGTGGTAAGAAAAAAAAGTCAGTGACATTTTCGTTTAGGAAAGAAGTTTATGCGATTTATGCACGCGTTTGAGCCACATAACTGCAACGTAAAAGGCTGAAGCACTTCATTGTAACTGGTACTAGGAAAAGAAACGCATTATAGCATAACAATTGAAACTGTATGGGAGAGATTTGCATTTTAAATGTAACGTGAGTACATACAATATGGTATGTTTACTTATATGCTTATTATGATAAATAAAGGAAGTACTTACGCTGGAGAGTTTTCGTGCACCTCTGGGAGGTAATAAGAATCGCTCTGTGCTATTCGCGTTGAGCTAAGTAGGTAAGTAGGTACCTATCTTCCCGGGCATATTGTAAACACCGACAGAGAGCCGTTCTTTCTAAGACCATTATAGACGGCTATACGGCCCACCACCTATCACGTTGGTCTAACAGAAAGCTCGATGGAGTGTGGGTACTTAGTTTATCCTGCGATAGATGTACCTTTAACTAACCCAGTTAAGTATATAGTCGAGAGCTTAATGTAAGTGAGAAGCGATGAATTGAGTACTTATGGCGGCTACGTGCCTAAAATGTAAGTACCTACTAGATATTTTCTTTTATAGTCCCAATTGAGTTGGCAGAGCCACACGTAAGTAATCACTAGGCAACATGCAGCTCTCCTTTATATGATAAAGAAGAAAATACATTATCTATGCACTTAGTCGTCACCTCTTAAAACTTGCGACGAACAGCGGTGATCCCAGCGGTTCAAGAGGAGTCGCTAAAAGCATGTTGTCTCCTTCAATTTGTGTCTCCTGTCACTTTCTACTTCTGGGTCGAGACTGATGCAATTTGCCGCAAAGGTCTATGAAATATTAGTACCACGCCGCTTGATGTGAAGGGGTAGAATGCTTTATGACTCCTGCCTATGTATATTCAGATGTAGATAGGGAAAATTAATATCCACCTGGTTTTCCTTGTAGTTTTGCATGGAATAAAATGTCATGACGATTTTAAAATAAATCTCTTTATTTATATCATACGTAGGTACAAAATACTTAAGAGTAAAATTTCTTAATAATGTATTACTTTTACAATAAATATCTAGAAATACTATTTAATACATTTACGATTCATACGTTTCTATGAACTGACAAATCGAACCCATCTTGCATTAATTTTGTTTGCGACATGTAGATCCATATACGTAATACACTTGATACAAAATGGGGGCTACCGAGAGGTGTTATGGATTGAAGGATAAACGGCGGAAGTCCAAAGTGCCAATAATAATTCAGAGGTCGCCGAAGTCGTAGATAATGAAACGTAACTAAATAAATTGATAAACAAACAACTTAATATTCAATAATCTCTAACGAGTAGGTAGGTACAATCAAGACCGTTACAACTTAATCGGAAAAAATAAAAGTGATGAATTTTAACCAAATAAATTTTCGAAACTTTCGCTTTTAATAAAGCCTTCGAGTTCGTTAGAACATAATATTTAGTCTACATAATGACTGTGATGATAGAGTTAGCACTTTCTACGTGTAATAAAATCGTTATGGACCTACTAATACATACAATTAAATACCATCTTTTACCGTAATAGGAACAGTTACACGTACCTAATAATAGGTAATACACACTTTATAGCACAAATAGAACAAACAATACAAACAATAGGTACATACCTATATAAATAGTAGAATAGGCACATCCCTACTCTACAATCAGAATCTCCCAGATGACATAAAGGTTTTCCTTCTTAGTTCCTTTAAGACTGCACCCCCGGATTTCTGTGTGAGCGTTCTGAGGTGCATTAAAAACGAACGTACTTAGTCAAATTTCCGGCCCAATAATACTCCTAGTACGTACCGCTTCTTTATGTGTTGAGCATATAATCGTTAGACCGAATAAACCCCATTGATTAACTATTGTGTCTGGAAATCTCGGCCTTAGGAGGTTAAAGGATGTATAGCTAAGCGTAAATGCCGATATCGTACTCGAGTCCCTTGCCTCGTTCGCTCTCCAGCCTGAGGTTGACGAATGGCTGGCCGACACCTCCGGCTATCACTTCAGCCGTTGCTTTTGAGTGTAGTTTATCTAACGCTACGATGCCCTGAAAATAAATAAAATTGTGCAAATATAGATATACTAACATCTATATTGGTGCTAATTCCTGTACACACCATCTAATTTTATTTTAAGTTATACCTGTGATTTTCTTATCCGCTGAAAAAGAAATTGACAGGTAATCGACAGGCATAAAATTTATGGAACACACGTCAATTTTAGGCAGAAATAAAAAAAAAAACTTCTATTATGGTATATTGGCCAAACCCGATTGAGTTGAGTTGACACACACGTCAAACGGGTTGCAAATTAACAGTTGTCAATCATCCGCCCTGTTTCTTTTCGGCCGATAAGAAAACGACAGGTATAACTTAAAATAAAATTAGGAGGTGTCTGCAGGAATCGGGGCTATTTTCTATTAGTAGAGTAATCGCTATTACAATTTTGCAGTTACTTAAGTCCAATCAACACTGGAGCATCGTGGAGTACGCTCAATACCCCTCTGGTTGAATGAGGGCAGACTTGTGTCCAGCTTATCTTTTGTATGTATGCAAGCCCAACATCTAAATTAAATTATGCCTATGATATTAAGTGATTTTATTAGGTATTGACTTAATTAGTCACATCATTAAATTAGTTATAATATACATTATATACGTACACATCACTAACGTAGTTACAATGTATATTATTTAATGTATATTACAACTACTTTAGTGATGTGACTATTGATATTTGATCGTTTTTTCACTAACCACAACTCAGGAGTGCGCCGAATACGGCTGCGACAATATCGTGATTTTCAAGTAGTATAATAAATACACTGTTAACAGCACTAGAAATCCACGTAAAACCCACCGCAATAAACAAGTGGCCATCGCTAGAATATTCACTAAGTAGAAATCGATCATGTAAGTAAACGGTAGCATGAACTAACTATCAGATTCATAGTAATCGCATATCTGATATAGTCCTGCCTACACACGCCATGAATGATTGATCGAACCAACCACTTGACGTGGGTGATGGTTGGTCCTAAGTAAACCCAGTTACGAACACTAACTTACTGTCCGTCAAAATTTACATTGATAAACTAAGTGCCGTTAAACGGTTTATAAGTAATTAGGAACAAGGTACACGATAATCTTAGATTTTATGGTTGTGTTGTCTTTAAGGTGTAAGGTAGGTAACTGAAATTAAACTTACACTAATCACTTTTTGCTCGGGACTGCTATAAAAAACATTTTTCTCCCTCTTCACAAAAGGAATGCCTGTATATTCTGCTATAGTATGATGCAACAAGGCTTTATTGGCCGACTCGCCGACAATCAAATGTTCACTGTTCACAGTTGCACAAGCCAGTAACAAAAATAGAATTAAAATCTTCATGGTTGCGAAAATGGAACACGGTGAAAATTTTGAATAAATATTTTAGTAAATCGAACGAGACAAGATGGCTTGTTTATGATGCTGGCACACACGTTTTGAATGTAGAACAGAGACCAACCGAATGACTGGGTGTAGATTTAGCTGATTGAATAAAATTGATCCTTGCTATCTCGAATCATATGGAAAGGTCGAGAAGGGATAAGAGCTGTATGAATAATACAAGGTCGAGGTAACTGTTTCCCTTGCTCGGTGTCGAATACTCAGGACTGCTTCAGGCAGCTCTTACAAATATGATCAATCCGATGGCAAAACTGTAAACATTTTATTGGGAACAAATTCATTGAAGCACAAAGTTTTGATATAGGTTATTGACGATTTCAATTTGGAAATTAAATTAGAGAATTTAATCATATAAATCATACCTTTGTTCAATAAAAGTTTTCGTATTTAATATAGGAAGGGTTGCACGCACCCAGCCAGACAATGGGTCCGTCGGAAATCGCGGGCTGAAGGCATTTTCTATTTTATGCGAGGGTCGAGGGACTTTCCTTCGTATTATGAGCTCAAGCCTTCAGTAGGTCTGTTTCCTAACTTTAGCTATAACATAGTACTGGGTAAATGTTCTGTGTTATAAGCCCATTGTTTCGTTTACAAAATCTTGGTGTTTCACCTTATGTTAAGACCTAATTTATTTCTATACAAATTTAACTTTTATCAGGCATTTGGCTAACCAAAGGTTAAGGAACCTGAAATGATAATTAATAATAATTGTTCTTGACGATTTATGGCTCTGAATACACCAATAGATGTAATTTTCGACGATACTAAGTTCAGTCAAATTGTATGATAATTGGATTCAATTTTGCTTCACTGTCAAATACTTGAACCCACGTTCGTCCCTGGTTTATTTTTTATTTGTAAGGTGGTAATTGTTCTCTCTACATCTAAGCCTGCTGAAGTAACCCTGGTACGTATTAGTCGGATCCATTCTCCGTCTTCCGGCTGTAGAACAATCCTGACCGTGTTTTACTGACGTCAGCAGGTTCGCTGGAGGAATGTTGAGGGGAAGAAGGGTTCGTTATTGTTAGGACAAACGAACGGTATTTACTAGGTGTTTGACTTGACGCTACCGGTCTTTGTTACTTATTTGAGGAAAATGTTTGGAAGAAAAACGGTAAAATGAACCATGCTGGTTATCGTCCCGAGCTTGTATTTAAAATAAATACATAGCATACATACATGACATAGCATTACGCCTATTTCCCCGAAGGAGTAGGCAGCTGCTAAATCCCATTTACCTAATAGGATGCGAGTCTATTGCCATTAATCGGGCACAAATCCTGGAAACCACGTGGTATCAATTATCTGTGATCAAAACATGAATTCAAACTCATTAAGTCAAACTCTGTGGTTTAGATCCCGTGCCGGGATTCGTACCCGTACCACTACGATGTAAGTCCCGCGTTCTCCGAACAGGGCTATCACGGATCCAATATACCTGTACTAAGTATATTATACTTGAGTGACATCGTAACGAATACTGAGGGAATGATTCAGACCATGATTCTGACTTAATATCAAGTAGATATCTCCGTCGCAAAATTCATGATTATTTTGTGTTTCATTAAATTATTTTCAATTTGATACTTTAACGATGGAAAATTCCACTTGATAACTACTCAGAATAAAGGTCTGAATCATCTCTTAAAGTTTTCGTTACGTTGTCACTAACACCCTGTATTAGGTGTGTCTTCTTATGTCATATTTTATGCATATTAATAAAGTGAATTTGTTGGCTGTCATTGAATGATATTAAAAATGGATAAGTAATTTAATTACACCCACTTATCTACCTGTTTAGATATCATAACCTTCATGCGTCTGCACTAAAAAATTTCATCTTCATATAACGGAAGTGGGTGCTTATGATAAACCGTCGTCGTTCATATAATGACCTCTCAGGCGAAAGGGAACATATTCGCCAACTTTCCTATGTAATGCGCTCATTTATTTGGCACAATCTCGTGAAGTTCGCGCCGTCTGTGTAATACTAGTGCTGATCTTCTAAAAGAACGTCGTAAGTCTTTCGAAGCTTATTTCGACTTCGTAGATAAGATAAGGAGTATTGGAGTTTTTGCGACTTCGGTAAAATACCTACTTAAATTCGACGGATAAAAAGAAATACTTACTTGCTCGCGATTGGGGTAGCTTTCATGTGAGTCGAGACGTTTTGCTTATAGCTTTTCAGCTCGAAAAATGTAACATACTGTGAGAAACACGGTGGTATCTAATAGATTTATATTTTGTATACATAAACAGCCTATACACGTCCCACTGCTGGGCACAGGCCTCCCCTCAATCAACTGGAGGGGGTATGGAGCATACTCCACCACGCTGCTCCACTGCGGGTTGGTGGAGGTGTTTTTACGGCTAATAGCCGGGACCAACGGCTTAACGTGCCCTCCGAAGCACGGAATCATCTTACTTTTTCGGACAATCAGGTGATTCAAGCCTGAAAAGTCCTTACCAAACAAAGGACAGTCTCACAAAGTGATTTCGACAATGTCCCCATCGGGAATCGAACCCGGACCTCCAGATCGTGAGCCTAACGCTCTAACCACTAGACCACGGAGGCTGTTATATTTTGTATAAAAACATTAAATTATATACATATTTTTTTTAAATAAGGCATCCACCACAAGCTTCGTCAAAGATTTCTTGCATTGATTAAAGCATTGATTTCAAAATCGGGTTCATTTCATAATTTAAAAATTCAAAATAGTTATACCTATGTATACTTAATAGTTATACTTACTTATTATTCTTCGAACTTAGTTTATGTTCAACGCCCTTATCTGCAATACTAAAGGAGCCAGTATTTTTTCATAACGAATGAGGTATTTGCTAAAAAAATGTTTGTCGGAGATAAACAGGACAAATGTTACAGAAACGTGTCTCTTAGGGGACTCCGTTATCGTGTGGAACATCTATGTGCACACTATTCATTACGCGAATCCAAAGTAGCTTTCTTAAAAAAAAAAATAGTTGTGTGCAATAAAGTGTTTTATTATTATTTATTATTAAAAACAATGAATATCTAATAATATTAAATGCGAATTCAAAGTTGAGCGAAGTGGAAATTTATCATCTTTATTTAGATTATAATACGTATAAGTGATAGCCTTTTATATTTTGCTCTACCCATTCCGGTATTAATACTCTAGCGTTATAAACTTTGGTTGATTACGGTTCAATATTATCATTATCACTATGTTCTTAAATTTAAAACTAAATACTTATTGCAACAAACATCTTACCTAGTTCAACGTATCTTACAGCGCAAATACTTTGAAATACCTAGTTACCTATTCGTAGTTTTACATCCAATACTATGACCAATATTTATTTATTATGTGGTTTTTCTTGCAGCTTCTTTTCCGCGTCTATACAGGTTGTAAGAAGCTGTAGTAGTTTTAGGCGGATGAGACTTTCGTTATGTAAAAATTGCCGATTCAAAGTGTAACTATGTTACCTATTGAACAAAGATATTTTTGAAGTTGAATTTACTACCTTATAAAGCTTCATGTTACAAAAAGAGTGAGAGATATTCGAATTATTCGAGTCACCCCGGGGTAACCGAGGTGATGCGTCCTGATAACAGCGCCCTGTGGTATCTGCATTGTTATTTGTTACTCATTGTATCCGCTGACTGTCGAGATAACCCGGAGCGAGATTCCATTCTTCTTGCAAACTTGAATGAATGACAGGGAATATCCGCAATTTCTCAAACACACGATTAAAAACTGATTTTTATTGTGCGTGAGAAAAATACACTAAACTCCAGCCAAGTTGTTCATGTAGTACCATAAAATATAACGTCAAATGAAAGCAAGAACTATAAAGGCATCATCACTAATTTAAGAGCCACGCTCTTGTTGGTGTAGCATTCTCGATGGCGCCCAGAGTAGTCTATTTCAAAGCCGTACTACACTCGGGCTCCTGTTCTCGGCCTCTGAATAGTACTGGCAATTACTGCTGCCCTCTGTCAGGTTCCAGGTTACAGTCTCTGTGACTTGCCCCTTCCGTCGTGCATTGCCGTACCGATAGCTCCCATCTCCGCCTCTGCAACCGTTGAAGTCTTCACCTGTATCCCTGGGCAAGGGTTCTACGTTAAAAAAAAACCTAAAAGACACGGGTTGAAAAAGAAATAAGTATAGGAAGTCATTTAATGTGAAGAGAAAAGACTTGTAAATCACGACATCTTCATTAGCGAGAAAATAGAATCCTAGTCGGTCGCATAAGTTCGTCGGAGTCAGAATCCGAGAGTTTTAATCTCTAATCTTCGCTCGTTTTAATGATTTAGTTGGAATTTAAGTACGAATTAATGACTTGACCAAAAATATCCTAAACAAACTTTAAATCCGTCATTCAGAAATATCCGGTGGAAAATCGAGGGTACCTACAGCGCGTTTTTATTTTATCCAGAAGGCATCGCAATATTTATTGGAAAAGATAAACTGACTTTAAAAATAAAGTAGATACAGGTAGTATAATCCAGAGGCGAGTAAATTTACTTCCTAGTTGTACCCTCAAGGCTTGCTACTGAATGCGAGGCACGTCCAGGGAGCTCGGACTGTAGTGTCAGGTGAAGCAACGACGATACTGATCATCGGCACGTGCTATCCCGGGGCAGACAGACAGGTATACAGAAAACAGGCGAGATTATTGCTAACTCTGATACAGGTACAGTAGGTAGTAGTTTTAGTCATATGGTGTTGCTGGTGTAGGTTACAATTGCATTTGAACAAATAACTAACTTTTACGTACCTAATGTTTTTGCCTATGGTACTATTAAGAGATAAGGCATTGTTACTCTTGTTCAGAATAATACAAATAACTAGCATATTGTACAAGCATAATTATTGTGCGAAACTATACTAAAAATACGGCCACGAAAATACTACAGCACTAGCGATGAAAACAAAGCATCTTGTTTTTTTTGTTAAGTTTCTTTTGCTTTTACCTAACACTGAGCTCTTGGATATTTAGATCCCAACTCAAAAATGGTATCACTCGGCCTTATCGCCTTAAGCATTTTTTCTAACATGAAAATAAAATCACAAACGTGTAAAGTTATACCGCACAGGACGAACAAATCACCGACACGTGCCAGTTCTGGCTGCGACCCACAGATAAACACGGAATAAATAGCTGGGGGTTAGTAAAGCTATCGATTTGTTAGAAAAATATTGGCTGATGCTATAAGTATACTTACTTGGAGATACTATCAACACCGTTCAAGAGGGAAGTGACGAATCCTATTTCACTGGTCTCCAAGAATGGAGTTCTTAAAATAAAAATGACACTTAGCATGAATCGAGATAAGAAGAAAGACGAAGTACAATCGGAAAGTCACCACTCAATCCCCCACATGCATTATTGATAGTCAAGCACCACTAAAAGAGGATTTAAACCATCATAAAAACTCGGCAAAATAAACGATCGGGGTGCTAGCAAAATAAATTCTCATTCTGAAGCGGGCGTGTATCGGGCAAGCGCCTCAAGGGCTACTAATTCAATCAATTCGCTGACCATAAATAAACCTTGGACAGTCCGCGATACGACACGGGTCCGCACGTAATTGAGAAGTCCAAGTACTCGGCTTCAAGCGACAAATCAATTAAGCGCGAAGCAGATAAAAAGGATACATTAATAATGAAAAGGATTTCGAAATAAATAAGCTGATACGTCTCCAGTAATGTAAAATCAGCGATAAGAGCTAATTTAATATGCGATAAAAACGGGCACTGTAAAGATTTTTTACTTTCGTTCGCTTAATATACTTAGAACTGAAAGAAACGAAAACGGTTGTTGACTAAGAAAATAAAGTAATTGGAAACAAGAAACAAAGTCGAGTAGAAAAACAAAAACAGTGTTCCCTTAATAAATAAGCAGGAAATTGGATACCAATACCTAAGAGGGGATTAAGCTCTAATTCCTGTTTTCGTTGAGGGTGTTTGCCAACAAATGGGAGTGACGGTGCTGTAGAAATTAATCGTGAAAAATCTGGGGCTAAAAGGAGCAGTGTTAATAAACCAAGCCACGTGCGCTGTCTATTAGTTGTTGATATTAGAGAGTTGGAGGTAGAGGGCGATCAGACACAGACAACATTTTCGTTGTTCATCAACCATTACATTAATTAAAACATGCCTTGAAATAATGGCTTGCTTAACTATAGATTCTTTAATATAAGTATGCACGGAGTGTAGACCAAACTACATTAGCTTATACGTACTTATATGAAGTTATCAAAGGGTCAATTTCAATTGTAATTGACACAAATAGCCTTTCAAACCAGCTCATCCTTTCAATATGCGTTCCAATAAGCCAGTTAATTGAACAGCTCCACATTACCCTACATCTTGGCTGTATCCCGAAATAATCTCTATAGATAGTACGTAGTTAATGAATATTTCAGCAGAATAGAGTTAATGAAGGAAACCTGCTTTGTCCCAAACTGATAGCTTGATTACGTAGAGGCTGATGAGGCGAGGGGTGCCGGAATAACGTTAGCTAGATAGCGTTATATAGAAGGCTTCTTCTTCTTATCGTGTGGGTTGTGAGGTGGATAACCAACCTCATCAACCGTGGTGTCAGGGTTATTATTGAGCCGCCAAAGGCCCGTGACATGACTCACGTAACGACTACATACAGTAGTAACCGGGACCGACGGCTTAACGTGCCTTCCGAACCACGGATCATCTTACTTTCGAACAATCAGGTGATCAGCCTGTAATGTCCTAACCAAACTAGGGATCACAAAGTGATTTTTGTGATATGTCCCCACCGGGATTCGAACCGGGGACCTCTGGATCGTGAGCCCAACGCTCAACCACTGGACCACGGAGGCCGTTATTGAAGGCTGTTATAATAACATCATGTACAAAATTATTATAGAAACCGAATATACTTCACAAGTAAGAGGTTCTTTAATGAAGTTGTCTCTCGGAACCCGAACACTATAATATATAAAAATCTCATTCTTAACTATGTGCCGGTGTGCTGTCTTATGCGTAAGTAAGAGCAAGACAGACACACATGCGCCATCCCACTTACTCCTTAGCAGCTAATGAGCATTTAAGACTAAAGTTAGACCCAGAGGGGTGAGGTAAATCTGGCAACTAATTGGTGAGGGTAAGTTAAGCCTAATGAATGATAAAGACTCTCATAATGAGCATTCTCAAAATCTACATGAATTCATTTGAATGAATGATAACTACAGAAATTAATTTGAATTTCGATAACATCAAATTATATTTTATATTTATAACTTAGCTTGTTAATTACGTCATCTAGGTAAAAGATTTCTAAATGTCTATCTCAAGATACAGATCTCCGCTAATCATATAATCGACTAAAAAGACCCACAAAATCCTGTTAGCATAATTTTACGGTAGCGAACTGTAGGTAATCCAATCAACTAGTGTATCTAATCTAGTCATTCCTGTGTTGTCACTGGCCACGGAACAGTTAGACAGCTATACGTGACGAGCATACACACAGAACCCCAATTGACGCCCACCGAGACACGTGTGTCGAATTGTTAGTAGATAAAGCTAATCTCTACAAATTTGATGGAAGGATATTCTTTGGCTGGCGATAGAGATAAAAGATGGCGGAAAATTTTAACTGTAAAAATAATGAGTACCTGTACCTGAAATGTAATTAATAAAAAACACATTTCCGTTTTTTTTTGTAAGTATATCTAAGTAAGTATTCGCAAGTTTGTAAGTATACGCCTTGACAATGACGATATAAGATATCCAGCGAGCTGAAATACATCTTAAAACTTTACAAAAAGAAAAATACTATACTTAAAGCTAAAAAAAACTTCGACTGAAATAAAAAGGATCACGACAAATGGATGGATTAATTAAAGAACTTTTTGCAACTCAATGCAAAGGGAAAGCTCAGGAAAGCCCCACTGAGTCGGCGCGAATTGACAATATATAGTGGGGGGCAGTCACCCCTCCGACGTCGCGCGGATAGGCCGCGTCGCACTGCGCTTCGAATACATCGCGATGTCCGAACTAAAACTATCGCACTTCAAACCGTCAACAACATGATTAAAACTATCAAAAAAATAACTCTAAAAATGCTCTGTGAAAGTAATTCTTTTTTCTAGTCTAGAATAATTATGTAGAATGAATGTAAAGTGTTAAAAGTGTATAATCAGTGTTAAGCATGGTCGCGGGACCAATTAAAACAAAACGTGCATGGAACCAGTTCAAGAGTGCTGTGCTTTTGCATCTTTTGTTCACTCTTCCTTTTTCGACGAGAGGTAAGTGAAAGATAACAGATAAACGCTTATTAAAAGCCGCCGTAAAAGCTGTACGCGTTTCATGATCATTATTTTTTAAAGCCGCTTATAAGATACTAAAATTAAACGTTAACTCTTTTATCGGTAATGTATATTTAAGTATATTGATTTTAATAGTTAGCTAATAGCTTTTTATTGTGATATCCTAATTGATTTGCCCGTTCGCGTACATTAATTACATGGTTTGATTATTTTTACAATCAGGTTATGCAAACAAGTATATTTTTTATAGGTACCTTAATAACCACAATTATTTTCTTAATGAAGTTGCAGCGTTTAGTCCAGTTTATCAAGTTATTTGTTTCGGGTTATATTTAGTGATTAATGACAGCCCGTTTTTGTGTTTATGTAAATGTTGTCTAAAAATAGTTTTTTAAAGATTTGTTTTGCTTTTATTAAGCTCAAAGTCGTGCGCCGCGGATAAAGGAACATCCAGCTGACACAATAGTTGGGAGGAGCGAACCTGCGACCTTACGGTGCGTTGCTGAGGGCAAGCCCAAACCAACCATCTTGTGGTACAAAGATGGCGCCCCACTCGCCCCAACCGATCATCCCCACAGGGTCCTACTCGAGGATGGGCTTCTCTTCCTTAGGTGGGTTTTCCTAAAACATGTAAAACTTCGCCCGTCAAATTTTGTTACTAATAAAATTTAATATCCACTTTTACACAACAAAGTTTTTTATGAACTTTTACTCTGTTTTCGACAGTCCCAAATATACTTCCCCACCAAACAGCGGCGAAGGTACTTTTAATTCCGAAAAAGGTCTTGTTTTACGACATTCATAAATTCTTGAAAATAAATCACCTTCCCCCCTGTTCGTTGAGACGAGTGACTTGCGAACTTAAGGAGTAAGAAACTTATATTAGTATCTGACTTAGATAACTTTTTTAGGGTTATGCGAGGCAAAAAGGAGAGTGATGAGGGAGTTTATTGGTGCGTTGCGCGAAATTCCGCCGGAGAAGCGGTTAGCAAGAACGCTACTCTCACCATTGCCGGTAAGTTTCATATTATGTTTGTATCATCAAGCCGGTACAGAATAGTACAACTTTTTGTTTCAACCATCGGTTTTGTTGCAGTCCTCCGCGACGAATTTAGAACTGAACCTCGTGATGTCAAAGTAGCTAGTGGCGAGTCCGCCATGTTTGAATGTTCTACGCCTAAAGGAGTTCCTGAACCATCTGTCCATTGGACTAAAGATGGCCATACTTTAGACGTAGAAGAAGTAAATGGGAGGTACGTAAGATCAATCACTATAATTACTCTCTGATTGACTTAATCAATTTTATTATATACTTTATTAGCCTAGGATTTCATAGATTGATTGCACGGTTGATCTAGAGAATTATATTTAGGATATTTTTCATCATTGAATTTTCATTCTTTTGGATTCATTCTTTATTAAGTATGTATGTTTATTTTCAGAATGTCTATAACAGATGGTAATCTAAAAATCCTAGAAAGTCTTCCGACAGATAGTGGTGTGTATCGATGCGTGGCATCAAACGCGGCGGGCGAGAGACAATCTCGTCCTGCCACGTTGCTCGTGTTACGTAGACCACATTTTCTTGTGAAACCTAATAACATAACTGCGTTGTTGGGACAAAACATCGAATTCCATTGTCAAGTATGTAGCCAACCTAAGATTTTTTTTTCAAAATACTTACAAAATTTTCTGAAAATAGTATCATTAAAATTTCCGTAACTTTTTAGGCATCACCAGAATCAGATGTGTCAGTAACTTGGTCCCGTGACAACGGATCGTTATCGCCCTATGCAATAGTACGGAGAGGGTCGTTGAGAATTGATCGTGTAGCGCCAACAGATGCGGGCCTTTATACCTGCCGAGCTGAAAGCCAGGCGGGCTCTAGCGTTGCAAGTGCTATCCTTACTATACATTGTAAGCACAATCTCCATTATTATGACAGTAAAATTTTATGCAAATGATGTAAGTAACAGCGACTAAGGGTGATATCTTTACAGCGCTACCTCATTTCACAAGAGTGCCTTCAGACCAAACGGCATGGGAAGGGGAAGCCGTATCGTTCCCTTGCGAAGCGGAAGGCTCTCCGAAACCAATTATATTTTGGACCATGGAAGGATCTCAGGTAAAATTTAATTAGTCCTTAATTCTACCTCCTAGAGACGTAAGATCTTTATAATAATAAAATTATTTTCAATTTCATAGGAATTGGTATTTCCAAAAGCGAATCAACATGGGTCTCTATATTTAGATAGAGTTACAACACAATACGCCGGTAGATTGTCTTGTGTCGCTGTTAGTGCTGCGGGGAGTGCTCTTCATACAGTCACATTACAGGTAAATTTACTTTATTTATTAATATTTCGTATAGGTACTGTACATACCTACCATATGAACTTATTCCGTCATGTGTATGTGCGAATTTATTCAAGGTGCTAAAGAGGGAAGCCAATTCCTTCAAAGATGATCCTGACTCATCATCTCCGTATCCAGAATTGAATAAGCCACAGAACCACCCACCAATGACACAATATGAACTAGTCCAAGCTCGGCGTTACTTACAACAGGATGTTCTTACTTTAAGAAGAGTTGAAGGAATATCTGCTACTACGATTAAAATAGTCTGGGACGTAAGTTAACCACATTTTTATAGTACTGCAAGTATTCATAAAACCAATTAGTACGCGTGTGTTCTAATTATAAAATAATTCCAGGTCATGACTGATTACAATGAGTATTTAGAAGGAGTAAAGATTTGGTTTAATGGAACTTCGATAAACAAACCGCATGCATTGGAATCACAGAATACACAAAGTACCAATGTTTCGGTAGACAGCCTAGCAGAACTTACGAAACTTGAAAATTTTACGATGACCACAGTACACAATAGCGGATCATCGAGCCATGTCTTGACAGGTTTAATGCCGTATGCTCAATATGACGTATTTCTTATGCCATTCTATAAATTATTACTTGGAAAACCTTCAAATTTGAAGTCCGGATTCACTGAGGAAGATAGTAAGTAAACTTCGAAAGTTACTCCATTATTCACAAACTTATTTCATTTTAAATTTCAAACAGCTATTTTGCTTATTCAAATAAACCCCTATTATTCAAGTGTCCGTATGTTTTAGTTCCATCAGCGCCGCCACAAAGCGTTTCGGCGGGAGTGATAAATGCGACGTCGGCTTGGATTCGCTGGGACCCACCTCCTGTGCATACTTGGAATGGTGAACTGTCTGGTTATTTGGTTAGTCCTTTTTAGAGATTATGGAGTCTATTTATTCTGCACGGTTGATCTTCAGATTTAGTTGTTATTTCAGATCGAGGTTCGGGTGGGTGGTGGTAACGTCGGTCGCGTGGTGGGTCAGATGTCGCTGGGCCCGCGCACGCGCGCCGCTGCCGCCAGCTCGCTGCGTGCGGGCGGCCGCTACAGCGCCCGCGCTGCCGCAGTCACGCGCCGAGGACACGGACCCTTCAGCGCACCCGCGCACATACACATGCTGCCCACACACACGCAGAGACACTATGTACAGTAAGTTTTTCAACACTCACTCTCTAGCCTTGAAAAACTTTTTTGGCATGTTCTATAAACGATATAATTTATTTCAGAACGGAACCAGCAACAGACAAAGCAATATTGTCAATGTTCCAAGAAACTTGGCTCGTAGCGCTATGCGCAACGCTACTTCTATTAGTTTTAGTTGTTGGAGGAGTTACTTTCTATATAAAGCGACGACACTCAAAGCAAAGGAAAAGTAGTCAAAACACAACTGGTGAGAAGATCTTATATTCACATACCTACCAGTACGTACCAGTGCACGTATTTGCAAAGCGAAGTGCAGAAAATAAAACAAGAATATTTGTTTTCAGGGTCGGCTATTGCCAATGCTCAGCAATGTTTGTTAGGAAAGGAAGCCGTGTGGCTACGCGAAAGGCCTATGTTTGAAGGCGCTAACGAACCTAGAATAGAAATTTTAAACTGCCACCAAACTCTTATCCATGGTAAGTGACAGAGTCAGAAAGTCTTGCTAATTTGATTTAAAGCTTATGTTATTAACACGGTATACTTTGCAGGTGGCCATTCTGTAGGTACCATGGCTATGGAGGCAGAATATAGTCTTCCACAACATCCGAGTTCAATGACCGCAATGCCTCAAGAAGAGCAAAGGAGACTAGCTCCCGAACCCTACGCATCCAGTGCCATTTATACTGAATTAAATTATCAAGTAAGCATAGTTCCGTATTAATCTAAATCAGTCTATAGAAGAAAGTCGATTATCTATTAAATTAATAAGTGTTTGAAATTGCAGGATCAAACTGATGCCGAAGATTCTTGTATGAAATGTGCTGTAAGTCCTGGCTCTTATGACGACAGTATGGTCAGATCATACAATGAAAGCAATCAATTTTCTAATGAGGACTGTTCCACTTGTTGTCGAAGCAGCAGTTCAACCTTAACTAAAGATTATAGTGAAATGACCAAATGCGGAAACGAAATTGATGAAATACAAGAAATGTCTATTGAAGAATGCCCGTCTTGTAAAACGAATGCTTCTAGATCGTCCAGTCACCACGACGGTAATAAAGATTGGGCAGTAGCTGAAGTGGAGTATGATTACCCACAGTGGCATTGGCTAGGCAGGGAAAACAGTTTTAGACATGGGACACAAGATACAAGATATTCTAGCGGAGGAAGGAGTGAGCAAAATTGCCGAATGAACTTATGTGACATTCTTCCGCCACCTCCTTATGAAAGGTTTGTACAAAGTCAAATTCTGGAGTAATATTTAAAGAAATGTATTAGAGTTTGATGAAATATTTATTGTCAACAGAGATTCGCCGTATCGGGATATGCACGCGTTTACCAATCACTCAGGGACTTCAGGTTGTTCAGGTCATTCATACAGAAGTTAATTTTAATTTTGTCTTGTTGACAAATCATCGCCATAAATATCACTAGTACGTAATCAAAGCAATACTAATTTTAGTGGTTTGTAAATATGTAAAAAAAAAACTGTGTACGGTTCTTGCATGTTATACCACCAAAATACTGATCTCGATGACTACTGTAAGTTTTTTATTTCTTATTCGGACTGTGGTGGTATGGTAATTGAAGAATTCTAAGATTGTAGTTATTGTGAACGTGTTACATAGACTGCATTATTCCTAGTGTAGGTTTCATCTTTATAGTGACTGTGATATAGTATAATTTGGTATCAATTTTGTTTTGTACATATTTTTAACATAATATTTGATATCCTTATACAATTTTAACTTAACCTATTTATTGTGTGTAGTGAGTTTAGCGTTTCAATTTAACGAATTTTCATTCATCTCGAAAGATTGATTACAGTTGTGAAATAAATTTTTGTACTGACTTTGAAACTAATTCGTATAACTCATTATTGATAAGAATAATTTGTACATTGCCAAGACCGACAGCATTATTAAAACACTACGCATTTTCATATTTTGTTTCAATCTTTATCTTGGAAAACAAACATAAATAAAATTCGGCCTATGTAGTAGTACGTCATCAATATTGGCTTTGCCCTATTTGTTGTACTAAGATCTTCTTTCATCTCTCGTAATTTCTCATTATACTTACCTACTTGCATTTTTTCTTTAACAGGTGGAACATTTCCCGTAGTTTACGATAACGTTTACTGCTGCCGAAAGGTTGTATACAAAGGATTAATTGCCCAATACATAGGTCGTTTCCTAAGCAATTAAAAACATTTTACTCAGCAGTAAAAGTGCGAATCGCTTGTAAATCGTTCCCAATGAATCGTTTACTCAACGTGTTCTACGAACAGCTATATTGAATTCAGTAGAAAGTATGTAACGTATCGCTTTTTGACTAGTTTAATTTATTCTGTGTAATTGTTCCAAAATAGAATTTCTAGAAAGGTTGCAAAGACTATTAACATACATAAATATATTTTCACTCATGATAATATCAAGACCAGACTAAACAAACTAATTTTCCGGTCTAGTCGGCAGCAATAGTTAGCTGTAATACCTTTATAGCACACTTCTACGGTCGAGACAATGTTAAGGCTTTCATAGTGCTGTCTGATGAACTTAGAGTCTCATTACCTGGCCATACAACTGCAACTGCCATAACAATTAAAGCCTTAATCAGCTCAGCTCATAAATAACTAAACACGCATTTTCGTACCCCGTCGTACGCTACATCTGAAACGTGGGGAGTTGCTATGGCAACCGGTTCACCCTGAGTGCACCCTTGTTATTAATACCCGTAATTACCGTAACTTGATTGCATTTCACACCAGGTGTTAGATGACGCCTCTTGTCAAGAAATAACAACTCGTGAACGACTATTAAGTGTTTAACTCGGTGAAATGGATATAGCTGTAGTAGAAAGTTAGCAATTTGTTCCGTGATTTTCTTTAGAAGTAACCTAAAAAAAGTAGTAAAACAGAAGATTCGATTCAATAGCGAACGATTATCGTTGTGTTTTTAAGGGATTAATATTTTTACATTCTATATCGATACGTGTACACTACTGAAATTGAAATATTTGAGACGAGATTCAGCAACCCTAATTCACTCAAGAAACAAGCCGTGGAAAAATCAGGTTCCTCGCCCTTCCTATAAAGTAAAACCTGACTTGAATCATATCTCCTGGAGCTCGCGATTTTTTATTTTCTTTATTAATCAACACTCCCTACCGTACAATTTTCAAACGTGAAGTGAAGAGCCCTCTGTCGCGTTCCAAAGTCAAGGGGCCCTTACAAACGACAGAGAAAAATTGAGAGAGATGTACGTAGTTGTTTTTGTGTTGTGAGCTGTTTGGAGTGACAAGGAAAAACAAATGGATGTCGAGTTGTTGGAAAATAATGACTACTTTGAGAATGCCGCCAGATGATTGCCTAAAGAAATAAGCCTTATAAAAGTACATTCCGTATTTTATTAGCTTGAGTACCTCAAGGTGCTGTTCTTGGTCGACTTTTTATAACTATATAGAGACAGCGGCTTGATCGCCAAAGTAATGTCAGCATAAAATAAAGATTACGAAATATAACATCCTAGTGTACTAACACTTTTATGCAGCTACTAATACTGCTACGACAGCTTCACACTATTACGGTACATACCTAAATAATATTATGATATCATATTATTATCACCTGTTATAGAATCCCGCTTATTGATCGCAAAGGAAAAATATTATGTTAATTATGACCGCTACGGGGCACTTTTTGAATGTGCTACTATATTTAAGCTCTTAAACATATGTGATGATGACATGGATGCTAAGCGTTTGCGTAAGGACGTTACAATTTGTGTCACAGCTGGGTGGCGAAATATGGTTAACGATTGTTATCAGGCGCAGACCTTGGCTTAAAACTAATTAGCAGAGAGACTTCATAAAAAAGAATTAGATGACTACATTGAACTGGCTGGCAACGTAAATACGAATAGGCTTGTAGCTACAAATTTGTAAGGATTATTTGTATAATTATGTTAATATATTTAAATTTTTCAAATAACATTAAAATGCAGGTCAATCCAATGACATCAAATTATGCCGTTACGAACACTGATCTTTATTTAAACGACGCATAATTTCGTCGGCTCATGTTATAATCATGGCTTTATACGTTATGCCAGTTGTTTGTGAAGAAAGTCACGAATATCAGAAAATATAATTACAAAAATGTCTGTAAAATTTTGAAACAGTAAGCGGGAGGGTGCATGAATTATCCATTACACAGCCAGGACTGAAGGTACCTTTGGAGCCATAATTCGTACTCGTTCGTACCGGGGTTCTGTAGGATATTTATAGCCACAGATAAGGCCTACAGATGGCGCGGCTACGGAGTTTTCCTTCCCCTAATACTTGTTGAGTTACGGTTTCCAATTTCCAGCTCTGCACTTCAGGTGAGGGGCGTCCCGTCTGAATTGTTGGAACTTATCGACACAATTCACTACGATTCCGAGACACTTTCTATTTGCCTTATTTTTCTTCGCTTGCTAGATGCACGGCAGGTACTTGCTGAAATATATTTGAACTTTAGAATTCCAAACCTCTCTATAAAAAATACGACTATATAAAAACTGATAGAAACTAAAGTGCTTCAATATAACTATGAACAACAAGACAACGCTTGATCACTCTTTAATTATAAATAATTACTTTTAAACAAGCCACGGGCTTCTAAACCAAAATACACTCCTTGAAAACGTAAGACAGTAATTATGTGAAGTTTAAAAGCGATTACTACCCCAGCATTAGTCATGGGGGTAGAATCAACACGGAATTATGATATCGGTGTACGTAACGTAGTGGTCACGCGATCCGAGGTGCCTGCTTTTTGGTGATTTATAGGCCGAAATACAGCGTGACTAATACCTTTGTCTATGGAAAATACTGCCACAACTGTTTTTGACATTGGGAATGAAATATTTGGCCGCGCTGGATATTACGCGTCGGCACGAGACGCTTGGGCGTTTCGTTATAATTTACGCATAAACTATTATTAGTACAGGTACATTTAAGAAATCTTAATTATTATAAAGAAAAAGCTAATTTCTTGATAGAATAATAACTACAAGATTAAAAGTAAAACGCTTTATATATACTTAGACAATAACTTCAAACTAGTAAAAAATCAAATAGCAGGTAGGTGTAAAAGTAAGTAGGAGTCAGGTGAACAATTATCAACAATTCCACATCGCTATAACTTAGTGAGGTATTCTACTTTAGCTAGAGTATTAAATTTCTCAAATAGCGGATGCTTCGACAAGAATTCCTTTTATTCGTAACTCGAGAGTAAAACTGAGACCACATCGTAGGTAATTTTATTCACCTTCTCGGATAGTTAATATTAATATCTAATAACGTTGACATATCGCCTACATAGCTGCAAGTTGTAGCATTAAATATTAATAATAAGGTCCCTGCGGCATAGATTAAGCATCACAGTCGCGCGACAAATTCATGGACTTCGATGTAGAGACGTCAGAATATTATCTATATAGACAACATACTCAGCGTCTCTTGGACGAGGCCCATATCGTTTGTTGCGTCGCTCGCGATAGCCTAACCCATGCAGCGGGGGAGGTACGCGATATGTATCACAAATGTAAATTGCAACAGTACAGCTAAAGTGATACGTCACACAAGCAAGAGATTAGGGTTATGTGAGATCACCCGCATTGGGGTCAGTAGCTAACTACTACAAACATTTAAATGTAGAAGATACGTAGGTCTATATGTTCTACCGGGTGTTAGTGACATCTGTATACTTACCTACCTATAGTTAATTTAGGTAGTACATATTCTAAATCGACGAGTAGGTACGTTATCATCATCATCAACAGCCTATATACGTCCCACTGCTGGGCACAGGCCTCCCCTCAATCAACCGGAGGGGGTATGGAGCATACTCCACCACGCTGCTCCAATGCGGGTTGGTGGAGGTGTTTTTACGGCTAATAGCCGGGACCAACGGCTTAACGATACGTTAAGCCGTTAGGTACGTTATGCATGAAGATATTTAATGAGAGTGAAAAAAGCGAAAGTAGTATGACAGAATCGTATAGTAGGTAAGTAGAATTCCATGGTATTCGCCTATCTAATGATAAATAGGCGTGATATTATGTATATATTTGTGTATAATATGGAGTACAAAAATTCTACTAAGCTGATTTAAGATTTTTTGTAGATCTATCTGGTCTAGTAAATTTTTGCCTAGTTTTTAAGAGGTTAAGTCCATCCCTATAAAGTACTATATGCGTATACATAGGTATACATAATATCTTAGTATATTATATCGTTTTTTACCGACTTCAAAAAAGGAGGAGGTTCTCAATTCGACCGTATATTTTTTTCTGTAAAACAAAAACCCAACCAAATTGTATTGCAGTAACGCTTACTACGTGATGGAATGATAAAATATCGAAATAGTGGCTTATAGACTGATCGATCACGAAAGTGAGCTAATTAAGTAGGTACTGTAACTAGGTAGAAACATAAATTTTACTAAGGTGCAGGTATGACAATTTTATTTGATAGTCGAATAATAACGAAGCTACACAGCCAAAGTAATCAAAGTAGCATGTGCCGTTAAAATGAATCCCTTGCTTATTAGACCCAAAAGTTTGGCACATTTCGAAAACTCATTCAAAGTTCACGACGATTCACGTGGGAGCGGAACTGAGTGGGTTCGATAAGGGATATCTTTGTTTTTGACAAATTGTGTTGTACCCTTTATACATTTGGAAATGGTAAATCACCTAATAGGAACCTACGTAATTCAGTTGGTGCTTTCACTCCAGTTTTACAGCAGTTTGGCATAGCCAACCAACAACCAAACTAAAAAAATAAATAATAATAAATAAAAAATTAATATATTAATTATTATTTCTTATAATTAATTTATGTCATCCTGAGGGCCATTTTATTTTTTACACACTCTAGCGTTTGAGATGTGGTGTTGGCGAAGAATGAAGAATAAAGAACCATAACAGATACTTTACAGAACCAGAGAGGAAATATAATTGACCACCTGATACGACACGATTTATTTTTAAAGAACATCAATCAATCAATCAATCAATAATACTTTATTGCACAACGACATATACAAAGGACATAAACATACGAATAAAAACATAAGTACAATAGGCGGCCTTATTGCTAAATAGCAATTTCTGCCAGGCAACCTTAGGGTGAAAGAAGTTAATGCATTGGAGCACGGGCTGGTGCAATAAACATATAATGACACGAACAGTAATAAAAAGAAAAATAAAATAAAATAAGAAAATAGTAATAATAAATAATATATATATATATATATATATATATATATATATATATATATATATATATATATATATATGTATGTATGTATGTGTATATACATACACACATATACATACATACAAATAGCCTATACAATATAATAATACATATAAGGAGAATAAGAAAAAAACACTCATAGAAGGAAACATTTAAGAAAAGAGAGGAAGGGGTAGAACTAGGAGAACATTTATGGAACAAAAGAGGTGCAGGTCGTGTCGTATCAGGAGGAGGTGAATTTTACGCAGTGGATTGTTGATTACTTAACCGAAAAGAGCTTATAAATATTGAAGAGCAAAATGCACGTCTATTAATAGTCATTATCATCAACTTTTAGCAAGCCACTAGTTTATCTTAATATCGGTAAGGACGTCGGGTTCATTTACAGTACGCCAAACATAGCACTCGAAAACTACTTTACGTAACATTTTCCATACGAAGTAAAATCGTAAGTAACATATTCCATGAAAATCTTCGCACTAAAATTACCAACACATAAACCAGGTGTATTGTGTAGAGGCGTCTGCACAGAACAGAAGTTGCAACTGACCATTAAACGTAATTCGCACCTCGCTTGGTGACTAGAACAAGCGGACACCGCCACCGTACAAGAACGCGTATACACATAAACCTTAGAAACACTCTTATCAGTATCGACCAACAAATTCTCGACACTTTAAACAGACAAGTAACAAAGTCGTGGAATTAGCCGGCGAGGGTCGCTATCTGCGGCCATATTTTTAACTAAATTACAAATAGGTACTGCCGTGCCATCAGTTGGTGCCGTGCGTGTTATCAGAACTGGGGGATCGCGAATGGCTGCTTGCTTTACACACTAGAACAACTGCAGCTTGAGAGGCCATAGAGTAGCTTGTAAGCAGTGGTATGTAGAGCTTTTGTTTGCTATAGAATTGTAGAATGAAATCTAATTAGGTAAGTATTTAGACATAAACACTACACTTAAAGCTAACATAGAACAATATGTCGGACACTAGAAAGTTAGTCCACAAAAGTTATACAGATTCGCGTTTAAATTTTCATATCTTTTTAACAGCCTTCGTGGTTTAGTGGTTAGAGCGTTAGGCTCACGATCTGGAGGTCCGGGTTCGATTCCCGATGGGGACATTGTCGAAATCACTTTGTGAGACTGTCCTTTGTTTGGTAAGGACTTTTCAGGCTTGAATCACCTGATTGTCCGAAAAAGTAAGATGATTCCGTGCTTCGGAGGGCACGTTAAGCCGTTGGTCCCGGCTATTAGCCGTAAAAACACCTTCACCAACCCGCATTGGAGCAGCGTGGTGGAGTATGCTCCATACCTCCTCCGGTTGATTGAGGGGAGGCCTGTGCTCAGCAGTGGGACGTATATAGGCTGTTTATGTTATGTTATGTTATGTTTAATCTAAGATCAACAATCTTAAATTCATAAAAAAAAATGGAAAAGCATAATATGCAGATAAAGCTGCTTGTTAAAACCTTTTTGGCGAGCAACATCGTCTCAACCAGTTTACAGTTTGAAAATCTCATCATCCCCCTAGCATTATCCCGTTTCGATTTGACAGATTCGATGTTTTACAGAAGCGCCTGGGTGTCTGACCTTCTAACCCACGAAGGGAAAACCTGCGCAATACAGGTTAGGTCACATACCTCCAAAAATGCATTTCTCGGGAATGTAGGTTTGAAAATCAACAGTTTGAAAATCTATTGTGATTTATTATACCAACTGAAGTATTTAGTCTGCGTCTCATCTGCTACATTCATGATTCTTAGTCGTGTCTAGTGTGTACGTGCAGACGACGGAAGCGTTTTTTCGTCTAGCCTCCCTACTTGCAGACTTTCCGTCGGTTTTCCTGAAATGATAATGTCGTTAGCAGGCTTTTTGAGGGTCTCAGGCCCTCGTCCTGGATGTTTGAAGGTGCTAATGAGGCTTTTTACTGTTGTTAACAAGTTATCTACTTCATTTTGCAAAATATTCTTCTTCTTCTATCGTGTAAGTTGTGAAGTGGATTACAAACCTTACCAACCCTGGTGTTAGGATTATTATTGAGCCACCAAAAGACCCTGACATGGCTTATGTAATGATTAGTGACTAATTTGTACATCAGTAAGTAGTAACAGGGAAGATTCCCTTTCATGCAAGAAATATTTTACAGAGTATAGTAACTATATACTTACCTATGCTTTGATTAACTTCACCAAGAGAAGCAAGGAACGAGGTTAGCTTTATTCACGACTTCTTTTTAGCAACGAGTGAGAGGATTGAAAAAATACACAATGAATAGCAAACCTCAGAGAGAACAGAATTAAATCCTTTTTATTTTTCACTTTGCGAGAGGTGCTCGTTGCGAAACACAAAGGCTTCCAATCGTCTCTCAGTGCTAAGTCGTTAACTGTTTTTCCCCCATTCAGGAGCAACAAATAAAAATCAAATGCTGCCGCTTTCCTCGATCGAGTGTTTGTTTTTGTTATGTTTGCCTGAGCCAAGCCAACTGTTGTTTGCATAAAGCGGATCTCCCGATGTATGCCCTCGTAAGAAAGCGTGCCGGGTGGTCTTTATCATTTTTAATGTAAACACACCGAACAAACACTATATTATAATACTAAATTTTAAAACAACATTGGCTTTCTCACACAAGAACTCGATAAACAGTTTAACGACAATGTGGAAGATGTCTACGAAAATCAACTTCATTTGGGCGCTGATGATAGCATAACGAAAAATGAGCCTTAAAATAGGTATACTAATAGCTCTATGCTACATCTGATTATTATAAAAGCTATTATAGCATCGTCTTAAATAATATAAGACATTCGAACGCCAATAATAGTTCTACTACACAATTATCGACTCGACACCGCAATTTCGTATCCATCAGTCAAACATACAATAATAGCTGCCTTCATCGCCGATGACACTAGTCAGCTTTTATGATATTTATTATCCATAAATTATTGTTTGTACTGGATAAAATACCTACTTTATAGATAATTATTATGCCTGGAGCTGGCCACATTGTTGTAGAATAAAACGATTGCACAGAAGTAAGTAGATCAATTTGAATAAATAATTTAAGGAGTCTACAATAAACATTTATGGACGGATCCGACATTTGGTTATTTTACAAATACTTGACGTGTAATGGTCCATGGGAACTATGTTTGATGTTTTACGGAACGTCAAAAGTACGATCAATCGTTGAGCAACCGTTCTGTATTTGTTTAACGACGCTGTGCCAGTATGGTAATAGTGGTCTAAAATATGTGTATAAATATTTTAGTCGAACATAAAAGTGCTCGAATGTGTCGTAAATGCTCGCAGTCACTGTTTGCTTTTTTATCGTTCGTACATAATATTTTACTGTACGATGACATGCGGAATAAAATCGCGCACGACTTAGCGCCGAGCACTGACAGTTTGAAGTGCTGCAAGCTTTATAAACCATCTTATGGTCTACGCAATATAAAAGTTTAAATACGACCTACGGGTTGTCTGCGTGTCATACACAATGAGAGGGCAGGTTGTTTTTACTAGAGTCCGCCAGTACCTTACGGACGGACTCCCTGCTGCGACTGAGAAGCGAAAACCAGCAAGCTTTTAGAGCCACGCTATTAGTAGATGATGCATTGATGTATTAACTCATTATAATACAAACCATTCTAAAAGTTAAAGGCTTCATAAAAAGCGCATTCGCTTTCATCACCCGCTGAGAGATTCATCGAAAGGAAGATGAAGTGTGTGCCGTAAATACCTAAAACAAAACATACAACACACGAGGCATCCTCTTAGTGCTAAAGACGGCGTTAACAGTATTCTGCTGCTTGCACTTAGTAAGTTGCACACAGGAAAGTGTCATTTGCAGCAACAGAATATACCTTTGAGTAAAATTTTCATTAAGCAAGCTAGAAAGTTTGCTATTTCTAGAAAATACATCGGCGTTTTATGTTCGAGGCGGACAAATCTAAATTTTGTGCGCATTTGGTGTCTGTTGTGTTAGCACATTTTCTTAAAGAAATACATTGCCGCACGTTTACTTTCTTATTTTTATTACTCAGCAATTGTTTGTCCACGTTCCTCACCAGCTGTAATGTTTGGCTATGCTAATGAATGGTAAGCCGGTAAAAGAATTCTCTAGGAAGCAACCGAGGATTCGCGGCACGTTGTATGAAAAAACAGTGGCATTTCTTATTTGTGGTAAAAAACGGGACACAAACAAGGCTGTTAACGACTTTGCATCGACGATACAACCTCTAGACTCCTAATAACAGACGACCGGGTTCTGTCGACACATCTGATTAATATCAGGTACAAGATGTTGCCTGATAATGTTCGACTAACCATAACCGCTGCCGTGACTTTTCGACATGTTAGCCAATCCGCGTGCTTCCCTCACCCCCTTACCTCAGTTAGTTGACTGAATTAATTCTATGCAAAAAATCAAACAATAAGCCTCTATGTGGTAGTACTATCTATGAGGCGCTGTTATGTCGCTGGAGGCGTTAAACAGCATTTATGTTCTCGGGATAAACAAGAAGTAAACCACTATGAGCGCGTAAACAACGCCTCTGTGAAGAATGGAGAAAGGACAGCTTTATTGTTGGGAAATCCTGGTTATTTAATGTAATGTGCGGCAGTCAATATTATAATCAGTTTTTTGGTGGCGCAAATTGTTAGTTGTCCTCCACCATTCCGCAGTGGAGCAGCGTGATGGAGTATGCTCCATACCCCTCCGGTTGATTGAGGGGAGGCCCAGCAGTGGGACGTATATATAGTATGTAAATTGATAGAAGCAAAATAAAGAATGCTTGCTAAACATTACGTAACAAAAAGGTTGTAAATATCCTTGATTTAAATGGTCATGATGTGGTTGTACTGCTGTACCTCCTTAATTTAATATTCACATTGGCATCAAGCTACTTTACATTTCATCACCAAAAATGAGACCATAATATCCTAACAAAATCTCCGCTAGCCATCATACCAAAACATGCAAATTTATTCAGCGAAAACTAAGTGACGAAGCGGCTTTTCATTTTATTCGTATAAAAGACGTTGTAATATCAATAATTCATCTCAAACTAAAAAAGCACTCGGTGGAAGTTAATTAAAATGTCCCGGAAAGGGAGGTCATTACCGGGGATGAAAAAGCTATTTCCCCAAGAATGGGTTTTAAAGGAATCGACGAGGTTCTTGAGTCCATTTCGTCGAATGAGTCGTCTGAAGCTTATGGACTTTTGAATCATTCGCTTTTACGGATTGCTGCGAAGACTTTTATTGATGCATCTCATCTGGTAACAGTTTATCGTTCCAACTAGATGAACTTGGAGATTTCCTTATTTTATCGCCCATTACACAATTTACGACGCAAAATTTCCGTTTCTGATGGCTAAGTTTTGTTTTAAGAAATAAAAATAAATAGAGGGTTGTAGCAGTAAAACTGCGCTTGCTATATTTAATCTTATCAACTCTATTAGGTATTCTATGGCCGATAATTCTGCCACAATCCCCTTTAACTTACTTTATTTCCACGGCACTTTACTATGTACTTATTATTCTTTTATTTTTTTTTACTCCAAGGTTGATTTTAACACACTTAACAGTAATAAATATATGAGGAGCTTGGAGGCGCAGCGGTAAACGCGCTCGGTCTGCGATTGTTGAAGTTAAACAACTTTCGCAAAGGCAGGTCACGGGATGGGTGACCACAAAAAAAAAGTTTTCATCTCGAGCTCCTCCGTGCTTCGGAAGGCACGTTAAGCCGTTGGTCCCGGCTGTATTATCAGTCGTTAATAACCATCAATCCGCACTGGGCCCGCGCGATGGTTTAAGGCCCGATCTCCCTATCCATCCGTAGGGAAAGCCCGTGTCCCAGCAGTGGGGACGTTAATGGGCTGATGATGATGATGAGTAATAAATATACAGAAATCCGAAACCGTTATCCTTGACGGAGTAAGCGGAGCCACAAGTAATTAGAAGTCCTAAGATGGATATGATGAGTACACTATGCTGAATTATTATGGTACTTATTGGATAGCCATAACGTATGTTTTCCTTCAAGTTAGATAAGCGATGTATTATGTTCGAAATTTTTCTAATTAACGCTTATATCAAAAGTTTACTTATAAACGAGGAGTGACGAGGGAAGTTGGGCACATTAATGCAGAATAACGAGCGGATCGGGCCCAGGGAATTAGGGTGCCGGGGAGGCCCGGATCCTGCCAACACTAATGGGAGTTCCACTTCCAAAGGTCACAGTTATACAAGTTAACTGATGCATCGGTGCTTGTTTATTGCTGGCTATAAATTGCTTCTGAAAATTTGCTCAAATTTAAAAAAAAAAACGCAACGTCTGTACAAGATTGGATCGTGTACTAGGTTCAAGATAAATTATAAAATTCTAAATAAAGACAGATCTAAAACTAACGAAAAACATTTTCTTTTTTCTATTTAACTTAGTTATGAATTGTAATAAAGAAAAACGTAATAATAAGACCGTCATTTTATCACGTTTTTCTATGACGTCACAGTGTGTTTTTTCATACAAATTCCATAGTAATTTCATGTTTTGACGTTTAGTAAAAGTAACTGATTTGACTAGTTGGAAACTAACCTATTGCTCTAACCAATCTAGAGACTCGGACACGCTGATGGGTAGAGGACTAGAGTTATTCTTAAATGATTTTTGAGACACTTGAGTTTATTAAAAACCTAGTCACATATGACATTATGACACTGTTATATTAATAACTCATTGCCAAAAAAAAAAACATGAATGACCGAGCGAATAGAGGATTTATAAAACTTACATCATTTTAGATATGACGTAATCCTCGATAAATAAATAAAACAACTAATTAATACAAGCGACACTTAGAATGCACATCAACACAAAGGATCAGGTCATGAGGTCTGTTTCCGTCTCCTTTGACCATAATTTTTGTGATGCGATGAGCATAATTATTGATTTGCGTCTGGGTATAACCTGTATTTTTGTAGGTACCTTTACCTGTCAAGATCTTCATAGTAAGAGCAGTGGGAACTGCATTCTAATGACATGAAAAGAGTACTACTACTCAAGTTTTCAATTATTTATGTAAGAATATTAATTTATCACAGTTTAATTTCAATTTCATCATTTAAAAAACAACTTTCGAAGACTCTATTTAAAACGAGATTATCAGAATCATTTAATTAATTATTATTAAGCGTGAATGAATAATTTATAACATAGTATGCAACTCAATATTACCTACTACAGACAAATATTAATGTTTGCAATTAATTTCGGTTAGACACGCTTCGATTTGGACAGTCTGTTAATAAACGCAAATACTATTTATTTCGAAAACTGCATACTTAGCGATTAGTTTCTTATATTAATTTTCTTATAGATGCGCTAATTATTCATGTTATTTAAAAAATAATTACAAATTAAAGATACGTTACTTATTTACATATTAAAAAACAAAATAATATACAAAGTTTCAAATAATAATTAAAAAAAAATAAAAAAATACAGAAAATACCCACTTAACTAAACATTGTAGCTGTAGCAGGGATCTCTTATAGATTATCATTTATAAACCCGTCATAATTTAAAAAGAACTGTTCTGGAAAAGTTCTCATGTCTCATCTCAAAGAAAAGTTATTTTTAAATTATGACGGGTTTATAGAGAGCCTTTGAAACTATCTACTAACTACTAATAAAATCTACTTTTGTGGTCTAACTATTAACGAAGCTACCTTGCCAGAACAAAGTTCATCGTGTTCAATTAAATAAGAACTTTTTATTTAATTGGACACGATGAACTTTGTTCTGGCAAAGTTGCTTCGTTAATAGTTAGACCACAGAAGTAGATTTTATTACTCATTCTTTAGGTATTATACCTATTTAATTATGTTTATAAACCCTAAACCACTGAATTTGACTTTATGTTTGGATCATAAATATTGATATCACGTAGTTTTCAGGATTTGTGCCTAGTTAATTGCAATAGGCTCGCTCTCATGGGACTTAACACATACAACAACAAACAAACAACAAACATAGCGGCGAACTCCTTCCTCTCTGCCTAGCCCTTCAGGGATTCAGGCGTGAATTATAATTATTTATATGAGTAGGTAAGTCGAATCACTGGATATGAAGCACAGCCGACGTGAGGTCACACAGGTTATCAATAAGAGAGACCCTCTTGTCCCATCCGGTGGCCACATGTGCATCTGTCACCTAACTTATGCTCAAATGATGACGTTCCTCATTCGCTTGTCAACTGCTCCGCATAAATTGTTGAACATTATGCGTAGCTATGTCATAAATTGTTACGGTTATGATTCAATTGGCATACAGTGGTTCATTGAGACTACAGGTATTGATCTGTTCGGGGTTTATAGTGGGAAATGACTTAGGAGTTGTATTTAAGTACATAAATTGTAACAAACCTTTTTTTATCCTTTTTTATAGAGGTTTTTTCTATACAGAATATGCAACCCTCATAGTTCTTACAATATTCAAAACCTACAAACGTTGATGTATAATTATGTTACTATAGTCATTGCCTAGACTAGATGCTATCTATTATTAAATCATACACAGAGGACTTAGTTGTCTTTAGAATATTTGTCTTAGAAGACATAGGCAGTGATATGCCGTAAATATTCCCGTTTAAAATCTCTTTTATATTAAGAATAGTGATTGCTTTTTGTTTTTAAATTGTTCTTTCTTGGTATTATCTGCCAAAGGTTAGTTAAAAAAACTCTTTTTACTACCGCCGATAACGTTCCTAACGTTCCGTTAGTAGGTACTAAATACAACAAGTAAAGATACTTTATTGTCCTATGTTAAAAACGACGTTCCTATGGCGAAATAAATTTTAAAATGATTCCAGTTTAACAATGAGGCCACGTCAACTACATTTTATATTACAAAACATAAAATAAAACATCAAAGCAGACTGTCATAGAATGTATCTTTAAATTAAGACCCGACGTGAACAAATAAGAAATGACGTCTATTCCATTCCTCAACGGTATTGGAAACGTTTGAATTAAAAGAAAAACTTTCTAATTCCGAATGCAATTTATTAGGAAAGCCGAGGGCGTTTCAGCGCTTGCAGTGAAAAATCGGGCCATTATTGTGAGAAGGCGGTTCCCCCCCACCCGTATATCAAAACAACACATTATTGTTTTCTTCTCGTTTCGTTCCGTGGTTAAAACGGTTATAAATTTAGAACGAATGACTTTACAACTCGGTTATTTTTCTTTTTTTGTGAAAATGGCTTTGCGCTAGACTTAGGTTTCAAGCATTAGCCAGCTTTCTTGGAATCTTTTGATTTATTATTTGAAATAATGTTGAAAGTCTGTCTCATAAAAGTTTATCTTCTTTTAAACTGTCATTTATTTTATTCAAGTAAAAAATAAATTATAAAGGTCCTATTACTTGACTTGGTAGAACAGTAAATTAAAACAATTGGTACTTTTCTCTTATTTTATTTCAACATTTCTAAGATCTAGAAAGGTTAAAGAACGCCAATCACTTGTCAAGTTAGCCACAATTTGCACAGCCAGGTCGCCGTTTAACTGCCGGTTTACATTCTAGGTGATTCTAGTCCATTTATTACGTTCCTACCACACCTTTTTATCTACTTTGATAAATAGGAACATTTCCTACTTATTATGTTGAACTGGGTAGATAAAATTATCATGTAAACGTCAAAATACTTGAAAGGAATGAATGAGAAAATATGAATCGATTGGTATTTAGAAACTGGTAGCTATTTGATACCTATGTACGTAATCTGAGTTCTAGACTTGTGTACAGCTTAATTATAGATGTCTAAACACTGAAATCGTTTCGTTGTTAATGCGGAACTTTCCAAGCTATACATACATACATACATACATAAACTCACGCCCGTAATCCCTAATGGGGTGGGCAGAGCCACAAGTAATCAAAGACAACTTGCAGCCACTGTTGATACGAAGTCCAAAGATGGATATGATGAACCTTATGGTGATAAGGGATCAGCCTATCGCCCATAACATTAGTCCATCATGTTAGAGGACACAATCCCTCTGTCGGTTTTTACGACATGCCCGGGAAGAGAAGCAGCTGAACGTGTTCTATGTTTTTCATATGCTCCCAGAACAGCATAGAAGCAAGCTATCTGTTTATCAAAACGATAAAGATAGCGTTGTACAGCTTTAACGAAATAATTCCCTATTTTCTTATTACTCGGGTACACAATTACTACAAAATACAATGTAATAGCAGAAGCATATATTATTAAATAAAAATAATTGTTGCTTGATATTTGGATCACATTATGTATAGAATTATGTTGCTTCTCTTTATTTTGATCGTGCTTCGGAAGGCACGTTAAGCCGTTGGTCCCGGTTACTACTTACTGATGTACGTGGTCGTTATATGAGTTATGTCAGGGGCCTTTGGTGGCTCAATAGTAACCCTGAGACCTGGGTTGATGAGGTTGGTAATTCACCTCACAACCCACACGATAGAAGATTTTGATCAGAGTAATAATGGGTGGAATATGTAATTGTGCCTGGGTGTAATAAAAAGGGTCATCATTTATACCCAAAAACAAGGATAAAAGATGTATACAGGGTGTTAGTGACATCGTAACGAAAACTTTGAGGGGTGGTTCAGGCTATGATTCCGAGTTGATATCAAGTAGAAATTTCCGTCGCAAAAGTATGGATTGGAAAATAATTAAAAAGAAAAGAAAAATTTTCATGAATTTTTTGACACGAAATTCCACTTGATATCAACTCAGAATCATGGTCTGAACCATCCCCCTCAGTATTCGTTACGGTGTCACTAACACCCATACCTACTTATATGGCTACCGTATGTACTTGTACGGGGTGTAAGTGTCATCGTAACGAATACTGAGAGGGATGATTCATCTGATTATTCTGAGTTAATATCAAGTGGAATTTTCCATCGCAAAAGTATAGAATTGAAAATATTTAAAAAAAACTAAAAAAAAATCATGAATTTTGCGACGGAAAATTCCACTTGATTTTAACTCAGAATCATGGTCTGAATCAACCCCCTCAGTATTCGTTACGATGTCACTAACACCCAGTATGTAAACTGTTATCCATGAAATTAGAATGGGTTAAAGGAAGAAAAATCTGTACAGCGCCATCTATTTTGTTTTTGAGGAACATAGCCTGAAAAGTCCCTCATTAATTAATTCTATAGATTGTACTGAAAAAGGCTTTTCGGCGGGAAACGGGAACGGGACAGTTGCTTTCTTCATTGAGTAATCTAAATAATTAATACGAAGTGGTGTTTTGTGGTTAATGATCGCATTAAGTTAGTCGGAAGACATTCGCGAGTGTTATTATATTGGAGTATTCAATAAACAAAGTGTATCTGCCTATTTTCGCTTCGTGCCGGGAAGCCGCTTCATAACTCAAAAGTTTATGCGGTCTTTTGAGTTAATTCGTTTGGGGTTCGGAGTAGGAGTCTACTCCTAGGGTGGGGGCTTAGGTTTCATCATCATCACCTTTCATCATTTCATTAATCATCAAGAAAAAAATACGTCAGACATGGCTGTATGGGCATAGTTCCCTTTGCCTTACCCTTCGGGGAAAAAAAAAATTGTACTGAAAAATCCAGTATGGATTGGTAGAGAGATTTCACAGGTCATCTTAGTCATGCAACAAAAGGTTGAGGAGGGGCTTTGATTTACTATTTAGTCAAAAATAAACTATTGTTCATGGAACACTAATTAATTTTCATCTAAGTATACAAAATTGTAAAAGTTAGTCTAAAGTAGGATTTTTTCTCGTTTTTGGTTTTCATGTATATCCTTCTTTTTTGAAGTCGGTTAAAAACAGATGACGGTGGTTTAGTTTTCATACAAAGTAACTCGATTTGTCAAAACAGTTGGTAATAATATCGTTCTCTGGGCGAGTTACGAAACATCCGTTGTGAAGGAAAATAGGAAACCCCAGGGAAATTAGACATTAGCAGTTACATTAAATTATGCCACATTTTTTATTTACACTCGTGAACAATTCTATGTTTAAATTAAGTTAAATGTCCTGTATTGAGGTAATTAAGTGGGCCTAATTGAGTTACTAGTAGTTTGTTTTGTAATTGTAACTTTATTAAGGTGATTTGAACTTTTGGAATAAGTACCTTTTGTTTTTAGAATTCTATTATGAATATATTACGTATATTTAAGTAGGTACTTTTCAGTGATTCTCTCTTCTTATATCGTGTGGGTTGTGAGGTAGATTACCAACCTCAGCAACCCTGGAACCTGAATAACAATTTCGAACAAATACCTATTATATCGTAGTTTCTGAGATACATATTATATCTGATCTATTTAAATATAAGAAACGAGGTTATGTATTAGGACCACTATCCACTCCTATAAAAGCATATCGGTGTAAAACCTAGTTTTAGAGTAAAACTTTTATTTGCTCGTAAATTAATACTCACAACAGCAACGGGGGCCAATCAGCCTAGCGTACAGGAAATAAAGTTAAAACTACTCTTAGTACAAATGAGGCGAGTAAAATTATTTTTACGATTCTCTCTCTCAATTAGGGCCAGCCGACAGTGAACTGTCAGTGTTATTTAAATTTACTGCCCCAATTAGACTCGCCATCATCTTGGTGATGAAACCGCCGTGCAGTGTGGAACTTCCCTTATTAAGTTCTATAATTAAAATTAAAAGCATCCGATGTGAGGAGACAGCAATGTCTTCTTTAAGCGCCGATAAATTATTTCTTACAGCTTACATTTACACCAAGACGCCCGCCCTTTTCTTTTTAAGACTTCATTCTCACAGGTTTTTTTATGGTAAGTACCTGCCATTATCACACTAAGCTATAAATTATTGAAATAAAAATTAATGAAGTGCTGGTCTATATTTTCTTGCATCGAACGAGATAAACCTTTAATTACTGCGAGCGTATATTTATCGAACTAGTTTCTTTATCTACTTAGTTGTAGAGACACAAAGTATTATGAAGAAAGAAACATGCTGCGATATGGGTACAATAAAGGAAAATAAATAATAACTCAAGCTCATAACGTTGGAGATATCATGGCATAAAAGCATTGTCTGAAACAAACACATATCTCATAAAGTTAGTTGGCGAGCAAAATATCCCGTTGGCATCTACAATGTAGTACATTTTGGCATCCGAAGGCGAGAACAATCTGGGTAATAGAATGAGTCGTTTCTTTGCTCGTTGGTGAGAGCCGGCGCGCGGTTTGGCGCCAGCAACACGACACGCGCAGGCGACTGCACACAACTTCCACTTCAGCACGTGTTATTTACTCAATATTAGAGATCATTATTTACAAAAATGGTGATATTTATGCCTGAATTAACTGTTAACTGTCAATCGTCAAATGTATTGAAAAATTCAGATGTGTAGGGTGGCTTAATAGCAGCCTAGAGAGATCTGAAATCAGGCGCAATTACCTATAACGGATATAAGATTCTTCTCCCTGTTTCTTTTATAGGTATAAAGAATAAACCCAGCAGTGGACTACCTAATAAACGATTTAACGTAATTATCATGCATAAACTTGTTGAACGTCTATTTTACATTCTTTGTATCTAAGAAATTTCGCAACGTTTTGTGGCTGAGGCGAAGAAATTGCAAGAAACACCAGCAACACAAATTGTAAATCAATGTAAGTAAACAATTTATTTAATACCTCGAAGAACAGTTCTAATTGACGGAAAGTATCAAAACTACTAGGTGTACCTAGTAGTAGTACCAAGTACAAAAACTAGAACTATCTCGCTCGTTTACACTTTGGTAATTAATGTACTATTATAATGTTCAATTTGAGAAAACATCCCAGTCCGATTGGCAAATCCTTTCACCACGTTGGCAAGTTAAACTCCAAATGAATAATGACAATAGCTATCGATCCGAATAGGAAGAACTATAAAATTTTCTTATAAATTTCTTATTACTTATACGAGTCTCAATAAAAACAGCAATATGTCTTATATGCTTGTTATTATCGTAAAGGCTATTGTTCTACATTACGAGTATTATATAATTTCCTTAAGAACAATGCACTTTAGATATAAATATTATGTGTATATATACAGGGTGTTAGTGACATCGTAACGAAAACTTTGAGGGATGATTCAGGCCATGATTCTGAGTTGATATCAAGTGGAATTTTCCGTCGCAAAAGTATGGAACGGAAAATAATTTAAATAAGCTCTAAAATTTTCATGACTTCTCCGACAGGAAATTCCACTTGATATCGACTCAGAATCATGGTCTCAATCATCCCCTTCAATATTCGTTACGGTGTCACTAACACCCATACCTACTTCTATGGCTACTGTATGTACTTGTATGGGGTGTAAGTGACATCGTAACGAATACTGAGAGGGATGATTCATCTGATTATTCTGAGTTAATATCAAGTGGAATTTTCCATCGCAAAAGTATAGAATTGAAAATAATTTAAAAAAACTAAAAAAATAACATGAATTTTGCGACGGAAAATTCCACTTGATATTAACTCAGAATCATGGTTTGAATCATCCCTCTGAGTATTCGTTACGATGTCACTAACACCCTGTATATACATACAATATTAATTTGGCTCTAGATTATTATTAGCACGATTGGTTTATTGTTGTTTGTTTTAAATTCTGGATATGGCGTGCTTTTTTTCTAAGAACAACAGGTATGTCGAATAAATACTCGTAATATTAAGTTAAAGTGCGTAAATGAAATTCGTGCTTAGCTAAGAATAAATAAAAGTGTTATTTTATTATACTACAGGAATATTAAACAAGTTTCCTGATAGTTATCCAGAACAAATAAAAAGGAACTTATTCTCTGTTCTGTGACCAGATCTATCGTTGATTTCAGCATGTTCAGTCAAACAAGGGAAGTATTGAAATTCTTCTTGATTCACAATTATTAGAAATTTCAACAATAGTATATGGGTGTCGGTTGAGTTTTTGAGTTGAATGTGTAGAGTGTGGACGTGTATGATGTAACAAACTTTATGAGATATGTGTTTGTTGCCTACTAAACAGGGTCGATGTTGCGTCGACACAGCAATAGCAGATAAATAAAATTCGTTATTCATTCAAAGCAATATAATAATTTTGTCCTTTATGTAGATACAAATGAATCAAAATAAAATCATTTTGCCTACGAGAAAGTGGCACCAGCAAATACAACTACCACATGCTCAGAGTTTCCCAATGTTATAAGGAAAGTTTCGAAAGCCTCTTTTGATGTTCCGTGAAGTTGGATCCAAGCCAAACAAGAAGACATGTTGTGGACACATTTCATATCGCAACGTATTATATTTTCCATATTAAATAATGCTGGATCTTATATGATTAAAGAAACTGTGTTCAAATTTCAAAAATGATATGACAACATTTCTTAAATTTGCAGTTATGACAAAATAAGTAAATATTTGCTTCTTAGTGTGCAAAAATATTACTCAAGAGATAAGACTTAATTATTATTTTGCACTTGACCTAACAAAGCACCGATTAAAGCAAGAAAGCTAAAACTCTATTAAAATTTTCTAACTGCCCAACTTCTTGAATATGACTCTATTTTGTTTCAAAGGGCTATAAGTACTTAATTTCGATTGCCGGAGTTTCCATTTAAAAAGTTTAATCAAATAACACAAATGCAGTCGTAATTTATTTTATTCTTGCGCAAATTATTTTATTATTATTAAATTACAGCGTGATAATTCGGATAGCAAGCGTCCGAAGTTAATCTTACCTTAGGAATGAAAAGCGTGTAACGTCAAGCCGCAATGCTGGAAAACTTTGAGTATACGATTCTGAAACGAATACTTCTCTAAAAGCTGGTCACGGTATTATCTCCAAATGCAAAATAAAAAAACGCTAATGCGAAAAAACTCTTGAACATACAAGCAAATTGAGCACTATTTCTAGTCTAAACTTCTTTCAAGATTACGATTAGGACCAAGAAGCCAGCAATCCAATCTAGTTTAAACACGTCCAAATAGCGTAAAAGATAAAGCTTAATTTCTAACAAGAACAAGAAACACAGGTTCGGAACTGTATGGCAGATAACCGAATCAGACCGTACGTGTATTCTTCAAACTTCTGATAAAACAAAGACTTGAGATATATTTCGTTAGCTGTTACCACTAACGCTATAATTTTAGCATTGTTCGCATTATCTTTGTCGATAAATAAAAGTACAGTAGACAATTCTTTTAGCATTAAAACACTGACTTCCTTAGGATTTGGAAAAAGTCTTACACAATATGTATTTAGGCCTACAAATATCTCACTCTGGACATCATAATGCAGTTGACGTGACACTATTACTATGTACTATTTACGTGTACTATTTATTACTATCGCCTACTACTTGAGTTTCCTTAGAATTTTAATATTTATTATTGATACTTCTCTATCTATAGATTCCTAGGATGATTAAAGGAGTTACGTTTTGCATCAATTATGTATCTGTGTCTAGAAATATAATATAAGAGAGAGCTACCAATCAATCAAATATGAATAGATCATTTATAACATAATAACATAAACAGCCTATATACGTCCCACTGCTGAGGACAGGCTTCCCCTCAACCAATCGGAGGGTGTATGGAGCATACTCCACCACGATGCTCCACTGCGGAGATGTTGTATACGACTATTAGCCGCAACGCTTCCTAAAGTCCCGAAGCACAACATAAAAACAAACTTATTTAAAACTGAAACCATACATTCGTGCGTTCCTCGCATGCTTAAAGAAAGGCTTATCAATCATATTGTTTGTAGCCACCTCCAATTAACGATATAATTTTCTTTGTTGATTTTAACGTCGAACAAAAATACTACTCGAAATAAAAATATATGATCGAAATATGAATAAAAATAGTTTTTTCTTTACCAATCGATGGTTGGTAACTAATGACCGGTTGCCCTTTGAAATAGCGAAATACAATAGGAAAGCTTAACTTAAAATAAAACTCAGAGGGGGTGAGGTAAACCTAGCTCGACGCCCGATAGGAATTGGTACAGGGCGAGGAGATACCGTTACGCAGTGTTATTCTTCATTATATGCCTCAGAAATACAATTCGCAATTAGATAAACAAATTAAATCATACAGTCAAAGGCATGCGAGACCTTTTTGTAATATGATTTCCGAATTATCCGTGTTTTCCTTTGTCGATGTAGATAGACACAATAAAAGCTAGCTCGTTAATCGCAGAGCAGTCTGGCGAGTAATTAACTTGCGAGAGACTACGGATTTACGTGGACCCCGGGTACAATTAAATTTGCATAGGAAATTGCACAGAATGAGCTAAGAATAAGTTACCAGTATGGAACGGAGTTTTATGGCTGTTGGAGCGGCGATGTATCATCGTCAGAGGACTTGGCTTCGATGACATTGATTGAGGTTTCGCCAGAGGGATAATTCGGATGTTTTTCGTAAAGAAGAACCCGCAGAAATTACATAGATACATGACATGGAGGCAAAGGCTGGCTACCTACTACGAAAATAACGTTTTAAACGTGAATATAATTCGAAGACTTAAAAATGTCGTACTTTATTAAAACAAGTATAAGAACCGAATCATTTTGTTAATAACAATTAACTTGAAACTTAAGCAAAATGTATTTTGTGTCCGAAGACTCATTATGTATCTACTAACAATAAATGTAAGTAGGTAGGTACGTAATATTCTTTCAACGACGATATAATTATTAAGGTCTGTAGAAAATTAATTAGTTAGCCAGTTGAAATGTACCAAATTCTTTGTTTGATGCAGTCATCCATCAACCGGTGTCGGCTACAAAGAAAGTCGTAAGTAGCAATTAGTTGGAAAAATTGCTATTGTTTCAACAAATCGTTATTTCATCATCAGAGGGAACAGACTGGCATTTTTCATTGAATGTACGTGTAATTTTTGTGCACTTAAAAATTCCATCAAACATTAGTTGTGGTTCGTAACGCGGTCGTTAGGTATCTCTCATTCATGCTTCTGAGATGTCGTAATGGACCCATAACGCACAGTGGCTTGTCACCATTTTTTTTATAATTTTTTAGTTTTTAGTTTCGTCGTATTCACCAGGAGAGCAGCCCTACTACACTACATTGCACGATTTTATAACCGCTATAAATGAAACAAAATCAAAGAAATAATAATAAAAACAGCATTACCGCTGGACCGGAATTTTAGTTCGTAAATAGCGAATAAACAGACTCAAAAACAATGTATGTTTTGTGGATTCCTAGAGTCGTATTGTAAGTAAATACAGTTCATTGTTTGGCGAATGTTTGAAGTTTGAAAGCGGCGGCGCAAGTTTTATTGCGGCATCCGCGAGAACCTTCAGGTATTTTTCATATTTTACGATGTTTTGAATTCACGCCTCTTCAGCTGCCACGGCGCGACTTCCGAGGTATTCTAGACGCATCGCTGCTTCACAGCGAGAACAAGCGATAGTTCACGTACAGAACCATTTTTGACGTTACTTACATACTGTGTTTGGACGTGTTGCGTTCAAGGTTGTATTCGTGTCGGCAGTTTCAGAATTCATGCTAGACTGCAAAGTAGGGAAGCCTGTTTCTTACTCTAAGAGACGTTAGGTTTTATTTATGGAATATTTTAAACTTACTTATTTTATTTTTGACCTAAACACAGCCAGCAAGGAATGGGTGTATATACTTACTATATAATACACCTCTGCCTATCCTGTCGGGGATGCAGGCGTGATGCTATATTTTGTGACTGTTAATTATTTTGTGAATTCAATACAAATACAATGTAAGCTAATGTGACACAAATTGCGAAATCTTTCACAAAATAATTTGTGTTATTTTGTATTTGCTAAAACTGTTTTCTGTTTCATAACCATAACAACATCTCTACAACACAATATTAGCTGAAATTCCGTTGCTAAAACATTTTAAGCACGTATGTAAAATGTACGTGAATTTTTGTTATTATTTGTGTACATATGCATTTGTGCAATTGCATGCAATTTTCAGGTTTCATCTGGCAGAGCGGTGGCTCGACACATGTCAGATATTGTGTGCATTTCGTATGCCGTGCTACCATCGTGACTGCTGCAAAAATGGGGAGAAATTGTTAAAAAGATGCGCTTTCCGTATCGAACAGATGTGAGGTGCGTCGTAAATGAGTTTTAAACTAATGTAATGTGTTAACTCATTTGTTTTTTCACGAAGAGAAAAATACTTCGAAATAGGTATTAAGAAAAGTGTGTTGGGTAATTAATGGTATTGGAAGCCACACTTTAAAAAAATACTTAAACAAAAATAAATATTAATTCATTATAACTACTCTGTAATCGAATCAAACAATAGGTACCTACCTACTACTGGATCTACCTACTCCACTCCAATCTCATCAGTCATCCCGTGATCATGGCACTTGCAACAGTGTCGAAATATCGGGAGTCTCATATCCCCATTTAAACGCGGTAAGAACCCGTTATTATGTGTTTTAATTATGATAATGGCCCCGATTCCTGCAAACACCGCCTAATTTTATTTTAAGTTATATCCGTCATTTTCATATCCGTCGAAAAGGAAAGGGACGGATGATTCACAGCTCTTAATTTTAGGAAGAATGAGTAAATGAATGTATCGGGTTATTGACTGATATAAAATTTTTAAACGGTTGGTTTAGATTTGTGCTTAAAATTGACGTGTGTTCCATAAATTTTATGCTTGTCAATGACCCGTCCCTTTCCTTTTCGGCGGATAAGAAAATGACAGATATAACTTAAAATAAAATTAGATGGTATTTACAGGAATTAGCACCAATAACCGCGTAAACTTAAAACAATGTATAATAGGTACCTACTGCGAGTCTATCAAGACGTAATGAAATTAATTTTTATTGATATTTTTGGGTTCTACAAGTAATCATTACTAATTTAAGAGCCGCGCTCTTGTTTTGTCGTTCTACAAATACAAAAATTTGTTTAATCACCTGACTCTAGAAAAGGAAATCCTACCAATGTTTACGTTTGAAGTTAGGTAATAGTGCCGAGCATTCGTTCCAGGCTAAATGAGGCAGCCACATAATCAGTGCGAAAATAAAACGACTTTATATCGGCGAAACAAAAGCTCGTTTCACAGCGGAAATCGTCCTGCCCGCCTTATCGACTTGGTAAGCAAACACTCTTTGTTACACTATTAAGTTTTAATTTACTACCTTATCGTGGCCGGCACCAACATTTCTCCATTATTTTCAGGAAGTGAACCGTTCGAAGGAAAATGTTCTTGATTTTCTAAAACAAGCGCACCATTTTTAATCGTTCCTGATTTATGTTTTAATAATACACCAGCGGACCGCAGCGAACGTACCTATAAGAAAAACATTTTGAAATAACCCGGTTAGACCTCGTTCTCTAGAACCTTCGCATAAAATAGTTTACAACCTAGGCAATTTGACAGACTTTATAATTATATTTAAATTGCGTAATGAAACTGAGACATGCGAAGGTTCAAAAAAAAATTTTTATGTATTTCAGCAAAAATATAGTTTCTTCACACACATAATACATTATGGAGGTGCCACTACTTCAGTAGGAATATGTTATAAGTTAACCACATTTTATTTCTTAAGTAAGTGTCCCTAATTTAAATGTGCCTATGGGTGGTATTAATAAACTAATCTCAGCTGAGACTGCCCTCAAAATCATGGTCAAGTCCCTGTTTTTATATGAGAACTGACACATTGACATGATCTTGAGGGCAGTCTCGAAGCTGAGATTAGTTTATTAATACCACCCTATGATCTCAATCTATACTACAAATCGTGATTGTAAAAGACAAAAGCACATCAAAACTTTACCGACGCTACCAAAACAAATTTCGATACGCAAACAGCCTTTGGAATATTGGAAAATAAACCGTGGTGGGACTCAAATTGCGGTATTAACGTTTTCAGAGTGAAGATGTCATTTCACTCGTCGGCTTCCCAAATTGGGGTCATTCAATTTGCATATAAAGCGACGCAGGCGTCAATAGGACGAGAGGGCCATGAGAGGGCATGAGGGGGCTCGAGGAGAGGCGCTATTCGGTCCCATTAGGCCTCAAACCGATGACCATTGTCGAAATTCAGTATTGGAAGTTCCAAACGGGAACGGACTTGCTTGTTATTTATACAAACAGATCCTCGATGCTATTAGGTACATGTTTGTGTACTTAACAAGTTGTGAGTAGACAGGATCTAACCGAGTTCAATTATAAGCCAGTGACAGTTGGATAAACGAGTATTCGAGTATGTTGTTATGGTGGATACAACATTATTAGGTATCGCTCCAGTGCGGTAAGGAGGTATAGGTATGTGTATCTGTGTTATAAACTGACAGGACTGTCCTAATGTAGGATACCTAACCTATCACACTTACCTTACACATGGTAAAGATTATTTCAAATCAACGAGGAATCTATCAGTTGTTTGACAAATCAATAAGGGCCCTATCTCACTAGGACACCATGGTGGCACAAAATGTATGCAGTTACATCTGATTGCGCAACCAATTTGTTGCCGGCAACCGACTCCCGAATAACTTCCCGCTGGTGTCGCAACCATGGTATCCTTGTAAGATAGGACCCTAAGAAAATGCAAAACAAAAAAAAACGTTGGAGAAGTTTGGTTTACTTAGACGAGAGTTTCAACCGACTGGATCATAACCAAATCAGTCATACACACAAAAACAAAACACTTATATGAACTTGTTACTTAAAGGTAGAATAAACAAAGAAAATTTTGTGTGACAGGTTTCTGATACAATGCCATGATCTTCATGGAAACAGAGAGCCGTTTTTTCCAAATTACGCCTGACATTTTATATTTCCACATGAAAGATGGAATACGTGAGATACTATGTATTTAAAGTGGGTAGTCATAAATCCATCGACGATAAAACCGAGGAGCACGTGACTCCACAACAAACGTTAACCAACAATATATTTAGGTACTGCTAAATTTTACCTTACATCCGTATTTAGATGCTATAAATTTACGTAACACCCAGTTCCTCAGATCGTGAGTAACAATAAAATCGAATTTAAATAGTGCACTTCTTAACCTAGTTCATTACTTACGTAATTCACGAACAAAATCAATTTTATACAACAGTTTTAAATAAAAGAACAAAACACAAGTTCTAGCAAGCAATTTACATGAGAAAAATGTGTTGCCAGCAATACTAGGGAAATAAATTAACGAAAGTAATAAATTATTGTTGTTTAAATTCTAAAACGAGGACAAGGAAAAACACAAAAAGTACTTTTAACATAGTTAAATGAACGCTGTTTACTTAACTAAGTCTTAGTTTAGATTTACGTTGTAGGGGCACAATAAATTGCAAGAAGGCTTTGCGAACGGCCCCGACCCAAAATAATTAGGCAATTACTTATGTTTATTATACGCGAACAGTACTATAATAAATGCTCATGATACACGAATTGCGATACTTCAGGTTGTAAACTTAATTTTATTGGTGTAAATAATACCGAACCGAAGTTACGTACTTGAAATGATATCCTGCTAAGCTTTAATGGGTATTTCAGGAGATACATAAACTTACACCCATAATCCATACTATGATAGGTACTTAGATAAAGCCAGTTTACGTTTTAGTACCTACTTACCTTAAGACAAAACGCCTAAGAAACGATTATTTTATAATTACTTGCCGTGATATATTGTAGATTTACCTCAGATAGTATTTAGGTACTGTTTAACCGCAGCCTAAGAAATGTTCACGGTGTCGGAATAACATTGCTTTTGCGCAAACAATAAAAAATAGAATCGTAACAATACCGAAAGTTACATGATAAAAAGTTGGGGAAGTAACACCAAAATAAATAATAAGTACTTACGCGCATAGTCGCGTCGAGAATCGCGACTTTGAAAATTTATTCTGTGGCGAAATCGTGCAGAAAATTTGCAATTTGGAAGTAAAAGGGGAACGCCAATAAGCCATCGATTATGTAGATGCAGGCTTTGTGCAATGCACGGTTATCTTTGCAGTCGGTCCGACGCTCAGACACTATTTGTCAGGGTATTTTCAAAGGAAAATTCGCTGCGAAATATTCAACGCCGAAGTTACGTCGTTGAATTTTATTGAATTAATTTTTGTATTGAATAGAAATTTATTCCGCCTTCAGTAATAAGTTAAATTAATAAGTATTCTTCCAGGAGTGTAAGTTTTCGGTTCATTATTAAACAGTTCAGAACTTAGCTTATTCGAAGTAAAATTACTCTTTACACTTAACAAGACGGTAGACCATTTCTTTACGGAGTCTTATAAACAATGCGACCTGAAAACAGCCGTCAACCTTAATCGTCACACTACGAAAGCCTGCAATAATGAAGATAGCTTATTTCACTCTTTGTGAAAGTTAGTAGTATTTTTTTACAAGTAAAGTAGTCAGTGAATCGTAGAGTCACGCAGCAGACAAAAGGCAAAATCGTTCCGTATAGTTTTGGGAATGGCAACGTAGTGCTTCCGTCCCCTACTTCCGAACTCGGCAGACATCACGCGATCCGAGGTATTAGTTTTTGTTCACTTCATTTTCGTATTTTTTCGTACACTTGCTAAGAAAAAGAGAAAAGCAAAAAAATAAACAAATAAAATATTTCGCCATTCTTTACCACGCTTAGTTTGTTCTTGCTATCTCTCGGTTTTCTTATGACATTAAGTAGAAAAATGGAGTATACAACGGAAAAAGAACTGTTATTTTCTGTGCGTATCTTCTCGGCAGGTGGTTCTGAAAATATGAACATCGTTCATTATTGTACAATTGAATCTATTGTGGACTAAATCTCCACAGAGTATGAAAATGAATCTTTCAAAATACATTAATGTATTTCGATGTCAGCGATCCTACAATTTAGCGCTTAATTAGTTGAATAAATGAATTCCTGACTTAATGTCAAGTTTATATTTGACAGGAAATTGTTTTTTAATCGAACATCATTAAAACGTCTAAACTCGGATTCCCAAGATTCAACTATGTTGGCAATGTTTTAGATAGAGACAGCACGGGTCCAAAATCCTATCTACTGTTTTACTTCAGAACCAGCACCACGTAAGGCCCAAGATATACTTGAAAAGACAAGAATGTCAACGGAGTATCTTACTCTACTTTAAACTGCTTCTTCTAAGATTATACTACTAAACTCTACTACTAAGCAACATAAAACAAACGACTGTATCGAAATCATGTCGCCCTGTATGTTTTCACAACGTCCGTCCCGCTGTAAAAACATAGGCGATCCATTCACGACCTTTGCCAGCATGTGTGTTTCCGAAACCCGACACTAGGGCGCGCTATTTGTACTGAAATCCAATATGGCGCATTAGAATTGTTTTGCCTCCATTATCTCAACTTTGATGCCGCTAACTAACGCACACGTGTTTTGGTACATGACATGTGAAAATAAAAGTTTTGTCGTGCTTGTTAAGTAACTTTTATATCCGTGTAGGTATTTTGAATCTTAGGAAGTTCTTGTTACCTACTTACATGAAGGTTATTTTGACGACTCTCAAACTTCAATATTGCCTTTATGTTTGAAGATTAAATTTTAATTGTCGTGAGCGTTTATAAACACAGTGTAGCAAATATTATGTTTTTATTGAGATTTATGTAGGTACCCACATTAAATATATTAATATGTAGGGCGCCATTTGCCATGTACCTAGTTAGAGGCTTTTGTAATTATTTATTTTTACTTTGGTGCAATAAAGTATATATTTGTATTTAAAACCATCATTCTGCTTGAATTAGATATTTTTAAGACTTATCGTTGGATACTTTCATCAAGTCATTCATTCGTTATTTTTAAATGTCATGAGTATCAAAAATCACACGTCTAACGCGACACTTTTATACCCTTAAGCTGCACTCGTAAAAAGTAACCACAATAAAAAATAAAAAACCTCGTCATTTTTCTCCCTTGAAGAAAATTGCGTTGTACATCATTAATCACGCGCACAATGCACGTCACGACGACGCATGGCTAAGGGGCGTCCAAATTTCCCGTATAATGGGGAAATGAATGGAAAACCTTTTCCTGTCTACGTAAAGAATACTTGGCTTTCGTATACTCCGCGGTTTCCCTGCGTTTGAATGCCGATGTCTTCACAAAAAAGATCCAATTGGTCTGGGACATTATTTCTTCAAGAATAGAGTCTTATTAAGGATTTCCAATTTGAAATTCCCAATGGCTTCCTTTGTGTTTATTTTAAAAGGTTTTATGCAAACACAAAATTCGAATCGTTTTCAAAACATATTATTTTGTATCTATGCAACAAAATTTTACGACTAAATCGAAACGACCGTTCCAAATTGCATCCCAATACAGACGCATAATAATAAAAATAAATTAGCAATTCCCACCAAAATTCCGCAGTGACCGGACACAGGACAACATTATCGTCTGCCTCCAAAATTTCCCAATAGAGCCCCGTAATTGATATTTACGCTACATTAATTCTGTGTACTCGTATTACTGTATTCAATGCAGATTTATACTTGTCACTTAATTAATTTAGTGGCTGTGCAATTATTATAATTAAAATTGGATGCTCGTAATATTCAATATATTAAGTTGACGTTTGAATTGACAATCACTGTTCCACTAGTTGAAAATATGTTCAACTTTTAAATGGGTTTTAAAATATTCGGTTGGTGGAACTATTCGAAATTCGTTTGGAATTCGAATGCAAATCGGGCACTGTCTAAAACAATTGCGAGCGTTCATTGATAGTTGTTTGTTTGTTTCAATTTACGAGGCTCGTTTGTCTCGCGTCCTCGACTGCGTCTTTCGCCATTGACAAATCTGCGGGTACGCGATAGTTTAACTGCAAGTTAGACAACGGGGCATTAGTTAGTGGAACTGGGCCCATTTAACAGTGTCAACCGCACATTTGTATCAGCAACCTTAAAGGAATACCATCAGCGCCGTGAACGGATTGGTTAGCAATTATTTTGACTTGAGACTAATATCCTGATCTTGTTTAGTTACACATTGTACTTGTTTAAACTAAGAGGTCTCACTGAGACCTCAAAGAAAGAGAAACATTTCACTAACCTTTTAAGATTAAAGTAAAATTAGAACTTTAATGGCTTAATAATAAGTAATGTAAAAATATAATATAACTAATTTTACTTTAATCTTAAAAGGTTAGTAAAATGTTTTAGATTCCGGCTTTTTTTAAGGACTGACAAATGAAACGCTTGTTCGGAAAGATTGATGATCAATCCACAAGTACAATTTGATTTGTCTATTCAAAAGCTCTATAAATGTACGATACTCAATTCAGCTGCATAGAATGCGCACAGTCCACCACACAGTGACATTACCGTCTCTTATGTGTTGTTAAGAAGTCATACGTGGTTCGGTTGAACTTGTGTGGCTAGGAGATTGTATTTAAGGTGGGTGGTACAGTTTAATGGTACATGGTAGAAAGCGTTTTGTCTAGGAAGGGCGGAAGGAACGATGCGTATTGTCCGACTGCACGTGCGAGCGTCCGGCGCACACCTGCTTGGGAAGTACCTCATGATAAATGAGTCACTTACTGGATCGTTTACCTTTATCAGATCCATTTGATAAGTTGTGTGCCGTTCCAATTTGTGGTTCGATTTTATTAAGGAAGCGGTCCAGACGTAGTGTAGAAAGATAAATTTCTATGTGCAAGTACAATACATTAGTCGGCTATATTTTACGGCACTAAAATTATAATTAATTGTTTGATGCCTAACACAAGCACAAGCATGGTATTAAAACTTTAATCGAATTTCAAACTCACATTACTAGTCTGTCATGCTAACCTAAGTGTTAAATTGCTACACGCGAAATGGGTACTTACTTCAACAAAATATAATATATAACTTTATTCGCCGAATAATTAATATGAACGTTTATTGTGTATTATGAACGGTAATAACCGATAATTAAGCAACAAAGTCTTGAACCGAAATTCGCTGGCTATGCGAAAGTACATTAGTGAAAGAACATAAAACACTAATATTAGTGGAGCGAAGTAATTACCGTTCCGTCCCTACCCGTAGGTAATGAACCCGCAGGGTGGCCCTTTGTCATAAACTTGTATGTTGTTGCAGTTACCATAACTAAACTCCACCGGACCCTGAGATATTTCGGTCGAAGTTCCTCCCAAAGCACCTAATTTGTAAGATGAAAAATGTTTATTAGTACGACTCTGCAAAATTTTCAGACGGAAAAATTGCATTACAAAGTATAAGCAAAGGAAAAAGTTAAGAATCCAGCTCTCAAGGATAAGTAAATTACTGTAACTCGTGCAAGAGAAATTCTAGGTAAAGAAAAAGTAAAATTTTAATCCGACGAGAGTGTTCTCAAAACGTCTCGGCTGCGAGGTAAAATTAATGAAGGTCGGCTGCGTATAACAATGTGTATACTTACCAAAAATGCGATGTTTTCATTAATTCGTGATAAAGCATCGCTGTATCGCAAGTTCGGATTAAGTCCGTCGACGGAGCCTCCAGACTAATTGAATACTTCATTACGCAGTCTGCAAATTAAAAAAGTTCATCAGATACCACGATAATCGCGTCCGTCCCGCCGTCAGTTCGGGGCCGCCTCCCATTTACCGTAATGCTGAAGATCTCGGACGCGCCGCCATTAAGCAAAGAGGATCTCAGACCAGCTTAATTAAGAATTCTCTCCAAAATCTCTCTGTTCGTCTCGCCACCCTCGGACAGAATGGCAGCGATTGATTTTAAATGAGCCCCCAACAAAGTGAGCTCAAACTTGGCTATAAAAACTTTGTGGCAAAACGTGTGCAGGAAAAAAGCTGAGTAACAAACGAGATGAGGTTTTAATTATGGACTGCGCTGCGCTGCGTTGTTGCCGGCCAAAGCAATTTTTAATGGCCGAATTCGCAAACGATGACACATCGAGCGAATACAGGTTTCTACTAATTGCCAAGTTTGACCTAATTTTATTTGTTGCTGTTTAATATCCAAATATCGTGGCTTTATTTATTACCAACAGCTCCATACATGCAAATTTGTAAAATAATCAATTGTATTTCCTAAATTTAATTTGCAAGACGCATATTCCCAAAGGCTGACGAGGTGCCGGTTTCATTCCTGACGATGTTTCGTGCATATAAAGCAGGTTGAGACGTTCAGTCGAGACATGTTCCCTGTCTGCCCGTGATTAGGTGCTTGCGATGCTGAAACAAGCGTCTGTCTGACTGCTGTGTCTGGATGAGCCGTGATGTACTGGGGGCTCGTGAAAAGACAGCCGACGTCTAAAGTTGAGGTATAATTTGAAACTGGAAATTCCAAATCTGTCTAAACAGTAAATATGAGCTGGTAGATAATTTCTTCCTTCCCTATTAAGACATAGTTTTATTAGCATTAAAGATATCTATAATACTTAAAAATTACCTAATTTCAGTAACGATTTTTATATTAGTTGCATAATGAAAATATTTTCGTTAACGCAACTGCATAATTTATGTCAATTTCATCACATCACATTCGAATACACCTATTAACATGTCTGTTATAAATGTGAGTTGGGCATTTTATTGTCAATAACAATTTGTTTTTAATTTACTACTGATGTATATTTTTTGAGCGAATTTCGGTATGTGGTAGCTTCGCTACCCACTGATGATCTGCAAGTAAAATGTGGCACAATGCAAATTCCTACAAAGTTCTTAGCGAATCTTCACAATTTTATAACTCAGATGATCAAATAAGACGTCTAGCCAAAGTTTACGATTGCAGCACTATCGAAAAATGAACTAGAAAGTCACAGCAATCTTTTTATGATAGCCGTAAACTTTGAATTTCAATTTTGTCTACGCCATGGGCGGATGAAGTTTTTATTGTAAGATATTATTCTATAGATCTTGTGTTGAAAATTAAAATGAGGTAAACTTTTATGGCGTTGCGTATATACGAGCTCGTAACTTCTGAGAGGCTCCAGAAGCACCTTGCGTCGACAGCTTGCATTCTCACGGCAACTTGCCCCGACATAAATATGGGGACAGAAAATTTTGTCGTGAGTGAGAAAATATTACAGCAGCTTAATGTTACGACGGCACCTTTCTTGGCTCGTTATGTTGATTTATGGTGCACAAAAAAAAGCGTTTTAAAGAATGGCCACCTTACGGATTCCTTCAGGGGACGTTACCTACGTCTTTACGCTCGTGAAAGCGCTTGTGAAAATGTGATTATTTTACCTCATCGTAATTTGAATTCTTCCGTTTTTGTATGGTATAGCATAAACGGAAAGGCTATGTGGGCACCTTATACGTTTATAAACATGACTAAGGTATTATTATATAGTATCTAATATGAAGAATGTATTACTACTTGTGAGTACAAAAGTTGTGGCAACTTTTATTTCCTAATATGTTATAATTTAATTTATAACGACTTATGGTTCTGCCTTCCTCATCTGAGATAATAGTTGGGAGTTTATCTGTGTCTTATTTACAAGGCGTTTTGACTGCCAACATCATACAATCGTTTTGTAATTCGTCATAATGGTTGAAAATGTGTTACGAAATGTAATATCATGTACCCACTTTAAAAGCCTGTCGCACTATCATAATTTGACATTTAATGAGAGTTATCGTTTAATTTGTCAAAAAAGTTAATGCGACATGGTTTCAAAGTGTATACATATAAGTACTGTATAAACTTTGAAGATACTGTATACACATATAAGTACTCGTGACCGTACTTACGCTCTGAAATTTGCCATTGTAGCAAATATCATCTACGTTTTTTTGAATTATCATCAAGAAGTACAACTTAAAAGCTTTATAGCAAAAGATTTATTTTACGACACTAGTGCATTATTGTCACCCCTTTCAAAATACGTGTTTAATCACTCTGCGGTGCATACTATGTAGGGGTGGCGCAAATTAAATTTTGTTTCAAATTAATTAATTAGTTCAAACCCACCCCAACCACAGAGTTAATTGAGTAGCAAGGTTTTTGACCATATTAGATTGAATGATTTTATCGATATATGTAATGTATTTCGTCGTTTACAAACACTGATGACGTCATGGGTGCGTAATAAATAAATAAGATTACGCTTATTTCACATATAAACATAATCAGCTTATATAAGTCCCAGTGCTGGCCACAAAAAGCTTCAAAAGCGCACCCCTGATGCCGGGCAGCAGCGGTATGAGTACTGGTTGGAGGCCGAGGAAATGGATTCTGGTAGGGCTCTAGCTAGAACATCACCGATTGAGAAATTGGTCGGTGTACTGCGGAACGGAAGGCGGTTGGGGCAACCACCGTTCTACACGCCCTATCTATGGAGTATTGAAGGCGATTACTCCACCGACAAGAGCGCAGCTCTTAAATAAAGAGAGAGAGGGCTGGCCACAGGCACACTCCTCAGAGTATGGAGCGTCCGCCACGCTGCGCCACTCCGGGTTGATATGCTTATTTTTCAAAATAATATTATAATGTCATATATATAGTGTTTCCTTTACTTAAAGGTTACCTGGAAGAGATTGCTACTTGGCAATAAGGCCGCCTATTGTACTCATTCTATTTCTCTTATGTTTGGAACTTATTTTGTTTTTTCCTGTTTGTTCAATAAAGTATTTGTTATGTAATGTTATGTTATAGTGTCATATTTACGGCAAATCAATAAGTACCTAGGTACCCGTTTTGATAATGCCACCGACGCGCAAGAGGCATTAATTAAGGCAAGCGTAGTGAGAGTCAGTGCAGTGTACACTAAGGGCGCACTGCGGGGTACAGCTCCCTTCAGACCTCCTACTGGTTTGATAACCTGGAATTAAAATCCAAAGTCGATTGTGGAGAAGATAATATTCCTATAATTGAAGTTATAAGCTTATTAAGCCAGCCACTTGAACAGGTGGAATATTAAAGCAGCACATAACAACATAAAGCTTACGACTCTACCCTACGGTAGTCAGCGGTTATCGGTATCGTAAGATGAACTAAGTACCCACACCTCACCGATCGCCGTCTATAATGGTTGAACCAATGATGAACTTCCATATTTATAACAGACATAATAATATACTATGCATCTCTAATCTTTGTTTTTGGGTATAAATTATGATCCTTGTTAATACAACCAGGCACAACACGTTTTCCACCCATTATTATTGTGATCATGGTTCTATACGTAATTGATCCAAATATGATGCAACAATTATTTTTATATATGCTTTTGCCATTACATTATATTTTTGAATAATTATGTGCCCCGAGCAATGAGAAAATAGGTAATTAACACGTTACATCTGAACAGCGCCATATATATATATATATATATATATATATATATATATATATATATATATATATATATATATATATATATATATATATATGTCGGCGTTAGTTATGAATTAAGAAGAGAAATTGATCAAATCGGAAAATAAAATGAAGTTACATCACTTCCGTTATGAAGTTGCAACGCTCCGACGAAAGGTGGCGTACGGCCAGAGCTGCGTGAAGTCGAGGGAGTCACTACAGAGTCGTCGTGTCGAGCGGACGTGCACTGCCGTTATAGTCGGGCAGTCTACCGCGAACCATCGTCATGAGCGGACGTGTCGAATAATTACGAGGAGTGCTATAGTCGCTCACCTATAACTTGTAGGGACGTCAAGAAAGTGTGATCGGAAAAGAGCACCTAGCAAGTACGTTCACATGTCCTGATGATTCGGTCCGAATATAGGAACCATGGGTGGTGGAGGGCCCCTTCGCGCTAACGTCCTTAGGCGCGCTAGATTACGAGAGACTGTGTAACCGTTACGAATACCGTGACGTTGCCGTGAGTGTGTACCTTATGCTGCGACTTTATTTAATCGTGATACAAAAACTATGTGGAAGTAAATAAAATGATTGTGATACTGATGACGGCCATTATTGTCTTTTAACGCCCACTCTTCAAACGCCCATCCCTTCTGACATCACACCACTGTTACGACATCAGAAGCGGGATTAGTGAACTTGGATGAAGACAATGTGATGCGACGTTCACAACAAGACAATGTAAGTTTGGATTATCACAATCAGAAGAAGATTATGATGACTATCACATTCGTGTGACCACGTGATGAAGATGTAGTGTCATGCCTGAATTTGGAGATGGACCTGACTTTGAATTGACCTGGACTTTGTTAATGATCGGCATCACTACATGCCGTAAGATATGATGGCGTAAACATCACAATATTTCCATACTGTGTGCAGTCGTGTTTGGAAATTATGGTACCTCAACTTGGAAACTGTTATTACGGTGAGTCGTTTTCATACTGGAACCTTATTGTTATTGACTTCATTGCTGGGTGAATTTCCGTTTCTAATAATGAGGAAATTGATTTAAAATTAACTTGGAAATTATTATTTCCCTTTGTTTAAAAAGAAAATTGACGAGACATATTGTGTCAATCCGTGTCAATCATACCGCGTTTTCCAATCTGTTTTCATCATTGTCAAATCTTTGTATTTTGGTCTAAAAATATTTCGAATTGGTGTAGACACGCTTAACCTGTGTGATTAAAGTTGTATTTTCTCACTCCAAGCAAAAAGAAATTAATCATGACATGATAATTGAGTCTCGTTAAATAACGTGTTTTGTAATTTACCGTCATTCATCAAATGTTTCAATATTCAACATTCTTTATTGAAATCTTTTTAAACTGATTGAAAGAAAATCATGTGAATACGATAATACAGTGAATTCTTTTGTTTCATGTCATAACTTGGTTCGGCAATTGGTGGATTGCAAGCGGCAATCCAAGTGGCGCGGGCTGAGCTGTAGCCGTGTAAAGTGACGACATCGTGGCAGCGCGTTGTATACCGGCCGGACTTGCTGCGCTGGTGCTGTTGAAGACCTAAACCATGTCACAAGACCAGTGGTTGATCTTTTATTGGAAATTCTTATAAATCATGGTGAGTCGTATCTGTTTTACCTGATTTGAGAGATGGGAAGTTTTAATAAGATACAAATGAATATAGTGCAGAAAGTTCTCTTTAGTTAACTTTAGTTAAATTGGAACTCGTAGTGAAGTGAAGTAAACATTGCGAAGTAAAATGATTTGGATTATGATTAAGTGAAATAGACTTGGAAAAAATGCCTCGAAGCGAATTGCCTTCTGAGTTAAATGTTACTGATTTAGAGAGTGAATAAGATGTTACACGGCACACATACTTTGGTATTGTTATTTTCTCTTTTGTTGTTGTGCTGCATTTCCAGCGTAGTCGTAACTGCAGTCCCGTTAGAGGCTGTTCAGGGCGCGGTGTGCGACTGGAGGTGTGGTGAGTGTGTAGGTCCATGGGGACCTGGTTTTAGTGGTATATGATTACCTTGTGGAAATGACCAATGATGGTCTGTTATGAAAGTGGCAAATGGTTGCCAATGTTATCACCGAGTATTAAGGTGCACTGTGGCTCCAGCGTAGTCGTAACTGCAGTCCCGTTAGAGGCTGTTCAGGGCGCGGTGTGCGACTGGAGGTGTGGTGATTGTTTAGGTCCATGGGGACCTGGTTTTAGTGGTATATGATTACCTTGTTGAGTTGACCAATGGTGGTCTGTTATGAAAGTGGCAAATGGTTGCCAATGTTGACTAATCACCGAGTATTTATGTGCCCGTGTATGTGTGTGTAAAATGAACAGTCTAAGATATTTTTTTGATTTTTTTGATCATTGTTGTTGATTGAGGCATTCTTTCAAATTGTTTACTCTGTGTGGTGATGCACACGGGAAATCCACTTGATGGGGATATGTGTACTGAAGTCTTATGTAGTCTCAAGTAGAGCTCATGTAGTCTCAAGTAGAGCTCATGTAGAGTCTCAAGTAGAGCTCATGTAGTCTCAAGTAGAGCTCATGTAGAGTCTCAAGTAGAGCTCATGTAGAGTCTCAAGTAGAGCTCATGTAGTCTCAAGTAGAGCTCATGTAGAGTCTCAAGTAGAGCTCATGTAGAGTCTCAAGTAGAGCTCATGTAGAGCTCATGTAGAGTCTCAAGTAGAGCTCGGACAGAGTCCTTTAGAGTCTCATGTTAGGTCAGGAATGACCGAGCGAACTTGGATACTGTGCTGTGGTATATTGTTTCAGATTAACACACGAGGACGTGTGTCACGCAGGATGGCCGTGTCGGCGTTAGTTATGAATTAAGAAGAGAAATTGATCAAATCGGAAAATAAAATGAAGTTACATCACTTCCGTTATGAAGTTGCAACGCTCCGACGAAAGGTGGCGTACGGCCAGAGCTGCGTGAAGTCGAGGGAGTCACTACAGAGTCGTCGTGTCGAGCGGACGTGCACTGCCGTTATAGTCGGGCAGTCTACCGCGAACCATCGTCATGAGCGGACGTGTCGAATAATTACGAGGAGTGCTATAGTCGCTCACCTATAACTTGTAGGGACGTCAAGAAAGTGTGATCGGAAAAGAGCACCTAGCAAGTACGTTCACATGTCCTGATGATTCGGTCCGAATATAGGAACCATGGGTGGTGGAGGGCCCCTTCGCGCTAACGTCCTTAGGCGCGCTAGATTACGAGAGACTGTGTAACCGTTACGAATACCGTGACGTTGCCGTGAGTGTGTACCTTATGCTGCGACTTTATTTAATCGTGATACAAAAACTATGTGGAAGTAAATAAAATGATTGTGATACTGATGACGGCCATTATTGTCTTTTAACGCCCACTCTTCAAACGCCCATCCCTTCTGACATCACACCACTGTTACGACATATATATATATATATATTTTTGGGAACGTAGCCTGGAAAGTTCAATATTCAAAATTCTTTATTATGTGTGAGTTCAAGCAAATTCATCAAATTATTATTTTAGAAGTACAATAAATGTAGGTAGAGAATAAATGCTTTTAAACGTTTCAGTCCATTCCAACGATAACATCGGAATTGCTCATGCGTAAAACCGTTAAATAAGCTGACATATACAAACATATTACACAAGTATCGTTCAATATTAATTTCTATTATTTCCACATTTGAATTATTTATTTACTTACCCAATATTTTATCCAGTTAAACAATACCATATCCACGGTACCCTCACAGTGCCACCAATAAGCCAAATGAATGTAAACCACGTTTTATGTTAATTTTCCGTGTCGTGTCCTACTGGCACAGCCCATACAAAAATAATAGAGTTGTCCTCACCAACACTGACTTATTTCACTTGCAAATGCATTAATCGGAACCCGATGCAAGCCCGTTGCTTTATGACTATAGATTTGTCATGGAATTTTAATGTTGGCTTTCTGTTAGCTGCTATATTGACCGTTATCCGTACTGGCATTATAGTGATTACAAGGATAATATAAATAGCACGACGTATAGACTGTATCATGTTGATCTTCTTATTCTATCGTGTGGGTTGTGAGGTGAATTCCCAACCTCATCAACCCTGGTGTCGAGGTTACTATTGAGCCGGCAAAGGCCCCTGACATGACTCATATAATGACTACGTACTTACATCAGTAAGTGGTAACCGGGACCAACGGCTTTACCTGCCTTCCGAAGCACGGATCGTCTTACTTTCGGACAATCAGGTGATCAGCCTGTAATGTCCTAACCAAACTAGGAACCACAAAGTAATTTTTGTGATATGTCCCCACCGGGAATCGAACCCAGGACCTCCGGATCGTGAGCCCAACGCTCAACCACTGGACCGCGGAGGCCGTTATGGTGGTGTGGTATTATGTTGATTAATATCGAAATCTGTTACTGGATAGTAGTCTCATTTAAGACTGCAAATAGATATTTTACAAGCTCTTCACCTAATGGACCACTTGAATCAAGATGTTTTCTTTATTGATAGCCATTTAAAACAAAACACGATCATTAAAATACGTATTTTAACACACGCACACACATACAAACATGACAATGTAATGTAAATTTCAATTAGATTATTAAAAAATTGTTTACATCCAACTGATATGATCAATATTTTTACTGCGTGACCTTTTCATAATGTAAAGACCTAGCCGTTAAGATATCTTTTATTTCAATACCTACATCTCATGTTTCATATAGTAAAATACAGAAACAACTTGTAAATGAGGTTCAAGCTCGCAAGGCCTACCTTCACGTCTTAAGCCGCAGTTCAATAAATGCTAAATGTCGCCTTGACAATAAGTTTCACTTTGTGATGGAAGTTTTTAATGTCACTTTAATATTTTATTAAGTCGAAGCCGAAAGCATTCATGTTCGTAATAAGCTCAACGATACATAAATCCGATATTTTACGAGTACATTGCCAAATAAATTCATGTTATACGAAGGGTAAACCAAATTGGAGAAAGCAATGTGGGTACTTATTCTTTTTTTTTCCAACACATCGTATTTTTGTATTTTTGAGATTAAATTCAGGCAGTTCGTTTAATTTCTTTACAATTGCTGGCTTTTAAATGGAAAACTGTTACCGGGTAATAGCCCCGACTCGACCGATATGGTACCGCTCAAAATTGCCAACTCGAATTCGTAAAATATTAAATTAAACGGTCCAAAGAAGCACATTAATGAAATTGTTGTACTTTTAACGTTAAATACTATACCGTTTACCGTATATTAAAGCATACCGGATATATACTAAAACTTAATGGAAGTAATAGAATAACAGAATTGCGAAAGCGGTATATAAAGCGAAAGTTGATAGTAGAAGACCTAGAAGGACTTACCAAATTGGAGATGTCCTTAGAAAAGGTTTAGTACGATCTACTCTGAACCGGCGTGCGTGTAGGAAGCGATTGATAAATGTGGAGGAAGCAAGAGAAGTGTGTCAGGATCGAAGCAAATGGAATTCTATAGTCTTTGCTTACCCCGGTGTGAAATAGACGTGAGTTTATGTATCTAAATGTTTATGTATATATTATAATGAAGTGTGTCAGGATCGAAGTAAATGGAATTCTTTAGTATTTGCTTACCCCGGTGGGAAATAGGCGTGAGTTTATGTATGTACTCGTATGTAATGTAAGTAAATATATAGTTTCGCTTAACTTGTAGGCGCTTGTTTAAGCCTGAGCTTGTTAGGTACTGAGAAACCTGGTCTTAGTCCTATTTATTGAGTAAATTTTCCATAAATAGTGCCATGAGGAGAAGAAATTCTAATGTCACTCAATAATACCTTAAGTTCTTACCTTAAGTTAGCTACCAAGTATTTATTTTCACTACATAAAGCCCGATATAAAACTCCCAGAGTAAACGGTTTGCCATAAAACCCCAATACTGTCCAGGGCTTTACTGCAACCTCCACCTATCGATAAGTGTTTAAACACAAGCTGTTCAGTGTACCGATGACATAATAGGTAGTTTAATGAGAGTCTTATCAAATGAAATCAAAAACAGTACATCAGTGTATAAAAAAAAACTCAACATGAACCCGGCTGGGCTACAGGAAAGTAAAAAAATAACTTTCTTATAGGTGCTAAGTACTCGTAACTTATACTTTAATATAGAATTGCAGTTAAGTAATAAAATATACTTTTGTTATAAATAATAATTTCTATGTACCGATACAATTCGATTGGGGCGGAAGGCAAGAGGGAAACCACTGCATTATTTTTCCCTAAAATAAAAGTAGCATGGAAAATGCTGCACCGACAAGAGCGTGGCGCTTAAATTGATGATGATGATGATGTACCGATTAATCATGCGTTAAACTTATTATCAAGAGTCACATGAAATTTGAAGAGTATAATAATATATCTTCTAATAGATAAATGTTGAAGACGTTCGTTGTAATAATTTCATCTTTGCAATAACGGGGCGTTCCATAATACTTTTTTCGCATGAGTGCCGCCTCTCGATGGGTTTTCCAATAGAGCTGTTGCAGAGTTACAGCCTGTATTGTTATGGGCCCCGGATGAAACAATGGCGTATTTTTTACTCCATTTAATCCTGTTTGTGCTACTGTCAATGGAACATGAATTTATTTCGGCCTGGTGAATAAAACTGGCGGCTCAATCAGTGTTAAATGTGAGTATGCTAAAAGGTGCACGTTTATTTACGAATTGTCATAATTACTTTTAAAGTAGAAATATACTTATGTCTTTTTTATAGGTATTATTTCAATATTGAATAATACCCTAGTTTACTATAATAATTCTAAAATTTTTAAATCGGTACAATTCTATAGAGTTAACTTTACTATAAAATTTAGGATTCATGGCGTTGATAGCTCTAAAAATCCTTCTAACCTATATTTTTACACATTTTCAGTATGTCCGCCTTATGCACTATGAATATTCTCCCATTTTACATTTATAATTACGAATTTATATGCACGACAAATTGCTGCATAAAATCCCCTTGTTTTAAAAGCGTTCGAGGCCTCCGCAAAAATTAATATTCAGTTGACAAATGAGACGAACGTGTAGTGCCTTGCAAGCGGAGGCTGCAATGGAGATATTAAAAATTGAATTAAGCTTAATGAAGATAGCAGGGTATCACAGGCTGGTGAATCTTTTGTTGTGACTGAGAGGGGTGAATGCGGAATACTTAATTAAGTGTTGCCCGAGCACTCCGCTTAATGCAATGACTTCACAGCTCGTTTAACTTTCATAAAATTCCCCAGGACTCAGCGATTTTTTCCCAACTAGCGGAATATTTCAGTGCGAGACAGCATGAGAGCCTTAATATTCATGTTTCACCTACGAGAAAAAGCTGAAATTAGCTTTACACTTAGCTTGGTACTTTAACCGTTTTAAATATTTGCTAACGATATACGAATTTCTTATAAACGTGTGTGCACACTAGTAGATAACCTCTTAAAATTCTGAGGCAATGAGTAAATAAGTACTTTAGAGGGACTTTAAAAGAATTTCGATAATGAAGCTTCGGTCCCATAATTCAACTCACCCAATAAGATTTATTGCTCTATTACCCTTTCTATCTTTTTCATTACCTTTATGGCCGCCATAACGGTAAAATGGCGGCATGAAAAATCAGTAAAAACCACCAGACGAGCTATCAATCAACATTATATGCCGATTAACGCCCGGCAAGGCTTATAATAACCGGATATTACGGAACGAGGGAAAAATATAACTATAATTAAAAATCCTTAAAATAATTGCATTTATAATATGAAAATTATACGACGCTAACAGCTGTTATTAAGGTGTAAGGAACTCCGGATATGATATAAAAACTAAACAACTACGTTCTTACCATTCTATTATTCTGATTACTTACATAATATTATCTGTCACAATTAATTTAGCTGATAAAAATCCATATATCTAAACACTCTCAATTTATCTCAGTATTCCTAAATTAAAACATTTATCTCTTATATTTTAGCTACTTTTTCCCTCCTACATCATAATAGTATCCTTTGCGACGAAAATATTGCAAATGGGGTGGTCGGTCCCTAATATAGATCGATTATTATGATCTCCCTCTATAATCGCGTAATCCCATAATTGATAATATAAAAGCTCTGTTAGCTTTGTAGTATAAGAAACCCTCGCCCCACGGCGCCTACAGATTTATTTTAATCAATTGTTGGATTTAAATGATTAATTATCGTGTACACGGCAACATATTTTCTATGTCTGAGTTAAGACGTTGCAATCTTTATGAATAGGGGCTTTAAAGTGAATTGTGAAATATTTAGACAGTTCTGTCAAAATTAATTTAATGAAAACCCATCAAGCTGTTCTTTTGTTACGTTTAAGGCACGTTTTAGCGTAATTTTAATTAGAATTTAAAGCAATTGTTACCAATTAAGTATATTTAAGTATTTATTTGAAATCGTACACAACAAGTAACAAATATAACAATGAAAAATGTGATCAAGTTCTGTTTATTAATCCTGCATGACTGGAAGCAGCCTTACAATTATTATGATCATTATGTTGCTGTTAAGTGTAATATACTTATTTCTCAGGTGGTCTACATGTGTCTCTGTTGTTACAACACCTGGGAAGTAAGTATTATTACATTTGCAGAAGCAAGTATATATCTCTACTCAGCCTGTACCCACCCACTGCTGGGTATACGCCACCTCTTTTTCAGTCCATCATTCCGGTCCTGTGCAACTCTCATTCACTACCTTCTGGTGTCATCTAACAGTATATCTGACCATCGGGCTGGTGGTCTGCTTCTATCTGCCTTTTTTTTGCATTAACTACTTGGCCGGACAAAATCTGCCTTAGTCAATCTATGGTATTCCTACCTTGCCAGGTGTCCTGCCTATGGCTACTCTATTGCTTGATACAAAAATATTTCAGGTTATATTCTGTTCTGTTAGGTAGTGTTTCGTGCTATATGTAATGTTAAATTCTATAGTCTTTGCTTACCAGCAGCGTGAGAAATATGCATGAGTTTATATATGTATGTTATTTCTTTTTCGGTACCGAATTATCACATAAGTGCTTACCTACTTAATACTACAAGTCTACCTTTACCTTTACTTGTTTTCATATATCTATGTTTGTGTCAAGTTGTATGACTCACGCTCTACACACATTTCTAGCATGCACTTCCTTCAAATACGAGTGTCGATCTCGCCCCATCTTCACTGCCACATACAAGTGTTTCGTAAATTGATACAAAGTAAACAGCCGACCACAATACTCTCCAGTCTCCCCTCACAACCGCAGCCATTATTTTATGCACTCGTTTGGAATAAATGCTTTGATTATAGTCGGGTACCGAACCAATCTTAATCTTATGTGGGTATGAAAGATTCATTAAACTTTAGAAGCATTTCCATTTCCCCCTAATTTTCGGAATTATGCGTGTAATCCAATAAACGTATTGATTGTAATAGTATGTCTAAATGAACCGGAAAATAGCCTTTATATCTCCAACTATAGGAAACAGGATTTCGCTTAATTTGTATCACATTGCTTATAACAATATCTTTGAAATTAATTGATCTTTATCATGCAGGTGATTCAAATTTCAAGTAGTATGGCCCTAAGTCCTTTTAAAATCCAAACACCATTCTTTCTTTTCAATAGTGTGTCTGGAAATCTGGCCTTACAAGGTTAAGATAAGCAAGTAGGTATGTGTTAAGAAGACTAATGTTACCTACAAAATACTATAATCCGTAAGGTAAAAATTGTGAGATGCATCATTATGACTAAAACGACACAGCACATAGTAGCGAGCAAACAATACTAGTACAACACACTATTTCCAAAGTCCTTTTAAATACGTTTAGAAATGGCAACAATGCGTTTCTACTTTAAAATTGCTTTCTCACAGCTTCATTGAGGTCCGACTATAAAACTCTACTACCGGCGAGGGTGTACCATGGATCGTAGACCGTATCTAAACGCATGCGTTAAAGAGTAACGCGTGTACGCTGCGTTAGGCACGCGTGGCGATGAATCCCTGCGACCACGCTTAGCAGGGGCTGTTGTTGCAGGGGTATTAGTTAATAGTCCCGTAATGCTTTTGAATATGTCGCCGGAATTACGAATTTGTGAAGAGACTTTACGAGAGTTGCTGAGTTAATCCACGGTCCGTTCGCCGTTCTAATATACAATTTTCGTTTTAATACACGTTATGATAAAAACACTTTTCTTATTTATACTGTGTTTACCATGTAAGAAGCAGTTTTTAATCAATTAAATATAAGCTAAGTATGTGATATTTAATTCAATCAGGTCAGGCTTATAACTCCGAAAAGTTTTGGCACAACCAAATAACATTTAAAAACGTTGGCAAGGCAATAATAATTAATTGTTTTTTGTCAAAGTTATTCGTTAAAATAAGACTTATTTTTCACGGTAAGACTAACTTACCGTGACATATCACTTCGCCGACGAACCTTGACTTTTCACATAAACTTTCCTTCACAACCTCATTAAAAAATAACGCAACCGATATCGATCATAAGGAGACATCCCAAAGCCTTATTTTATTGATTACACGCACGTTCGTGTTACACAGACATAAATCTTATCCCAAATTACACTTTATAAAGTATACTTTCGCCAAAATGAGCCTCATCTGGTTCGAGGTGCTAATTTCGCACGATATGTTTTATCGCTTGTCAAAGTAAATAAAGAGATAGTAGCCACGTGACCCGGCGTGGCTCAGGCCATAACCTTAAATCAAGGATGGGGCACTAATTGCTCAGAAAAACATTAACAGAGTCCCGAGCATGCGGTGTAAATCAAAAACTTTCTGCGGTGTTTATTGAGTAGGCATCTAAGTACTTATTGCACTTTCAAAACAGGGAAATGCGGTGAGTATTTTTTTAATTTACGATGTATTTTTACGATTATTTCGTACATCCAAATGCCGGTTGTAAAATATTACCTGTCTTAGAATTAAATATTTTATTTTCAGATCACCCAGCGATTTCATAAGTCTACACCATCCATCATATTATTTTACTGCATCTTTATGTTAGATATAAATAAGTTTATTGTCGTATTAGTCACGCACATATTATGAAACCTGTATAAGTAGACTAACTTTGTCTTTCTATACGCACATAATAAGATCGCGCCTGTTTCCTATAGGGGTAGGCTGAGAATACCGAGACCACGGAATTCCACACACCACTTTCGCTTCTCCCTTTCCTTTGCATGTATCTATCATAAGTCTTACATAAGTATATTAATATAACGTAACATACGTAATATAAACAGCCTATATATGTCCCACTGCTAAGTACAAGCCTCCCAAGTAACACAATATTAATATAATTAAAGCTTTAAGTTTTTAACTTGCACCAAGTTTAAAGAGACAATGCACGGTATGGGCTGCGCCTAAACGCACAGAAGAGATAATTTTATTCCCCTCCATAGAACGGATGGACCATGGTATAGGGTCGAAGGGTCGAGGAAGGGAGCAAGGGATGGTCTGTCTCGTGTTTATTGCGTAAACGTCCCTGCCCTGCACGATTTGATTTCTCATAAATTATTTTATTTAGATCGCAACTATTAGCGCGGGATGTGTAACAACATATCCGAGATCTGAGGGGTTAAAATGGCCACATCGAAGCAATTCATCTAAGAAAGCAATATTGCAGTTTGACATTAGCGCATATAAAAGTAAGTGCGCAATGCAAACAAATGTCAAATTGCAATACCTATTGCTTTCTTAGATGAATTGCTTCGATATGGCCATTTTAACCCCCCAGTGCGTAATTGGCCATCTGCATAAGGATTTTACCTACCAGTAAAGTTTGTTCAGTTCAACCAGTGAAGATAAACACAGGAATATAACACACACACAGGTGTAGAGGTAGGCATAGGTGATTAGGTGAGAGTAAATATATATTTATAATAATTGCTTCTTCTTCCTACGAGTTTTTTTTACATTAACTACATGTACTTATTTGAGTTACAAAGTGTTTATATGACGTACCTACATAGTCACCTACCTATATTATGTCAACGTGTTTGGACAACACCAACAGAGAAATAGCGAAGACGATAATTTCTATAGTTTTCTCGGGCCAACAATAAACAAATTTCTAAAGCGATAGCATTATCTAATGCAAACACAAACAACGTGTCAACCTGTTAACCCGTGTATGTAGAACACACCTGACATTATTATTCAGTAACTAACGACGTATTATACCAAAAACAAGGTGTAGTTAAAGTAATATTTATCTTAATAATTAGTAAAAACTCGCCAAGTCTCGGTTCATTTGATAAAGGTGCGTGTAAACGGCCGCCGCTCGCGTGATAACTCTATGGCGCATATAAATTAAAACATAATTGTGTTATCGTGACCTCATGCTTTCATGCATTCAGCCTACGAAATGAAACACTATAATAAAGTGAATTTGCGTTTTTAAAACATCGATTTTCCTTTTAAAACGCGGTTAAAATGTAACAAACCGTCGCGCCCGTTTAGACTTCATTTGGGTATTCCATGAATAAACATAGCATTCCACACATTTCTGTAAGTATACTGAAAGTACAAACGTTCTGTACCGTCTATATTACGCCAGAAAGTTTATAGTATATTTCTTATCAACCTACTTCTTATCTAAACACTTATTGTTTATATAAAGTAGAATAAGACAACTATTTACTAACGTATTTATGTACCTACGTACAAGCACTTTACATTAGGCGTTGCAAAACTGTCTGGTTGCAGAACAGTGGGTTGCCGTCCGCGCAATAAAAGCTGACAAGATCTTGGTAAATCTATTCCATATTTCAGTAATAGAATCAATATGCAAATAAGTAGCGACGGCACGTCAGAGGCATTGTGCGCCCGCGGCCGACAAGAACACTACAACTCAGCCTAACTTTGGGATAAACTGGGACGTGATTCTGCTTACAGGTTTTTGTTATTACTGTTATGTGCGACGTACATTGCTTACGTAAATAAGCAAATATTAAATTTCAATTAAACAAATGTTGTGGGAATTTTATAAAAATTGAATTAAAGTCGTTGCTTGTTACTTTTATAGTGGGATTTTTATAAATACGTACTTAATACCAATGTTCTTCCTAATCATAATCAGTTTAAGCCATAGACTAATATGTTTTTCGCGCAACAACTAAAAAAATTAAAAGAAAGTATGTGTTGCTCTATGGAACAACATAAACACGTCAATATATTTTCAAGGTTGAAACCCCTTTAGGTAAAGGTGGATTACGGTGATGATCCAAATAACTTTAAACCAATTGAAGTTCGTAACATAACAATCCCACCTAGCCAGTACCTCGTCCGTATTTAAAGACCAGCTAAAATCATAGCAAGCAAGGTATCCTAAACATTTATACTCGTACCATAACAGCATACCATACCTGGCGTAGAATCAGCCCCGTTATACCGTCTAAATTTGTGGCTTTTGCATGCGATTGAAATTTACGGCTCAAAGTTCCCGCCTTCGCCACGTGCACGCCCAGTTAGTCTCACAGTGGAATGTCCCTTAGAATGAAGAATTTTCAACTCAGCAGGAAGAGTTCTGTACTAGAATGTCCCATTAGGTAGTTACGTACAGAAGTTTGCTTGAAGCGTGCAGCGGACGTGTAGGTGTACCTTTAGTGAATTATTTACTTGTACTTATAACTGTTCTAACTTTATTACTCTATATTATGTAAGAAGTTATTTATGGCCTACCTTTGAACAACAACGTAAGAATACTTAATAACTAATTCTTCTTATTTTGATGTAAATTATATCATTTTCTCCCTTCCATAAACTTCCTTCGCTTCTTTTTTAATAAACTCTGACATCGTCTCTGCTTACTTACACCACCGCTGTAGGTATTGTCAACAAATCTCCTATTTCGTCTCGCTGTAACAAAAATAGTAACACTCAATAAAGAACGCGAGGGTGCGTGTTTTTTCCCAACAAAAACTTTCACCCCAGTAATGTTGTCTATTTCTGTGATACTTCCCGAAAATATTAAAAACTACTTACTCTGCGGATGTCTCCATTAACGCCCTTCCCTTGACATAGATTGCTTTGATTAGATACATGTTTTTATTATATTGTTTTAAATAATATCGTTGTGGATACCTAATCTGGTGATTATTTAGCCACCTTATAAAAACTACTAAATCATCGACTTGAGATGTTAGCCTCTCTGGCTAACTTGGCGAACGGAAACTTCAATTCTCGGCAAAGTTGTGACACCATTTATTATGATATATTCTCATGGAAAATGCCAGTCGCATAATGTAAACCGATACCAATATGCTTACATTATTCGTAGACCCGAGACCAAGTCTCATCGACGCAACACATGAATAATCAAATTGCCCAAAGTCACAAGCTTTTGTTTAAAAAATAATGAGTTGAAAATCAAGTTCGTTCAACTTTTGCGTCTTTCATCATTCTTTCCTCGCGCCCGTAGACGAAACAACAGTAAATTATGTATGAAGCTGCCATTTTTTCTTGAGTCACCGTAACTTATTTTCTCAAGTTGCTACATTGGAACGCGGTGACGAAGCTAAAAATATCGACTCTTAAAGTTTTTTCGCGTTTGCATGACGGAAGTTGCACTAAGCTTTAAACTACTGTATGCAAATTCTATGGCATCTTAAAACGTTTTATCTGTTTAGCTACTTTGTTTGTAAAATTTCGGTTTCGAGCAGCGGTCATTGTAGTAACCGGCAATCATACGTGCGAAAAGGTCGCTAAAATTTTTAACAGACCATTATTAAGCTTTGAAAAGGAGCCGTTTCCTCGCCTCGTCGCCAGACCGACTGGTTTTATGGCTGCAAGCACAAATTGCCTTTGCTCTTCATTTAAATACACTTCCGAACGTTCGACAAGTTATTTCTTTTATGACTTTGCCCTATTTTACGATGTTCAGCGCAATTTCTGATATAATCAGAAAATTGGCCTCGGAGTTTAAACGTGTATTACTTTATTTTCGCTTTTATGAAATGTGTGACATTCATGTGTGTTACCAACGTTATATGATCATAATTTACCTGAGATATTATATTTTTTGTGTTTTCACTGTACTGGGGTTGAAAAGGCCATATCGAAGCAATTCATCTAAAAAAGCAATATTGCAATTTGACATTTGCACATAATTTAAAAGTAAGTGCGCAATGCACAGAAATGTTAAATAGAAATATTGCTTTTTGAGATGAATTGCTTTGACGTGGCCGTTTTAACCCCCCTATACATTGCCTACTTATCTATGATTCACGAAAGAATAAGTATTTTTAGTGTTGTAAATGCATACCTACAGGATTTAATTACACTCTTACACTCCATAAATGTAGATACTAATATTTTTAAAGTACATTTTTAAATTATAAGTACATAGTCTTTTCTTCTATCGTGAGGCTTTTTTACTGTGAGGTATATTACCAACACCATCAACCCTGGTGTTAAGGTTACACCAGAGCCGCCAAAGGCCCAAACGACTACTAATTTAAATCAGTAAGTAGTCGGAATCAGCGGCTTAACATGCCTTCCGAAGCACGGATCATTTTACTTTCGGACAAACAGGTGATCAGTTTGTAATGTCCTAACCAAACTAGGGATCACAAAGTGGTTTTTGTGATATGCAGCAGGATTCGAACCCAGGACCTCCACTCAACCACTTGACCACGTAGGCCGTTTACGTACACAGTGATAATGTATACTTAAGTAAAAGTAGCTTATTGAAATTTACTACGTTAGCTTTAGTACGTATCTCGTAAAACTTCAACAAACTGCCCTTAATTTTAGTAACAACTATTTTATTGAAAAGTACTAAATTGAAATACGTAGTTGGTGTACTTGAAGGGGTTTCTGTCTACTTTAAGGGTATTGATACAAAAAACTGCACTTGTTTCTATGTTATTTTATATGAAGCCATTTCCATTAAGTCAGTAATATCGTTTCAAAATTGAGCCATAAATAATATTCATTAGTACTAGACGTCGAAACCAAGCCAGCCCTCAATATCTGCCTGTGCAAGGCTCGTGTGACAAGTAATAACATAACGGTAAACTTAGCCGCGAGTTAGGGGAGCTAACTTAGATAACTTAGCTTCCTATCGGGTGCTAAGTCAGGCAAACTCCCGACCAACCGCTTTGTGGCGAAAACTTTGCCTTTCAACTTAATATGCGCTCGGTTATTCTCTCGCTCAAATTTCCGTGGTCTCGAACGTTCTTAATTCTAATTCAGTTACACGAACAAGTTTGCGAATTTGGACTAGACACATTTGTATTAGTTTAAATTTTCTACATTACCAGTCTGTACTAGTGCGGCCAAGTAGATGGTAATATCACACCCCGGACACTTCGTACTAAAATCACATTCTTACCATGTCCCGCGTAACGCGTAAGTGCGAGCGAGACAAAGTTCGCGCGCTGTCCTCCTTACTCCTTATCGACTTACAGTCACTTAAAACTAAAGTAAGACGCAGAAGGGGTGAGTTCAGAATTGGTGTGGGGCAAAGAGTTGCCGTTCTACACGTAGTATTACTCTTTATTCTATGGTAATCTACGTTCTGTCCAGTCGGCGAGTAAGTTACGAGGCTTTTATTACAATTTATTCCGATGCCGTCCTTGTAATCTCCGTGCCCGATTGGCTTATCATAACCAATATTATGGCACTTCTAACAGATTAAGTCAATATATCACATCGGCACCTGGTCAACCAATACCCACTAATTTCCACAGTTTACATTATTGTAATCCGATGTCTGGTCACGCTTAATGCGGACACAGTGGCTAATATATATTGATGGAGCCATTAAATCCTTACTCAAAAGGGTTGAGGGAAAGTGTTATTGTATTTTTCAATTTATTGATTCGGAAAGATTAATGGTGTTGCGACAGGCTCCCTAGAGTAGCTAACACTGTTATGATGGTCGCTTCTTTAAATAACTAGTCTTCGATTTCGGCGGGTTAAAAAGCCTATGAAAGACACAAGGTTTGTATGGTGTACAGTCATGAGCAATATCATGTACCCTCTTTAAAATCCTGTCGCACTATCATATTTAACATTCAATGAGACTTACGTTTTAATTTGACAAAAAAGTTAATGTGACAAGGTTTCAAAGTATATATACGTACATATTAGTACTCGTGACAGTACATAAACGATTTGTCGTTTTAAAGTTGAGAAACCACAAAAAGAAACATCTTTTCAAGCTTTTTCGTATCGCTATTACTTTTAAATACCTATTAAATGCAATTTTTATTTATTTATTTATAAAGGTACATTACAGAGTAACCCAATGCGATGTATGACAAGAAAACAATATAAAAACTAATTCAAAAAAATAATCTTTAAATGAAAAAAGAAAAATAAGACTGTACTTAAATAACATGAAAAAAAGATTACAATTTTAAAACTAAAAAGTAAACTATCACACAAAAACAATAATAGAAAAAAAACAGTAAATCATTAGTTAATCTTCTCGCAAAAAGCCAAACACTCCTCCATACACTCCACAGCAATATTTAGTTTCTGTACCTATTAACCTACGGATGTGCACGTAACATAGTAATGTAAAATACATTTCTCCTCTCTATATTTAAGCTGAACAACGGCGATAATACTTTGAAAACACGTACAAAGACACTAGGACGCGATACTTGGAATCTCCAAAAGCTGAAAAGGTAGCAGTTATGCGGGAACTCCCGTAAAACTCTAACACAACGCGTCTTTGTACGGGATGAGCATTCCGGGAACTTCCAAACTCGTACTATAGCCGTGTATCCCGCATACGGAACAAATATAATTTAGCCCTCGTTAACATACAAACAATGAGGTTTACTACTAGACAGGTAAAACTGCATAAACTTCTAACTAACTGTAAGACGTTTGTTTATTATAAATATACTTAGACAGAAGCATAATAGATGTGAAATCGACACACGTAGTTAAGTAAACTAAATTTGTCATAGTCATAGTAATTTATTGATAAATAATAATAATTACATGTCAAAGATATTACAAAATTCAATTTAACATAACATAAACAACAGCCTATATACGTCCCACTGCTGGGCACAGGCCTCCCCTCAATCAACCGGAGGGGGTATGGAGCATACTCCACCACGCTGCTCCAATGCGGGTTGGTGGAGGTGTTTTTACGGCTAATAGCCGGGACCAACGGCTTAACGTGCCCTCCGAAGCACGGAATCATCTTACTTTTTCGGACAATCAGGTGATTCAAGCCTGAAAAGTCCTTACCAAACAAAGGACAGTCTCACAAAGTGATTTCGACAATGTCCCCATCGGGAATCGAACCCGGACCTCCAGATCGTGAGCCTAACGCTCTAACCACTAGACCACGGAGGCTGTTGTTTTTAGTGTTGTGTTTTTATGTGCAATAAAGCGTTTTTGTATTGTATTGTACTAAAATTACCGATTATAGGTAGGTAGTTCATTATGCACGTACCAAGCTGAGAGTGCACTCACATCTTTATAACCTCAAATAAGTATTAGTAATTTGAAAGAATAAAAATGATTTTTGTTTTTACGGCACTTACCCGTGCCTAGGGAAACTCCTAAAGAAAAAAAAATAAATCGAAAAAAAAATCTGACGCGGACGAGACTTGCGTCTGTTGGTGTTGGTGGTGTAATGGTTAACACGCTCGTCCCGGCTTGACAAGAGTTGCAGGTTCAAGGCACGTCCGAGTCAATTTTTTTTTCGATTTAAAATTGGTCTTTGTAAGAATAAAAATATTAAATTGATTCCTCAATCTTGTATAGATCTTCCGTAAGTATCATAATGAGGGGAATAACAAAATCCGTTAAGCCGTTGGTCCCGGTTACTATTTACTGATGTTAGTACGTAGTCCTAACATGAGTGCTTTTGGCGTATATATCAATAATAACCCTGACACCGTATTGCTGAGGTTAGTAATCCATCTTACAACCCACACCATAGAAGAAGAATGAAAGGTCTTAAAAAGGGTTGTTATTCTTGTGTGACTCTTATGGCACAAGGAAGTCGCGTTGCCTAGTAAATGATTCGACTATCCTATTACGATAGTTTCTAACTAGTCAAATCGGTTACTTTTTACTAAAGGTCAAAACACGAAATTACTATGGAATTTGTTTGAAAAAGCAACTTGTGACGTCATAGAACAACCTGACAAAATGTCGCGTTTTTGTCACGTTATTTAGTGATCAGAGTATCATAATTTATCTTTGACCTAAGACAATAGGGTAGTTACCCTATTGTGTCATGTCATGTTACTTTTTTCAAATCTATCAGCTTCAAGTATCTATTGGTTAAAACCAACCTATCACTAAATTGTAATGAATAATATTAGTCGCTCTTGTCGCGCGTCGGTTGTGTGGTTTGATAAATCCATACAAGGTGCGCCCAGACCACATCTACCAGTCTGGGACTCTAGGTTAGTGTATTAATTGCGAATCTAGTTTTACTTGCACCGTATAATATCACTGTGAACAGTCTCGTATGTGCCTTACCAGTTTAAACCTCAAATGAGTGGATACAGCAGGGTTGTTTCTCTCCACAAAATTATTAACATCAAGATTATTGTTCCAAGATTCAAATATTATAATGGATATTAGATTGGATGCTTAAACTTAATACAAAATTCATTTGTTTGCTTATAACGCTTGGACCCTGAAAAGTCCGCTAAAGTTTCTTAAACTTGTGTAAAATAAAGATATATTTTTTCCAGATTTATTGTAATTGGTATCTTAGGTCACGTTTTTCTATGACGTCCCAGATTGCTATTTCATACAAATTTCGTAAGTATTTCGATATTTTGTAAATAGTAACTGATTTGACTAGTCTTGTCGTTCGTCTTGTTGTTGTTGTGAGATTATAAAGACTTGTCTGCTGTATACAGACTTTTCTTTCAGAAGTATAAAATACTTGAATACTTAATTATTATTATATATCTTACTGAAAACGTACCTTCTAAATATTTGACTGAAATCCAAAAGAACCATAATGAAGTATTAAACGCACTACAATACCTTGCATGTAATACTCAAATATAAAGTCTCCGCGCCTTAACAAAGTTCGCAACCAGCCGGTATGTGCTTATATCGTAGCGGGGTGGGTACCTTCGTTTTAATTACACCCGAGAAATTACGAGCGCAGGTACAGCGTGCTATGCAATGAATTTCACTTAACTAGAGCATGTTGGATATTTTCTACTTAGTCACTTTTATGGCCTAGCTTTTTATAAATTAGTTCTATGTTAAAAATGGTAAATCACCAGTATCATATGCAGTTTTTCACTAGCACAACTGTTTTAGCTCGATCATTAATAAACGGTCATACGGCTCACCTATCACATTGGTCTAACAGAAGCTCGATGAGGTGTGGGTACTTAGTTCATCTTGCAATGGATGTACTTCTGACTACCTCGATAGGGATATAGTCGTGATGTTATGTTTGTTGTTATAATCATGTGTAAAGTTGTAGGTAGCAGAAGATCGCCAGGCTTGGGGGAGGCATATTGGCTTTATCCTTTGATGAATGAAGTCACTCTGACTGATGAACCCGATCACGTCAGCAAGTTGAAAGTGCAAATGATAATATTGGTGGGTACTATTATAAATAATCTGTCTCTACCGCGAATGGATAAATAATTAGGTATATTAATTAATAATAATTTTCTCAAAACACAAATAAAAACCAAAACTGCCGCGTTTTATTTCTTAAGACTTATGAGTAGCAAAGTATGAATTAAGGAAGAATTATAAACGTTGGACTGTTTTCCTTGCTTCATAACAACAGTAGGTATTTAGAACACTTAATCCGTATTATGAAACGTGGTGTCATGAGCTTACCTTTGCACGACATTGTGATGGATGGAGTATAGGATATTACGCGGATTACCGCTGCCAGCAAACTGAGGATATTATTATGGTTTTGCTCGTCTTTATGAAATATTGTATCCATATTTTTTTCTATGTGTCTTACTCAATCACAGATTTCTATAAAGAATAATAATAAAAATAATAAAAACGTTTATTTCTTCTTCTACAAACAATCTTATAAACTACCATACTAACAAAAATAATATTTAACTTGGGGCCGTATGCAGAAGACAGGAACCCAAACTAGGTTGACCCTGTATCTAGGGATCCTGGTCTCCCCCACGAACCACATTTCGTATTTTGTTTTGTATTTTATTTAGTATATATTTGTTTTGTAAGAACAAACTATCTCATACCGACTGTCGTTAGTCTTTAAAGAAATAATGCAAGACACATTTATGTTTATAACCAGCAAATACACATATAGGTACTTTATTGCACCAAAATGAAAGAAAATATTTACTAAAGTAACTTGACTAGGTATATACTGTTTTTAGTCATTCAACTTAGTTTCGACATCAGACCTTGATAATCTTGATAAATAAGTTAGTACTTATAGGTACTACCACACGCAGTTTGGGGTGGTAAAAGGTTACCACCACGGGAATTCTAATTCCAAAGATTATGTAATGGTACGCCATTGGCTCAATGACGAATCTTGTCTAAAGGTTTGTTCAGCAACATTTCAAACACAATTTAAAGGATCTTGAGTGCGTACTCAAAACAACGACGCCCGTTTCCACCGAGTTAAGACTCTTTAATCTACATTGTTATACAAATATATATGTTCGAATTTTCATGCAAGTCTTCTGCCTGTAAAGTTTCGTATAAAGTGACATTAGATGTTGCTGACTAATGTATAGCTTGAACTAAAAGGCCATACTTATTATACGTGTGTTAGTTACATCGTAACGAAAACTTTGAGGGATGATTCAGACCATGATTCTGAGTAGTTATCAAGTGGCATTTCCGTCACAAAAATATGGAACTGTAAATTATTAAAAAAAAACATTAAAATTTTCAGTTTGAATCATCGCCCTCGGTATTTGTTACGATGTCACTAACACCCTGTATACTACTTTACCTTCTGATTTTCCGTGCTCACTAAACCAAAACCTTAAACATTCAAATAACCTGTATTAACGTAAATTTATTCAAAATATAAATTGAAACTTTTAATTAGAAATGCACTTGCTTTGCATATTGAAAGTCGTACTTGCAGACAATTTACGATGCTGTTCTTATCTCCGGGAAACGGGTTGCAAGAATCAATATTGTGACAATAATCATAAAATGGGGCGCCATAAATACTACATCGTATCTTGATGAATGTGTTCATATCTCGGATTAGATATGCAGGAAGAAACGTAGAAAATCAAGGCAGGACTGACGTAATCGACCCACGCAGACTTAGCAGGATCCAATGGGGCATTCTGCAGGAATTCTCTCAGATTTAATATTAATATTAGTAGACGATTGACGTTTGTGACATAATAAGTTATTTAAATTATGTTTTCATATTTTGGTGTCGTAAGTAGCTAACAAGGTAATGATTATCACCTATTTCCCTTTGGGACAGGCAGGGACCGCGGAATTCCACTTACTACGATCCTGACACACCATTTTCGCTTCTTCCAATCTCATCAAAGACTTCATGCACGCTCGCTAGACGCTCGCCGGTTTCGAGTACTCTCGGCCTAAATAAGTGATACTCGTATAGTGCAACACAGACCTCCAGCGGACCAGAGGATAATCAGATCTTAAACATAAATATTAGAACTGAATGATATTCTTCTTTTAGAAACTCTATTATATTGGCGCCTATTTCACGCAAAGCCGATCCTAATACCTCCATGATTAAGGCGTAATATTGAGTATTACCCATTACTAATTGAATTAGTCACTCTGATGATATGTGGAAATATTTATAAAACAAAACGCTTTAATTCTGTATAATTTGTCCCGGTTCAGAATAGCCACAAGGGGTTGGGTAGTGACAGCGGTGTTCCACCTACTTGTGCCTCCGAGACGTTGCAAATCAGGTGCGTGGGTTCGATCCCAGCTCAGGCAAGTGTGTGATCGCGACTTGCGAAATATATTAATGGTTCCATGCAAATGAGACAAATCGCCTTCGTAGCTTACCGTGACAATTGGTATTAACATAAATAAATATTTACCCTACAAATTCTTGGGTGTGAAGGCGAGAAATAGAACGGTATACTTACAGTTCCTATTATATACCTACAAATCCGAGTGAAAAATGTCTCTGATATCCTAGGATTCATATTTTTTTCCAACAAGTGCCTACTACTTCTTCTTCTAATCCTATTATCCCCGATGGGATGTAGGGTGTGAATAATAAATAAGTAAGTACCTACGCAGTAAGAAAAAAACAACTTCTATCGAATAAATGATTTCAAAAAATAAGTAACTATTCGTCCAGATAGATCTTCAAAAGTTTAGTGACATTATTGATGTTCTGGGTGAGCATCATGATTAAGAAATACGCAGTTAGTTTGGATGATAAGCAACGTGCAAGCAAAAAATATATTACTTACAGCTATAATGAACAATAAAGGAATGTTTAAGTGAAAACAATTCGCAGAGTGGAAGCCAAGTTTTAAACTCTGTTTTTCTGAATTTATTACGTTCACACTGAGTGCCTTTTAATAATTCGGAGATGAAATGGAAAAGTTTTGCGTGAGTTTTCATTCATATTTCTTTAACATTCAATTCCACTTCCAATGTTCCGCTTATGTATATAAAAAGTGTTTTCAATTCTGCAATACTAGACTTTTATATTTGTATGCAATAATCTTATCTTATACCCAATGACAAATAACTAAACCGGCTATTGTTTGTAACATTGTAATGTTATATTATTAAGTTAAGCTTATTCAAATGTAAATATAACAATATTTGACCAGTCGTGTCGATTCAAATCCGGTGGTAGGGATTTTATTAAGTCGCCAAAGGCAATCAATGGAATTCCGTGTATCCACCGACCCCAACGGGAAATTGGCTTGTTATTCTGTATGTATGAATCTAATATCTAAACAGTTATTTCGGAAGTACGAATACTTATAGCTAGCTTAAACACCCATATAACCATAAAGTTACGAGCTGTTAATAAAATCGGTGACATAGTGCCCGTCGCTTTGCATTCTAGGCCCCCGATCAATGACCAAAGGCAGCAAAAACTGAATATTAAGAAATAGGATACGCAATGTTTACAAGAAATTGTTAATATCTACATACTTAGATTGATATATATAATTATTATTGTGAGACAAATTCTGAATAAAATCAGCATATTCGGTACAGTATACTTAGGTACCTAGGTGTTGTAAAGTAAATGTTGTCTGCAAGTTATGTGTCATTAATAACCTAGCATAATCAGTTATCTAATATACAAATAATGCGCTATAGGCGTACGTATGTGATGTATAAGCATAGAATAAGGTATAATATCACGTGTATATAGAACGGTTACCGTTGTAATCCTTCGCTCCCCACCAGCGGCTGAGCTAGGTTTACCTCACCCCCTTGGTCTTACTTTAGTCTTCAATCGTATGGGCGTCAGACGTCTACCTACAGAGATGCATGTACAATAACGACAATGTGTAGTGCCTGTGTAAAACTAGGTTGTTGTATGAAATCTCCGGGGTCAAATTTTAATATAAAATTGTATCCTTACGATAATAATTTCATGGACGCCTTTCAATCTGGCTCTTGCTGTCTATCCTATCTAGGAATAATATTACCAGAAAATCTCCCAAAACACTATTTGGTATTCATGTTTTCCTCCTCAATAAATCTGTATTCAAACATTTATATGACAATCGTCACGGCCTGTCATCTAATTCTATATTTGTACTATGAATAGTATTGACTTGCTGATGCCTGCGATTTGTAGGCGTAGTCGCATTCAAATAGATTGATTTGGTTCTTGAAGTAGAGTCAAACATACATTTTGATGACAAAAGGTCTTCTAGCTTGTATAAAGCTGAATCTAAAAAGTTTTTTGAGGCAATGCGGATGACTATTAACTTGTCCAAAAAGAAGCACAAAGGAAGTCGTAGTATAGAGCAGCGGGCCAGACACCTAGACCGTTAAATTTCATCGACAAAATAATGCGTGGGTTATCCTACACTACACATAATTTTATAGATTATGAACCTGAATATTTGCTAATTTCTCAATATAATTATCATAACAATTAGGTGTACCTATGGTAACTCATGTTAAGAAGTTCAATCCTTCTACCCGTACAGATTACCATCTCCAATCTGCGAGGATTTACCTTTGTAATCGGCGCTATATGCCTTAACTACTCAAACATTTAAGGGCAAATTAACTCAAAGACTTTCCTGAAGTTAGTTCATTACGTATGCGTCCCTTATGGCTTCCAATATTGTCCAAAGTTAAATACTTGGTCAACGAACCGCGCCCGGCCCAACTTAGTTACCTAAACAAACAGCGACGGTCCCTAGTCAACACTGGTGACTCGTCACGCTCTTGTTGACGTCATAACGTTCGATCTTTGTGTAAAATCGTTTATTTGAAGATTATTTTTTTATTTTCAAATAAGTTGATGTTTGATCCCAATTTATTTAATGCAAACATTTAGGTTTCAGCATGTCGGTTGGTGTTTTGTGACAATTTGATTTGACTGTTACTTATAATATTAGTAGGTATCTATGTCATAAAACCGTTATAGAACCCAAACTCAGCAAACTAGATTAAATTAAATAACTTTAAAAGATGCAAAGCTAAGGCGCAAGAAAACCAACAGTTTTTCGATCACGAAGCTTTTAGTAAACTACTTTCATGATCCATCTTAAAGGCACTAGGAAATTGGATTTTAAAGCTAGCAAGAGCAGAGATTAGTTCTATCGACATTTTGGCGCCAGACGACAAACACTTAAAACTCGATTGGACGCTACGACAGTAACATGAGTGAGTGCCTGAGAGCTAGCGGCAGGCTCACAACTCCCCATCAAATTTTATCAACCCTATCGACAAGGTTTTGGCGAGATCGTCCGCCGTCAGTTCACGTCGACGAGTGCCAATAAACATCGACGTTGTTTTTGGATGTTGATGTTCGAAATTTTGGGGCGAACACTGAAACGGTAACGAGATAATCCAATAATCGGTGAGGATCGATACTCTCTTTTGTATTCATTGTACACATCACAGATGGTAGTTCAGGAAGTCCATTGTCCCATTTTTAGCAGTTGACTGAATATGACAAAGCGGCTGCCTATGTAAACAGTCGCAAAATTCAATATAAGCATTTAGGCACGAGTAGCATTTGCAATACACGTTACTTAACTCCCACACCGTCACAATTCATACGGGCTTAGCTTCAGATTAATTAAGTGTTGCTTAAGCGAAATACGCCTTTGTCATGCAAAATTTAAGATCCATTTTAGAAAATAGGTTAGCCATTCTCCTAATACAGCCTCCTTATCGCAGGTGGCAATAGAAGCAAAGCTCCGTGAAATTTGAAATTCCTCGCTATTCAAGGATCTTGTATGGGTGTAGCTTTGTAATACCTCTTTAACAGAATAACGTTGCATGCTGGAGCAATGTTGAACGCAAAGAAAAGAGAATAGGTAAATAAAATGTTAATTAAGTATGCTTACTGCTACGGTTTTGCTTCGGAAGTAGCTGTTTATTTTTCAATACAAAACCAAGCAGCAAGACAGAATAGAAATACTAATAGGTAGAGTAACCCTGTTGGAAATGTTAACAAGATTTATGCCAAGACGTACCTACTTACCTGACTAAATTGAATAAAAGTGATAATCCAAATTTTAGATATGTATGCTGCTAAATGTCCATTAAATAAACACTGAAATTTTATGTCAAATGACTGTCAAAAACGATAAAATATCAGTATTGGAAGCGCTCCAATAAACGCGCAATATCATCAAAACACTAAGCGGTGCGTCGCTAGGCACCTAATAAACTCAGTTTATACGAACCACCGTGTAATCCCGCCTGAGTTACTGTTCTGGGCGCTACTCGTTAATATGTACTGGCACAGGGATTTGTAGAATTACTCTTGTTTATGTTTGTGCCGATTTTGTCAATTATTCCACTGCCGATGCAAACAATGGAGGTCTGTAGGTAAACGTGAAGTGAGCGTTCAAGTGTATTTAACACTGTTTCTTATTTAATTATCAATACTGCGTTATAGGTTATATAGGTTACTTTTTATTCTTAAGTCAAGACAAAAAATATACGCTACGACCGCTTCCGCGTATTGTACTATATGTATTTTTATTCATATTCTTTATATGATAAAATATTTTCATCATTCGCACCCTTTAGGGCTTTTGTTTTGCTGCATTTTTTTATTTGTTACTACCTACATCCCTTGCAATGTAATTTCCTTCTTCAAAATTATAAGCTCAAGCACTCGCAAAAAATGTTGTCTAGTGTTGCCGGGTATTGCATTTTAAATTCTCTTTAGACATTACCCACACATGGCGTCTCTTAATAATAGTGATAATAGTGCAATTACGCTCTCCCACTTTAAAATAATATCCGATACACATTAAACACTGATCTTGTAACAGGTTTTCTCTACAACTATTACTGAAATTACTACAAGTGCCCCTTTAAGTGTTAATACGGACACGTGTGCTGGATTAGCGCTAAAAATTCATTTATATTCAATACATCATAATCTTTGTCATGTCCTACAAGTGGATTTGCATTTTCAATCTACATAAGATTTTCTTATTTAAGTGTGGTTTAGTATTTACAGTATGGCCTGTGTAATTAGAGTAATAGGGAATTTGTGTCATAAGTTATTGTTACCAATATTGTTACGAGTCTTTATTTGGAAATACTGAAAGGAAATAATACTATGTTACTTACACAAATTAATTGTTATCAATGTATTCTAATCCATGATAAACAATCTTGAACTAGTCTGTCCGTCCGTACGAAAGCAGTAAATTACAATAATTCTTATTAAAATAATTACGTACTTAACATCAGAGTTCCATGTTTTAGTGGAATATTTTAGCTTGTCACGTAAGTATCTAATCCACCTGTGAATTGTCTACACATTTGAAACTTCCGGCATCCAAGTGATCCCTGCCGACAGTATGTCTCCACCATTAGCCCTGTAACTGCGGAGGGCGTCGATACTTCCCTCTCTTGGGAAATTACTTGCTCCTGCTGTAACCTGCTTTGTGGCAACTGCTCGTCTCCACACGTGTTATTAAAAGCAAATTGTGGTGGGACCTCATCGGCTTTACGTTGCTTGTAAAAAAAATACCCGCGATGTTCCGAGTTCTGAAGTCATTTTGCGCTGGGGTGCTATTGTTTAGACTTCCAATCCAATAGAGAACTTTACAGAAATCTATTTGCTTCTAATACCTATTATAGATATTGCAGATCAAAGTGACTAGCTTTGTATTACTTATTTCAATATCAGCAAAAATTTACAGCAGTTGTACAACCTACAACCCACAAATTATAATAAATTCATCAAATTATAAGTCTCGATTAATCTCCCTTTCACAGTAATTTGTTGGATTAATGGCGTCATTACGGAATTCACACCTCGATGTTAACAAATAATGTCGTTTGCATTTATCAATCACGTCGGTAAAAGCTTGTTAATTTTATACGAACAAAATACTGTTGGGTAACGGAATAAAACGAATAGGACTTATTTCCATCGTTCGGTGGACTGCATCGGACGATCCTGTAAAAAATGCAGCCAGACGCAAGCCGGGTTTATCCGAACGCGAATAAATCTGTCAATTTCACTCAGCCTCCCGTTGGTCTACTCGTATTCACTACCGATGCTAGAGACCTATTCTACAACTCGCTAGATGCAATAAATCTACCTGCTTTCTTTCTATCACCAAGAAGTAAATATTAGATAAATATGGTCATTTTTTCATTTGTTTTTACTTATTGTTGAAGAATCTTAGATGGCATTCAAGTCCAAAAACGTGTGCAATGTTAGTTCCCACTGAAAAGTAAATTAGTTATATATAATTTTCGATTAATATAATGTAAATTTAAACAATGATTTCCAAATTACAATTTATTATTTATCCATAAAACGCTATCTTCATGAAAACGACTTTTAGCGTTTCTTATTAATGATATTCCCGTTAAGCTATAAAATTTAAGAGACCATAGAAGCAGTTTATCTGTCATTTGACCCAAGTAACTACTGGCCAAATGGTATATCAAGTAACGCTACTACTTTTAAGTACAGTTTTAAGACCTATGATCGTAGACAAACTTGCAAGCTGAGGTAAGGTGGTCTTTTCAATGTATTTGTACCAAAGCGGTTACTAATTTATTTTTCACAAATATTGAAGTATTCTTTAAAGTATAATCACATAGATATAAATATACTGCAGTGTAGGTAAGATATTATTTTCGCCATCGGACATATAAATGCATATTTTATTAACTTTATCTTTTAACAAAAATGATACCCTAAAAATCCCTAAATCAAGTTACGAAAAAAGTTATAATGAGAAAATTTTATCTCGCGGCACTTCACGCCTATCGATAGAGATACACAATAGGTCCCCATTTCCCCTATTTACTATCGAGATCGAGTTCGCTCAGTCGTGTCGAGTGTCGGTGTTCGAAATGAACTGATTAAATGAGTTGAGTTCGCTTCGCTTGCAAAATACATCGCGTCTTCATTAACCATATTATACTTAATAGAGGGTTCGTACGTTAATTAGAACGATCATGAGAATACTGTTCAGTATATCATGCATGTAATGTGCCCCGGTGAAGTATTTGCAATCATTATTCTCATGCTTTGTTGGTTTAGGCTTATTTGTTAGATTGAAATTAAGAAGATGTTAAGTAAGATGTTTTTGGTTACTGTAATAAGGTAAAGAATAAAATAAACGTATTATTTTGTTAATAGAATTCGAAACAGTATACTAATTTTAGTATCGGTTTGGTAAAAATGTCTAATTGAACCGGTTTCCTCAAACAAACGATACAATTACGGAAACCTGGGACGTTTATCGTCAAATAAGAATCTCTTTATAAACGTTTATGTACTTCCTAAATAATACTAAACAATATCGTTATATCTACTTTATGTGACGGAAGGAGAGGGTAAAGGTGGAACAGCGGGTTTTGGCGTACTCGTAATATTATGCCGATCTCGTATGATGGTCCGGATGCTGCGATTCCCATTTCCGTATATCGATATTTGATTGCATGCCATTTTTAGGGCGAACTCCACTACAGATTAGAACTGTGATATACTCGTGGATGTCGTATCGGAATCGTTTTAGATTACTTTTGCGATGTTCATGTATGTTATTATTTTGTTTGGAAAAACCGAATCAGACGTACTTACTAGGATTTTTATAGAAATGTACTGCAGGGGTGTTTATATACGTTTTCGCTTTTTGATTATCCTAATCAAATAAAATACTTTTTACGAAACGTCAAAACGAAAGTTTTCTTTGCAGTTTCTATGGAAATTCTGTCCTGTGACGTCATCAATAAAAGCGGTCAAGCGTCGTTCCCATTGTTACTTAATTCATAAATAAAATTCGAAAATAAGTCAAAAAGTAAAATTAAATTGATTTTTGAGCACCATAGACTGACTTCTATTTCTAGATTAGCATTTTATAATTTATTTTTGACCTAGTCAAATACCCTATTTACACTACCTACCAAACACCAATGTAAATCCATAACATATTTTGTTATTTTTATCCTGCACAAGTAGGTAATTATGATTTACATCATCATCATCGATTTAAGAGCCACGACGACGTCGACGACGACGACAACGTTTTCTTTAATCTGTTCCATGTAAGCTCTTCTTGGTCTTCCCCTTCCTCTCTTTCCTTCTATGATGTTTTTAATAAATTCGTCGTGTCTTATTAGGTGTCCAATTATAATTTACGAGTAGTAAATATTATTTTCAGTAAGTATGTTTTCGCCATCCTATTGGTAATAAAACAGCCGGTGTATTTGTTTCACTTAGTTAACCCCATAAAATAGAAAAGTTTTCCGTATAGTGGAAAAAGTTTACGCTGTCCGTGCCAAATTTATTGGCTATAACACAATGATGCTGTACCGCCTACTCGTAGTAAAGCCACTGAGGGCCGGAAGGACACAACTTGTGTTGTACCAAACCATTGTTTTTGACGTGCTGGTATATCTAATATTTCTTTAGTAATACCTATAAATATTTAGGGAAATATACCTCGGAATATAAATATATATTAGTATAGTAACCTTGGGACAGTACTGTTTCAGTAGGATAAAATTTTCTTACGACCATTTTTTTTTCTTGATCTTTTACCCAGTATTACATTTAAAACAACAGCCCAAACCTCGGCTAAGGGCGTCCTATGAGAGGATTATATTTGAAAAAATCGATAAAAATCAATAACGATAAGCGCTAAATGACGGAAAACGTCGACCACGCCGCCGCCGCGGTGCCGGCGGGGTCGGTATCGCGGTTCTGAAATATTCGTGGTCGCGAGCGACGCGGCGACCGTTATAGGGCCGTCGCTATAGCTAGATTAATTAGGTCGTCGTGATTGAATATTACGTCTTTGGCGAGAGCCAAATATCACACCTAAGTTTATTTAAAACAGATTCGTAGTTTATCCGTAACAATTCGTGATTCAATACAGATTTCTGGATACCTACTGCGTAAGGTTTATAAAATCTTGCATGAAAAGCATCATATATTTAGATATTCTTTCTTTAACCAAATAATACTTTTATGAAGTAAAATATTACAGCGTCTGCAAGCAAAGGGTCATTTCAGTGATAGTTTAACGAAAGTTAAGAATTTTACGAGTTTGAACATAAAATTTTCAACCGTAAAACGAAAAACGAGTCTATGAAATGAGAATATAAATTGGATTGTGAAGCTGAAAATATAAAATTCAGTTTAGTAATGCTTCTTCCTGTCGAGTCTTTGTATGCATTAATGTAAGCTTCGACTGAGGCTTCTGCTCAAACGATAGACCAACTACTTTCCACGGGAATATACTAGCTTGAAAGTTTATCACGAATAAGATAAAGGACTGGCTAGACGAAAGAACAAGCCCATAAAGTAAAAATTTTCAAATCGATGCATGTAAAGACGGAATTCCAGCGTGTGTGTAAATGGGATTCCGTAGGCTTTGCTTCAACTGTGGAAAGCAGGCGTAGTTTACGAATGTATGCTAAAGACGGTTTCCAGCCTGATTAAAATATCTGAATTCGGATTCCGCACTCTTAATCCTGTTTCACTATTTAGATTGTCTGAAACTCTTTATTGGTAAACTGCGCAGCTTTTTAATTCTGCGGCCATTAGGGTGGATCCACCACCAGTTGCCATTGCCAACCACGAGGCGGTTGGCTGAGATCCAAATTATTTTTAAAGGAACCCTGTAACGATCTCATTTCCCTGGATCACGGCATATTGCTTGTTTCCATTTTGCTTTTTTCTAGCTTACACGGTTGTGGCTTTGCGATTGCACTGCCGAGTTGTTAGCGTAATGTTGTGAATACAAATATAGTCGCTTTGTTCGAGTATTCTTTCTACAATTATGTTATGTACTTACCCTTATGATACCTAACTTCATTTATTTGAAGCAAAATTGTTGGAAGATATGTAGCGCCACTTTAAACACCAAATAGATATACCTATCCTTAAGTATAAATATTGTGAATAATCAAAAACTGATTTTTTGAGTGAAAGTGTGTTAACGTGCTGCTTAAATATAGTAAATTCAAGATTAATATAGAGATACCTGTTTAGGTAAGGTACCTATTATATCGTCATTTTTTACATAACGAACGTCTCATCCGCTTAAAACTACTGCAGCTTCTCACAACCTGTATAGCCGGGGAAAAGAAGCTGCAAGAAAAACCTCGGCACAGGGCCCTAGACGTTCTTTAAAAAAATAAAAATAAACATAAAATATTGATATACAATTAAGTAATTTAGCTGCCTAATATCAGTTCTCAGACAGTTAATCCCATGCATTCATATCTTCTAAATAATCACTAACTTTATAACCTTTTTTGTAAAGTTTTTGTTTAACTACTGTCTTAAAGCAGTTGAAAGGCAAATTCTGAATGTCAATGGGAATCTTATTGTAAAAACGTATACATTGCCACTTAAAAGTTTTAGTAACCTTATGTAATCGACTGACTTGTATAGCAAGTTTATTTTTATTCCGGGTATTAACAATGTGCCGAGCGCTATTTTTTGCAAATAATCCTATATGTTTTTTTACATATATTAAGTTTTCAAAGATATATTGTGATGCCAAAGTTAAAATATTAATTTCTTTAAATTTATTTCTAAGTGACATTTTGGGTCCCAATTTGTAAATCGCCCGAATGGCCCGCTTTATTAGGATCTGATATTCATGTCTAACCATATTAGTTCGCAAGCAAGTGTCAACGCAATTTAGAGCATAATTTGTGACAATTATGGTGGTGTAACGTAAGTAACTAATATGGAAATGTTATGTTTAATGTACGAGGATATTAAATTAAATGTTAATCTACGTAAAACATAACTCGTAAGTTACGCATGCGTTTTACAAGCAACGTCCGCTGGTACTGGACTTTCAACTTTCAATAGTATCAACATGATTTTTGGTATATTTTATTGGAGATTGCCGCGAATTGCATAAGGTACGCGTTTGATAATATAGATCATAAATAGGTTTGATAATAAGCAGTCAGTTATGCAGTAGATATTTGGATGGCGAAATATTCAAACATAATAAGGCGACGCACAGATAGTTTTTGTGTTTTGTTGGATTTGTTTGTATTTTGTCAATTTAACCTCACATGATATTCATTTTCATTTTCATTTCATTTTTTCATGATAATGAAGCTCACGTCATGGGCCTACATGCTGCTGCTGCTTTTCTACTCTTCTGCTGCTGGTCTGCTGACCAGATAACAGAAATAGGTGCTGAAGAGAAACGGACTTTAAGCTTTGTTCGGATCTGTCCCCGAAAGCCAAAATATCCTTGAATATTTAAGTAAGTATGTAAGTAAAATGTTTATTTTATCATAAGAAATACAGAAAATAATGGTACAATAAAAACCCCACAAAACTAATTTCTCGGTTTGTCTGTGGGAGTGGAGTTCGCTTAATGTTATTATGTTTTAAGATACAGTTAATTTGTACCTACGCTTGCTAGAGTACCAACCTAAAGGTCACAGGTCAAAGAGAAAAGGTCGAGAAAAAGAAACGTCATCGATGGCAATTATCGGGCTAACTAGGATGCTATTTGGATAACGTTTCTCCTGAGACATAACCCAAATTGGATCTGAGCCTAATGTAAGCAGTGACCTGCAAAATTACATCACGTACCAACCTGAGAAATTGAAACGGAAATAATATTATTTTTAAGAAATCAAAATAGCCATTGTAATTCTAATCAGTGTACAATCGGGTAGGAATAAAAACTTTTGTACTTTGTTTGTATCATTAGAGGTATGTGCGATTAGATTAGGTACTTGTTTAAACATTAGAAGTGGAACGCATGTTGCCACGGCGCCATAACATATGAAACGCTTACATACATACATAAACTCACGCCCGTAATCCCTAATGGGGTGGGCAGAGCCACAAGTAATCAAAGACAACTTGCAGCCACTGTTGATACGAAGTCCAAAGAAACGCTTACCTTTCAACAATAGTACGGGTAGTATCTAGTATAGACGTTACAAAGGAGGTCTGTAAGATACATAATAGAGATGATTTAGGGTTGAACTTTTACAGAACAGTGCATTGTAACTAGTGGTCAAAATTCTTCGGAAAGAGAAAATTAAATTGAAACGTCTGACTCGGACAGGACTTGATCCCTGCTACTCTTCTCAACCCGGATTTCTCTTAGGGGTGAGTGCTATATAAAACAAAAATCCTTTCATTTTTAATACTTGGATTCTGCAGCAACTTCTGTTGAGTCTTTGAACTACTTATCTACTAAGGAATGCAGTGAAACAATGTCCGTTATACACATATATTTCAATAATAATAGACTTAGATACACGAACAATCATCGCCGTCTTAGCAACACAGAGCACTTGTCAAAGAGAAATTGCCACGACCCAGTATATCTCCCTCATTATGTTAAACACAGGCCAAGCGATACAATAACATAGCAATTTACTGTTCTCATATCACAAAACACGCCAACAATACAATTAAGATATTTTTATTTCAGCATTCCACGCGAACAAGGCAGGTGAAGCTGAAAAATTAAATGGTCACGTTTTCGTGAGGCGTATTAATAAAGCCTACTTATCAAGTGACCTTATATTTTACAACCCTTATAGAAATAAACAAGTTTTGTTTTTTTAATGAACAAGAACAAAGAAAGTTGATACAAAGGGTTGATTCATTCAAAAAATTTAAGTGACAAGTACTTACTTACATGCAATTTCATGATACGATATTCTATTCGAACTCGTTCAAGTTTTTCAACCCTTTATTTATAAATACCGTTTTTTCAGTAAAACTTGTCTAAGCAAGAAAATTTTAGTCTTCTGAAACGAGAGTCAAGCGAAAACAGTGTTATCAACGTTTATTTTAATTAGAATTAAATATTATTTCATATTTATAAAGCCAAACACAAAGAGAGCGGTGACAAAAACATTTCTGAAATAGGAAAATCCGTTTTCATGATAAATCTCAGTTAGACAAAGGAATAATTGTCCGGAACGATTCCTTGGGCCGTTGTTTTTGTGTAGCATGGAATAATCGCTCCTTAATGCCTCCGTAGCTGTGCCGAGACTGCCGAGGCCTGGAAATGTTACGAGAGTATTTGGAGTATTTGTCAAAGCGGAATATTAGCATTAACATTTAAATGTTTGAACAAGTTTGAATAAGATTATTCATTTTATTGGATATTTATTTCCCTGAGTTATAATTTATTCATTAGGTATTTATTCCAAAGTTGTGTTGTGTTGTGGAACGTATGTACACAACTTTGCCTAACTATGTCTTCACAACACTTTAACAGGAATCAAGTAGTTCGTTTCAGCCACTTCTTTCTGGAATTTGCTATAGTGTTGAAGTGAGAAAATTGTAAATTTGGTTAACTAGGTTTGATTCCAGATTTCTAACTACTCTCATAAACTAACGACCATACCTCATTCTCCTCATTCTTGAGATGTTGCTACCTAACAGTAGAACTGTTGGTTTGTGACATCGTAACGAAAATACTCAAGGGGATGATTCTGAGTTAATATCAAGTGGATTTTTCCGTTGCGAAAATACGGAATTAACAATAATTAAAAAAAACGTCATGAACAGAGTCTCTCCCTCAGTATTCGGGTCTGAATCATCTCCCTCAGTATTCGTTACGGTCTAACACTCATATGTACTTGTATGGCTACCTGTACGTGCTTGTACGGTGTGTAAGTGACATCGTAACAAATACTGAGGGAGCTGATTCAGCTCTTAATTCTGAGTTGCGTGCAAAAGCGGAATTCTATTTAATATTAACTCAGAATCATCGTCTGAATCACCCCACGTTTTCGTTACGATACCACTAACAGCCTATGTAAGCTAATAGTAAATTGTGTCTTTTTAGTATTTGAATACCTAGTAATATCGTATTTATTAATTTCGCCAATCCAATGGCCACAGCGTAATCGGCTCGATCGTCCGGAGGCTGCGCTTGTGAGCTGTCCGCAGTGATTGACGTGGGTTGCGAATACGTGATAAATGGACGTTGCCTTGTCATAAGCGAATTTCAGTTCACTCGGCCAATTTGGGCCTTCAACGTACTTTAACGAGGCGATGACTGAGACGTGCGTGCGGTGCGTGTGATTAATATTACATTATTGCAAATACTTACAGATTTTTTATTACTCATTTTATTGTATGCTAATATGCGTTGTATTGTATTGCGTTTAAACGCACATGATTTGAGATGCAATTTTTGTTTAGTTTTCTTGCTGCTTATCATCCTGGACATGTCATTGAAGATGGCTAAGATATGTCAGCCATCCAACAGTTAATATATTTGTCTGGCCAACCAGGGAATGCCATCCGAGGCTTATCCATAATTAAGTCAAGTGAAAAAAGATATGCATGCACGAAGTCTGGATGGTAGTAAGCGGAATTCTGTGGTCTCTGCCTACCCCAACGGGAAATAGGCGTGATATTATGTATTATGTGTGTGTGTATGTAATTAGATTATTATAATTATTATTCATTTCCTATACCTAAGGGTTGCCTAGAAGAGATTGCTACCTTAGCAATAAGGCCGCCTGTTGTACTACCTATCTGATTATAATTGTTTATTTTAAGTGCAATAAAGAGTTTTTGTATTGTATTATGGTGAAAGCGAAAATATTTTTACTCAAACCAGTATTCATGCACCGTTTTCTTTGACTGAAACGAACGGTTCCCCGGATACCGTTTACAGGTAAAGTCAGGGCGAAGGGGCCGATGAGCATTATTATTCATATTCCGCAACTTACGCAGTCAGCTCACGAGTGCAACTTTTTCAATAAAACACCCCGATGCCCGCTTAGGAGTGCGGTCACGGAACGCGAGCGATTTTATAACTTTATCACAGTGCCCGCTGTACTTACCTGTTCGAGTTTAACATCAAAGAGCGAGGTTTTGCAAGTTTGTTTAGCGTGGCGTATTTACCTACCTTCATTCTTTGCGATCTTGGGATGGCTGTACCTCTACCCCATGGTTATATCCGTGAGCTTACTTATGTTATGTTTACGTTATGTTATGCTTTGCTTCAAAAAAAGGAAACTCCACGTTAATGTTTTAACATTGACTGAGATACGAAGATTGCACGAACCAGGATTGATCTAACTTGACATTATAAAATCGGTTATGTTCGATCATGTCAAGAACAATCCGTCGAAGACATAAACAGCTACGAAATACCTACTCGTATTTTTTTACTTACCTTTACGTACCTTAGGTATATTTTCTTCAGTTTATTATTTGATACTAACAATGATAACGGGCTCCAGTATTGCACAGAGAACCTACGTATGCCTACAAAGTATATCAAAGTCTGAAATACCGGTCTGCACAACGAGTATCGTTTTGTTTACGAGGACCGGAGTTAGGCGCAAACAGTTTTTGCTCTTGATATTGCTGGAAATAAACAAGAGCTCGCTGTGTCTGGCTCGCTTTCAGACAGACGGATTAAATCGCCTCGCCTACCTAGCTGCAGCTCCAAAACTATATCCAGACGAGAACTAATTCCGTATTCTCACTCCACCTCCTTACGCTGAATAATAAAGCACCTCCTAGAAACTTCTCTTAGATAAACCCTTGACAAACGACGGAGACACACTAAAACATCTAAGTTACGCCTCACATTAATATCTCCATTTATAGTTCCCCGAATTCTTTAACACGTAATTGATGCATTCGTACTTTCGTATGCAATACAAAATGCTCATTAAAGCAGAATTACGAGTACCATCCATCACAATCGCTTCCTAGAACCGACTAAAGCATTCCAGCTGTCAGCACTTGACAAGAAAATCATCTCTAAAGACGCGACGCCCCTCCCACCCGATCTCGTCTCGACGCCGGGATTAGCCGTAAATATTTATAAGTGTAATAACGCCTTAATACCTATTCATAAGTGAAAATTATTATGCAAATAGTGGCAACGGGGCGGGCAGTAAATCCAGGCGAGTCTGCAGCACCTTAATTGCGGTCCCAACTCTGATGTACTGCGTTCTGATGTAAGCATTTGACGCTGATTTGTGTTGAATAGCGCAAGTATTTCCATAACTAGATGCCTTGACTGCGTTGTCCGTCAACACATAAATAGCCCGATTTAACTGGCGCGAACACAGAATCCAGAGCGTGTTAATTCCCCACACAGTATCTGACATGGAAATTAAATATTAATTTTAATAAACGAAACAAACAGGTAAAAGCCGAGCGGGCGCGCCGTCAACAGATACGGACGTTTCAATGATTTGTTACGCTCAGTTACCTTTATTAACTTTTACGTTCTTTTTCACACATGATGTCTGTGTGATCTGATTGCTGTTTCCAATCGTAAATTTGTGACATGGGTGGTCAGTGTCGTGGTAACATAATAATTGTTGCGTATTGGCTTTCCCTACAACATATTATTATAATTGCTCTTAATTTTTCTATCGCTAAAAGAGTGATTTTATTCTTTTACACAAATATCCTTCCATCACTTGATTATGGAGATACATATCAGTAAAAAACGAAGTACTTCATCACAATGCTACACTATTAAATTACATCATCATCCCGATGAAAGAATAGAGTAGAAATTGGTTATTATAAAAGAAGGCCAAATACAAGAACAAGATTTAAATCACAAATAATTTACACAAAATGACCATAAAAATAACACAAAATTGTTTTCATCAAAATAATCATAAAGTGTTGGTGGACGTCCTGAATAAAAGGTCCTTATTCATTACAAGCCGCGGCGTGGCTCACGGCGCAGGACGCGTGGACCCTGTTGTAATTACCCTATAGACAAAAAGACAGATAAAATTACACAAAAGAAGATCATCAATAATAGCAAGTCTTCATAGGCGTAGTTGCAGTCTAGGTACAGGTTGGTAGGCGCGTGGGCAGCGGCGCCGGCGCAGCGTGATCGCTAAGTTAACATTAGTTCTCCGCGGGCTAGTTCCGACCTTGCCAATTCCCACAATTACTAGCTCGTTGTGTTTGACGGCGGTGTAGCGAAATAGTTCGAGTAATAAAGGTAATATTTTGCAGTTATCTGTTTCTTTACAGTCTGGGAGTAAAATAAAAGGCAGGAACGTTCCTTGCTGCTTGTCGCACGTCGACTTGTAGTGAACTTAGTCTTCTTTTCCTTTGTAGATAGCGTTTTGTAGCATTTGGTGGCTTTCGAGTTAGACTTGCTTTATTGTGGCGAACTGTAGAATTTCCCACCTGTCAGTAACGATTGTAAATGGGAATTTAAGTATGTACTATCTTTCAATACTGGATGTGACTAAATTCTTTCGAAACTTAAACTCCCACTTTTTTGAGAATTACTTACTCTTGGGTAGGCCCGCTACAAGGTGGACCGACGATCTAGTGAAGGTTGCAGGAAGCCGCTGGATGCAGGTAGCACAGGACCAAGGATCTCCATCCTTGGGGGAGGCCTATGCCCAGCAGTGGGCGTCGTACGGCTGATGATGAAAACGAAAGCTTGTCGGTCTTAATCCGAATTCACAAATCACTTTTCGACGTTGTCTTGCGACAAAACCTAACGCTATATATAGACAGGTAGAAATAAATAACAATTAGGAACATAACAGGTATCGGTAAGGTCGGCAATATCGAAGTAACGTTAGCTAACGCTATCCGCTTGGCGCCACCGCCCACGCGGTTGTATCGCTTAGTACCTGCTTGTTGCACCGCCTTTACACATTCTAGACAATATTACAGGGCTTGCAGCTTGAAGTACCTAGTAATGATGTATTGCCTGTGTATTAAAAGTAGCTGTACGACGCAGCATGCGTTTGCAAGTTAACTATGGATCGGTACCCAAACAATAATAGTAGGCAACTAAACGCAGCATATCGAGAGTGTAAACAGGGTGAGCGTTGTGCTCACCATCCGGAGGTCCCGGGTTCGAATCACGGTGGGGACAAATCACAAAGTCACTTTGTGATCCCTAGTAGTTTGATTAGGACGTTACAGGCTGATCACCTAATTGTCCAAAAGTAAGATGATCCGTGCTTCGTAAGGCACGTTAAGCCGTTGGTCCCGGTTACTACTGACTGATGTAAGTACGTCATCGTTACATGAGTCATATCAGGGGCCTTTGGCGGCTCAATAATAACCCCGACACCAGGGTTTTTGTGGAGCCGCCAAAGGTAAAATATAATAGCCGGCGACGAGTGGGTATAAGTATATACTATACACCACCTCTACATACCTGACAATATATTATGTTATGGTTATATTTTTTTGGACATGTTGCCCGAATGCCCGATGACCTCTGGGTCAAAAAAGCTACAGAATGGGTTCCTGCAAATGCTGTCAGACGTCGGGGAAGGCCACGGAAAAGATGGCGCGACGAGTTAGACCGCTTCTCGAAACGGTGACGCGAGCAAGCTGGGGACAGGGAGGAGTGGAAGAAGGGAAGAGAGGCCTTTGCCCTGCAGTAGGACATTGAGGGCTATTAATAATTAATAATATCTTTTTAGATGTCCACTATGTACTGGCGCCAGAATTACAACAATATACATACACAAACTCACGCCTATTTCCCACTGGGGTAAGTAGGGCTGACACACTTCTCTTGCTTCCTCCACCTTCATTAAAACGTTTCATACAAGCACGCCGGTTCAGAGCAACAATATATAAATATACTTGCTTACGTATCTATATCTTGCTTGCGTGGTTGATGGAAATTAATTATCTATGCCAACAATCGCAACCACCGAGGGATTAGTATTTATCTTTTCAAATATTGTGCAGAGTTACACGTATAAAAGTCTGGAATAAGTGGCACGACCAACCACTATAGTTTTATTGTTGGGAAACATTGCAAAAGAAAAGGGTCTCCCTTAAGTACAATTCTCTACAAAACATGGCACACATAACTTTCCTCCATACGACTCATGATAGGCCAGCCCTAAAGCTACATGAGAATAAAGGACCCGTGCTTATACAAAAGCGTAGGATGTCTTTTAATAGCCTTATAATTTGCTTCTCGCGTCATCAATATTATAGTATAGGTTTTTTTTGTTTACGTGACTTACTGTAGATTTGCCGCAGATGGCATTAACTACTTGGCCGGACAAATGGGGAGCGCTGAAGGCCCACCCGGTACAACGTTTAAGACAACAGGCCTGAGGGTGCCCAGTTGGGCGCGAACCTCGGCTCAGGGCGTCGTATGATAGGAAAACTATTTGAAAAAATTAACCGACCCCAGTGGGTCGATAGTGATAAGCGCTGATTGAGAGAAATCGTCGACCACGCCGGCGGGGTCGGTATCGGGGTCCTGAAGTGTTATAGTATAGGAACTCACGTAAAAAGGCACTCAAAAAGTGACGAGTGTTTTAAAATTTTCACCTTTTACAACTAGAAAATAAGGTACTTACTAACTTGTTTCTTTGTAACATAATATAGTCTCACTTCTGTATCCCCGAAGGCGTAGGCAGAAACTATATCATTCAGTCCTCGCTATTATTATTTTTCGATGGTCTTTGTAAACATGGTCTTTGAAGATTTGATTATGTCGTTAGAAAATATTTTGCAACCACTCTTACTATTCGCGACTTCGCGTATGAAAACTAGCAAAGTGCATTTGTGAGGAAGGACTGGCGATGATGATTATAGATTAAGTTTTAAATTGAAAATAAACATGAACATACCATCACGCTTATATGTCCGAAGGGGTAGGCAGAGGTTGGTGAAGATTAAGAGTGTTTTAATGATAAACAGACTTCTTTGCATAAAGCGCAAATAAAAATAAAGGATAAGAAATGGAGCATATTGCAATCAGCACTTTTAAAGCTTAAATTTTAGGAAATCTTCCAGAAATCGCTTCTTATTACCATTGTGTTTCCAATGTCTAAGTTCTCACATAAACTCGTGAGATGAGGATCATTTGCCGAATTACCTCGCTCACCTGTGTAGCATAAATGGGTTGTTTGACGCCTTGTGATAGTTAAAGTGGTTATTATTAAATTATGTGCGAATACGGATAGATATTTTAGTAAGGAAAGATAATTATTATTCAAATTCAAATTCAAAATATTTATTTCGGAAACTAGTCCATATTTAGTTAGTAACAAAAGGCTTAACCTAGTATTAGTAACAGATTCGAAAGACGAACAACATAAAAATAAAACACAAGAGACCGGCCCGAATCACCGAAGCCGCGGGCAGCTATGTAACAGCGTGCAATCGCACCCTGCGGTTCAGCAGCGGCGAGTCGTACCGGTCCACCAATGCGCTCATGATAGTGTTGGGGCTGGCACGCGCACGGCGCAACAGAGACGCACAGCGCTTACGCATGATCGCGTGGAAGTCGTCTACGCGCGCCTCCCAGAACATACCGGAGGCGCTACAGCGTCGCGACAGCCCCAGCAGCGCCCTGAACGCATTGTTGTATTGCACTCTCAGGTCACTGTATATACGCTTCGTAAAGCTGGTCCACAAACCGCACGTGTACAAAGATGTACTAAATGGTTTGAAGAGCGTAATCTTTACTTGTTTGGTACATCGTGCAAATCTGCGAGCCAACATATTACAGCGCACAGACAGAGACCGGCGCTCCCTCTCGATGTCCAAGCCATCACTGAGGTCGTCGGCGACCCAGTGACCAGTGACCCGTCGTATTATTAACATAAGTTTTTACTGATCAAGAAGACATACTCTATTCCATTGAATCTTTCAAATTATAGATGGAAATATTCTTCTCTCTATCGTATGGTCTGGTGTCAGGATTGTGGAAATAATGAGTAGGTAGTTTTGTAGGATTTTTTTTTCTACCGAACCGAACCACACTAAATTTAATTATATCCTTTACAGATTTTTATTCGGAGTTTCCGAGATTTTAAAGGAATTAAAACAACAGACAATGTCGAATCGACGATGAGGTCACCGTCTTTATAACTGTTATTTAATCTGTACCTGAACCAAATAGAGCACTGGAAAATATAGTCAATGCAGGTCCATATTGGCAGATAATTGCTCGAATGACGACCGTACCTACTTCACGAGTACGCCATGGAGGAGCAATTCGTTATTGCATTCCTTTCTTACAACAATATCCAATTATTTCTTCCGTTGAATTTTATAGCGGGCAGATAATGAATTATTGTTCCGACGATTGGATACTTAACTTAGCTTTCGCCTAAATATATATCCATGGATCGTATTCTATCTAAATAGCCCACATTAAATATCGGTTGCTCTGCTAAATCACGTTGACGTGGGTGATTAATCTTCGCAGGAGAATGCTTGTCGTTAGCTTGGCAATAAAGCGATAACAAAATAAATCAAACCGCTATAAATACTGGTTGTCAGCTTCAAGATGAGCCCCGACGTTGAACCCTTCCCTCCGCTTGTATCTTCCCACGCTGAACATCCAGTGTAGACAGTGGCGAAGCGATTTTACAACCGAAGCGCATCCAACAGCTCAACTTACGCTTGTCGCGCGCTATGGACGGATGAGCGATCAGTACCAGAACTGTCCGATCTGATAGAAATTTACGGAACTTTTTAAGAGTCTAGTATGGAATTAAACGCACAATAAATAAATATAAAAACAGCGCACAGTTGTAAATTATGTTTATTGGTTCCGCAGTGGCCAGTTAAAGTATCTACTTTGTTACAAAACAGTTCTTTCCGCCTTTTTATGTTCGATCCAAGTTACTAGATAATGCTACTGTATTATTGAACTATGCAATTTTTGTACGATTGTTCTTTTAACGAACTGTATTGTATTTTAATGGAAAAATGATCAATGCTATTGATCGTTCGTTTCATTTTGAGCAAGCAAAGGAAAGTTGGACAATGATATAATAGAATCGTGCAGACCCGTGACCTCAAAGTTGGTACTTTAAAATTTTCTAGGTCCCTGGAAGGTCGTTATTGAATGCGGTAGCCGTCGATGGTTATTATAAGGCATAATTCAGGAGTGAGAATGTGCAAAAGTGCAATATCCGCGGCCGGGGCTATAACTGTCATCGGTGGAATGAATCAGTGGCGTATAAATCGTGGCTAGGACAGGATCGTGCTCCGCACTCGTGCAATCGCCGCCTGATTTTATTTTATTACCAACACTGTGAGAAACGCAACTGTCGATTTGTTTAGTGAAATTATTTTATGATAGACTATTGTTTATTCGATAGACGTTCACTCGTCGTAAACTACTCGAAGTGGGAGGATCTAAAAACTCTCGATGTCAGATTTACTAAATGTAAAATAAGATAAATAAATCTACATCTGACATATAATAAAGAAAAATATATAGTATACTAAATATACGTGCTTATTGAATCAGGAATAGAAATAACACAAAAAGGACAACTATCGAGCACTATTGAATACGAAATCGAAAGTCCCTCTGAAGCGTCTGAAGTGTTGACGTAATCCAAAGAAAATACACGAGGAATTTCACGTGACGCGTGACTTGCATCAATCTGCGCCTATAAACTTTTTTGTCGACTCTACAAACTTTTTGTCGACAGTACAAACAGTTTGGAAATTAGACAAACACGGGACAGGAAGCGTGCCTCAAAGATGTTGTCATTGAGCTTGTACGGGCATAGATGGATTAGCTCACTATTACTATGTTGGCATGCGGCTAAATTTAGCAGTTAATAGGTGCCTCAGGACTACGCTACTTGAATAGTTCATAATAAAGTTAAACTGAAGCCTTACAACTTAATTATAGTCTGAATTGGTGACACTATAAGCTCATTAGTTAAGCACCTAAAGGTATTAGAAGTAGCAGAATCGACAAAATGTTGGTTACATTTTTACGATCATGCAATATCTTATAAACAAAAGTGGCAAATGTTTATAAATTATTAAACATGGAACTAATCTCAGACTGACGGCTAAATGCAAAAATTTGTTTATTAATGTTATGAATACTTAAAGGACAGATGGTAAAAGGCGTTTAAAATTAGAACAGTTTACATAAAAGAGCATTGTACTTCGCAAATAAACAATCTAAACAGCCAGCGATATACTACGAAGCTATCACTCAGGGACTCGTCAAAGGATATGCGTGCTTAATACAAGCGATTTAAGGTTCGTCTATTCCTGTGGGACCACCCACATGCCCGTTATTTTAGGCGCGTGTATAATTGAGACGTCGCAAGCGCATCGAACGCCCGTGCGTCCCGTGACGCGCATAATACGCTGTTTTCCATAATTACAATGGCGAAAAAAACTCACGCATGCAACGAAGCTATTTTTGTTATGCATAAATTAGTGTGATAAAACGCTGGCTCCGTTCAGACTTGAGAACACTTTTTTGTCACTTTATTTTAATATGTACGTTAAACTTGTATATGCGCTCGGATATCGGCGTAAATAAGCTTTCAAGATACTATACGAGAATAATGTACCTTAATAACACTAGGTGATATTTTTATAGCGACTTTATTATAATTATTTTTAAATATAAATACGTAGTACATTTTATTACCTAACTACTGTACTCTACTTACTTAGGTTAGGTAGATTGCTATCTTAGCAATAAGGCCGCCTGTTGTACTACCTATCTAATTATAATAATGTGTTTTTATATATTATGTATGTGTTGAGTAAGGCAAATTCAGAAGTGGGACCTAACATTAAACTTCACATAATATTGCAAATAGCAACAGACTGTCAGGTTTACATTACACGTAACCCATGCTAGTCATAATGCTCATATTGACTGAGCAAAGTAAAACAATCTTAGCTTACATTGCGCTCCGTGTATACGCCACTCTACACTTTCATTCACCGTGTCTATTATAACAGCAACTTATGTAAATACCCAGGACATACGGTCAATAATTTTGATGTATTGCATCCGTCTACCATCGACCAACACGCTAGTCCCATCCTTTAACAACACCCAAATATTAAACATTTTGTTGGGATAATAGCTGAAGCCTTCCTTTTATATCCTCCCCTATACGTTTTACCCTTGCATTGTGAAAATATGATTAATGTTGGAAAAGTCACGTTAATGATACGCGGCTTTTTATTTCGTCCGTGTGTGCGACGATTTTTCCTAAAATTTCCTGTGACATTCTTTTGATGGAATTAGGTCGTAGCCGTTACGAAATGTCGGCGACAGGATAGAAAAATAACATGAAACATTTCATAAACTGCACGGCGGCGTGGCATTACAATACGAACACATTCTGTTTGTCTTTTTTGTATCCCTTCGGTCTCGACGGGGACTGTTATTTTTTTGACATAATCACTCCACGATTACAATTTAAAAATAAAACATTTTCTTAAGCTACAAACGTTGGATATTCCGAAATAAAATTTTATTTTTGTGCCCCTATAAAACGTTGCAATTTCCAACGGTGTTCTGGCAAAAATTAACAACTATCGGCACTAAAAGTCGAGAGGTGCTCTCGATAGAACAAACTGCGCAGTTAAGGAGAGGTTCGATTTCATTGGCTTGCTGGCACTTGCTGGCTTGTAGACTCGATAGTGCCGCAGTTTATAAGCTCATTTACTGAAGCAATGGGATCGTGAGGAAAAATTTACATTTAGTGCAGAAACCAGACGTGGTTTAGCTCTCAGTCTGAGGTAATGTAGTGTTTGTGGCCGACTAATGCGGGAACAAACTGTAATCTGATACCACTCGATTAATATAATTGGCTACAAAACGTAACGAATAACGGCAGTACAGTTAATAAAATGAATTAGGTATCAATAAATAATGTATTATAGAACCGTAATCATTTAGGTTTATTTAACAACCCTAAAATTATTCGGGCCGACCATTAATACAAAATTTAACCAGGTAATAAAATATTTGCTGCTATTTTACATACTGAAAGTCTTTTTACTGCAACGGAACATTATATTTCACACGTTTTATTATCCTACCTCATTGTTTGTGCAACAGAGACATTTCCGTCAAGCTAATTAGAGTGACACAGACCGACAGAGTTATTGATATTAAAATTTATTTATGAATGCGTCGGCAAGTGATAAAACGTCATCTCACCGCCGAGTGTTTGCCTCTGATTTCTGCGAATGACTGCAATTAATTATGACCGATGTCGCGTGGACTACTCCGTAGAGCTTTTGTTTTTTGCGCGCCATTTGTAGAACAAAGCGCGAGCGACTTTTATCTCGGACCAAACAAACGACAGCTTGTCCACTTTTTGCCGCCTTCGCTTGTACGGCGTCCTCCACAATATTATCTTCTCCCAATTTATTATAGCAATGCGAAATGTTCTTCGCTTAATCGTGGTGAAATATTTCCCTCGCTTAAAAGAAACTTCGAGTAACTTACCTGAAGAAATGGTATTTAAAGTTCGCAACGGAGTTTTGCGGTAACTTCTGAACTGGACCAGGAATATTAAATGGCTCGCTCTACATTGTTTCCACTAGGAATACAGGCAGATTGGCTCATTACGGTGTAGTTTTGTTAGGGTCGTATTTATAGGTGTGCCCTAATGGAAAGATCAAACGCAGTCGGCAGTTAATTTTAATGTCTCGATGTAAACGCAGTGGGCTCGAGTTAGATATAATTAGAGGATCCAAGGAGCGACGGTTTGCACTCGCGGCGACTGCAGTATTTTTGGTCTCACTGACATTTATTATGTCATCGACATCAGAACTATCCGCTTAATGAGTACTTGGTACGGCTCTTTATATTTGTTCCAGGTAGGTAGTTGAGATGACATTGCTTCCTGAATGTTTATGTTAGCTCTCTTTCAATGTGTTTAGTTTAATATACTTACAGGTAAACATACAATGTTGCTTATTGGCTATGCTGATATAAGTTTTATCGCTTTCAGTAAATAGATCATATTAACTCAATATGACGAAGATACAGGGGTAATACTGATTTTTGTATTATAGTACATTAATAATTAAGTTCAAAATTGCAAAAAGTTATCAAAGCTATTACTGAATATGACAGGGAGGGAGGATTAGTGTCATCATAATTAAAACCGTTAAAATCTCAGACCCGCGTAACTGTCAAGATACTAATGTAACTAAAAATAGATCTTCTCGGACCACTCCATTAAGTAAGATAAAGTCAGTTGAATTTAGAAGGAAGCAGACAGACAGTTGGTAGCTGAACTTATTTTATGTGGCAGGAAGGAAGGCGCCCTGTCAGCGGCGCCTCGCGAGCGGCGAGGCAAGCGCAGCGAGTCGAGGCGTGAGGCGCAGTAGGGGCGCGAGCTCTCATCAGCTTTAACGAGCCATTACCACGCCCCGCTCCCCGCTCCGCTCCTCACACCGCCCACACCGCTACAGGGGGATCCGTGTAATTTTCGGAACTTTCATAACGCATAATTATTTCAGAAGGGGCGCCGATAACGTAACCGCCATGTTAGTACGTTTGTGATGCATACAAATGTTGCTAAATAAGGTAGAGCTAGTTTAATTAAACAGTCAGAATTATGCGTCTATTAGGTAAATTGGTTGGTTGGCACAGTTCATGTATGGATTTTGGTATTCTACGAAATATTTTACTTGTAGACAATTTTATTTTTGAATACGCTGTATCACAGCCAATAAACAAACAAGGAAAATGTGAAACACCAAAAATAAATATGCATTCGCTGCCACCGTTATGAAAGAGAGTAATGAACGAATTTATGCACAATGAGACAAGCGGTGAGTTATCGACGCGAACAGTTTACTGAAACGGAACGTAACAAGACTGAAATAATTCACCGGCGATTCGACACGACACGGCGAGGCGACGCCGTGGGCGAACATCTTGTCTTCGAGTCGTCGGCTCCTAGTCACTACTGTTTTACTGCAAGGTAAGGAAATGTCGAACTAAAGGAGCGATAATTGACACGTATAAATTTACGCCCACTGCCAATTACTTGCTTTTAAACTTGACGACTTCATCAAGGTGGTTTAACTTGATAACAAGATGTAAACGATCCACACATTCGTGAAGTTCGAAAGTGTTTTATCTACATTATATTCATACATATACAAACTCACGCCCGTGATAGAGATCTGTGTTAAGTATACCTACCTGTTGTTGTTGAGTTGTTGTTGTTCTCTAACAGTTAACTTACCTGTAAGTAAACAGAACCCAACATTACTTTTGATACGTATACGGTCTTCTTCTTCTATCGTGTGGATTGTGAGGTGGATTACCAACCCCATCAACCCTGGTGTCAGGGTTATTACTGAGCCGCCGTAGGTCCCTGACATGACTCATGTAACGACTACGTACTTACATCAGTAAGTACTAACCGGGACGAATGGCTTGACGTGCCTTCTGAATCACGGATCATCTCACTTTATGGACAATCAGTTGATCAGCCTATAATTTCCTAACCAAACTAGAGATCACAACGTGATTTTTGTGATTTGTCCCCATCGGGATTCGCACCTGGGACCTCCGGATCGTGAGCACACCTCTCAATCACTGGACCACGGAGGCCGTTACGTATATGGTTCTTTAAATATTTTGTTTTGGTAGGTACTATCTAAATTAGAAGATCAAATTGTCACCAAGGTATATTGGATGTTTAGTCCTTGTTACGTCGTCACTCCCCCGGTCAAGTTAGAGAGGCTATTTCTAACCCATATCACGTAGTACCCCGACCGGATCGCCTGAACGCTTTGATGTCGCATTCTCTTTTTGCAAACCACATTTCAGACGGTGGAATAGCAAGTGAATATTTTCGGGAACCATTCTAACGAGCCTCTCCGCCATTCTTCTTTGTATAGAACTGGATATTATTGTTTTATGCTCCGGTAACGAATGTCTGTATCGGATGCTTAGAATGACAAGTTGCAAAGAGTCATCATATTTGAGCACATACTTAAACTAAATTATTATTTGAGAGCGGATATTATTTGTTATGATTATATTAAAACACTACCTCTCGTACTGCATGATGCATTGTGGGTTCGTTGCGATGTCGGAGCGATGATACTACGAGTACGTCGTTTTATACGTAATTAAGTAAAATATTTATTTTTCATAAAAATACAGAAAATATTGGTACAATAAAAACGCCACAAAACCAATTCCTCGGTTTGTCTGTAGGAGTGGAGTTCGCTTAAAGTTACTATGTTTTAAAATACTTACAGTTAACTTATAGCTAAGAAATCTTTTGCATAAGATGTTTAAATAAAGATTTACTGAAATTATTTATATTGCACTCCTGACGTAGTCACAGCGACTGTTATGCTATCCGTTGCGACTGCTCGTGTAGCCTTTCTCTATCTTCTATTACTAATAATTTGTACTACAAAATAATATGAAAACTACTCAACACACCATCCTGTTGACAAACTTCCAAAATGTCAAAGTATCGATAACGAGAGCTGAGGGGTTGTCGCAGTTTATTTTCAGCAGAACGAATGTGGTAAGAGATAATAGAACGTCGTAAAACGCCGTGAGTAGGCGCCGCACAGATAACACCTCAGACGATATCTCTCAAATGGCAATTTGTTAGCGTCCTTGCTCCGACTCACATAGATAAGGAAAATAAAAGTCCCAAGAAAAGTTCAAGGCTTTTTAATGTTTCAGCAAAAGTTCGTCCGAAGTGGGACACGAGTCCTGGCTTCGTAAACTTTCTATAAGTCTCGGTCTTTAGGTTCTAAGCTGACTTGAGCACTTTCAGTGTTGAGTTTTTACAGGCCAAGCAAATTCTGAACACTCATTTAACGAACTTTAAAGTTTTAAGTACGTCTTTCAATAAACAGTTCCCAAACTTAGTAAAAGATTCACGCAGACTTGGTAACCAGCTTTCTTTACAAACAAAATAAAAAGTATGATTCGACGACGTCTTTAAATATGCTAAATTAAAACAACTAAAGCGGCAGAAACTAAAAAACGAAGATACAAGCGTAACGACACATCAAGTCGATGTGGCGACCCACTGACAGCTATGCGAGCAGGCGCGCCCTATGTTTTATGACGGAAGGGAACACCAAAACGAAATAAAACCAGAGGAATTCTGTCAAGACATTTAAACGTAAAACGACGAATGTCGCCATCCAAATTAAAATGCAATGATTTATTGCGACGTCTGATTCCGTGACATATTTCACGGAACGCCACGGAAAAGGTTTTAAAATTTCCGTATTTCGTAAGCACTTCCATTTAATAAATTGATGGATATAATATTTTTTTTTGTATTAAGCATTTTGATTGACGTATGACGCACATTTGATATTCTTTATTTTCTTATAAAAGACAGGTTTATTGTTGGTTTATTCATTTTGTAAGAAAATAACAAAGCGATACATTATGTAAATCATGAATCAGGGCGCCTCATAGTATTTTAATCATTACTAATTTAAGAACCACGCTCTTGTCGATGTAGCATTCTCCCCGCTACTTTTTAGGGAAAAATAGGGCAGTGATTTCCCTCTTGCTTTCCGCCCCGCAGTATTCTGTATGACGAGAGTGGGAAGGCGCCCAGAGTAGTTTAAAGTAGTATTTTGATGCGATTGGTTGGTTGGTATCTATAGCTAGGAATATGTTCAGATAAAATATGAACTGCCTAAAATAAATACAGCTGAAATAGCGGCACGAATTTATTGATGACATACACAATTATTTTTTATCTCTATTAAAGCTAGGCATTATTTTTTTAAATGTTATCTTTCATAATAACCTCTAAACATTGTTTATCCCCAGGCCCAATGAGCGTAGCGAAACAACTGCGCAAGGGCAATCCACATAATAACACCCTCCGATCATTACACTCCGGCCATTTATTAAAAAGCAATTTTGTATAAATTCTACCATTAATCTTATTAAAATTATAGACCTCTGTCCAGCTATGAATTTGTCCGTAAATTAACCCATCAAAGCCTGCATTAGAATCAGTGATGCAATCATAATCATGTTTCTTACATTTTATTGCAGTCAGTACAGTAGTAATATTGCAACCTACACGTTTTACTGTATAATATCAAATTAGTATTCTAGTATACATTTCAAATAAATCATAAGAACTGTGAAGTTTAGAGGTGTAGAAATGTACTTAATTACAGCCTTGTCTATAAATCTAGAAGCTAGCTACACTGTCTTGGGACACATCAAAATCATTACACTTGATTTTAGGCCTCTTCATCGTGATCGGCGGTATGATGTCCGAAAAAGTAGAAAATGTATATGTTTGTGAAAATCCTAACAAGTTCTCTGTTATCTGATTGGGCACTAAGAACAAGCACACTACTTAGGCCTCATCCATCTTTTCAGGTGATTTAAACAGTGTCTAGGAGGCACTTTTTTCTGACTATATAAGCCAATCCGAGAGTGACAAGGTCTACCAGACATTCTGCATGTGAAGTCAGTGGCAGGCGGTGTGGAGCCACTTTCGTACACTTAAGAACAAGCATACTAGAGTCTAAAATGCAATCGCCCAAATAAACTACGAACTAAGGAAAAGGTTAAAAACAAAAAATATTCCGTATTTGTTGTCATTTAAACCCGGGATTCTACGGAAAGTGCTGATGTACATTTCAATGAATTATAAACAATATTATAGGATTTAATTAACTTAAATGTAAGTAAATGAATTAGGTATTTCAAATTCTTGCAAAGGTACGCATGAGTGAGTAGTTTTATTTTTTTAAGGGCATTGGATAGACGCAATTTTTGGCACACTATGTACGGTCTCGAGCATTAATATGTATACACTTTGGTACCATGTCACATTAACTTTTTTGACAAATACAACTGTAAGTCTCATCATCATCAGCCCATTAACGTCCCCACTGCTGGTGCACGGGCCTTCCCTATGGATGGATAGGGATAAACCATCACGCGGGCCCAGTGCGGATTGATGGTTATTAACGACTGCTAATGCAGCCGGGACCAACGGCTTAACGTGCCTTCCGAAGCACGGAGGAGCTCGAGATGATTTTTTTTTTGTTTTGTGGTCACCCATCCTATGACCGGCCTTTGCGAAAGTTGCTAAACTTCAACAATCGCAGACCGAGCGCGTTTACCGCTGCGCCACCGAGCTCCCACCGAACTGTACTGAACTGATGGCTCGCCACAGAACTGTAAGTCTCACTAAATGTCAAATATGTTTGTGAGACAGAGTCCTAAAGTGGGTACATTATATTGCTCATGACTGTACATTGACAAAAGACGTTGTGGAATTGAGTCACAACCCTAACCCCTAAGTAATGAACAGCGCCCTCTATTGACGAGAAGAAGTTTATCAAAACTTCTACAATTTCAATGTAACTGATACCACGTGCTGTAACGAACCCTTCACCTGATAGTGCTTAACCTTCGTTATCCGTCTGCACTCCGCATTACAATTTAGTTTGATAGTGATACTTATATCATGTTACTGGCAACCCTAGATCCGTCGAGTTAAGTTAGAAGCCGGTAATGTGGCGGGATATTAAGCGATTAGCGATTTTACAGACGATTTTAGTGTGTCATCAACACTAAATTCGCAAAAACTGAGCGTATTTTCTAAAGTGTAACATTAGGGAAATAGTAGTTGAACTAACATGTTAAATATTCAATTTTTTTTTTATTACAATAGCTTTGTTTAAGCTCATCATCATCGTCCTAGCATTATTCCGTTTTTCACTGGGTCCGCTTACCTAACCTGAAGATTTGACAGGTTCGGCTTTTTACAGAAACGACTGCCTGTCTGACCTTCTAACACGCGAAGGGAAAACCAGCCCGATACAGGTTAGGTCACATACCTCCGATAAATATAGTTTTCGGGAATTTTGTATTTTCTTTGTTTACAAAGCTAAGATGCTATTATTCTAATGATCCCTTTAACTATTACAAATAATTAATACGTATTTATTTAACATTAAAAAATAAAAGTAATAAATAAAATGTAGTCAAAATTTAAAAGTCTCCGCTCCCCGCTACCTCTCTTAGTTACGATACGAACCTTAAAGAGGAATCCCATGAAAGACTAGGGGAGGTGAAGCCTCATTGTTGCCGTGAATTTTGTAATTAAACGCCTCGTCTAATTGCGACCTCTGGCAGCCATCACGGTCCGTTTACCCTACAGCTTGTCTTGATACTTGCGCTACGCACGGTACATTGAGCACTTTGATGTATATATCGTACACGCCTTTGAGTTTAACCTACTTTTAGCTGCCTCTACTGTTAAAAGATAGACATTATAGATAAAGAGATTTATGAAGAAATCGTCATTGTGGTCCTGTGTCCACCGGCTTCATTCTCATACGGAGAGCGACGCCCGTACGAACGCCATTACCAGACTTGCATCAATGAGTTATTAATTTAAGTCTAGTGTTCACTAACACAGTTGGTTCGACCATTGTAGACGTACCACCTATCACACTGGTCTAACAGAGAGCTCGGTGAGGTGAGGGATGTACCTCTGACTACCCTAATTGGGATATAGCCGTGAGGTTAAATTTATATATGTAAAGAGATAGACGGAACCTGCAGTGATTCGAGGGCGGGATTTTTGAAATGTTAAAGTTCGTATCTAAACGTGGTGCGGTGTGGGTTCATGTAAACTCCCTCTGGGAATGCTATGCTGCCGGCTCTGTGAACAATGAGCTTATCTTCCCTGTTGTTCCTAGTATTGCTTCTATGCTGTTCTGGGAACAAATAAAATACATAGAACACGTTCAGCTGGTTGTCTTCCCGGGCATGTCGTAAATTCCGACAAGGGGAAAACATGATGGACTAATGTTATGGGCGATAGGCTCTTATCATAATAAAGTTAATCATATCCAGCTTACATCATATCACCAGTGATTGCAAGTTGGCTTTGATTACTTGTGGCTCTGCCCACCCCATTAGGGATTACGAGCTCGAGTTTATGTACGTATGTTGTTCCTAGTAGTGGATTGAAGGATCACGCTTTCTGATGTGACGGACCTATGTGCGATGAGCTGGTAATCTGTCACTGTTATTCATCATTAAGTATATAACAATCAAATTAATTTTACCTTGTACTGTACCGTCGGTATGTCCTGTTTAACCACGATGTTCCTCATAGAATATCCTGAAATTACTCACAGAACAATGGAATAATGTATTCTGTGTAAACAGTTTAATAAGTGTTCTGTAAACATAATAGAGAATAATTTAAATGCTTAATTGTAAACTCGAGAACTGGCTGGTATTCCAGGAGCGGAAATAATATCAATTCCATTCTTGTGTTTGGATGATAGATAACGAAAATCTGAAACGCGCACTTTGGTATTTTGCGATGCAAATGTACTCGTATCACTAAGATAATTATACTGCAATGTCTGACTAGCTCGTGTATGGGAAGGTAAGCCCTGAGCTGGAATTGCGCCGTTTATGTAAATGACTTCCGCCTGGATTTCCCCAGATTTATGTCTAACGTCAAGAACAATTAAATTTGGACTACGATTCCTCGCTCCGAATAAATTATCAAAGTTAAGTCGCGATAAGGCTGGTAAGACTTCGGAATTTGAGCGTCGGCGTCGGCGAAGGTAATTTTAGAGGAGTTTTGAATAAAATGTGGGTAAAGGAAATTATGGGTGTGTTACGAGGGCAGTACGTATATTATTATTTCTGGAAGATGTTTGGTTAACTGTTAGAAAATGAAAAAAGAAAATATTTATTAATAAGGCACGAGGGAATTTTGCACTGATATCTTACTTATACTATATCTCATCATTAATTTAAGAACCTCGCTATTGTCGGTGTAGCATTCTCCATGCTACTTTTTAGGGAAAAATAGGGCAACGGTTTCCCTCTTCCGTTCCGCGCGGCATTCAGTCTAACGCGAGTCGAATGGCGCCCAGAACAGTCTTTTTCAAAGCCGTAGTAGGATTCCTTCAATATCTGGGTTACTACAAAACGATATCCTAACATCCGAACAAAACTTCCGCAAGCTCCACCGACACCGAGATGTCAGACGTCAATAAAAATATTTTATAAGTACAGTTCTGCATTAGAGGAGACCGGAACTTAGCAGTAGTGCAGGAGACTTCGTACAAAAACCTTTATTTACACAGACACTACACATTGGCGTTATCGTACACGGGCGTCTATATAAGACCGAGGGGGTGAAGTAATAACGTAGCTCAGCCGCTGGTGGGAAACGGAGAGTTGCAGTTGTTATACGTAGTAGTTATTCCTTATTCTATGGCAGTAGTCACGTAGCCCACAAGTATCATCTTCCTGACGCCAAGGGATATCGTGACAGCGTGTCATTTTTATGTCACAAAGGCAGAGTTCGCGTGTGATGCTTTGAATGGAAATTCAACGCCACCTGTATCTTTATACGATACGCTATTAACATTGCAGACCACACGTAAACCACACAGTTCTTTAATACTCGGTTACCTGGTGAAATCTGATACATAGCTAATGCATTTCGCTTTATCAATTGGCGATTGTCTTTTTTCTTGAACATAAAAAATGGCATGTATCCCCGAAGTGGTAGGCAGATGTGTATATACTGCCACTCCTCGCCAGCTATGTTTAAGTCTTATGTAAGTAATAGGGGTGAGCCTATGTAATACTAGAAACCGCGTGACATCAATTTTTTATCTATGATCCAACAAGAAGTCAAACACATAAAGTCGAATTCAGTAGTTTAATTCGAACCCGGGACATGATCTCCGAACAGGCTATCACGACTTTTTCTTGAAGCCCATATTTATCATAATTTATTATAACACAGCAACAATGTTAGTATATAACCTATTGTATCGCATCCGAAAGGCAAATGGAGCTCTATTGCTGTCCCTCCGCTGTCCGTCCGTCCATAAGTCACGGCCATATGTCTCTAGGTCGTATACGTTTACATACAGGGTGTTAGTGACATCGTAACGAAATCTTTGAGTGATATCAAGTGGAATTTTCCTTCGCAAAAGTATGGAACTGAAAATAATCAAAACCAAAACAAAATTTTTCATGAATATTCCTACAAGAAATTCGCAGAACCAAAACTTGATATTAACTCAGAATAATGCCTCTTGTTGAATCATCCCTCTCAGTATTCGTTACGATGTCACTTACACCCCTTACAAGTACATACTAGTAGCCATGCAAGCAGGTATGGGTGTTAGTGACACCGTAACGAATACGGAGGGATGATTTAGCTCATTATTCTGAGTTAATATCAAGTGGAATTTTTCATCGCAAAAATATAGAATTGAAAATAATTTTAAAAAACTAAAAAAAAAACACGAATTTTGCGACGGAAAATTCCACCTGATATTAACTCAGATTCATGGTCTGAATCATCCCCCTTAATATTCGTTACGATGTCACTAACACCCTGTATATACATAGAGTTTGTTCCTGTACCTATATGTAATGTAATCTATGAACCCATGCCCGAAATACGTATTAAAGTGTTAGAGCTTTAAAATACATACATATAGATGATAAACAGCAGTAAGAAAGCCGTAATGATATACTTGTAAGCAGCTTGGAACATCTTATTGTCACTGATCCGTGAATTTACTATTTAAAACATAGGTACCTACCTGATAATTTAGGTACAATATACTAAAGGTCTGGGTCTTAAATAAATTATAAAAATGCTAATCTAGAAATAGAATCTCAAAATCAATCTCAAATTTTCTTTTGACTTATTTACCAAATTTAATTATGAATTACATAACTTAGCGTACGACGTTTGACCATGTTCATTAATGACTTTTTTTTTGACTTATTGTAGATTTGCCGCAGATGGCATTAACTACTTGGCCGACCTTCCTTTACCTAAATTAGCTGTTTTGCCGTTTCTAAAAAAAAGTATGAGGTTGTCATCTGGTCAATTATGTCGACGGCAACGGAACCTGTAATGCCACAGAAAGTCCTTTAAAATAACCTGTATAAAGTAACCTGTGTAAAGTAACCTGTGTAAATGTATAACTAGGTATAGAAAACCCAGGCAGTATAACGTCTACGTTGCACCCTAGGGCAGGGGGAAGCTCGACTACTATACCTGCCCAGTCCAGTTTTATTGGCAGTTTTTATTAAATTTTCATGTCTGCCTAATGGATTAGTATAGTCAGGGGACTATGGGATCTATAGCGCAAGATATTTATATGGTTGTTATATTTTAGAGGTACTTTTTATTTATAGCTTATTTTATGTTTCTGAGCTTGAGACCCTGTGATGAGCAAGAGATAAAAACTGCTTCTCTTCTAATTTCACTTGTTACTTTTTATTTCCTTGAAAAACAGGGTGGTTAATAAGGCCACATAGAAGCAATTCATCTAAAAAGAAATAAATTTGCTTTTAAATATTTGCGCGTATAAAAGTAAGTAATATGTATTGCTTCTTTAGATGCTTCGATGTGGCCTATTTAAGCCCAGCTGTAAAGTATGAGTATTTTGCTTACTAGTATACGATAAAATAAACTGTTAAAAGTATTTTAGTAATTATAATATTGCAAAGGTATACAAGATGAATATATAACAGAGATAGGCATATGAATAATTCTCTCGAAACTCAAACAGTATAGCGAGTAGCTATTACTTACTTTGATCCCAATAAATACATCCAGAGCTTGTAAACGTAAGAAAATATTCCGGCACAGATGTTTTATGTATCCAAATATATTCAAATGAGATGTAGGTAAGCGAAGTCGGGGAGTTTGCAGAGTCTGCCTTATTTCCGATCAGCATCTTATGATAAATGTGCTTCCTCAGGGAAATGGGCCGACCGATAACTATTAACATAAATTATACTCACAGATTTAATTTTCAGCCTCAGACAGTGGAAGAAAATTTGCATTTGATGTTTTGTAAATATGATGATTTCCTAAACCAGGCAATATTCAATTAGTCCGTACTTAAAAACGTCATTTAATTTTAATAAATTCGAAGTGGGTAAAATATTTAAGGTTTGAAGTGTTATCTGTGCTGCTTTGGATTTTAATTAAAATAAAAAGAAAGAATTTATATATTATTAGAGGACGCCATAGCATACCCCCGGGGTATCGGACACTTCATACAATTTACCTCGTTTTAAACAGACACCACAATTTTGACGTTATCGTATCTGTGTGTGTGACGTCTGACGCCATACGATTTAAGTCTAAACTATGTTCAAAGGGGGGGGGGAACCCAGCTCAGAAGCTGATGCGGAGCGGAGAGTTGCCGTTCTATACGTAGTATAAGTAATAAAATTCAAAATGTTGGTCGTAGCAGTCATTTAACGGTGGTAGACATCCTCAATAAATACCTACCCATTAGATTCGTAGTAAGTAGACATAATCTACGTTCGAATTAAATTGAGAGTCAATTTATGGTTTTGTCTATATTTTAGTTCTCTTACCCAATTAACAAATAACTTACCTAATGGGAAATTGATAGTCTGCCAATTACGCCTCATGAAAACCATAACCAACAACAGTACAATTAATTGGTTTATAATTAACGATAAAGTCTTCTGAAGTGTCTTAATTCTTTCACGAACACAAATCGACAACGAATTATTCTTTTAAGACTTATTCTTTTGAAGCTTTTTGTTATCCGTTTTCTGTGTGACCGTTTTAATACCAGTGAAATTGCAAAATGATGTAGATGGTCGGTGCTGTTACATGTTCGGCATTACTGTCGGCTTTATTTCCATTTGATGGAATCAATGAATAAGACATAAAAGCTGACCAATTTTATTATGGCCGGACACACGTCGGCTGTAAAGAGACAGACACTTCGCCGCTCGCCGCTCCCATATCTGCATTTGAATTAGCTCGTAATACCTGACCAATAAATAAAATACTGTACCTTAAAATATAACGGGTGAAGACCTCAACGGTTGCAGAGGCGAAGATGGGAGTCATCGATACGGCAATGCAAGACGGAAGGGGCAAGTCACAGGGACTGTAACCTGGAACCTGACAGAGGGCAGCAGTAACTGTCAGTACTATTCAGAGGCGGAGGACAGGAGTCCTAGTATGACTTTGTAATAGACTACTCTGGACGCCATCCAACTTGCGTTAGACAGAGTACTCCGGGGCGGAAGGCAAGAGGGAAACAACTGCCCTATTTTTTCCTAAAAAAGTAGCATGGAAATGCTGCACCGACAAGAGCGTGACTCTTAAATTGATGATAAAAAACCTGACCTTTTAAAAATGTAGATAGTTATTTACGTTCAGGCATCTTATTTAGAACACGTTTTGTCAACACAAAAATGTAATTGAGTTAGAAAGTTAAGAATATCTAAAACAGAACTATTCTGCTTCCATATAATGTATGTAACATAAGTATCTGTGTGTAATAGGTAGGAGATAATATACATATACCAGCTCATATTCTAAGTTCAATTCAAATAGGGTGTCGTTTACGTAGGTAAGTACTATAATATTATTATTCTATTCATAAAATATGAGTAGCTCCTATTTAACTGCTTGTAAATACTTACACTATGAGTTCCTTTCCTGACTCCTCCTCACCTCTACTTACAACAAAGTTACTAAGTTTAACCGGCATCCGCTATTCATTTATTTTATTTACACGTCCTTTAAATTCTTATTTATCACTGGAGTGCGCGCATACGTGCATATTTCATTAAATTAAAGTGTTGAAGCGCTAAGAATCTCATAATGAACTGGCGTCGCGCCAGAAATGAAAATTTGTTGTTCCATTACACTGTTTACTTGGCTCTTAATCATTTTAATGAAAGGCATCGAGGTATAAACTAACCCTAAGTGGCTGAGATAGTAAATAATCTTTCGGCGAATCGTAAAACTTATCTCTCCCCAGGTGCAACATTAAGCCGCAAATCCTAAAGTGCTTCACTAAGCACCAACAATAATTAAGACGGTGTTTAGCCCGGGTTTAGAACTACTGAATTTACCATCAATGGTATGCAGGTAATTTGAATCGAATGGTTCTTTGTTCCGTTTCTAATCCCCATGATAAAGGAAGCTCATTTCGAACCGAAAAGGATTCTATAAATGTGGCCGATACGCAAGCAAGACAGGAATAAATTGGAGTTTGCGATTTATTGCCAAATGCTCTTAACCCGTACCCTTTTCCTGGTAGAGAGTAATCAAAGATTTTCATTTTCTAAGGCAAACGGGGAATTAGATTGATTTACGCGAGTTTTCAATCAGAAAAAGCAATAAGTAATTCATTGTTTACTGCGTGGATTAATAACAATTACAATCGCAGGTTTAATAAATGGAACCAATATAAATAATCTGAGGTAGGATTGTTGAGCCGTTGTTTACACGGGCTTTCAAAGTTTATGGCTCGGCAAAGAGCTGTAAGCCGCAGGTAACGACGTGCTTCATTACTAAGTATTGTATTATTTATGCCGCCCTTTACATCGGTTTATACCGTTGATACTATAAACAGTGCAACACGCAAACCCAGACAATAAAAGTAGAAGAAAAAATGTCGTGATACTTTTATGGGGCAGTTCCTCGAATCAAGCTCAAGCGATCGCCTTGAATAAGTAACTACTTACATCGAAAACACCCGCTTTAGTATCGCACTGAGATCTCGACAAATAAAACTGGAGAACAATAAAACGACAATTTTACTATAAAGTTTCTATATTTCGGCTTTCTATGTTCCAATTACAATACAACCTGCTCTGAAAATATTTTGGATACAAAACAATGGGTACTTTATGCGTTAAAAAGGGAGAAAACTGTAATGTTTAAACGTGGAAAACCATGTAAAGGGATCTTATCCTAGGGTTACGTTTACCTAATACACAAATTTAATATAAATATCACAGTCAAAGATACAACTAATTTCCTAGAAATTCTAAAAGTATAATGGCAGTGAAATGCAGGGCTTTCTATATTTAGATCTATGTCTCACAGTTAAAATCGAAACAACCTTTAATTCGTTCAAAGGTATAAGGTATAAAAGTTAACTATTGATTACGATACATTTACAGGTAAATAGTCCAAACAACGTGGTGTTCCAAAAGTGAAGCTAGTCTTATACACTGTGACTAGAATATAGATAGGAATAAGTTAAGAATTACAAGTATCAAAAAATCTGTACCTACTCATTACATTACGACCACTACGACTGTATTCAACTACAACGTTTACGTTTATACTGGCTTAACTAGTTTCAAGTTAAATATAATGCACTGTGTCCAACGTCCAAACACAATTGAAAAACTTTCAACTAAATATTTAACTGAAAACAGTTAAACTAGACCTTTTATCTACGTTACTGTTAAAGTTTGAAACGATATATTGATTATTGCTTTTTGTTTGAGTCTACCACGGAAGAGTGAAATTTAAAATTTAATGTATCTACGAGGCGTCGCACACCTAATTCTTGTTTTCTGGACTCTGAAAGAGAGAAGAGTTGTTGTTAATTAGCAATAAATTTCAGGGCCGACGCATGGCTCCCGAAAACAACGTATGCGGTGGAAAAATCGCAAACATACAACTTCAATTTACCTCATACGGTGGCGGGGGCAGTATATCACACAGATTTATTTGACAGCCCTGCTCCGACCGCGCCACATTCGAATGTCGACCCGTCTGAATGGGAATTTTGAAACTGTTCTCTCTTCCCAACCAGTGCCATTGAGGATAGTCGTATTCTAAATCATTTGTAGGACAAACCTTGCTTTTGTCCTGTCTGCTTCTTGAGCCTGATCTGTTTGTGTGGCATGACGCACAGTCGTCTTCTAGGACATTAATTTCATGTAGGTCATGTCTAGGCTCTCTATAGTCCTTAGTAGATCTACTGGACGTGCTGTGACAGCAAGTGGAGCACTCTCCATTCGAATACTGAATGCTTCCATTGCAAGATCTAACAATACTATTGTTGTGAGATCGTCTTTCCGGACAATTTCTCAGGTCGCCAATTTCGTTACTGTCCTGTGTTCAAAGTGAGATTTATTGTTAGCAAAATTATTATTCATATAACTTGACATACAATACTTAGCTAATCGCTACGGGAATTGGATAAATAATCTAATCTTAAAGTTCTCACGGGTGTTATCAGCACATACCTTGAAATTGAGTTCAGTGTAAATAGCGCTCGATGCGTATGGTTCGGGTGGGCCTCGCCGCAGTCTATCCACACTGGATGCGTCTAAACCTTGAATTGAATTTTGCGGTAAACTGTACTCGGGCTCCACACTGAGAATACTTGTCGACTGCCCACCTGCAAATAAGGTATCCTTTCACATTTCATTCGACTAAAAAAGCGTCAAGAATAAAAAACGGCGTAAATGGTATAAATATTTAAATGGTCATTATTCGCTTACCGTGCAAAAGACTCTGATGACAGCTGCCGACATCTAAAGCGGGGTCATTGGGCGCGGCAAACACCGGCCGGTCCCGCAGCCAAATCGTGTCCTTATTCAATAGACACTGCTGCGCTGTCACAATCGATTGCCCTGCAACCGGGTTCAATGTTTCAATTACGAATGTTTATGCTGTCACAAATTGTCCATAAAGGCTCGTTTACAACGATGCTTTTGATATAATGAACCAACCCACTGCTACATTGTGTAACTTTGGATATACGACTGTGTAGATATTTTATAGCAACGTACAATTCTTGCTCAGAAAAGAACTGTTGAAACCAAAGTTTAGTTCCCTAGTTCCATTTTAGTGTTAGAATGTTCAGTCTTTTGTTGAACTCGCAATGCGAACTAAAAGTTTTAAAAGTTATGAAACTTGATGTAACATTTGCTCTACTGCTGCTATGAAAGTTATCCAGAAAAGAAATTTACCGGTCGATTTCTTCCGTTGGATGTTATTCCGTCGCTTGATGTAGTAAATGCTGAAGACCCCGATGATGATAACCGAAAATAGTGCTAAACAAAGTACCAGCAGCCACGTTTCTTGAAATATATGAGGGATGTTCGAATCTTTCGGTGGTTCAGTCCTGAAAAGAAAATTACTCGTTACTTTTATTAAGTACCTATTATTGCACTTGACATAAATGATGTACATATCTAGTTGCATACGAATATTGTTTTTCATATGCAAATCCAGTGACCTCTCTACAGGAAGCGATTTATCAATTGTCAACATGTATCAAGTTGCCAACTCAACGAACACATATGACTATTGCATATGTTTATCTTCCTTAGCAACAAGATTACAGACCAATAAATATGTCGAAAATATTTGTAAATGTCTAAAAATAAAAACACTTCTTGTTTCCAATGCACAAACATAAGTTACTTATTGTAATATGCATTATTATGTTTTCTTAGCTACTCACTTAGTTACCTTTTAAGATTAACGAGGTTATCTTCGTAGCCATTCACAACATCAGAGGTGCATTTGTTGAGGTTTACTTATGCTTTTTTCAGTAGCTCTCATTTTATTTTTAATAAGAACATTAGCAAATAAACTTACTGAACGTAGTGTCTCTGCGTGTGTGTGGGCAGCATGTGTATATGCGCGGGCGCGCTGAAGGGCCCGTGTCCTCGGCGCGTAACGGCGGCTGCGCGGGCGCTATATCGGCCGCCCGCGCGCAGCGAGCTTGCGGCTGCGGCGCGCGTGCGCGGACCCAGCGACATCTGACCCACCACGCGACCGCCACTCGTGCCGCCGACGCGGATCTCAATCTATGGTATCATGATTAGTGAAAGCTTATCGTAAGCAAGAAAACAAAAATACCTTTAAGACAAAAACGAGACGGTGTTCATGAAGAATGAAAAATATAAATAAGTGTTTCATCCTACGATACATTCTATTAATAGAGGGAATAAAGAAAAGAACATAATAATAGCCTATAGGACATTATACGAGACATAATTTTGTCAGCGATCAACTTAATGTCGAAACTTCAAAACTACATAATAAATTCTCATGTATTGTCATGATAAGCTTTGCAACAAGCCGGTTTCGCCTATACTATCAGCTGTCATGCATCGATCTAACATCACTAAACGTATGTTCTAAATAGTCCAAGCAATCACAATGATAGAAACATAAATTTCTCAATGGGTATTGCGACGACAAACGAACCAAATCGATTACAGAGAAAGCTTTTTATTTCAAGGTTAATAGATTTCGATAACCGTATCAACTTTATATTTCTCACAAAATCTAAAAAAAATACAGTTTTCAATTACAATTCGACACGTAGACATAAATTACCAAATCGGTATACAATGCGAGTAACCTTCACGATTTGAATAAAAAAATATTCCCACCGAATTTTGAAGCGCGTAAATAATTCACTGACAATTAAGTTCGTGACATAATTATGAGTTTAACTTTAAAAAAACGAATGATAGGTAACAGCTTAATTACTGGTATGAAAACAATACTTACCAAATACCCAGTGAGCTCGCCGTTCCACGTGGTCGCAGGCGGCGGTTCCCACCGGATCCAAGCCGAAGTTGCGTTAATTACTCCAGCAGTCACGCTTTGGGGAGGCGCAGATGGCACTACAATGTTCACCAATAATCAATACACCGTCCCCAACCCATAATTATAAACAAAACAGCCATAACCACCCTTACCTTCTTCGTCAGTAAATCCTGTCATCAAATTTGAAGGTTTCCCAAGCAACATTTTATAAAATGGCATGAGAAAGACATCATATTGTGTGTAAGCCAATAATCCCGAAAGTGTATAACTGGATGATCCGCTGTTGTCAACGTCTGTTAGAGAGCCGTTTGAACACAATACGCCATCTGAGTGGGATGTACTTAGTGCCGTAATCTCCTCCACGCTTGCGTTACGCCAATTCAATGAAGTACCGTTGTACCAAATTTTAACACCTTCCAAATATTCATTGTAATCCGTTAATACCTGGAATTTAAATGTTTATTTAGGTTGATGCTAATCCGCGTGTAAAAATACTTTATGACTGACAGACATTATACTTACATCCCAAACGACCTTTATTGAAGTTGAGGACAATGCTTCAACCCGCTTTAAAGCTAATACGTTTTGCTGTAAATATTTTCTAGCTTGAACTAACTCATACTGCGTCATATGTGCATCGCGGTCAAGATTAATTCTCAAGTCTTGTTCTAATGACTCTTTCAAGTCATTATTTCCCTTTCTCAGAACTTTCAGATAAGCCTCTTGCATGATACTGCCAGCTGCGTTGACAGCCGTACAAATGACTCGCCCGCTGTGTTCCGCCTTTGCACCGTCCAGATATAATAAACTAGAATTGCTCTTCATGCATTCCGGAAATAGCAATGAATCTTGATTCCCTTCCAATATCCAAAAAGTCGTCGGTGTTGGTAACCCTTTAGCTTCACAAGGAATCGATACCACATCGCCCTCCCAAGCGGTCAGGTTAGATGGTATTTGTGTGAAGTGTGGTAACGCTAAAACAGATGGTCGTATTAAAATAGATGGCCAGAAATATTATGGCTGCAATAAAATGGAGTAT